>NC_057862.1:445601918-446923168 GCF_019393635.1 Dromiciops gliroides
TTGGATTGCATCAAGAAAGATATAGTTTTCCTCTAGAATATTAAGGTCATATATGGATACCATAGTTTAGAAAGGATATTGGTAAGCTCAGAGGTATCCAGAGGAAGACAATCATAAAGGTGAAGGGCCTGTAGTTCAAACCATGTGAAAGTCAAACAAAGAAATTGAGCAAATTAAGCTTGAGAAGAATGCATGAAAGGATCTATTGATAACTGGAATAAAATATTTGGAGGTCTTTTCCAAAGAAGAAAGTTGAATTTTTTAATTGCTTAGAGTTGAAAAGCCTTTAATTCAAACCCTCCTGCAGAAATTTTGGTGTTTGACACTCAGCAAAGGTTGTCTGATTCTACTTAAGTTATGTCATATAAAAAGAGCATAATAACAGTACCTACATGACATAATTGAGGATCAAATGAAAATGACATATTATATGTAATATATTATGCATGTATGTATATATGCACATATACACATATACATATATATATAGTGCTTCACAAATCTTAAATATCATCATCACCATCATCAATATAACCACCACTACAATCATATGGCCTCAAATGGAAAACGCAGTAATAACTGGTGGAAATTTCAAAAAAGTAACTTTAGATTTGATGTAAGGGAAAAATCCTAATATTAAAACTCCAAAAGTGGAATGGATAACTCTTACCTCAGGAGGCAATGGATTTTCCCTCAAGTTCAGATGCTTCTTATTTTGATAATGTGTATAAAGTTTACTGCAAACATGAAATTGCTATGGAAATGTTAGCAATAATTATGATGATAATAAATACTACAATGATAATTTTGCAATGATGCTATTACTGCCAAAGTTATCATTACTGTTGCTGGGGCAGTTGTTCTTTTTGTTATTGTTGCTATTATGAGGATTTATTTCTGATTCCCTTCCAAAGTTACAAGTTCTTTGGTCCTGTGATTATTTGTGACTTCCCATAACTACATGGATTTCATCAACCAAACATTAAATACAAACATTCAAGTCAACCTGAAAATCCCAAATTGGGAAGGTTTGGGTTTTTTTTGCATTTTGTTTTTGGGGTTTTTGTTGGTTTTTTGTTTTTGTTTTTGTTTTATTATCTTAATTGAAGATACAAGGAAATAGAGAATTGACTTTAATTCACTAGCTCATGATAAATCAAGTTTTATGATTGAAGGGAACTACTGAAATCTCAAAACTATATCTGTTGCTTTTCATT
This sequence comes from Dromiciops gliroides, assembly GCF_019393635.1. Taxonomy (NCBI): domain Eukaryota; kingdom Metazoa; phylum Chordata; class Mammalia; order Microbiotheria; family Microbiotheriidae; genus Dromiciops; species Dromiciops gliroides. Next base: position 445,603,136 of record NC_057862.1, read on the forward strand.
CTCTCCCTTCATGAGTGGCTGAGAAGAAGGAGTGGCCCACCTTTGTTTATAACGCAAAGTGGTCTTTATTTAAAGGCCATGTCTCCATGCTTGCCCTCCCTACTGGCATGTGCCATATAACACAACCTATTCGAACCCCATTTGGTTGTTGTCTGGCTTGCTACGTCATGTGGAAACAGGAGTTGACACAACTTGAGAACTCTGCACAATGATCCTAGATCCCATGTGAGTGGCCCAGCATGCTTCCTAACTGTGCTCTGTATCTCTGCTAGCTAGAAAGCTTGGATTATATTGCAGCACATAAACCCAGGGGCTTTGCAAAATGTAAAATTAGAAATAATTCAGTTCAGCAAGATTTGTGGAAAAAAAAAGGTAATGCAACAGTCTACAGAATTTAAAACAGATGGGTGTTGAGTTTGCCATCCAAGAATCTTTGCAGGATTATTAATAGGGAAAAATTTTAAAAAATTATGCTCCATGTCAATAACAGCATGTGTATATTAACAACTGTGTTGTGACACATACCCTAGAAATGAGGCAGGCAATGAAGGCCAAATGAAGTCGTTTTTTAATCTTCTGTGTTTCTTATAATGCTGCTCCTAATACAAAGTACTTTAATTTTTCATGAAGGTAAACATAAAAAATTTAAATTAAATCTATTAGGAGTGACCTCCTGATAAACAAATGTTAAGGCCTGCCAGCCCCCATGCAGGGCCACATCTGTCATTCACCCTGATTCCCACCAATCAGGGTAGTGAAACTAGATTCATCTTCAATTACAGATGGAGTGGCTTTGGGGTAGGGGGTGGATTTATGGAAGAATGTTTGTTTTGAAAGGCAGATTGTCAGAGCTGGAGTTATGTTCAGGCCTTCGTGTCGGGTTGCATTGGTTTGAATATTTTATGTATGCCCTCATGAAAAATTAAACCTGAACGTTCTTACCCTTTAGCAACATGCTTTATCATCAGGACTGATAAAGAAACTCAGAACCAAGGAGTCCAGAGGAGCTTCTAGTGTATCTAGACACTTCAGATGCTGGAGGCAAAGAGGGGTCCTGACTTGTGCTGTCAGGCTTCATCCTCTATTCAAGCCAGAAAGTTTGTATTATCATGGCTAGCATCTCCCTATTACTAACATTATTTTAACTAGCATTAGTAGATGACCAATGGAAACTTATCAAGTGGTTCTAGTGCCACAAGTTAATTAACTCTTGGCCTCAGAAAGGGCAAATGATCAGCAGCTCGGGGAGAGTCTGGTCTCTTTTCACATATGAACTCTACAGTCAGTGCATTCCAGGCAAGGCTGTTTTAGGAAAGGGATGAAAGTCACCACATCAAAACTAACTCAGGTTTAATAGAGCATTTTAACAAATAGGCCCTAGGGCACAATGAGCATGATGGACTGAACAGAAATTTGTCTTTACGACAATGAATATAAATGATTTTGTCGTAAGCTAAAAATCTACCATGTTTATTTCTAGACTGATTTGTTGAATAGGCCTTTCTTACTGAAAAGAGTTAATGCAACATTTTTGTGAAGCTTGGGAAAACATTCAAGGTCAGAGGGGGGGAATGTAATGAACAAAGACCATTGTATTTCCTTTTCATTCCTATTGTCACCCTATTAATTAGGGCCATGTGACCTCTCAAGTAGGTAATAATGAGAACCTCCTAACAGGTCTCTCTAGTTGTAGCCCCTTACTCCTCTGACCCATCTTACCCACATTAACAGATTAATTTCTACTAGTTATCATTCCCTAATCATGCAATGCCTTTTCCTGGATCCATGTCTTCTTGCTTGTCATTTTTTCCCCCTGAAATTCCCTTTCTACTTATCAACTATTACAATACCACCCAACCTTCAAAACTCCCCTCAGATGCTAGGGATTTTCATGATGCTTTCTCATATCCTCTAACCAGAAATGACCTTCTGGATTCTAGTACCATTTTGCCACCAATTTCCTTGAATCATAACCATATGGTCTAATGAGTATTCCCAAAGATTCTACTGCATTCATTCATTCTTTCATTCATTCCATAGTCTAGTTGGAGCAGAAGAGTTGTTTAGAGGAATAACGGGAGCTAAGATTGGAAATGTATATTGATAACAAATTGGAAAATTATTGAAATATAGACTGAAGGGGGGCAGCTAGATGGCACAGTGGATAAAGCATGGTCCTTGGATTCAGGAGGACCTAAGTTCAAATCCGGCGTCAGACACTTGACACTTACTAGCTGTGTGACCCTGGGCAAGTAACTTAACCCTCATTGCTCACCAAAAAAAAAGAAAGAAAGAAAGAAAGAAAAAGAAATATAGACTGAAGAATTAAGACTTTTTGAAACTGTCCCAATCCAATGGAGTTGGTTTGGGATTTAGAAGTTTTTTCAAAAGAGTCAGATGAGCTAATTATGTTAAATATAAGGGGTCTTATCTCACTCAAAGGACAGATTAAAATTTCAGTAGAGGGGCAGCTAGGTGGCGCAGTGGATAGAGCACCGGCCCTGGAGTCAGGAGTACCTGAGTTCAAATCCGGCCTCAGACACCTAACACTTACTAGTTGTGTGACCCTGGGCAAGTCACTTAACCCCAATTGCCTCACTAAAAAAACAAAACAAAAACAAAAACAAAACCTTCAGTAGACCCTAGGGGTGAGAGCACAAAGTGGGAAGAGATAAGTAGCAAAGGATAAAAACAGAACAGTCACCATCCCACAGGAATGATGGTTCTTGGACTGTGATGAGAGCAAAAGAGTTCAAAGGATAAAATTCCTCAGGCTCTTTGAGCTGTCATTTTCAGGTCTCTGGTCACTCAATTTGTTTGGAAGGTAGCCACTTTGTTGTCTCCAGGGGAGCACAATAACCCTAAGCACACTGCATACTGGGTTTAAGCATACTGCTTAAACTGGGGCAGTGGACTCTTGCTATTTGTATACCTGGACATTTTAACACACTGTGACAGCTTACCCCAAACCTTGGAGTAACAACAAAACAGACAACAGTCATGAATTTTATAGAGAGAGGTGAGGTCTCACTCTGTTTGATTGGTTTGGCCTCTCTTTTATCCTTTATCTTTTTATCTTTTATCAATTCCCACAATTTAGGGGTGAACCCCCTAAATACATATACCCATATACCCAGCCACTCCTACCATAGATCAAGAAAGTTTCTAGCATGAATGATTCCAGTAACTTACCGGAAACAAAGGCAGAGTGGGAGTGAAAGGGAATAAGTGGGGGTGGAGTCTAGAATAAAGGTGATATTCTACAAGAAAAGCCAGGCCCCCAAAACCACAGAATTTTTTTTTTTTTTGTATAACAAAAAGGTGCATTACCTCGAGGTAAAATGTTGTGATTGTTCCTTGAGGTGTGCAACCTATGATCCCATCCCTATGAATCCCAGAACAGGTGTAACATTCTGTAGAGGAAGTGTTTGAACATTAACTTTGCAGTAAATCAGATATGATGATGGAACTTATCTTGATACATTAAAGAGGTTTATCACAAAAATAGTTAGAATTGAGATTAAGTTCATTCTTCTCTGAGAATGACTGGAGATTTCCAGGGCATTAAAATATATTAGAAAATTGAAAGAAGAGTCTCCGGGAATTTTTGTAAGGAGGAAATGGGGAGGCACAGAATATAATAACCATAAGTGAATAAAATAGAGCGAAGCCTAATTAAGTCATAGAATCATGAAAGCTGAGATTTGTAAGGGAGCTTGGAGGTCCAACCTGAACTTGAACAGGAGTCCTCTTGGCAGCATCCCTGAAAATTGGCCATCCAGTCTTTCCTTGAAGACCTAAAGTTGGGGTGGGCTAGGAAAGCCTGCTGAGGCAAACCATCACCTTTTTTAGACAGTTCCAATGATTAGATTTTCTCTGACATTGATTTAAAATCTGCCTTTGAAACTTTGAGCTATTGCCTAGTTTATATCCTTTGGGGATAGGTAAAACAAGTATAATCCCACTTCAATACAACTACTTTTCAAAAACTCAAAATTAATTTATCCAATTCTCTCTAAAACTTCTCTGTGCTAAACATTCCTATTTCCTTCATTTGTCATAGTATCTAATCCCCTCATCATTTTGTTAGTCCTACTCAGAATGGACTCAAATTTTTCCTATTTTCCTTTTTTGCTTGTGAAGAAACTCCTTCTACCATATAACAATACAATTATTTTGCAATTTGTAATTTTAGAGACTGATCTAGAATATTGACACTTTAAGTGACTTACATAGGGTCACATAGCTAGTCTGTATGAGACTGAGCTTGAAACCAGGTATTCCTTATTCTGAGGTTGGCCGTCTAGTCACTTCCCCATAATACCAAAGCTTTTCCTAAAATAGAAAGTCCATTTGTGAGTGCGGGGGTTATTTCACCCATTTGGAATAAGTAAATATTTCAATTACATCCTATCTAAGTTATCACAATTTATAGAATTTATATTTCCTGTGTAAAGAAAATCAAAGTTTTGGGCTGGAGGGGTGCAGACACATGTAACTTGAGAGGAAAAAATATACCTTAAAGATGTATAATTGTTATTATGTAAAGCCTGTGTTGCAAAGAGTTATTAAAAATCAGTGATGTTCTGGTAAATATTGAAGAATTGGCTCTCTGTGGGGGAAATGCAGGCATGAAACACTTTTTTCTCCATATAAATATTTTATTATTTTCCAGTTACATTTAGAGAGAGTTTTCAACATTTGTTTTTATAAGATTTCTAGTTTCAAATTTTTCTCCCTCCCTCACCTCCCTCCCCACTCCAAGACAGCAAGTAATCTGTTATAGGTTATATATGTAAAATCACATTAAACATATATCTGCATTATTCATGTTGTGAGAGAAGAATCAGAACAAAAATGAAAAAAACCTCAAAAAAGAAAAACAACAACAACAACAACAACAACAAAACAATAGAAATAGTATGGTTTAATCTGCATCTAGATTCCACAGTTCTTTTTTTTTTCTTCATGAAACACTTTTAAGATTAATCTGCATTATTAACATTTCCCCCACCAGTTTCTTGTTAAGAAATCAACAGAAGAATAAATTGAGTCTTTATTTGTAATATTTGCTGATTTCTGAGATGTAAATGTTTACACAAAATTTAGTAATTGGTTTTCATGATCTGCTTACAGCTGGCTTCAGCACATTCCTGGTTGTAATATAGACTGCTGTGATTTACAAATTAATCCACCCTTTACAGTATTCCAAAAAGACTACATCCTTTATTTGAAGCTTTTTGGTAACCTTTGTTCATGTGTATACTCAGAACTTAGAAAATTGCATACTCCAATGCTCTGATGAATCTGGGATGTCATTCATGTAGGTATTTCATCCAATGATACATATTACAGTCGACTCATTCCTGCCTATCCTTTCCAATGCCAATGTCCTCTCATTACTTCACCATGGGCTGTATATCCCATGCTAAGGGCCTTCTTACTCTCTTGAAATCAGCAGATGAAGCATATTGGTTATTACCTCTCACGTATGTTAAATGTCCAGCCTATTATGTATGTGTGTATATTTATATACTTCTTTGATAACTTCCATTACAGCACTTCTCCTTTGACCCATAGTGGTAACCCCAAACTAAGTACTTTTTAAAATATTCTTCAACTATAACTTTGCATGGATTTTATTAACATTTTTGAAATTCTCCTTCATTAAACTTTTCTTAACTAAGGATGCCATGTTTGCTTCTATCCCCTTAATGGCAATGTGATTTAGAGAATAGTTCCTGCCATCTCCATAGATCACACTGAAAAGACTGACTACAAGTTACAAAACAGTCCTTAAAATTTATTAGTCTGAAAGTTATCATTAGACTAGTTCTGTCACACACAGACATGGTCTCAAATGGCCATTTGCATATTCCCCTTACATGCACTAGATCCTATTTCTTTTCATTTTTATGTGATCCTATGAGAATTCCTTTAGTAATAATAGCTCATGTTTGGGTGTTTTAGGGTTCACTCTCATGGGAAAACCCCATGAGGTAGGCAGTGTAATTCTGCTTATTCTAATTTTTCCAATAAGGAAACTGAAACTCAGATAGTTTAGGTAAATTTTACAAGTTAATGAAAGAGCCTTGACTTTCAGTCCAGCCCTTGTTTCCTCATACCAATATTTTTTTGGGGGGCAGGGGCAGAGAATTGGTGGATGGGGAATTCTTTCTCACCATAGATAGACAACTTCTCTGTAACTTGTACTTTTAAAGAATTGCCTGAATGACTTGGCCAAGGTAATTAATCACATATGCTTTAGAGACAAGATTTCTGGATTCAAAGACCATTACACTATCTACTATGACAGGCTACCTCTTAGGCAGGGAATGTTATTAAATTGTTAATGAAGATGAATAATTTTATCTTGGGGACGTACATTCTCTTGAAGATGTAGAAAATGAAGTTTTAGAAGTCATCATATATATAATATAATATTATATATATATATATGTATATATATATATATATATATATATATATATATATATATAATTAAGATCTATAACCACACATAGAGAGAGAGACTGTGGCACATTAGACAGAGATCTGACCTTGAACTCTGGAAGACTGGGTTCAAGCTTGACCTCAACCATATACAGACTGTGTGACTTTGACTTTGGCCAAATCAATGAACCTTTAAAAGCCCTAGGCAATTCTTTTAGGCTATAAACTTCAGATAGAGGTACTAACCTACATTGGTAAAAGAAGTTCTTCACCAAGAGATCTGATCTTCCCTCCCTGCTAAAAGAAAAACAAAACTAGATATAGCACACAGTATGCAACATTATAAGCTTCTCTAGGCTTCTTATGATGCATGTAAATATAAACCACCTAAATGTCCTATGATTTTCTACAAAAGACAAGAATATCTTACTTGTTTTCAAAACAAAAGACTTTTTGGTGAATGTTATTTTAGCCTCATTGTGTGCTGCATCAACAGTACATACATAATTTAAAAACCCTATATTTTCAATTATTGTGAGTTGCACAAACAAGAGAATTTTTGTGGCTGCTCAATGTAACCAGGTAATCATTAAAATCTTGCTCATGTTGACATTTTCTTCAGTTCTGAAGTGAAGTTAAATTTTCTTAGTAGTAAATGAGACCTCATGGGAAAAAAAATCAGTTCGAAAATTATTTAAGCAGGTTTTCTGCTAGGCAAGAGAGATGGGGGAAGGGGAGGGAGGGAGGATTAAGGGAGGGAGGAAGGAATAAAGAGAGGGAGGAAAGGAAGGGAGGGAGGGAGGTGGAAAAAGGAGAGAAATAGCCTTGAATTTTACCACTTGTTTTGGAATCAAAGTCATGGTCAGTAGCCTGCTAAGATAAAAATTATTTCAAGCTGTAAGATTGGTACCATAACTCTATGTGTCTGTGAAAATATACTGACATTATGACCTCACTAATGCATGCTAATATACAGTAAAAATTGACTGTATTACCAAATACATCAGGCAGTGTTGTCTAAATTTTCAGATCTGTATTCTGATGTGATCTCATTATTACAAAATTAATTCAGACCTTTGCAGGATGTTTTGAAATGCCTTCCAGAAATAATAAAACTGACAGCCTGGTAAATCATATTTCAGTGACACCTTAGTGAAAAGTCAGAAAAAATCTACTTGATCTTCCTAGATGAATAGTTCACTATTCAGACTACTTCTTGCTTTTAGATGCTATGTCTATAAAAATATCACCTAGTTCTCTCAGATCCAGAAAGTTGTCAAATCTCACAGTTGTTCCTGGGGAATGACTGATTTCTGATTATATATCTATGTAAAATATCTTTCCTCCCAAATGTAGTTACAGTATCTGTTCCACCCAATTATCTCTTCCTGGCACTAATTTTTTTTTTTTGTTGGACTGGAAACTTAAGAAAATTAAATTCATTTTCAGTTTTAAAAGTTAGAAATTCTAAATTCCATAAATAATATTTAATATATATCCATGTTATAGTAGATAATGAGCTGGTTTGGAGGTTAGGAAGAACTGAATTCAAGTTTTTCCCTAGACACATACTTGCTGGTTCACTTTGGGTAGGTCATTTATGTTTTTGATTTCCCTAGATAACTCTATATGACTATAAGGTTCAGAGAAGGAGATGATTCAGTAGAAACTCCCTACATCAATCACAGGTAGAATACCAAAACCAAACCAATACAAATTAAAACAAAGCAAAGCAAAAACAAAATGAGAGAAACAAACAAACAAAAAGCAACAACAGTACACAAACAAACAGGAACAAAGTCTCCCTAAGTTTGGGAAGCCAAAGGGGTTTTGTGTACCCAATATCAGATGGTAAAAGATCTGGTTAGCTCATTACTTAGGCACTATGTGATAACCACAGTCAGCCAACTAGCCAATACAGCAGGTTCCTATGATCATTGAATACTTTGTCAAGTGTACCTAATCTATTCCACTGATCCACTACTCTTTCTTAGCCATTACAAAACAGTTTTGATGATCACTGTATTATAATATAGTTTGAGAGATGGTATGGCTAGATCACCTTCCTTTGTTTTCTGTTTGTTCTCATTAATTCCCTTGATATTCTGGACCCTTTGTTCTTCCTGATGAATTTTGTTGTTATTTTTTCTAGCTATATCAAATCATTTTTGGAGCTTGATTTGTATTGCACTGAACAAGCAAATTAGTTGAGGCAGAATTGTCATTTTTTATCATATTGGCTCAACTTACCTATTAGCAATTGATAGTTTTCCAATTAGATCTCAGTTTATTTGTGCGGAAAGTGTTTTTAATTGTGTTCATATAGTTGCTGGGTTTGTCTTGGCAGATGGAATCCCAAATATTTTATATTGTCTAGTGTCATTTTAAATGAAATTATTTTTCTATCTGTTGCTGCTGGGCTTTGTCATATTAAAAATGCTAATGATTTATGTGAGTTTTTCTCAAATCCTGCAATTGTGCCAAAGTTCTCAATTGTTTCATTTTTGTTGATTCTCTAGGGTTGTCTAAGTAAATCATCATATCACATACAAAGAATAATAATTTTGTTTTCTCATTGTCTCTTCTAATTCTTTTATTTTTTCTTCTCTTATTGCTGTAGCTTACATTTCTAGAACAATATTGAATAATAGTGGTGAAAACAGGAATCCTTGATTCACCTCTGATCTTATTGGGAAGGCTTTTAGCTTATGCTCATTACAGATAATGCTTGTTGATGGTTTTAAATAGATTCTGCTTATCATTTTAAGAATGCTCCCTTTATGCCTATGCTCTCTATTGTTTTGTTGTTTTTTCAAGGCAGAGCAATGAAGGTTAAGTGACTTGCCCAAGGTCACACAGCTAGTAAGTGTCAAGTGTCAGAGGCTGGATTTGAACTCACTTCCTCCTGAATCCAGGGCCAGTGCTTTATCCACTGTGCTACCTAGGTACCCCTATTATTTTTTAATAGGAATAAGTGCTGTATTTTGCCAAAACCTTTTTCAAAAAATTTTGAGATAATCATATTATTTTTGTTGGTTTTGTTATTGATATGATTAAGTATGTTATAGGTTTTCTAATATTGAACCAGTCCTGCATTCCTGGTATAAATCCCACCTGGTCATAGTGTATAATCCTTGTGATATACCTTGCTAGTATTTTGTTCAAAAATTTCATATTGATACTCATTAGGGAAATTGGTCTATAATTTTCTTTCTCTGTTTTAGCTCTTCCTGTTTTAGGTATCAACACCATCTTTGTGTCATAAAAGGAGTTTGATAGGACTTCTCCTATTTTTCCAGATAGATTATATAATATTGGAATTAATTGTTCTTTGAATGCTTGGTAAAATTCACTTGTGAACCCTTTGACTCTGGGACTTTTTCTAATGAAGTTCAATAATGGCTTATTCAATTTCTTGTTCTAAGTTGGGCTTATTTATGCATTGTATTTAATGAACTGGTAATCTGTGACTTATATTTTCATAAATATTAATCAATTTCATTTATTGTCAGGTGCATTGTCAATTTGTCAAAATATTTCCCATTTGATTGCTTTAATTTCTTCTTCCTTGGTGGAGATTACACCCTTTACATTTTTGATGCTAGATATTTTGTTTCCTTCTTTCTTTTTTTAAAAAAAATTATATTAATCAGTGGCTTATATATCTTATTGTGTGTTTTTTCATAAAGCCAGATCCTAGATTAATTTGTTAGCTCAATAGTCTTTTGCTTTTGGTTTTTACTATTTTTTGGAGGGTGGAGGGTAGGGCAATGAGTGTTAAGTGACCTGCCCAGTGTCACACAGGTAGTAAGTGTCAAGTGTCTGAGGTCAGATTTGAATTCAGGTCCTCCTGAATCCAGGGCCAGTGCTTTATTTACTGTTCCACCTAGCTGCCCCTGGTTTTTACTTTTAATCTTAGTAATATCACCTTTGATTTTTCAAGATCTCAAATTTAGTGCTTAATTGGGAATTTATTGTTTTGGAAATTTGTTGCATAACCAATTCACTGGCTTATTCTTTTTTCTAATTTGTTGATGTAAGAATATAGAGAAATAAATTTCATGTAAGTGCTGCTTTGTCTGCATCCCATAAAATTTGATATATTGTCTCATTGTTGTCATTTTCTTTAATGAACTTATTGGTTGTTTCTATCATTTGTTCTTTGTCCCACTTACTTTTTTTAGAATCAGATTATTATACAATTAATTTTAAACTATCTTCCAACTGGTTTTTGATGCATGTAATTTTTATTTTATTATAAGCTGAAAATAATACATTTACTATTTGTACATTTCTGCATTTGATTTTTGAAGTTGTTAGGTCCTGATGGTGAAATTTTGTGTAGGTGCCATAAGCTGCTGAGAAAAGGGTATACTCCTTTCTGTTCCCATTCAGTTTTCTCCATAGGTCTGACATATCTAAGTTGCCTAACATCCCATTTACCACCTTAATTACTCTCTGCTTTATTTTTTTATTGGATTAATCAATTTATCAAATTTTGAGAGGGGACAGTTGAGGTCCCCCAATAGTAGAGTTTTGCAATCCATTTATTCTTGTTAACTCACTTAAATATTACTTTAAGAATTTGGGAGTTACAACCTGCCCAGCAAAACTGCGTATAAACTTTCAGGGAGAAAAATGTGACTTCAATGAAAAAGAGGACTTCCAGGTATTTGTGATGAAAATACCTGAAGTAAATAGAAAATTAGACTTTCAAATGCAAAACCCTAGAGAACCATAAAAAGATAAACAGGAAAAAGAAATCATGAGGGATATTAAAAGGTTAAACTGTTTACATTCCTACATGGGAAGATGATATGTCTAAATCATAAGAGCCTTCTGAGTATTAGAGGAGATGATAGTAATAAATTTAGACAGAGGGTACAGGTGGGAATTGATTATGAAGGGATGATACCTGTATAGCATTTATTTTTTTGGTTTCTCTTTTATTTTGGAGTCAGGGGGGCAGTCACGGTTGATGAGTATCTTGTGTCCAAGGTCAAATTTGGGCTCAGGTCCTCCTGGGTCCAGAGTGGGTGCTTTGTACACTATGTGACCTACCTGCCCCATGATGACATCTTTGGGGTAAAATTGAGGGGGGAGAGTAATACACTATTAAGGGGATAGGGGAGTGGAATAATGGGGTGAAATCTCATATGAAAGAAGCAGGAAAGGGCATATGGAGTGGGGGGAGAGATGGGAGATGAGTGGAGAAGTGAAGGAGACTTATACACAACAGAATTAGCGCAAAGAACTTAATCTCATCAGAGTTGGCTCAAGGAAGGAATAACATACACATTCAATTGGGTGGAGTAATCTATCTAACCCTGCAGGAAAGTAGGAGGGGAAGGGGATAAATAGGGAAGGGTGAAAGAATGGAGGGCAGAGTGGGGGAGGGGGCAGTCAGAAGCAAAACACTTGAAGAGGAATACGGTAAAAGAATATAGAAAATAGAGTAAATATCATGGGAAGGGAATAGAAATAGGGATAGAAGCAACTCATTTGTAGAGCCTTAAAGTTTTTAGTTGGTCAACTTCAGAAATAAGTCATATGCAATGAGGGTTAAGTGATTTGCCTAGGATCACACAGCTAGTAAGTGCCAAGTGTCTGAGGCTGGGTTTGAACTCATGTCCTCCTGAATCCAGCGCTGGTGCTTTATTCACTATGCCACCCAGTTGCCCCTCAAGGCATATCTTACACTCTGGTTCCAAGATATCAGGGCAGTTCTCCTTGATATTTTCTTGAAAGATGCTGTCTAAGCTCTCCTTTTGATTATAACTTTCAGGTAGTCCAATGATTCTAACATCATCTTGCCTGGATCTATTTTCTAGGTAAGTTGCTTTGTCCTATAAGATATTTTACATTTTCTTTTATTTTTTTAAATTCTTTTGAATTTGTTTGATTCTTGATGTGTCATAGAATCATTAGCTTCCACTTGCCCAATTCTACGGAGTCGTTTTCCTCAATTAGTTTTTGTATTTTCTTTTCTATCTGGCCAATAGTACATTGTTAATGATGTTATTTAAAGATTTTAGTTCTATTTTCTTTCCCCCTTCCTTCTCCCCTCCTCCCCTGCCTAAGAAGGTAAGAAATCAGATATAGGTTATACATATGCAATTATATGACATTTCCATATTAGTCATTTTGTATAAGATGACTCAAATAAATGGTAAAAAAAAAAAAAGAAAGTGATAAATAGCACACTTCAGTCTCTATTCAATCAATATCAGTTCTTTCTTGGGAGGCCCATAATATACTTCATCAGTAGTCCTTTGGGATTATCTTAGATCATTTCTTTCCTGAGAATAGCCAAGTCATTCACAATTCTTCAAACAATATTGTTGTTACTGTGTACAATGCTCTGCTGTTCACTTCACCGTGCATAAATTCATGTAATTTTTCTAGGGTTTTTTTTGCTTTTCTGAAATCATCCAGCTTTTCATGTCTTAAAGCACAATAATGATTCATTACAAGCATATACCATAGCTTCTTTAGCCATTACCCAATTGAGAAATCAATTATTAGCCACGACAAAAGAGCTGCTATAAATATTTCTATACAAAAAGGCCCTTTTTCATTCTCTTTTTTTTGGATGTCTTTGGGATATGGAACTAGCACTGTATTGTTGGATCAAAGGATATGCACAGTTTTATAGATCTTTGGGCATACTCCCAATTGCTCTCAAGAATGGTTGAAGCAATTTACAACTCAACCAGCAGTGGATTAGCATCCCAGTTTTCCCAGATCCCCTTCAACATTCAACATATTCCTTTTTTATAATATTAGCCACTTTGATAGGTATGAGATGGTACCTCAGAGTTATTTCAATTTGTATATCTATGATCAATAATAATTTAGAGCATTTTTTCATAAGACTATGGTTAGCCTTGATTTCTTTGTCTAAAAACTGTGATAAAATAGTGGGATTTAGCAGACATCCAGCGTCCCACCTGAGGATTGATTTAGTATTGTTTGAATTGGGTGAGACTGAGAAACTAAGTACCTACTTAAGGGTGCTTGGATAGAGATGGATAAAGGCCCTGAGGGACCTGTTGTTTTCAGAGGCGGTGTACTACTGATATCAGCAAGAGACCATAAGAGACTCTCAACCAATCAGCTTGACTGACCTCCCCTTTCAGGGAGGGAGAGAAGAACTAGGAAAAAGAGGTTAGGGCACTGCCGCTTCCTCTTTTTTGTTGAGGAACCAGCGTGGTGGGAGACGGAGAACAAGAGGGCCCCTCTTGGTCATTTGTACATTGGTTAGGAGGTGAGAGACTTCACTTGGGCTTCCATTAAAGGAAGCGTTTTTTGTGTTTTTCTCTCCGGCTATACCAAATAGATTCAAGCTAGGATTATCCCATGCTATAAGGAATCTGTTCTCAATCTCAGTCTCTCTCTCTCTCTCTCTCTCTCTCTCTCTCTCTCTCTCTCTCTCTCTCTCTCTTTCTCTTCACTAACTTATAATATATTTTAATAAATCCATAAAAGTCTAAACTCTTGCTGAATTTATCAGTGATTTTAGCCAGCTTCCCCCCCAAAACTGGTGGGGGGGAGCAGATTAGGACGCACATTTAGATTTTAAACATCACAAAATTTTCTTTTCATATCCTTTGACCATTTATAAATAGGGGAATGACTTGCATTTTGATAGATTGCACTGTTCTTTTTAGATTTGAGAAAGAGGCCTTTATCAGAGATACTTGTGGAAAAGAAAATTTTCCCCAGTTTTGTGCTTTCCTTTTAATTTTGGTTTCATTGCTTTCATTTGTGAAAAAGCATTTTCTAAATTTTATATAATCAAAATTGTCTGTTTCACATTTTGTGATGCTCTCTATATCTTCTTTGGTCCTAAGTTCCCCCCTTATTCATCTATCTAACAGATAACCTATTCCATGATCTTTTGTTCTGCTTACAGTATCATCTGTGCAATTTTTTATGTGTAAATGATTTTGATCCTATCCTAGTATAGAGTATGAGATGTTGGTCTATACCTTGTTTTCTAATTTTCCCAGCAGTTTTTGTCAAATAATGAATTTTTGGTTCAAAAACTTGGATTTTGGGGTTTATCAAATACTAGATTAATACGGTCATTTGCTATAATGTAATTTTATCTAATATGTTCCACTAATCTACCACTCTATTTCTTAGCCAGTAAAAGATTATTTTGGTAATTACTGACTTATAATACAGTTTGAGATCTGGTACTGCTATAACACCATTTTCATTGATTCCTGTGATATCCTTGAGCATTTGTTGTTCCAGATGAATTTTGCTATTATTTTTTCTAACTCTATAAAATATTTTTTAAATCATAAAAATATTTTACTATTTTCCAGTTATATCTAAAGATAGTTTTCAAGGGGCAGCTAGGTGGTGCAGAGGATAGAGTACCGGCCCTGGATTTAGGAGGACCTGAATTCAAATCTCACCTCAGACACTTAGCACTTACTAGCTGTGTGACCCTAGGCAAGTTACTAAACACCAATTGAATCATCCAGAAAATAAGAAGAAACATAGTTTTCAACATTTGTTTTTATAAAATTTTTACTTTCTAAATTTTTCTCCCTACATCCCTTCCCTTCCCCCAAGACAGAAAGCGATATAATATAGGTTATATATGTACAGTCACATTAAACATATTTCTGCATTAGTCATGTTGTGAAAGAAGAATCAGGACCAAAGGGGAAAAGTTCAAAAAACAAAAACAAAAACAACCAACAAAAAAAATAGAAACAGTATGTTTCAGGCTGCATTCAGAATTCACAGTACTTTCTTCTGGATGTAGAGAGCATTTGCCATCATGAGTCCATTGGAATTATCTTAGATCATTGTATTACTGAGAAGCGTTAAGCCTATCACAGTTGACCATCTCACAGTGTTGTTGTTATTGTTGTACAATGTTCTCCTGGTTCTGATTACTGTACTCAGCGTCAGTCTACTTAAGTCTTTCCAGGATTTTCTGAAATCCATCTGCTTATCATTTCTTAAAGTACAATAGTATCCCATTACATTCATATGCCACAACTGGTTCAGCCATTCACCAATAGATGGGTATTTCATCAATTTCCAATTCTTTGCCACCACAAAGAGACCCCCTTCTATTATCGCTATTCCTTTTTACTTTTTTTTTAATAGGGAAGGTAGATTTCCTATCCTACCTACCTAGGGAAGGTAGAGGTTAATACCTCTTTGTGCCAATTGTGTAGAATAAGGTTTAAGCTTTTCCTACCACCTCCCCCTGCTATCTTCCCATCCATTGTGATATGTCTTTCATTCCTCCTTTATGTGGGCTGCTGGAGGCCTAGTGTTGAGCTGAGGTCCTAGTGCTGGTGGTGTCTGGCATGTCCTGAGGCTGGTCCCATGTTTCTTCATTTCTGTGAGCATACACTGAAGCACATGGAGATCCAGGTACTAGAAGTTGCCCATTTACCCAGGGCTATGGTGAAGCATGTGGTGGTTCTAAGAGGTGGTGTCTACCCATTCCACTAGCTTCGCTGAGGTGCATGAAGGGATCCTGATGATGGTATTTACCAGCTTCATTGCACTGGGAATCAGAATCTACCACAGGGGTTTGCTAAGGGGGGTGTGGGGGGCTTACTGCTGGCTTACAGGTGCTTCCTGTCCTAGAGTGTGCTCCTCTTTTACCCAAGTAAGTGAAACCTTTCTTGCCAATCATCCAAGTTTCATGGGCTCAATGATTGTTTCATCCCATCTTTTGCTGGTTCTGCTGTTCAAGTATTTGTTTTGGTAGCACTATTCCATGATTATTTAGAGGTTGATATGGCAAAGTTATAGCAATTTACTGCTTACTCTGCCATCTTGGGTCCTGGAAGTCATTTATGCTCTACTGTAATGCTTTCTGTGCTACTTGGCTTTGCCTCCTGTCTTCTGAATCCTGAGGGGAACTTCATTCATGGAGCACTATCTTTCAAAATAAGGCAATGACTTCACATTTTTCTGGAAGGAAAGCTTAGTAGGGCTATACCAAAAAGATACTCCAAAGTGGTGGCCAGTTTGTATTTAGTTACAAATTCACAGTGCTGATTATTGACTAAAAGGTTCAGAAGCTCATTACTTTAGAAGTCAGAGGACACAGCACATGAATTATAATGCATTTTCTCAGTTCAAAAATTTGTACCTTCACAATGAACTATGTCTTTTCAATCCATAGCATGTAATATAAGACTTGGGTTTTCCCCCTCCTCCTGATATTGAATATGGTTAGATCCTGATTTTCAGTCTCTGGATATGAAGTTTCATACTCTTCTCAAAGGAAAATATATTGACAATAAAAGCCAAAATGCATTTGCAAAGAAAAACATGATAACAGTGTATGCATTTAAAATCATCCCTAATGGAATAGATGCAGGTGCTGTTTGGTGTGTTAATGCAGATAGAAGGCTTCTGGTTAGACAGAAAGGCAAATGAGAGGAGCACCACTTTTCCAGTAGATATTTTTCCTTCCATTAAGAAGCTGTGGCCCTCATTTATAACTTGATGAATTTGTATTAACAGATTTTTAAGGACTGTTCCTAATTGTTGTGTCTGTCTCCCTGATTCCTTAGCTGAATATTGAGAGGGAATGGGACCAGATTCAAGATTTACTCCTAGACTGTGTGTGTTTGAAAAGGAGAGGCAGAGAAACATTGTCAAGATGGTTTGGGAATACTGTAAACAATCTCCCTACCTGAAATGAAACAAATATTTTCAAATTACCCCATGGATGAAACTGTATGTCCTCTTCATCTTTTTAACACTAGTACTTAGCCTAAGGGCAGACTTTACAACCTTCCTTTTCATCCATCTCCTTTCCTAAGGAAACCTTTTCCCCCTTTAAGCAGACAGGCTTTCATAGCAACTCCATAGAGTAAACTGTATCATCCTAATTTTCTTAAACAAGACTGGATTTTCAGCAAGAATAATGTCTTTTCTTTCTAATTCTTCTTTTCATAGTCACAACTAATTTGAAGGATAATAATTGCTCATATTGTTATAGAGCTTTAGTGTTTGTAAAATTCTTTTACATACATTATCTCAAAACATCCCTATGAGGAACGTGTTATTATCATCATCTTCATTTTACAGATGAGTAAACTTAGGGTTGTAGGGGCCAAATTTAATATGTAGAGAGTTAATTGGGTAGCTCACTGTAATATTGGGGTTCAGAAAATAATGAGGGACCTCTAGGTCCAATATTTCCTCTTCTCTGAATTGCCTTTTTAGACATTTCTCCCAGCCCAATAAGAAAGGAGTTTAACAGCCTCCTTTCCACAAACAAATAAGATTTTATTAATGGGAATAAAATACACAGCAAAGATGAAATTAATAAAGTCAAAGACAAGGGAATAGGGAATAGGGAAATAGGAAAATGGATAATTTCCCTGGCTCTAACAATAACCTATACAATCTCCAAATGTGCTTCCATTTCAGCTAATTCATAGGGCTGGATTTAACTCACTACCAGAAGCCTTTAGTTTTTATGGATGTCAGCAGCCAGTCTCTAGTCAGCTCCAAAGCCAGAGGGAGAGAAAATGTGAGAGTCTGAGAGAGTATGTGTTACTTCCTGTTGGGGTCCTCTTTTCTACCTTTTTCTCCTCCCCCAAAGGGGAGGTTCTTGGCTGAGATTGGTTCCTTGTTGATGATGCATTCCACAGCCTCTGAGGACACTCCTTTTTAGGGTTGGCTAAATTTAGACTAAGGTCTGACAGGATGGGCCAGGTGTGGCTCAAGATCTAATCACCTTAAGTGGGTACTTAGTGGTTTCTCATTCACACCCAATTAAAACACTACTAAGTCAATCAAGAGACATTTTCTGTGAAAGACAAACTAAGAGGAAAAGCAGGAATTATCAAAGTTGTGTTGTAGTAGTTGCAGCTTCAATAGCAGTGGAGACACTGTGTCTCCAACCCTAATCTGCATTTCACAAGCTATTCTTGAAAGAGTTAAAAGCACAAGAGCAACTAAAAGTGGAAACAGGAAATAAAAAGGTTTGAACTACAGCAGAGAAGGGATAAATCAAGATGAGTCATTGGGCTCTCTAAGACCTTAGAGTAGAAGATTCAGACTGATACTATCATTTATATTCACTTATTCAAGGACTGAGAAAAGTTTTACCCCAAAGATTTGCTCTCTGTGTGTGTGTGTGTGTATGTGTGTGTGTGTTCCTCACCTTACAATTGTGCATTAATATATTGTCATCACTCCTTTTACC
Source organism: Dromiciops gliroides (assembly GCF_019393635.1). Taxonomy (NCBI): domain Eukaryota; kingdom Metazoa; phylum Chordata; class Mammalia; order Microbiotheria; family Microbiotheriidae; genus Dromiciops; species Dromiciops gliroides. The sequence continues at coordinate 445,621,800 of NC_057862.1, forward strand.
TAAATGTTTCCTGTTTCCTGATTTTGGCACAGACAAGTTTGCTAGTGATAGAAAAACTTTAAATGATTACAGAGAACCAAACCTTTGTCTTAATATTAAAGATTTCCTAACTAGGGCCTCGAAGTTGTGGTGGTATTCATAACTTGCCATTTCATATAAACTCTCTATAACAACAATGAAAAGGACCAAATGTGCCTAAAGGACATCAGGGTGCTCTTGACCTAAAGGTAAAGAAGCTCTAGTAACAGCAGTTTGCCTCATCAAATATCTAGCCTCTGATATCAGAAAGGAAAAAGACAAAAGTGGCAGGAATAGTGGCCTGAGTGAAAAAGATAAAGCCTCGATAAGATTTAGTTCTGCCCCTTTCAGGAGGGAAGAGGGAGCAGAAAGCATCAAATATGGCAGTATTCCAGTAAATGTTTAAATACTGATTTTCCAAAAACAATAAGAACAACAACAAAAAAGTATGCATAGCATACTTTAAGTTTATTCTTTATTATTAACATTTTCTCTTTCACTTTCTTCAATCTATACAATCCACACACACACACACACACACACACACACACACACACACAAAATTATAAATCAAACCCTGATTTAAAGCATTTGCTATTTGGCTGAGTTGTAAATGCTCAAGTTGAATATTTAACAAAATGTTCTAAAGAACCAGTGTAAGCTGGCTGTAGCACACCCCTAAACAAATACCTTCTAAAGTGCCACTTAAAAATTCATATAACATGTGGTTTTGTTTCCTTAGTGAATTTTGAGAGCAAAAACCATTTCACATAACTTCCTTTTTGTTGTTTTTTTCTTTGTTTCTCCCCCCCCCCCCCCGAAAACCAAAAACAATGCTTGGCACCTGGAAGATATTTATTGAAAATTCATTTTACATATTTATTTCAACTTGGCATAATGGGAAGTCAACCCATATTTTCTTAGGATTTATGAGTCCATCAGACTAGATCTTCTCTCTATTGATAAAGAGTCCTCCCCCTCCCCACTATGATAGATGTTCTTCATGAGTTTCTGACCCTGCAGGTATGGGTGGAAAAGAAAAAAGAAAGCACTACCCAAAGGCCAGTCTCAGGTAATGAGCCTATAAGGATTCAACACAAGCTCAGTATATCACTGGACTTATATCCAAAGCCTTTCTAGCTTGAAAGGACATTCTAGAACTTGTGCTTTTGAGAATATAAGTTCAAACTCACACCAAAAGGAAATATTAGAGAAGGATGCAGGCAGAAGCACCCTACATATAATTCTTTACTACTGACTCTGGCTGACTTCAAAATGGGAGGCATTGTAAAAAGTGCTTCTGGCAGAGGAAGGACATTTAAATCTCTTAAAATAATATGACAATAAAGTGATACTTAAGAGAAAGGTGATAGATGTGTGTTTTTAAAGATACATCATCCATATGTGTGTGTGTGTGTGTGTGTGTGTGTGTGTGTTTTCACTGTGTATACATTCTATTGGGGCAAAATATACATGGATATTGACAGAGATTTTTAGTAAAGTAAGGTTTTTAAAATTTTGCAAAATTACACCATAGAGTCATAGTCATAGAGGGTGTCAATCCAGGTTCAGAAGTACAACAGAGCCTGAGCTGTGCACTGAGAAGGGCAAATTCAGAAGAAGCACATCAGACATAGTGAATCAGATCCCAGGGAGCAGAGCTGACTCTCAGTTCCAGCTTCTAGCCCAGTCTGTAGCCTTTAGAGGAATAACTAGGGTAAGAATCCCAGAGCGAAAGGGGAGCCTATATCTATCACCCCTGAGCCAGTAGGCATTTTCCAACTAGCTCAAAGTGGCTGAGCTTGTCAGCAGTCAACTAGATCTTTAAACCCAGATCAGGAACTTGCTGCGCTCAGGATAAGGGGACAACAGACCTCTTGCCCTGTATCTGACCACTTTGGAGCACAGAACGCTTACCAAATTCTTAGCCTCAGCTCTCTCTGAGATCTGTAAAACTAAGAGAAGCATAATGCTACGTAATCCCTCCCCCCAAGAAAGTAGCTGTAGGACCAGACCAAACTATTCTTCCAGAAGTATGCAGAACTTGGCCCTAATATCAATTCTGAAGGCAAAAAGCAGGCTGGAAGAATGAACAAATGAAAGTGCGATACTCTATTTTTTCAAAGATGGCTACCTGTGGAATCAGAGGACCTGGAATTCTGGCTCTGCCTCAATTTTCTTTTTTTTTTTAATAAAGTTGGTATTAGGTCTCCCGATCTTGGGCCCCTAAATTATGGCCCAAAGGATAAAATTTTAAATAGTCAAAGATCTTAGGATCTCTAGTCTAGGACAAAAAATAAAATAAATAAATAAGCCCCTCTGTTTTGCTTTAAACCCCTTTGCATTCTGGTCCCAATCTATCCTTCTAGCCTCAGTGGAAGTTATTCTCCCTTTGTTACCTCCTGTGATCTTCCTCTTCCTACCTTCAGTCTGTGACCAGACAAGCTGACCTTCTCTCTGTTCCTCACAAACAACACCTTTCCATTCGCCTGCCTTTGCATTAGTTGTTCCCCATATCTCTACAAGACAATTTTTCCTCACCTTTGGTTTCTTAGAGGTCCCTTTCTTTCTATTGATGCCGCTACAGCATAACATTCATTTCTGCTTTCCCTCCACCCCACATGTTTTAATGACTTCTCACCTATTTGGTTATTTATATTTAAATATGCATATATGTATATAACACATATATATGTTGATGTATGTACTTAGACATGTATTTCTTGTCTTCATTAGAATGTAATTTTATTGCAAACATGGATTACTTCATACTGTATATTACTGGTACAGTGCCTTTACACACAGTCACTATATAATTAATACAGTTATCCCTTCCACATCATGACTTTTCTCATTGCAGTTTTGATATATCATAGGTTGGCATAAGAAATTAAATTGGAAGTTGGGGAAAGTTTTGTGGAAGCCACAGATGATACATGAATACCAGCAGATGACACAGGAAAAGTTTAGGAATTCAGAAAGGATAAGATATGTATAGACATATTTTACTTTCTTATACCATAATAATTTAGACTTCTTCTCCAGTATGAAGGGAGGGCCAAAAATATGATTCAGATTTTCTAGATGGCCAGGGCACTGTGCCCTTAACCCCTGAAATATGGAAAGGATAACTGTCCTAGCCAATTGTTTGGTTGTTTGATTCTTTCAAGTGTACTTCTACTTTATTAAATGTGTATTTGGCCAAGGACTGCAAACTCTGTTAGGCAAAAAGTATCTTCTTAAAACATCATTCAATAACATCCAAAGTCATAAACGCTGGAGTGAAAGGGAGATGGTTTCCCTTTAAAATTAAATATATTTATGTAAATGAATAAAAAAAGGTAGTTTCAATTCAACTGGCTTTAAAACAATTTTTAAAAAATAGCCCAAACTGTATTATTGTAGGTGTCAAAACCTACTAGGCCAAGGACTTCCTGGACAGAGCCAAGATGGTGGAGGACAGGAAGTGACTCCTCAGTGCTCTCCTCCAACTCTCTCCAAATTCCCCATCAATAATGCCATAAAGACAACACCTGGAGGAGCAAAACCCCCAAAGAATGGGATGAGATTATTTCTTCCGCCAGAGATGGCTTAGAAAGTTGCAGGAGTGGTCTTCTGTGCTGGGGGAGGAGCGGAAACCAACTCCAAGGTCAAATTGACAAAGATACCTCCCAGGCAGGCAGTCAGAGAAAGAGACATCTGGAGGGCTTCTGATTTGTACTACAGTGCAAGCCCTCTACTGGAACTAAGCTTACAGTCTGGTGAGAGAGCTCAGTTGGTTGGCCCAGGGAGAGATTACAAGGGTCTATACTGGCACTGAAGCTGACCACGGTTGTTATACCCCCTACTGGGAACTAGGAAGCAGCCTTGAGTGGCAATGGCCTTGGTGGGAGAGGGGTGCAGGCTCTCTGGAACTATCAAACCCGTGAAACGAACTTTTGTTTTCTGGTTGAAAAGCACATAGTCTGAAGTTATTTTCCGACCAGTTCACAGGCCAGTGAGTGCAGAACGTGTCTTTCCTCCTTAAACTATACCACCTAGGAACACCTTGAAGCTTGGGAAAGTGCATCCCTGAAAGCAGGGCCCCTTCTAAAGAAGGAGTTAGAAGTCAAGTAAGAGATGGAAAGAGGAGTAGACAGAGAAAGATGCAGAAACATCGAAGTTTCTTCAGGACAAGGAAGAATCAAGGTGCCCACTCAGAAGAGGACAGTGATGTCAGGGTTCCTACATCCAAAGCTTCCAAGAAAAATATATATTGGTCTTAGGCCATTGAGGCACTCAAAAAGGACTTTGAAAGTAAAGTAAGAGAGGTAAAGGAAAAAGTGGAAAGAAATGAGAGTGATGCAGGAAAGTCATGAAAAAAAACTCAACACCTAGAAAAGTCAAATGGGAAAGCTCTCTGATGACAATGATTGCCTATGAACTAGGATTCAACAAATGGAAGCTAGTGATTTTATGAGAAACCAAGACATAATAAAGCAAATCCAAATGTAACAATTGGAATGACGCCACCTGCTGGAGACCTACTGTAGAAGAGTTCCACCCATGAAGCGAAGGTCTTCGAGGGCAAGACCAGGAGTCTTTTCTTTGGCATCAGGAAGTGACGCGAGCTAGTGGGAGGAGGAAGGAAGAGACTGGCGCTCGGTCTGGCTTTTCCTCTGGACTCTGGTGGAGAGTGGAGCTAGAAATGCTCTCTCCCTTTAATAGATAGGCCTTTCTCTCTCTCTATACCAAATTCTTGTTTTCCCTTAATAAATGCTTAAAAGCCTAACTCTTGCTAAAGCTTATATTATTGGCGACCACTCATTAGATATTTTAGGACCAGTTTGCTAGAATTTTTAGCCCTTAACCACAAATATTAAATAAAAAATAGAGGCAATGTTAAATATTTTCTTGGAATAACATCTGACCTCAAAAATTGGTCCAGAAAAGATAATTTGAAAATTTTTGGACTACCACTGAAACCGTGATCAAAACAATAGCTTAGACATCATCTTCTAAGGTATTGTTAGGGAAAATTGTCCTGATATTCTAGAAACAGAGGGTAAAATGGAAATTGAAAAAAATCCCACTGATCCCCTCCACAAAGAGATCCCAAAAGAAAAATTTCCAATAATCTTATAGCCAAATTCCAGAGGTCCAGGTTAAGGAGAAATATTGCAAGCAGCCAGAAAGAAACAATTCACGGTACTGTGGAGCCACAGTCAGAATAGCACCCAAACCCTATCACACTTCTACATTAAAGGATCAGAGGATTGGAATATGATATTCCAGAGGGCAAAGGGATAGGATTCACTACCCAAGAATCACCTACAGCAAAACTAAGTATATCTTTTCAGGGAAAAAAATGGGCCTTCAATTAAAAAGAAGACTTTTAGGTATTCATGATGAAAAGAACTGAACTGAATAGGAAATTTGACTTTCAAATACAGGACCCCAGAGAAGCATTAAAAAGCTAAAACCGGAAAAAGAAATCAAGAGGGATGTTCAAAAGACTAAACTGCTGCTTACATTCTTGCTGGGGAAGATTATAAGTCTTACCCATAAGAATTTTCCTCAGTATTAGGGCGATGATAGGAATTTAGACAGAGGACTCAGATGGGAATTGATATGAAGAATAATGTCTGCAAAACATTTATTTATTTGTTTGTAATATCTTTTCTTTTATTTTTGTGGGAGGTTGGGGTTGGGTGGTTTGCCCCAGGCCAAGCAGTGGGTGATGGTCTTGTGTGTTGGGCCCAAGATTTGGGGTTGATTCCAGGGTCAATGGTGGGTGCTTTGTCCACTGTGTCACCTAGTTGTCCCCATGATGACATATTTAGGCTAAAATTGAGGGGTGAGAGGGGAGGGGAAAGGGGAAGGTAGAATGGGGTGAAATCCCACTGAAAGAAGCAGGAAAGGGCTTATAGAGTGGTGGGGGGCGATGGGGGAGGAGAATGGCAGTGAATCATCCTTATGCTTATCAGTATTGCTCAAAGACCTTAATTTTCCTCAGAGTTGGCTCAAGGAGGGTACAACAGACACACCTCAATTGGGTGGAGTAATCTAAGCAAGGCAGTGAAAGAGCCTTACATTCATCAAAATTGGCTCAACTATCTAATCACATCAGAGTTGGCTCAAGGAAGGGAATACATACAGACTCATTTGGGTGGAATAATTTTTTTTAACCCTGCAGGAGGTGTAGGAGGGGAAGGAGCATAAGGAACGAGGAGTGAAAGAAGGGAAAGACAGGTTGGGGGAGGGGGAATTCAGAAGCAAAGCACTTTGGAAGAGGGATAGGGTGAAAGAAGACAGAAAATAGAGTATATATCATAGGGAAGGGAATAGGATGGAGGGAAACAGGTAACAATAATAACTGCAAAAAAATTTGAAGCAGAGGCTAGAGTAATGTAAGAAGATGATGATGAAGATTAATTGATGATGATTGGATGAAGATGAGAATTGATTAAGGAGGACTGTTTGATAGTGAGGATTGATTGATGATGAGGAGGTTTAATTGATGATGATGAAGTTTGATTGATGATGATGATAAGACATATGGTACTTACTTTGCTGGGCTACTGTAAAGAAAATTCTTTGTCAGGTATAAAGTACTATATAAATGTTATCTATTACTGTTGTTTGTAAGGGCCAACTTTAATATGGGGAGAGTTAATTGGGTGACTTGCCATAAAATTGCGGTTCAGAAAATAATGAGGGACCTCTAGGTCCAAAGTTTCCTCCCTTCCAAACTTCCTTTTTAGTTATTTCTCCCAGGCTAATAAGAAAGGAGATTAACAGCCTCTTTTCCACAAACAAATCAAGTTTTATTAATGGGAATAAAATATACAACAAAGATGAAGTTAATAAAGCCAGGGACAAGGGAATAGGGGAAGAGAAAAATGGATAAGCGACCTGGCTTTAGCAAAGACTGACTCAATCCCCAAACTTGCTTCCAGCTCAGCTAATTCGAAGAGCTGGCCTCGTTTCTATTAACTCACCACCTGGGGTCTGTAGTTTCTATGGGATTCAGTTGTAAAACCCCTCTCTGGTCCACTCTCAGAAGCTCACCAACAGGAAAAAGAGAGAACTCCCAACCTCTGCATTCTCTTTTCTACCTTTTCTCTCCCTCCCCCAAAAGGGAGGTCCTTCAAGCTGGATGGCTGACATTGGTCCCCCTGCTGACATCAGCAGTATACATTACTCAGGACAGGCTAGGTGTGGCCTATATCTAATCATTCCAAGTAGGTACTTAGTCGGTTTCTCAAACAATATTAAATCAATCAGGTGGCATCCCTGGGTGTCTGCCAAATTCCATTATTTTATCACATGTTGCAAGAATCAACCTTATGGGTTTATTGTAAGGAAATATCTCTTTAAAGTACTATACAAATGTGGTTTACTATTAAAAAATAATTATGAGCAGGATGCTATAAAAAAACCAAAAACAACCAGAAAGACCTGCATGGGCTGATCCAATGTGAAATGTACTGTGTACAAAATAACAGTAACACTATAATATGATCTGCTGTGAATGGGTTCACTATTTTCAGCAATGCAATAATCCAAGACAACTTTGAAGGTCTTATGAAAAATGCAGTCTATCTACAGAGAGAGAACTGATGTTGTCTGAATACAGATTGAAAAATAATTTTTTTTGTTTTTTGTTTTGTTTTGTTAGTTCTTTATCTTAAGTTTTTATTTTGTCTGGTTTCTTTCACAACCCTTGCTAATGTGGAAATGTTTTCCATGACTGCTCATGTATACCTTATAATGAATTGCTTCAGTTCTTTGGGGGAAGGGGAGGAAAGAAGGAAGAAATTTTGGAACACAAAGTTCTACAAAACTGATGTCAAAATTTGCATTTACATGTAATTTGGGAAAAATGAAATTCCAAATCGAAATTAAAAACAAAAACAATGTCACCTTATCAGTAACATTGAGGTCCTTACCTTTAGGATTGGGAGACTAATAAAGAAAGCAAGCTCTGTGATATGAATTTTTTCTATTTGGGAAACATATGAGGGCAAACAAATACATGTACACTCCTTCAGAAACGTCTGTTTCAGGTGGAATGATCACTGAAAACAGTGCTAGAATCTGTTGTGTACAGGAAGAAGAGCAGAATATCAAAGCCAGTTTTTTCTCTTCTGCCTAGAATCCTGTTGCTCCATTATGGATGTCATTCATCTTTTATACAGGGGAGTTCTTCAGAAAGTAAGGTCCTAAATAGACAGATTAATTTGTTGCATTAAGACTCTACAAAAAAAGGCTTCACCTTAGCAATCAATGGAATATATTCCTGATTGTTTCAGGGAGGACATTGACAAAGTGGAACAGGTGTCGAAGAAGTGACTAGGATGGTTCATCAATTAATCAGCAATCAAATCAGAACAATGAAACAGTCCAAAGAATAAAAAATAGAACAAATTGTGAAATAGCTCATTTGGAAAAACAACTGAACTAGAAAATAGCTCGATGAGAAATGATTTAAGAAATATTGGACTTTCTAAAAGCTATGCTAAAAAAGAGCATAAAAATAGTATTTTAACAAATTATGGCTGTGTGACCCTGGGCAAGTCACTTAACCCCAATTGCCTTACCAAAAAAAAAAAAAAACCAACAAATTATAAAGGTAAACTGACCTGATATCCTAGAACCAGATGGTAAAACAGAAATTGAAATAATCTACCAAAAACCTCTTGAAAGAAATGCCAATATGAAGTCACAGGACTATTAGAGTTAAATTAGAGAAACCCTAGGTCAAGTAGAAAATATTACATGTAGCCAGAAAGAAAAAATTTATGGAGCCACAGTAAAAATCATGCAAGACTTAGCAGCTCCCACATTAAAGTCTCAGAGAGCATGGAATATGATATTCTGGAAGGCAAAGGAGATAGGATTACAACCAAGAATAAACACCCAGTAAAACTGAAGGTGTCATGAAAGGGAAGCCAGAGAAGAAAACTAGGATAGAGATAAATGCACAGTTAGTTATAACTATGAAAGTCAATGGAATGAACTTACCCATAAAATGGAAACAGGAAGGAAACTGATTAGAAATTAGAAACCAATAACGTTGTTTACAAGAAACACACTTGAAAGAGTCACATAAAGAATTAAAATAAGGGGTAGTAGTAGAATCTATTATTCTTCAGCTCAAGTAAAAAGGCAAGGGTAGCTACTATTATCCCAATTTTATAAATGAAGAAATTGAGGCAAATAGAGGTTGTAACTTTTGCAAAGTCACACAACCTATCTAAAACTATATTTGAACTTCAGTCTTCCTGACTCTAGATCCCAGATTCAGTCTGGTGTTCAGTGGAAAGAAGACAGAATTAAGGGACAGAGATTACTAAGTACAAGATGACTCTACCACTGCCACTGGCCATACCCAAAGTAGATTGCAAACTCTTCATTCATCTTCATTGTATATGATTTTTATCCATGTCTTTTTATAAGTCCTCCAAAGAAAATTCATTCAATTTGCCAGTTTTCATTTGGTTCTTTTAATAGCATCACATTTATATTTTCTTTCTATGGTTTCTTCTTGATAAATGACAGGGTTGATTTCTTTCCTTTCCTTTCTTTCTTTCATGTCCTTGATCACATCATTTATGTCAAGTAAAGGGTGATGTTAAATAGTGTTATGATGATGATTAGTAGTACATGGTTACTTACTAGATGAGGAGGAGTACTGTCCACATTTCTAAAGAATTTTTGTTTACTAAGTCCTTTCCTAACATAATATGATGAGATTAGCAGTGAATCCATTATTATCCCCATTTTAAAGATAAGGAAACAGTTAGGTGGTATAGTTTTTGGGAAAAAAAAAAACTACTGCATTTGGAGTTAGGAAACTGAGTTAAAATTCCATCTTAGAAACTTACTAGGGTGTGTGACCTGCACAAGTCACTTAACTCAGCCTATAGTTTAATCAGCTATAAAAGTTGTGCGAAATAGCATCTACCTCAAAGGGTAGCTGTGAGATCAAGTTTTATAATATATACATGGTTCTTTGCATGACTTAAAATGTTACAAAACATACAAATCATACATTCATACATACATACATATGCATATACTTGTCTAGAGCATCTTTAAGCCCCTTTCTACTTTGTATATTTTAAAACATAACCTGGGAGACTAAAGACACATGATAAGAATGAAAGTAATTTCCATATTCTATATTGTTAAATTGATTGTATAATCTTAGACACTCATTCAATGTGCTGAGACAACCTAGAATGGCAATTCAGTACTTTCTTCCATTTTAATCAATGTTAATAATGCCAGTTCACACAACACCTTTAAAATATTCTTGATAATAACATTAATGGGGTTACGTAAACTCATGATTTCTTGGTGTTCTCTGTCTGTTGCAGGAAAATGTTTGATCAAATTGCTGGCCTGTTGAGAAAATGTTTCTACTCTCACCAGGTCACCAATATTCTGAAGGTCGATTTCTTTCTTATTCTCTCGTGCATGAAAGCCCTGACACCACATTCAACATTTTACTGAATAAGTGCAAACCCCTCAAGTTCAAGCCATTTCCATCAGATAAAATCTCAACAAGAAATGAGATTCTCCTTGTGCTGGATATTAAGTTTTTTGTAGCAAGACTACCAAAGGAAGACAAATTTTATAATAGATTAATTACCTATGTTTACATTGGGGACAGGGATTTTAGAGTCTTGAAGATGATATGCAGGTGCTATTCAATTGAATTTACACCAACAAATATTCACTAAACACCAATTAGTTCAATACTCTCCTAATTCACGAGGAATAAGTAACATTGGAAAAAGCATTGACTCTGGGTTCAAATCTCAGTTCAAAATCTACCTATCTCCATGACTGTGAAAAAAATCACATTTAACCTCTCTTGGGTTCAATTTCCTTAACTACAAAATGAGGAAGCTAGGCAAGTTGAGTTCTGAGGTTGCTTCTAACAATAAATATATTATTTCATGATCCTAATATAACAGAGAGAAATAAGGCATAATATTTCCTATTAACCTGGTGAGGGATAAAAGAGAGAGGTTGGCACTTTAATACCTCTATGAAGCTGCAGTTTCACCAGTGCACTTGCTCTCCCATCAATTTAAAATCAATAATGCCTTAGTATAACATTTCATGAGCTTTTGTGACCCAAAATATCATTACACAGTGGCCAGTCTTCTGGTGATGAATCTTTCAGGCTGTATTCCAAGATGACCTATCAGTCTTCTTCCCTATTCTAAAACTATTAATCTGGAATCCTATTATTCCATAACTGAATCTAGTTAAATTTCTATCTTTGAGTTCATATATTAAGCATTTCTAATTTTTTTAGAATATGTGAAAGCTTATATATATATATATATATATATATATATATATATATATATATATATATATGTTAATATAATCTTAGAGAACTTAAGTTTACTTCCACATCAAGATGAGATCTACAGCTAGGTGAGGAAGTAGATAGATCAGACACAATAACTATGTGATCCTGGACAAGTCACCTAACCGTGTTTGCTTCAGTTTCCTCATATATACAATAAAATAGAGAAGGAAATGGTAAACCACTTCAGTAACTTTGCTAAGAAAACTCCCAAAAGGGGTCACAAAGAGTAGGACATTACTAAGCAACAGTGGAATGAGGCATCAAAGCAGGACTCGAATAGAGGAATGAATGTAAGAAAAGCATGAGAAGAGGTATAGTTTGATGTGGAATAGAGTAAGGCTTACTATTTTTGGGGATTCTGTGACAGATCTTTCCTGGAACTCTTTCTGCATTTCTAATTACCTCTTCCCCATCTCCTTTGTTGGATAATTATCCATGACCTACTCTGTAATTACAGGTATATCACACACAGAGTTCTGTCCTGAGCCATGTTCTCTTTTCTTTTTCTACCTTCTTTCTTGGTGATCTTATCAGCTCCTATGACTTCAACTATAATTTATATGCACATGAATCTCAAATCTATGTATCTCAATTTGAATCAAATCTATCTATACATATGCCCATACATATAATCATTACAACAATATAATTTTCTTTTTTAAAAAAGGAAAAGGGGGGTGGTGGCTAGGTGGCGCAGTGGATAAACCACTGGCCCTGGATTCAGGAGTACCTGGGTTCAAATCCGGCCTCAGACATTTGATACTTACTAGCTGTGTGACTCCGGGCAAGTCACTTAACCCCCATTGCCCCGCAAAAACAAACAAAGAACAAACAAACAAACAAAAAACAAAAAAAAAAAAAGGAAAAGAGAAAAGAGAAAAAGATAAATAAAAGAAAGGAAAAGGAAAGGAAAGAAGATAAAATCACTGAAAGGTAGTCAAAATGCTGAGAAATGGCAATGACCAATCTCGGTGAGGAATTATTTCACATATGGATGGTGGGTGTGGTGGGTGTGTATTTCACTTGGCAACATATTGTTTCATTCATAATACATTGTATCTCTTGATTTGGCTTTAAATTGTTTTAAATCTAATGTATTTCATAGAAAAGAAAGAAAAAGGAAAAAAGCTTTGTGAAAAATGGTATGTATGACTGCACAGGAAAAAATATATCATAAGATTTCATAACAAAGGACAACAACTGGCTAAGGAAATTATACGAGGCAGAAGAGTTGGAAGAGTTGGCTCCTTCCCTGGATTTTAAGGAATGGAAAGAATTTCAACACATAGGGATGGAAAAAGTAAGTATGACTGTAGGAATAAGGACCTGAACCATGTCATGGAGGTCACACACAAAGTTTTTGAATCCTCAAATGACTTTTTCATATTTACCATCTACGTACCATCTGCTACAAATCTATTTTTTCCCAATAATGGGATAGCAATAACTAAGTAAAAGTCAGTGTTAAATCACATGCACAAGTACAAATGCAAAAGGACTAAAACTGTGGAAAGTTCTTTTCTCTTTCAGCATGTTTCCTATGTTAATGATAACTAAAGTTCTTCACTGGATTGGATGCTTATTAAATCTTCTTTAATCAAATATTGAGAACAAAGATAGGTATTCATTAAAACAATCCAAAGCACAATAGAGGGGGAAAAAAAACAACCTTTTCTCCCAAAAATGGGATTTGTGGTAGAATTCTAATGATTTAAACAGGTTGATGTTTTGTTTCAGAAATTGGAAGGAAACTATTAGAAGTGAGTGATCAGATGGATATTTAGATGTCTCATGCCTCTCTGCATCTCCCATTACCTGTGACGTATTATCTGCTAATACTAAAGATATATTTTAACAAGGAAATTGCTATTTATATAGATGGAGAGCACTGACTGGTCCAGAGAAGAAAGAGACAACAACTTAGGTATGCTAATTTTGGATTTGTTTTTATCCCCTACATCACAGTCAATTCAGAGGACTCCAGGAAATATCTGAATGCTGTTGTAATTACTATAATTGATGACTTATCTTCTTCTCCTCCAGTTCTCCTTATTTGCTACTACTCTTGTTAATAATCCGCTTTATTAAAGATTACAACTTTCATTAGGATGGAGTAAAACAAGCCTGACCTTGATGATGCTCCCAGGCCAGATTCCCCCAGGCCCGTATTACGTGAGCATCTTTCTGGAGAAATCTGTCCATATGGAAAGAAGGGGCAGACATTGTAGAAGTGTGCAGAGCTGAAACAGTCCCTTCTCTCACTCTCACTCTCGCTCTCGCTCTTGCTCTCCCCTCTCTCAGACAAAAAACAATTTTTTTATTTAAAGTTTTGAGTTCCAAATTTTATCTTTCCTTTCCTCCTTCCCCTCCCCTCTTTCCTGAGGTGGTCAGCAATCCGATATAGGTTATATGTATGCAATTATGTAAAACATTATTATATCAGTCATTTTGTATAAGAAAACTTGAATAAAAGAAAAAAGTAAAGAAAAGTGAAAATAGCATGCTTCAGTCTGTGTTCAATCAATATCAGTTCTTTCTTTAGAGGTGTATAGTATGCTTCATCATTAGTCCTTTAGGAATCTTGGATCATTGTATTGCTGAGAATAGTTAAATTCATTCACAGTTCTTCATCAAACAATAATGATATCTCTTTGCACAATGTCCTCTTGGTTCTGTTAATTTCACGACACATCAATTCATATAAGTCTTTCCAGGCCTTTCTGAATCATCCTGCTTGTCATTCCTATATCACAATAATATTCCATCACCATCATATACCACAGCTTATTTAGCCATTCCCCCAATTGATGGGTGTTCCTTTAATTTCCAATCTTAGCCACAACAAAAAGAAGCTGCTATAAATATTTTTGTTCCAACTAAGTCTTTTTTGGGGGGGATGTCTTTGGGATATAAACTTAGCAGTGGTATTGCTAGACCAAATGGTATATACAGTTCTATGGCCCTTTGGTGACACATTGGTGATGTGTCAAAGGCTCATTTATTGCCATTCTCATGAGAATGGACCACCCCTTGTCCATCTGGTGGGTGACCACTAAATGGAGTCTTGCAGGCTTTTTTTCTCCTAGTTCCTAACACGAATGGCCCCTCACCTTTTCCACCATTATTTCAATTACTCAAGGGTTACAATCTATGTGCAAAAACTAGCTAATTGGAACTCATTATTTCTCAGTCAATGGGCAATCAAGGTCTCATAGTTTATGTGACCTTAAAAAATTTATAACATGAGTGCCCCCCCATATTATTTATATCTTTATCCAATTCTATCCAAACATTATTAACAACAGGCCAATGGGTTATCATTTCTTTGATACCTGCAGAATATAACTTAAATGTTTCAAAATACCACAGAAAGGAGAACTCTTAAATTTTTCCAAATACCATATATCTACCAATTTTCACTTATTTCTTCAAAAATTCTTACTCAATTGTTTAAGATATAATCCTCACATAAAACTTAGGTTACAGAATGCCTTTGTAAGAAAATTATCACAAAAGAACTTACATAAAAGTTACCAAGTTAACTTCAATTGTAGTAAAAGACTTAGGATTACACTTAAGCAATTAATTTCACAACAGTGCCTGTCAAATAAGTTGTCCATAAACCATGTTTGGTATTACAGGACATGCTCTACAGGCAGATGTTATTTCCACATTACAAATAAACATAAATAGAATTGACTTTTCATCAGCTGTAATAACTTTTTAACAAAGTGGATGTCTCCTTAAGTTACTTGTAAAAGAGTCCATAAATTATACTGATATACCCTTCTTTAATACAGGGCTAAGACAATTGTGATATTAATTAAGAAATAATTTTTTATCTTTTGTTCATCACTTTTTTGACATCCTGTGTCTAATTATTGCAATACCATTTTGAGAAATAAAGAATCTAATATAACTGGTAACAGATGCCAAGACAAATTCAACATCATGTTTATCAAGACACCTGAAAAAATTATGGGGTTACCATAAAAGAACAGAGAAGTAATGAATGTTGCCAAGCCTCATGGCTCTACAGACAGCCAGTGCAATATGTGGAGGGGAAATTGAGTCAGGCTTAATCAGATGCATGGGATTGAGACTTCCATGGCATCAGGCATATATGAGGGGCAATGAAAGACAGACATAGAATGAGATGGCATTGTCCAGCCATTCAGGCCCTATGTGGGGAGTTGGGGGAATTAAAAAAGAGAATCCAACCTCAGCTCTTGCCAATGGCCATTCTCTTGGCCTTTCCCAAGCAGTGTAGTATCTGGACTTCGTGTGTGTTACCTGTCCTTGTGACAATTCAGTACCTGCTCTTTTATGTATTCCCCCTCATGAATGGCTGGCATCTTGGATGCTCAGATCTTGGTAACTCAGAATAAAGGCAATTAATTCTCAAATGGTAAAGTCCCATAATCAAAGGCTCATATTTATTTAACAACCTGAGGATAATGATGAGAGCAAAAAATGTGAATTTGCATCATGAACTCAGGATATAATATGCAGTATACAAAAATTCCAAATAATAACTACACAATATATAATCCTAATCACACATAGTAAATGATAAATGTAAATGACCAACTTTATTATTCATTATTACGTATTTTCCTATTGATGCATTAATAAATAAAAATTACATCACTTGAGAATCAATGTAACCTGCCCATGAATCTCATACACACACACACACACAACATTTCTTTCTTCTTTTTCCCTAAGAAACAGCTTAAAATCTATCCTGATGTTAAAAAGGAGCATTTACCAAACTTTTGAAACTACAAATTTATAGAGATCTGAATCCATCCCTACCCACTCCCCTTCCTTGCAAATTGATTGCCTGTGCTAACCAATCTTTGTCAATTCCAGACTCTTGATGGAACTTAAGACCTCCCCTACCTTCCACCAAGCAAACTATCCCCTCCCCAATGGTTCCCCCACTTTACTCCCTGGACTTTATGCTATTATTTAAAGGGTACACCTACATTAAGTAGTTTCTATTTAGAGTTAAGTGGCTTCCTATAGTTAACTCATGAGCCGTTTTCTATAGTTTCTTTTGTTAAAGGTTAATTTACATACCATTGTTTACCAACTTATACACTACAAGAAAATCTTGAACATAATGCCTTAAAGCATTAGGAATTTTTAAAACTTGAAACAAAACCCATCAATTGCCAATCCACCCCTCAGAGACAAGACCAGGTGTGGCTGCCCCTAACCAACCTCCACCATCAGTGGGGAATGGTCTTCTCCCCAACAAAGGAACTCTTCACAGTTAGATGATGACCCCAATCAACCACTACAAAACACATCCCTTTTAGTTTCCCATTCAGGGAGAAAGGCATCCAGAGAGCCACACCTCTGCAGCATTCTCTCTCCTGGCTTTCTCCTGCAAATAAACCAGTATTTCACTCCAATGGGATTCTTATGCAAGAGGATGCAATTCTTCAAAGATGAATATCTAAGAACCCCTATACCAATTTTCCCATAACATGTTGCTCTTTTACTTTACACAGAATATCAATTTATATAACACTTGCCCTATAATAAGCACATTAAAATCATGTGATCCTCACAACCCTCAGAAGTAAGTTTTATTACAGAAAACGAAATCAGACAACATTATTTCTTTTAGGGCAGATTTTGGTTTAAATCACATCAACTGTGGATTTATAATAACTAATGGTAATATTTTAATACTATGGCATAGTACTCTGCATTTATAAAATTCATATAATACCTTTGTGAAAGATATATAGTACCTATTGATTTCCCTCTATGTAAAAAAAAGGTTTTCCTCCTTTATCAAAGGACCCTCCCAGCTATATTAGAAACTTATCAGATATAAGTTAAATATGCTGGCTTTCCTTATAGCCAAATTTTCTGTCCCAAGGCTTTTGTGGCCTATAGATAAAATAACTTGGCTGAATCCTGAGAGGGGTGTGGCTCGTTCTCAATTTGGATAGCAAAAGGAGATATTTCAGGTTCCATGTAAAGACGTATTGACCTTTAAGACTTCATGTGGTGCTCAGTTCTACACATCAGGGGACTGCCTTCTCCCTTTTCTAAGAAGGCAGGACCTCCCATCTCACCCTCAAAACCCTCAGACAACAAGTCACTGGCCTTCTCTCTTCTCCACAATCCCAAAGCTTTGCAGCCCTCAGGCAAAGAATCAACTGAACATGAATGGTGAACGCCTGCTTCAACCTGGACAGCATGAACAGACACTTCAGACTCCACCTCTCACAATCTAACCCTCTATACCTATTTTCTAGCCCCCTATGCCTTAAATCCTATCTATGAAGAAAAGGGAGAGAGAAACTGTTAAAACTCTAGTGTTAACTTATTTCCCCTCCATACCATTTTGCCTATAGAGGTATAAGCCTTCTCTCTTCATCCTGAACCTCTTAAATACTCAGAGCATCTTTCCTTCCCGCTCCATCTACAATTGGTGAAACTTATCCCAATCTTTACCAGCTCCAAACACCAAACAGAATCCCCCTGCGGAGGGGATGGAGAGGGAAGAGAAGAACCCAGTAAGTTTTCATGATGAAGGCCTCACTACTACACACACCTCTGTGGCCTTGTCAGTGCCAGCTGAAGGCTAGGCTTCACCAGCTATCGGCCATTTTTGTGCACCCCTTCTGCTCATGTGCATCTCACCTCACCATGTGCACCTCACCTCCAAAGCTGGAGCCAAACCCACTCTCAATTAACAGCCTCTGCTTGCTCATGGGCCTGATTCTCTTCATATGGGGCTTCAGAGAGAAGGGGCAACCTGGAGTGTGAGGGATGGAAGAGGGGCTGTAAGAGGGGCTCCTTTCCATGGAAAATGTTACTCCATATCTTTTCTGGGCCCTTCCCTCCTGAAACCTCGACCAATCTTGTACTAGGACAGTGACTATGCTCAGTCAGGACCCTGGGGATCTTGCCCCACACACTGGCTTTGGCTCTGTATCACTCAACCTTCACTAAGGCTCCAACAGCATCTTCCTACTGCCTTCTCAACAGCTCCCTCTCTCCCCACTCTTGGTGCTTGCCCACTTCACAGAAAACCACTACCACAATCAATTAAATTCATCCACCATCCTGACAATATGTCCAACAATAAAATGCTTTGTACCTCTCCCCTACGTATGATAAATCACCTGAGGTCACCAGCTTAAAATTATAGAGCATCACAATAATAAATTTCACCCCAAAATTGAGACCAGAATTGATTAAACTACACCTAATCTATTCTCCAAATGACATCCCATAGAACCTCAATTGACAATTTCAGTCTAGTACCAATTCACCCAAGACCATCCACTCCAAGCATTCCACATTTTCCTGTGTGGTCCCTTCTTTCACAAGCCATTCCACCACAAAGTTTCATACATACACACACACACCACACACACACATATATGTCTCCAAATGGAAGTATATAACAAGTTTTACTCAACTTTAGTTTGTATGAATCCCCCAAATTTCTTAACTAGATGGCAAAATCAAATCACTAACTTTTTTGGATGATCTCATTTCTTTTGTGGTTTAACTTAATAATTAATGCTATCTTCAGTTTTCTAATTAGTTTTCAAAACAATGCTAGAGAGGTGAATTTCTTTCTGTCCTCCCACTTCCTTAATCTAGCCACAGCCTGGGCTCTCTAAATTACCAAGCACAAACTTACATTTTTTGACAGAAACTTGAACATTTAAGGACAATTCTTAAAACATATTGAGACAGAGATAAACACTCTCAGACAATTTTTATCCCCTTGAAACTTTCTTTTTCAGTCCTCTCCCCTCCCCCACTTACATTTTCTTGCCAGGGAAGAAGAGAGAGAGAAGGAAAGACTTTTACCTTTTATCCACAAGGGGGCCCAGCTAAACCAGATAACCATGAAACTTGCTTGCCCCAACCTTTCACTTTGAGATGGTCCCAGCCCTGAAAAAAAAAAGAAAAAACCTTGGGATGGTGCCCAATGTGCTCCAGAGCCCACCCTCCATGGTAGACAACCTCCCATCAGAGCCAAACTATTCAAGACCAGAAACTGTCACCAGGCAGGGCAGCCTCAGTGGCCCCTGCCCCCAAAAATCCTTCCTGAAACCTCCACATACCACAAACAACTCCCAAATCACTCCATCAATAAAAGATTTGCAAGTGTAGCAATATATCAAACATCCTAGGCACTAGATGCCCACCAGATCCTTCCCCACCCCCAGCAGAAACGTGCTATGCAGAAAAGACAGGGGTGGAGGGAGAGAGGTCTTTAGAACCACATGGCATCCTTCCAGTCTGATTTAGCACCCTGTACCAAAATTCAAAACTCATCCATCCTAAAATATTTTCATGTTGTTTCAATCACTTTCTGGTTCTTCCAAGATACATTGCAGGTAAGCCACTTACAGGAAAGAACACATTTATTTTTCCTTTCAGGTTTCTCACTGTCAAGTACAAACAGGGTATCACTTTCTTTCTACTCCCTTAATCTGTCCACCTAAAAGGGCTGTCTTTTACGAATTTCTAAAGAGGCCCACCTCTTACTCAATTCCTATCAGACACTCTGGTCCCTTTCTGGGGCGTGCGGGTCGAGGGGCGGGGGGATATTTCCCTATAAACAACTCATCGCCTACAGACTCAAACTGCTTGCATATAATCACAAGCCCTTTGGGCTTCAACCCAGCCCTAACATACTAAAACTGCTGGCTGTAATCTAAACAGCCTACAGCTGGGGCTTTGCTCAATTTCCTGAACTCATCTTAACTACCCAGAAAGTACCTAAGAAGCCCTTTTCGTCCACACCCCTGTGATCTGCCCCTGCACAGACTTACATGGCTTGCCCCCCTGATCAATAACCTTCTTACCCCTTGAGCTCACTTAATCATCATCAGTGTTTGTAATATCTCCAACTGAAAGACGTTCCTTCTCTAAACCAACCCAGGCTTCAAGCTCCAGCCCTCTACTCAACCACTGATAATAGTTTCAATGAGACATCCTGTCAAAAGATTGCTTGGACTTAGAGGCTGGAAAGTTCCTTTCAAATCATAATTTCATAACTTCATAATAAATCTTGGTGGAACCTCCCAAATTGTGAGAAATATCACTCCAATAACCTTTTGGAAATCAATGTTGGTGATGTGTCAAAGACTCATTTATTGTCATTCTTGTGAGAATGGGTCACCCCTTATCCATCTGCTGGGTGACCACCAACTGGAGGCTTGGACAGGCCTCTTTATCTCCTAGTCCCTAACATGAATGGCCCCTCCCTTTTTTCACCATTATTTTGATTACTCAAGGATTACAATCTATGTGCAAAAACCAGCTACTTGGTATGCAGTATTTCTTAGCCAATGGGGAGTGATACAGAGACAATTGTTCAATTACTTCCTTATATGGACACAGCTCAGGTGTAGATCTTATTGTGACCAGCCCAAGGTTTCCCTGAATCATGTGATTTTTGTTTGCTGTGGGGGAGAGGGGAGAGAGAAGGAGAAGCAGACCTTTTCTCCTCAAACACATCTGGATTGAGAGGAGAACAATCCCCATTTCTTCACAGTTCCAAATTGCTCTCCAGAATGGTTGGATCTTTTCACAAGTCCATCACAGTGGATAGCATTCCAGCTTACCCATGTCTCCCCAACATCCAATATTTTCCTTTTATTTATATTTGCCACTCTGATGAGTGTGAGGTGATACCTCAGAGTTGTTTTAATTTGCTTTCTCTGATAAATAGTCATCTAGAGCATTTTTTCATATAATTAGTAGATAGCTTTGACTTTGTGTGTGAAAAACCCTTCCTGTTCATAACCTTTGAACAGGCCCTTACTCTCAAAGTGTTTTGCCTTCTATTTAGAATATGTTGTTGTTCTTGTTGAGTCATTTTAGTTAGGTACTACTCTTTGTGACCAATTTAGGGTTTTCTTGGGTAAAATTCCTAAGTCATTTGTTATTTCCTACTACAGTTTGTGAGATTTAAAATTGGATATAAGATCATTAAACTTCCCTTTTAACTTTTTCCCTTATATATCTCCCAGACCAGTAAGAAAGGAAGCCTCTGACCTTTAATCAGAGAGGGATTAGCTTTTATTGTTTGGGAATTAATTAGCCAACAAACAGGTGATACTGATTAGGGAAATAGGAAAGTAGAAATACAAATGAATAGTCTTAGATCTAAACTTAGTCTATATTCTTTTATAAAAACTCACCGAATCCCCAAATTGCCTCTCTGGCTGAGAACCAGAGTCAAGTGCATGCCGCCACTGAGAACTAGAGCCGATCACACAAACACACCGTCAAACCTGAGCCAGCATGTGTGAGCCAAGAGAGACCACTTCCGTTCTCTACCCAGTTTTTTAAGCTGGAGCCCCTGAAGTCTCACATGCTTTACCACGCTCTCCTGGGCAGCAGCAGACACATGGCTGTTCCTCACGGTCTCCTCCCTGAAAGGGCGGTCCCTTCAAAAATTGGCAGTCCTTTCAAAAACCGTTTTCAGTAGCATGTGTTCAACTCTTAAAATTCTGTTATAAACTTTCATTTTTTACCACAAGTTCATTTTATAGACAAGGAAACTGAGCTAAACAGCATTAAAAGACTTGTCACAGAGTTATTAAGTATCTGAGGCCAGATTTGAAACTCAGGAAAATTAGTCTTCTTGACTCCAGGCTCAGAACTCTCTCTAGCTTTCCATTAGGATATATAATTATGTACAAAATAGAAAAAAAGGTCAGTCAAATTTATTTGTT
The DNA here is from genome assembly GCF_019393635.1 of Dromiciops gliroides. Taxonomy (NCBI): domain Eukaryota; kingdom Metazoa; phylum Chordata; class Mammalia; order Microbiotheria; family Microbiotheriidae; genus Dromiciops; species Dromiciops gliroides. Next base: position 445,643,928 of record NC_057862.1, read on the forward strand.
AAGTGTAAAGTTTGTGCTAGACATTGGCCCAAGTTCCTGGGTGAGGGGACGGTGCAGCTAGGGTGGCCAAAGGTAGCCTGTCCTGGACTTGGCAGACAGGAAAAGAGGATTTCAAACACTGCTTCAAACAATTAAAAGTTGTGTGACCCCTGATTCATAACTCTCCATCTCTTCCAGTTTCATTGCTTTCATCTATAAAATAGGAATAATAGTAACACCTACCTCACAAGGTTTTTATTAGGATCCAGTGACAAAAAGTTATGCAACATCATTTGGCCAGTCCTCGAATTACTATGTATTATTATTAGATATAGGTGAAAGGATATGATTGAGTAGGAGAAAATGCTGTGTTAAAAACCTCTCTTCTGATTCATTCAACAAATAATTTAAATTCTTTAAAAGATATAGCATTAATCAATCAAGAGTATTTATTAAACATCTATATGTGATAGTTTATTCTGTGAGGAAGTAGAAAGTAACCCTGTTCAGTGGACCACTATTCCAGTCATCAGGTGATGAATAAAATAAGAGTTGTGTGTGTACCAAAGGTGTTTTCACTGTGATGGAGTCTCAGCAGAGATGCCTAGTTAAAGAGAATCCCCTATATATAGAGGTTCTCCAAATTTTACTGTTTGTAGATGGCATTGTAATGGTTGAATCAGCCCCTGAATAATGCAGAGCCTTTTGAAAGAGATCTGAGGGTGGAGCCAAGATTGCGGAGAGAGAAACAGCAAGCTGCCTGAGCTCTCCTTCGTGTTCCCCTCAAAAAGAACATTAAATCAAGCCCTCTGGAGGGATTCTGAAACTACAGAACCTGAAAAGAGACAGAGAGACACAGTCTTCCAAGGAGAGATAATTTAGAAGACTCCAGGAAAAGGTCGATCTGACTCAGGCAAAAGGGAGGGCCCAGAGCAGGGCAGCAGACCAGGGCCAAGGGCATCAGGGCAAGTCAGCAGGAGGTGCAGGCCACAGCCGAACAACTGAGCGCCCGGAACCTGGTTCAAAAAATCTGGTGACCAAGAAGGACAGTGGAAACACTACCTCCACCAGCCTGAGGGGGGAAAAGTTAGCCAGCTGTAGGGCCATGAACAGGATAGGAGTGACCAGGCACACTGACATAGTGTGCTTAGACAGGAAGTGATAGACGGGCAACCTGCACACAACTATAAGGCCTCAGAGTAAAAAGCTGGCCACACACCACCTATACCCCTGCACAAGAAGCCCCCAAGCAGGGACTGTTGTAGCCCCCAGAGCAGACCTCAACTTAAAAATAAATAAATGACCTGCAATAATGAGTAAGAAGCAAAAAGAGCCCTCTCCCATTGAGAGGTTCTGTATCAATAGGGAAGAAGCCAAGCAAATTCAGATGAGGACAATACCCTCAAACTGCCCTACATGTGAAGCCTCCTGAGGAAAGTGAATTGGTCTCAAGAACAAAAAGCCTTCCTGGAAGAGCTCAAAAAGGATTTCAAAAATCAATTGAGAGAGGTAGAAGAAAAAATGGGGAGAGAAATGAAAGCAAAATAAGAAACTATGAAAAAAGAATCAGCAGCTTGGAAAAGGAAGCATAAAGATTGAAAGCAGAAAACAATTCCTTAAAAAATCATCTGGCCAAATGGAAAAAAAAGTGCATAATTTCACTGAAGAAAACAATGCTTGAAAAATTCATTTGGCCAAATAGAAAAAAAGGTGCATAATCTCATTGAAGAAAACAATGCCTTAAAAATTAAAATTGGACAGTTGGAAGATAAGGAATCCATGAGACACCAGGAATCAGTCAATCAGAATCAAAAGAATGAAAAAATAGAAGAAAATGTGAAATACCTCACTGAAAGACAACTGATCTGAAAAACAGATTGAGGAGAGACAATTTGAGAATCATTGGACTGCCTGAAAGCCATGACAAGAAAAAGAATCTAGACACCATATTCCAGGAATTTATTAAGGAGAACTGCCCTGATATCATAGAACCAGAGGATAAAATCATCATTGAAAGAATCCACTGATCACCTCCTGAAAGAGACCCCAAAAGGAAAATTCCAAGGAATATTGTAGCCAAATTCCAGAATTATCAGGTGAAGGAGAAAATACTCCAAGCAGCCAGAAAGAAGCAATTTAAATATCATGGAGCCACAGTCAGGATTGCTCAGGAGCTGGCAGCTTCAACATTAAAGGACCGCAAGGCTTGGAATATGATCTTCTGGAAGGCAAAGGAGCTTGGATTGCAGCCAAGGAATCTATTACCAGCAAAACTTAACATTCTCTTTCAGGGGAAAAGATGGGCATTTAATGACATTGGGGACTTCAATCTTTCCTGTTGAAAAGACCAGAACTGAATAGAATTCAATCTCAATATACAAGACTCAAGAGAAGTTTAAAAAGGTAACCAGAGGGGAAAATAAAGGTTACTCAATTAGGTTAAATTGTTTATATAATTACACGGAAGCTAATACTCATAACTCTTAAGAATTGTAAATGTATTTGGGCAGAGAGAAGGACATTTTAAACAGAGGGTATAAATATAAAATTGTCCTTTGATGTGACGGATACCAAAGAAAATTAAGGGGTTTAAAAAGGGAGTCTCTGGGGAGGAAAGGAAAGGGAGGTGGAATGGGGTGAATTATACCATATGAAGAGGTGAAAAAAAAAACCTATTACAATAGAGGGAAAGAAAGGAGGGGTCGAAGGTTGTTTCAACCTTACTCTCATTAGATTTGATTCAAAGAGGGATATACATATACGTTCATTGGGATAAAGAAACTTAGCTCATTATATAAGGAAGCAAAAGGGGAAGGGAAAGGGGGGGACTGATAGAAGGGAGGACAAAAGCAAGGGAGAAAAGGGTAAAGAAAAGAGAGTGGGGGGATAAAAAGGGAGGGCAGATTGGGGGAGGCAGGGGTAAGAAGTAAAATGTCCGTGAGGAGGAATAGGGTTGAAAGAAGGGGGGAAAGTACAAAGGGGGTAAATAGAATGGAGGGGAATAGAAAGTCAGTAACAATAACTGTGAATGTGAATGGGATGAACTCCGTTATAAAACGGAAGCTAATTGCAGAGTGGATTAAAAACCAGAATCCTACAATATGCTGTTTACAAGAAACACATTTGGAGCAGCATATATTATGCTTCAGCTAAAGTAAAAAAAGCAGGGTTAGCAATCCTTATCTCAGACAAAGTGCAGGCAAAAATAGATCTCATTAAAAGATATAAAGAAGGAAATTACCATCTTGGTAAAAAGGTACTATAGATAATGAAGTAATATCAATATTAAATATGTATGTGCCAAGTGGTATAGCATCCAAGTTCTTAGAGGAGAAGTTAAATGAGTTACAAGAGAAATTAGACACTAATACTATGCTAGTGGGGGATCTGAATCTCCCTCTCTCAGAATTAGATAAATCTAGTCCGAAAAATAAATAAGAAAGAGAGTGAGAGTGGTGAATAGATTACCAGAAAAGTTAGACATGATAGATGTCTGGAGAATGGGGATAGAAAGGAATATACCTTTTGCTCAGCAGTATATGGCCCCATTTTCAAAAACTGCCATTATATTAGGGCACAAAAACATCATAGTCAAATATAGAAAGGCAGAAATAGTAAATGCATCCTTTTCAGATCATGACACAATAAAAACTACATGTAAGAAAGAGCCAGGGAAAAGTAGAATGAAAATCAATTGAACTAAATAATTTGATTCTAAAGAAAAAATCCAACAGGGCCAGATAGGTTTACAAGTGAATTTTACCAATCATTTAAAGAACAATTAATTCCAATATTATACAAATTATTTGAAAAAATAGGTGAAGAAGGAGTTTTACCAAATTCATTTTATGACACAAATATAGTGGTGATACCAAAACCAGGCAAAGCAAAAACAGAGAAAGAAAATTATTGACCAATTTCAACTAATGAATATTGATGCTAAAATCTTAAATAAGATCATTAGCAAGGAGATTACAGCAAGTGATCACCAGGATAATACACTATGACCAGGTGCGATTTATACCGGGAATGCAGGGCTGGTTCAACATTAGAAAAAACTATAACATAATCAAGCACATCAATAAGAAAACCAACCAAAATCATATGATTATCTCAATAGATGCAGAGAAAGCTTTTGACAAAATACAGCATCTATTCCTAATAAAAACACTAGAGAGTTTAGGAATAGGTGTAGCTTTCCTTAAATTAATAAACAGTATCTCCCTAAAGCCATCAGCAAATATTATATGCAATGGAGATAAATTAGAGGCCTTCCCAATAGATCAGGGGTGAAACAGGTATGTCCCATTATCACCCCTATTATTTAATATTGTCCTAGAAATGTTAGCTTTAGCAATCAGAGAAGAGAAAGGAATTAAAGGAATTAGAATAGGCAAGGAGGAAACAAAACTATCACTCTTTGCAGATGATATGATGGTATACTTAAAGCATCCTAGAGAATCAACTCAAAAATTACTTGAAACGATTAAGAACTTTAGCAAAGTAGCAGGATATAAAATAAATCGACATAAATCATCAGCATTTCTATACATGACCAACAAAGTCCAGCAGCAAGAGATAGAAAGAGAAATTCCATTTAAAGTAATGGTAGATAATATAAAATACTTGGGAGTCTACTTGCCAAGACAAACCCAGGAACTCTATGAACACAACTACCAAACACTCTTCTCACAAACCAAATCAGATGTAAATAATTGGAAAGATATCAATACTCATGGATAGGCAGATCTAATATAGTAAAATGACAATTACTGCCTAAATTAACTTACTTATTCAGTGCCATGCCAATCAGACTACCTAAAATTATTATATACAGCTAGAAAAAATAATAACAAAATTCATCTGGAAAAACAAAAAAATCAAGAATATCCAGGGACATAATGAAAAAAATTCAAAGGAAGGTGGGTTAGCGGTACAAACATGGAGCTTTACTATAAAGCGGCAGTCATCAAAACTATCTGGTACTGGCTAAAAAATAGAGTGGTAGATCCATGGAATAGGCTAGGCACAGGAAATGCAGTAGTAAATGACACTAGTAATGTAGTGTTTGATAAACCCAAAGACTCCAGCTTCTGGGATAGGAATTCAGTATTTGACAAAAACCTGCTGGGAAAACTGGAAGATAGTATGGCAGAAATTAGGCATAGACCAACATCTGACACCTTATACTAAAATAAGGTCAAAATGGATACACGATTTAGACATAAGAGGTGATACCATAGTTAAATTAGGAGAGAAAGGAATAGCCTACCTATCAGATCTTTGGAAAGGAAAACAGTTTATGACCAAACAAGAGATAGAGTATATTATAAAATGCAAAATGGATGATTTTGATTACATTAAATTAAAAAATTTTTGTACAAACAGAAGCAATGCATCCAAAATTAGAAGGGAGGGCAGAAAGCTGGGAAACCATTTTTGTGGCCAGTACTTCTGATAAAGGTCTCACTTCTAAAACACATAGGGAACTAAATCAATTTATAAGAATCCAAGTCATTCCCCAATTGAGATATGGTCAAAGGATATGAACAGGCCATTTTCTGATGAAGAAAACAAAGCTATCTATTCCCATATGAAAAATGCTCTAAATCACTATAGATTAGAGAGATGCAAATTAAAACACCTCTGAGCTACCACCTGACACCTATCAGATTGGCTAAAATGACAAAAAAGGAAAATAATAAATGTTGGAGAAGCTGTTGGAAAATTGGAACACTAATGCATTGTTGGTGGAGCTGTGAACTGATCCAATCATTCTGGAGAGCAATTTGGAATTATTCCCAAAGGGCTATAAAGCTGTGCATACCCTTTGACCCAGCAATATCAATTTTGGGTCTTTTTCCCAAAGAAATCATGGAAAGGGGAAAGGGACCCACATGTACAAAAATATTTATAGCTGCTCTTTTTGTGGTGGCAAGGAATTGGAAGTTGAGGGGATGCCCATCAATTGGGGAATGGCTGGACAAGTTGTGGTATATGAATACAATGGAATACTATTGTGCTGTAAGAAATGATGAGCAGGAGGATTTCAGAGAAACCTGGAGGGTCTTGCGCGGGCTGATGATGAGTGAGATGAGCAGAACCAGAAGAACATTGTACACAGTATCATCAACATTGAGTGTTGATCTACTGTGATGGACTATATTCTTCTCACCAATGCAATGGTACAGAAGAGTTCCAGGGAACTCATGATAGAAGAGGATCTCCAAATCCAAGAAAAAAAACAAAAAGAACTGTGGAGTATAGATGCTGAATGAACCATACTATTTCTTTTGTTTTTGGTGCTGTTGTTTTTTTTTTTCTATTTTGAAGTTTTTCATCTTTGCTCTGATTTTTGCTCTTATAACATGACTAATGCAGAAATAGGATTAATGTTATTATGTATATATATCCATCTATGTGTGTTTATATATATATATAGATATATATATATATATATATATATATATATATATATATATATATATATATATATATATATAACCTATATCAGATTACCTGCTGTCTAGGGCGAGGGCAGAGGGAGGGGAAGGAGGAGAAAAATCTGAATTTGGAAGCTTTGTATAACAAAAGTTGAGAACTATCTTTACATGTAATGGGGAAAAAAAAATACTTTATTAATTAAAAAAAGAAAGATCTGAAGCTAATCCTGACCATCCAGGAATTTTAAAAAACCTAATAATAATTGAATGAATAATTTTGATTCAATAAATTATATTAAGTTGTCCATTTTCTATAGAGGGTTAGGCCTATAGTTCAACAGGAGAAGAAAATAGGTTAGGTCATCTTCAGGCAAATAAAGAGCTCCTTGAATGAACCTAAGATTCTCACAGGGAAAAAAAAAAGAAAAGAAAACAACACCACAAAAAAAACCACAATGCTTTTTATACTAAATTCTCTCTCCCTCCCTCCCTCCCTTCCCCCCCTCTTTCTCTGTCTCTGTGTATGTCTGTGGCTCTGTCTCTCTGTCTTTCTCTGTCCTCTGTCTTTATCTCTGCCTCTCTCTGTCTCTCTGTCTCTCTCTGTCTCTGTATTTCTGTGTTTCTGTGTCTCTGTCTCTATCTCTGTCTCTCTCTGTCTCTCTCCCCCCCCCCCCACCTCTCTCAACTACAGAGTATGGAACAGAGCAGACTTTGAACATCACACAGTGGGTGATGAAGGGGTGTATGGTGTGTGTAAGCAGACACCCCTATTCTACTTTTTGATTTTCAGATGGCTTTAAATTATGAGGAACTTTTTATTTACATCAAGCCTAAGTTTGTTTTTTGCAACTTCCACATCTAGTCCCTAGTTCTGTTCACTGATCACAATAGATAAATTCATCCTCTATATGGGTCCTTCAAATACTTGAAGAAAATTATCATGCCATCCCTAAGTCTTCTCCTACCTAGGTTAAACCTAAACAGTCCTTGGAATCAGTCCTCATAGGGAAGGAACTCAAGCCCCTATATTGTCCTAACTATCCTATCCCTTCTTCAGCCTATGAATGTCCTTCCTAAAATGTGATATTTCCCTCCCACAGGAGTATTATGGCATATATTAAACAATAAGCTTTCCATGTACATACAATGCACTTTTATTTCCTTTATTTTTACAATTACATGTAAGAGCTATTAAATTTGTGTTTTTTTTTTCATTTTAAGCCCCCAATTTTCTCCCTCTTCCCTTCCTTCCCACCATTGAGAAGGCAAGCATTTTGATATAGGTTATATTTGTAAACATCATGTAAAACACATTTCCATGTTATTCATGTTGTAAAAGAAAACACAGACCCCCCAAAACACTAAGAAAAATAAAGTTTAAAATATGCTTTTATATGCATTCATACTCCAACAGTTCTTTCTCTGGAGGTAGATAGCATTTTTCATCATGAGTCCTTCAGAATCGTCTTAGTCAATCATTCAATGCATTTTAAATTTAATCTGCAACCATTAATATTTTCTCCATCACTTTCTAAGTCTATGTAATCACCAAAACAATCAATCAAGTCTTGAACTTTACTATATGCTAGTTTCTTCCTTTCAAATGTTCACATTGAATATTAAACCATCTGTTGGTCCTCAAGGTGGCTCTAGCACACCCCTGTCATGATTGCAGGTGTGAACTATCATTGTTTACTATATGCTGGGTTAGTGATAGGTTACTATAACTAGATATGCAAAGAATAAAAACAAACTTCTCTCAGGGAGCTTATATGTAATAGAGAAAAATAGGTTTGTAAAATAAATAGAAAGCTAGTTAATAACCAATAAATAAAGTGTAATTAAATACAAGGTAGTTAGAGAGTGAAAACACTAGAATTTGGGGGATCAGTAAAGGTTTCCTATAGGATAATGCTTGAGCTACAGTCTTATTATTATTCCTCCATGACTTAGCATATTGCATGGTACACAACAAGCACTTAATAAATGATTGTTGACTAACTGACTTATTAATTATCTTAAAGGAAGTGGCATGACCCCAGATATTGACTATTATGAGTTCATGTTAATGCTTTCTGGTCACGAGCTTTAAATTTTTTCATCTGTGGTATGATTCCTTCATCCCACCAGAGCTCCATACTTGACCCTTGAAAGTCAGGCCACTAATAGATGAACCTTAATCTTTATCTTGCCCCAAATCAGGCCTTCACTTCATTCCTGGTCACAGTTCCAAACCATGCTATGTAGCAGCCTATCACTCTCCTTCATCCTCTTTCCAGCTCTCGATTTATGTCTTACTTTCTCCCATCTGAATATCAACTCAAGAGAAGAAATTCTCTTGCTTTTTTGTATTTTTTATCCCCAAACCATAGCAAAGTGCCTGACACATTGTAAAAAATAAATGCTTTATTTATTTAGATGCATATTTATACATCTATATCCCCTGCTAGATAGTAAACTCCCTGAAGACAAAACAAACAAACAAACAAAAAAAAACACATAGTATTAATCTTTGTAATACCTAGGAGTCCCAACATGGCACTCTAAACACAACACAATAGATTCATTGGATGAATAATTAAATAAAAACAACCATAAGAATTTAATTTGTGTTCCTAATTTTCATAGTATTCAAGAAATTCAAACTTGGAAATGTATGGAATATACAAGATTGGGGCATTTTCCCTCTATTTCCTATGAGGTCAAGCCCTTTTATTAAAGAAAACTAGAGACTCCAATGGGGAGCATTGAATTTCTTCCATCTAGCCAACCTGCATGTTACATTTTTATTCAGATGAATTGAACATTTGAGATACAGGAGACAGATAAAAGTCAGCTAGAACTCTGCCTCTTTTGCTTAAGAATTATTCTAAAGTTTGATTTCTCCAAAGATACTAATGAAATCTCCATAGTAATCCTCAGGTGTTTAGAAAAAAAAAGCATTTCATTTCACTTCAGTTAAATTCCAAGATTACCATCTGGCACTGAATCAGTAGAGCAAAGTATTCATTTCATTACACTTGTATAAAAACAGTATTTCTGACCATGTCAGTCATACAGATACTCCTCTTGGTTTGCTTGGGAATGAATCCTGGGAAAGTACTTTTGCTAAATAAAATCTACCAATATTATGCTTGCACTTGTTAAAGAGCACCTCTGGGAATCTTGTTTAGTAATTGCCTTACCCAGGCAAACAAATTTGACTCTACTGTCTACAAAAATAGGACAATGAGACTTTGCTATTATAAATTCAAAGTAGTTACTTTTCAGTCTCAAGGAAGATTTAGTAAGAAAAGTATGTAAGGTACTTTGCTAGTCGCTAGATGCATAAAATTAAAAAGTGACCCCTCAAGGAAGTTTTTAAGATTTATTTTATTTTTATTCAACAATGGTTAGAGGGTTGAAAGAAAAAGTATTGTCTGTATGCAGTTAAATATACTGAGGTTGGGTATGGTGGAATCAAAGATCAAACAAAATGCTTCAAGAAAATTTGAGGTAAAAGAGAAAATTATCTCTTTGAGGAAATAGTGGGGGTTTCATGGAGCAGTTGGAAACAGAGTTGAGCCTAGAAGGAAGGGAAGGATTCCTAGAGGCACAAATATGGAAAGTAATTACCCCATTCATGGGTGAGAAATTGTGAAAATGCAAAATGTTCAGTCCTGGAACAGGTGGTAATCCACTTTTGCTGGAACCTAAGAGTCAAGAGGTGAAGTAATATGAAATAAGAACAGAATGGTTAGTGGCAAACAGATTCTTGAAGAACTTATGGTCTAGATGCAATTGACAATTTCTGAAAAGAGCAGTGATATGGTGAGAAGCATGTCTTAGGAATGTAATTTTGGTAAGCATGTGAAGAAAAGAATTGGAGAAGGGGATAGTTGGGGACAGCAGACCAATTAGGAGGTTATTGCAATAGTCCAGGGGAGAAGCATTGAGGGTCTAAATTCAAGTGGTGACAGTGTGAAAACAATAAACAGGATGGGTGGTAGTTACAAAGAGAAAATGTAGAGGATGAAGGAAAAGACTATAGAGTAGAATGGTCTTTACTGGGCAGTAATAGAATTTGCCTTACTGAAGGTCTTCAAAAAAAGGCTGGATAAGTAATTATCAGGCATATTATAGTGGGGATTCTTTTTTCATGTATGAGGACTAGATCACCCTTAAGGTACCATCCATTTCTGAAATTCTGTTATTCTATGATTACAAAGGTTTCAGGAGAAAAAATACTAATAGGAGTCTCCAAGGTTTCATACAAGACACAATTCTCACCTAATCAAATAATACAGTTCATATATTTGGCTATTAATAGTTCACTCTTAGTTAAAAATGGCTGGGTAGAACCTGAACATTTTGATCCTAGAAGTCTTTAAAATTTTTATTAGACCATGAGAAGGTTTGAAGGGGGTTGGGAAATGTGGATTCTGGCCACAATCCTGGTTCTGTCTGTTACAGATGACACTCATCAGCCTTGATTCCTTAAGGTGGACTTAAAAAGCATATATCTCCCCAGAGTCCTTAAATAAATAAAAGCACCACTCTGATTCTTCCTTGTTTTCTTGAATCAAAGACATCTGCCTTGAATTTTATTGTTTTTAAAATAGTATCAAAATTGGCTAATAACTTATTGCTTCAAGTTTTATTTTTTTCATAGCACTTTGCACCTATGTTCCACTTATCCACAGACTGCAGACAGACATCTCATATCTGACAGGCACACAAATATGCTGTTTGTGGACCCGTGAATTGGTCCAATCATTCTGTAAAGCAATTTGGAGTTATGTTTTAAAAAGTGACAAAAATGTTCACAGCCTTTGACCTAGAGATCCCTACACTAGGCTTCTTTCCCAAGGAGGACAAAGACATAAAGTTCCTTATCCACACCACAATATTAATAGGAACATTTTTTGTGGGAGCAAAGAGGTGTAATGAAATAGATGCTCTCTGCTTGGTAAGTTCTAATTAAATTAATGAATATAATATGACATTACTACACTAAAGGGAAAAAAGAATTATGAGAAACATAGAAGCCATATAAAATGATGCAATGAAGTAACAAGAATGTAAATGTAAGTGTGATGATGCAGACCTCAGAGAGAAAGGACAAAAAGTGAATGTTGCATGCACATAATGAAAACACTGCTTTGGAAGAAAGTTGGGAACATGTATCTTTTTTCCACTGGAGAAGTGGGAGACTGTAGTTGTAGAGGATCACATATTTGATAGTGTTGATTTGATGAATAGTATTCTTTTTATCTCATTTAATTTTTTGTTATAAAGGATGATTCTTTGGTCTGAGGGGGGAGTGGTATATTCAGAAATGAATGTGATGTAAATCAAAAAAAACATCAAGAATATATTTTAATGCTTTAAATCACTATTGATCAAGAGAAATTCAAATTAAAAACTCCAGAGTATCACATCACACCTATTAGAAATGACAATTGCTGGAGGCAATGTAGAAAAATAAGTACAACTATTAATTGTTGGTAGAATTAATGAACTACTCCAATCATTCTGCATAGCTATTTGGAAGTATTCCCAAAGGGCTATAAAACTATTCATACCCTTTTGACCTAGAAATACTGATAGTAGCTCTGTATCACAAAGAGATCTAAGAAAAAATAAAGCAATTTATATGTACAAAAATATTTATAACATCTCTTTTTGTGTTGACAAAGAATTGGAAACTGAGGGGATGTTCATTAATTGGGGAATGACTGAACAAGTTGTACTATATGATTGTGATGGAATACTATAGTGCTCTAAGAAATGATAAGTAGGATGGTTTCAGAAAAAACCTGGGAAGACATATGAACTGATGCAAAGTGGAGTAGAACCAGGAAATCATTGTACTTTCTAATAACAATATTGTAATGATGATCTACTGAGAAATAATTAGCTACTCTGATAAATACAATGATCCAAGACAATTTGGAAAGACTCATGATGAAAATTGCTATTTACCTCCAGAAAAAGCAGTGGTAAACTCTGAGTGCAAATTGAAGCATAATTTCCTTACTTTATTTTTCTTCCTTTTTGGCTAATATTGAAATGTGTTTTGCATGATTTTTACATGTATAATGGGTATCATATTGCTTATCTTTTCAGTGGTTGAGGGAGAGCTACAAGGAAGGAGAGAATTTGAAATGCAAAACTGTTAAAATGCTAAAAATTAAATAATTATTTTTAAAATGGATTTTTAAATTTTTTAAATTAGAAAGCTACACCTTGGGCCTAGTAAACATGGTTACTCTGTTCCTTTCTTTACACTTTAAAACATTCAGTCAGACTGACTACAAAACTCTACTTTCTGCTTTGTCCTTCAGGAGACAATAGAACAGGCAGGGCTAGTGTGTAACACTCCCAATTTGCTTATTATGTGACTCTCAGCCCCAGTTTTTCTATCTGTAAAAGAAAGAGCTAACAGGCCTCCCCAATGTTTCAAGTACTTTTTACATGTAAGATTTTTGAAATTATGGTAGGATTCAGGTAGATCTGGAAAAGGAAAAATTTGGAAAAAATAATGGATGGAGGGTTGGACAGAGCAAGAGAAAGACAGGAGAAAAAAAAGTATGTAGCAAATTGAGAACTGTGCTCATATTGTCTCTTTGGCATAAAAGTAGAAGGAAAAGGAATAATTATTTATTAAGTGCTCACTATGAATCAGGCACTGTTAAGTGCTCTATGAATGGGGTGGGGGTGAGGAGTCTTGTGTTGATTGTTAGGGTCCATTTTAGTAGGCCCAGAAGAAAGGAAAAGAATGGAGGAGAAAAATATATGATTCAGTCTGTGAGTTGAAAGAGTAAAAAGGATTAGTAGAAGCCAAAACCAGTAAATTTCTAGACTTTGAGTCTAGAGGACTCAGGAAAGAGCTATAGAATAGAGTTATATAGGCACAGGTCCAAAATTTGATGGAGGGCTACATATATCAACCAATCACTAAATATTTATTAAACAACTATGTGTGGGTTTCTGACTTTCTTTATTCTGTTTGTCTCTGATTCTGTCCTCTGGTGTCTCTCTGTTTTGTTTCTCTGTCTCTTGTCTCTCTGTCTCTATCACTTTCTTTTTCTGTCTCTCTGTCTCTTTATATCCCTCTGTTTCTCCCTTTCTCTCTGTCTCTCTCTCCCTTTCTTTCTTCCTTTCCCAATTGCTTGAATTTCTCTTTGCAGTTATAGACCTAATAATACCTGTTTTTGTTCTTTTGTTTTGTTTTCTTTTTCTTCATGTTTGTTCCTTAATAGTTGGGATAGGTCATTTAAGCATTTACAAAGACTTTGACTGTTTTCCTGTTCCAAAAGCTTAAGCCGTATAAGGGAAAACAACAACAATCTAAACCAAAGTGGTTCAGAAAAAGGCTCAGAACAAGAGACTCTGCTGGGATCAATGTGATAAGAAGTCACTATTGTGATTGGCCCAATGAAAAACTCCAAAACCAATATATTAAACCCTCTTGGGCAGCCTTAAAGGAAGCGGGGTAATGCTTTTTAAAGGAAGTCATTGAGTTACATGAAACACTGGGAATACTGAGTGTTCTCCTATCCTTTTTCCTGACTTTTATTTCTTGCCCACTTTCAGTGTCACATTTGAGGATAAAGAAAAATAATAAGATAAGCAGTAGTTGGGAAGTAATTTGGTGATCAGAGCTCTACAGTTAGAAGCCACAACTCATTTCCTTAATTACACTGAAAATCATTTGCTCTGCATGTTAACACATTTCTGAATGGTAATGTATGTAAAAGCCTTTGGGGTTTAATGAATTATGTAACATATGTTTGCTTTCACAGGGATTAGAGATTACTAGAGCCTTTCCTAAACATAGGACCTTATTTTTAGAATTTGGGGAAATCTAGCTGTCAAAAGATTTCTCATCATTTATTCTTTTAAAAAAATTCTCTTTGGGCCTAAGACTTATAAAGTGAAATTTAAAGGAAATTTCAAAAATTAACATAAAAAGTTTGATCTAAGTTTTCCAAACAGTGCCATAGAATCTAAGAATTGGAAAAAAAAAATCTTAGAAATCCTCCTGTGTAACCCATACTGGAAGCAAGAATCCCTAGTTCAACATTCATGCGGTCCTCTATCTTCAATTTAAAGAGTTCCCTTGCTGGGGAGCTCAATACTGCCTAAGGCATTCCAAATTCTTTTTGATAACTCTAATTGTTTGGGATTATTTGGATACTAATCTAAAATCCACCTCTGCAGTCTATTCTCATTTCTTCTAGTTCTGACTTCTAGATGTTAACACAATGGCTGCCATATAGCAAACACTTAATTAAGATTTATCAACTTAATGATGGATTGATTAGAACCAGGCAAAGAACAAACAATTCCTCATCAACGTGGTAGCCCTTCTGATATTACCTTACTAATGATATCCTTAAACTTTTGTGTTGACAGATGAATTTTTATGCATATATATATTTTTAAATTACAAAAGTAATTTATTTTCCAGTTACATGTAGAAATGGTTTTCAAAATGTGTTTTTATAAGATTTCTAGTTTCAAATTTTTCTCCCTTCCTCCCCTCCTTTTCCCCTCCCCAAGGCAGCAAGCAATCTGATATAGGTTATATGTGTACAATCATATTAAACATATTTCTGCATTAGTCATACTGTGAAAGAATTAGAACATAAAGGAAAAATCTCAAAAAAGAAAAAAAAAGAAATAGCATCATTCAATCTACATCCAGATTTATAGTTCATTTTTTTCAAGATTTGGAGAGGATTTTCAATCATGAGTACTTTGGAACGGTCTTGGACCACTGCATTATTGAGAAGAGCTAAGTCTATCACAATCAATCAACAACTTGTTTTGTTGATACTGTGTACAATGTTCACCTGGATCTACTCATCTCACTCAGCATCAGTTCATCTAAGTCATTCCAAGTTTCTATGAAATCTGCCTACTCATAGTTTCTTACAACACAATAATATTCCATTACATTCATATACCACAACTTGTTCAGCCATTCCCTAATTGATGGGCATTCCCTCAATTTCCAACTCCTTGCCACCACAAAAAGAGCAGCTATAAATATTTTTGTACATGTGGGTCCTTTTCCCTTTTTTATGATCTCTTCAGGAAAATTCCTAATACTGATATTGCTGGGTAAAAAGGTATGCACAGCTTTATAGCCATTTGGGCATAGTTCCAAATTGCTCTCCAGAATGGTTGGATCAGTTCACAACTCCACCAACAATTCCTTAGTGTTCCAATTATTCCACAGATTCTCCAACATTTATTAGTATTATTTTTTTTTAGTGAGGCAATTGGGGTTAAGTGACTTGCCCAGGGTCACACAGCTAGTAAGTGTTAAGTGTCTGAGGCCGGATTTGAACTCAGGTACTCCTGACTCCAGGGCCGGTGCTCTATCCACTGCGCCATCTAGCTGCCCCTCCAACATTTATTATTTTTCTTTTTTGTCATATTAGCCAATCTGATAGGTATCAGGTGGCACCTCAGAGTTGTTTTTATTTGCATCTCTCCAATCAATAGTGATTTAGAACATTTTTAATATGGCAATAGATAGCTTTGATTTCTTCATCAGAAAACTGCATGTTCTTATCCTTTGACCATTTCTCAACTGGGGAATAATTTGATTCTTAGAAATTTGATTTAGTTCCTGATGTTTTAGAAATGAGGCCTCTATCAGAAATACTGGACTATAAAATGGTTCCCAGATTTCTGCCTCCCTTCTAATTTTGGTTGCATTGCTTCTGTTTATAGAAAACCTTTTTAATTTAATATAATAAAAATCATCCATTTTGCATTTCATAATATTCTCTATCTCTTGTTTGGTCATAAACTGTTCTTTCCATAAATCCGAAAGGTAAACTATTCCTTTCTCTCCTAATTTAACTATGGTATCACCTTTTATGTCTAAATTATGTACCCGTTTTGACCTTATTTTTGTATAAGGTGTAAGATATTGGTCTATGCCTAATTTCTGCCATATTCTCTTCTACTTTTCCCAGCAGTTTTTGTCAAATACTGAGTTCCTATCCCAGAAGTTGGAGTCTTTGGGTTTCTCAAACAGTACATTACTAAAGTCATTTATTACTGTGTCTCCTGTGCCTAACCTATTCCACTGATCTACCACTATATTTCTTGGCTAGTACCAAAATAGTTTTGAATACTCCTGCTTTATAGTAAAGCTTCAGACTTAGTATGTCTAGCAAACCTTCCTGTGCATTTTTTTCTTTGTTCCCTTGATATTCTTGACCTGTTGTTTTTCCAGATGAATTTTGTTATTATTATTTCTATGTCTATAAAATAATTCTTAGGTAGTCTTATTGGTATGGCACTAAATAAATTAATTTAGGTAGAATTGTCACTTTTGTTACATTAGCTCAGCCTATTGATGAGCAATTGATATTTTTCCAACAGATGAATATTTTTTATTATTTTTCTACATGTATACATTTGATTGGTCTAACACTAAAATAATTTAACTTAGGTAGGATTGTCATTTTTATTATGTTGGCTCAGTCTACCCCTGAGCAATTAATATTTTTCCATTTGTTAAATCTGACTTTATTTGTATAAAAAAGTGTTTTATGGTTCTGGTCATATAGTTCCTGGTTTTGTCATGGCACATAGCCTCTCAAGTATTTTATATTGTCCATAGTAATTTTAAATGAAATTTCTCTTTCTATCTGTTGTTGCTATACTTTGTGGGTAATAAATAAAATTGCCAATGATTTATGTGAGTTGATTTTGTATGTTGTAATTTTGCTAAGGTTGCAAATAATTTCAAGTAGTTTTTAAGTTCATTCTCTAGTATTTTCTAAGAATAACATATCATCTGCAAAGAGTGATAGTTTTGTTTCCACATTACCTATTCTAATTCATTTAATTTCCTTTTCTTCTATTATTGCTATAGGTAGCATTTCTAGTACATTATTAAATAATATAGGTGATAACAGGCATCCTTGATTCATCCCTGATTGTATTGTGAAGGCTTCTAGTTTATCCCCACTGCAGAAAATGCTTGCTGATGATTTTAGAAAAATATCACTTATCATTTTTAGATAAGCTCCTTTTAATCCCATGCTCTCTAGTGGTTTTATTAGGAATGGGAGATGTATTTTGTCAAAGGCTTTTTCTACATCTGTTGAGATAATCATATGATTTCTGTTTTTTTAATTGATATGGTGAATTATATTGATAGTTTTCCTAATATTGAATCAGTCCTACATTCCTGACAAAAATCCCACCTGGTCTTATTGTATGATCCTTGTGATGTATTGCTGTAATCTTTTTGCTAGTATTTTATTTAATATTTTTGCTTCAATATTCATTATGGAGATTGTTCTATAATTTTCTTTCTCTATTTTGGCTCTTCCTGGTTTGGATATCAGCACCATTTGTCTCATAAAAGGAATTTGATAGGACTCCTTTTGGGGATTTATTATCCTTAAATGTTTGGTAGAATTTACTTGTGAATCCATTTGGTCCTGGGAAATTTTTCTTAGAAAGTTCATTGATGGCTTGTTCAATTTCCTTTTCCAAAACTGGATTTTTAAGTATTTTATTTCTTTTTCTGTTAACCTGGGCAATTTATATTTTTGTAGATATTCATCCATTTCATTTAGATTGTCAAATTTATTGACATAGAAATGGGCAAAATAGTTCCTAATAATTGTCCTCATTTCCTTTCATTGGTGGTGAAGTTCAGCACATTCATTGTTGATACTAGCAATTTGGTTTTTTCTTTCCTTTTTTTGATCAAATTAATCAATTCTTTATTTTTGTGTTTTTTTTTTTCATAAAACCAGTTACTAGTTTTATTAATTAACTCAGTGGTTTTCTTGCTTTCAGTTTTGTGAATATCTCCTTTGAATTTTAGCATTTCCAATTTGAAGTTTCGTTGGGGCTTTTTAATTTAGCCATTTTCTAATTTTTCTAGTTGCACGTCCAATTCATTAATCTGCTTTTTCTCTATTTTATTGATTTATGTAGCTAGGGAATACATTTTCACCAATGTACCACTTTGGGTTGCATTACATATATGTTGATATGTTTTCATTCATTCCCATTTTCTTTAATTAAATCATTGATTGTTCTGTGATATGGTATTTAACCCACTTGTTTGTTTTTAGGATCAGATTATTTAATTTCCAATTGATGTAGAATCTCTATTTCAGTTGTCCATTATTGAATGTAATATTTATTGCATTGTGATCTAAAAAGGATATGTTTAATATTTTTGTTTTTCCACATCTAGTTGTAAGGTTTTTATGCTCTAATACATGGGTCATTTTTTGTGTAGGTCTCATGTACTGCTAAAAAGCAAAGTATATCCCTTTCTATTCCCATTCAATTTTCTCATGCAGCTAGGTGGCACAGTGAATAATCACCAATCCTGGATTCAGAAGGACCTGAGTTCAAATCTGGCCTCAGACACTTGACACTTTCTAGATGTGTGACCCTGGGCAAGTCACTTAACTCTCATTGCCCTGTAAAAAAAAAAAAACAAAACAATTTTCTCCAGAGATCTATCATATCTAACTTTTCTAGAATTTTGTTTATTTCCTTAACTTATTGTTTATTTTTTGGTTTGTTTTATCCAGTTCTGAGATGGGAAATTTAGGTCTGTCATATTTAAAATCTAACTTGATGTCTAAAAAAAATTCTATCCAGTTCTGAGATGGGAAATTTAAGGTCTGTCATGCTTTAAAATCTAACTGTGATGTCTAAAAAAAAAAATCTAATGTGTGGTAGCATACATAGCAAGTATGGAGCTAGAGTCTAGACACAGGTTTTTGGATTCTAATTAATATTATACTAATACTTGTGACATTTTAAGATATAAAAATGACATTTGAGAGAGAAAGATTAAATTCATTAAAAAAAATCTACTGAATTGGGACTAGTACACACATACACACACACACACACACACACACACACACACACACACACAATATCCACAGGGTCTAGATCTGCATTTTTTGCCCTGGGAGTCTCTTTGTGATATTTTTGTGTTACTCTATGGGAAGACAAGCAGCCTCTTTAATTCTAGCAATTAGGAGAAAGCTGTATTTGGAACTTGTACTCATCTTGCAAGGTCTGAAGGCAGTTTTCACTAGAGTGAAACGTGTAACACTTTGTGGCATTATTGTAAGTTAGATGCACAGTGAGAACAGAAGAGAGTTTATAATCTACTGGCAAATGTGAATTAATACACTGTTGAAAGAATGTCAGGCAATGTTCAAGTGTTCTTTATTACATTAATGTCTGGTCACTCAAATGTGTTTATTTTCTTCCTTCAGCTGGAATCTAGTTTGGCATTTGGAATGGAGGTTACTCATACAGAGGTGACAGATATCTGTTTGCAGCTCAGGTGCATCAAAAGCTAGAAAGATAAGAAACAACTCTCATAAAATGACATTATTGGAATTACTTATATAATACAAGTCTCTAGACCATCTCAGTTAATGCACATTCTATCTTCTAAACATAATGTACCTGAGTATTCAAGATAAATGAGAAATTAAGGACATCATCCATAGTTGTAGCACTGTTTTTCCAGCTTGTTTGTGATCATATGAAACAAGCCCATTACCTCAAATTATGCTAATTTTGAAAATCCAAGTGCTTAAGGCAATGATTCCTTTTTTATCATCAAAGAATTTTATTATTTTCCACTTACATGTAAAGACAGTTTTCAACATTTGTTTTCATAAGATTTTTAGTTCCGAATTTTTCTCCCTCCCTCCCTCCCTCCCTTTTCTCACCCCTCCTCAAGACAGAAAGCAATCCAATGTAGGTTATATATGTACAATCACATCAAAAATATTTCTGCATTAGTCATGTTATGAAAGAAGAATCAGAACAAAAAGGAAAAATTTCAAAAACCAAAAATAGTATGGTTCAATCTATATTCAGAATCCACAGTTCTTTTTTTCTGGATATGGAGAACATTTTCCATTGTGAATTCTTTGGAATTTTCTTGGATTTCTGAGAAGAGCCTTCTATCACAGATGATCCTAACACAATCTTGCTGTTACTGTGGATAATGTTCTCCTGGTTCTGCTCACTTCACTCAGCATTCTAGTCCACTTAAGTCTTTCCAGGTTTTTGGTTTTTTTTTCCCGAAATCTGCCTGCTCATCATTTCTTACAGCACAATAGTGTTCCATTACATTCATATGCCACAAATTGATTCAACCATTCCCCAATTGATGGGCATTCTTTCAATTTCTAATTCGTTGCAACACAAACGAGAAAGGCCAAGGATTCTTAATCTGAGGCACATAGACCCCCAAGAATATCCACAGATAGATATCAATGGTTACATTAAATTGAAGGAGAATTTTTTCTCTTTTTTTGCATTAACCTCTAACTATAATTTAATATTTTTTTCAAACTTCATGAATGTAGGCTTTATTCTGTGGACGGGTCCAAATGTTTCACCTGATTTACCATAGGAGTCTATCATAAAAAACAAAGGTTAAGGACCCTTGGCTTAGGAAGTGAAAGATGATGTGCTAGAGAAGAAAGATGGGGTCATAAAGTAGTGATGATTTGATAGAAAGAAGGAGGTAAGAAATTAGATTAAAGAGAAAGTCAAATACCACCTTAGTCTTTCCATATGCTTGTGTGCTCCATAGTGATTTGTTCTGATGTGTTAAATATATTGGTAGTATAGCATCTGCATTTTCCCCAAAACAGAGCCACACAAATTTGCTTCCTTCCAAATAGAAGAAAATGATAGAAGAGGACTGGCAGGAGGCCAGTTTAGCAGGTTGGGGTGGGGGAGAGAAAGGAAACATGTGCTGTATATTCATGTCTTTTTCTCAGTAATTGGAAACCAAACTTTTAATCCATTTGCACCACCCTCTATTCAAAATCTGCTTATTTTATAGCTCAGGAGTGTCGCAAAGTTGTGGCAATCAAAAAGCACTGGCCAATGAACTGGAGAGTTTCTAATTCACCAAACAAATTTATATGTCTCTAGAGGTATAAGCAGAAAGTGTGTTGTGTCTTCATTTCCTTCCTAGCACTCCATCAACCTTTTCTTCTGCTGATGTGAGAAGTCAATAAAATCCCATTAACACAAAGATCTTGTATTAAGTTTGACAGTTTACAAATTGCTTGGGTTTTCATTTTCTGTATTATCAGTCTGCTCAGCTCTGGAGCTACAACATCCTGGGTGGGTGAAATTTTGAATAATGTTGATAGAATCATTTCATATTGTTTGAGAAAGAGAGAGAGATTAAACTTCTCTGCCAATTTCATAGAGCATGACTACATATGACTGCACCAACTCAAAGTAGAAAAGATGTCCTGATCCATGGTTTTTCTAGGGTACTTATATTTATCAGTGAAAGGACCTAACTAAATCATTCAAATGACAAGTTATTGAGCATCCTATCTGTGGAAAAACAAACCCTAATACCTTTCTAAAAATTATACTAAACTTTAAATATGAATTGCCAATAGGACAACAGAGATTTGGTGTAAGGAAAATTGTTACAGTCCGAGCTCTGCCTTTAGGTAATTATGTGCCTGAGGTAAGTCATTTTTCCTTTCTGGACCTCAGTTTCCTTCTCTATTAAATCAAAGAAAGCTCTCCAAGGAAAAAAATAGCTCTAAAACTCTGTATTGAATCTAGGTAATCAGGCCTATATCTCCATTTATTTATATCTGCTTTATTAATCAGGGTTGAAATTGTTCTAGAAATAAGGTGGAAAATGAGAGAGGATAATAAATCAGAGTATATTTTTGGTTTTTCTGTTGCTTCCAAATAATATAAACTTTTGTGAGAATTGTGGAAAAGAGAGTAGAAATGCCCACGGATTAATTTAGGTCCAATCAGAAGATCAATTGTTTTAAAAAATATATATAATTCAATCTATTCAGCAAGCATTTATTAAGCATTGACTATATGCCAGATATCGTGTTAAGAGTCTGGGAATATGAAGACAAAGAATAAGGCAGTCTTTATCCTTAAATGGTGTTCTAGATAAGCAACTAAATATATATATATATATATATATATATATATATATATATACATATATATATGTATATATAATTTTGGGCATGGTATTAAAAACTTGGAGAAGTAGGAAAAGTATAGGAGGTAGCTCTTGAGCTGAACTCAGAAGAAGGGAGAACCTTGGAAGAATGGGGAATAACCTATGTAGAGTTATAGAAGAGTGAGAAGGAATTCTATGTACAGGCCAGTTGGGCTTGAAGGATAGAGAAGATGAGGGAAAGTTATGTGTAATTGACCTAGAAAGTCTGATTTTGTTTTGTTTTGGTTTTTTTTTGCAGGGCAATGGGGGTTAAGTGACTTGCCTAGGGTCACACAGCTAGTAAGTGTCAAATGTCTGAGGCCGGATTTGAACTCAGGTACTCCTGAATCCAGGGCCGGTGCTTTATCCACTGCACCACCTAGCCGCCCCCGAAAGCCTGATTTGAATGGCTTAAATGCCAAGCAAACAAGTTAATATTTTGTCCAGAGGCAACAGGAAGTCACTGAACAATTTTGATCAGAGATGTTATATGATCAAGTCTGTACTTTAGGAATATAAATTTGGCATTTGAGTATGGGAGAGAAGAGAGACGGGATGTAGGAAGGAAGGCCATTTGGGGGTCTATTGCAATAATTTAGGCAGCAGGTGTTATGGGTCATATTTAACATAATTGTCACATGAAGGGAAAGAAGGGGGCTATATAAAATATGGTGTAATAATAAAAATATTTACTAATTGATTATAAGGGATAGTGAAGAAGAATGAAAAATTGAGAATTATTCCTAGGGTGTGAACATAGGGGCAAGAAATCTTTTGGTATCCTTGCTAAGACTAGTAAAGTTGGGAAGAGAGGAGGATTACAGGAAAATAAAAATGAATTCAATTTGGAACATGTTGAGATGCTTAGGGAATATCCATGAAGAAATGTATAATAGGCAGATGTAATACAAGTTCAGGATAGACTATGATCTAATTTGTCTATTTGGGAATCATCAGCATAGAAATGATTCTTCAATTTATAGGAGCTGATGGGATGACCAAGAGAAAGATTATAGACATAGAAGAGAAAAGGGCTCAGGTGTGAGTCATATGGACATAGTGCATGACTGATGATGGTGCATAGGACATTAGGGATGATCAATCAGATATATACAATTAGACCAGGACAAAACAATGTCACAAAAATTCAAGAGCTACAAAGAGTCCCCTGTCATTGACCATTAACAGAGAACAGAAAAGAAAAAGAAAAGGAGTTTCTTAGGCACAGACAGAATAAATGATGTTTTTAAATATTAAAGCAGAAAGTCAAGGCACAACATTAAAGTTGGGGATTAGAAGGATAACCACAAAAATGTCATAAAATTGTAAAAGAAGCTTAAAATTCAGCTAAAATAAGGAAGCAAGGAACAGTCATCCCAATTCAGAGTCCTTTAGATTCAAAGAATGAATACAAAGAGTGGTCACAACAAACTGCCCATGGGAAGGCAAGTCAATTTAGTAGAAATTTTCAGCCTAGTGTTTCCTATATTCCAGCTCTGAATTCTAGGTTGTAATGAATGCATATTGGGGTAGGTAGGTGGTGCAGTGGATAAAGCACCAGCCCTGGATTCAGGAGGACCTGAGTTCAGATCTGGCCTCAGACACTTGACACTAGCTGTGTGACCCTGGAGTAGTCACTTAAGCCTCATTGCCTTACCCCCCAAAAAAGAATAAATAAAAATTAAAAAGAAATTTTAAAAAAGAAAGGATGCATATTTTCCCCTTTCCTTAAAGTCAACTGTACTCCATATACTGTACTTCATGTTGGTCACAAGAGAATGTAGGGAGAGATATTTTTAACGTCAACATTTCCCTGGGGGAGGATGGATATGAATTAGTGGGATTACTGTAAGGTTTTGCTGCCACAAAGCTGCCTCCTTCCCTTCTTTTAGATATTATTTTAAAAATATTTTGTTCCAGTTAGACTAACCAACCATCTGCTCATTCAAACAACCACCAACCTTTAGGAATGATTATAAATCAAGCTACCATGAGTTGGAGTTGACAAGTAAGGGATATTTAAATCATGTGCTGCAGTTTAAGTGCAGGTGCAGCCACAAACTCTAAAGACCATGTTGTAATAATTCCTAATTTTTAAAAAAGTTCAATTCCTCTTCACTTCCTTATTTATCTTTGTTTTGCATCCTCTGCTTCTCAAAAGAAGGAATAAATGAATGGGTGAATTAATAAGCATTTATAAAACACTTATGTACTTTGGTATCTAATGATGCATTAAGTATTTAAGGGTATGCACACATATGTTTTGTGTGAAAAAAGTCCCCTGGCCTCAAATTAAAATTATATTTTCAATAGAAACATCACATAGAAATGGTAGCCAGGAAAGGGTACTTTGGTTTTAGAAACCTAAAGGGATGTTGACTAGAGTGACAGAAGATTAGACTGATCCACTCTTTTTATCAGCAATGATAGGATTATTTGATTATGGTCTAGACCTAGAAAGTGGAAGGAGGAAACAGCAGAAGATAATATTTCAGCCATCAACGGCAGCTGGGCATAAAGCATGGCTTGAGCCTGTAGATAGATAGATTAGTTAGATAGTTATATATAGTTACACACATATTCGTGTATGCATATATATATGTATGTATGCACATGTATGTGTTTAGAGTGGTATATCTGAGACACTCACTAATCAGTAGGTTGGGCCCCCAAAGCCAGAATTACAAAATTGAAATAGTGAAATCCTCTTGAACAGAGTGTCAGACTCTCAGCCTGGTCATGTGGGGCTCCCAACACTACAGGGTTGTCCAGAACCAGATTATAATGTAATTAGGAAATGTTTAACAAAACAAATAAAAGTGCAATTAATATTCATTTTTAATAATGTTTTCTAACTCAATATATGGCACACTGGGATATGTTTCTACCACTGCTCTAGGGCATAATTTTCCATCCAATAAGTAGGGATGGCTATTAAGAAGATAGCTAAGAAGTAAAGTGCATGGGTGGAACCTGCTAAGTCATAGTTGGCCAGATGAAGCACTCACCTGAGAAGATGGAATATAACAGAGAGAACTTGCAAATATTCAACTCTGGATGCTGTAGTGTAGGAAGACAATTTTTAATCTGAATTTATGGATGCAGAGCAGTGCAGTATGATGTCAGTTGTTTTTTATTTGTTGGTTGCTTTAATTGGGCCATACATTTTTATTCTTTCTTATGTGAGGGCCAAAATATGATATACAGAATGTTATTTGGGTGACTCGCCTTAATATTGGGGTTCCGGGAATATGAGGGACCTTTTAGGTTCTCCCTCTGCTCTGAACTGCCCTTTTAGATATTTCTCCCAGGCCAATAAGAAGGGGCCTCTAAGCTTTAGTTCACAAAAGGATCAGATTTTATTACTTGGAATCATTAAGCAACAAAGGTGAGAAACTAATAAAAATCAAAGATAAGGAAATAAGAAAATAGAAATACAAAGAAATGCTCTTAACTCTAAATTTAGCCTATTAGGATTTCCATAATTAAACTCACCAAACATCTGAACAGCCCACCAAGTCTAAGGTTGCTCGCGTGCTACCCAGATCGCAGTCAACACACCAAGAGCATGACACATGCGCCACCAGACAGTGGTCACTCTAGACAGAGCATGAACACCCACCACCAGTTCAAGGACCCAGAAGAAAAAAGACCAAGTTCCGGAAGATGCCTAGCCTTCTGAAGCAGCCTGCCTCCCTTCAGGGTGCATTCAATTCTCCTCCCTCAAAAGAGGAGGGTATTTCAAAAGTTACCTTTCTGAGCTCAGTAACATACTTAACCTCTGGGTGGGCCAGGTGTGGCCCTTCCCAAATGAGTTAGCTAAAAATGGGGAATATTAATCTTTACCACAAATAATTTTTACCACACTTATAAGGAGGGAGGAAAGGTATATTAGGAAATGTAGGTCATGTAAAACAAAAGATATTCAAAGAACTATTTGAACAAAGAAAAAACTTCCAAGATTAATTTTAATATATTTTTATTCTCATTAGTGGAATGAGTTTAAATTCTGATTTTCTCATTCAAATCTTCAGAAAGGTTCATTACTTGACTTACTATTCTTCTTGAATTTCAAAGGACTGAAGGGTTATTTGTATACTTCATTAGGTTCTCTGGATAATTAACTTAATTATGTTAAACATTTATACTAACATATTCCTAATGCAACCATTGAAATAATTGTTTTATCATTTTTTCTTTTCAATTTCCTATGAAAAGGATCAGCCAGTAAATAAGCATGGGTTCCAAGTGCATAAAATATCAATCAACAAAAATTTAGTCAGTGCCTGATGAGGTAGCTTCTATGCTATCAAGGTTCTGGTGATATTAAGACAGTAGTAAAACAGTCCCTGCCCTCATGGAGTTGATATTCTTTAGTGGAAAAGCATTAAGTAATAGCACTCACATGCCTTGAATATGAGATTTTTCAGACCTACCAAAGAACAAGCAAAGTACAAGAGAAAAAAAAAAGATTAAAGAAAAGCAGACCCTCTTCTTTTTCCATGACTCATTTTCAACAGAGTGATGGTAGTTCTAGGAGACTTTATAATAAAGTATCAGCAGAATGCTTCAAATACTCTTTGCAAACAAGTCTACAGCACACAGATCAAAACAAAAAAGCATAGAAGTTTTTCTTTAACAGCTCCCTGAGAACCATAAAGTATATCTTTTAAAAAAATTTGAGCCGTTAGAAAATCAAATCAAAATATTCCATTCTCATTTGAATGTTCTTTTTCAGGCTCAGTATAAGGCCAGTCAAGGCATTCCCCAAAATCCTTATGCTTCAATCATGTGGTAATTAGCACTGGATCTGTTAAGGATACCAGAATTGTCCAGTTTTCTCTTGAGACTTGGTCTTCAAGATATGTTTCTTTTGGTTAAGACTGAGGTTCTTATCAAACCATATGCTCTTTGCCCATTAGTGGATTCATTTGAATTACATTTTTGTTTGCTTGAATATCTTTTTCCTCTTATTATTATTTTTTTCTAATTACATGTAAAGGTAATTTCAAAATTCATTTTATAAAATTTTGAGTTACAAATTTTTTCATACTTGTTCCTTTTCCTCCCCATTCCCAAGACGGAAAGCAATATGATATAGGTTATATAATATATATTAAACATATTTCCACCTTAGCTATTTTGTGAAAGACAGCATCAGAATAAAAGGGAAAAAACACAAGAAAGAAAAAAAATTGAAAATAGTATGCTTAGGTCTGCATTCAGATGCATAGTTCTTTCTCCAGATGTGGATAGCATTTTCCATCAGACTCATTTTAATTTCAACCAGATTACACACACACACACACACACACACACAACACACACACACACACACCACAATTGATCTATGCAAGAAATAGATTTGCTCTAGCCAGCATATCATGGGATTCCTAATTTATTATCAAAAAGCTTAGAAGGATGAATATCTTTCACATGACTAATTCCAAGACAGTAGCTGTGTCACTGGGAAAATATGGTTAATTCAGTCCATTAAATTAAATTTTAAATCAGCTTTAATAGCACAGCATACAATGCAACAATCATCTACTGAATACCTCCTACCTACAGATCTCTGTCTAGGTACTGAGGGAGATAAAAAGTTTAGATGACACACCAGCCCTGACCTTCAAGACCTTTTCAATCTGTTGGAGATGATTCCAACTGGAGAAATATTTTTGAATTGAGTAGCCTAATTTTGGGGGTGCTAATCTGAACTGGAGGACAAATCTGGGGACTTTTGACTATTTGGCTATCTGACTTCATTAATTTAATGTGAGCCATTTATAAAGTTCTACCACACTGCTCCAAACTGATAGACTAAAGATTAAGAAGCCTCTTAACCAAATAATCAAAGCAGAGTTATTTATGAGATACTATTTAAAATTAAGAATACCGAGAAATAAAATGTACTACCTGACTGCTTTCCTGGGGTCTCTTTCCCACCTGCTGTGCTTCGAACTTCTTGAATACAGTAAGGACCTTGGCCGCCTCCAGCCTCAGGGCACGTACACTTTCCCTGGTTTGTATTAAGGCCTGTAAACCTTGTCAGTCCCTCTCTCCTTTTCCACCGACCTCTCCTCCATCCTTGTCTGCACTCCCCTCTGGTCAGCACCCTCCTAGTCCGTCCCCCTCCTTCTTTTAAGTCCTGCCCCCCCCCCCTGTCTCACTCCCAGGTCTACATATACCTTTTTTCTCTCACTCAAATCTCGGGGCTTCCCTTCACCCCACAGACCAAGCTAATCTGCCAGCCAGGGCTGCGGCTGGTTGGGGGGTGAGGTGTACTCCCATTTCACGTGCTTCAGCACAGGCTATCTTTCAGATAGCTCTGGCAGAGGGATCTTGGGGGGCTTTTTTCCCCCCAGCTGTCTGACCTGGCGTCTTGTAATGCCCATGGGGCTTTTTTGCTCAGCTGAAGCTGAGGAGGAGGGGGAGAGACCCTGAGGGCCTAAGGCTTTCTAATCTCAGCCTAAAGGTAGGGTCTCCAAATCAAAATAAATTTCCACACAACTCAGATAGCTACTGTGCAAAATGCAAGTCATTCAATTTAGCAAACATTTGCTTTTTAAAAAAATTTTCTTGATAATATTTGTTTTCACATTTCCTATATTTTCCTTTATATTATTCTCCAAAAAAAACCCATGCACTTATAACAATAATAAACTTTTTTAAAAGAAAAGAAAAATTTAAAAGAAAAATAATAGGGGAAAATTCAGTAAACCAAATCAATGCATTGACAAAATTCTAACATATGAACATACATATGAATAACATATCTCTACAAAGGAATGAGGAAAAGGGTAATCTCAAATCTCTTATTTGGAAGCAAGTTTCTACCTCATACCTACTAATATTCATTTTCATTGTCTTGTGATTTTTTTGCTTTCCATTTACATTGTTGTAGTTGTGTATATTATTTTGTTGGCTTAGCTCACTTCATTTTGCATCTGTTCATATAAGTCTTTCCATGCTTCTCTGTATTATCATATTTGTTGTTTCATAAGGAATAACAATATTTCATTACATTCATGTCCAACAATATTTTAACACTTCAGTATACTATTTCTGTCATTAGAAGCCTAAGCTAGCTAAGTATGATGGAGCTCACTGATAGAATGTTTTCTAGCCAATGAAGAGTTTATTTTGACCACAGCAACTCATGGAGGCTTATTTAAAAGGTAGAATTGGGCTACAGTTTGCATTGGTAGAAGGGGTTTCACACCATGATGAAATGAATAAAGAGAAAAAATATTAAGCTATTACTCCATGATATAATGGAATAAGAATTATTGAATATACTGGTGCTGTATTGATAAAATCTGTGGTAAGGAGATAAAATTTCATGCATCTTACAGCAGAGAACATATAATCAATGCCTTTAAAGACACAACAGGGTATTTCCTCATGATGATAGATGTTTTTTTGCGTCTCTCTACCCATATGTCATATTTCTACTTTAATCCAAAGATGTATTTGATCATTATTATTTTCATAAATAGTTCCCTAGCTAAAATAAAATTAAATATGCATGTATTTTAAAATTAACTATGCATAACAAATTTAAGAAAAATTATTTAATGAATCGGTAAGTCAACACTTTATGAATATTATAATTTTTAGATGACCCAGGTCAGGTAACTACATAATGGTACTTGAGTATGTGTGCTTAAAGGTTAAAACAAAAACAATAACAATAATAACAAAATAAAACACTTTATGCATATATTTTGGTATTTTCCTGGTATAGTAAAAAGAACCCAGTATTTGAAGTCAAAGGATATAGGTACAAATACCTTTTGGTCTTCCACTTACCAACATTTGAGTTTGAGCAAGTGCCTTCATCTCTTCGGGACTTAATTTTCCCATCTGTAGAATGAGAGAACTGGACTAGATAATATCTAATATATTTTTTTATCTCTAATACAAGAATATTATAATGTCATGGAAACAAAAAAAAATTCAACACATAAATAAAACTAAACAAACATTTGCAAAGCATTTACTTTTTTTTGTTTTACACTATTCTGCACAATAGGGGAGATATGTAATTTAAATAAGATATAGAACTGGCCTTCCTGAAGCTTAACACCTTAAAAGGAAATATGACAGAGACAAATCACTTAAGACATAAGAAGTTGAGTAGGGGGAATGCCATAACAATGCTCTATGGGAGTTAGTGAGAACTCAACAAGAATTACAGA
The DNA here is from genome assembly GCF_019393635.1 of Dromiciops gliroides. Classification (NCBI taxonomy): domain Eukaryota; kingdom Metazoa; phylum Chordata; class Mammalia; order Microbiotheria; family Microbiotheriidae; genus Dromiciops; species Dromiciops gliroides. Next base: position 445,674,578 of record NC_057862.1, read on the forward strand.
GGCCCAACCAATGATTAAGTACATGATTTCCATCAAATATGGAAGCAAAAAAAAACCTTTTTCAGTGACCTGAAAAAATATATTCTATTTCCTATCCTGTCATAACATACTAATTACCATCTACACCCATAATTCAAGCTGCTGTCCCATATAGAAGAAAATAAAGAGGACATAAAAGGACCCAGAGGAATGCTTTCCATCTTTTGGCTTATTGTAGATGACACAATGTTCCTTTTTAAAAAGTATTCAGTATTAATAATACTGAAATCTTCTGGAATCCCATGCATACACCCTGGGATTCCAGAAGATTTCATGTATGTATGTATGTAGATATGTGTGTGTGTTTATGTGCCTATATGTACATGTATATGTATGTGTATATGTGTATGTCTATCCAGAGAACGAGGAAAAATTTTCTAAGACTGGACAAACCAAAAGACTACTAGGATGTTAGCATAGAGATACTAAATGGTGTCATAAGAAAACTATAAAATATTGCAGATGGCAGAGGAAAGACATTAAACGCACAGAGCTCCTGACACAATTACCCTCAAAATCAGCAGTAAAACAAACCCTGGGGTGCCAAAAAAAGCCACAAAAAATGGTGAGATTATTTTCCAGATTGAAGGGGGCCATACTGGGCTGTGAACAGAATCTAACCCCACAATTATGCTGACCCAGATCCCAAACACTTTGTGCAAGGAGAATTTATCCCACAGCCTCTGAATCAGCTGAAGCATCAGCATCTTCTGGAGCTAAGCTTACCATCAGGTGAGAGGGCTGAAGGGCTGGTCCAGGGGGTGGAAAACAGAGGTGTCTGTAGGACCTGAGAAGGAATTCAGAAATCCCACCCCAGTAGGGAACCAGGAAGAAATCTTGAGCAGTGGGAGGCACAGGTGGGGGAGGGTGGTAGGCTCATGAAGCTAAAAACCAGCACAACACTCTGTTGGCTTGTTAAGTAACAAGGTGGCTTGAAGTTACCTTCAGAGAACAGTCCAGACAGGAGAAAAACTTGCCCTCCCTCAAACCAAAACACCTGGGACTCTCTCAAACTTAACACAGTGTAGCTTTCAAATAGGGACCCACTGTAAGAGGAAGCAAAAGGTCAAATAAAAAATGGCAAGATGAGCAAGCAAAGAAAGTCGAGAAAAATAAAAAGTTTCTTTAGCAATGAGGAAGATTGAGGTGCCTCATCAGAAGAGGATAACAACCTCGGGGCCCCTACATCTAAAGCTTCCGAGAAAAATGTGAATTGGTCTCTGGCCATGGAAGTGCTCAAAAGGGACTTTGAAGAGAAAGTAGGAGAGATAGAAGGAAGATTTAGAGTGGTGGAGGAAATAATGGAAAGAGAAATGAGAGTAATTTAGGAGAGCTATGAGGAAAAATTCAACAGGTTGAAAAGCCAAATGGAAAAGCAGATAAGAAAGCTGTCTGATAAAAATTATTGCCTAAGAACTAGGAGTTAACAAATGGATGCTAGTGAATTTATGAGAAACCAAGACACAGTAAGGCAAATCCAAATGAATAAAAAACAGAGGGCAATATAAAATATCTCCTTATTGCCTAAGAAATAAGGATTGAACAAAAAGAAGCTAGTGAATTTATGAGAAATCAAGACACAGTAAGGAAAATCTAAATGAATAAAAAAATAGAGGGCAATAGGAAATATCTCCTGGCAAATTGATTCAGGAGAGATAATTTGAAAATCACTGGACTACCTGAAAAGCATGACCAAAATAAGAGCTTAGACATTATTTTCCAAGAGATTGTCAGGGAAAATTGCCCTGATATTCTAGAAGCAGAAGGCAAAATAGAAATTGAAAGAATCCACCAATCACCTCCGGAAAGAGATCCCAAAAGGAAAACCTCCAGGAATAATATAGCCAAATTCCAGAGCTCCCAGGTCAGGGAGAAAATATTGCAAGCTAGCTTCAATAAGGCTAAAACAAGATCTAGTAGCATCTACATTAAAGGACCAGAGGGCATGGAATATGATATTCCAGAGGCCAAAGGAACTGGGACTACAGACAAGAATCATGTGCCCAGCAAAACTGAGTATAATCTTTCACAGGAAATAATAGAACTTAAATGAAAGAGAAGATTTTTTTATGCATTTGCGATGAAAAGACCTGAACTGTGTAGAAAATCTGACTTTCAAATACAAGACCCTGGAGAAGCATAAAATGGTAAATGTGAAAAAGAGTTCATTAGGGATATTAAAACATCAAACTGTTTATATTCCTACCTGGGAGATAATACTTCAAACTCACAAGAACTTTCTCAGTAAGGAATTCACAGAAGACATAAGTCTTAACTAAATATGCAGGGATCATATCTGTAAAGCATTTATATTTTGTTTTTTGTGGGGCAAACATGGTGGTGTGTCTTATGTCTGGGGCCAGATTTGGGTGTGGGGCCTCCTAGGACCAGGGCTGGTGCTTTGTCCACTGTGCCATCTAACTAACCCATCATGACATCTTTAAAATAGGGTTGAAGGGTAGGAGGAATAGACTGGGGAGGGGGAAGGAGAGAGATGGTCTGGGGAGAGGTAGTTCACATGAAGGAAGAAAAAGCTTATGGAGGAGAGGGGAAGAGGGGCAAGGAGTGGGGGAATGAGTGAACCTTAATATCATCAGAATTGGCTCAAATAGGGACTAACACACAAACTCAAGGGGAATAGTAATATATTTTTACCATGAGGGAAAGTGGGAGGGGAGGAAGATAAGGGGTGTGGGGAGAAGAGGGGAAGGAGGGAAGGGCAGATTGGGGGAGAGAGCAGTAAAAAGCAAAACACTTTCCAGGAAGGTGAAAATGTTCTGCATTACTACACAAGTATGACCTATTGAATTGCTTGATTTCATAGGGAGGTTTGAGGAGGGAGGGAGGAAGAAAAATTTAGAACACCGAATTAGCTCAAAGACCTTAATCTCATCAGAGTGGGCTCAAGGAGGGAATAACATTCACATCTAATTGGGAGGAGTAATCTATTTAACCCTACAGGAAAGTAGGAGGGGAAGAGGATAAGGACAGTAGGGTAAAAAAAGGGAGTACAGAGCAGGAAAGGGGACAGTCAGATGTAAAACACTTTTGAGGAGGAATAGGGTAAAAGAAGATAGAAAATAGAGTATATATCATTGGAAGGGAATAGGATGGAGGGATGCTTGATTATAATGGCAAAATATATGGTACCTATTTTGATGGGCTTTTATGAAGAAAACTCTCTGTCAAGGTTAAGGTACTATATACAGATCATGATGAACAGGATACTATCAGAAAAAATGTAGAAAGACCTACATGAACAGAAGTAGAGTGAAATTTACTGTATACAAAATAACAGCTATAGTGTAAGATGATCTGCTGGGAAGCATGTAGTTATTTTCAGCAGGGCAATGATCCAATATAAGCCTGAAGGACTTATGAAAATTGCAATCTGGGGCAGCTAGGTGGCACAGTGCATAGAGCATCTGCCCTGGATTCAGAAGGACCTGAGTTCAAATCCGACCTCAGACACTTAACAATTACTAGCTGTGTGGCCCTAGGCAAGTCACTTAACCCTAATTGCCTCACCAAAAAAAAAAATAGAAAAGAAAAGAAAAGAAAAGAAAATTGCAATCCATCTACAGAGAAGAACTGATAGTATCTGAAAACAGATGGAAGCACATTTATTTAAATCTTGTTTTTCTTTCCTTAACAATTCCTTAATCTGAAGTTTTGTTTTTAAACTGCTTTCTCTCACAACCTAGCTTTGGGAATGTTTTCCATGACTACTCATGTATAACTTATTTTGAATTGCTTGAGTTCTTATTGGTTGGGTCTGGGAAGGGAGGGAGGAAGGTAAGTTGGAGCACAAAGTTTTTTAAAAATTGATGTCAAAATTTGTTTTTACACATATTTTGGAAAATAAAGTTTAAATTAAGTGAGAAAAAATATTACAAAGGGTTACATTCTGAGGATGGAAAAAAAGGTCTTAGGGGTAAAATTGACACTTTCATCCTGGGTGCTGATTAAAGGCTTAGTCATTGATTCCATTTTTCTTTCCTTCCTTTTAGCACCACACCAATGCATTTAAGGGAGGAAGGGAGTTACCTAAAAAAAAGTTGCAAATAAAGGAAGGGAAAAGACAAATTCTTGACAGTACACTATAACCTCATCCAGTGTCTCTGTGTAAATATCACATTCACTGGTATCACTTGTAGGAGTCCTTTGCTAGAATTTAAAGAGACTTGCAAAAGAATTGGATGAGCCAATTAATGCTAAAACAAACAGTACTTTAATCTGATTTGTTTAAGGAAGCCATAAAGGAGAAAAGCATGTAACTTAACTTGAGATACCAAGGGAATGAGAAGCATCAACAACAAAAGAAGAAGAGTAGTAGGGCAGCCCAGCAATTATATTTTGGGACAAGGACCTAAAAATACCAGGTAAGGTAGCTGACCAATTCCCTAACAATAGTACTAGGGCAAGTAGCTTCAAGGTTGAATAACTCACCAATTTCCCTCACACTGGGGCCAGGGATATAACTTCCAAAGAAGTAGAAAGGGTAGTTAAAAAGGAAATAACTGGGGTGTTCTAGGGAGATTTAAGCACAATGTTCTTCAGGCCATGGCAAGAAGAAGGAATCTGTGATGTTCTAGAACTCCGGGGTCCATGCCTCAGAGTGGCTAAAGCAGTTATGAGATCAGGGAAGCTCATGGAGACTTTGAGAGTTGAGAATTTCTTATCTTTTTCTTAGAACAAAAAATTCCCATTCAAAAGGTATCATCTGTTCCTGAACTGATTGTCATAGGAAGGGAGCAACCAATTATCAAGGAAACTGGGTATTCCTAGATCTGAATGTTCTAAATATAATGAGAATTGAAATGGCATTGTGAGACTTATATTTATTTCAGAGGTCAGTTCTCTGAAATTTCCCCTCTGCTCTACAAAATGATCTGAACTATCAAGGTCTTTGATCCAGGAAGCAGACTTGAGTCATACCAGGAAGTTTTCTAAAAAAACATACACAATCTACAAAAGAGTAGACTGGGAAGAACATGCTAGGATCGCATGCATGAATTGAGTCACAGCAACAAAAGCTCTATTGTTTTTCCACTTCCTTATTCTCAACCTTGTATCATGATAGATATGTGTGTCATCTTTACTTGTTTCTTTTTTTTAATATAATCTGGACTGTTTCCCCTATTTAAATTTATTTTGTACAAAAATAAAAAAAATCCTTACATGTAATGAAAACATTATTATATTTTTGTAGTCTTAATCCATGATGAATAAAAAAAAAAGCAGAATGGGACAGCTATGTGGCACAGTGAATAAAGTACCTGCCCTGGATTCAGGAGGACTTGAGTTCAAATCTGGAATTGGACACTTGACACTTACTAGCTGTGTGACCCTGGGCAAGTCATTTAATCCTCATTGCCCTACAAAAAAAAAATCAGAGGAAGCCAAGGATTAACCAGAAATGATCACAATTGTAATTAGGACAAAAGGTGCCTATGAGCTATTATGATTTTGTTAATAAATTTTTGACTGATGCAAGCAACATAAAGTAGCAGACACAGGATCATGTGGAGTAAGGGTCATTATATTATCCCTAAACTAAAATTAAGCAAATTGTAACAGCGTGTTATTGAATAAATCTCTAGTCTCCTGCTTGAGGATAATCTGAGACTATAGCAACTTAATGGGAGAGGATAGGTGAGGCCAGATTTAGATCCAAATTTTAGATAAAGGGAAGAAATAGTAGAAAAGAGACAGCAGTGCTAGTTCACATTACTCTCCACAGTGATGGTGGGATGTTAGACTTTAGAAATGGAAGTATTACCACAGGAAAAAGAAATGAGATATTTTTGAGAATAAAAGGACATTCTAGGCACATAGTTTTTGTTTTTGGTTTTTTATACAGAAAAAATAGTCCAGATACCAAAAGTTTTTCAGGCTTCAGACACAGTCAAGGTCCAAACAAATCATTCCAGGCTGAAACAAAGTAAAATGGAACAAGGCATTTGTTATAATGAAAACAAATGTTTTATTTGGGGGTTCAAACAATCAATTTCACATGTGTGAAATAGAGACATTTCTAGATGCTATTTCCTTTAAAAAGGATCTTTGAATTTTAGTGCATGGCTAATTCAATCAACAGAATTATGTTGATCCTAAGAACATCAAGGGAAACAAGCTACTTTTAGAAAAACAATGTTGAGACTAAGTGATGTAACAATGCATCTGCATTGCGAAGTTTTTGTCAGACTCCATCTGGAATATTGTGTTTATGTCTAGATCCACAATTTTAAACTTAACCATTCTTGCTGCTTCTGATTTGAAACTCCCCCTTGTGGGAAAATGAAAATTTTAAGCTAAAACATCTTATGGAGTGATCACATCTGAAAATATGACCACTCGTTTGTCTTAATATTCCCCATCTATATATTGTGAAGAAGGGGGCAGGTTGCCTTATTTTTTTCCTCCAGGACCAATTAAGAGTTTAACTTCCTTTTAGTTATCACTTCATTTACATTATTATAGTCACTGTGCATACTGATTTTCTAGTTCTGGTTATTTCAAAAATTTCATACAAAACTCATTTAAAAAAAATTTCTCCTGTCTGTCATTAATTTCTTTTTTGTTGTTGTTGTTTGTGTGATGTTTAAAATCTAAATTGTGGTTGCCTTAAAATTAGAGGCTTTAAGCACCCAGTCCTTGGGCATTAACCATTTATTAAAACATACAGATATTCCCATGGAGTTCCAGAAAGTTAAAAAAAAGGCCTATTAGCCTAGAGTTCCCAGCTGGTCTGGTTCTTCCTCAAGTCCTCTGCACAAGTCTGCTTCAATCATGAACTCTCTCCAGCAAACTGATTGTGGGAAGCTTTTTATAGGTCTGGAACAGAGATGGTCCTTACACACTGCTTCAAGCTGATTGGTTGGCATCATCCAAATCCATTGGTTCTGACGGTGTCTCAAGTTGTGATTACAATCCAGTTAACTTGAAGTAGGCTAATCAGCAGTTAATCACTCTCACTTGATTCAAACAGTCTAGATTAATCTCCAGGTGGGTCTTTGAGTATCTGCTAAATCTCATTATTTTATCACATTCCTCCCTTTGTTTCTTCTGGGAACAGGTGTTCCTAGATGAAACAGTAAAAAATAGCTTTGCCAGTAATCAAATCAAACAATGAAAGTTCTTAAAAATGTGAATTGAGAAGACAAGAATTTTTTTAAATCTTCATTTCATCACCTTTTGTATCATCTGCCTAATTATCCTCATGCCATTATGAGAAATTTAAAAATCTAATATAATTGGTAACAGATGTCAAGGCCAAATCCAACACTGTATTTATCATGACATCTGAGATAATTATGGGGATTACCATTGAGCAATATATACAGCACATGCAGTATGCCAGGCTTAAAATAGGTGGATAGGATATACGTCCATGCCACCGAACATATTGGAGGAAATTGAGTCAGGCTTAATGAGATGCATGGGATTGAGATGTCCATGGCATCAGGCATATTGTAGGGGAATAGAAGCCAGGTGTAGAATGAGATGGGTGGGATGAAAACTTCCAGCCATCTGTGCAGTGCCTGGACTTCATAAGTGTCTCCCCTTATGTGAGAGTTCAATGCTCTTGTATGTATTCCTCTCATGGGTAAAGGCAATTAATGTCTTAATTTGTAAGTTCTCATAATCCAAGTCTCATATGGATTTAAAAATTCGAGGATAATAATAATATCAAAAAATGTGAAATGATCACCAAAACTGTGAATTTGCTTTGAGTCAGAATATAAGTTACTATGTACAATGATTCCAAATAATTTTTTTTGCAAAAATAATATTTCTAGAATTAATTTACACTTGTCATAGTAATCAATTTACCAAGGAATTACTTTATATAATTTGATCAAATAATCAGTTGGAAAAAACAAAACACAATCTTAAAAGAATGAAAATCTCTATGAAAACAAACTCATACTATTAATTTCAAAATGTAGATACAATGGCATAAAAAGGAAACCTTTATGTAACATTTGAACTGACATTATTTCTCTGAGTGAATTTAGAGCATTTTTTATTTCGATATCTAAAATCTCCACATCTCATATTAATATCTTGCTGTCTACTTCTGCATTTTGGCAAAATATGTGCTAGTTTATGGCAACAGAAGCAGATTCTTGAAATATGAAGATGATAAAGTTTCTCTTGTTTTTCTTCAACCCCTTTATTTTCTCTTTCATAATACGAATGCTTTATAATGTTATTAGTTAAAGGCAAAAACAGGTAAAGATAAATCAAAACAGAAAGTCCACAATAATGAAGCATTAACATACTTACAAACATAAAATTTCTTACCCAATGTGAAGATCAGAAGGTTGAGGGGTTCAGCAATCCCTTCGTGGTTACCAATCTGTGATGTTTAAAATCAAAATTGTAGTCGCCTTAAATTAGAGGCTTTAGCCATGGAGTTCAGAAAGTTAAGAAAAAAGCCTATTTAGCCTAAAGTTCCAGCCTGGTCTGGTTCTTCCTCAAGTCCTCTGCCACAAGCCTGCTTCAATCACGAACCCTCTCCAGCAAACTGATTGTGGAAGCTTTTTATAGGTCTGGAACAGAGATGGTCCTTACACACTGCTTCAAGCTGATTGGTTGGCATCATCCAAATCCATTGGTTCTGATGGTGTTCTCAAGGTGTGATTACAATCCAGTTAACTTGAAGTAGGCTAATCAGCAGTTAGTCACTCTCACTTGATTCAAACAGTCTAGATTAATCTCCAGGTGGGTCTTTGAGTTTCTGCTAAATCTCATTATTTCATCACATTTTTTTTGTTTGTTTGTTTGTTTGTGAGGCAATTGGAGTTAAGTGACTTGCCCAGGGTCACACAGCTAGTCAGTGTTAAGTGTCTGAGGCCGGATTTGAACTCAATTCCTCCTGAACCCAGGGCTGGTTCTCTATCCACTGCACCACCTAGCTGCCCCCCTGTCATTAATTTCTGAACAATCATATTCTATTGTATTGTTATACCACGAATTTTTTGGCCATCTCCCAACTGGACATTCGACCCACTTTGTATTCAGTTCCTGGCTGCCATACAGAGTATGTACCCTGTTATAGGATTAACATTGATAATCTTGATGTTGTAACAGAAGAGAATGACAAAGATGGAGAAAGGCCTCACATTCAAATCATATGGAATTTGGTTGAGCAATATGAAAATGTTTCACCTGGAACAAAGGAGATTTGGAATAGGTATAATAACTAGCTTCTAGGACTTAAGTGGTTTTATATGGATAAGAAATTATATGTATTTTGCTTACCTACAGTGGGTAGAACTAAGAGCAAATGATGAATTTGACAGAGAGTCAGATCTTGGTTCAAATTTTTTAAAAATCCTAAAATTGGCAACATTGAAAAGTGAAGTGGACAGTCTTAGGAGAGAATGTGATTACTCCCACATTGCATTTATATCTTTAAGTGAAGACTGAAGGATTACTTGTTTCAGCAACTAGAAACAGAAATCTTCGTCAGATATTGGTTGGTCTAATTCATCTCTGAGGTCACTTGACCTCTTAAGTTCTGAAATTAATTGGAATTCTAAAGAGGAAAAACTTTTTTAGGAACTGAGAGGATGAGAGAAACATTTATGTAAAAGATTCCAAATAATTTAGGCTGACTAAAGAATGGGATGAAAGACATCCGAGTTTAATGAAGAGTGTGAACCATGCATGGCACAAAGAAGGAAAAGATGAGTGCCTATTTGAGAGACAGAAATATTTACTTTGATTGAAGCATAGAACACATTGTAGGAAAATAGAAACATATACATCATGGAGATCTTAAATGTGATGAATACAAGTCTGAACTTTTTTCAGTAGGTAAAAAGAGACGTATTTTTGTTTTTGGTTGTTTTTTTTTTTTCTGGTGAATATGTATTGAATATTACTCTGTAGAACAGCTAGATGGCACAGTGGATAAAGCATTGGCCCTAGATTCAAGAGGACCTGAGTTAAAGACTGGCCTCAGACACTTGACACTTACTAGCTGTGTGACCCTGGAAAAGTCACTTAACCGTCATTGCCCCACAAACACTAAACAAATAAATGAATAAATGAACAAATAAATTAATTAATTAAATAATTACTCTGCCAGTAACATGAAGAACAGATTGAAAAAAGGACAGAATAGGAAGCAGAAAGATCTGTTAAGATTCAACTGAAATATCCTAGGCAAACTAGGCCCTAATATAGGATGATGGTGACAGTGGGAAGATGAGAAAGGGAGAGATGCACAAGATATCATAGAGTTAGAAACAATCAGCTTTCTTGATTTATTAGATATGAGAATTGAGGGAACAGGAAGAGTCCAGAATAAGACTGTTTACTTACATGGGCATTGGTTGTGTGTTTGGTATCAATTGGGAGCAGGAATAAGTTTATAAGTACATGATTTTGTATAGGTTTTTGACTTGTATTTAATAACCAGTAAGACAGATTTCATTAGGTCAATGGACATAACTTAAAAGAAACCTAGGATATATTTCCCTATTACAGATAAATCCTCTTCTTATTATATATTAGTCAAGTCTTCAACAAATATTTTATGAGTATATACTATTTTCTCACCTGGCATCAAAGATATCATAATTTCCTTAGGTATTTAGATGGTGTAATGCAAAGATGACTCCAGTCAGATATCAGTTCATACCCTGGCTCAATAACTTACTATATATCTAATCCTGGGTTACCTCTTAACCTCAGTTTCCCCATCTGTTTAAGCAAGAATTGGATTTGATATATAACATTAAACATATTTCTACATTAGTCATGATATACAAGAAGAATCAGAGCAAGAAGGAAAAACCTCAAAAAACAAAACAAAACAAAACAACAGCACCAAAAAACAAAAGAGATAGTATGGTCCAATCGGCATCCATATTCCACAGTTTCTTTTTTTTCTGGATTTGGAGAGCCTTTTGCATCATGAGTTCTTTGGAACTTTGTTGTACCATTGGATTGGTGAGAAGAATCTAGTCTATCACAGTTGATGAAGACACAATGTTGATGATACTGTGTATAATGTTCTTCTGGTTCTGCTTATCTCACTCATCAGTTCATGCAAGTCCTTCCAGGTTTCTCTGAACTCCACCTGCTCATTGTTTCTTATAGGACAATAGAATTCCATTACATTCATATACCACAACTTGTTCAGACATTCCTCAACTGATGGACATGCCCTAAATTTCCAATTCTTTGCCACACACAAAAAGAGCAGCTATAAATATTTTGTACATGTGGGTCCTTTCCCCTTTTTTCTGATCTCTTTGGGAAAAAGACCCAAGAGTGGTATAGCTGTGTCAAAGGGTATGCACAGCTTCATAGTCATTTGGGCATAATTCCAAATTGTTCTGCAGAATGGTTGGATCAGATCACAGCTCCACCAACAATGCAATAGTGTTCCAATTTTTCCACAGCTTCTCCAACATTCATTGTTTTCCTTTTTGTCATATTAGCCAATCTGATAGGTGTCAGGTGGTACCTTAGAGTTGTTTTAATTTGAATCTCTCTAATCAATAGTGATTTAGAGCATTTTTTCATATGGGAATAGATAGCTTTGATTTCTTCATCAGAAAACTGCCTGTTCATATCCTTTGACCATTTCTCAATTGGGGAATGACTTGGATTCTTATAAATTTGATTTAGTTCCCTATATATTTTAGAGATTAGACCTTTATCAGAAGTAATGGCCACAAAAATTGTTTCCCAGCTTTCTGCCTCCCTTCTAATTTGGGATGAATTGCTTCTGTTTGTACAAAATTTTTTTAATTAATGTAATCAAATCATCTATTTTGTATTTCATAATATTCTCTATCTCCTGTTCAGTCATAAACTGTTCTCATTTCCAAATATCTGAAAGTTAGACTATTCCTTCCTCTCTTAATTTACCTATGGTATCACCTCTTATGTCTAAATCATGTACTCATTTTGACCTTATTTTAGGATAAGTTGTAAGATGTTGGTCTATGCCTAACTTCTGCCATACTATCTTCCAGTTTTCCCAGCAGTTTTTGTCAAATATTAAGTTCCTATCACAGAACCTGGAGTCTTTGGTTTTATCAAACACTACATTACTAATGTCATTTACTACTCTGTCTCCTGTGCCTAACCTATTCCATTGATCCTCCACTCTATTTCTTAGCCAGTACCAGATAGTTTTGATGACTGATACTTTATAGTAAAGCTCCGGATTTGGTACAGCTAATCCATCTGCCTGTGCATTTTTATCATTATTTCCCTTGATATACTTGACTTTTTGTTTTTCCAGATGAATTTTATTATTTTTTCTAGTTCTATAAAATAATTTTTAGGTAGTCTGATTGGTATGGCCCTGAATAAATAAATTAATTTAGGTAGAATTATCATTTTTACTATGTTAGCTCTTCCCTATCCATGAGCAATTGATACCTTTCCAATTATTTACATATAATTTGATTTGTGTGAAAAGTGTTTGGTAATTATGTTCACAGAGTTGCTGGGTTTGTCTTGGCAGGTAGACTCCCAAGTATTTTATATTATTTACCATTACTTTAAATGGAATTTCTCTTTCTATCTCTTGCTGCTGGACTTTGTTGGTCATGTATAGAAATGCTGATGATTTATGTGGATTTATTTTATATCCTGCTACTTTGCTAAAGTTGTGAATTGTTTCAAGTAATTTTTGAGTTCATTCTCTAGGATTTCTCTAAATATACCATCATATCATCTTCAAAGAGTGATAGTTTTGTTTCTTCCTTGCCTATTCTAATTCCTTTAATTCTTTTTTCTTCTCTGGTTGCTAAAGCTAACATTTCTAGTTCAATATTAAATAATAGAGGTGATAATGGACATCCCTGTTTCATCCTTAATCTTAGTGGGAAGGCCTCTAATTTATCTCCATTACATATAATGCTTATTGATGGTTTTAGGTAGATACTGCTTACTGTTTTCAGGAAAGCTCCACCTATTCCTAAGATCACTAGTGTTTTTATTAGGAATGGGTGCTGTATTTTGTCAAAAGCTTTCTCTGCATCCATCTACTGAGACAATCATATGATTTTGGTTAGTTTTCTTATTGATGTGTTTGATTATATTAATAATTTTGCTAATGTTGAACCAGCCCTGCATTCCTGGTATAAATCCTACCTGGTCATAGTGTACTATCCTGGTGATCACTTGCTATAATCTCCTTGCTAATATCTTATTTAAGATTTTAGCATCAATATTCATTAGGGAAATTGGTCTATAATTTTCTTTCTCTGTTTTTGCTCTGCCTGGTTTTGGTATCACCACCATATTTGTGTCATAAAACGAATTTGGTAGAACTCCTTCTTCACCTATTTTTCGAAATAATTTGTATAATATTCGAATTAATTAATGTTTGGTAGAATTCACCTGTAAACCCATCTGGCCATGGGGATTTTTTCTTAGGGTGTTCATTAATGACTTGTTCAATTTATTTTTCTAATATGGGCTTATTTAAGGATTTTGTTTCCTCTTCAGTTAACCTGGGCAGTTTGTGTTTTTGTAAATATTCATCCACTTCATTTAGATTGTCAAATTTATTGGCATACAGTTGGGCAAAATAATTGCTAATTATTGATTTAATTTCCACTTCATTGGTGGTAGAATCACCACTTTCATTTTAGATACTGGTCATTTGGTTTTCTTCTTTCTTTTTTATAATCAAACTAACCAGTGGTTTATCTATTTTATTGCTTTTTTCATAAAACCAGCTCTTAATTTTATTGATTAATTCTTTAACTTTCTTGCTTTCAATTTTATTAATTTCTCCTTTAATTTTCAGGATCTTTAGTTTAGTATCTAATTGGGAATTTCTAATTTGTTCTTTTTCTAGCTTTTTAGGTTGCATACCCAATTCATTAATATCCTCTTTCTCTTTTTAATTCATGTAAGCAGTTAGAGCTATAAATTTTCCCCTAAGCACTGCTTTGGCTGCATCCCATAGATTATGGTATGTTGTCTCATTATTGTCATTGGATAAAGTTATTGATTGTTTCTATGTTTTGTTGTTTGACCCATTCATTCTTTAGAATGAAATTATTTAGTTTCCAATTGATTTTCAGTCTACTTTTCCATGGCTCTTTTTAGCATGTAATTTTTACTGCATCATGATCTGAGAAGGATGCATTTACTATTTCTGCCTTTCTACATTTGACTATGGTGTTTTTGTGCCCTAGTACATTGTCAATTTTTGAAAATGAGCCATGTACTGCTGAGAAAACGGTATATTCCTTTCTATCCCCATTCAGTCTTTTCCAAACGTCTAACTTTTCTAGTACTCTATTCAACTCTTCCACTTCTTTCTTATTTATTTTGTGGCTAGATTTATCTAATTCTGAGAGGGGAAGATTCAGATCCCCCACTAGTATAGTGATACTGTCTATTTCCTCTTATAACTCATTTAATTGCTCCTCTAAGAATTTGAATGCTATACCACTTGGCACATACATATTTAATATTGATATTACTTCATTATTTATGGTACCTTTTATCAAGATGTAGTTTCCTTCCTTATCTCTTTTAATGAGATCTATTTTTGCCTGTGCTTTGTCTGAGATAAGGATGGCTACCCCTGTTTTTTTTTTACTTTAGCTGAAGCATAATATATTCTCCTCCAGCCTTTTACCTTATTCTGTGTGTATCTCTCTGCTGCTAATGTGTTTCTTGTAAAAAGCCTATTGTAGGTTTCTGGTTTTTAATCTACTCTGCTATTTGCTTCTGTTTTATGGCAAAGTTTATCCCATTCACATTCACAGTTATTATTACTAGCTGTCTATTCCTCTCCATTCTATTTACCCCCTTTGTACTTTTGCCCCATTCTTTCACCCTATTCCTCCTCACCAACGTTTTGTTTCTTACCCCTGCCTCCCCCAATCTGCTCTCCATTTTTATCACCCCCTCCCTTTTCTTTATGCTTTTCTCCCTTGCTTTTGTCCTCCCTTCTATTAGTTTGCCCCTTTCCCTTCCCTTTTACTTCTCTAAAAAATGAACTAAGTTGCTTCATCCAAATGAATGTATATATTATTCCTTCTTTGAATCAAATCTGGTGAGAGTAGGGTTGAAACAATGTTCACCCCTCCCTTGTTTTCCTCTATTGTAATAGGTTTTTTTTCTACCTCTTCATATGATGTAATTCACCCCATTCCACCTCTCCTTTCCTCTTCTTCCCATAGACTCCCTTTTTAACTCCTTAATTTTCTTTGTATCATCACATCAAAGAGAGTTTATCTTTATAACCCCAGTGTATAATCCTTCTGTCTGCCCAAATACATATAAAGTTCTCAAGAGTTATATGTATTATCTTCCCACGTAGGGATGTAAACAGTTTAACCTAATTGAGTAACTTTTTTCCCTCTCTCTTTACCTTTTTAAACTTCTCTTGTGTCTTGTATGTTAAGATCAAATTTTCTATTCAGTTCTGGTCTTTTCATCAGGAGACCCTGATAGTTAGAAGTTCTTCATCATACACATAGAGATGGGAGGGACTTTCAAGGTCAAGGTTTTCATTATCTAGCACATATTCATTTGCTTATTTTAAAAGTAAAAAAAGAAAAAAAAGTTCCAGAGAAAGAAGCAATTTTTTTCTAGGTCATGACGCAAGATAATAACAGAGTAGGCACTTAAATTTGACCTGCCTAGCCCAGTGCCTATACTTCTACATCACACTTATATTAGGCTAAAATCCAGCTACTTGTAGGAGCCACCTTCTTTGGTCACTATTCTGCCTTTTAGAATGACATAAATATTTTAATATTTTATTGTTTTACCGTCTGCGTCTGACATGGTCTTTCAAATGTCTGAAGAAAGAAATCATATCCCTAATAATCCTTTCCAAGGGGAATTTAGTTTACCTCTAGGACATGTCTACAAACAATGACTGGATTAGTCTCTGGGAATGAACTAATGAGGCAAGTGAATAGTTGCTTTAATTCAGCCTGTCTTCTAAAGTGATTCTTCCTTTATTGAATTATTTTCTTGCTGGACCAAATTGATTGAATGGAAAGAACTAAACAGAGAGGATATAACGAAGCTTTCTCTAAGCCTTTGACAATATAGAATCTAGCTAATTTTGATCTCTTATATGACATTGATTTCTTTTTTCTTTTTCTTGTGTTAATTTTTTTGCTTTTATTTTTTTTTATTTTTTAATTATTTTATTATATCCCAGTTACATATAAGGATAGATTTCAACATTTGTTTTCATAGGATTTTTAGTTCCATATTTTTCTCCCACTCTCCATTACCTCCCTCCTCCCCAAGACAGAAAGAAGTGTGATATAGGTTATATATGTACAATCACATTAAACATATTTCTACCTTAGTCATAATGTGAAAGAAGAATCAGAGCACAAGGGAAAAACCTCAAAAAAGAAGGAAAAAACAGTCCGAAAGTAGAAATAGTATGGTTCAATCTGCATTCATAATCCACAGTTTTTTTTCTTGATATTGAGAACATTTTCTAACATGTGTTCTTTAAAACTGTATTGTAGGGGCAGCTAGGTGGCACAGTGGATAGAGCACCGGCCCTGGAGTCAGGAGGACCTGAGTTCAAATCCAGCCTCAGACACTTAACACTTACTAGCTGTGTGACCCTGGGCAAGTCACTTAACCCCAATTGCCTCACTAAAAAAAAAAAACAAAACTGTATTGTATCATTGCACTGCTGAGAAAAGCCAAATCTATCACCATTGTTCATCAAACAATCTTGCTGTTACTGTTTACAATGTTTTCCTGGTTGTGCTCCTATCAGTCAGCATCAGTTTATGTAAGTACTTCCAGGTATCTCTGAATTCTTCCTGCTCATCATTTCTTACAGCACAATAGTGTTCCATTATATTCATATACCACAACTTGTTTAGCCATGCCCCTATTGATGGGCATTCCCTCAATTTCCAATTCTTTGCCACCACAAAGAGAGTTGCTATAAATATTTTTGTACACGTGGGTCCTTTTCCCTTTTCTATGGTGTCTTTGGGATACAGGCCTAGCAGTGGTACCACTGGGTCAAAGGGTATGAACAGTTCCATAGCCCTTTGGTCATAGTTCCTAATTCCTCTCCAGAATGGTTGGATCAGATTACAGCTCCACCAACAATGCATTAGTGTTCCAATTGTTCCACAGCTTCTCTAAAATTTATTATTTGCCTTTTTTGTCATATTAGCCAATCTGATAGATGTGAGGTGGTACATAAGAGATGTTTTAATTTGCATTTCTCTGATCTTTAGTGATTTAGAGCATTTTTTCATATGGCAATAGATAGCTTTGATTTCTTCATCAGAAAACTGCCTGTTCATATCCTTTGACTATTTCTCAATTTGGGAATGACTTGGATTCTTATAAATTTGATTTAGTTCCTAATATGTTTTAGAAATGAGGCCTTTATCAGAAATACTGGCTATAAAAATGCTTCCCAGCTTAAATTCTTCTCCTCTCCATAGATCTGAGAGGTAAATTATTCTTTCCTCTACTAATTTATCTATGGTATCACCTTTTATGTCTACATCTTGAACCCATTTTGACCTTATTTTTGTATAAGGTGTAAGATGTTGGTCTATACCTAGTTTCTGCCATACTATCTTCCAGTTTTCCCAGCAGTTTTTGTCAAATACTGAGTTCCTATCCCAGATGCTAGAGTCTTTGGGATTATCAAACAGTACATTACTATAGTCATTTACTACTGTGTCTCCTGTGCCTAACCTATTCCTTTGATCCACCACAGTATTTCTTAGCCAGTACCAAATAGTTTTGATGACTGCTGCTTTATTTTTATTACTTATTTATATTTTGGTATTTTTGGCCAGTCAATGAGGGTTAAGTGACTTGCCCAGGGTTACACAGCTAGTATCAAGTGTCTGAGGCTGGATTTGAACTCAGGTCATCCTGAATCCAGAGGTGGTGCTTTATCCACTGTGCCACCTAGCTGCCCCCTGCGTTATAATATAGATTCAAATTTGGTATGGCTAGCCCACTTTCCTCTGCATTTTTTGAATATGTGCAATATACCACTGAGAAAAAGGTATATTACTTTCTTTCCCCATTCCATTTTTTCAAGATATCTATCATATCTAACTTTTCTAATATTCTACTCACCTCTTTCACTTCTTTCTTATTTTGTGGTTAGATTTATCTAATTCTGAGAGGGGAAGGTTCAGATCCCCTATTAGTATAGTTTTGCTATTTCCTCTTTTAACTCAGTTAACTTCTCCCATAAGAATTTGGATGCTATACCACTTGGTGCATACATGTTTAGTATTGAAATTACTTCACTGTCTATCATACATTTTAGCAAGATGTAGTTTTCTTCCTTGTATCTTTTAATTAGACCTATTTTTGCTTTTGCTTTGTCTGAGATAAGAATTGCTACTCCCTGCATTTTTTTACTATAGCTGAAGCATAACATATTCTGCTCCAAACATTTACCTTTACTCTGGGAGTATCTCTCTGCTTCAAATGTGTTTCTTCTTTTTTGTTTTTGTTTTTGTTTTTTGTTTTGTTTTGTTTTTTTGCAGGGCAATGGGGTTTAAGTGACTTGCCCAGGGTCACACAGCTAGTAAGTGTCAAATGTCTGAGGCTGGATTTGAACTCAGGTACTCCTGAATCCAGGGCCAGTGCTTTATCCACTGTGCCACCTAGCCACCCCCTCAAATGTGTTTCTTCTAAAGAGCATATTGTAGGATTCTGAGTTTCTATTCATTTTTGTTTTATGGCAGAGTTCATCCCATTCTCATTCACAGTTAAGATTATTAACTGCTTATTTCCTGCCATACTCTTTTTGCCCTTTGTTTGTACTCTTTTCCCCCTTCTTTCATCCTATTCCTCCTGACCAGTGTTTTTTCTCTTATCACTGCCTCCCTCAATCTGCCCTCCCTTGTGTCAGCCGCCCTTCCTTTTCTTGCCCCTTTCACCCCACCCCCCACCCTGCTTTTGTCCTCCCTTTTATCAGAACCATCATTTTCCCCTTTGTTTCCTTAAAGAGTAAGCTAAGTGGGGGGAAGCTAGGTAGCGCAGTGGATAAAGCACTGGCCTTGGATTCAGGAGGACCTGAGTTCAAATCCAGCCTCAGACACTTGACACTAGCTGTGTCACCCTGGGCAAGTCACTTAACCCTCATTGGCCTGCCAAAAAAAAAAAGACAAAAATAGAGTAAGCTAAGTTCATTTATACAAATGGGAGTGTATTTTATTCCCTCCCTGAACCATCTCTGAGGAGCATAAGGTTGAAACAATGATGACCCTTCCCTTCTTTTCCTCTATTGTAATAGATTATTTTTGTGCCTCTTCATATGATGTAATTAACCCTCTTCCAACTCCCCCTTACTCTCCTCCCCCTAGTCTTATTGGACTGTGCACCCTAAGTTTATTTATATCATCACATCAAAGATAATTTAATAACAATGCCTTAATAGAGATACAGATCATAAGAGTTAAAAGTATTATCCTTCCTCATAGAAATGTAAGTAGTTTAACCTTAGTGGACAACCTCCCACACACACACACACACACACACACTTTTTTACCTCTTTACTCTTTTCTTAAATCTTGTATTTGTAGATAAAAATGTCTGTTCAGTTCTGGCCTTTTTTCTCAGGAAACCTTGGAATTCCCCTATTTCATTAAATGCCCATCTTTTTCCCTGAGAGAGAATGATGAGTTTTTCTGGGTAATTAATTTTTGCTTGTAATCCAAGCTCATTTGCCTTCCTGAATATCATATTCCAAGCCCTGCGATCCTTCAGTGTTGAAGCTGCCAGGTCCTGTGCAGTCCTGACTGTGGCTCCATGATATTTGAATTGTTTCTTTCTGGCTTCTTGGAGTATTTTCTCCTTCACTTGACAATTCTTTGGTTTGGCTACAATATTCCTTGAAGTTTTCCTTTTTGGGTCTCTTTCAGGAGGTGATTGGTGGATTCTTTCAATGATGATTTTAACCTCTGATTCTATAATTGCAGGGCAGTGCTCTTTGATAATTTCCTGCAATATGGTGTTTAGACTCTTTTCTTGATGATGGCTTTCAGGTAGTCCAATAATTCTTATATTATCTCTCCTGGATCTATTTTCTAGGCCATTTGTTTTGCCAATGAGGTATTTCCCATTTTTTTCTATTTTTTCCATCTTTTGATTCTGCTTGCCAGATTCTTGGTGTCTCATGTAGTTATTAGCTTCCATCTGCCAAATTTTAATTTTTAAGGCCTTGTTTTCCTCAGTAAACTTTTGCACCTCTTTTTCCATTTGGCCAATTGTATTTTTAAGTACTTATTTCCCTCAGCCAATTTTTGTGCCTCTTTTTAAAGTATAACTCTAATTTCTCTCGTTTTTCCCCATTTTCTCTTCTACCTCCCACATTTGTTTTTTAAAGGCCTTTTTGAGCTCTTCAAAGAAGGCTTTTTGGTCTTGAGAAAAGATCCTCTTCCTACTTGAGTCTTTAGTCATTTTGACAAACTCATTTGAATTTGAGTTTTGGTCTTCCCTTTCACCAATATAAGCTGTCAATGGCAAGGGTCCTTTTTTGTTTCTTACTTATGTTGTAGCCTATTTTTATACTTATAAAGTTGAGGTCTGCTCCTGGTGCACAGGGGTCACTGCTGCTAGCTTCTTACAGCTCTGAGCTGCCCCACTCTCAGCTGTGTCAAACTATAGCTGTTTTGAGCTGCATACTGATTCAAGCAGTGCTGAGCCAAGCCAAGCTGAGCCAAGCTGATCAGAGCTGTGCTGAGGCTCCCTCTACTTTCACCCAGGTGAGATAGACCATTCCTGAAGTCCTCTAAATTATCTCAAGTAGGAGGATTGTGTCTTTCTGACTTTTTGTAGGTTCTATAGTTCCATAATTGGTTTAGAGGCTTGATTTAATGTTGTTTTTGAGGGAAACATGGGAAAGCTCAGGCAACTGAGCTCTACCCCGAAACTTTCTCCCTAGAAATAGTCATGGCATTGATTTCTAACACAGAAAGAGGATACATTTTACAATAGGTAGAATGATGGATTTTAAATGAGAAGTAACCTATGTTTGAATATCATTTGACCATGTGTGATCCTGAGTAGTATACTGACCACCCTGGAACTTATCCTCATCTGTAAAATGAGAATAATAATATTTTGCCTTTACAGATTTAGTTAAGAGTCAAATGAAATCAGTATATAAATTATTTTTCAAACCTGAAAGCATTCTATTAATGAATTCTGATTATTAATATTTTTGTACAACTAGGTCCTTTTTTATTTTTGGATGTCTTTGGAGTATAGACCTTGAGCTAGCATTTCTGGTTTTAAATCATATTATATTTCCTAAGTATCCAATAGATTTAGGGTTCATGATAAAATGTTGAAGCAATTACCATTAGCAATTTTTTTTGTTTGTTTTTGTTTTTGTTTTTGTTTTTTTTGCAGGGCAATGAGGGTTAAGTGACTTGCCCAGGGTCACACAGCTAGTAAGTGTCAAGTGTCTGAGACCCGATTTGAACTCAGGTACTCCTGAATCCAGGGCCGGTGCTTTACCACTGCGCCATCTAGCTGCCCCCGCCATTAGCAATTTTTAAGGCAAATGTACGGGAAGCTAAGTCAGTCACTTTCACTAGATGTCTGTCCTCATAGATGCTATCCAGGGCCCATATTTACATCCATGCCTAATCATCCTTACAGTCTAATTGGGGTAAGGAAAAAAAGAGAATGAAGTTGAAAGGACTTATTTAAAAACAGTTGAAAATTTAAACACTGTCCTTAGCTATAAAAGTCCATACTTGATCTAGAGAAACAGTAGAGGTTTAAAACACTATTCCCATATGTTTACACTATCTGTTCAAAGTCCTATTAGATTTAAACTCTTTGATGTATGACCAACTGCTACAGTTGTGGCTTTTTGTTAACTCAAATCTAAATCCAATGGGGAAAAGCACAAAGTGGTTGCTTTATCAAACACTTTCAGCATCAACTTACAATGAACCTTTTTCTTTTCATTGAAAAGCTGCATGATAAGTTTATGAGCAGGAAACAATGTATAAATATGCAATACAGAACTCAATTGGGAAATAAAATCAGATATGTCCAAGTCACAGGAATGTACATATTTCCATTTCAAAGTATCAATTATTCTTGACCTGACTTTTTTCTCAGTTCCTATAGAATTGTGTGGACAGGTTGATTTTTTGGAGTGGGTGAGGGCAGGGCAATGAGGGCTAAGTGACTTGCCCAGGGTCACACAGCTAGTAAGTATTGTGTCTGAGGCCATATTTTAATTCAGGTCCTCCTGAATCCAGGGCCAGTGCTTTATCCACTGTGACATCTAGCTGTCCCAGACAGCATTTTAATAAAAATTTGTTTAATTAGAAATTAGATACTAAGAATGAAAATCAAGTAGGCTTAGGCAGGATGATGCAGTAGAAAGACCTCTGAATTTAGAGCAATGATTGGAGTTGCCAGCTTAATTTGAACCCTGGCTCTGCCACTTAGTACTTGGGTGACTTTGGGCAAATCACTTATCCTCATTGGGCCGCAGACTCTTCACTTAAAAATAAGGAATTTGGATTATTGGCTTCTAAGATCCATTCCAGCTCCATAGCTATGATACTGTGAATAATATGCTATGCTGGCACTTCTCCAGAGCAACCACAAAGGCCAGGCAAGGTCTAGCAATTAACCTCAGAGATCATGAATCCCAGGGTTCCCAAGCCTTTCTAGGCACTCAAGGGGTAAAGTTCCCAATTACATCAAAATTACATAAATGAATGAATGAATGAATAGCATTGGAGTATCAGCCTGGGGGCAAAGGAGAATTCCTAAAATCTAATCCTCAGCAGGATTATTTTAAGATGAAGTGACCCAGGAAATAGAAATCACCATCCCCAATTCGTTCTGTTTGGTGCAATGTCAGCCTTGACTAAGCTTTTCTTAACTTGTTAAAGTGCATTGCAATCTAGTAGGCTAAGCAAGATGAGTCAGCTCCAGAATTAGGCAACCAGCTTTTTGGAATATACAGAAAATGTTATGACCAGGCTGCTTTTCTGCCCCCTCCTACATTGGGAAGGAGTGTTCCTGATAGAAATGTGCAAATCAAGTAAAGGTAAGAAAGTTTATGGGGAAAAAAATGGAAAATTCTGAAAGGCAACACTGAGTCTATTCCAGACCCTGAGACCCCCCGTACCTTTAAATAATAGGAGGCTTTATTCCTCCAACGCATTGTTTTGTTGTTGTTTTCACTCTTTTCAATTGTATCTGACTCCTTTTGGTGTTTTGTTTACTAAGATGCTGGAGTGGTTTGCTATTTCTTTCTCTGGCTCGGTTTACATATGAGGAAAGTGAGGCAAACAGGGCTAAGTGACTTGCCAAGGATCACATACTTAGTAAGTGTCTGAAACCAGATGTGAACTCAGATCTTCTTGATTATAAGCCTATTTCCTATCCACTGAGACACCTAGCTGCCCTTCTAAAGACTACTCATAGTATAAGGGTGACCCAGGGATCACAAAACCATGGCACCACACAACAAGCTCTGGCCTAAAATACTAGAACGTTTTCAGCTACTAAGTGTCAAGTGCCTGAGGCTGGATTTGAACTCAGGTCCTCCTGAATCCAGGGCCAGTGCTTTCTCCACTGTGCCACCTTGCTGCCCACAATGTTTTTCTTTAACATTACAAGAAAAGTAGTGTAGTATTGACCTGTCCATCTGATACTCTTCATTCTAGAAGTAAAGCCAGGTTTTATTTGGAGTGAGAATATCTATACCACTGTGTTTCATTTCATCCTTCTTTCACTGGAATGGGATCTCACAATTAGAGTCATCACATTTGAAACATGATCATAGAGAGTATAAAAATTCATCATTAGTACTCTTCTTTCTCTCGTCTCCTCACCTCCCCCCCTCCCTCTTTCTTTCTTTTTTCTTTTCTTTTTCTTCTTCTCCTCCTCTTCTCCCTCCTCCTCCTCCTCCTCTTCTCCCCTCTTTCTTCACCACCATCATTGTAGAAGTCCAAAGGGATGCACAAGACTGGACTTCTTTTATATGGGTTGTGTGATAAAATAATTATTAATAATTTATTTCTTGGGGGACCCAGGGATTAGTCCTCCCCATACACATACACACACTCCAGAAAGTCGAGTTCTCCTTAAGACATCATAAAATTTCATCTAGGATAAACCCAAGAGAACAAAAATAATGGAGATTGATTCTTTTGTCTAGATTGTTGAAGGAATGATGGAATTAAACTACACCTAGATAATGGACTTGTCCCAGCATCTTGAGTGAGGGGTTTTTGCATTTTTTTCACTGATGTCATCCCTATAGTTCATTTTAATATAGAATACCTTCATGTTATGTCAACCAATAGATTAAATAATGTTACCCAATTAAATATGTTTGATGGATAATGACCCAATTAGCTTTGCATAATGTATAATGGCCTACTTCTATCAAAACTGGATAAAAACCCTTATATGAAGGCTTCTGGGGTCTTTTGGGAACTTTCCTAGTTCTTGTGCTAACTAGAATGCTGAAGCTTTCTCCCTGCCTCGACTATTATACAGTCTGGGACCATGAGAAATAAGAAAGACACATGGTCAATCGTTTACTGGTACAATATTGTTAAATTTATAATATGCTTACTGAAAACTGGTATCTATAGTAATTATTTAAACATAACAGTTTCTATGACTAAATAAGTCATTGACTTATGGCCAACTCTTCCACACTTAGCTATGGAGATGTAAAGTTTCATAGAAATTTTTGAAGACTATCCACAATGGAAGAACTGATGAGAAATGGGACTCCATTGGCACATTAACTGCTGTAGGAACTCAGGATAATTTTATCCACAATGAGAACTGATGCCATAGTTTTGTGGAAGAGAAGATAGGTAGTAGAAATATTATTATCCCCACTTGACAGATGAAAAAATAAAGGCTTAGAGAGGTATATTTTTACAGAGCTAGTACATATAGGGGAAATAAATGGAAGAACCAGAATTCAAACATAGGTAATGCAGTAGAATGTGCAATGATCCTGGAGTCAGAGTACTTGGCCTAAAATCTTTCCTCTTTCACTCTCTGAGTTACCTTGGATAAAGTCAATTCACCTCCTTGTACCTCCATTCTATTATCTACAAATTGAGGGGGTTGGAGAACGTGACCCATGGGTTCCCTTCCACTTTAGGATTCTATGCTCTTGTGAATCTATCAGTTTAATACTTGAAAAAAAAAGATAGTATGTGAAATGAAGGAAAGAACATGAAGGACTATAGGTAACTAATGTGTGATATTTCACATTTAAGGGTCATAAAGAGTTTTTTGATTAACACACTGGGTGGAAAAGGAGAGTTGGGATTCGCAAAGATATATTTTCCCTAATTCTTAATTTTGGAAAAGGCCAACCTTGCAGAATTAGTACACTCAGAAAACATATTTATTCCATCACATATAACCAGAGATGCTTAAAGGTACTTAAATATGCTAACAATCAAGTGAGATAGTTTAATAGAGGGAGGAAAATATGAATTTATAGGCTATTAGTGATAATTGTGGAATGAAGTCCATCACTATATTTTTCCTTTGGGAGAGAATGTGATCTCTGTCTCTCTCTGTATCTCTATTCATCTCCTCTTTCTCATCACATATACCTATACATGTATAATAGACACATATGAGTACATATGTGTGTATATTATATATAGTTATATATCATATCTAATGTATAGTATATATTATAAACTCAAAACCAAAACAAACAAAACCACTTAAAACCAATAAAAATCATATCTGATAGCATATGAAATGTTCTTACCTATAGTCCTCCTCTTCTCAAGCGAAAGCAGTATATTTTCTCATCTCTTCTCATATGACCAAGATTCATCAATAAAATTGCACAGTGTACTGTTTTTAGCATTTAGTTATTTTCCCCCAATTACATGTAAAAAAAATAACATCCAAATTAAAATTTTGAGTTCCAAATTATGTCTCTTCCTCCTTCCTCACTCCCCCTTTGAGAAGGCAAGCAATTCAATATAAATTACACATGTGAAGTCATGCAAACATTTCCATATTTGTTATGTTGTGAAAGAAAACAGACAAAAATGTTTAAAAATAAAGTAAAAATATGTTTCAATTTGTATTCAGACACCATCAGTTCTTTCTCTGGGGATGGATAACATTTTTCATCATAATTCTTCAGAGTTGTCTTGGATCACTATATTGTTGAGAATAGCTAGGGGAAAATTCTAAATAAATAAATAAGTAGAATACAGGAAAGATAAAAAAGGAGAGAGAGAATAAATGTTATTCACAGATAATCATCTTACAATATTGCTGTTACTTTGTACACAGTACCTTTCACTTTGTATCAGCTCATGTAAGTCTTTCCAGATTGTTCTGAGAGCATCCTTCTCATCACTTATTTTTGTATTTAGAATTTTATTTTACAAATTACACATAAAAAACAAATTTTCACATAATTTTTAAAACTTTTGGTTCTAATTTCTCTTCCTCCCTCCCCCCACCAATAACTCAAGCAATTTAATATGTTATACATGAATATTCATGCAAAACATCTCCACATTAGCCAGGTTGTGAAAGAAAACAGACAAAAAAACCCTTCAGATTAAGGAACCATCAAAAAAATTATTCTTCAATCTGTTTTAAGTTACCACCAGTTCTTTGTAGATGATTGCAATTTTCAGAAGTACTTCAGAGTTATCTAGGATCATTGCATTGCTGAAAATAACCATCATTCACAGCAGCTCATCTTACAACATTGCTGTTATTTTGTATACAGTGTATTTCACTCAGCATCAGTTCATGTAGATCTTTCTACAATTTTTCTGATAGCATCCTGCTCATCATGGTTTTTCGTTTGCTAGTTTGTGTATTTCCAATAAAGTAACTAACAAAAAAATGTTTCATTCTGTATTCAGATACCATCAGTTCTCTCTATGTGGATGGATTGCAATTTTTATAGGACCTCCAGAGTTGTCTTGGATCCTTGCATTTCTGATAATAACCAAGTCATTCACAGCAGATCATTTCACAATATTATAGTTATTTGTATACAGTAGATTTCTATCCATAGAAAGTTGCTTTAGTAACAAAGAAGATTGATGTGCACCCACAATGGTTGGATCTTTTCACAATTCTGAAAACAATAGATAAGTGTCTCAGTTTTTCCACATCTCCTCCAAAATCCCATACTTTCTGTTTTTATTATATTTGTCACTCTGATAGGTGTGAGATGATGCCTCAGAGTTGTTTTAATTTGCATTTCTCTGGTCAGTAGTGAGCTAGAGCCTTTTTTCATATGATTATAGATAGCTTTGATTTCTTTGTCTGAAAAATGCCTATTCATATCATTTGACCATTTATTAAGAGGGAAATGGCTTCTATTTTTTTTTATAAATTTGACTCAGTTCTCTATATGTTTGAGAAATGAGGTCTTTATCAGAGATATTTGTTTCAAAAATGCTTTCCTGGGGACAGCTAGGTGGCACAGTGGATAAAGCACAGTCCCTGGATTCAGGATGACCTGAGTTCAAATCCAGCTCCAGACACTTGACTCTTACTAGCTGTGTGACCCTGGGTAAGTCACTTAACCCTCATTGTACTGCAAAAAAAAAAAGTACAAAAATTCTTCCTCAGTTTCCTGCTTCCCTTGTAATCTTGGTTACATAAGTTCACAGACCCCAAGTTAAGATCACCTTTCTAGATGTTAAGAACCGAGAAAATATAAAAAATTCAAAATATAAAAACTCCATCCAGGTCACCTGACCTCAAATGGAATTCTTTCCACTGTATGCTACCTCCCTAATAATCCTTGAAGGTTGAAATATCTTCTAATTCTGAGACTTTGTTATTTGGATTCTTAATTGTTTAAAAGTGTTGGGGAAAACAAATTATGTATAGGGCCAAGCATAATGGTTATTTTGCCAATAAGTTTGGAAGGAAAATATGCAAAAATATTTTATGCAGCTACACATCAAACAATATTCAAGTTTCTTGAATTTTAACTTATTCAATATATTGAATGAATCCCTATTTTCCATCTCTCTGGATTAGCTCAGATTGTTAAGTGTAATTATTTTCATGTTAATCTAGTTATACGAGTATAAAATATGTAGCTCTTAAATATTTGATAAATGTTTTTATATAAATTAATATTGCTTTAGTACTCTGGCCTTGACATGTAAATATTGGCAAACCTCCACATTTTCCAAAGACTCACTTTCTTATAGTTATTTTTCACACTACTCCATTGACCACCTGGAATCCTTAAAAAGTGAACTTAGTCTTATCATACATTTCTTTATAAAATGTTTTTAATTATCCTAAATATATGGATATGGAATTTAATAGCTGTCATTGATAACATTGAATTTCGCTGGTCCAGGGATTTGGTTTATAAGATATATTCAATTTGAACAGACACATATAAAACCAAAAAGCATTCTCTAAGAAATAAATAGTTAAAATATAGCTAAATCATTCTCAAAAGAAATATGAGCTATTAAAAATATATGACAGAATCCTTCAAATCACTAATAATAAGAAAAAAATAAAATTAAAATGGCATTTTACCTCATGTGCACAAATATCATGGAACCACACTCAGGATCACATAAAATGAGAAACTTTTACTTTAAAGGAATGTGGGGCCTAGTATATGGTATTCCAGATGGCAAAAGAGTTAGGATTACAACCAAGAATAACCTACCCAGGAAAACTGGTTTTCAAAAAAAAAAACAGGTTTCAATCATTCAGTGGAAAATGGTTATTTATGAAATATAGAGCTTTCAAGCATTCCTGATAAAAAGATCAGAGTTTATTAGAAAATTAGATATTAAACACAATAATCCAAAGAAGCATTAAAATGGCAAACATAAAAGAGTAATCATGATAAAGTTAAACTGTTTACATTCATATATTGAAAGATGATACATGTAACTCCTAAGAATTTTGTTATTATTAGAGCAGTTAGAAAGAGAGTACAAAGACAGCGGGCATTCGTGTGAATTGATTATTTTGGAATGATTTGAAAAAAATTAAAGGGTAAGATAGATGGATACACTGTGAACAACAGGAAAGAAGAGGTAGAATGAGGAAAATTTTCTCTTATAAAAGAGGTTTATAAGGAAGAGCTTTCATAATGGAAGGAGAATTGGGGGTAGTAGTAGTAGTGGGCAATGTCTGAACCTCACTCTCATCAGAATTAGATTAAAGAGGGAAGAGTATCTATACACACTCAATTGGGTAGAGAAATCCATCTTATCCAAAGAGAAATATGAAGTTGAAGGGGATAATAGTGTAATGATTGGAATAATGCCACCTACTGGAGACTTGCTGTGGGAAAGCTCCGCCATGAGGAAAATGCCTCAGAGGGCAAGGCCACGTGGCTTTTCCTTGGCATCAGGAAATGACATTTGCTCATGGGTGCTGTCTATCAAGGCTACCAGCCAATCAACTTGAGGAGCCTCCTTTTTTCTGAGAGGAGGCAGGAAGGAGGAAGGAGAGCCTGTGTGGAGAGCTCGCTCTTTTTTTTGGGTTCCTGACTTGATGGTGGTGGTGGTGGCAGAGGACTTCACAGGAAATTTGAGGAAAGATAGGAATGCCAGGCTGTTGGAATTCTGTTCTCAATCTTTTTCTTTCTATTTTTCAATAAACCTTTAAAAACCTAAACTCATTTTATCAGTGATTTTAGTCAGTTTCCCCCAAAACTGGGGGAACAGATTAGAATCCACATTTAGAATCTTAAATCACACAATAGAAAGGGCAGGTGGAATGATAAAAGGGAGGATAGTGTAAAGGAGGCAGTGGTCAAAACCAAAACAGATTTTTGAAGAGAGACAGGATAAAAATAAATGAAAGAAAGAAAGATAAAGAGAAGAAAGTAGGATGGAAGTAAATACTCAGTAATTAGAACTGTGAATGTGAATGATAGGAGCTTACCCATAAAACAGAATTGTATGGGAGAATGACTTAAAAATCAGAATTCAACATTTTTTTTTCTACATGATACAGAAAGAGAAAGATACACAGAGTTAAAATAAAGGTCTGGAGCAGAATCTATTTTCCTTCAGCTGAAGTAAAAAAGGAAATGCAGAAATAGCAATCATGATGTCAAACAAAGCAAAAACAAAAACAGACTTAATTAAAACAGATAAGGAAACTACATTTTCCTAAAAGGTACTACGGACAACAAAGTATTTTTTAAATATATCAAGATTCTCTTATAATGTACTAATTTCTCAAATATATTAGGAACTGAGTATTTTTAAATGATCCATTGTCCAATGGTAAATAGTCAAAGGATATGAACTTGCAGTTTTCAGAAGGAAACAAAGATATTTATGGTAATATGAAAAATATGATCTAAATCACTATTGCTTAGTGAAAGATAAAGTAAAACAACCCTGACTAACCATTTCACACCTATTAGTAGTGAGAAATGCTGTAGGAACAATAGAAAATAGACACAGTGTTTGTGGAGTTGCAAACTGATTCAATCATTCTTTTTTAAAAATTAAATTAAATTTTAATTTTATTATATTTTTTGTGAGGCCATTGGGGTTAAGTGACTTGCCCTGGGTCACACAGCTATTAAGTGTCAAGTGTCTGAGGTCAGATTTGAACTCAGTTCATCCTGAATCCAGGGCTGGTGCTTTATCCACTGGGCCACCTAGCTGTCCCCAAGATTCAAACATTCTTAAGAACAATTTAAAAGTAGGCCCAAAGGACTATAAAATTGTGTATACCCTTTGGCTGATCAATAACACCACTAGGTCTCTATACCAAAGAAATCAAAGAAAAAGGAAAAGGACTTATAGATACAAAATATTTTAACAGTTCTCTTTGTGCTGGCAAAGAATCAGAAGTTAAGGGGATGTTTATCAATTGGTAAATGGCTAAATAAGTTGTGGCACATTGTTGTGATGTAATATTATTGTTCTGTAAAAAAATGATGAGGACTATGGTTTCGGAAAAGAAAATGACAAGACGTATATAAAATGTTGCAAAATTAAGTGAGAATTACCAGGAGATCATTGTGCACAATAACAGCAATATTGTAATAATAATCTTTGAAAGGCTTGGCTACTCTGATGACTACAATGACCCAAGACAATTCCAAATAACTCAAGATGAAAAAGTGCTATCTAACTCCAGAGAGAGAACATATGAATTCTGAATACAAATAGGAGTATAATTTTCTTGCTTTCTTTATTTTTTGTTTATTTTTTGTACTATGGCTAATATGGAAATGTTTTGCATAATTTCACATGTATAATGAATTGATATTATTTTGCTTAACACTCAGTGAGTGGGGGAAGGGTAGGAGAAGACAAAAGAGAATTTGTAACTCAAAATTTAAATAGAAAAGTGTTAAAATACATAAAGGATAAATTTTGAAATAAATGTGGAAATTTTGCTATATGCATTTTAGTATATAATAAACATATATCATTTAATGATCATGTTATAAAAAATAAAAGCCAATGGGAAATATTTGAGAAGCTGCTGTCTGAGGTTTGTAAAGAGATAGGAAACCTATTGCAATGTTAGTGGAACTATGAATCTGTACAATCATTTTGGAACACCATCTGAAATTATGCAAATAAAGAGACTAAAGTGTCCATTCCCTAATACTATGATTTTACCTGAAGGAGATCATTGAGAAGAAAACAATGTCTTCCATCATGCTAAGATATTTATATCAGCCTTTTGTGATATCATTAGGAAACAAAAGTAGATGTTGATTGATTGATGAATAGCAAAAGAAATTGTTATTATTACTATTCCCTCTACTATTATTACTATGCTTTAAGAATGACAAATATGATGAAAACAGAGAATCATTCAAAGGTGAACTAATACACAATGAAATAAGCAGAGACAAGACAAAATTATACACAATTACTAAAATAGTGTAAATAGGAAGGTAATCACTAAATATTTGAAATTGCATGTTGCAAAATCATAAAGAATAAGCATAGTTCCAATTAAGAAATATGAAAGTGTCCTGCTACCCTTATTCTATTAGAGAGGTTGGAGATCCACAAGCACCATATATTACACATATTTCAAACTTTGTATACATTGCTCAGTAATGTTTATTTTTTCTCTTCTCTTTCTTTATTCTTTCTTTGTTCTTAAAAAAATATGGGAGAGAGGAAGGATATTGGGGGATACTAGCATGATACAATGAAAACAGAAGACAACAATAAAATATTTTTAAAAAATTTTTCATCAAGCCCCTTGGATATGATCATTTAAAAATGAAACTGAAGAGTAAAATAGTGGACAAAAATTTCGGAAAGATCTGTCAATTTTCTTTAATAGCTGTCTCCACACTTAGTGATAGTGGGGCTACTACAATTTAAATCTAACTTTACAGTATATTATGTACAGCAGAAATATAATGTGTACTAAAGAAAATAAAAATAGAAATAGGTGTTTGATTAAACCAAGTGCACATAGAGGAAGACTATGCTGAGGACACAAGGATTTTGAGGTTATTGAAGGACTAATCCTTAAAATATTTGAAAGAGGGGAGGATATTAAACAACTTGAAAAATATATAGTCATTATTATAATAAAATGAATGTTCAAAAAAATTTTAACTACGAAGCATATGAATACATTTCTATTCCTGTTTAATCTTTTTTTCACAATACCGTTCATGAAAGTATGGGGAAAGTGTCAGGCTTTTGCAAGAAATATATCATTATAGAAAGGATTTTGACAGTCATAAATTTGATTGAAACATATAGAGATTACAAGATGACACTATTATTATATTTTTGTGGAATATAAAAAAAGTAAAAAGTTATTTGCGTGTAGTTATCACAGGTTTATGATCCCAATCCCTTCTGGATTTCTTGAGCTCTAGAATCCTGATCTACTGCACCAATATGGTGACTGGGTAGTACCAAGTTGCCTGAGGAGGGGTGAATTAGGTGAAGTCAGAAGTGGAGATGGTAAAAGTTTTGATGCAGTAGGATAAAAGCTGTGAATGGCTGCTGTACTACAAATCTGAGCAAGATATGGAGACCCACTCTCAAAAAAAAGAATTTGTTAGAAAATATTTTGCCTTAAAGGCTCTCTTGAAACAAAAAGTCTCCTATGTATATGCTAAAATCATGCAAGATTGTTTGAAAGATATAACAACTCATGGTTTTCATTGTTTAGTCATGTCTTATTCTTTGTAACTTCTTTTGAGGCTTTCTTGTCAAAGATACTAGAGTGGTTTGCCATTTCCTTCTCATTTTTACAGATGAGGAACTGAGACAAACAGAGTTAAGGTCACACAGTTATTTAGTATCTGAGGCCAGATTTGAATTCATGAAGATGAGTCTTCCTCATATGTATCTTTATTAGGTAATGCTCATTATTAATAACAAGGAAAACACAAAACAAGTACAGCTCAGAGTCCAAATGGAAATGCATTCTCCCTTATATTGTTGTTTGTCCTTTGTTCCCAAAAAGGACCATGCTATTGAGTGATGTCATGAATTGCACTGAATTGGATTTAAAAGAAGGGAGGGCTGTCTCACTTAGAAAATGAGGTCTTTTCATGGCCATCTTTTGTGAACGACATCATGCTGTTTATATGAAATCTCTGAGCATTAAAATGCCTATTAAATAAAACCTATAAGTCATAGTATGTATATACAAAAGGAAAAAAAAGATGAAAAAATTGTATCATTTTGACTCTGATATGTCATTATACATATAATGTAGATGGACAATGAAGAAAACCCACAATTACACAAGTAGATTGGATTGTCTTTGGAAATTATGCTGTATTTATTAATGAGTTCATTATTTTCTTTGAATAAAGGTCCTTTTTATCACCAATATTTTTCCAATAATGCTAGATAGATGTAAATCATAAAATATCACAATATTTTAAGGACTAAATTTGAAGATTACCCAAACAACAATGAAAATATGATGATTAGTATTATAGAATGCACCTTATTGTCAATGAATAAACCTAACAGAGAAAGACACATGAAGATATAACGAGAAAGATTCATGGCCATAAAATGATGCTAGTTTTTTTATAAAAAGAACAGAGAGTAACTAGTGCGCAGACTCTACCCTAAGTAGAAATGTTCCACTGGCATTTGTAAAAGGTAAATTCTTGTGAAATGGAGTCTCCAGTATGTTGAGTGAATTCTCTGGTAAAGACCCATCAAAATACATAGAACATAATAACATAAATGAGAACATTTGGTCTTTTCTCTTGGAGTAAATGCTACTATGAATGAAATCACAATATCATTGAACTACCAAAATGCTGAAGAATCAAAGCCATAGGAATAAATAAAAAAATAAATCCACAAATATTTGTTAAGCATCTATTTTGTGAAGGAAGTAAAGCAACTATCAAAAGAAGAAGTAAATAGAGAAATAGACTACAGGCAAAATGAAGCATGATGATTGACAATCTTTCAAGTTCAGATAGACTGTTAGACCAAAAAGATGAAGGAGCCAGTTTTACTGATTTTTAAAAATTCAATTAATAGATCATTACAGGTAAATGGCCAGACAGATGTCAAAACAGTTGAGCCATCTAGCCATGTAGGCACAACTAAATGGAAATGGTGAATTAAGATAATAATCTAAAGTACCCCTATTCAAACCTTCCATCAGACACAAGGAGTGGCTTGGAGCCTATATTTTCTAGAATGATTTCCTACTTTGATCAAATTTACTAGACAAATATTTCATTATGTCCTTGGTTTTGTGACAGAGTTTGGTGAGTCATTGGCTTCCTTTCCTTTTCCCTTGGTGCTATCCTTGTAATGCTCATGATAAGGGAGGGAATGACTTGAAGTTTCATTCTTACAAATTCCTGAAATAGCTCCCAAATTTATGAGTCTGAGAGGATAGGCCTCTTTGTCATCTTATTTCAGAATACAGTCAGTCTCTCCTGGGCTCAATACCAACACTCGTTAGAGTTATCGAGATGTCACACAACCCCTGATTTCCAGCTCCCAGGGTCTCATTTGCCTTCAACCCCAATGGTATTTCTGTTAATGATGTGCCCTCTCCCTCACCAGAGTGAACTTCTTTTTTTTGTCTTTTCTTTTTTCCCTCTGTGAAGAAGCCTGCTCTTCAACATTAACCACTCTACCTTCCTGTTGCTGAAATGTCATTGGATGTCACACTGCATTGGGCATATGAGATGGAAAAGATGCCCGCAGGCAGCCTCCAGAAGTAGATAGTTAAGCGAATACATATCTCTATTAATTATACATCAGCACAAGGTTAAAGAAGTGCAAACTGTGCAAAAACACATTTCTTGGAAATGATATTTTATCTGGACCCAATTTTCTAATTATGCATGTGTACAAAATTCCATATCATTTGTCTGCTGTAAATTGTCCCTCTTACTTTTAGCCCTGCAGTGCATCAACAAAACTACATTAAAATATTAGTCTATTGAATTGAACTTAAAAAAACACCAACTTGTTAATATATATTTTTTCAGTGTGAAGTTTTAATATAATTGAAACCTCAAAACTGAGGAAATGGGGCATAAATGTGCATATAGATTCAAAGTTCAAATTCTTCAATCAAAAATTGAAAGGCAATTATGGATAAATCCTAATCAAAACCAAAACCTGAATTATAACTCTTAGTAAAGAAACACTCTTCCACTCCAGGTAGAATTACAAAACCCTATCTAATGACAGAATAATTAAGCAGACATAAAGTAATCACAAGCACATTGCTGGCAACACTGGAGCTTAAATCCAGTTACAAGTATCAGCAGTTTCAGGTACCTAGACAATCCGGTTTGCTTTCCCTGACTAACTCCAATCAATGCATTAGCTGCAGTGGATCGAAAGCCGAGTGATGAAATGCCACCTTAAGAAATAATTGCCTTCATAGATCTGGCCAAATGAGTCATAAAACTATTCATCAATATCTTTGGTTGTGCAGCCAAGCACTGTTACACAATAAGCTCAAGGGATTCTCTGATCAGAAAAGCTTACAGTACGATTCCTCTTGCAGTCCATAAATCATCATTGCTAGAGTTTGGAACTGGGGTAGAAGAACTAAAAATAGCCCCTGCCATTAAACAGGGGCTAACAAGCCACTAACTTCTCCATTAATAAAGATGAGGGATTTAAAGTAATTTTAAGCATTTGTTAATTTCCAAAGAACATTTTATTGTTCTTTACTTTAAAGATGTATTTTCCTACATTTCTTTTTCTTTTTTGCCTTTCTTTTTTTTTTTTGGACTGGAAAGGTCTCAAGCCCATAGTAGAATAATTATAGATGTGAATTTTTTCAATACATATTCCTTTAGCAATAGCAATACCTTAAGGAATTCTGGGAATACAGCACAACTTAAGAAGCAGCTTGGAGTGAGTAAAAACTGAATTCAAATTCTTTCTCAGATATTTAATAGCTATATGATTCTGGGCAGGTCACTTAGTGTTTCTTGGCATCAGCTTTTCCCTGTGTAAAACAAAAGGATTGAACTCAATGACCTTTATGATACCTTTTACTCTAAAGCTATCACTTTGTGAACTTATATATAGTCTATTTGAAAATACAAAGAACTTGCAGAAGTAAAATTTATTGTTACAGTAAGTTTTGTAGTAAGCTATGTAACCCTATGACTAATAGCAATAGTTGCCAAATCTCCAAGACAGCTAATGTGATTATTTAAAGTCAAGTAGTAAGAGACACTCCCACACTTATACCCTAAGAATATAAGTGACTTCTATCAACTTGGATCTTTTGACTTCTAAGGAAATGGATCTGAAATTCCTTTTTAATTGTTTGGTCTACATATTCTATTCTCCCAGTGGAATTTAGGCTCTTTGAGGGAAGAGACTGTCTTAGTTTTGTGCTTGTATCTTTGTTGTCCAGACAGTGTTTTGTACATAGAAGGCTCATAATGAATAAGGAATGAGCTGACTCAAGAACTAGTGAGTTCTCTCTCACTGATGTAAGGGCAAAATCCTAAATATTATACTTATACCAAAGTGAGAGAGGCATTTCTTGGAGGATAGTTTATCCCCCCTTACTGGAGAGTTTTAAGCAATGTTTATTTGCCCTTCTATGGACACTTTCCAGTTTATCAGTACCCTTCCAAAATATGCCACCTATAAGTGAATGCAATATTACCTATATCATCTATTAAGAGTAGAATACAGGGGCAGCTAGGTGGCACAGTGGATAAAGAATCGGCCGTGGATTCAGGAGGACCTGAGTTGAAATTCAGCCTTGGACACTTGACACTTACTAGCTGTGTGAGGCTGGGGAAATCACTTAATCCTCACTACCCTGAAAAAAAGAGAAAGGAAAAAAAAAGAGTAGAATACAGCTGTACTCTTGTTTCTCTATATCTGTAAATTATGCTTCTTCATAAAACCCAAGAATACATTAGGTTTCTGCTGATCATATCACATGGTTAACTCATATTGAGCTAGGTGGTATAATGGTTAGATATCATTGGCCTTGGAGTCAGAAAGAAATGAGTCCCAATCTTGAGTTAGAGTATAAGTTTGGCAAGCTACTTAAACTCTGTCTACCTCAGTTTTCTAATTTATAGAATAGGGATAGCAACTCCTAGAATTGTTGTGAAGATAAGATGTGATAATCTTTATAGAGCATTTTGCAAAACTTAAAGCACTATTTGAATGCTTAAAATTTCTAGAATTTTTCAGAAAATAATTCTAGTTATGTCTTACATTGTAGAGTTGATTTTTAACTGAAGTATAAGACTAATTTATGTTTACCCCTATTAAATTTTATTGTATTTCATTTTACTCAATATATTAATTCATAAAGATTTTGTTGCTTCTCAATTCAAACACCTGCTATATTCGCTATCCCTTTAAGGTTCATATAATCTTCAAAATTGATAAGTATTCAATTCTTTATACAAATCCTTTATACAATGTCTTAAACAACCCAGGACCATAAACAGGCTCACACACTCCACTCAATACCTCTTCTAAGTTAACATTAAATCATTAATCCATTAAACCATATCTTTTCTTCCAATTTGAATTTATTTGAATGTTCTGTCATCTAACCTCTATGTCTCCAACTTTTCTACCAAAATAGAAGAGCAACTTTTAGCAAATACTTTATTCTCTTTCTTTATCCCTACCTCCTTCCCCTCCCCTCACATCCCCTTTCCTCCCTTTCCCTCACCCCCTCTTCCAATTAGATATCTCACTTTCCATGAGTAAAAGAGCTCATTCACTCTGTATATTATCTGGTATGTTATTTCTGTACAACTTCTCTGCTTTTTGTTTGCTATTGTCTTGGGTAAATGAGTATATTTCCTATTCACTATGTACATACATTCTTTGTGTAATTGGCATTTGGTGGAAAGGGAGCCAAGATTTGGACTTATAGTTAAGGACCTTCTTATCTAACTAAAGGATATTGATCAGGAAGCTCAGCTTGAACCTAAAAATTATGTCTCCTAGACTACTAATGTTTGTTGTTGTTCTGTCATTATCAGTTGTGTCTGACTCTTTGTGACCCAATTTGGGCTTTTCTTGGCAGAGATACTGGAGTGATTTGACATTTTCTTCTCCAACTCATTTTACAGATACGGAAATTGAGGCAAAGAGTATTAAGTGATTTGCCCAGGATCACACAGCTAGGTAGGTTCTGAGAACAGGTTTCAATTCAGATTTTTGTGATTCCAGGATCCATGCTTTATCTACTATGATTTTGCTAGCCTAACAATATTTAGGAAAGTAGACACATATATTCCTAACCTATGGCCCTTTCTCTGAGGAGAACAGAGCAGCCAATCTTCTGGACTGAATCTTTTCCTTGCCCTCATAACAGGAATCAAAATCTACTTTGTAGAAGGATGGGAAGAAAATAATCTAGAGTTATCTCCCTGAAAGCCACATCTAGACATATAGATAAACCTGTGGGGGCACTCATACTTTAAATGGGGAAAACAAATAGAGACACACGTCATTTTCCATCTCTTCCAGTTTAATCCCATAGTTATCTTACTTTCAATTGTATTAATCTCTCCTTTGATTTTCAGGATTTCTAATTAAGTAATTACTTGGGGATTTTTAATTTGTTTTTTTCTAGCTTTTTTAGTTGCATGCCCAATTCATTGATCTCCTCTTTCTCTATTTTATTCATGTAAGCATTTTGAGATATAAAATTTCACCCAAGAACTGCTTTGTATGCATCCCATAAGTTTTGCTATGCTGTCTCATTGCTGTCATTCTCTTATCATGCCTTATCATGAAGTTATTGATTGTTTCTATAATTTGTTGTTTGACCCACACTCATTCTTTAGAATGAGATTATTTAATTTCCAATTGATTTTCAGTCTACCTTTTCCTGGCTCTTTTTTATATGTAATTTTTATTGCATCATGATCTGAAAAGGATGCATTTACTATTTCTGCTTTTCTACATTTGACTATGAGGATTTTGTGCCCTAATACATAGTCAATTTTTTAATATTTGCCATGTTTCACTGAGAAAAACATATATTCCTTTCTATCCCCATTCAAATTTCTCCAGAGAGCTAGCATATCTAACTTTTCTAATATTTTATTTAACACTCTACATTCATTCTTATTTATTTCGTGGTCAGGTGAGAGGCCTGAATGGCTGGCCAGGGTGGGAAATACAGGGGTGTCTGCAGGACCTAAGGAGGAATTTCACTATCCCACCCCAGCAGGGAAATAGGAAGAAACCTTGGGCAGTAGGAGGCCCAGGTAGGGGAGGGGTGCAGGCTCATCAGAAGCTAAGAACCACCACAGCCCTCTGCTGGCTGGATAATTAGCAAGTTGGCTTGAGGTTATCTTCAGACCAGAGAACAGGCCAGATGAGAGTAAAACCTGCCCTCCCTCAAACCTCAACACCTGGGACCCTCTGAAGTTTGGGACAGAGTAGTTTCAAAGTAGGGCCCCACTGTAAGAAGGAGTTAAAAGTCAAGTAAAAAATGGAAAGATGAGAAAGCAAGGAAAGTTGAGAACTATTGAAAGTTTCTTTAGTAACAAGGAAGATCAAAGTGCAGCCTCAGAAGAGGATAGAAACCTCAGGGCCCCTACATCCAGAGCTTCCAAGAAAAATATGAATTGGTCTCAGGCCATGAAAGTGCTCAAACAGGACTTTGAAGAGAAATTAGGAGAGATAAAAGGAAGATTTAGAGAGGTTGAGGAAATAATAGAAAGAGAAATGAGAGTGATGCAGGAGAGTCATGAGAAAAAAAGTCAACAGCTCGAAAAGTCAAATGGAAAAGGAGAGACAAAAGCTCTCTGAAAAAAAAATTGCCTAATAATTAGGATTAAACAAATGGAAACTATTGACACAGTAAAGCAAATCCAAATTAAAAAAAAAATAGATGGCAATATGAAATATCTCCTTGGAAAAACAGCTGACCTGGAAAATAGATCCAGGAGAGATGATTTGAAAAGCACTGGACTACCTGAAAACCCTGACCAAAATAAGAGTTTAGACATGATCTTCCAAGAAATTGTCAGGGAAAATTGACCTGATATTCTGGAAGCAGAAAGCAAATATGAAATTGAAAGAGTCCACCGATCACCTCCTGAAGTAGATCCCAAAAGGAAAACCTCCAGGAATATTATAGCCAAATTCCTGAGCTCCCAGGTCAAAGAGAAAATATTGCAAGCAGCTAGAAAAAGGGAATTCAAATACTATGGAGCTATAATAAGGATAAAACAACATCTAGCAGCATTTACATTAAAGGACTGGAGGGCATGGAAAATGATATTCTAGAGAGCAAAGGAAGAGGGACTACAGAGAAGAATCACATACCTAGCAAAAAAGATAATATTCTTTCAGAGGAAAAAATGGGACTTCAAAGAAAAATAGGATTTTCAGACATTTGTGATGAATAGACCTGAATTGAATATAAAATTTGACTTTTAAATAATAGGCTCTAGAGAAGCATAAAAAGGGCCATCTCCATTTGTTCTGATGTATATTTTGAGATTGGACCCAGATGTCTCTGGAGGAGAGAGTGAGGTTGGTTACTTTGCACAATGCTCCCTCACTTAAATCCAATTCACTGCTAGTGATATTATCACCTCCCCATGTCCTCTTCAAGGATGAACAACAACAACTATGCTGTTATTACAGCAATGTCTTTATATTTAATGTTCTGCAGACTGTTGCATGGTCTGATACATTAACATTTTGTAGTGAAAGCATTTGAATATGTGTAACTCCTGTCAACTCAGTGAAAGCCTCATACATCTCCATTATCATATAGGACATCAGGAATGATATGTCTAAGATCATGTTCCTATAGATTTTTCCAGATGGTCTTTATAAAATGTTTGGTTTTGGTTTTGGTAATAGCTAGGAGATTTTGAGTTTTTGGTATAGTGATATCTATTTTCAAAAATTGATCTTGGGTTTCAATGGATCATTATTATGTCTGGGTGATTATGGACAATAATTCTATCTATGATTTTGCTCCACTTCCAGCAGACATTATTGGTTTAATTCTCAATCATATTTTCAGATCTGTATTCACAGTTTAGGAATTCATCATCTGTCAATTCATGAAAGATAATGGGAATAGCATATATTATAAATAATAGATCATAGCTTGCTAGATATTTAGTAGATGCTAAACATTACAAAAGTATCTCACAGTTTCTACCATTTCCTTGAAAAATCTACATTGATCATTAAGTTAAGGCTAGTTAAGGATAAAATTCCTGAAATTTCTGAAGGAAATGACTTGTCCCTGAACATCATCATCATCAATCCATCCATTTCCATAATCAAATCCCTGTTATTTCAACCATTTGTTTAGCATTTCCTCATTGGCATATTGTTGGATGTGTTCATCAGAGGTCACTTAAGGATCACCTTTTGATTCCACTCTCAAATTTTAGTGTTTTCATAAGCTCTATCCAAAGA
The DNA here is from genome assembly GCF_019393635.1 of Dromiciops gliroides. Lineage (NCBI taxonomy): Eukaryota > Metazoa > Chordata > Mammalia > Microbiotheria > Microbiotheriidae > Dromiciops > Dromiciops gliroides. Next base: position 445,716,505 of record NC_057862.1, read on the forward strand.
AATTTATTTTCAACAAGTCTAGTGGTACTTACCTGTTAATCAGTTTTTACTATTGCTGGGTGAAGAAATGAAAAGCTTATTTCAAAAGTATTTTTAGTCTTTGGACATGTTGATAAAGTTCTCTGAGAATGCTTATCATTCCTTACCCTTGTTCCCATTTTTTTTTGCTGAAAAAAAATATTACATTTTCTTTTGGTATGTTTTAATATTTTGTTAATTTTTATGAGCTTTATAGTTCCAAAAGTGTAGATGAAGAGTAGTATTTGTTGTCATTTGGTCATTTGAGTTATGTCTGACTATTTATGCCCCATATGGAGTTTTCTTGGCAAAGACACTGGAGTGGTTTGCCATTTCCTTCTTCTGCCTTACTTTACAGAGGAGGAAACTGAGACAAACAGGGTTAAGTGGCTTCCCCAGGGTCACACAGTAAGTAAGTATCTGAGGCTGGATTTGATCTCAGGAAGATGAATCTTCCTGTTTTTAACTCCAGTGCTCTCTATTCACTGAACTACCTATTCAGTACTGTTTTTTATTAATATTTTATGAGTTTTATGATTTCAAAAGTATACACAATGACCAATATTGCATAGATGTGCATTGCTTTAACCCTGTTATTCCTTTTGATCTTTGGTTCTTAATGCCAGTGTGGTAAAAAGTTTTAACAGTCGGTTAGATAATGGAGAGACGCCAGGTTTTTTTTAGGACCACCCTTTTGGGGAGGAGACCAACAGCATGAGCTACACACACCAGTCCGCCTGCAACACACGCCAGATTGCCTGCTGAGCACTCGACTTCCGGGGTGCGAGCTTAAAGGCAAGGAGAGAACGGAAGTGGGGCCTTTTTCCTGCTCCACTGGTCTCCTGGCTGTGCTGCACAGACAGATGAGGACTGGAGTTTGACTCAGCCCGGCTCTCAGTTAACAGCACGCGCTTGACTCGGTCTCTCTCCCCAAAGGTGGCCTTCGGCTTTTGGTGAGTTTTATACGGAATATAGACTAAGCCTAGACTTAAGACAATTTGTATTGTATTTCTATTTTCCTATCCTTCTAATCAACATCACCTTGTGACTACCATACACTAAAATCCCTATCCATGTACTCTCTGCAGAGGCTCTCCCTTTGCAAGACTAATGTCAAAGCGTCGGTTCATGAGGAAAAAAAAAAATCGTCCCTCTGGACAAAACTTTCCTCTCTTCCTTTTCTATATTGTTGTTCACATATTATTAGTTAGCAATAGTTATTATATTATTTTTACTGTTCCATCAAGGAAATATTTTGTTTCTTGAGGAACAAAAGGGGGGAATGTGGTAAAAAGTTTTAACAGTCGGTTAGATAATGGAGAGACGCCAGGTTTTTTTTAGGACCACCCTTTTGGGGAGGAGACCAACAGCATGAGCTACGCACACCAGTCTGCCTGCGACACACGCCAGATTGCCTGCTGAGCACTCGACTTCCGGGGTGCGAGCTTAAAAGGCAAGGAGAGAATGGAAGTGGGGCCTTTTTCCTGCTCCCCTGGTCTCCTGGCTGCGCTGCACAGACAGACACGGACTGGAGTTTGACTCAGCCTGTCTCTCGGTTAACAGCACGCGCTTGACTCGGTCTCTCTCCCCAAAGGTGGCCTTGGGTTTTGGTGAGTTTTATACGGAATATAGACTAAGCCTAGACTTAAGACGATTTGTATTGTATTTCTACTTTCCTATCCTTCTAATCAACATCACCTTGTGACTACCATACAATAAAAGCTCTAACTAGAAAACTAGAAACTTCTTCCATTTACTAGTCTGGGAGATAAATTAAGGGAAAGGTTAAGTAGGGTAGATTTATGATCTAATATCCAATTTTAATCTCACACCAATAAATCTCAGTACATTTAGCCATGGTCTTGTAATTGATAGGTTTTTGTTTTTGTTTTGTTTTTTCCTAGTGTCGTGTGTATATAGGGGACCAAAGTGAAGGAGGGCTCCTAATGTGAAGGAAGACTCCTTTTTAATAATTGTCAAGAAAAAGTTGTTCCTTTACCTGTTTTTTGCAGTTATGTGGTCTGTATTTCAGTTTGTAGGTATTGCCTTTGTATGTAAGTTCAGTTCAACTTCCTAATTCAAATTTGAAATCTTAAGTCTCTATCTTTCCTCAGGGTACTTTTAAAAACCAGGCAAAGTGGTGCAGACCTATAATCCCCACTACTACAGTGGCTGAGGCTGGCAGATACTCAATTTCAAAAGTTCTGATCAAAAGTGGGCTAAAGCAACTGGTTGTCTGAACTAAGTCCAACATCAATATTGTTCGATCCCTTGGACTGGAAGTTACCAGGTTGCTTAAAAGAGGAGCAGATCGGAAACAGAACAGGTGAAACCTCTGACACCAGTAGTGGGATTCAGACTATGAGGAGCCCTTGGTCTTCCAGTATTAGAAACATACAAAGACTTACTCTTTAAGATAATAATGATAAGTTTACACTTATTAAGCCTGAGTGGCATTTTAATGCCATTGGGGAAATATTCCACAAGATAATGGGAAAGTTTGACATGTTTTCCACTAGAGGTTTATAGATTGATCTCATACATGTACAACCAGTAATTAATAAGATTGGTTTGACTCCATCTTTATTTTGGAATCCATACTTCTTTTTGGAAAAGATATAATGGATTTATTTAGGAGAAATGATAATAGATTTATTAGGATTAGGACCGAAATAGATTAGAAATAGTTATCTCACTAAAAATACCAAGCTTTATATTAGTTGTTCTTACCATCATTGTGTTGATAGTGTGTTTTAAATAGTGAATTTTCCATATATCAATCAAATATTGAGTTTTACCTACCTCTGTGATGAGAGAGACAGCGAGACAAAGACAGAGAGATGGAAATAAAGACTGAGAACCATTTTTGTAAATATATATGTGTGTGTGTGTGTGTGTGTGTGTGTGTGTGTGTGTGTGTGTGTGTATGTAATCCCCAAGTGTGAACTTGAGATAAAGGCTTCATGATAATCAATAAAGCTTATATATATGTATATATATATATATATATATTTTTTTAAGTAAGTTAACTTTCTTTATACAAATAGGAGTATATGTTATTCCCTCCCTGAACCAAATCTGATGAGAGTAAGGTTGAAAAAAAAAATCACCCCTCCCTTCTTTCCCTCTATTGTAATGGGTTCTTTTTGTTCCTCTTCATATGATTTAATTAACCCTATTCCACCTCCCCTTCTTTTCCTCCCCTGGTCTCCTTTTATTCTGCCACTTAATTTTCTTTATATCATCAAAACAAAGTCAATTTAATAACAACATCTTAATAGAGATACAGATCCCAAGAGGTAAAGGTATTATCTTCCCTCATAGGGATGTAAATAGCTTAACCCCATTGAACAACCTTTAATCCCCACCCCCCTTCCTTGTTTACCTCTTGATACTTCTATTGAGTCTTGTATTTGGAAATCAAATTTTCTGTTCACTTCTGGTCTTTTTTCAGGAAACCTTGGAAGTTCCCTATTTTAATGAATGTCCATCTTTTCCCCTGGAAGAGAATGATCAGTTTTGCTGGGTAGTAGATTATTAGTTGTAATACAAGTTCCTTTGTTTTCTGTAATATCATATTCAAAGCCTTGTGACCATTTAATGTTAAAACAGCCAGGTCTTGTGCAATACTGATTATGGCTCCATGATATTCAAATTGTTTCTTTCTGACTACTTGGAGTATTTTCTCCTTCACATAATAATTCTGGAATTTGGCTACAATATTCCATGGAATTTTCCTTTTGGGATCTCTATCAGGAGGTGATCAGTGGATTCATTCAAGGATGATTTTTTCCTCTGATTATACAATATCAAAGCAGTTCTCCTTGATAATTTCCTGGAATATTGTGTCTATACTTTTTTTCTGATCATGGCTTTCAGATAGTCCAATAATTCTAAAATTGTCTCTCCTGGATCTATTTTCCAGGTCAGTTGTTTTTCCAATGAATGATTTCACATTTTTTTTCTTTTTCTTGTTTTTTGTTTGTTTGTTTTTGATAAAAGTATTATATTCTCCTCCAGCCACATGCAAAGACAGTTCTCAAGACCTGACCATACAAGCTCTCCAACTTCAGACCTCTCTCCCTCCCTTCCCTCCCTCCCCCCTTCCCCAGACAGCAGGCAATCCAATACAGGTTACATATATATATATATATATATATATATATATATATATATATATATATATATATATATATATATATATATATATATATATATATAAAACATTAAACATATTTCTGCACCAGTCATGCTACAAGACAAAAATCAGAGCAATGAGGGAAAACCTCAAAATAGAAAAACAACAGCACCAAAAACAAAAGAAATAGTATGGTTCAACCAGCATCCATACTCCACAGTTCCCCTTTCTCTCTTTTCCTGGACCTGAAGACCCTTCTCCATCATGAGTTCCCTGGAACTCCTCCGCACCATTGCATTGGTGAGAAGAATCCAGTCCCCCCCAGTAGATCAACACACAATGTTGATTATACTGTGTACAATGTTCTTCTGGTTCTGCTCATCTCACTCATCATCATCCCATGCAAGACCCTCCAGGCCTTTCTGAACTCCTCTTGCCCATAACCTCCTACAGCACAACAGTATTCCACCACATTCATATACCACAACTTCTCCAGCCATTCCCCAACTGATGGACATCCCCTAAACTTCTGATTCCTTGCAACCACATAAAGAGCAGCTATAAATATTTTTGTAGATGTGGGTCCCCTTCCCTTCTCCATGATCTCCTTGGGAAAAGACCCAAGAGTGGTATTGCTGGATCAAAGAGTATGTACAGCTTTATAGCCCTTTGGGCATAAGTCCAAATTGCTCTCCAGAATGGTTGGATCAGTTCACAGCTCCACCAACAATGCATTAGTGTTCCAATTTTCCCACAGCCTCTCCAACATTTATTATCTTCCTTTTTTGTCATTTTAGCCAATCTGATAGGTGTCAGGTGGTACCTCAGAGTTGTTTTAATTTGCATCTCTCTAATCAATAGTGATTTAGAGTATTTGATTTCTTCACATTTTCTTGTATTTTTTCATTATTTTGATTTTGTTTCACTGATTCCTAGTGTCTCATGGAGTCATTAGCTTCCATTTAATGAATTTTAATTTTTAGGGCATTATTTTCTTCAGTAAGATTTTGCATCTCTTTTTACATTTGGCCAATTTTTTCTCCCATGTGACCAATTTTTTCTCCCATTTGATCAATTTTTTTCCACAATTTGGCAAATTGTATTTTTAAGCAATTGTTTTCATAAGTAAATTTTTACAGGGCAACTCTCAATTCTATCATTTCTTTTTCCATTTTTTTCTTCTACTTCTCTCATTTGGTTTTTAAAAGCCTTTTTGAGCTCTTCAAAGAAGGCTTTTTTGTCTTAAGACAAGATCATCTTCAAACTTGAGTCTTCACTTGTAAGCATTTTGACAAACTTATCTGAGTTTTGTTTTGGTCTTCCCTTTCACCATAAAAGCTGTCAATGGCAAAGGTCATTTTTTTCTTTCTTCCTCATATTGTAGCCTATTTTTAGACTTAAAAAGTTGAAGTCTGCTCCTGGGGATCTTACCACTCTCAGCTGCATCACTCTCAGGTACACCATTCTTGACTGTACCACTCTGAGCTGTGTCAAGCTGCAACTATGTAGAAATGCAGCAGTGTCAAGATGCTGCTGTTTTGAGCTGTGCAGTACTTCCCTCCTATTTTGCACAGGTGAGACAGACGTTTTCTGAAGTCTTCTAAATTATCTCAAGTAGGAGGATTGTGTCTGTCTTTCTTTGGGGTTCTGTAATACCAGAATCTGTTTAGAGGCTTGATTGATTGATTTCTTTATCTGTTTGTTTATTTTGGGGGGAAACACAGGGAAGCTCAGGCAACTTCCTGGCTTCTCTCTACCATCTTGGCTCTGCCTCCTCATTTGATGTTTTAAAATTTTGTTTATTTATTTATTTTAGTTTTCAACTTTGTTTAGATAAGATTTCAAATTTCAAATGTTTCTCCCTCCCTCCCCTCACTCACCCCCTCCCCTAGACAGCAGGTAATCTGATATAGTATATATACAATAACATTAAACATATTTCTGCATTAGTCATGTTATACAAGAAGAATCAAAGAGGAAAAACCTCAAAAAGAAAAACACCACCACCAAAAACAGAAGAAATAGTATGGTTCAATCAGGGTCTATATTCCACAGTTCCTTTTTTTCTGGATTTGGAGAGGCTTTTCCATCATGGATCCTTTGGAACTTTCTTGTACCATTGGATTGGTGAGAAGAATCTAATCTATCGCAGTTGATCAATACACAATGTTGATGATACTGTGCACAATGTTCTTCTGGTTCTGCTCATCTCACTCATCATCAGCCCATGCAAGTCCCTCCAGGTATCTCTGAAATACTTCTGCTCATCATTTCTTACAGCATAATAGTATTCTACTACATTCATATACTACAAATTTTCGAGCCATTCCCCAGTTGATGGGCATCCCCTCAACTTCCAATTCCTTGCCACCACTAAAAGAGCAGCTATAAATATTTTTGTACGTGTGGGTCCTTTTCCCTTTTTCATGATCTCTTTGGCTAAAAGACCCAAAAGTGGTATTTCTGGATCAAAGGATATACACAGCTTTATAGCACTTTGGGCATAGTTCCAAATTGTTCTCCAGAATGGTTGGATCAGTTCACAGCTCCACCAACAATGCATTAGTGTTCCCATTTTTCCACAGCTTCTCCAACATTTATTATTTTACTTTTTTGACTTATTAGCCAATCTGACAGGTATCAGGGGGTGCCTCAGAGTTGTTTTAATTTGCATCTCTCTAATCAATAGTGATTTAGAAGATTTTTTCATATGGGAATAGATAGCTTTGATTTCTTCATCGGAAAACTGCTTGTTCATATCCTTTGACCATTTCTCAATTGGGGAATGACTTGGATTCATATAAATTTGATTTAGTTCCCTATATATTTTAGAAATGAGGCCTTTATCAGAAGTACTGGCCATAAAAAAATTTTTCCCAGCTTTCTGTCTCCCTTCCAATTTGGGATGCACTGCTTCTGTTTGTACAAAACCCTGTTAATCCATTTTGCATTTCATAATATTCTCTATGTCCTGTTTGGTCATAAACTGTTCTCATTTCCAAAGATCTGAAAGGTAGACTGTTCATTCCTCTCCTAATTTACCTATGGTATCACCTCTTATGTCCAAATCATGTACCCATTTTGACCCTATTTTAATATAAGGTGCAAGATGTTGGTCTATGCCTAATTTCTGCCATACTATCTTCCAGGTTTCCCAGCAGTTTTTGTCAAATACTGAATTCCTATCCCAGAAGCTGGAGTCTTTGGGTTTATCAAATAGTACCTTACTAATATCATTTACTACTGTGTCTCCTGTGCCTAGCCTATTCCATTGATACTCCACTCCATTTCTTAGCCAGTACCAGATAGTTTTGATGATTGCCGCTTTATAATAAGCTCCAGGTTTGGTACAGCTAACCCACTTTCCTATGCATTTTTTTCATTCCCTTGATATTCTTGACTTTTGTTTTTGAAGATGAATTTTATTATTTTTTTTAGCTCTATAAAATAATTATCAGGTACTGTAATTGGGATGGCACTGAATAAGTAAATTAATTTAAGTAGGATTGTAATTTTTATTATATTATCTCAGCCTATCCATGAGCAATTTATAGCTTTCCAATTATTTAGATCTGATTTGATTTGTGTGAAGAGTGTTGGGTAGTTGTGTTCATAGAGTTCCTGGGTTTGTCTTGGCAAGTAGACTCCCAAGTATTTTATATTATCTACCATTACTTTAAATGGAATTTCTCTTGCTGCTGGACTTTGTTGGTCATGTATAGAAATGCTGATGATTTATGTTGATTTATTTTATATCCTGCTACTTTGCTAAAGTTGTTAATTGTTTCAAGTAATTTTTGACTTGATTCTCGAGGATTCCTTAAGTATACCATCATTTCATCTGCAAAGAATTTTGTTTCCTCCTTGCCTATTCTAATTCCTTTAATTCCTTTTTCTTCTCTGATTGCTAAAGCTAACATTTCTAGGACAATATTAAATAGTAGGAGTGATAATGGACATCCCTGATTCACCCCTGATCTTATTGAGAAGGCTTCTAACTTATCTCCATTACATATAATGCTTGCTGATGGTTTTAGGTAGATACTGCTTACTATTTTAAGGAAAGCACCTATTCCTAAACTCTCTAGTGCTTTTATTAGGAATGGGTGCTGTATTTTGTCAAAAGATTTCTCTGCATGTATTGAGATAATCATATGATTTTGGTTGGTTTTCTTATTGATGTGGTTGATTATGTTAATAGTTTTCCTAATGTTGAACCAGTCCTGCATTCCTGGTATGAATCCTACCTGGTCATAGTGTCGTATCCTGGTGATCACTTGCTGTAATCTCCTTGCTAATATCTTATTTAAGCTTTTCGCATCAATATTCATTAGGGAAATTGGTCCATAATTTTCTTTCTCTGTTTTTGCTTTGCCTGGTTTTGGCATCACCACCATATTTGTGTCATAAAACGAATTTGGCAGAACTCCTTTTTCACCTATTTTTTCAAATAATTTGTATAATATTGGAAGTAATTTTTCTTTAAATGTTCTGTAGAATTCACCTGTAAATCCATCTGACGCTGGAGATTTTTTCTTAGGGAGTTCATTAATGGCTTGTTCAATTTCCTTTTCTAACACGGGCTTATTTAAGGATTTTATTTCCTCTTCAGTTAACCTGAGCATTTTGTATTTTGGTAAATATTTATTCACTTCATTTAGATTTTCAAATTTATTGGCATACAATTGAGCAAAATAATTCCTAATTATTGCTTTAATTTCTATTTCATTGGTGGTAGAATCACCACTTTCATTTTAGATACTGGTAACTTGTTTTTCTTCTTTCTTTTTTCTAATCAAATTAACCAGTGGTATATCTATTTTATTGTTTTTTTAAAATAAAACCAGCTCTTAGTTGTATTAATTCTATAGTTTTCTTGATTTCAATTTTATTAATTTCTCCTTTAATTTTCAGGATTTCTAATTTAATTGGGGATTTCTAATTTGTTCTTTTTCTGCTTTTTTAAATTGCATGCCCAATTCATTGATCTCTTCTTTCCCTTTTTCATTCATGTTAACATTGATAGCTATAAAATTTCCCCTAAGCACTTCCTTGGCTATATCCCATAAATTTTGGTATGTTGTTTCATTATTGTCTTTCTCTTACATAAAATTGTTTGTTTCTATGATTTGTTGTTTGACCCACTCATTCTTTAGAATGAAATTATTTAGTTTCCAATTGATTTTCAGTCTACCTTTCCCTGGCTCTTTATTACATGTAATTTTTAATTGCATAATGATCTGAGAAGGATGCCTTTACTATTTCTGCCTTTCTACATTTGACTATGATGTTTTTGTGCCCTGATACATGGTCAGTTTTTGAAAATCTGCCATGTACTGCTGAGAAAAATGGATATTCTTTCTGCCCCCATTCAGTTTTCTCCAGACATCTATTATGTCTAACTTTTCTAGTATTCTATTCAGCTCTTTCACTTCTTTCTTGTTTATTTTTAGGCTAGATTTATCTAATTCTGAGAGGGGAAGATTCAGACGCCCCACTAGTATAGTTTTACTGTATATTTCCTCTTGTAACTCTTTTAACTTGTCCTCTAAGAATTTGGATGCTATACCACTTGTTGCATACATATTTAATATTAATATTACTTCATTATCTATACTACCTTTTAGCAAGATGTAGTTTCCTTCCTTATCTCTTTTAATTAGATCTATTTTTGCCTTTGCTTTGTCTGAGACAAGGATTGCTACCCCTTCTTTTTTTACTTTAGCTGTAGCATAATATATTTTGCTCCAGCCTTTTACCTTTACTCTGTGTGTACCTCTCTGCTTCAAATGTGTTTCTTGTAAACAGCATATTATAGGATTCTGGTTTTTAATCCACTCTGCTATTTATTTCTGTTTTATGGTAGAGTTCATGCCATTCACATTCACAGTAATTATTACTGGCTGTCTATTCCCCTCCATTCTATTTGTCCCTTTGTACTTTTCCCCCTTCTTTCACCCCATTCCTCCTCACCATCTTGCTCCTTACCCCTGCCTGCTCCAATCTGCCCTCCCTTTTTATCAGTCCCTCCCTTTTCTTTGCCCTTTTCTTCCTTGCTTTTGCCCTCCCTTCTGTCAGTCCCCCCTTTCCCCTTAACCTTCTATTTCCCTAAAAAATAAGCATAGTTTCTTTATCCAACTGAATGTATATTTTATCCCCTCTTTGAATCAAATCTAGTGAGAGCAAGGTTGAAAAAATGTTCATCTCTCCCTTCTTTTCCTCTTTTGTGATAGGTTTTTTTTACCTCTTCATACGATGTCAATCCACCTCCCCTTTCCTCTTTTCCCCATAAATTCCCTTTTTAAGACCTTAATTTACTTGATATCATCACATCAAAGACAGTTTATATTTATACCCTCTGTGTATAATCTTTCTGTCTGCCCAAATACATATATAGTTCTCAAGAGTTATAAATTTTATCTTCCTGTGTAGGGATGTAAACAATTTAACCTTATTGAGTAATGGTTTCCCCCCACCCCCCATTTTCCTTTTTAACCTTTCTTGAGTCTTGTATGTTAAGATCAAATTTCTATTCAGATCTGGTCTTTTCATCAGGAAACCTTGAAAGTCCCCAAAGTCATTGAATGCCCATTTTTTCCCCTGAAGTAGAATAATCAGTTTCACTGGGTAATAGATTCTTGAATGTAATACAAGCTCCTTTGCTTCCCTGGAATATCATATTCCAAGCCTTGAGATCCTTTAATGTTGAAGCTGCCAGGTCTTGAGCAATTCTGACTGTGGCTCCATGATACTTAAATTTCTTCTTTCTGGTTGGTTGGAGTATTTTGTCCTTTACCTACTAATTGTGGAATTTGGCTATAACATTCCTTGGAGTTTTCCTTTTGGGGTCTCTTTCATGAGGTGATAGGTGGATTCCTTCAAAGACAATTTCATCCTCTAATTCTATAATATCAGGGCACTTCTCCTTAATAATTTCCTGGAATATAATGTCTAGACTCTTTTTCTGATCATGTCTTTCAGGCAGTCCAATGATTCACAAATTGTCTCTCCTGGATCTGTTTTCCAGGTTGGTTGTCTTTCCAATGAGGTATTTCACATTCTCTTCTATTTTTTTCATTCTTTTTTTTCCTGCTTGACTGATTCCTGTTGTCTCATGGATTCATTACCTTCCAACTGTCCAATTTTAATTTTTAAGGCATTGTTTTCTTCAATGAGATTATGCACCTTTTTTTTTTCCATTTGGCCAAATGAATTTTTTAAGCCTTTGTTTTCTTCAGCGAGATTATGCACCTTTTTTCCATTTGGCCAGATGAATTTTTAAAGTAATTGTTTTCTTCAGTCAATCTTTGCGCTTCCTTTTCTAAGCTGCAGATTCTTTTTTCATGATTTTCTTGTGTTGCTTTCATTTCTCTCCCCATTTCTCTCAATTGATTTTTTTTAAGTGGGGCAATTGGGGTTAAGTGACTTGCCCAGGGTCACACAGCTAGTAAGTGTTAAGTGTCTGAGGCTGGATTTGAACTCAGGTACTCCTGACTCCAGGGCCAGTGCTCAATGCACTGTGCCACCTAGCTGCCCCTGTCAATTGATTTTTAAAATACTTTTTGAGCTCTTCTAAGAATGCATTTTGTTCTTCAGACCAGTTCATCTTCCCTCTTGGGGCTTCACATGTAAGCAATTTCAGAGTATTGTCCTCATCTGAGTTTGTGTTTGCCTCTTCCCTATCAATACAGAATCTCTCAATGGTGAGAGCTTTTTTTGTTTCTTGCTCATATTGCAGCTTATTTTTTTAAGGTGAGGTCTGCTCTGGGTGCACCAGGGTCCCTGTTTCAAGCTTCTTGTGCTGGGGTATAGGGGTGGTGTCACTGGCATTCTACACTGAAGCCTCTATGGCTTGTGGATTTCTCCCCGTCCTGGCCCTGCTAGCTGCATCCTGGCATTGGTAGGCCTGGTCGTACCTGTCCAATGGCTAGCTCTCCAGCTGGCAACCTGCACTCCCGGGTGGTGCAGGTGGGTTTTCCCACTGTCCTGCTGTGCCACCAGCTTGTTGAGCCAGGATCCAGGGGCCTCAGTTTCTCTGCTGTGGCCCACAGCTTCCTGCTCACTTCCCCTGACCCCCTCTGTGCTGTGTTCTGCCTCCCTGTTGCCCTAGTGTGACTGACCTATCATAAAGTCTTCTAAATTATCTCTGGTTGGAAGACTGTGTCTCTCTGTCTCTTTGCTTGTTCTGTAGTTTGAGAATCCATCTAGTGGCTTGATTTAATGTTCTTTTTGAGGGGACAGAAGGAGAGCTTAAGCGATTTGCTGGCTAGTCTCCGCCATCTTGGCTCTGCCTGCCCTCATTTGATTTTTAAAATCCTTTTTGAGCTCTTCCTAGAAAGTTTTTTGGTCTTGAGACCAGTTCATCTTACCTCTTGAGGCTTTACATGTAGGCTTTTTGAGAGTATTATCCTCATCTGAATTTGTATTTTGGTCTTCTCTGTTGACACAGATGCTCTAAATGGTAAGGGTCTTTTTGTTTCTTACTCATCTTGTGGCTTTTTTTTTTTTACTTTTAAAGTTTAGGTCTGCTCCTGAGGCATAGGGGCCACTATTGTAAGCTTCTTCTGCTGGGGAACAGGGACCAGGTCATTGGCTTTCTGCTCTGAGGCCTATGGGGCTTGTGTATTCCTCAGAGCCCTGGGCTTGCTCCCTGTACTTTCTCCCTGTGATGGGATGGCTTTGGCTTAGTTGGACCTGTGCTGTTGGTGGTTCTCTAGCTGGCAGTTTGACTTCTCAGCAGGGGCTGGTAGGCCTCACAACTGGCCTGCTGAAACATCAGCTAGCTGAGCCAGGATCAAGTGGCTTCAGTTGCTGTGCTATGGCCAAGGGCCTCCTACTTACTTTCCCAGACACCCTCATTACTATACTATGTTGGCCTGCACTCTTTTTTCCCCTTTTGTGTAAGTGAGACTGACCTTTCCTGAAGTCTTCAAAATTATCTCAAATTGGAATATTGTGTCTCTCTGTGTGTGTTTTTTTTTTTGTGGGGCAATGAGAGTTATATGACTTGCCCAGGATCACACAGCTAGTAAGTGTCGAATGTCTGAGGCCAGATTTGAACTCAGGTCTTCCTGCATCCAGGGCCAGTGCTTTATTGACAGCAATATCTAGCTGCCCCTCTCTCTGTCTTTTTGTAGGTTCTGTAGTTTCAGAATCTGCTTAGAGGTTTGATTTAATGTTGTTTTTAATAAAAACTTGGAAGAGCTCAGGCAACTTCCTAGCTTCTCTCTACCATCTTGGAATTCTTCAATATAGTTTTGTGTGTGTATGTATGTATGTGTGTGTGTGTGTGTGTGTGTGTCCAATATAGTTTTTAAAATGACAAAAAAGAACCACCCCTTTGCTTATTTTCTATTCTTATTATATATTATTAATTATTATATATTGTTGATTATATAATTAAGTAGTTAATTATATTATTGATAGAAATAATTTTACATGAATATTATTTTTTCTCCACATTATTGCAAATATGAAGCAGAATGAGACAGCAGAGACCATCCTCTATAAACTCCCTCATTTTAAAGTCTTGAAGCCTGAGGTCTTGGGAAATCATCACTTCCCCAGTATCATAGAGGTAGAAATAATCAGAGATGAGATTTTAAACTTCAGAAACAAAGTTTCTCCCCCATTGTATAAGCCTCAGTTGATCCATTAGTTTGTGAGCTCCTTAAGAAAAGGGACTAATTTTTGCCTGTTCTTGTATCCCCAGATCTTAGCACAGTGCATGGGACATAGTACTTACTTAATTAATATTTACTGATTAACTGATTGATTCTGAGTTTCATCATTTCTTTTACAGTGTTATGCCTTGCTTTATATTAATTCTCTATTGCACATCCTTACTTCCAGCTTCTCTACATTTGTTTTCAAGTTATAAATTGGCTGGTGATATTCCTATTCATCCACTGGGTTTCTCAGTTGTGAAATATGATAGCTTGTTTTCAGCACTCATCCTTCTGGACCTCACTAAATATTCTGACACTATTAACCAGCCCCTCATTTCATTCCTCAACGTTTCTGACACTGCTTTTTCTAGGTTCTCTTCCTTTTCAGTCAGCTTTGCTAGATTATCATCCAGGGCCTCTTGGTGTCCTGTACAGTTTTGTTCTTTGCCCTCTTCTCCTTATATATTCACTCAGTGATATCCTCAGATCCCATGGCTTTAATTATCATCACTACATGGAAGAAGTCCAAATCTATATACCTACACAGCACAGTTATGAACTCCAATACCTCATTTTCTACTATCTGCTAGACATTTCTAAATATATATGTTATAGCATCTCATAGTTTCTATTTCCAGAACTGAACTCCTTACATTTTCTTCCCAAACTCCTTTGTCTTCCAAACTTTCCTCTTTCCGTTGAGGCTACCACTGCTGTCTTTCTCATCTTCCATATTTTCAACTTCACTTAAACCACCCTATTTCCAATAAATTATCAAGTCCTTTTAAATTCTAATACTATATAACTTCTTCCTTTTGCCCCATTTTCTTTCTTTTCACAGATACTAATTTGATAAGGACCTCATAACCTCTTACTTGGACAATAACCTCCAAATTAGTGTCTTATTTTTAGTCTCTCCTCTGCCACATATCATTCTCTATATAGCTGCCAAATTGCTATTTCTAATGCAAACATGATCAGCTATTTCTTATCGCCTCCAAGACAGAAGAAAAAATCTTCAACCTAGCATTCAATGCTCCCCTAATCAGATTCCTGCTTACTTTTTCCAGTCATTTTGTAATTCATTCCAATTTGTGTTCCCATCAGATAGGCATAGAAGCTGTTCCTTGTTCACATAGTATAGAGATTGTAAATCAAACTCCTACCGTTATGACCATAGTATTCAGGGTATGAAATCTCTGAAAAATATTGAGACTGAAACCTAAAAGAAAATAAGGGGAGTTATGGAATCATTGCAATCTGTAGAAAATAACTAGGCAGTGCAGTGGATAGAGCAATGTATCTAGAGGCAGGAATAACAACAACAATAACAACCATAACCAATATTCATATAACATTTACTATATATCAGGCATTGTGTTAAGCACTTTATAATTTTATCATTTGATTATCACAACAACCTTGGGAGGTAGATGCTTTAATATTCCCATTTTACAGATGAGGAAATTGAGACAAACAGAGGTTAAGTGACTTTCCCATGGTCACAGAGGTAGTAAGTATATGAGACCGGATTTGAACTCAAGTCTTTCTGAATCCAGGCCAGGCACTGTATCCATTGTGCCATATAGTTTCCTCTGAGTTCCAATCCAGCCTCAAATACTTACTAGCTATGTGACTTTAGGCAAGTCATAACCTCTCACAGCCTGAATTTCCTCATCTGTAATAAAGGGATAATAATATCCCTACTTTCTGGAATTGTTAAGAGGATCAAATGAGGTAATATTTGTAAAGCACTTTGTAAACTTTAAAATGCTAGCTTTTTTTAAAAACAAAATCACAATTCCAATTCTTTCTGCTTTCATGTCTTTGCAGAGGTAGTCTCCTATACCTATGTCTCTCCTTATTGGGCTTCTTAGCATCCCTAGCTTCCATCAAGGTTTTAAGGAGGTACTACATCATATATAAAATTGTTCTTGACTCTATCCCTCAATTGTTAATGCTATATTTCTCTCTTGAAATTGCCTTGTATTATAATCTGTTACCATGATGTATACCCTCAGTAGAATGCAAGATACTTGACAGCAGAAACTTGTCTAATTTTGTCTTTTTAACTCCAGAACCAAGCCCGGTACCTTTCATGCAGTAAATATTCTATAAATGCTGGTAGAATTACAATTTTGTTTTCAATTTATTTATTCAATATTGATTGAGTGCTCCTTATATGTCAAATTGGTCTGAGCTATAAAAATGAACGAGTCTTACCAATAGAATAAGGTCCCCAAGTGAAATAGCTCTAAGACAAAAAAAGCAAAGAAAGCAATTGGTGCATATACCTGGAACTCTGCTCTCTACCACCCTCACCACCCCCACCACAGCTGACATTTTTTTAAACTTTCTGAACCCATTTAAAATTTCACCATTCCATAAATCCTTCCCCTTCAATAAGAATGACTGAATGCAAAAAACAGCTATTATTGAGAACTTACGAAATGCCCAGCCCTGTATTAAGCTTTGGGGTTACAAAATACAAAAGAAAAGACAATTCCTGAACTCTGGGAGCTTATACTTTAATATTAAGAAATGCTTTGATCATCCTCTGAATTTCTATAATTCTAGAGGTCCATCTTAAATAGATATTAAAAATAAGGATGATTCTGACTTATTAGTCAGAATAGTTAAATCATTTAGAGTTCTTCATCAAACAATTTTGCTGTCTCTGTGCACAATGTTCTCTTGGTTCTGTTCACTTCATTATATATCAGTTTGTACAAGTCTTTCCAGGCCTTTCTGAAATCATCTATTAGATTCTTAAGGCACTTAAACATTGTTGGGCTTGGAGTCAGAAGTACCTGAGTTCAAAGCTGGCCTAAGTCATTTACTAGCTGCAATACGCTGGTTAAGTCACTTAACCTCTTTCTGACTCAGTTTTTTTTTTCTTTTTGCAAGGCAATTAGGGTTAGGTGACTTGTCCATGATCACACAGCTAGTAAGTGTCAAGTGTCTGACCTGGATTTGAACTCAGGTCTCCCTGAATTCAGGGTTGGTGCTTTATCCACTGCAGCACCTACCTGTCCCTTTGCCTCAGTTTTTTTTTCAACTGGAACATATGCATCATGATAGCACACTCATCCTGGGTTTGTCATGAGGATCAAATGAAAAAAATATTTGCACAGTACTTCATGTTGTACTTGCAATAAATGCTTGCTTACTTCTTTCTTTGAACCTTAGCTGCAATTAAATTTAGGGGCTACATTTTCTAAATGTCTCTCTGACTATTAAAAGTTCAACCTTCTTATATGCAAAGTGCAAGCCAGCCTTCTCAGCTGGGGTATATCAGAATAGCTAAAATATGATGGAGGAAACCCTTAGTTTCTAACCTTCAACCACTTGCAATTTTGCTTTCCATTCATAGCAATATAGCACAGTGGATAAAGAAGCAATGATGTAATTGGGGAGAAATCAGCTCAAGTCTCACCTTAGTCAGATATTGACTATGTGGCCCAGGGCTAGTCATATTATCTTTCAAATCTTCTGAAGCAACTCTCTAAATCTCTAAGTTACAGAAGTGTTGGTGATTTCTATTAGGCAGTGTTTGGTCTCCTCACTTGGAGTTCCTACCCCCTCCAAAAATGGCATTATTACCAAAAGTCATAAATATAACAATAACTATCAAAATACTTTTCAGACATTGGCTTATCTTAACCTGTATTATAGAAAGTGAGGAATTATTATCCTCATTTCTACAGATGAGGAAACTGAGGCCCAATGATGCCATCTCTTGCCCAGGGTCATCCCTATTGTAAGTGCCAGAGATGGAATATGGACTCAGTTCTTCTGAATTTTAAGTCCAGTACTCTGTCAAGTGACCTTTTAAGGCCTCAGTGTGCATCTCTTTAAAGCTTTTCTTCTTTCCTACTTTGAACAAGGTAGGTAAGGCATTGCTTGCTTCACAGACTCCAGGTTATTGAGACTATTCTGATTCTGAATATAATTCCTTAAAGAACATTAGTAATGTACAATATGTTGTGCTTCTTATAGAAACAATAAAGGGCTACCAAGCTCTCTTTAAATTGCGGTATTTCTGTTTCATGTTCCTTGTTCATTTTTTTTCTTATCTTTAACCTCGCCATTATTAAAACTGCATCAGGAAATCTATTTTTAAAATCTTGCCTGTGACATTTCGGCAGTGGAAATGACCTTACCACTTTATAGGTACTGCAGTAATTTGGCAGAATACAACTTGTATTTTTCCTTCAGTAAATCAGCCCTCTGGAAAATGCTTGTTTTAAATGGCTTTATAAGATGCAATAGAGTATAGTAAAAGGAGCACTGAATTTAGAGTCAGGGGACTTGGTTTTAAATCAGGGCTCCCTCCTCATTATTAGCCATGTAAACTTTGATAAAAACCCAATCCTCATTTCCCTTATCTGTAAAATGGAAAATAAAGAATGTGGTGAGTTGGACCAGATCCATCTATCCCCTTCCCAACATAACAATCAAGAAGTTTACTATTGGTAGAACTGTGACAGTTTATGATTTTACTCTTTTCAATCATAGATCTTAAATTCTAATAATATGACTGGCATTCTTAATGACCCAGATTTTGGACTAACAAACCACAGAGCTTGAAAGCCAGAGGTGACATTGTGTAAGAAGTTGTTTGTTAGTTCAGCAAGTAACAGCCTCTCTGGGCCTCAGTTTCTTTTGTAATATGATGTCCAGTCCAGGACTGACCGCCTATGAGCTATGCTTACAGTTTTAAGGTCCTAGTTTTCTATTCTTCATGGAAATTCTTACAAATCAACTCCCTTGAATATAAAATAAAGTATTCTCTTAGATGAAAAGGTAGAAGTAGAAAGGGCTGTGGGTGTTTTGGTGTGGCAGGTACAATAAAACCTTTACTCTAGTGCTTTCCATAATGCCTGGCCTTTGTAGTCCTATACGCCCTTTATATTATGCATGGAAGCATACTTTAACCTCAAGTGCTATCCTTCACTGTAATGAATCTATATTGCTTGCTATAGAGTATATACATGCCTATATATATTTATTCATATCTATATTAATAAATAAGGCTATGTTATTATCCTTGCATGTTGGGTGCTTATCTCTCTCCCCACACCAATGAAATTTGAATTAGCATGTAGAATATCAACCATATATACCCCCTTCGAAGAAAACAACAGCATAAGCATCTTTATAATATATTTGATTACTTACTTAAGAGACTAAGCAAAGAGCTTTCTTCTGTCACTTAACAGATAATTAGTATGTATGCCTTAATTTTTTCACCCCTAAAATAAACCAAAAATGTCTCCCCTTCTTTTTTCTAGCAATTTTATAGATGAGTGTTCCTCTTGTCTTAGAATTCCCCATAACCCCGATATCATAGTTAATAACATCCTTGTTAAGCAACCTTGAGCAAATGAGTGATCAGTAAACTCCCATTTCATACCCCCTCAACCAATCACTATATTTAAAGATCCAGAAAATAGTGGATTAAACCTTGATCAACATTATTAATCTTGCTGGAATAACCTCTTCACCAAGAGAAAGAAGGTCTCACCTCTAACAAAGGGCATTTCTTATGCAGACAAGGAAAGCTGAGAAGATTCTTTTGGAAATGACAGACTCTTAATCTGGGGAATTATGATACCATTGCTCCTACTGGAGAGAGATCTGAAGACCCACAACATAATTCTCCTGTCTTAAGATTATTGAAAAGAATATGTTTAAATAAATCACTTTTGGACATGTAAATCTGGTACACAAGCTTCTGTTTCCTCTCCCTATTGAGGAGATTAAGGGTAGGTTATACTCACTTAGGTGAAGAGATATCCGACACTAAATGAAGGATTCAAAGTAGGTAGAAAAAAACTGATCAAGCCTCCTCCCTAAGGGATATTAAAAAAAATTCTCAGCCTCCCAGAGCCCTCATTCTAATTACTTCAGTGAATGGCCCTAATTTATTTGATTCCCATTTATGAGCTGGAGGAGAGAGTGAGAGAATCAGGAGCAGCAGGTTAGCCCAGTGCATTGCACACAAGCATCCAAATGGCCAGTATTCAAGAACTATGGAAATAATGTGAGACTTTCAGAAAAATGGTGCATAGGCATAAAGCAAGCCTCAGTTACCCAGGGTGGTCTATTCATTCAGTGAATTATTCGTGACAGTGTTTCAATGCCTGCCTGAGTTCTTCTCACCACTCAGTAAATTCTGGACTGCTTTTCCCACCTTTAGGGAATGAACTCATCTTTGCATTACCCTGAGCTAGACAGAATACAAAACTTAAATTTGATGCCAAAGGAAGGGAAAGGAAAGAAAAAATAAGCTATAGTCCAAAACTCAATAGAGAAATATTTTGTTATTCGTTTTCCTGGATTGTTAAAAGTATAGCTCCTTTTATTAGCTAACCTGTACAATTGGAAGTTGACTACATAGAGCATTTAAATGAGTTGTTAAAAATTCATTCATTCAACAAATATTTGCATGTTAATTACAGGTAAAAAAGATTTACATCACTGCTGTTTTCTACTCCCTCCTGGGAAAAAAAGCACCAAGAGAGCAGGTTAAACTACAGACTCTGGTTTTAAAAGTCCCATGGCCTTTGGGAGATACAAACTGTGCCATTGCTAAGTAGTGGCAAGTTCAACATTTTGGTAAGTAATTATTTGGAGCTTGGTGGCCTGGGAGTGATTTAGTTACTGTGGGAACCAACTCTGTTCTCTGAAGCATTTCATTGAAATACTGGATTCAAATTAATATTTTTAAAAGGGAAACTGAATTTTGAGTTGATTTCAGACGTTCAGCACCAACAGAATTTAATTTCCACATCTCTTTAAATTTCTTCATAGGAGCCAACATTCCTATGTACTGAAGCTGGAGGAAATAGTGCTCTGTGCATCTTGTCTTTGGTTTTGTTCATGGCATACCTAATCACTTTTTGTTTTTTGTTTCTGTTTGTTTTGTTTGTGGGGCAATGAAGGTAAAGTAACTTGACCAAGGTCACACAGCTAGTAAATGTCAAATGTCTGAGGCCAGATTTGAACTCAGGTCCTCCTGAATCTAGGGCCAATGCTTTATCCACTACATCACCTAGCTGCCCCCTTAATCACTTTTTTAAACATTAGTGGGCTATCAACAAAAAGATCTTGATCTTACTTTGACCTCTTTCCCTAGCAGCAGATAGACATCTAGACTTCGGCATGTGTGTATGCATGTGTGTGCATGCACACGTATGTTTGGGATCATATTTATTTGATTTTGATAAGGAAAATTTTAATCTGTTAAAAAGAATAATTAATTAATTAATATGTTTACCTACATTTATATATGTATACATTTATGTGGATATCTATTTATTATTTACTTATTATTAATGTTAGTATACATATTAATTTATATGCATGTATAAAACAATTCATTTCTACACTTTCATGTATTTATATATGTGTATCTTTATATTTATTTACTATTTACTTAATATACATGTAAATAAATTTGTGTGTGCATATAAATATAAATTATTTTCAATTCGACAAATGTATTTATGTGTGTGTGTGTGTATATATATATATATATATATATATATATTTATATATAAATATACATATCATTCCAAACATTGTGAAGTGCAATTTTGAAAAACATTTTAATTTTGCCATAAGATCATAGAAAACATAGAAGAAATGACTGTTACTACAATCACAAAGTCAGCACAGTTGAGCTCTTGGGACAGAAAGGGAGCAGCTGCCATCAATATCAATGACAAGTACACCAGTCTCTCCGCCATACTAAGGTTGCCTGAAGCTAGAACATAAAAGCAGAGAATAAAAGGATTCTTTGCAGCTGTTTGGTGGCTGCCCAAGTCACACTGCTGGTGTAGAAAGAGTGTGTGTGGTTGATGGAAAAGGGGAAGTGAGAGGGCCAAGTGGAACTTCATCATGGCAGGGAAGCATGTATGCTATGATCTGATGTTCCTGGGTGCCTTCCCAGGGTATCTGTATTTATATTCCCTTGTATTGTATTTTTCCCCTAAGAAGTCTTATTTCCAGATAATCCTTCTAAGGTGCTTTTGATCTTAGGCAGAAAGACTATTCTATGCTTTATTGCTCATAGAGAATTTACCCCCTTTCCCTGGTCTAATGTCCAACACATCTTTTAATGTTTACCTCCTCTACAATATCTTTCTTTGCTCATTGCTAGTCTGAAATAGATGTCACATAGTACTTCCTCATAGTTCTATTAAAGTTATATAAACACTGCATATTATAAATATTTGTGTTTATATCCTATTCCCCACTAGACTGTAAGCTACACAAGGAAAGGGAAATATATCTCATATAAGTTTTGCATATGAGAAAAATGCCTGAAAACTAGAGGGAGGGAAGGAGGTGGCACAGTAGATAGAGTACTGGACCAGAATTGAGAAAACTGCAGTTCAAATCTGACCTCAGACACCTAATAGTTGTTCTCTCTGGGCATGTTACTTAACCTCTCTTTGTTTTGTTTTTTTCATTTGTAAAAATAGAGATAAAATTTAAAAAAAAAACTGGTTGTTGTGAGGATAAAATGAAAATTAATTAGATTAAGTGGCACCGTAGAGAAATAAATACTAGAGCAGAGAATAAAGATTATGAGAGTTACTCATGACTGGGAATCAACAAGGTGGAATTTTAAACTGGTAGCCCACTCATCTTTGAAATTGAGCCCAGGTTGGGTAAAGATAAGTCTTGGAAAGTGAAGGGATAAAAAAATCATGGTAAGAAATAAAAAATAGTTTCCATAAGAGTGAGGTAGTCAAAGAAGTGGAGATTATGCCAGAGAAGGGGATTTTGTAGAATATTTCAACTACTTATCAATCATTGTTTAATCTAATCTTGCTCTCTTTCCAGATTTAATTAGGAAAGAACATTCTAATTCATCCTAAATATTTTTTGCCTAAATCAGAACCCTTTTTTGCAGGTATAGTGCTCAAGTTTGGACTCTAGAGTTCAAAAGCCCTTGTAATGGCAAGAGATATATTTCACAACTACCAAATCTATGGTGGGGGGAGGTATTTAAAATTACCTTATTAGCTCTTTTAATTGCTTCCTATAGTCTTATTATCAAGAAGAAAAGCAAAAAACTTTCAGTAGCATGTGTTTTTGCTTATAAAACTTGTGTTCATCTTTTTTGAAACATAACTTTTTAAAATAGCTATTAAAAAAAGATATGAGCAGACCTCTTCAAAATATCCCTTGGGATCTCACTTTCCTCTAAGAAATTGATGAATTAATATAAGTCAAAATGTTAAATATTGATAATGTCTTAATGTGTGACTCAGAAGACTAGCATTTCTTATGTTCCAACTATGTGCAAGGTACTGGGAGAATTACTGTTAATATTTGCATTTTAACATATACCTTCAAACTTATCAAAAGGAAGTTGAGTCTATGATGTAAATTAGATGCAAAGGGAGATTTATCTTTAGATTTGGCCTCCATTTCTTGATATATAGCAATTATACTGGAATGGAATCAACAAGTATAATTTGCATCCCTCTTCTGATACTTGTAAGTGTGACCATGGATATGGTTTTTACTGTTTTCGAAACATCTTTATCTGTAAATGTGGATAATAATATTTTTTCATATCCTCTCTGGAAAACTCCCAGAATAAGCATTTGGATTTGTGCATTGGATACCCAGATTGTAGCTGTTGTTTTGAGGCTCTGGGTATAACTAACCGTATACACTCTTGCTCCTAATAGTGTGGTTCCTGAGCCCCTGTGTGTTTCCATTTAAACATTATCTGATTGACTCATTGATCTTTTAGAAAAGACATTCAACTAAGCTATGTTTTATCCAGAAGAGTTTATGTAAACACCCCCCCCCATAAACTTGGAGTGTATTTTGCCACAAATACACACAGTGTCATTAGGGGGAATAGGTTCAGGTTAGAGTACAATGTCAGTGAAACACTTGTATAAGATACAGGTATGGAATATGGTAATTCACAACTCCTGGTGCTTGAAGTTAATTTTTTTTGTTACAGCATTTTCTTACAGCTCCATTTGGTTCCAGCTCTATGCTGGGTGAGCCACTCCAAGGTTCTATCTTTCTTGCTTCCATATCCAAGACTCTTCTCTGCTATGGTGGAGGTGAAGGGAATCACCGCATTATTTGCAGCTGCTTCTGCTTTCCAGGGACCACAATTCCACAATCAGGTGTCTAATGTTTTCTGCAATGAATCTAGTAACCCAGTCAATATGGATAATAAAGGATTGAATGAGAAAATTTCCCCTCCTCCCCCTGCTCATTTGGTTTTCTCCAAAAAGTGCTTACAAATCTAGAACTCAATATAGAGATAGAGATAGAGATAGAGAGATAGAGATGATAGAGATATATAGTTCCAATGTCATTCCTGGTTTGGCCAAAAAAATGTTTGTTGTGTAATGCCAATTGTCTTTATCCAGTAGCCAAAGCCCTATTTTCCTCTCAAATTGGTAGAGGAATTATCACATATTGTGGGTGGTTTTAAGAAAATTCCCTAACACCAACTTTACACAGTGGGGTTATATTCTAGGCATTGTATTTTTGCCTATTTGTCTATTAGTGCTAATTATGTCCTGATAGACTTCTGTGTCATTCAAGTGATGCTCCCTACTATCTTGGAAGATATGAATTTTATATGGTTTCTCTTTTATAGTCCATTGGACTTGAAGATTCACCAAATCTCAAATTTTATGATAAGGAGCTAAATGAGTTAAATTATATGAAAATTATTATAATTTATTTTGTGAAGTTTGCATTTTAATGACAATAATCACTTGAACTACTACCCATTTGAGAAAATTCCAACTCATATATAGCCTTTTCCAGGAAACCTTCCCTCATGTACCCAGTTGACAATGATCCACCACCACAACCTTTTGGAACTCAAAGAACACTTTACTTGTATATCTCAGGCTATCAGTCTGAGAGTAATCATGTCTATGATAACTTTAGAGATCATATAATCTAATCCCTTACTTTTAGAGGTAAGAAAATTAATACCCAGAGAAATCAAGCACACATTCACCACATGCTGAGTTTAATATGAATTATTAACCTTTTGCCTATTACTTGCTGAGGTCAAGACAATGAATAAAACAGTAAGTTCTGATTTGTTATGGCTGGTAAATAACTGAAGTGTAAATGCTCATACTAAATATTTAATAATGAACTCTCTTAAGACAGTTTGACCTGGTTGCAGGACACCATTGGTTCTGCCTAACTTCAGCACTTAATAAATGTGTTCTGAAGTAGATATATTTGTCTAAACAGTGGGACAACCAAATAATAGCATATTAAAATTTTCATAAGTAATTAGTTCTGGATATGACTGATCAATGATTGTAGAACTCATGTAAAGTCATATTTTTGTATTTTCAGCATAAATGAAGAGATGGGTGGATCCATATCATTCCCTAAAATTTGATTCCCCAAACACTTCCTCTAACCCCCTTTCCACCACTTAATCTAAGAACTGTAAGAGAATTAACAACACAAATGTCTCAAATCAAGACTACCCATGAATATCAATGTAATTACTGTGTTATAGTCACCATCTTTGTAACTTCTCATACTCCCTTCTTTGGCCAACGCTCTTCTTTCTTGGTTGCCCTGCCTCCCCCTTAGAATTTAAGTTCTTTGAAGGAAAGAGCTGTCTCATCTTAGTATTTATATCCCCAGTGCTTAGCACAATGCTTTGCAGGTAGTAAGTGTTTAATTAATATTTTTCCTCCACCCATTCATCTGTCCATGTATTTATCTATCCATTCATTCATTCATTCATTTCCAACAAAGAAATTTAGCAAATGATTGGTGTTATGCTTCAGACTCTCTCTTTCAAAGTAGAAAAGATTTATGTTCTTTCCAAATCATGTATTACTACAACTAATAATGATAGTAATAACAATAATGCAATTAATTGAAGTTTATATTATACTTTTACCCCTATTTTCATTGCCTAGTATATTATAATTGAGGTATTTTGCTGTAGATGTTTTTCTTAGTAAGCACCATGAGGTTGGGAATGGTGGCACATAAAATTGTCTTTAAAATACTTTGTTAAATTCAAATAATACTCTTCATTTCCTCTAATACTTAACATTTTTATTATAATACATATCTTTAATTTTACAATTTCTCTTTTTAATTTCATGATAAGAGTTATATATTTTAGTGAATAGAGCATTAGACGTTGGAGTCAAGAAGATGTTCACCTTGAATCCTGGCTCAGACATTTAGTAGCTGTGTGACCCTGGGCAAGTCAATTAAATACTATCTGCCTCAGTTTCCTCTTCTATAAAATATCAATAATAATAGTGCTTAGCACACTGTTGTTATGAAGAACGAATGAGATAAAAAGTAAAACAGTTCTTTGACAAACTCATAAACACACATAAATGTTAGTCTTATTATTGTTGTTCTCAATTTCTTTTTTTGGTAGAGATTTTTCTTTTAATTTGAGGTCGTGACACCTAGATTGTCAAGACAGGCAAAGAGGCAGGTGTTTTATGGTCCACAAGGTCCATATTTTTCTGTAAATATTTTTGGTCCAAATTAGATAATCCAAGTAAATAAAGAGGAATTCAAGAAAGCCCTTCAAATCACATGGAGATTCTATTTGGCAGCAGGAAAATTCATTAGCTTTCCATTTCTGCATTCTGAACGCTCATTTAGAAGAAAAATGAATTGTTTACTTGGTAACTACATGTCATTAGAGGGGCATTTTTAAACACTGGAAGCTGAAATGCATTTGTAAAACTTCTGTACCCAGACATTAACTCTTGTAATGTGAAGGCTATTTGCTTTGGCAATTATCTGGTCTGAGATTTTCTGAAATTGGTCACAAGGCTTCTCAGGGGATCGGGGTATCCCAAACAAGTCCTGAGATTGTCCTAGATAGTGGATATACACAAGCTCAGTTGTTTAATGATGCTGGCCACAGGTACTATGGGTTCTCTTCTACTTCGTCTCATTTGAATCTTATTTTATTATTTTATTTTATATTATGTCACATCACAAAATTTCATATCATATCATATCATGCTCTACTCTTCATACTAATTAGAATGATTATAAAATATTTTTATATTTCCAAAGAAAGGTCATCCCCCATGCTAGAGATGTACTCTCTACTCTTCCACCTCATTAAATCACTCTCCTTCTGTCAAGAGAATTGAAGTACCACCTACATGAAGCCCTTCATGCTTCTTCCAAGTGCTAGTACTTTGTCCCTCTTCTGTCTCTCTCTGTCTCAGTCTGACTCTGTCCCTCTTTCTCTCATTAACTTGTATTTAACTATTCTGTATTTATTTCCTCTATGTATTCTAATTTATGTTAATTTTTTAGATTGTCCCTTTCATTTGAATGGAAGCTCCTTATGGGTAGGAACTTTTTCTATCTTTGTATTTGTATCGCCCAGCATCTACCATAATGAGTGCTAAATAGTAATTACTTAATGTGTTTTATAAAAATAACTAAAACCATGTTTTTAAATTAATTGCTATTGCTACAGATCAGTTCTGGCAGTAAGCATTTATTATAAATCAATATTATATACCAGTAAAAGATTGACCACATGTCTCCCTAACTTCTCATGGTCTCAAGCCATCAGACCTATGCTGTCCTAGGATGGAGAGCCCAGAGCCAAGACCACTCTTTTCCAAGAGTTTTGATCCTCTTTTGATAGAGGTAGGTCATTATTCATTGATCAAAGCTTATTGGTTAGCATTATTAAATTCCATTGGTTGACAAGACTTCAGGGTGGTCTTCATTAAAATCGACTTTACAGATGACATCAGGGAGAAGAATATAAAAGACCTGTCCTGAAGGGCAAAAGCAAAGTTTATTATCTAGGTGTGGTTTGACCCCATTAGTCCTTCAATGGGTTAGACAAAAGAATCTTTCTCCATTTCTTTCTTTTTTTTTTTTTTTTTTTTTTGCAGGGCAATGAGGGTTAAGTGACTTGGCCAGGGTCACACAGCTAGTGTCAAGTGTCTGAGGCTGGATTTGAATTCAGGTCCTCCTGAATCCAAGGCCAGTGCATTATCCACTGCACCACCTAGCTGCCCCCTCTCGATTTCTTTTGTTCCCTTGGGTTTGTCCCAGATCAAGGAGAACAGGACTTTTTGGAAGGTGAGGGAGAAAGGACTGAGAAACTGATCCCTGGGTCCCCAAAGAAATCCATTATTAATAAATATTTTCTCTCATTAATAAATGATTGTCGACTGATGGATTTTGAAAGACCTGTTATTTTATCTGTGTGCATACTCCTTGAACAGACTGTTACCACAAATAGAGGAAGGACAACTGATCTCTGGGGGTGGGAAAACAATAATTATGTTCATATCCCTTAAAGAGTGCCAGCTCTTCTCCCTCTCAGGGGCTTCCTAGAGATAGAATATAAATGCAGATAGCCACTGCTACTGTCCTTTAGGTCAGCCAAAATCTATTAGAGTTGCAGAACAGTTTTTTGTGGTTGTTGTTGCCCAATGTTGTTGTTGTGAGGGAGCAGAAGAAAGACATAGGATAGGTATTTGAGCCAGAATAAGTTATATCTATAGAGTCTGTTCACCTGAGTGATTTCCCCTACATGGATGTGTTTGTGATTCTTATGTGTTTTATATTTCCCCAGGGGAGGATTATTTTCCAGGCTTATTCAGAAAATGAACAAAGGTTTTGTGTCCATAAACTACTGAAAGAAAGAGTGAAGGGGGCTGTATTTTTCAAAGAAAGTGACAGTTGTGACCTTGGCACCATCTCTGGATCTCCAACATTCACTTAGGCACAACTCTCTCAGATGTTATAGGACCTGAGTAGCCAAATCCCATGAAACATATATACTTCCATTGATTGGAACTTGTCCATGTTTCTGGAATTTCTGTAGATAAAGAAAATTTAACAACATGTGGGCAGCCTTCTATTGATGAACTTCTGTACTCATCTATTCTGGTCCTTGAATAAGAGAAACATGGCATTACTGTAGGACTATAATTTAAGATATTTCATTTCACTAATTCCTACAAGATTTTATTGATTGCTCCACTATTTAGCAAATCTTTTTTATCTGAAATGAAAAACTGATGTCATTCCTTCAATGGGACATATTAAGGTGTTTGCTTTCTGCCAGGCATTATGCAAAGCAGTAGGGATACAAAGGTAAAAAACAAAACAATTCTTGGTATCAGAAAGCTTATTTTTTTATGGAAGGGCCTAACATAGATACAGAGAAGTAAATATAAGAATTTTATACCATGATGAAACACCAGAGTATGTTAATAGAGAATACATGAAAGAAAATATTTGATTTTGTGTTAATCCCAAAAGAAGATAAGCTATGTCTTTTATTTCTCATGCATCCCTAATCATACCTGGTGTGTAGTTCATCACCCACTAGATGCTTAATAATGTATTGTTAACTAATTGAGAAATACTAATCTTTTTTTTTTTTATTTTAGTGAGGCAATTGGGGTTAAGTGACTTGCCCAGGGTCACACAGCTAGTTAAGTGTTAAGTGTCTGAGGCCGGATTTGAACTCAGGTACTCCTGATTCCAGGGCCGGTGCTCTATCCACTGCGCCATCTAGCTGCCCCGAGAAATACTAATCTTACATCTCTTCCCTCTACCCCTTTTACATTCAGCTTCTTATATTTGAAATTTCAAGCCTATATAAAAATTTGGTCAGTTTTCTTTGGAAGGAATTTTCAGGTAAAAATAAATTATTATAAATACTTGGGTTATTTTGATCCTTGCTTTAATTTATTTCCTTGAATTCCTTTATTTGTTTGTTTGTTTTTGTTTTATTTTGTTTTTCCCTCCCTTGCTTCAACTGGTACAGCTTTTAGAGAGTCTTTTGGTTTGTTTAGGGTTTTTTGTAGGGCAATGAAGGTTAAGTGACTTGCCCAGGGTCACACAGTTAATGAGTGTCAAGTGTCTAAGGCTGGATTTGAACTCAGATCCTCCTGAATCTAGGGCTGGTATCCTATCCACTGTGCCATCTAACTGCCCCTGCTGTTGCTTTTATAGCAATTGAAGTAAAAATAAATAAAGAAATAAAGAAAAAAATTTTAAAAGTCTTCCAACCGTCATATTGTTATAATCCAAAACCTGTGTTTGATTGGTTTAGCCATTAGTTTAAGGAAGATACAGAATGAGTAGAGAATAGGAAAATGTGGAGGTTGAGGAAGTGATTAATTAAAATAGTTGAAAACTAAAACTATTTATTTGGACTTTTGTTTCAGTGAGATGAAGGTACCTTTACAATCATAAATATATGGGCACATTTTGTTTACCATTAATGACTGTAGGCTCCATGAGGGCAAGAATTGTATTTTGTTTTGGATTCTTTTTGTCTTTGTATCTCTAAAACTAATAAAATGCCTTATATAAGAGAACTGCCTAATTAATTTTATTGATTTAAATTGAAATTAAATCCAAAAGAGACCAGTTCAAGTGAGAAAGGAAACATAGATATGTATGTTCCTTAAAATAGAGAAATGTTTCTCTAACATACAACTCAGGAAAAAAGAGGGAAAAAATATAGGATTCCAGGAAACATTAGATATTATTCTTAATGTTTAGAATTAAGAAGCTGTTATCCAACTTGTAAAAGTAAAGAATGGGTTCATATACAAATTTCAAAAAGAATAACTTATTTTTATTTTTATTTTTATTTTTTTCCAGGGTTAAGTGACTTGCCCAGGATCACACAGCTTGTAAGTGTCAAGTATCTGAGGATGGATTTGAACTCAGGTCTTCCTGAATCACAGGCGAGTACTTTATCCACTGTAGAACCTAGCTGCCCCCCCCCAAATAATAACTTGATAAATTTTATTATAGAAAAAAGGAGCTGAAATGTGGAATTTTCTATTTTGTGGGGCAATGGGGGGTTAATTGATTTGCCCAGGGTCACACAACTAGTAAGTGTCAAGTGTCTGAGGTCAGATTTGAACTCAGGTTCACCTGCATCCAGGGCCAGTGTTTTATACACTGCACCACCTAGCTGCCTCCATTGTGGAATTTTCAAAAAGCATTATTGGATGCTTGCTGCCTTCTACATTTACTAATATTGCCTAAGAAGCTCAGAAACAAGATTACTACAATATTCATCAACTTTTCAAATCAGAACTCATTAATTCTGCAAAGTAACTGAAATTCTTCTCATTCCTTTTATTTTGGAGAAAGATTGATGAACTCATCTGATTCTTTAAGGTGCACTAGAAAAGAGACTGACAATCTCTGAAATGTGGAGACAAATGAGTTTTTGAGATCTCACAATTCAAATCAATGCAATTCATTGCAATGTAATGTTAGTCAGCAAGCATTTATTGAGCACTATGCTGGGAATAAAAAGGCAAAAATAAAATTGTATCTGCATTTAAGGAGTTTACATTCCATTGAGGAAGAGCAGCATGGAAGGTAGTAATTATAAAAAGTAATCATTGTGTATCTTCTTTACCTATACTTATTCCCTCAATTTATTCTTCTAGTTTTGTTGCTATAGTTAGCATTTCTAGAACTGTGTTAAATTGAAATGGTGACAATCAAAATTTTTTTCCATCCCTGAATTTATTAGAAATAATTCTAGATGACCACCATTAAAAATAATGGTAATTTTTGATTTTGAACATATACTATATATCATTTTAAGGAAAGTCCATTTATTCTTGTATTTTAGTGTTTTTTAACCAAAATTTGCGTTGAACTTTGTCAAAAACTGTTTCTGCATCTATTGATGTTATATGATTTTTGCTGATCTTGTTATCCACATGCTTAATTAAGTTTATAAATTTCATAATATAAAACCAACCTTGCATTATGTGTATAGAACTGAACTAGTCATGGTGTAAAAACTTTTTGATATACTGTTTAAGCTTCATTGATAATATCCTTTTTTTTTTTTTTTTGTGGGGCAATGGGGGTTAAGTGACTGCACAGGGCCACACAGCTAGTAAGTGTCAAGTGTCTGAGGCCGGATTTGAATTCAGGTACTCCTGAATCCAGGGCCAGTGCTTTATCCACTGCGCCACCTAGCTGCCCCGATAATATACTTTTAAAATGTTGTATCTATGTTCATTACGGATATTATTCTATGGTTATCTTCTACCACTTTTATTCTTCCTCATTTACAGTTCAAGAAAATATCAGAGTTATAAAAAGAATTTGATGAGATCCCTTTTTTGCTATTTTAGCAATAATTTATGTAATTATAAATTATTTGAATGTTTGATAGAATTAACTTATGAATCCATTTTTCCCATTTGGAAGTTCATTTGTAACTTGTTAAATTTCTTTCCCTGAAATTAGGTCGCTTAAATTTCCTTTTTCTTTTCTTTTAATTTGAATATTTTATAAATATTTGTTTATTTCATTTAAGTTCTTGAATTTATTGAAATGTAGTTGGACAAAATGGCTTCTAAGTATAGCATTTATTCTTTCTACATTTATTGTGAATTATTCTTTTTTTTTAATTGATACTGGTAATTTGATTTTCCTTTTTTAAAAATCAAATTAACTAATAGCTTATCTCTTATTGCATTTTTTGTAAATAGTCCCCACTAGATTTACTGTTGGTGGACCTGTAAATGAGTGCAATCATTCTGAAAAGCATTTCTGAATTATATGCAAAACATTATTTAACAATGCATACCTTTTGACCCAGTTAACATCAAGGGAGAAAATGACTTTGAAAAGGCTGTGAGAACTCTGTTCATTATTATGACTATTTATATTCTAAGGACTGATTATATATGTTATCAGTTAGAGAGGTGATGAGCTTAAAAGCAAAATGATATATCCATATGAAGATATCAAGGAAATTTATTTTGCTTGTCTTTATATATTTGTACAAGAAATTTCTTTTTCTTTTTCTTTTCTTTTTCCCCTAATATGGAGTAGGAGGGAGAGCTAATATTTTTGTTTTAATAGAGTGTATGTGTGTGTGTGTGTGTGTGTGTGTGTGTGTGTGTGTGTGTGTGTGTGTATGGATATGCTGCAGTTGTGAAATGCTGAGAGCCATTTCAGATGAAATCATTTTATTATTATTTTTATGTCTTTTGTGGGGTTTGTTACAAAAGAACTCATAAAATGAGAGGAAAATCTATAAAAATATGCAACATAAAACAAAATAAACCAACAAAACTTAAAAAACAAGAAGTTTTTACTTGAATTACATGATGAAGGAAGTGAGGGATTACAAGAGGCATAAATGACTTGAGCATTCCAGACATGGTTCACAGCCAACTGCCTGTGAAAAGCTTTTTGTGCTAATTTCAACATGACCCAGAAAGTCATACTTTGATATATTTGAAACTGACTTCCAAAAAACATGATTTTTTTTTAATGATTTTTTTTTAAGTGAGGCAGTTCGGGTTAAGTGACTTGCCCAGGGTCACACAGTTAATAAGTGTTAACTGTCTGAGACCAGATTTGAACTCAGG
Organism: Dromiciops gliroides; assembly: GCF_019393635.1. NCBI lineage: Eukaryota > Metazoa > Chordata > Mammalia > Microbiotheria > Microbiotheriidae > Dromiciops > Dromiciops gliroides. Next base: position 445,749,759 of record NC_057862.1, read on the forward strand.
TACTCCTGACTCGAGGGCCCGTGCTCTATCCACTACGCCACCTAGCTGCCCCCAAAAAACATGATTTTAATGGTGACATGATGAGAAGAGTTAATAAAGATTCAACCAAAGCTATTTAGAAATGTACTTTTTGGGTTATGTTATTCGTTTTCTAAATATTCTGTAGGCAATTTTGATAATTTTAGGGTAAATATTGTTTTTGTTGGATATCATTCAAGAAACAGGTATTTCTTAAAAACCTAATGTGGCAGTAATTATGCTAGGTTAGAGTTGAGAAAACAAAACCCAAAAAAATGAAGCAGCCTCTTCTCTCAGAGAGTTCACATACTTTCTGGGGAGAGAAAACATTACATACATAATTAAATACAATATAAATTCATACTGGATAAAAGAAAAATATTGAAAGGTAGTTGAAATGCAAAGTAGTAAAGAGGAGCTAAGTTTTTAGTGGGGAAGAGTAAGGAAAGGTTTGGGTTTAGAGGTAGTAGGTCGACTAATTTTCTTTTTCTTTTACTTTTGAATAGAATTTTATTTTCCAAAGTATATGTAAAAACAAATTCTAACATCAATTTTTTAAAACTTTGTCTTCCAACTTCTCTTCCTCCCTCCATTTTCACCCCCCACCCACAAGAACTCAAGCAATTCAATATAAGTTATACATGAGTAGTCATGGAAAAATTCCCATATTAGCTAGTTGTGAGAGAAAACAGTCAAAAAACCTAAAACTTCATTTTAAGGAATTATCAAAGAGGAAAAGAAAAAAAATTTAAATGTGTTTCCATCTGTTTCCAGATACAATCAATTCTTTCTCTGCAGATGGGCTGCAATCTTCTTAAGTCCTTGAAGGTTATATTGGATCATTGCCTTGCTGAAAATAACCACATGCTTCCCAGCAGATCATCCCCCACTATTGCTATTATTTTGTATACAGTACATTTCACTCTGCTTCAGTTCATGTAGGTCTTTCCAGCTTTTTCTGATAGCATCCTGTTCATCATAACCTGTATATAGTACCTTAACCTTGACAGAGAATTTTCTTCATAAAAGCCCAAGAAAGTAGGTACCATATGTTTTGCTATTATAATCAATCTTCATAACTATTTCCCTCCATCCTACTCCTTTCCCATGACATTTACTCTAGCTTCTTTTTACCTATTACTCCTCAAAAGGATTTTACTTCTGACTATCCTGTTCCCTACTCTGTACCCCCTTTTTTACCCTTCCTTCCTTATCCTCTTCCCCTCCTACTTTCCTGCAGGGTTAAGTAGATTAATCCTCCCAATTGGGTATGAATGCTATTTCCCCCATGAGCCCACTCTGATGAGATCAAGGTCTCTGAGTTAATTCTGTGTTCTAACTTTTTCTTCCTCCCTCCCTCCTCAACCCTCCCTATGAGATCAAGCAATTCAACATGTCATACTTGTGCAGTAATGCAGAACATCTTCATCTTCCTTGAAAGTGTTTTGCTTTTTACTGCTCTCTCCCCCAATCTGCCCTTCCCTCCTTCCCTTCTCCCCCCACCCTTATCTCCCTCCCCTCCCTTAGGGCAAAAATATATTACTATACCTACTTGAGTATGTATGTTAGTCCTTCTTTGAGCCAATTCTGATGATATTAAGGTTCCCTCACTCCCCAACTCCTTCCCCCTCTTCCCCTCCCCTCTATAAGCTTTTTTCTTGTTTCCTTCATGTGAACTACCTCTCCCCAGACCATCTCTCTTCTTCTCCCTCCCCAGTCTATTCCTCCTACACCTCAACCCTTTTCTTAAAGGAACCAAGGATTTTTGAGAGAAGCAAAAACTTTCCAGTGGTGAGGATATGGCAAAGTCTCAGAGATGGGAGAGTGTGATATATAAAAAGGCCAATTTGCAGTCTGGCATGACCAGATTGCAGGAAGGAAGATAATGTACAATGAAGTTGAAAAGATAGTCTAGAAGAGTCTGCTTTGTTAGCACACCAAACCCTGTATTTCTTTGTCATTGATACTTCTTCCAGTGATATAAATATTAAACCCTCTTAGCCTACTATTCTTAGTCTTGTCCATGTTTCTCATGATCCTTCAATAGTGTGCCTCCTTAGCATAATAGAGGCTTCTGTTCCCTTACCACTCTCCCCCACTCCTTTTAAGAATATTTCAAAGGACACCAATGAACTACCTTGTAGGTTATCCACCTGTAGTTCTTCATTCTTGCTATATGACCAAATTTTCTCCTTTCCTGTTCATATTGTATATGTAGTATCTAGTTGCTGAATTTTAAATCTTCAATAGCAAATATAAAGACAAGCATTATAAGTCCTAGAGTTTAAATTTGATAGCAATATTTAGAGGAACATGAAGGATATAGTCAGTATCTTAAATCAGCCCACATTATACTTTTCTTGATTCTATGTTATATCATATTCAAATTCTATTTAAGGAAACGTAATATGAAGCTTATAGCTTTCCAATCAGCTTTCAGTTACCTTGCTATTGTTAATTACCTGTATTTGGCATTAGTATATTTTTATCCTTATTTAGATAAAACCTTATACAGTAGTTAATTAAAATGATTAAAAGAATTAAGCTGCTCTAGGTGTTCGAAGATAGAAAATAGAGTAAATATCAAGGGGAGGGAATAAGATGGAGGGTTATACAGTTAACAATAGTAACTGTGAAAGAAATGATAAGCAGGATGGTATCAGAAGAACATATGAAAATGCAGATCATCAACAAAGGAAGAACTGATTGTATCTGAAAACAGATTGAAAAACAGTATTATTTGTTAGCTCATCTTTCTAAAGTTATTTTTATCAATTTTCTTTCACAACCTGACTAATGGGAATATGTTTTGCATAACTGCACATGTATGACTTTTATTGAATTGCTTGATTTCTTAGGGGAGGATTGAGGATTGAGGGAGGAAGACAATTTAGAACACAAAGTTTTAAAAAATCAATGTAATTTTTTAAAAATTACATATAATGGGGAAAATTCTAAATAAAATGAAAACAAATAAGCAAACAGATAAAAATGAAAAAAAAAAGAAAGCTGACACTCAGGTGAAGAGCCAAGAAGGCAGAGGAAATAAATTAAACACACAGAGCTTGTGATACAATGACCCCAAAAATAGCAATAAAAGAGCACTTGGAGCAGAAAAACACACAAAAATATGGGCTGAGAGTTTTCTCCAGATATAGATAGATTTCAGGGGGCCATGCTGGGCCATGAATAAAGCCTAACCCCACAATCTGGCCAACACATGGGACACCCGCCCAAGGAATTTGCCCCAGTGCCTCTGAATCAGCTGTAACACAGGTGTCTTCTGGAACTGAACCTGTGATCAGGTTGATTGGCTGGCCCATGGGGGTAATTGCAGGGGTACCAGTGGACTGGGGGGAAGAATTCTACTGTCCCCACCCAATGGGTAACTAGGAAGTAATCCTGAGTGGCGGGAGGTCCAGGTGGAGGAGGTGAGCAGGGGAGAAGGTACATCAAAGCTAAAAACCACAACACAGAAAGCTTTGTTGGTTGGTTGTTTAGTAAGTAGGCTTGAAGTTATCTCTGGACCAGAGAACAGGGCAGGTGAGATTAAAATCTGCTCCCACCCAAACCAAAACACCTGGGACCCTCTAAAGTGAGGAAGAGGAGCAGAGCAGAGAAGCAGCCCCACCCCACAGTGCAGAGTTTAAAATCAAATAAAAGTGAGGCCAGGCAGGCTGAGAAGAAGCCCAAACATCCCCCAGGCCATGCTGTAGCTAGAACAGTGTGTGCTGGAAGCAGTGCCACACTTTAAGAATGAGTTAAAAGCCAAGAAATAGTAAGCCAGGATGAGTAGGCAGAAGAAATGGAAGACCATTGAAAACTTCCTTGGGGGTAAGTTAGACCACCTCAGAATACAACCTCAGAAGAAGAAGATAATAACAGGGTCAAAGCTCCAACATCCAAAGCATCCAAAAAAAAAATGAAGTGGTCTCAGGCCATGGAAGCTCTCAAAAGGGACTTTGAAGAGAAAGTAGGATAAATAGAAAGAAGACATAAAGAAAGGGAGGAAAGAATGGAAAAAGAAATGAGAGCAATGCAGAAGAATGAGGAAAAAAGTCAACAGTTTGAAAAGCCTAATGGAAAAGGAGAATAAAAACCTGTATGATGAAAACAACTTCCTAAGAATTAGGATTGAACAAATGGAAGCTAGTGACCTTATGAGAAACCAAGACACAGTAAAGCAAATCCAATTGAATGAAAAAAGTAGAGGGCAATATGATACATCTCCTTGAAAAAAACAGCAGACCTGGAAAATAAATCTAGTAGAGATAATTTGAAAATCATTGGACTACCTGAAAACCATGACAAAAACAAACACTTAGACATCATCGTCCAAGAGATTGTAAGGGGCAATTGCCCTGATATTTTAGCAGAAGCTAAAATAGAAATCAAAAGAATCCACCAATCACCTCTGGAAAGAAATACCAAAAGGAAAATCTCCAGGAATATTATAGCCAAATTTCAGAGCTCCCAGGTCAAGGAGAAAATATTGCAAGCAGATAGAAAAAAGGAATTCAAATACTGAGGAGCTCCAATAAGGCTAAAACAAAATCTAGCAGCATCTACATTAAAGGACCAGAGGGCATGGAATATGATATTCCAGAGGGCAAAGGAACTGGGATTACAGCCAAGAATCATGTACCCAGTAAAAGTTAGTATACTCTTTCAGAGGAAAAAGTGGAACTTCAATGAAAAAGAGGACTTTCAGGAATTTGTGATGAAAAGACCTGAACTGAATAGAAAATTTGACTTTCAAATACAACACCCTGGAGAAGCATAAAAAGGTAAACAGGAAAAAGACTTTGTGAGGGATATTAAAAGATCAAACTGTTTACATTCCTACATGGGAAGATAATACTTCAAACTCATAATAACTATCTCAATAAGGAATTCACAGAGGACACAGGTCTGAACTGAATATAAAGGGATGATATCTGAAGTATTTATGTTTTGTTCTTTGTGGGGCAGACAGAGTGGGGTGTCTTATGTCTGGGGACAGATTTGTGCTTGTGGCCTCCTGGATCCAAGGCTGGTGCTTTGTCCACTCTGACATCTGCCTAATCCATGATATCTTTAAAATAGGGTTGAGGTGTAGGAGGAATAGACTGGGGGAGGGAGAAGGGGAGAGGTGGTCTGGGGAGAGGTAGTTCACATGAAGTAAACAAGAAAAAAGCTTATGGAGAGGAGGGGAAGAAGGGGAAGGAGTTGGGGAGTGAGGGAACCTTAATATCTTTTTTTTTTTTTTGGTGGGGTAATGGGGGTTAAGTGACTTGCCCAAGGTCACACAGCCAGTAAGTGTCAAGTGTCTGAGGCCGGATTTGAACTCAGGAACTCCTGAATCCAGGGCCAGTGCTTTATCCACTGCACCACCTAGCCACCCGGGAACCTTAAAATCATCAGAATTGGCTCACAGAAGGACTAACATACATACTCAAGTAGGTATAGTAATATATTTTTTGCCCTGAGGCAGGGGAGGGAGATAAGGGTGGGGGGAGAAGGGAAGGAGGGAAGGGCAGATTGGGGGAGAGAGCAGTAAAAAGCAAAGCACTTTCAAGGAAGATGAATATGTTCTGCATTACTGCACAAGTATGACATGTTGAATTGCTTGATCTCATAGGGAGGGTTGAGGATGGAGGGAGGAAGAAAAAGTTAGAACACAGAATTGGCTCAAAGACCTTGATCTCATCAGAGTGGGCTCATGGAGGGAATAGCATTCATACCCAATTGGGAGGATTAATCTACTTAACCCTGCAGGAAAGTAGATGGGGAGGAGGATAAGGAAGGAAGTGTAAAAAGGGGGTGCAGAGCGGGGAACAGGATAGTCAGAAGTAAAATCCTTTTGAGGAGTAATAGGTAAAAAGAAGCTAGAGTAAATGTCATGGGAATGGAGTAGATGGAGGGAATTAGTTATGATGATTGATTATAATGGCAAAATGTATGGTACCTAATTTGCTGGGCTTTTTTTTTTTTTTTTTGGTGAGGCAATTGGGGTTAAATGACTTGCCCAGGGTCACACAGCTAGTAAGTATTAAGTGTCTGAGGCTGGATTTGAATTCAAGTACTCCTGATTCCAGGGCTGGTGCTCTATCCACTGTACCACCTAGCTGCCCCTTGCTGGGCTTTTATGAATAAAACTCTCTGTCAAGGTTAAAGTACTATATACAGGTTATGATGAACAGGATACTATAAGAAAAACCTGGAAAGACCTACATGAACTGAAGCAGAGTGAAATGTACTGTATACAAAATAACAACAATAGTGTAAGATGATCTGCTGGTTAGCATGTGGCTATTTGCATCCAGGCAATAATCCAATATAACTCTGAAGGACATATGAGATTGCAGCCCATCTGCAGAGAAAGAACTGATATTATCTGAAAACAGATGGAAACACGTTTAAATTTTTTTTCTTTTCCTCTTTGACAATCCTTAATCTGAAGTTTTAGGGTTTTTTTTTTTTACTGTTTTCTCTCACAACTAGCTAATATGGGGAATTTTTCCATGACTACTCATGTATCACTTATTTGAATTGCTTTAGGTCTTGTGGGTGGGGAGTGGGAATGGAGGGAAGAAGAGAAGTTGGAACACATAATTTTTAAATTGATGTTAAAATTTGTTTTTTACAATATTTTGGAAATAAAATTCTATTCAAAGCAAAAAAAATAAAATAGGTGACTCTCAAATGGGAAAGCCACCTCATTTAATCTACCAAACTGTGATGTTTAAATCTAATGGTGGGTCCTTTCCTGTCACCCCCACAAAAAAACTGGGGTGGAACAATCTAATATTTACTGATCAATTCAGCAACAGTTTAGGCTTTTAATATTCTATTAAAGTGTATTAAAGTGTATTAGTGTATTAAATTAAAGAAGTTAGTGAAGAAGGGGGGCAGCTAGGTGGCACAGTGGATAGAGCACTGCCCTGGATCAGGGAGTACCTGAGTCAAATCCGGCCTCAGACCCTTGACACTTACTAGCTGTGTGACCCTGGGCAAGTCACTTATCCCCCGTTGCCCCACAAAAAAAATTAGTGAAGAGAGAGCGCATGAGTAGAGATCTCTTATAATGGAAACGCTAGCTAAGATCTATACAGGATAGACAGAGAGAAAACCTTGCCTTTTCTCTTCCTTCACCAAACCTATGTCCCTGATAAAATGAGGCCAGTACAGTGAGTGAGCCTCACCTTCCTATTTCCTGGTCTGACCTCTCCGGGGTCCTTCAAGTTGATTGGTTAAGGGTGTTCTTCATTTGAGTCTATTACACAGCCTCTGAGAACAACATCCTACTCAGGGGCCAGCCAGGTGTGGTCTGATTTAATCATCCTTAAGTAGTGTTCAGTCAGTCTCTCAGTCTCACCCAATTCAATCCATTCCAAATCTGTTTGTCAGGTGGGGGCCCTGGGAATCTGCCAAATCCCATATTTTATCACATGATATAGGTGTTAGATTTGAAAGCTTTGGGTGTATGTGAATTAATAAAGTGGTCAAATTGGGTCAGCAAAGAAAATAAACAGTCCTTTATATTAACCTATTGGCTAATTAAAATCAGATTTGATTGTGTTAAGGTCCCTGCAAAACGCTGTATTTTGCCAAACATTCCAATAATCATTCTTGTTGTGGCTTAGTGACTATATAGAGGAAGATAGTCTGAATCGGGTTTCTTTGAACATTAAGCACATGTATGTATGTATATGCATGTTCATGAATTCATCTATATATACATGGACATTAATACATATATAAACATACACCTATATAGTTTATATATTGATGATTTTATTTTAATATATTTAGTTTCTTTCATCATCCTGTGTATTTTATCTTATGGATTTAAATACACTATTCAAGAAGTGTTCTATAAGCATCACCAAGTTTACAAAAAGGTCAATGATACATAAAACTTGTATTGTAAAGTATCAATTGCTTTCATTAAATTCTGTTCTTCCTTTCTTTGTGGGTTGGTGAAACTGACATCAGAAGAGAACTATTTATTAGACTAAAGGAAAACTTAAGATAAGTAGAGATTTGAGACACTGCCTATGTCACCAAATACTACACAAAAGTCAGCCACTTATCCTGGAGTGATACAAGGGCTCTAAAAATTCTATAGGACACAGTGATCCCAATCTGGGGAAGACAGTTGGCTTATCTCTGATCCTGCCTGCTTGACCTTTAAAGATTTGAAGAGCATCACAAATATTCCATGCTGAATTTCTTTTTCTATAGGTGCATTAGGTAAAGCTGATTAGCCTAAACTCTCTCTGATCCACCTTGGGATGTCAGTCTCAGTTCATGATGGCACCACCAAGGATTAAACTTTGTGCTTCTGGGCCAGTGGGGGTGTTGACTGGGATAAGATGGACACTTCATGTATTACAGGTGGGTATGGGAGTGATTCATTGGCAGAATAAATAGGAAAATATTAATTCTACTTTCTCTGGGTCTGATTTAAACCAGTTCCAGACTCAAACTACCAGGTTGTTTCTCATTCCTTTTGATTATGATGCACAGCTTCTTATCCAATTTCCCCCCACCCCCCCCCCCCTACCCAACACACACACACACACATAACCTCATCCTCTGGTTCTGATCAATACCAGGTGACTAGTTGCAACGTCAAACTTGTGAAAACTTGTGCTTCAATTTTCAAAAAAGGCAGAGACCTAATGATACCTGAGATGCTTTGAGTCTGTCACTACTGGATAGATTTGAATGTGACAGGGAGGTGTTTCTACCTAGTCAGTTGTGATCCTTTCATTTTGAATTATTTAGAAACTAGTTGGAAAATACATATTTCTAACAAACTATGTGTTAGTGTGTGAATATATCACATAGTTAAAACATACTTTTCCAGACTCCTTCCATCATATTATCAATATAAAACAATGAAATATCCTCACTGTCAAGGAAGATATTTGCACAATATCCAAATGGAAAAGGAAATCCCTATAGATGTACCTCCAGATGGTTCACCAGATGCCCCTGTTTGCATAGAGTATTTTTTGATTACATCAAGCCACTGAATCAAGGCTTCCTCAGTGAAATACACAGCCACTAAAAAGAGATAAAATGTGCAATCTTCAGAGGAGAAACCAAGTTGATTATTTTTTTAATCTTATAATTTATTTATATTATTTGTTAACTTTCTTTTCTTTTAAAATTTTGAGATCCTAATTCTCTCCCTCTCTCTAATCGCTTCCCCACCCACTGAGAAGGCAAGCAAAATGACATCATTTGTAGCCATGAAATCATACCAAACATTCCCATATTAGCAATATAACAAAAAAGCAAGAAAAAGAAAGCAAGAAAATTATAGTTCAGTTTGCACTTATACTTAATCAGTCCTTTCTCTGGAAGTAGATAGCATGTTTTTCATCATCATAAATCCTTTGGAATTGTCTTGGATTAGAGAAACAAAATCTTTTCCTGTTGATCATCATAACAAGATTGCTATTACTATGCACAATGATCTCCTGATTTTTCTACTTCACTTTTCATTGGTTCATATAGGTATTGCCATGATTTGTTTTCTGAAATGGTCCCATCTTCATTTATTATAGAACAATACTGCTTGATCACATTCAAATTCCTCAACTTGTTCACCCATTCCCAGTTGATGAGCATCCACCTCAATTTCTAACTCTTTGTCACCACAAAAAGGGCTGCTATAATATTTTTGTACAAATAGGTCCTTTTTCCTTTTTTTCATGTCATTGTTATAAAGACCTAATGGTGATGTTGTGGATCACAAAGTATGCAGTTTGATAACCCTTTGTGGCTTAGTTCCAGATTGTTCTGCAGAATGGTTGAACCAGTTTACTATTCTACAATGTTTTTTTATTTATAAATATTTCCCTCATTTCCTCCAAATATTTGCCATTCTTAATAGATGTAGGTGGTATTTCAGAGTTAAGGATTGTCAAGAGGAAAAAATTTTTAAAGATACGTTTCCTCTGTTTCAGATGCTATCAGTTCTTTCGCTGTGATGGGTTGGCCGTGTGCATTAAGTCCAGTCTGGTTGTACTTATTATTTTTTTGTTCTTGTTTTTTGCTGAGCAATGGGTTCTAGTGACTTGCCCCAGGGTCACACAGCTAGTACGTGTCGGTGGCTGGGTTGGATCTGCCAGTCCTCCTGAAGCTCCAAGCTTGTGCCTTTGCCACTGGATCCACCTAGCTTCCACCTGTCTTGCATGGGATATTGGAGCATTTGGCCTTGCCTGAAAATAACCACATTCGTACGCCAGCAGATCAGCGTACACTATTGCTGTTATGTTTGTATACAGAACATTTCACTAGGCGTCAGTTCATGTAAGTTCGGTCCAGGTGTTCTGTTAGTAGCCTGGTTCATCATAACCGGTGATATAGTATCGTACCCGTGTCAGTAGAAGTTCTGCATAATAGCCCATCAAAGTAGGCACCATACTTTTTGCCATTATAAACAATAATCATAACTATTTCTTTCCATGAGATTTACTCTATTTTCTATCTTCTTTTAACCTATTCCTCCTCAAAAGTGTTTTACTTCTGGCTCTCCCCTCCCCGCTCTGAACTCCCTTTTTTCACCCTTCCCTACTTATCCTCTTCCCCCTCTACTTTCCTGTAGGGTTAAATAGATTACTTCTCCCAACTTGGTGTAAATGTAATTCCCTCCTTGAGCCCATTCATGTGAGATTAATGTCTTTGAGCTAATTCTGTGTTCTAACTTTTTCTTCCTCCATCCCTTCTCAACCCTCCCTATGAAATCAAGCAATTCAATATGTCATACTTGTGCAGTAATGCAGAACATCTTCACCTTCCTGGAAAGTGTTTTGCTTTTTATTGCTCTCTCCCCCAATCTGCCCTTTCCTCCTTCCCTTCTCCCCCCACCCTTATCTCCCCCACCTTCCTCAGGACAAAAATATATTACTATACCTACTTGAGTATGTATGTTAGTCCCTCTTTGAGCCAGTTCTGATAATATTAAGGTTCACTCACTCCCCAACTCCTTCCCCCTCTTCCCTTCCCCTCCATAAGCATTTTTCTTGTTTCCTTTATGTGATCTACCTCTCTCCAGACCATCTCTCTTCTTCTCCCTCCCCCAGTCTATTCCTCCTATACCTCAACCCTATTTTAAAGATATCATGGATTAGGCAGATGTCAGAGTGGACAAAGCACCAGCCCTGGATCCAGGAGGCCACAAGCACAAATCTGTCCCCAGACATAAGACACCCCACTCTGTCTGCCCCACAAAGAACAAAACATAAATACTTCAGATATCATCCCTTTATATTCAGTTCAGACCTGTGTCCTCTGTGAATTCCTTATTGAGATAGTTATTATGAGTTTGAAGTATTATCTTCCCATGTAGGAATGTAAACAGTTTGATCTTTTAATATCCCTCACAAAGTCTTTTTCCTGTTTACCTTTTTATGCTTCTCCAGGGTGTTGTATTTGAAAGGCAAATTTTCTATTCAGTTCAGGTCTTTTCATCACAAATTCCTGAAAGTCCTCTTTTTCATTGAAGTTCCACTTTTTCCTCTGAAAGAGTATACTAACTTTTACTGGGTACATGATTCTTGGCTGTAATCCCAGTTCCTTTGCCCTCTGGAATATCATATTCCATGCCCTCTGGTCCTTTAATGTAGATGCTGCTAGATTTTGTTTTAGCCTTATTGGAGCTCCTCAGTATTTGAATTCCTTTTTTCTATCTGCTTGCAATATTTTCTCCTTGACCTGGGAGCTCTGAAATTTGGCTATAATATTCCTGGAGATTTTCCTTTTGGGATCTCTTTCAGGAGGTGATGAGTGGACTCTTTCCATTTCTATTTTGCCTTCTCCTTCCAGAATATCAGGGCAATTGCCCCTTACAATCTCTTGGAGGATGGTTTCTAAGTTCTTATTTTGGTCATGGTTTTCAGGTAGCCCAATGATTTTCAAATAATCTCTCCTGGATTTCTTTTCCAGGTCAGCTATTTTTCCAAAGAGATATTTCATATCACCCTCTATTTTTTTATTGAGTTGTATTTGCTTTACTGGGTCTTGATTTCTCATAAGGTCATTAGCTTCCATTTGTTCAATTCTAATTCTTAGGCAATTATTTTCTTGAGAGAGCTTTCCTATTTCTTTTCCCATTTGGCTTTTCAAACTGTTTATTGTTTTCTTGTGACTTTCCTTCATTGCTTTCATTTCTCTTTCCATTCTTTCCTCCATCTCTGTAAATCTTCATTTTATCTCTCCTACTTTCTCTTCAAAGTCCCTTTTGAGAGCTTCCATGGCCTGAGACCACTTCATATTTTTCTTGGAAGCTTTGAATTTTGGAGCTTTGACCCTATTATTATCTTCTTCTTCTGAGGGTGTATTGTTGTCTACCTTTACCCAAAGAAGTTTTCAATGGTCTTCTGCTTTCTCTGCCTACTCATCCTGACTGACTATTTATTGGCTTTTAAATCCTTTTTAAAGTGTAGCGCTGCTTCTAGGACACACTGTTCAAGCTACAGCATGGCCCAGGGGGTGATTGGGCTTCTTCTCAGCCTGCCTGGCCTGTGAGTAACCACGGCTGCTTTCTCTTTGACCCGGAAACAGAAGTCTGATTGAACTCTGATTATCCTTGGTCAGAAGCTTGGCATGCCAGTGCCCTCCCCCACTGGGCCACCACCACTCAATTCAGCCCACTGGTTAAGACCCAGGGCACTTTGCCCCAACTCCAGCAGAGACTGTTTCCACTTCACCTTGGCCTACCCCTGAACCCCCTCACCAGTCCATGATCAGAGCCTCAGAAGCTGCTGGTGCTGAATATTCCGACAGGTGCTGGAAGCACAGTCTGTTCCTGGGGTCTGGACTATGTGCTGAGCTGTTCAGCCTAATCAGTAGGTGATCAGAATTGCCTTCTTTTGCTGAGAAATAGTCTCACTCTGTTCTTATGTGCATCAGGATGCTGTTTTTTTATTTGTTTGTTTTTTTGTTTTGTTTTGTTTTTTACCACATTATTTGGGCATGAGTGGACGGGTTTATCTGAAGCTTGTGGGAGTCACAGCCTCCCCTCTACCATCTTACCCCTTCAGTTTTTAAAGAAATCATCCCAGCATAATCAACTTGTACCTTTGCCCTCAGTCTAGGTAAACTGTTTCTAACTACCTTACTAATGATAAGTTTTTATGAGCTACATATATCATCTTATGATTTAGGATTGTAAACAGTTTTGCTTCATTCAGTCCCTTTTAATCACTTTTTCATGTTAATCCTTTGATGCTTTTCTTGAGTCTTTATTTTTATATTTGAATGTCTGATTTCCTATCCAGTGCTAGACTTCTCATCAGGAAAGTTCAAAAGTATTCCATTTCATTAAGTGTATATTTTTTTTTTCCTGAACAAATATACTCAGTTGGGCTGGTAGGTTATTCTTGGTTGTAATCCTAGCTCTATTGTCCTTTGGAATATCTTATTCCAAGCCCACTGCTTCTTTAATGTGGAAGTGCTAAATTGTGTTTGATCCTGAGTCTAGCTTCATGATATTTAAGGGATTTCTTTCTGGCTGAGTCATTTTTTTCCCCTTGATCTTGGAGCTCTGGAATTTGGCAATAATATTCCTGTCAGTTTTCATTTTGAGATCTCTTTCAGAAGGTGATCAATAGAATCTTTCCATTTCTATTTTTCCATTTCAATTTAAGATATCAGGGCAGTTTTCTTTAACAATTTCTTGAAATATGATTTCTAGCTTCCTTTTTGATCATGGCTTTCAAGTAGTCCAATGATTCTTAAATCTCTCCTAAATCTATTTTCTAAGTCAATTGTTTTTCTGATGAGTTATTTCACGTTTTCCTATTTTTTTTTCCTTTTGACTTTTCTTAGCTTGTTTATTTCTTGATATCTTATGGAATCACTAGCTTCCACTTGCCCAATTCTAATTTAAGGTATGCTTCTTTTCAGTGAGGTTATGCACATCTGTTGTTTTTGTTTTTGTTTTTTGCATTTGGCCAATTCTGCTTTTTAAAGATGTTATTTTCTTCAGTATTTTTGTCCCCTTATTTTGAAATCAAAGTGTTAATTTTCTTTTCATCATTTTCTTGCATCACTCATTTCTTTTCCCAAACATTCCTTTCCCACTCTTAGCTCTTTGTTTTTTTCCAAGAATTCATCTTGTATTTTGTTCCAATTAACATTTTGGGAGTGGGGGCAATGAGGGTTAAGTGACTTGCCCAGAGTCACACAGCTAGTAAGTGTAAAGTGTCTGAGGCCAGATTTGATCTCATATCCTCCTGAATCCAGGGCCAGTACTTTATCCACTGTGCCACCTAGCTGCCCCAAGCATTTTTCTTTTAGACTTTGCTTGTAGATGTTTTCACATTGTTATCTTTTACTGAGTTTGTTTCCTGGCCCTGTCACCAGAGTAGCTTTTTTATTTTCAAGTTCTTTTATTGTGCTCTGCTCACCTGAGGATAATGAGGCACTATTCTAAGTTTCATATTTTTTTGTGATACTATTTGAAGACCTAGATCTGGGGGTCTGCAAGTTTTTGGTACTTCCAAAGTGGTGTGATCTAGGGAGAGGTATGCCACTGCTTTCCTGGTCTATACTCTTGTATTTGCCACCCCCACTCAAAAAAAAAAGCTCTAGGTGTCCTGTTGCTACAAGTGTTAGTGCTTCTCTCTCCCTCGGAATTGAGACCAGGTCCTCTGCTCCCTTGTGACCAAACACAAGAGCTCCCCTTAGCCTGGGAATTGAGACCCCAAACTGCTTATGGGCAATATGGAGTTGTCCATCAGCACCAGCTATACACAAGCAAAGGGTCCCTTGTAATGTCTTTCTGTCCAATTCTCTAATGCCCTTACTATCACTAGGTTGAGCACTCTTGAAGTTTCTGATGCTGTTGCTCTTTTAGGCATCTCCATGCCCCGTTATCAGGGGCTGTCAGTCTAGTATCAGAGACCTCTCCTGCTGACCTCCTAATCTATCTTAGACTGCAAAATATGTCTGAAATTTTGTCACCTCTACAACTCCAAAATTCAATTTAAGCAATACTTTGTGAAGTTGTTGGGATGGAAATGTTGGCATAGTTCAGCTCGGTTGCTGCCTATCCTCTTCCATCTTGGCTCTGTCCTCAACAAGTAGGTTATCAACAGTAACAACAATAACAATAGCAATATAAGTCATCCAAATGGCCCATATTGTTTTCATAAGACCTTACATTTTATTCTAATGAGTAGTCACATATGTGGTTTGGTGGATAGAATATAGGACTTGGAGGCAGGAACACCTGAGTTCAGATCCTGCATGTAATATTTGCTTGTTAATTTTATGGCCTTGGCCATGTAACTTAAGCTGTCTCAGTCTCAGTTTCCTCATCTGCAAGATGGAGATAATAGCACCTACTTCATACAGTTGTTGTGAGAATCAAATGAAATAATGTGTAAAGCACTTTACAAACCCTAAAAGCCTATATAATTCTAGCAAAAATCCTGTAAAGGAGTTGCTATTTTACCACCATTTTACATATGAGGACATGGAAGTTAAGCAAAAGGGCCAAGATCACAGGCAGGAACTTTCTGAGGTGGCATTTGAACTCAAATGTTCTTACCTGCAAACCAAATGTTCTATCCATTTTACAATATCTCTCTTGTCTAGATTAAGATATGTAAATAAATTAGCAGATTTAGCCCTTTAGTGCAAATATATTGGCCTTACATACATACATACATACATATGTGTGTTTATCTGATATTGAAGATGGACAATAGTTATGAGATATAGCTCTGACATCTGGGAGATTGAACATGAAGAGGAAACTCAGCAAGATTATAACAGGGACATTGCTTAGCATTTTTAATGAAGTTATACTGATCCCTGTTATATAAGGATCACATTTTCTTTTGTTTGTTGGTTTGTTTTTTTGCAGGGCAATGGGGGTTAAGTGACTTGCCCAGGGTCACACAGCTAGTAAGTGTCAAGTGTCTGAGGCCAGATTTGAACTCAGGTACTCCTGAATCTAGGGACAATGCTTTATCCACTGTGCCACCTAACTGCCCCAAGGATCACATTTTAAATGCCCGCATGTTATGTATAGTGCTACACTCTGTAAAAATGCTATGAATCATGCAATACCACAATACTGGAAAAATCAGATTTGCAGGAGATGCAAAAGAAGAAATATATTAGGTGTTTAAGTAGCCTGAAAGTATATCACCAAGATAATGTGTCTTAAAGACATGGCATAAAAAAAATAAGGACATATGAAATGGACTTGTGATTTCATTCATGTAGGGAATTCTCAGTGAACACAAATGCCCTATAGAAATGTAGATTCACAACAACTCTACAACCCACGGTATTAAAGAGATGTGGATGGTACTAAACGATTAAGTGATTTTTTTTCCAAGTTCACAAAGGCATCATCAGCCAAGAAACCTTGATGATACTAAGGCTGCCTCTCTACAGAGATGAATAAAAAGCCTTAGAAACATAGTTTCTGAGAAATTAACTATAAATTTGTTAATTAGGTTAAGAAATAATAACTTGATGGTTAGCAGTCTCTCTTGATAACCAAAGACAAAATCATGGAGATCTATGAATGCTTAAATACTTTTTGGAAAAGAAGGTGTCCCAACAGGTGAAAATCAACCCTGATTGGTAAATAACTAATGAGGGGGTGTACATATTTATGGGGAGGTAGGCCAAATGTCTTCAGGTTTTCTTGCTAAGAAAGTGACTTGATCATGAGACTTAGCTGCCTTGAGCATTCTGGACAAAAGAATCCATCTCTACCCCAGACCGTTTCCTTTGAATAATGGGAGGTTTCAAGGAACTAACCCTAATGCTTTACAGCTGGGACCTAGATTAGTATAATTTTATATTTTAATCAGAAGTAAACTCTCCTGGTTGAGATGGGTCTAGCCCAAGGTTACTGAAGGGAATGATCTGAGAGGATTAGACCAATCTTATCATCAACCCTCTCCTCCAGAGACTTACTAAACTATAAGGACTGGTCCCTGAATGAGGAAATAGAAAGGAAAAAAACAAACCTCATTCCTAATTTGGTTGCTAATATAATAGAAAAAAAATTCTTCTCACTAGCCACTACTCAATTGTAGGTACTACTCAAGGGCTTGTATCATCAGGAAAGATAGTGGGTCTACCAAATAGCAAATAACAGATGTACAGACCAACTACTTCAAAAATATTCATAAAATATTAATAGTTCCAGAAAGAAACAAAGAAATAGCAAGTAAGCACAGGGATTAGAATCAATTCTCCATCAAACATTTGTGGAAGGACAGAGACAAGAGTGTGATAGGATAAGGAATGGATGGCCACAATCTGTTCTCTAGGAAGGATAACCCACAACTGGGAGATTGGAGATGATTTGAAATATCAAATATGAAGAAATAAAATATGATTTATAGAACCTTTTAAAAGAAAAACCATTTATTATTTTGGATGACTACAGACCAGTTTCACTCTCCTCAGTAAAATTAGGAGGTGGGACTTAATAAGGGCCCTTCTAGCTCTGACATTCTAGGATTCTATTTCCTAAGTATATTGAATAATAGGACCTAATGAGGAAGGAGATGTCCTGCCAGGCCTGCTTGGATGAATAGATAAAATGATCATTTGTCATCAGTATCTCAATAATTTGCATGCAAATGGCTGTTAACTGAAGTGCTTAAAAAAGTTAATTATCTTAAATAGGGTAAATATTCCTCCTAAAGTCTGATTCAGTCTTAAATTTGCTTACTGGTTTTCTTCCCTTCCCCCAATAAAATTACTTGCTACCTTAAGCCTAACCTGACCTAAATGATGAATTTCAAATGAGTGAAGTGAAATCCAAATTCATTAAAATTTTTAATGTATACTTTCTTTTTATAATGACAGATACATACATATGATAAAAGCTGGCATACTTCATTGAATCTGTGATCTCCTAATGTCAATATATCTAATACCCTTCTAATTGTTCTCCTAAATCCCAGCTTTTCCCCCTCTTCATTCTATCATCTACATATAATATAGGAAGGACCAAAATCATTTTTCTAAAGTTTTCAAAACACCTTACACGTATCTCATTTGATCCTCAAAACAACCCTGGGAGGTAAGTGCTATTATTATATCATTTTACAGATGAGAAAACTGCAGCTGAGTCATGTTAAGTGATTTACCCAGTTTCACAGAACTAGTAATTATCTTTAGTCATATCTGAACTCAGATCTTACTGAATCTAGGTCCAGGACTCTACCCACTATGCCACATGGGTACTTATGTTCTAGACAAATTGATTTAATAACTGCTCTCTCTTATGAATTTTATTCCCTAATTGGAATATGAACTCTTTCAAGAGAGGTACTATCTTTCTTTTTGCTAATATTTGTATTCCCAGCACTTAGCACCGTACCTGAAAAATAGTAGGTGATTAATAAATGCATGCTGATTTGATGAACTGTACTTAGAACTCTATAGAGCCTTTCCACATATAAGTATATCTGTCATACCTGTGATGTACATAGATTTACCTTTCAGATTACTCGTCTTCCTTCAAGTTTCAGGAGAAGAAACATCTCTGATGTGAAACTTAACCTGTTACTACCTCTCAATGGTTTGTGCTCTCTACCTTGTAAATATATATTGATATTGATATCATCGGGGCAACTAGATGGCACAGTGGATAAAGCACCAGCCCTGGATTCATGAGGACCTGAGTTCAAATCCAGCCTCAGACATGTGGGGAACAATTTTTAATTGGGGAGTGTTAGTTAAGTGGCTTGCCACAATATTGGGGCAAGGAAGGAGACAGACAGCCTCCCTCAAAACAGAGCAGGATTTATTTAACAAGAACGAACTTAAAAAATACACAAACAGGATGAGTAGGATTAAGGGAAAGGAAATAAAATGGGGAAAGGGAAATTATACAATATGAACAACACCACCAGCAAAGAATCAGCTGAGAACACACAGCAGCATCCTGTCACCTTCCAGCTTCAAGCTGGAATGGTGGAAAACTCCCTTCTTCCCAATAGACCCCAGGCTGACCACACACAGCACCCAGCCAATTGACTGGCTGCTCTGACAGTCATATGACTGCCCTCCCTAGGCTTCCAATCATTATAATTTTGCCAGGCCCATGTAGGTGCCTGCAAGTGGTGATGATGTGAGTTGCCAGAGCCATGGCAATGGCTACAATCAGTGGGTGGAGCACCATGCCATTTGTGGAGCCCCAGAGGCGAGTGCACATGCTGAGGTTTTTGTTTTTTTTAATTCTAGCCAAAAGATAGGGTCATAAAATCCTCAAATAATAATTAATTCTTTACAGACACTTGACTTTTACTAGCTGTGTGGCCCTGGGCAAGTAACTTAACCCTCATTGCCCTGCAAAAAAATGCATAATTGATATTGATATCTTCTATATTATCCATATTGATCCAAACACACACACACACACACACACACACACACACGTGTGTGTGTGCATATATGCATCCATCTGTATGTATATATTATATATTATATGTACATACAGATACAATATAACTATATGAATATATATATATTTGGATTAGTATATATAAAAAATATAAACATGTATATGTATATGTTTGTATATGTGGGATTATTCCTCCATAGAAAGAATCTCTTGAAGATAAAGACTATTTCATTTTTTTCTCTTTGAATCTCTATAAACTTAGCTCAGTGCCTTGCATATAGTAGATATTTCATAATTGCTTGATTAATTGAATTCCATTGAATCTCATTGGTGGGGTATTACCTGCTTCTCATTTTACATAATTATTGTTCATGTCTCTCTGTAAACCTCAATTGAGGAGCTAACATGTGCAGTTTTCTCTTGAAAGATCTGGGGTAGAAAATATGATGTCCAAGTCAACCTTTGTTGTTGTTGTTGTTTTCTGAGTCAGAATGAGTTTTCCTGCAATATAATGTATCTAATAAGGATAGATGGTAGTATTAATCAAGATGCTCAACCTTCTCCTGAATCAGAGTATACAGCTTTGGTGACAGGTAAACCATGTTGGTCTAAGCGAGTTTGTCTCATCTCTCATAGACAGATTTTGGAACTGATTAAATTTGAAGGGGAAAGAATACATGTAATTTCATTATCTCCTATGAGTGGGTGTAAGAAGAGATAATCTTATTTTCTCAAATGGAAGAATTGTGGCAATAAGTAGAAAAAAATTTTGAGCTGAGGGCAGTGCAAAGTGATAGATATTAATGACAGTGCCTGAGTAGATGTGTGGCCACATTTTTACCCCTTGCTTTTAACATAATCTTGAAAGTATGTGAGAGTGTGCATGTGTGTGTGTGTGTGTGTGTGTCTGTGTGTCTGTGAGGTCTCAGACATGCACAATATGGTACATTTTAGATGTCTCTGGCATTGTTATACC
This sequence comes from Dromiciops gliroides, assembly GCF_019393635.1. NCBI lineage: Eukaryota > Metazoa > Chordata > Mammalia > Microbiotheria > Microbiotheriidae > Dromiciops > Dromiciops gliroides. The sequence continues at coordinate 445,770,140 of NC_057862.1, forward strand.
TGAAGAGACAAAAGTAAAGATTCCTTTTTTGTTCTAGTATTATCTCTCCCTCATGTGTGTGTGTGTGTGTGTGTGTGTGTGTGTGTGTGTGTGTGTGTGGAGGGGGGTCTCTGTCTTTTGTGTCTATGTTTCTCTCTATGTGTGTCTGTGTGTCTCTGTCTCTGTTTCTCTGTCTTTCTCTGACTCCATCTCTGTCTCTCTATCTCTGTCTTTCCCTGCTTCTCTGTCTTTTGCTTTGTTTCTGTACACTGATTGGCTGTGTACAATGCTAGACTGTTTTGCTTCTTTGCTTTATGTACCACCCCCCAAACATACAAACACAAATTTTTGAAAGACAAACAGTAATCTTTGCTGAAACATAAAATTTCCAAAAGAGTTTTCAAGAAAGCCATACAAAATGGTCACAAGCTTTTCTTTAAGTCAAATTTCTACACTTACAAGCAGAAACACAATTATTTTTTTTAATTTTATTTATTTTTTTTTTAGTTCTCAACTTTTATTTATACATGCTTTACAATTTCAGATTTTTCTCCCTCCCCCCTCCCTCCCCCCTCCCCTAGACAGCAGGTAATCTGATATAGGTTATATCTATATATCTCTATACAGAAACACAATTATTAAAAAAAAGATTAATTTGGAATGTTTCCATTTTTGGTCAGACAATCCAGCTTTCTTATCTGCAGGACATGTTATTAATATGGGTTTGCATATGTTATGGGTACCTTATGCCCTCTGATGAATCATATAGACCCCTTTCTAAATGTATAAAATAAAATATATAGGATTAGAGAGGAAAACAGGTATATTATTAATCATTTTAATTTTACTTTATATTCTAATATTTTATTTTTCCAGTGACATGTAAAATTTTTTTCCATTTGCTCTTTTAAAAATATTTAATATTGAGCTACAAATTTTGGCCCTTCCTCCCTCCTCACCCCCATCATTGACGATGTAAGCAATTTGATATTAGTTATACCAGTGCAATCATTCAAAACATTTCCATTATTAGTCATATTGTGAAAGAAAACACAGACCAAACCAAAAAGAAAAACAAAGCTAAAAAAAAAAAAGGAATGATTCAATTTACATTCAGTCTCAATCCATTCTTTATTTGGGTATGGATAGCATTTTTCACCCTAAGTCTTTCAGAACTGTCTTGCATCAATGTATTTCTGAGAATGGCTGAACCATTCACAGTTGATCATTGTACAACATTGCTATTAACTATGTACAGTGTTCTATTTCTGCTTATTTCACATTGCATCAGTTCATGTAAGTCCTTGAAGGCTTTTCTAAGAACATTGTTCTTGTCATTTCTTATAGCACAATAGTATTCATAGTATTCCATCAAAATTATATACCACAAATTGTTCAGCCATTCCTCAGTTTTTGTATATCACCTCAATTTCCAATTCTTTGACAACAATAAAAGAGCTGCTATAAATATTTTTGTGAATATAGGCTCCTCCCTCCTTTTTTATCTCTTTGGGATAGAGACCTAGAAGTGGTATCACTGGGTCAAAGTGTATGCATGGTTTTTTAGCCCTTTGGACATAGTTCAAAATTATACAATGCTTGAAGAAATTCACAATTCCAGCAATGCATTAGTGTCTCAATTTTCCCACATCATCTCCAACATTTGCCATTTTCCTTTTCAGTCAATCTTATAGGTGTGGAGTGGTACTTCAGAGTTGTTTTAATTTCCATCTCTCTAATCAATAGTGATTTGGAGGGGGCAGCTAAGTGGTGCAGTGGATAAAGCACTGGCCTTGGATTCAGGAGGACCTGAGTTCAAATGCAGCCTCAGACACTTGACACTTAACTTGCTTTGTGACCCTGGGCAAATCATTTAACCCTCATTGCCCTGCAAAAAAAAAATAGTGATTCATAGCATTTTTTCACATAACTATAGATAGCTTTGATTTCTTCTTCTGAAAACTGCCTTTCATATCCTTTGACCATTTGGAGAATGGCTCTTATTTTTATAAATTTCAGTTCTCCATATAGTCCAGAAATGAGCCCATTATCAGGGAAATACTATATTTTTTTCACAGTTATGATTACTAGTTGTATTCCCCTCTGTCCTCTTTTCTCCCTTGTTAGTCCTACTCTCCCTCTCCTTTTGCCTAGCCCATCCACAAAAATATTTTGCTTCTGACTACCACTTCCGTATTCTGTGCTCCCTTCTATCAGCCCCATCTTCTTATGGCCTTCTGTTCCTACTTTCTTATAGTGTAAGATAGATTACTATACCCATATGTGTATACTACTCCCTCTTTGAGCCAATTTTGATGAGAATAAGGTTCATATGCTTCTCCCTATCTCTCATATCTTTCCTTTCCACCATAAAAGCTCTGTTGCATGTCTTTTATGTGAGATAATTGATTCTATTCTACCTTTAACTTTCCCCTTCTTTCAATGCATTCCTCATTATTATTCCTTAATTTTGCTTTTGTGGATAATTGTCCAATCATATTCAACTCATACCTGTAACCTCTATATATGTATATACTACTTCTAACTGCCCTAATAATGATAAAGTGCTTAGGAGATACAAGTATAACCTTGATATATAATATTGTAAACATTTTAATTTATTGAATCCTTTGGTTTTTTTCTTTCATATTTATCTTTTTTGTGCTTTTCTTGAATCTTATATTTGAAAATCAAATTTTCTATTTAACTCTGGTCTTTTCATCAGAAACACTTGAAAGTCCTCTTTTTGATCAAATATCTCTTTTTCTCATGAAGGGTTATACTCAATTTTGCTGGGTGGGTGATCCTTGTTTGCAATCCTCGGTCTTGGGTCAAGATGGCAGAGAGAAGGAAGGAAGTTGCCTGCGTTCTCCTGACTTTTTTTTCAAAAACAACATTAAATCAAGCCTCTAAATGGATTTTGAAATTATAGAACCTAGAATAATAAAGAGAGACACAATCTTCCAACTTGAGAAAATTTTGAAGACTTCAGGAGAGGTCGGTGTAACTTGGGCAAAAAGGGAACACAGCACAGCCCAGCATTGTGCAATACGGAGGGGGTCTGGACAAGTCAGCAGGAGACTTTTGGCCACAGCACACCAATTGAGGCTCCTTGGTCCTGGATCAGGAGGCTGGTGGTGCAGCAGGCCATTTGTGAGACCTGCCAGCACCTGCTGAGAGGGCAAACAGCCCTTAGCCAAGCCATCACAGCACAGGGAACAAGCCTAGGACATTGAGGAATCCAAAAGCAACAGAGGCCTCAGAGCAGAAAGCCAGTGACCAGGCTGCTATACACCAGCACAAGAAATTTGCAACAGTGGCCCGTGTGGCCCAGGAGAAGACCTCAACTTTACAAGTTTAAAAATAGGCTATAGTATGAGTAAGAAACAGAAAAGGACCCTTACCATTGAAAGCTTCTATGGCAACAGGGAAGACCAATACACAAACTGAGATAAGGACAATACTGTCAAAATTCCTACATGTGAAGCCTAAAGGGAGAAGATGAATTGATATCAAGAACAAAAAACATTTTTTGAGAGAGGCAAAAGAAAAATTCAAAAAGAAAGGAGAGAAATGAGAGTTACATAAGAAAATTATGAAAAAAAAGAGTCAACAGGTTGAAAAAGGGAGAACAAAAATTGACTGAGGAAAACAATTTCTTTAAAAATACAATAGGCTAAATGGGGTGGGGGCCATGGCCAAATGGAAAAGGAGGTACAAAAACCTACTGAGGAAAATAATGCCTTAAAAATTGGAATAGAGCAGATAGAAGTTAATGACTCCATGAGACACCAAGAACCTGTCAAGCAGAAATAAAAGATTGAAAAAATAGCAGAAAATGTGAAATGCCACATTGGAAAGTAAACTGACCTGGAAAATAGATCCAGAAGAGATAATTCAAGAATTATTGGACTACCTGAATGCCATGATCAAAAAAATAGTCTAGACACCATATTCCAGGAAATCATCAAGGAGAACTTCCCTGATATTTTAGAATCAGAGGATAAAATTGCCATTGAAAGAATCCACCAATCACCTCCTGAAAGAGACCCTAAGAGGAAAACTCCATAGAATACTGTAGCCAAATTCCAGAATTATCAGGTGATAGGAAAATACCACAAGCAGCCAGAAAGAAACAATTTAAATATTATGGAGCCACAGTCAGGATTACACAGGACCTGGCAATTTCAACATTAAAGGATTTGAAAGCTTGGAATATGATATTCCCAAAGGCAAAGGGGCTTAGATTACAACCAAGAATCAACTACCCAGAAAAATTAAGCATTATCTATAGGAGAAAAGATGGACATTCAACAAAATAGGGGACTTCCTTTGGGGAAGCTAGGTGGTGCAGTGGATAAAGCACTGACCTTGGATTCAGGAGGACCTGAGTTCAAATCTGGCCTCAGACACTTGACACTTACTAGCTGTATGACCCTAGGCAAGTCACTTAACCCTCATTGTCCTAAAAAAAATAAGGGACTTCCAAAGTTCCATGAAGAAAAGACCAGAACTGAACAGAAACTTTGATCTTCAAACACAAGATTCAAGAAAAGTATAAAAAGGTAAATGGGAAAAAATTAATCCATAAGATTAATATCTATGAGAGAAGAAACTATAATTCCTGATAATTATCTATTAAGGTATAGTTACTAAAAAGACATAGATTGATGACATAAAGAAATTTAAGGGGGAAAATAAAAGGACAAAGGGGGAGGAGAGGGAAGTGTAAGTGGAATTGGGTTAATTACAGTATATGAAGAGGCACAAAAAACCTTTTACAATAGAGGGAAAGAAGGTAGGGTGAGCATTGTTTCAAACTTTCATCAAATTTGATTCAAAGAGGGAATAACATATACAGCCATTTGGATAAAGAAACTGTTTACTCCTTAAGGAAGTAAAGGGGTAAGTGGGAAAGGGTTTTACTGATAGAAGGGAGGGCAGAAGCAGGCCAGGAAAGGGCAAAGAAAAGGAAGATTGAGGGAAGAAGTGGTCAGAAGCAAAACACTGGTGAAGAGGATTATGGTGAAAGAAGAAAAATAGTACAAAGGGAAAAAAAGGATGGAGGGAAATAGACAGTTAATAATGAATGTGATGAACTCTCCCATAAAACAGAAGCCTATAGCAGAGTGGATTAAAAAACAAAATTATACAATATGTTGTTTACAAGAAACACATTTGAAGCAGAGCGATACACACAGAGTAAAGGTAAAAGGTTGGAGGAGAATATATTATGCTTCAGCTGAAGTAAAAAAAGCAAGAGTAGCAATACTTAGACAAAGCAAAAGCAAAAATAGATATAATTAAAAGAGATAAGGAAGGAAACTACATCTTGATAAAAGGTACCATAGATAATGAAGTAATATCATTACTAAACATATATGCACCAAGTGGTATAGCATCTAAATTCTTAGAAGAGAAGTTAAACGAGTTACAAAAGGAAATATACAGTAAAACTGTATTAGTGGAGGATCTGTCTCAGAATTAGATACATCTAACCACAAAATAAATATGAAAAAAGTTAAAAGGGCAAATAGAATTTTAGAAAACTTAGATATGATAGGCCTCTGGAGAAAATTGAATGGGGATAGAAAAGAATATATTTTTTCTCAGTAGTACATGGCACATATACAAAAATTAACCATATATATGTGTGTATGTATGTGTATATATATATGTGTGTGTATGTATATGTATATATAAATATAAATACATATATATAATACATATACATATATATTAGCATGATTCAATCTATGTTCAATAAATATCTTTCTCTGGCAGTGAATATTATGCTTCATCATTTCTTCTTTGAGATTGTTTTGGATCATTGCTAAGAATAGTTATCATTTGCAGTTCTTCATCAAACAATATTGCTTTCACTATGTAAAACATTCTCCTGGTTCTGCTCACTTCACTATACATCACTTCATATAAGTCTTTCCAATCTTTTCTGACATCATCTTGCTTGCCATTTCTTATAGCACAATAATATCCCATTACAATCATATACCACAACTAGTTCACCCATTCCCCAATTGATAGATGTTTCTTTGATTTCCAAGTCTTACCCACCCCAAAAAGAGGTATTATAAATATTTTTGTATAAAAGTCTTATTTTTTTCTTTTTGGGGATGTCTTGCACAATTTTGGTGTTTTTTGTTTGTTTTGTTTTTGGTGTTTTTTGTTTTGTTTTGTTTTGTTTATTTTGGTGAGACAGTTGGGGTTAAGTGACTTACTCAGGGTCACACAGCTGGTACGTGTCAAGGGTCTGAGGTCATATTTGAACTCAAGTCCTCCTGCATCCAGAGCCAGTGCTCTATTCACTGCGCTACCTAGTTTCCCCCTCTTGCACAGTTTTATAATCCTTCCATCATAGTTCAAATTGCTCTGTAATGATTGTAATGGCGGATGCCACCTGCTGGAAACTTAACTGTAGGAAAGCTCCGCCATGAAGAGAAGGCATCCGAAGGCAAGCCATGCAGCTTTTCTTTGGCTTCAGGAAGTGATGTTTGCTTGTGGGAGGAAGAGGGGGCAAAGTGTTCTCTGGCTCTCTTTCACCAGGACTCTCATGGAGAGCAGAGCAGGAGAATTGTAGCTTCCCAAGATAGATGAATCTAGACCTTTCTCTCTCTCTTCACCAAATTCTTATTCTCCTTAATAAATGCTTAAAAGTCTAAACTCTTGATAAAGCTTCTAATTTATTGATGACCACTCATTAGAGATTTTAGATAGTATAGCTAGAATTTTAGACCCTCACAGCTCTCCAGAATAGTTGGATCAGTTCACAACTCCACCAACAGTGGATTAGTGTCCCAGTTTTCCCACATTCCCCACCAACATCCAACATTTTCCTTTTTTGTTATATTAGCCACTCTAATAAGTGCTATGTAATACCTCAGAGTTGTTTTAATTTGTATTTCTCTGATTAGTAGGGCTTGCATTATTTTCTCCATGATCTCAGGGCTCTAGAATTTGGCTATAAAATTCATGGGAGATTTCATTTTAGGACCTCTTTGATGAGGTACTTAGTGTATCCTTTCAATTTCTGTTTTACCCTCTAATTTTAGACTATCAAATTAGTTTTCCTTAATAATTTCTTGAAATATGATATCTAGGCTTTTTTTATTATGACTATCAGATAGTTTAATTCTTCTCATATTATCTCTTCTTGATCTACTTCCCAGGTCTATTGTTTTTTCAATGAGATATTTTGCGTTATATTCTATTTTCTCATTCTTTTGATTTTTTTAATTGCTTTTTGGTGTCCCACAGAACCATTATATTTCACTTGGCCAGGTGGTTGAGTGGATGGGGCACCGGCCCTGGATTCAGGAGGACCTGGGTTCAAATCTTGCCTCAGACACTTGACACTTACCAGCTGTGTGCCCCAGGGCAAGTCACTTAACCCTCATTGTCCCACAAAACAAACAAAGTATTGGATACAGTATGCATTTGTATGCTCTAATGTTTCAAAGACTGCCTATTGAATGCCAACAAAAGAAAGGGAGACATTTTGTCAGGAAAAAGAAATGATGCTCACTCAATACTGAGATTGAATTTCAATATTATTTAAAGCAAAAAGCTTAGTTCATGCTCTGGATTTTTCTATGATTCAGACTTTCTGGGTCTTTAACTGTTTTGTTTCATAATTTCCTAATCGGCTATCTAGAAATGGAATACTTAAATAAATGTATATTGAAATCACCATTGTGCAGATCTGTCACATGGGAGACCATTTATCTTTAAAAAAACCTAAACACATTTTTTCTCAACTAGTTTACATTAGGGTAATGCATTTTAGTCATGAAATATACTTTAGGAATGACCTTTGGATATTCTTCTGGAAGAAATAGTTGAGATTTCAAAGTAGTTCCCCCAGACAAGCAATTGTGTGGACCTGCAATGGCTATATGATAATAACATGCATTAATTTCATCTCATTCTACTTGGGAACTTCTTTGCTAGCAAATGCTGGGTTCTCAATATAATTTGGACAGACAACCCAGACCTCTTGCTTTATCCAAAATTCAGTCCCTGAGTCTTGTTCCTCCCCTCTCCTTTCTCTCATCTTTTTCTCATTCTTTTCCTCTAATGTTCCTCATGTATATAAAATGAATCCAAACCACTCATTATTTAACAATTTACCATGTTCTTTAACCTTCAGTTTCACATACTTATCTGTGACTCAGCTGAACCTGGCTTACTTCCCTGTCCTTGGGCTTCATGACTCCTTGAGTGTCTCATGTGAAGTATTTATTTTTGTACAAAGAAAAATGTGCCTGAGAGGGAGGTCATTGTTTTTAGCACAATTAACTGTAGAGCTAAAGCTGGCAGGCACCTAAGAGGCCATTTTGTCCAGTATCTTTCATTTTATAGAGGAAAAATATAAAGCCCTGGAAGAAAAGTAACTTGTCTAAGGTCATACTGGTACTAAGTAGCAAAACTGGAATTTGAGAGTCTAGGTTCTCTGACTCCAAATCCAGAGTTCATTCCTAATAGCATAAAGCAAACAACAACAACAATAACAAAAACTGCTAGTGTAGTAAATCCTATTCTAAGATACCAGCATGATGAATGACAATAATGTTTGTTGTTGCTCAGAAAGTTTCAGGATCTGTCCATAGTAAATTAGGTTAAAAGTAATACTTACAACTAGCAGAGCCAGGGTTGAGCATAGGCCCTATGACTCTAGGCTTAATTTCTGGTACAGCTCACAAGAAATTCTTGTGTAGAAATCTCATCTGAACAATCAGCTGCAATATGCTTGGACCACATTTGACTATGTAGGAGAATATTCTTGGTATGAGATATGCATGCTTTTTTAAATGATTTTCCTCCATTCATGATGCCACCCACTTAAAAACTACTTGTTTGGACCATGCAAACTGGCTAAGTGCTCTTACAAGAAGACCAATTTCTTGAAAAGGAACACTTTTCATTTTGCTCAACAGAAATTATTTATTTATTTTAAAAACTACCAAGATCAGTTATATATTTGGAAATAAATATCAGTATGTTAGTTATGTTTTTTAAGTTGAAGATTTTAATCAAAATCAAATCTTCCAAAAGAGGGTGAAGAAAAAGAGATACAGAAAGACAGAGACAGAGACAGAGACAGAACAATAGAAATAGACAGAGAGACATGAAGAGAGAGATGGGCTCTCTCCATAAAACAGGTAATCCATGATTTAAAAAAAATCAGTGTATTCATAATTATCTGAGAATTAGATATGAAAAATAAAGGCTTCTTTATTTAGACCTTTCTACTTAAATAATGCAGCAATGGGGAGTGATTTCATGGGAACATGCAATTTAATATAATTGAGTAAGGGAATTAGAATGTTACATTCACTGTTTTAATGGCATGGTTCTTAAGATAGCTAAGAACATTATGCTGAAGGCAGGAAGAGATTTCTGAGACAGTGAAAAATGAAAACAGATGCAATAGTAAATCTTAGGCACAAAAGACATGAAGGGGAAAGTAGGAAAGGGAAGTTTCATAAATATGGGGAATGTGTGGCCAAACAAAAGGCATAATGAGATAGTCAAAATAGAAGTTAAATTAGCCTGGGCTAAGCATTTCTCTGAATTTGTTTTCCTTTGAGAGATCCACAACCAGAAGACAATATCAAAATTCTGTGATATGCTGTCATCAACACCATCTCCTTGGGTGGGAACATAACAGCCTTTTTGCAGTATCATTTGCACAGTTTAAAGTAATGAAAATTAAAATCCAAATTACATTAAAGTTGGACAGAAAATAATTTATAATTATAGAATTTCCCAGGTGGGAAGAGCCCTAAATAATTTAATCCAACCCCATCATTACATGGTTGGGAAGCTGAGATGAAGATAACACATTGGATAAAAAATTGGGACCCAACATGATCTTCACAGTTTCCAAAATTTGGCTAAATCAAATAAGATGGCATGTCATGGAGTTAGAGGTAAAGTCATACATTCCATCTGTGATGCTGAGCAAGTCATTTAAACTACAGTGGCTCTTAGGTCCTGATTTGTGAAATGAGGGTATAGGACTAGATAGCCTTTAAGGTTGTTTCCAGGGATAAATATGGTCCTATGATCTTAAGAAAAGATAAGTCCTCAAGTCAAGTCAACAAGTACTTACTAGACAGATACTATATGCTAGGCAATATGTTAATAACTGGAGATACAACGGTGATGGGGAGGGGCACAGTCCTTCCTCTCCAGAAGCTCATGTTTTATACAGAGTGAGGGAGGACAGACAAATGACTATCTACAAACAAGATTGATATAAGGTAAGTTGAAGATAATCGAAAGTGAAAAGGCACTGGGAAAGCAAATTGGGGTGTGGTGGGGGGCTTTTTAATGAAACTTTAAGGAAGGCTGGGAAGGTACATAGTTAAAGTTATCCAAAAGCAAGTTTGTGTGTGTGTGTGTGTGTGTGTGTGTGTGTGTGTGCATGCGTGCATATGTGTTTGTGTTTGTGTATTTGTGTGTTTAATCCGTAGAGTTCATAAAAGAGAGCCTCTAATTTGCTTCTTTTGGGGGATACGAAAGAGAAAATTACTCTTCTGGTATATGTTATGCTAGGTAGTCTTTGAAGTCCCTCCCACCTCTGAAAGTCTCTGTGACCTACAATGTCCAAAGAAGTAAAATGACTTACATAAGATCCATATACTGAATTAGTCACAATTTTAAGAATAAAACTTTTGGCTCCTTGGATGGCATGTAGAAAGTAGAGAGTCCAATGGAGTTAAGGAAGACCTAGGTTGAAATCTGAACTCTTAAATTTGCTTCTTTGAAATTAAGAGCAAATCACCTAAATGAGGATGAAAAACCTGTAGTATCTCTCTTACAGGACTATTGAGGAATCCCAGTGAGATAATGTATCTTAATTTTTTAGAAACTATTATTCCCCCTTATAATATCTGAGCAGAGAAAAGTGTAATGATAATATCAATTCACTATTTGAATGAAGGAATAAAAAGCATTTATAAAGTGAATCCAGATAAAACTTGGGAATAATAATACAAATAAACAAAACAAACAAATGAGAGTCTCTTTCCATAAAGAACTTACATTCTATTTTAATTGGTTTTTTTGTTTGTTTGTTTGTTTGCTTTTTTGTGGGGTTTTTTGGTGAGGCAATTTGGGTTAAGTGACTTGCCCAGGGTCACGCAGCTAGTAAGTGTCAAATGTCTGAGGCTGAATTTGAACTCAGGTCCTCCTGAATTCAGGGCCAGTGCTCTATCCACTGCACCACCTAGCTGCCCAAGAACTTACATTCTAGAAGAAGTGGTAGTCTGCCCAAGAACTTACATTCTAGAAGAAGTGGTGGTCTGGAATGATGTTTTGGCCTGATAAGTCATATGGATGGTAATCAGAGGCATTCGGGAATAAATTGACAGAAATTTTCCAGAAGCAATGGAATATTAATTTGATTATTGTCACTAGTAAAATAGATTAAAAGTAGAACATGGTAAAAGGAGGTATAGGTCCTGAAGTAGGGCAGATGATAAGTACATGGCTGAAGTGGACTGTTGGAAGGGAAGTGAAACATAAGTTCTGGTGTTAGCTAGATATGGTAGACTATATCTTTTCTAGATAGTATTAAAAGTAATTAATAAAAATGCTTTAAAATTAATAGAAAACAATGATTTTAATCAAAATAATAGTAGCTAAATTTAAAAAAATACAATTAATATTATTTTAAAAATTAAGACACTATTAATTGCAGTGGATAGAGCACTGATCCTGGAGTCAGGAGGACCTGAGTTCAAATCTGGACTCAGACACTTGACACTTACTAGCTGTGTGACCCTGGGCAAGCCACTTAACTTGAATTGCCTCACCAAAAAAAAGACACTACTAATAGGGAGAATATTAATATCACTAAGTATGTAGTATATGTACATGTATATATATAAAAAATATACATATGCATATGCACACACATAAACATACATATACATATATATTTCTTCCATCTCATATTATTTATTCATTTAACTTATTGTATGTTGCATCTCTCCTATAGAATGGGCCCTATAAATGTGCTATGTATATGTCAGTTATTATTACCATTTATCATTTCAGAGTTCTCTCTTTCATACTACATAGCCTCTCTGGAACATTTTCTACATATTCTGAGTGGAAAACAAATAGGAGTTAATAAAAGAAAGAATAAACTTCTCCCAGATAATTGTGGATATAAAAGGATATTAATATATCCTCTTACCTCTTCACAGGGGAAGTTACCAATGTTTTCTCTTCCTTCTGTATCTCCATACAACTTTTGCACCATACTTGGCAAATAGCAGGTACAAAGTAAAACACTGATTACTGGGTGTCATGTTGAATTACCTTTTAAAGGGAAAACATGGGAATTTTTTAAAATGAGGTTTTACCTCATGGAAAAGAAATTGGTAAAGTTAATAAAAGAAACAGTCAGTGTTGGAGGGGCTAGGCAAATTATTCCACAATAAGCTGTGTATTGATCTGAACATTCTGGAAAGCAATTTAGAATTATAATAAAAAGTAGGATTAGTAAGATTTCCATTTCCTTTAACCTACATATATGCATGCTAGGGATGTTCCCAAAGAGATCAAAGAGAGAATGAGAAGTCCCTTATTTGCCAAAATATTTATAGCATTTATTTAAATATTTATCCTTTCAAAATCAGCTAACATTCTATTTTCTACAAGAAGACTTCTCCAGACTCCCTAATACTACTTCCTTGCCTCTAAGATGATCTCCTAATAAGTTTACACGCACATATATGTGTGTATGTATATAACAAGACATATATATATAGTTATATATGTACCTATATACATGTGTTTTAATATATGAATATATGTATATCCATATATCTATATATGGATATCTATGTAATAATCTAGCTAGTTATCTCTTACTGGTTCATAGATATTTTCATGTTGTCTCCCCTATAATACTGTGAGATCCTTGAAAACAAAGGCTGTTCTCACCTTTTTTATATCCTTAATGCTTAGCATGGTCTCTGGCACATGATAAGTACTTAATAAATTATCATAGACTCATCTTGACAAAACAGTACTCTTTTGTAGCAAAGAAACAGATAACAGATAACAGAGATGCCCATTCACTGGGCAATTGCTAAATGAAATGTAGTACATAAATAGTAGGGAATATTACTAAATTATAGGAATTGGAGAATATAAAGAATTCAGGGAAGTGTGGAAAGTATTTTATGAACTGATGTGGAGGAAAAAAAGCAGAGATAAGAATGCAGTATACACAATGACTGTGACAAAGAAAATGGAAAGAAAAACAAAAATGAATCTATACCTGGTATAGTGATGAAGACTAAATTCTGCCTCTGCAAAGAGTTGAGAAAATATATCTCCCTTGCATCTGTAAATAATGGAAGACTATGCATGTGCGGTATTATATAGGTCATATGGGTTATTTTTTTATTAAATGACCTTATTTTTCTTTTTAAATTTTGATGTGAAATGCCTCATTCAGTAGGAAAAAGGGTGGGATATATTTGGAAATAGAAGGTGATATAAAAAGATATAAAAAAATAATAACTTTTTAAAGCAGGGACAGTCTATAGATTCATTTTTTTTTTTTTTTTTTTTTTGCCAAATAGAACTTTGGTTACAGGATAATAGAAGTAAAAATAGAAAGGATTTTAGAAGCTACCTAATCAAATCTCCTCATTTTACAGATAAGGAAATTAAGGTCCTTTATCTAGAAAAAAATCTTGGGGGCAGCTAGGTGTGAGATTTAAAATTGGCTATCAGATCATAAATCTCCCATCTTTAACCTTTCCCTTATCTCCCAGACTAGTAAATGGAAGAAGCTTCTAGTTTTCTAGTTAGAGCTTTATTGCATGGTAGTTACCAGGTGATGTTGATTAGAGGGATAGGAAAGTAGAAACACAAAACAAATAGTCTTAAATCTAAGCTTAGTCTATATTCCGTATAAAACTCACCAAAAGCCCAAGGCCACCTTTGGGGAGAGAGAGAGATCGAGTCAAGGGCATGCTGCTAACCGTGAGCCAGGCTGAGTTGAACTCCAGTCAGCGTCTGTCTGTGCAGCACAGCCAGAGGACCAGCAGAGCAGGAAAAAGATCCCACTTCCGTTCTCTCCTTGCCTTTTAAGCTCGCACTGAGAAGTTGAGTGCTTAGCAGGCAGTCTGGCGTGCGTAGCAAGCGGACTGGCATGCATAGCAGGTGAACTGTTGGCACAGTGGATAAAGCACGGGCTCTGGATTCGGGAGGACCTGAGTTCAAATCCCGCCTCAGACACTTGACACTTACTAGCTATGTGACCCTGGGCAAGTCACTTAACACTCATTGTCCTGCAAAAAATAAATCTTGCATAGAATTTTATATACACTTTATCTCATTTGAATTTCATAATAATTCTATGAGCTAAATACTATCAGTGGCATTATTCCCTTTTCACAAATGAGGTTAAGGGGTTTAAACATAGCTACATGGATAATAAATATCTGAGGTGGGATTGGAACCCAGGTTTTCTAACTTCACGCCCAATACTCTATCTATTGTACCACAGTGCATTTACATTAACATAATTTTTAATCTTAAATTGTAATTAATTATGTGGTCCTTAGAGGAAGCACTTACCTCTCTTTTTGGGGTTTCTAAGAATTGTTCAATTAAGTCTCCAAGGTATAATAAAATATAAAACAAGATATAGTTGTGGAAAAGCTTATTTCAAACTACTGAGGGTTTTTCCCCCTTCTGAGGATCACTTTCCGTGGGAAATTATGAGAATCCCAAAAAAATAAACCTTTTCAAAGAGTAGAGAGAATTTTAATTGTTTCCCAGTGGTGTGTGAGACCTCAAGAAAAAACAATTTTGCTTTTAAAGGCTGTAGGTCCCCACTGAAAAGATGCAGGATTCAAAATCCTTAGTGGGGCAATAGTAAAGTGATGGCAATTGCTTTGTGAGCTACTTCACCTTTGGTGTCAAAGCAAATATCCTGAGTATGAAAAAGGTGGACAGCCAGGGATGTGGGCTGCCGATCAGGAGTAATCTGGTAAAATACAATGAGGAAATTTCCCTGACCTACTCCACTTTTCCTAGAACACCAGAAGATCTGATTCTCATCAAAGGAATATTTTGCTTCTTAATGACACTAGGACCTAGGTAGTTATCTTAAAGATTGTACCTGGAAAACAAGATCAGAAATTCCCAAACTCAAGATATCTCAGCTGAAATGCCTGAGCTGTTCTTCTTCAAGATAGTTTGGGACAGGATTTATTTTTAAAAAGGTGACTGAGTTGGAAAAGGTTACACCTTTTATTCCCCAGCTCCAAAGAAATGGAGTGGTTTGTACCGTCAGTCACCAGGTATTAAGCAAATGGACTTGCTTATAGCAGTCTTGCTATTAAAATGCCAAATAGAGGAAAAGCAGTATCATCTGGCAGCTTTCATTAATACACAGGAACATGGTTTGCATTAAAGATGTGCTACTTGCTTGTACTTACTCCCAATTTAACAGGCCCATGGTTTAAAGGGGCATTATCTAGCACTGTGGGACTTATTACATGAAGCAAGAGGCTTTTTCAAAGTAAAAGTTGCCTCTAAAGTTAATGGGAATGGCATTATGACTGATGGAATATTTCATAGCGTTCTGTCCCCTAAGGATGGGAGAAGACATATGGATGAAAGGATGTATTATGCCTTCAGGCTACCAGTCCTTTTACCTACACCCTACACTTCTATCCATGTTTGAAACTGAGCTCAAATAAAACCTTTCCCCCGCCCCCTGCAGTTATTCAGTGTTCTTTCACTAAAGAACTCCTCTGATGCCTCATTGAGTTTTCAAAGACTCTTTAAGGCTATGCCAATTGGGACACCAGCTCTGGCAAGTCCTACCAATATGGAAAGGCTTCAAGTATCAGACCAGAGATGTTATCCAAAGATCAGCCCAAGTATATGCAAATTAGGCTCATCACCAGGGGGCTGACCTCCAGGTGATAAATTCTTCTGCCTTGGCAACTCATGAAACATAGATGATCTGAGATGTTTACCAGTGGAAGGAGTATCCACAAAAATAAAACATGAATTTTTCAAACTGAGTTTTCCTTTGTTAGGACAGGAAGGAAGAAAACAAAATAACATGTTACAAACCCACTTATACTCAAGTTCTCATTTTATGCGAAAGGCGGAGTACATTTGGAGTGAAAAGGGCCTGGGTTCACATCTAGCATCACAGACACACAGGTTATGTGACCCTAGAGTAGTGATTTCCTCTCTTTGTGCTTTTGTTGACTCATTTGCAAGAGTTGGGGGGATGGTTTCTAAGGAGAAACTTCTAACTTTAAATCTCTCATACTGGCTTTGCCACTTTTTACTTATGTGACCTTGGTGTAATCACAACCACTATGGGCCATTTCCTCATATGCAAAGTGAAGGGGTTGAACAAGATGATCTATAATCCTATAATCTACTGCCTAACTTCAACTTGTGTCACTCTCCTTAAGTTCTCTCTGTTCATCTGAAAAACCATTGGAGAGAGAGAAGGTAAAAAGCATTAATATAGTTCCTATTAAGTTCCAGGTATTTGCTAAGTGGTTTTTTTTTAATATTTTTCATTTGATTCTCAAAAAACCCCTGTGAGGTAAGTACAGCTATTATCTTCATTTCACCACTGAAGGAACTAAGAGAGAAGAGTTTAAGTCACTTTTCTAGTCATATGCCTAGTTAATGAATGAGACTGGAGTTGAACACAGGTGTCCCTGATTCTAGGCTTACTGTTTTATTTAATTCACCACAAGCTGCTTCTGGAGCTTCAGAATTATGTCATTGTAATATAAAATATATTAGTGCTCTTTCATCACTCTTCCTGAAATTCTGAAATCAATCCATGAAGAGGGCATGATGAATCAGTGTGCACTCAGTGTCTCTGGTTTGGGACACAGTATAGGGACACCAGTATAGTACTGGTCTACAAATGCCACCCTAATCCTCTCTCTACACACCTTCCCTAAATCAAAGTTCTCCCTAGGAATAAACCCATCCCTATAGGGACCAAGACTCACATACTGCCACAGATCCTCATGAGGATACAAGCATACCCACAAATCATGGCCACAAATTCATACTTTCTGTGGATCTACAGTCTAATATTTCTATCTCTTCACAGATCCAAGACAACATATCCATCTCTAAGACACTAATACCCTTTTGTCATGCTTAACAACTACTCCATAATCTGACTTCAGGAATCCAAGGACCAGTTTCCCAGTTATATCTTCATCAATGTATAATGTCCTAATTGCTTTGTTATTTCAAAGAGGATAAATAAAAACCACAGGTAAATCCTTTCAGATCTTGTCTCATGGCTAATTCCTGCTTCACAGTCAACCACAATAATGTACAGGAATGAAGGCAGCTAGGATAAAGCCCTGGCATTTTGGCCTCCATGTAACCTGCCTATAAGTAGTATATTTAAACCGAAGTGGAGGTATAATCCATTTTAGTGTATATGAAATAGGTACTATCCTGCCTCAACACACAGAGAAACAGAATTGGAGAAATTGAGGAAAAAGAAAAGGAAGCAGATGTGATCTACTAGTGTAGCTGCAGTATTCTTGTATGGTCCCTGAGGACATTCTCCTCCATGCTTAAGTTCATATTTTCTGGTGGGATTCCTCCCTTTTACAAAGTGAAGCAGCAGGGTATGCCCTATTTGTGTTCACTCAGAAAATCTCACCTGTGATGACTGCACTATTAAAGCTACTTTGAGGCCTAGGTATTTCACACGGCATCTGAGCATCAGACTGTGATGAATGTATGAAACAGGGTCATTGAGAGTTGTGCCTCTGAAAGTCTGGTCTGAAATCATTCTTTCTCTCTTAGGGTGTGTTTGTGTCAGCGATTTGGGAAATTTGATGAATGTTTTCTTTTTTTGTGACTTCCTAGCTGAGGAAGAAAAGCTGGTTTTAAGTGAGGACACTGAAAAGTACAATTCTTTGATACCTCTCAGAATCAGAGATACAGAAGACACATTTAATGCATCCACTCAGAGAGAATAGAATCAACAGTCATTTTGCTTTCTTTGAACTCCTAGATCATATTACTTGTGTCTCTCTTGTGCCCTTTTTCTCATCTCCCTTTGCCCCTATCATATCCTCTCTAATATCATATTGGTGTGCATGCTCTATCCCCTCTTGGTTATAAGCTTCTTGAGAGGAGGATCTGTATTTCATCTTTATGTCCCATATACCTGACACAATGCATTCAATTGCAAATTCAACGCACTTTTATTTATTATATACAAGGTGATAGGCTGCGTGTCAGTGTATAGAGGACTATAAACTAGAAAAGGTGGAATAGATAGTGGAGAGGAGGCTAGCCTTAGAGTTAGAAATACCTGGGTTCAAATCCTGCTACTATACACATACCAGCTATGTGAAAATGGGCAAGTTAATTATCCTCTCAGTTTCCACAAGCAACTCCCTAATTCCCTAAGGTATAAATAAAATGCCAATCTACATCAGAGGAGAGATTGTCTATACAAAGAGTTAGCTATCCTGATGAAATAACAAGTCTAGTTTTTTTTTTTTTTAATGAAGCAATAATAAGCAAAGAACTTAGAAGTAATAAGACCTTCAACTCTTGTGGTAGCCATGTGAGTGGAGAGAAGGGGGGATGTGTATAGAAAAAGAATCATTAAGACAACTGCTGATTAAATATGGGGAGTGAGGAAGAAAATGACTCCAAGGTGAGAAACATAAGTGATTCAGGAATATGTCCTTGAGAGGAATATAATGTTTGGAGAAGGGGTGTGGTGGTATGTATGGTAGGGAGTGGGAGAAAGAGGTAGAAAATGAATTTTGTTTTATATATTTATTGAGTTTGAGATACATATCCAGGTACAAATGTTGGCAGGCAGTTGGTGCCTGGAGACTTGAGTTCAGAAGAGAAATTAAATTTAGATACATACACTTCAAGTCTATATATGCAGCTATGGAGATGCTAATTGCACATATTGGAGCAAGTGAGGTCATAAGGGACAGTGTAGAGAGAAAAGATGACCTGAGACAGAGATGGAAGACATTCATACCTAGGGGGAAGAAGATGGACAATGATCTGGAAGAAGAGTGGATAGAAGGTAGGAGAAGACCTGAGAATGCAGTTACAAGAATGAACAAAGAACATTCTTATGAAAGGGGTAGTCAATTATGCCAATATCTAGAGAAGAGAATATAGAGAGAAGAGGATATGGAGGATGAAGATTGAGGAAAGGCCATAAAATCTGAAATCAAGCTCATTTTTCAACCTTTGAGAAATTTGTCTAATTAGAAAGGTGGATTCAGGAGTTACATCTCAAGGGGCTGATAAGTAAATAGAATCTAAAGAAGTGAAGTCAACACTTCCTAGGAGTATGACAATAAAAAAGAGAGGATGGATACAGTAGAAACATAACCTGAAGGGATTCAAGGGTCAATTATATGGAGGCATAAAGGGAACCAGTGAATGAGAAAAGCCTGAAGTTTAGATAGGAAGAGAGAATGATAAATGAGACAAGCCCTTGGAAGAATTGGGAGGGCATATAATTATGGGGACAAGAAAAGTGTTAGTTTTGGCCAGGAAAACTTCTATTTCTTGCTCCAAGGGAAAAAAAGAAGATAGGTGAATGTGAATAGGGCTTTTGAGGTGTGTTGGACAGGTGATGAGGGATTTTGTGAAAGATGACTTCAATTTTCTCACTAAAACAGTTGGTCATATGCTAAGAGAAAAGTGAGTGAGGAGATGAATTGGGCTCTTGAGGAGAAAAGGTAAGGGTTGGAACAGCTGCTGAGAAAAGTATGATAGAGAGCCAATCTGGGGATAATTAAAGGTTATGCTGGGCAGTGAGAGCCCACTTGCAATTAGACGATATGAATTTATATTGGAAACAGTCAGCATGGCTGGATGACTTTCTCCTGAAGCCTTCAGCAGCATAGGACTATGTTTAGTTTTTAAACTCCCTACAACCTATCTTTCCAGTCTGGTTGGACATTACTACCCTTCCCACACTCTGCAATGCATTCAAACTGCTCTTTTCTCTCTTCATTCATTATACTCCACTTATGGTCTTTGTGCATTTGTGCTGACCATTCCTCATGCCTGGAATGCCCTCCCTCCTTCCCATCACCATGCAGAGTTCCTTTATTCCTTTAAAAGACACCTATCCTTCTGTATTAAGCCTTTCCTGTTCTATTCCCAAGTATTAGGACCCTTCCTCCCAAACTCTCTTGGTTCCACCTGTTTTGAATATATGTGCATTTACTAATTTTATATTTTTGCTGTATATATTTTAATATGTTCTTCTTGTTTCTCATATATTATAGTGTAAGCTCACTGTGAGTAGGGATTGTTTCTTTGTATTTGTATCACCTGTGCTTGACATATATTAAATGCTTAATAAATACTTGCTTATGGGGCAGCTAGGTGGTGCAGTGGATAGAGCACAAGCCCTGGAGTCAGGAGTACCTGAGTTCAAATCTGGTCTCAGACACTTGACACTTACTAGCTGTGTGACCCTGGGCAAGTCACTTAACCCCAATTGCCCCACCAAAAATAAATAGATAGATAGATAGATAGATAGATAGATAGATAGATAGATGGATGGATAAATACTTGCTTACAATTGTTGATAAATAATTGATAATTGATTCATATTGGCAAAGATTTGACTCTGCCTTATGGATTAGCTTCAGCGGATGGACCTCAGAAGGATGAGGGAGGATACTATTGTAGAGGAAAATAAATAGTTGAACTACTTAACAAAAAAGTTGTGACTATAAGGGTAAGAAAGTAAGACCAAAGCAAGACTATTGGATGCATACATACACATATACACATACAAATATATGCATACACACAAACATATATGCATATAATACATGAAGGCAGAAGGTTGGGGGAGGGGCAAAGAATACTTTGAATCAACTACTGAACTCCATGAGAAAGAAGGAAGAGGGGGGTTATGACCTCAAGATTTCAGAGTAAGACTTTTCCCTCACAAAAGCAAGAAGGGCATCAAATGTATAGTTAATAAAAGTTCAAGGAGATAAGACAGAACGATTTTCACACAAATGTAAATCCTACCAAAGTAATATCAGAGAACTTAACTACTTAAGAACCCTGCTGAGACTAACTGCCCACAGCTCATCTTCATGATACATGCTCCATGAAAATAACTACAGAGGTTTATGTTTCATGGATTAGTCAAGCTAACAGTCCTATTATATTCCCATAAAACAAAGGGTTCAATATGAACCCTCCTGGTCCTATAATTACACACAAAAGTTTGATAATGACATTGTCTTGTTGCCTTGATGTTAAGTATAATGTAGTTCTTTTCTTTTCTTTTTTTAAATTTATTATTATTATTTTTTTTTTAGTGAGGCAATTGGGGTTAAGTGACTTGCCCAGGGTCACACAGCTAGTAAGTGTTAAGTGTCTGAGGTCAGATTTGAACTCAGGTCCTCCTGACTCCAGGGTCGGTACTCTATCCACTGAGCCACCTAGCTGCCCCTAGTTCTTTTCTTTAGATAAATATATACGTATACATGTATGCCAATTTTAATCACTTTCTTGAATCATATTATGAATACACATCTATTTTGTATGTGAAGGGGGACATTCTAACACTCAGTAAATTTGTTCTAGCCTTTCATTTTCCAATCTTAATGCCTTTGGGTTTTAATAGTGTGCCTTGTAGGTAGCATATTTTTGAGGGTTTTCCACCTATTATTCATCCTGCCATTCTCTTTCATTTTACTAGAAAGTTTAATTCATCCACACTTAAAATAATAATTGTTAGGCATATATCTTCCTCTTTTGATTAATTTTGAATTTATTTTTCTTTTTCTCCATTTTTAAAGTCAGCATTTTGTCCCTCTAAATAAATATGGTTACACTAATTTGATCCCACTATTTTACACAGTTTTCCTTTTTTTTCTCCTGCTTCCCACTTATCTTTCTTATTCTAGGTTCTTTTGGTTCACTTAAGTTATCCTCTTTCTTCCTTTCTTTTTCTTTATCTTTTTTTCCTTCTTCCTTCCTTCATTTTCTCTTTCCTTCTTTTTCTTTCCTTCTTTCCTTTTTTTCTTATGTATTCTGCTGCCACCTGAAATTTCTTTCTATTCTCCTTCACTTTCTCTGCCTAAATATTAGAAAAATCCCATTCTCTCCCACTGTTGGGCCCCAGCTTCCTTAGTAACATTAATTTGTGGTGTCTTTTTCAAAGAATTGCTGCTTTACTGTTTTCCCCTTACTTCAATATCCAAATAGGTTATACCGAATTATAATTTCCATTAATGGTTTATACACTTAATGATTCTTACTTATTCCTTTCTTGTCCTTCATATAGAGTCAAGCTCTGGAAATAAGCAATATGTGCTTTATTGTACATTATATTTCCATATTTTTATGTTTTATGTCCTTTCCCTTCTCCATGTTTTCGTTGTGATATGTGTGTGCACATGTTTGGAGGGAGGGAGGGTCATTTTTCTTTTATGCATCATGCCTATAAATGTCATTGAAAGAGGCAATGCAGTGTTTTGGGTATTCCTCTGAGTCTTGAATAATGATGACCAATCTTTATTCCTTCCCTTTCCATTTTTCAAATTTATGTCCTCAAGTCCTAGATGCTAACCACCCCCACTGACCAACATAGCAGGCACTCCCTCTTCTGGGAAGGAAGGAATTCCTAGAAATCTTAACCCTTGATTGCCAAAGGTGGCACCCCAAAATTATTCTGAAATAATATTTATTATCAAACCCCTAACACTCCTGCCACTCAATGGGGATATCCATCAATGACTTCCCAGTTTTCTCTCTTCTTGGGCAAGATCAGTCTTCCATTCCTTCAGGTCAATCTTGGCTCCGCTCCACTCCTCTTTACTCTCCTACCATACGTACCCCCTGGATTATCACTGCTGTCATGATTCTCCTACCTTTGTGACATATGCTTCTCAATTCCCTTTTACAAGATTGTTATTCTTTTTCTGACTCCGTGTGTGTGTGTGAAGGAGGGTTCTGTCTTTGGCCATCTTTTCTATGCTATCTATTGCTTGTTCATTTCATCATCTCCCTTGGGTTCAATTATCATCATTATGCAGATGACTCTCACACACGCACACACACACACACACACACACACACACACACACACATATATATATATATATATATATATATATACAGCTACCATGGCTGCTCTGAATTCAAATAATACATCTCCACTCATTTGCTAGATATCTCCACCATAATAGCCATCTCAAACTCAATATATTAATATCTGAACTCTTAATCTTTCCCCCTAAATCATTTCTTCCTCTAAACTCCCCCATCCTGATGAGTATAGGACCATTCTTCTAAGTAACTTGTAATTTCTAAGTAACAAGTAATTTGGTTAACCCGAACTTTCCTCAACTCTTCCCTCTCACTCATATCCTACATGCCATTAGTACTTGATTCAATCTTTTCAAAATCACTTACATTGTTCCCTTCTCTCTTTTCACATAATAATGATTCAAGTCCTGGTCTTCATCAGCTCTTATCTGTAGTATTCCAATAGCTTCCTAATTGGCCTCACTATATTTAGTTTCTCTTCCTCCCCAATACATTCTCCCATAAAGCTGCTTTACTGGCATCCTTAAATCACAAATATTATCATGTCACTAACTTATTCAAGAAGTTTCAGTGGCTCCCTATTGATTCTAGGATAAAATATGAATTCCTCTGTTTGACATTTAAAGCCCTTAATAATGTGTTCTCAGTTTATCTTTCCAGGTGAATTAAACACTAACTCCTATTACATACTCTATTCTCCAGTCACATGGCCTAGAATATAAAACATTCCATCTCTCACTCTTGTTTCTGATGCTTAGAATGTTTTTCTCCAACTCTGCCTTTTAGAATCCAACTCATTTCAAGGACCAGTTCAAGTGCCACCTTCTTCAAGTATCCTTTCCTAATATCCTTTGTTTTTATCGCTATGCATCAAAAATTACTTTATGTTTATATAAAGTATATGTTGTGTTTTTTGTCATAAAACTTGTCTTTTAGGGGCAAGGTGGCATAATGGATAGAGACCTGAAATCAGAGACTAGAATATCTGTGTTTCAGTCCCATCTCTGACACCCTTCTGTGCGACTCTAGGCAAGCCACAGTCCTTCATGTCAACATTCTAAGACTATAAGTTGTATAGAAGGTGACAATCTGTATTAATAGAGGGAGTTGTGGCATCTGAGAGTTCCCTATTCCTATCAAACTCAGGTTCAGTCTCTATCCCTATTCTATAACTTGTACTAAATAATCTGTATGCTAACTTTATTATAGTCTATCACCACTAAACTATAAGCTCTATGAGAGCAGGATATTTTTTTACCCCTAGAGCATAGTTCTTGCATATAGTAGTCATCTAAAATGTGTTAATTGATTTGTCCAAAGATCATAGAAATTACTAAGTCTTCTTTTCTATAAAGCAAGACAGGTGTTATTGAATCTCTGTCTCCTATGTCTTAAAATCAATTTCTTTTGTCATTCTACAACAATACATATGTGTATATATGTATATATTTTTGTATATGTATATATATATGCATGCAAATTTATATCTATACGTGCCCACATATACATGCATATGCCCACTCATATATATGTGTGTGTTGATATATACACATATGCATGATTATATACATAAATACATATATTTGTGTGTGTATGTATTATTTTATCATATTATACACACACACACACACACACATATATATATACACACATATATGTGTGGGTATTATACCTATATGTGTGTATATTAGAATGAGTCTGACAAAGGTCATAGTAGAGACAGAGGATGTTGGTGACTGAGACTAGACTGAGCTAAGCTTAATGGAGATTCAAGGTTAGAGATAGGTAACAGAAGCTAATGGGAGAAAGGTAACTTTCACAAGGATTATGGGAACAGGAGATGGGGCAAGAGAGGCACCAGTTAACTAGAGCTATCACAACCTGGGGTCCTCTGATAGTATACGGCAAAGTCATTAGGAGTAGGAATTGACATTTGTCTATTACAGACTACATTTTATATGGGAAGGCAGAACTCCCCTTCATAAGAAAGGACAGTGTGGTAAGAGGAATGTTTACCAAGGACTCACACCATATAGACTAGGCTAATTCTTTTCCTTGAAAGGTATCACAACTGACCTAAAGACAATTGGCTCAGGAGAATAAAGACTTACTGTTCATTTAATTTCTTGGTTCCCTGAGTTAAAAAAAAATGTAAGGCAAAGGGAACTCTAACTGCTTCCTCAGTATTCATTAACAGACCACCATGGACAGCAAAGAGGCTGGAAAACTACTCCACTGAATCAAGAATATGTCTTTTTAGGATATACTTTCCCTCTTCTGAATGTCCTTTTTAAAGATACCTAAGTGAGATTCATTTTATTAACTCTCATATGTTCCACAAGTTATTATTTTTTTGTTTTTTTTTGGTTTTTTTGTGGGGCAATGGGGGTTAAGTGACTTGCCCAGGGTCACACAGCTAGTAAGTGTCAAGTGTCCGAGCCGGATTTGAACTCAGGTACTCCTGAATCCAGGGCCGGTGCTTTATCCACTGCGCCACCTAGCTGCCCCACACAAGTTATTATTTTAAACCATTCTTAAGTGTGATGTACCAGACTGGCCTATGCTAATACTGACCTACTACACTACAGAGGGAATGAAATCCACTCAGAGGAAAACCTAAGGGGTGAAGTGTTTAGGGAAGTCTAGATAATATAGGTTTTGACTGGCCCAGGTGACTTTGGGTTGGACTCTGGGACAATCAGCTCTAGGATGAATGCATTACACATAATACACATTTAATAAATGTTGAATGAATGAATGGATGGACTCTTTCTTGAATTAGAGTTGTTGATGGAAAAAGGTTTTTATAATCTAATAAATAAAATGTCTAATTATTACTTAAATCATCTCCAGAAACCTAATATGGTACATTGCTCAGAGTAGGCACTCAATAAATGTTTGTTGAATGATGAATGAAAAAACAAATGAATAGATGGATGGAAAAAGCTTTGAGCATTTTTTAGTACAACCTACTCATTTTATAAGCAAATGAACTGAAGTTTTAAAAAGGGAAAGTAATTTGAATAAAGTTGTACTGCTAAAGAACAGAAAAACTAAAACCAGAATTTAGGTATCCAGATTCCTAGTATACTGTTCTCTCTTACTATATCTCAGCATCAACATATTTTCAGCTTATCATGAATTCAGGATTTAAAATTCATATAGGTCTTGTCATGTTTTTTTGTTTGTTTGTTTGGGTTGTTGGGGGTCTTTTTTTGGTAGGGCAATGAGGGTTAACTGATTTGCCCAGGGTCACACAGCTAGTAACTGTCAGGTTTCTGAGGCCGGATTTGAACTCAGGTCCTCCTGAATGCAGGGTCAGTGCTTTATCCACTATGCCATCTAGCTGCCCCCTTGCCATGATTTTTGAAGGTAACCCCTCATTATTTCTTTTTTTTTAAAAATCTCTCTCTCTCTCTCTCTCTCTCTTTAGTGGGGCAAAGAGGGTTAAGTAACTTGCCCAGGGTCCCACAGCTCCTAAGTGTTAAGTGTTTGAGGCTGGGTTTGAACTTTTAACTCAGGTCCTCCTGAATCCAGGGCCAGTGCTCTATCCACTCCACTGTGCCACCTAGCTGCCCCCTTCCTTATTATATACACACAGACACACACACACATATATACACATATACACACATATACATATATAATGTATGTATGTATATGTATATATGGGTGTAGATGTTCAACGTTTCACGTCTGAGATCCAAAACCAGAGTGAGAGGTAGCACCCTTAGAGACATGCTTTTCGCCGATGATGCCGCACTTGCCTGCCACTCAGAGCGTGAATTGCAGACCCTGATGGATCACCTCTCCCAAGCTTGCATGGACTTTGGCCTAACCATAAATCTTAAAAAGACGAAAGTCATGTGTCAGAGTGCTATGTAGGCTCCACTGATACACATCAGTAGCTACCAGTTGGATGTCGTAAGCCAATTCTCATATCTTGGCTCTATCGTCAGTGACAATTTGTCACTTGATTCTGAGATCAATCAGAGGATTGGGAAAGCTATTTAAACCATGTCTAAGCTTGCCAAGCATGTATGGGCAAACAGTAAACTGACAAGACGAACTAAATTTGCTATTTATAGTGCATGCATCCTGAGTACATTACTGTATAGCAGCAAAACATGGACTATGTATACTAGACAAGAGAAGAAGCTTAACAGCTTCCACATGCACTGCCTTCGGCACATCCTTGGCATATCTTGGTCAGATAGGATCACCAACACAGAAGTACTCCAACACACCCAACTTCCAAGCATCTACACGCTACTGAAACTGAAACAAACTGAAAACTGAAACAAAGACAGCTGCACTGGCTTCGTCATGTGCACTGCATGCAAGACAGGTGCATTCCTAAAGACCTACTTTATGGTGAGTTAGCCTCAGGCCAAAGACCTGCTGGATGCCCCCAGCTTTGCTACAGAGATGTATGCAAGTGAGACTTGAGGGCTCTGGGAATAGACACTGGCAGTTGGGGAGGAGATGGCCAAAGACCACCACGCCTGATGGAGCTCAGTAGTGAGGAGCAGCTTGCGCGCAGCTGAGATGGGCCTTCAACCTCCGGAGGAAGAAAAATGAATGAGATGCAAGAACTGACCAGCAACAGAAAGTGCAGCTTTCTGATGTCATCATTGCAGCAGGAGCTGCGGATCCCGTATTGGACTGCACAGCCACACTGTGGCCTGTGGCTCTTCAAGGCACTGATACATGGTCGTCCACAACTGGTGGAAGCCTACTACTACTAGAATGTATATATGTATAAAGATGTATACATATATGTGCATGTATTTGTATATATATACATATTTTATATATAAATAAAAATATATAAATATTTTATTGTGTGTGTATATGTGTATATGTATATATGTATATATGTATGTATGTATGTATGTATGTATGTATGTATGTATGTATTTTGTTTTAGTTTTAGTTTTGGGGGGGGGTTTGCAGGGCAATGAGGGTTAAATAACTTGTCCCGGGTCACACAGCTAGTAAGTGTTAATGTCTGAGGCTGTATTTGAACTGAGGTCCTCCTGAATCCAGGACCAGTGCTTTACCCACTGAGCTACCTAGCTACCGTCGCTCATTATTTCTTATAACAAAATAGTATTCCACCACAATCATGTGCCACAATTCATCTAGCCATTCCCCACCCGATGGGCATCCCCTGGATTACCACAAAGAGAACCACAATGAATATTTTTGTGGGTTCTTTTCCTTTTTCTTTGATCACTTTGGGATACAGATCTAGTACTGTAATTGCTAGGCATGTACAGTTTATGGTGCTTTGTATTTTGTTCCAAATTGTTCCCCACAATGTTTTGGATCAATTAGGTATGAGGTGGTAAGTCACAGTTGTTTTACTTTGCCTTTCTTTATTGAATAAGATTTAGAGAATTGTTTTCATATAAATATAAATAGTTTTGAAGTCTTTTAAAACCTGCCTGTTTCCATCCTTTGACAATATATCAATTCGGGGAATGGCTCTTAATTTTTTTTATAAATTTGACTCACCTCTATATTCAGATATTTGGCATAGCTCTAAACTCAGAAATGAGGTCTTTATTGGAGAAACTTGCTGTAAATTCATTGACATTGCATCATGTCTACGGTATCTTTGTAGCATAAAGCAATTGCCCAGATTTTCTCCTTTAATTGTCTATTTCAGCTTTTGATTATCTGAAATCATGGATGTATCCCTGCCTTATTTACTTTTGCTGAAAAATATTAGATTCTGTCCCAACCCTTTAAAAAAGTATGTGTATCTTTCCATTTCAAGTGTAAATAACCTATTGTTGGATTCTAGTTTCTAAACAATTTTGCTATCTATTTCTATTTTATGGGTGAACTCATACCATTCGCATTCACAGTTATGATTACTATGTATTTCCCTCCATCCCATTTTCTTCTTTCTTCCTTTCTTCTTTTATCCTATTCCTCCTCAAAAGTCCATTTTGCTTCCAACCACTGCACCACTTAATTTGTCCTCCCTTTTATCATGCCCTCCCTTCTTCTTATACCCTCTTTCATCATCCCCTGCCATTTCTCTGTTACATTTCTATACACAATTGAGTATATGTATGTGTGTGGGGGTTTATATATATATATACACACACACATACACACATATACATACATACATACACATATATATATATATATTACTTTCATTGGAATGGATTCAAAGAGGGATGTATACATATGTACATATATATATGTATATACATACAAACACATGCTTTATATATATATATATAAATATATGTGTATATATGTGTGTGTATACTGAAAAGCTGAGAAAGAGAGATGCATTGGGAAAAGAGGGGAGGGAGAGGTAGGATGGGGAAATTTTTATCATATAAAAAGTTATGCAATTAAGAATATATTCTTCCAGAGGCAGCTAGGTGGCACAGTGGATAGAGCACTGGCCCTGGATTCAGGAGGACCCAACTTCAAATCCAGCCTCAGGCACTTAACAATTACTAGGTGTGTGACCCTGGGCAAGTCGCTTAACTCCAATTGCCTCACCAAAAACAAAGGAGTTATAATACTTGCAATATTTAATTCACTGGGTTCCTGAAAGGAAGGCACATATATATTCTTCGCTCTTTGAACCAATTCCAATGAAAGTAAGGTTCAAGCATTACCTATCACCCTTCCCCATTTCTTCCTCCAATTTAAAAGCTCTTCCTTACATATTGAATTCCTTATGATTACTCTTTAATATTAACCTTCTAATGTTTCTGTTGAGTCTTCTGTTTGAATGCCAAAATTTCTATTTAGCTCCAGAGTTTTCATGAGGAATGGTTGAAAGTCCTCCATTTCATTGAATATCTATTTCTTCCCCTCCCTCCAAAAAAGACATAGACTCAATTTTGCTGGGTAGGTTATTTTGGTTGTAATCCTAGATCTTTTTGACTTCCAGAATCTCATACTCCAAGCCCCTTGATGTGGAAGGCACTAAATCTTGTGTGATCCTGGCAGGTGCTATATGATATTATATCTTCTTTTTATTTAGAATTTTTATTTTCCAAATTACATTTAAAAACAAATTTTGCATCAATTTTTTAAAACTTTGCCTTCCAAATTCTCTTCCTCCCTCCCTCTCCCACCCCATTCCCTCCCCACAAAAACCTCAAGCAATTCAATATAAGTTATGCATGAATAGTCATGGAAAACATTTGCACATTAGCCAAGTTGTGAAAGAAAACAGACAAAAACAAAACTTCAGATAAGGTAACTAACAAAAAGTATGCTTCAATCTGTATTCAGATACCATCAGTTATTTCTCCGGAGATAGATGGCATTTTTTCATAATTCCTTGATAATAGTTGTGGATCTTTGCACTGCTGAAAATAGCCAAGGTACTCCAGCAAATAATCTTACAATATTGCTGTTATTTTGTATACAGTTCATTTCACTCTGTATTAGCTCATGTAGGTCTTTCCAGGTTTCTGATAGTATATTGATCATTATTTTTTATAGTAAACTACATTTATATAGTACTGTAAAGAGAGATTTCCTTATAATAAACCCATGAGTTTGATTATTTTTATCAATAATAGTATTTTATTATTTTCTAGTTACATATAAGGATAGTTTTCAACATTTGTTTTCATAGGATTTTAAGTTCCAAATTTTTCTCCCACCCTCCCTTCCCTCCCTCCTCCCCAAGACAGAAAGCAATCTAAGTTATATATGTGTAATCACATTAAACATATTTCTGCATTAAACATGTTGTGAAGAAAGAAGAAGAGCACAAGGGAATAACCTCAAAAAAGAAGGAAAAAAGAGCTCAAAAGTAGAAACAGTATGGTTCAATCTCCATTCATAATCCACAGTTCTATTTTCTGGATGTTGAGAACATTTTCTATCATGAGTTCTTTGAAATTGTTTTGATTCATTGCACTGCTGAGAACAGCCAAGTCTATCACCATTGTTCATCACACAATGGTTATGAGTTTGATTATTGAAACAGCAGTAATAGATAACATTTAGATCATACCTTATAACTGACAATTTTCTTCACAATATCTCAGCAAAGTACCATATGCTTTATCATCATCAACATCACCAATAAATCCTCATCATTAATCATTCTCCATCCTCATCAATCAATCCTACTAATTTAATTCTCTTCTTCATCCAATCATCAATCAATCAATTAATCCATACATCCATCAATTAATCCATCAATCATCATCATCATCTTACATTGCTCTTGCCTCTTCTTCAAAATCGTTCACAGTTACTATTACTGTGTTTCCCTCCGTCCTCTTCCCTCCCCATGACATTTACTCTATTTTATATCTTTTCACCCTATCTCTCCTCAGAAGTATTTTGCTTCTGACTACCCACTCCACAATCTGTCCTCCCTTCTCTCCCCCTCCCCCACCCTTATTCCCTTTCCCTCCTACTTTCCTGCAGGGTTAGATACTCTACCCAATTGAGTGTGTATGTTATTCTGTCTTTGAGCCAATTCTGATGAGAGTAAGTCTCATTCAGTACCCTGCACCTCCCTCATCTTCCCCTCTACTCCAAAAGCTTTTTCTTGCTTCTTTTATGTGAGATACTTTACCCCATTTTAACTCTCCCTTTCCCTTTCCCTTTATCACAGTGCTTCCCTCTCTCACTACTTAATGTTATTTTTAAAGATAAATCATCCCTTCATATTCAACTCACATCTGTGCCCTCTATCTAAATATACTCCATCTGCCTTAATACTCAGAAAGTTATTATGAGTTACAAGTATCATCTTCTCATGAAGGAAAGTAAACAGTTTAACCTTTTAATATCGCTTATTATTTCTTTTTCCTGTTTACCTTTCTATACTTCTCTAAGATCTGGTATTTGAAAGTCAAATTGTCTATTCAGCTTAGGTCTTTTCATCATGAATATCTGAAAGTCCTGTCTTTCATTGAATTCCCATTCCCCCCCCAAAGAAAACATTATACTCTGTTTTGCTGGGTAGGTGATTCTTTGTTGCAATCCCAATTCTTTTGCCCTCTGGAATATCATATTCCAAACCCTCCAATCCTTTAATATAGAAGCTGCTAGTTCTCATGTTATCCTTATTGTTGTTCCACATTATTGGAATTATTTCTTTCTGACTGATTGCATTATTTTATCTCTTACCTAGAGGTTCTATAATATGACTATAATATTCCTGGAAGTTTTCATTTTGGGATCTCTTTCAGGTGGTTATTGGTGGATTCTTTCAATTTCTATTTTACCTTCTGCTTCTAGAATATCAGGGCAATTTTCACTGACAATTTCTTGGAAGATGATGTCTAAGCTCTTTTTTTTTTTTGATCATGGCTATCAGGTAGTCTAATACTTTTCTTTCTTTTTTTTTTTTTTGGACCTACTGGGTTTCCTTTGTCCTTAGCATTATGGGCTTTATTGTTCATAGTAGAGAACAAAAGAAACTTTCTCTGTAATTTGTCAATTGTAAAACAGGCGCTTAAAACACAAACAGGCATTATCTTGGCTCTGTAATTACAGATCCAGGGTGATCTCTACAAGCTATTTCAGTGGCCCCTCTTTATTTAACAGTCTTTTTTTTTAATTAATAAAGTATTTTATTTTTTTCTGTTACATGTAAAGATAGTTCTCAACCTCTGTCTACACAAGCTTTACAATTTCAGACCTTTATCCCTCCCTCCCCCCTCCCCTAGACAGCAGGTAATCTGATATAGGTTATACACACACACACACACACACACACACACACACACACACACACACACAATAACATCAATCCTTTGAACTAGTCATGTTACAAGAGAAGAAACCAGAGCAATGATGAAAAACCTCAAAATAGAAAAAAACAACAGCACCAAAATCAAAAGAAATAGCATGGTTCATTCAGCATCCATACTCCGCAGTTCTTTTTCTTTTTTTCTTGGATTTGGAGATCCTCTTCCATCATGCGTTCCCTGGAACTCTTCTGTAGCATTCCACTGCATTGGTGAGAAGAATATAGTCCATCACAGTAGATCAACACACAATGTTGATGATACTGTGTACAATGTTCTTCTGGTTCTGCTCATCTCACTCATCATCAGCTCATGCAAGACCCTCCAGGTTTCTCTGAACTCCTCCTGCTCATCATTTCTTACAGCACAATAGTATTACATTGTATTCATATACCACAACTTGTCCAGCCATTCCCCAATTGATGGGCACCCCCCAAATTCCAATTCCTTGCCACCACATAAAGAGCAGCTATATTTTTTACATGTGGGTCCCTTTCCCCTTTCCATGATTTCTTTGGGAAAAAGACCCAAAAGTGATATTGCTGGGTCAAAGGGTATGCACAGCTTTATTGCCCTTTGGGCATAATTCCAAATTGCTCTCCAGAATGGTTGGATCAGTTCACAGCTCCACCAACAATGAATTAGTGTTCCAATTTTCCCACAGCTTCTCCAACATTTATTATTTTCCTTTTTTGTCATTTTAGCCAATCTGATAGGTGTCAGGTGGTACCTCAGAGTTGTTTTAATTTGCATCTCTCTAATCATTAGAGATTTAGAGCATTTTTTCATATGGGAATAGATAGCTTTTGTTTCTTCATCAGAAAAGTACCTGTTCATATCCTTTGACCATTTCTCAATTGGGGAATGACTTGGATTCTTATAAATTTTATTTAGTTCCCTATATATTTTAGAAATGAGGCCTTTATCAGAAGCACTGGCCACAAAATTTGTTTCACAGCTTTCTGCCTCCTAATTTTCTGCCTTCTAATTTTGAATGCATTGCTTCTGTTTGTACAAAATTTTTTTAATTTAATGTAATCAAAATCATCCATTTTGCATTTTATAATATACTCTATCTCTTGTTTGGTCATAAACTGTTTTCCTTTCCGAAGATCTGATAGGTAGACTATTCCTTTCTCTCCTAATTTACCTATGGTATCACCTCTTATGTTTAAATCTTGTATCCATTTTGACCTTATTTTAGTATAAGGTGTCAGATGTTGGTCTATGCCTAATTTCTGCCATACTATCTTCCAGTTTTCCCAGCAGTTTTTGTCAAATACTGAGTTCCTACCCCAGAAGCGGGAGTCTTTGGGTTTATCAAACACTACATTACTAGTGTAATACTTTTCAAATGATCACTCCTGAATCTATTTTACAGGTCAGCTATTTTTCTGTGGAGATATTTCACATTGCCTTCTATTTTTTTCATTCTTTTGGCTTTGCTTTATTGTGTCTTGATTTCTCATAAAGTCATTAGTTTACATTTGCCCAATCCTAATTCTTAAGCAATTATTTTATTCAGAGAGCTTTTTTATCTCCTTTTCCATTTGGCTTTTCAAGCTGTTAACTTTTTCGTGCTCCTCCTGCATCACTCTCATTTCTCTTTCTACTTTTTTCCTCTACCTGTCTTACCCTAGCTTCAAAGTCCCTTTTGAGCACTTCCATGGCCTGAAATCAATTCATATATTTTTTTTCCAAAGTTTTAGATGTAGGAGCTTTGATTTTGTTATCTTCTTCTGAGGGTGTATTTTGATCTTCCTTGTCAACAAAGAAACTTTCTAGGGTCAGCATTTTTTTTGGTCTGCTCAGTTAGCCAGCCTATTTCTTGACTTTTAACTCCTTCTTAAACTGGGGCACTGCTTCCAGGGCACACTGTCTCAAGTTTCAGGGGGTCCCAGATGGTGTCATTTAAGGAGAGGCATGTTCTACACTTCCCTGGCCTGTGCTCTGGTCTGTAAATAACCAGAGTCCTGTTTGCTCTTTAACACAGAGACAAAATTCTTTTTTACTCTGGTTGCAAGCTCAGGTGTACCTGCACTCCTCCCCCATCTGGGCCAACACAAAAGACTGCTTCCTGATTCTGAGCATGGGCATCCAAATAGAGTTCCACCTCAGTGCCAGTCTCCCCCTGACCAACCCCTCAAACACCCCACCACCACTCCATGTATTGAGTTCCAGAACTAGATGCTGCTTCAGTTGATTCAAATGCTCCAGAGGCCTGATTCTCTGGGACTGGGGCTGGGGCTCGGTCTGGGTCTATGTGGTGTGGCCCAGTTCTGCACTCCATTCTCACCCCAGTGCAATCGACCTTTCCTGCTGGCCTTCTAAGCCGTCTTTGGCTGGAAAATGATCTCACCCTATGCTTTTTTGGGTTCTGCTGTTCATTTAAATTTTTATAACAAATATATATTTTTTCTGTTTCCATTGTTATCTGTTTAGTTCTTTGGACTTTGAGGAAGATAGAATTCTCAAAGGGTAGTAAGAAAATCCTATATCTTCTTCTTGAACTATTTTTTCTTTTACTTTGGAACTATAGAATTTGGGTATAATGTTCCTGATTGTTTTCATTTGGGAATCTCTTTCATGATGTGATTGGTGAATTTTTTCCATGTCTAATTTACTCTTTGGATTTTTTTTTTCATCATAGTTTTCAAGGAGACCAAGAATTCTTAAATTATTTCTCAATTTATTTTTCAGGTCAATTATTTTTCTGAAGAGATATTTTACTTTTTTTCTATAGTTTTAATTCTTTTCATTTGATTTTAATGTTTCTCCATGTCTTGGGGTGCCATTAGCTTCCATTGGTCCAGTTCTTATTTTTTTTGAAAGGCAATTAGGGGTTAAGTGACTTGCCCAGGGTCACACAGCCAGTAAGTGTTAACTGTCTGAGGCCGGCTTTGAACTCGGGTCCTCCTGAATCCAGGGCTGGTGCTTTATCCACTGTGCCACCTAGCTGGCCCCCAGTCCTGATTTTTAAAGAATTATTTGCTTTGGTGAATTTTTTTGCCTCTTTTACCATTATGATAATTCTTTTTTAGGGTGTTTTTTTTTTGCGTTTGTTACTATTTTATGGCCAAATTATTTTTTTGTTTGTTTTTGCTCATTTTTCCAGCCTATGTCTTTTGAAGTTCAAAGTTTATGTTACAGTTTGACACTTCTCATCTAGGCAAGGAAAGGCACTCTGCCTACCCACAGGCTTTTTCTTGGTGCTATCTTCAGAATTAGTTTTGGTATTCTGCAAATTTTGGAGACTTCCATTTGTTGTTATCCTAGGAGTGGTTTGATCATTGCTCTCCTGCTCTTGTCCTTACAACTGCAAGTGCTGACACTCCTCTATGCTTTGCTACTGTGACCAGGGCACCTGCTCCCATATGACTGATTACCAGTGGTCCTCTATGCCCTATAATTGTGACAACTAATTTTGGATGGACAAAATAATTTTCAATCAGTGTCAGCTGTACTGCACACACTGCTGCAAAGTGTCCCCTGTAATTATCTTCTGGACATTCATCCAAGCCCCTTACCATTTCTGTTCCCCCAGATCTGTTGAAGCAAAGTATGTAGGCTCCAGATATTATTTTCCCATATAAATATTTTATTATTTTCCAGGTACTTGTAGGGATAGTTTTAACCTTTGTTTTTATAAAATTTCTTTTTTCAAATTTTTCTCTCTCCCTCCCCCCTCTCCCTCTCCTCAAGAGAGCAAGTAATCTGATATAGGTTACATATGTACAATCACATTAAATATATTGCTTCATTAGTCACATAATGAGAGAAAAATCAGAGCAAAAAGGAAAAACCTCAAAAAAGAAAAACAACAACAACAAAGACAATAGAAATAGTATGGTTCAATCTGCATCCCGATTCAACAGTTCTTTCTTTTTCAGGATTTGAAGAGCATTTTCCATCATGAGTCCTTTGTAATGAACTTGGACCATTGTATTACTGAGAAGAATCAAGTCTATCACAGTTCATCAACACACAATGTTGTTGATACTGTGTACAATGTCCTCCAGGTTCTGCTCATCTCACTCACCATCTGTTCATGTAAGTCCTTCCAGGTTTCTCTGAAATCTGCCTACTCATTCTTTCTTACTCCACAATATTATTGCATCACATTTATATACCACAACTTGTTCAGCCATTCCCCAGTTGATGGGCAGCCACTCAATTTCCAATTCCTTGCCACCACAAAAAGAACAGCTATAAATATTTTTATAAATGTGGATCCTTTTCCCTTTTTTATGATTTCTGTAGGAAAAAGTCCTAATAGTGGCATTACTTGGGTCAAAGTGTATGCAATGCTTTAAAGCCCTTTGGACATAGTTCCAAATTGCTCTCCAGAATGGTTGGATCAGTTCACAGATCCACCAACAATGCATTAGTGTTCTAATTTTTCCACATGTTCTCCAACATTTATTATTTTTCTTTTTTGTCATATTAGCCAATCTGATAGGTGTCAGAGTTGTTTTAATTTGCATCTCTCTATTCAATAGTAATTTAGAGGGGCGGCTAGGTGGCACAGTGGATAGAATACTGGCCCTGGAGTCAGGAGTACTTGAGTTCAAATCGGGCCTCAGACACTTAACACTTACTAGCTGTGTGACCCTGGGCAAGTCACTTAACCCCAATTGCCTCACTAAAAATAAAAATAGTAATTTAGAGCATTTTTTTCAAATGGCAATTGATAGCTTTGATTTCTTCATCAGAAAACTGCCTGTTCATATACTTTGACCCTTTCTCAATTGGGGAATGACTTGGATTCTTCTAAATTTGATTTATTTCTCAATATATTTTAGAAATGAAGCCTTTATTGGAAGTTCTGGCTATAAAAATTGTTTCCCAGTTTTCTGTCTCCCTTTTAATTTTGGATGCATTGCTTCAGTCTGTACAAAAACATTGTAATTTAATGTAATCAAAATCATCCATTTTGCATTTCATACTATTATCTATCTCTTCTTTAGTCATAAACTGTATAGAAATACTGATGATTTATGTGGATTTATTGTATATCCTGCTACTTTGCTAAAGTTGTTAATTGTTTCAAGTAATTGTTGAGTTGATTCTCTAGGATTCTCTAAGTATACCACCATATCATCTGCAAAGAGTGATAGTTTTGTTTCCTCCTTGCCTATTCTAATTCCTTTAATTCCTTTTTCTTCTCTGATTGCTAAAGCTAATATTTCTAGTACAATATTAAATAATAGAGGTGATAATGGAAATCCCTGTTTCACCCCTGATCTTATCGGAAAGGCCTCTAACTTATCTCTATTACATATAATGCTTGCTGATAGTTTTAGGTAGATACTGCTTATTATTTTAAGGAAAGCTCCACCTATTCCTGTGCTCTCTAGTGTTTTTATTAGGAATGGGTGTTGTATTTTTTCAAAAGCTTTCTCTGCATCTCTTAAAATAATCATATGATTTTTGCTAGTTTTCTTATTGATGTGGTTGTTGATAGTTTTCCTAATGTTGAACCAGCCCTGCAGTCCTGGTATAAATCCTACCTGGTTATAGTGCATTATCCTAGTGATCACTTGCTGTAATCTCCTTGCTAATATCTTATTTAAGATTTTTGGGGGCGGCTAGGTGGTGCAGTGGATAGAGCACCGGCCCTGGAGTCAGGATTACCTGAGTTCAAATCCGGCCTCAGACATGTAACACTAGCTGTGTGACCCTGGGCAAGTCACTTAACCCCAATTGCCTCACTTTAAAAAAAAATGTTTTTTAAAGATTTTTGCATTAATATTCATTAGGGAAATTGGTCTATAATTTTATTTCTCTGTTTTGATTCTGCCTGGTTTTGGGTATCAATACCACATTTCTTTCATAAAAGGAATTTGGTCAAACTCTTTCTCCACCTATTTTTCCAAATAATTTGAATAATATTGCAATTAATTGTTCTTTAAATGTTTGGATCATGATCTGAGGAGGATGCATTTACTATTTCTGCCTTTCTACATTTGACTATGATGTTTTTGTGCCCTAATACATGATCAATTTTTGAAAATGTGCCATGTACTGCTGAGAAAAAAGGTATATTTCTTTCTATCCCCATTCAATTTTCTACAGACATCTATCATGTCTAACTTTTCTAGTAATCTATTCACATCTTTCACTTCTTTCTTATTTATTTTTTGGCTAGATTTATCTAATTCTGAGAGGGGGGGATTCAGATCCCCCACTAGTATAGTATTAGTGTCTAATTCCTCTTGTAACTCATTTAACTTCACCTCTAAGAATTTGGATGCTATACCACTTGGCGCATACATATTTAATATTGATATTTTTCATTATCTATAGTACCTTTCAGTAAGATGTAATTTCCTTCCTTATCTCTTTTAATGAGATGTATTTTTGCCTGTGCTTTGTCCGAGATAAGGATTGCTACCCCTGCTTTTTTTACTTTAGCTGAAGCATAACGCATTCTTCTCCAGCCTTTTACCTTTACTCTGTGTGTATCTCTCTGCTTCAAATGTGTTTCTTGTAAACAGCAAATTATAGGATTCTGTTTTTTAATCCACTCTACATTTTGCTTCTGTTTTATAGCAGAGTTCATCCCATTCACATTCACAGTTATTATTACTGACTGTCTATTCCCCTCCATTCTATTTACCCCCTTTGTACTTTTCCCCCCTTCTTTCACCCTTTTCCTCCTCACCAACGTTTTACTTCTTACCCCTGCCTCTCCCAATCTGCCCTTCCTTTTTATCAGCCCCCTCTCTTTTCTTTACCCTTTTCTCCTTTGCTTTTGTCCTCCCTTCTATCAGTCCCCCCTTTCCCTTCCCCTTTTGCTTCCCTAAAGAATGAGCTAACTTTTTTTATCCCAATGAACATATATGTTATTCCCTCTTTGAATCAAGTCTAATGAGAGTAGGGTTGAAACAATGTTCATGCCTTCTTTCTTTCCCTCTATTGTAATAGGGATTTTTTCCCACCTCTTCATATGATGAAATTCAACCCATTCCACCTCCCCTTTCCTCTCCTGCCCATAGAATCCCTTTTTAACCCCTTAATTTTCTTTGTATCATCACATCAATGACAATTTATATTTATACCCTCTGTGTAAAGTCCTTTTCTCTGCCCAACTACATTCACAATTCTTAAGAGTTATGAGTATTATCTTCCCGTGTAGTGATATAAACTGTTTAACCTAATTGATTAACCTTTTTCCCTCAGTTTACCTTTTTAAACTGCTCTTGAGTCTTTCATGTTAAAATCAAATTTTCTATTCCGTTGTGGTCTTTTCATCAGGAAACCTTGAATATCCCCTATTTCATTGAATGTCCATCTTTTCCTTTGAAAGAGAATGATCAGTTTTTCTGGGTGATTTATTCTTGTCTGCAATCCAAGCTTCTTTGCCTTTCGTAATATCATATTACATGACCTTGCTACCTTTTAGTGTTGAAGCTGCCAGGTCCTGAACAACCCTGACTGTGATTCCCTCATATTTAAATTGCTTGTTTCTGGCTGCTTAGAATATTTTCTCCTTCACCTGGTTATTCTGCAATTTGGCTACAATATTTATTGGAGTTTTCCTTTTGGGGGGTCTCTTTCAGGAGGTGATCAGTGGATTCTTTCAATGATGATTTTATCCTATGATTCTATAATATCAGGGCAGTTATCCTTAATAATTTCCTGGAATATGGTATCTAGACTCTTTTTCTGATCATGGCTTTCATGCAGTCCAATGTTTCTCACATTGTCTCTCCTGGATCTGTTTTCCAGGTCAGTTGTCTTTTCAATGAGATATTTCACAATTTCTTCTATTTTTTTTTCATTATTTTGATTTTGTTTGACTGATTCCTGGTGTCTCATGGAGTCCTTAGCTTCCAACTCTCCAATCTGAATTTTTAAGGCATTTTTTTCTTCAGTCAATCTTTGTGCTACCTTTTCCAAGCTGCTGATTCTTTTTTCATAATTTTCTTGTGTTGCTTTCATTTCTCTCCCCGTTTTTCTTCTACCTCTCACAGTTGATTTTGAAAATCCTTTTTGAGCTGTCTGCCCATTTTTTCTTCTACCTCTCTCAATTGATTTTTTTTTTTTGCTTGAAGGACAGTGAGGGTTAAGCTACTTGCCCATGGTCACAAAGCTAGTAAGTGTCAAGTATCTGATGCCAGATTTTTGAACTCAGGTCCTCCTGAATCCAGGGACACTGCTTTATCCACTGTGCCACCTAGCTGTCCCTCAATTGATTTTTAAAATCCTTTTTCAGCTCTTCCAAGAAGGCTTTTTCTTCTTGAGACCAATTTATCTTGCCTCTTGAGGCTTCACACGTAGGCAATTTGGGAGTATTGTCCTCATCTGAGATTGTGTTTGTCTCTTCCCTGTCAATACAGAAGCACTCAATGGTGATAACTCTTTTTTTGTTTCTTGTTCATATTGCAGCTTGTTATTTTTTTTAAAGTCGAGGTACACTCCTCAGGTATTGGCATCACTGTTTCAAGTTTCTTGTGCTGGGAGATAGGGGCTCTCTCACTGGCTTTCTGCTCTGAGGCCTCTATGGCTTGTGGATTTCTCACTGCTTTGGGTTTGCTCCCAGGCATGCTGTAATCAGGCTTGGTTGCACTTGTCCTGTAGGTGGCCCCCTAGCTGGCAACCTGCCTTCTCAGCTGGTGCTGGTGGATCTCACCACTGGCCTACTGCACCACTAGCCTCAGTTGCTTCCTGCTGAATTGCCCTGACCTCCTCCATGCTGCCCTATGCTGAGGTGTGCTGTGCTCCCCACAGCCCGAGTGAGACTGACTTTTCCTAAAGTCTTTTAAATTATCTCCATTTGGAAGATTGTGATCCTCTTTCTTTTTGTAGGTTCTGTAATTTCAGAATATGTTTAGAGGCTTGATTTTATGTTGTTTTTAAGGGAAATTTGGGAGAGCTCAGGCAGCTTATTGGCTTCTCTATGCCATCTTGGCTCTGCCCTATCCAGATATTATTTTTCAGTGTTGCATCCCTAGCCCTATTTTTATAAGCCCTGTGGTTTTTATTGTCCAGCTTTGCATAGCTGTGGTGATTTTTAGAAATCTATATGTCCAGTTATAAAGAACTGTTTTCTTCCCTGCTACTTATAGCAAATCCAAAGGCAGCTGCATTCCCAATCCCAAAGATAAAAGAAGAATATATCCAGAGGTCCAGGCTACATCTGCCACTCTATTGTTAAAGTGCCTTGAGAATATCTCTAGTTTTACTCTGATTTTTAACCCTTCTTTCTCTTTATCCTGTTGTTCTGTCATAACAACTATGCTTACAGTTGATAGAGAAATACATGCAACTAGAGAAACCTTTGTCTAAAATTGAAGTCATCACTGACATCTATGAACAAGATAAGAAGTAGCTCCTTTACATATGTAACAGAGTTCATAGGATTATAGATTTTAAGCTAAAAGGGAATTTAGAAGTCAACTAGCCCCATTTCTTCATTTCATGAATGAGAAGGTTGAAGTCCAGAAAAGGTAAAATTCTGTCCCAGGGTCACATAGGAAGGAAGGAAGGAAGGAAGGAAGGAAGGAAGGAAGGAAGGAAGGAAGGAAGGAAGGAAGGAAGGAAGGAAGGAAGGAAGGAATTTATCAAGCACTATGTTCT
The DNA here is from genome assembly GCF_019393635.1 of Dromiciops gliroides. Taxonomy (NCBI): domain Eukaryota; kingdom Metazoa; phylum Chordata; class Mammalia; order Microbiotheria; family Microbiotheriidae; genus Dromiciops; species Dromiciops gliroides. Next base: position 445,812,604 of record NC_057862.1, read on the forward strand.
AGGAACTGTTATAAATATTCTACAAATATCTCATTTAATCCTCACTCCAATCCTGCAAATGCTATTATCATCCCAATTTTTCAAAGTGAGGCAGATGGAGTTAAAGAGACTTTGCCAAAGTCACATTTAATTTCTGAAACTGTATTTGAACTCTTGACTCCAGGCCCAGCATTCTATCCATAGCAAAACCTCCTAGCTGCTTCTATATAGCTATGTGTAACTTTGATGTTTTAAACTATATGAGCATCAACTTATGTGTACAATAGGTACCTAATTTAAGTCAGTTCAACAAAAATTTATTAACTCACATTTCTGAGAACAAGTAAAAATGCTTTGAGATTATGGTGATAATGGTGATTTTTAAAAAAATCCTACCTTGATAAATGTTTGATTTTTTTAAAGTTTGGAACATTTTTACAGTTAGTTTACATTTCAAATTAGATTGTTTGAGGTCATGCTGTTTTATTCTGTTTAGTTGGGATAGTGAGTGGGAAGAAGAAAGAGACTTAAAAATGATTTTGCTTCCTTTACTTAAAGCTAAAGCATTTCTTGGGGAATTGGGAGATAAATGAGATAAGTGTTAGAAATATCATCAAACGAACTGTTTGTGTACTTAGTGGATTTGTGACAAGTCCATTCACATATTCATTAGGAGAAAAACGCCAATATCAATGAATTGACCATTAATTATGCAAAATCCCCACTATGTGTTGAAGTCCATGTTCAGTGTCAACATAGTGCATTTCTTTTGGTCCCTGGGTACAATATAACTGTATGAAGTCCTCTTTATAACAGAAACAGAAATGTCAAAGAACAGCAAAGTTTTGCTTCTTCCTCATCTTGATTCTCTCTTCCAATTCTAGAGGTAGTTGGAGAAGAAAATGTTCTCTCTACTTCTCCTATATAAAAGAAAATCCAGTCTTTGTCCCTGTCCTCCTCCAACCCCATCCCATCTACCCAATTCACCCTGCCCGGCCCCGAAAAAACCTCCAAAAACAAAATACAAATCACATGTTGGGATCCTTCTGTGGGCAATACTCTTCACTATGACATTTCATCATAGCATAAAAGAGACCTTGGAACAATGTTATATACCATTGGAATGCAACCTCTAGCAGGTCATAGTATCCTAGATTTTAAAGCTACAAGAAATTCCAGAGAATAATTATGCAACCCCCTTATTTAATGGAAGAGAGCTTAAGTTATTAATAATTCACTGTCAAAGGTCACAGAAGTAGGGAATAGCAGAACTATGATTTGAAACCAGGTCCTCTGACTCCAAAGTCAATGCTCTTTCCAGTATACAATTTCCTTTATAGGTTCAATGTTGTCTTAGAACTAGCATACCTAATTTGAAAAGAGTGTATTACTAGGTTGAACACAGAATGATATTATTTTAGGCATATAAATCCTCAAAATCAATCTAATAAGTCATCAAGAAAGAGTGCCCACCTTCTTTCATTCATTGATTTATTAATTCAATAACCATTTATTATGCATCTACTACATGTAGGACCCTGGGAACATGTTGGGGGAAAAAAGAAAAGATGAAAAATTACTTAGGTCTTGCCCTAAAGGAACTTACAATCTAATAAGGCATTCAAGATATGTACCCAGATGATTGTAACACAAGTCAAGAAATGAATAATGCCACTTTTTGAAGGCTGGGTGTTGTAGACCTGTGTTTTCCTGTTGAGGGGAATTTATCCAAAAATGCAGATTTGTCTACTAATAATCACACAACCAAGAGACAAGAACTGAGCTTAGGTCTTCCTGATGCTAATGCAGAGCCTCTTTTGTCTTCTATACCTTTCCTCTCCATCAGATGCCTAGGGAAGGCCAAAAGAATTGCTTAAGAGAATGAAGGAGAGAGTGATCATTCTTGTATTGAGCAGTGTCAAGCAAAGCAATTAGGGAAAGATTTATATAGGAGGTATCACCTGAATTGGGTCTTGAAGAAGAAAAAGAATGTCAATTTTTACAACTGTGAGGGGAGTTCATTTTTAGCATGGGGGAACAGCATGTGCAAAGCCTGTGTAATAGCATGAGCTGAGAGTAGGAAGATTGACTGTAGCAAATCTATGGACGGAAGATATTTAGTTTTTCTGGGACATTTTCTTCCTATCAATAAATAAGCCACTAAAATTATAGGTGCACTTTAACTCTGGCTTTTCCCTGGTATTTTTGCCCAGCTCAGAAGATCAAAGGCCCTGCAATCCATTTAATCCAGTCCCAAAAATAAATATGTTTAGGATACCTTTCAAAGTACTTATGTTAAAATAACCACTTTTTTCAAATGCTCCTTTGGTGAGAATATGGGCAAATAAAAAATATTTTCTCCTACATTTGCTTTCATTTGTTTGTTTGTTTATGCTGAATGGTTCTCTAAGAACCAGAAGCTGTTTGTTTGGGATTCTTTGATCCTTAAATAGCTAAAACAAGAGCTCTGAACTTTTCTTTCTAGGACTAAAAAAACCATGAGCAAAAGTACTCAGTCAGACCTAACTATACCCCTAGATTCATAGTTCTAAAACTAGAAAATATTCCAATTCCACTCCTTATTTTATAGAGAAGAAAAACAAAGTTCAGGGATATAGTGACTTACTCAAAACAGCAAGAGTACTAAACAACAAAAGTGGGATTCAAACCCAGGACCTCCAAATCCAGAAACATCCTTTTAATATCCTTTATGAGGCTGGCATATTCAGCAAAAAGAGCAACAGGTGCCTATCATAGCATCGATGTGCCATATGCCAATTCATAATTGCTCAGTCTGGTGTTTTTGATAGTTACAAATTAACCATGCTGACACTCAAGGTATTATGTAATCTACATTTAAGGTTTAGAAATGATAGTTTGTGATAGTTATAACTAAAGGGCTGTTCAGACAGGATCAGATACTCAGAGAATTATTTCAACTTTGCAACCCTAACATGGTATCTGTCAAAGGTCAGAGACTTTTGAAGTCTCTTCAGAATCCAGGAAACTAGGGGACTAGTATGAGGGGAATTCTGGAGAAGGTGATGCAGAAAAACCCATTAATCAATACAAATTAAGGACCTACTATGTTCAAGTTACTGTGCTATGTGCTGGAAACACATTAAAATATATCAGAAAGGATTTCTGAGTTTTTGACACAGGAGGTAGATTTTTAAAATATACTGACATATAGCAGTGTTAACATCTGATCTAACAAGGAAAGATGAGTGGTTGAATTAACATTCTCTGAATACCCCACACCTATCCATGAAATTCCAAGGATAAGACTTTAGAATTGGAAAAGTACTCATAAATCATATAGTCTGCCTCCTTTGTATAACATATGAGATCAATTGCATATCAAAGAACTTACAGTTGCTCAGTAACTTGAGGGCTATATAGAGGAGATTTCTTACTTTTTTCCCACTATTGTCATTACCCAGCTAGGGGCTATTGTTTTGGTGGCAAGTGACTGGTTCAGCGACTGGACTCAGCCTTCCAGTCATTGCAGTCTAACACTTGCTTTGGGTCCTAGAGGATAAAACACTAGTGCCCATTAGTTATGAGATTCTCAGTGGCCCCACTCCAATGGACATCTTCTAGTAGAATTACTATATCACAAAATCCCTTGAGAGAGGTCATTGAGACAGGATATAGAGAGACGCATGGATCAGGGTAACATGCTATATGAGAGAGAGAGAGAGACACAGAGAGAGAGACAGAGAGAGAGAAAGGAAGGAAGAAAGGAAGGAAGGAAGGAAGGAAGGAAGGAAGGAAGGAAGGAAGGAAGGAAGGAAGGAAGGAAGGAAGGAAAAAAGAGACAGTCAGACATTCTGCTCTAAAGAAGGGAAAAATAAGTAAAATTTATTTCATATACTCCAGATGAAAATAATTAAAAATAATTGAGGTTGGGCTGTTTAATGAGGGTGAAAATGGTATACTTAGAATGAAAGCTTTGGACTAAACTGAATGGCTTTTAAGGAGTCAGTACAAAAGTTTTATTCACAAACCTGAAAGGGTTCTTAGTGAGAAAGAATATGCCTAATGCTAAATACTTGGTGAAACTTTGGCAAGTACCATGACACTTGAGATTTAGTGAAATAATAGATGTTTTTGTTGCTTACAACCTGATATGGTGACTGATATTGATTTATCTTGGGTAGACAGTGGGACTGCATCAGGGTTCATGATTTCCAGCTGTACCACTGAAAAAAGTAGATAGAATCTTTTTGGTTGGCTTTCTCTTTTCCCTTTTGCCTTGGAGGTCTGGGATATCAATCTCATTCGTGTTGCCCCCCTTCCCTCTTCCTTGGTCTTAAATGAAATTATGAAATTCAGCTTTATATGAAATGGAAATGCTCTCTAGTAACTGAGAGAGATGGGGAAGTCAGTCTCACTAACCATGATATACAGGGTCTGTTTGAATCTGGAGAAAGGTCACTTAGGAGAAGAGTCACACTACTTTGTCCCAGAGTTCAGAAATTTAAAGAGAATGACATTTTTTTCAGGAAGTAGAAAAAAGTTAAGTGCCTAATAGGCAAGAAAATTAGAAAAAAATAGGAAGCTATCAAATACCTGCTCCCTCCTTCAGACTGTCTAACCCTAAAGTCAACTATTGTCTAGCTTGGATCTACCTTCTTCCCTCCCTTAGCAACACCTACAAAGTAATGACTTCCTATTTCTGAAGCCTTTGACCATGTCAGATGCTCCGTTCTAAGGTCTCTGTCACTTTTCCTTAGGGTCATATCCCAAATTCCCTCCCACCATAGGTCCTTGTTTCATAAGTTTCCATGTCTCTTTTTAAAATTTATAATCCCCATATCTACTACAAACACCAATATACCCTAACCTATTTTTTTTTTCTGGAAGCATTTTGTGGAATATTTGGCATAGGCATCAAAACTGCTAGTCTACATTTGTTGCATCCTTAGCATATTTTTTCATACTCCATTAGAAAGGAAAGGCATCATGATATTACAGAACAGAACTAGGAGTCAGGAGACATTGCTGCTATTCCCAGCTCCAACATATAACAGTTCTCAAGCTATGATCCTGCAATCTGAGTAGTATGATTCTGGGCAAGTCACACAGGCTCCAAACTTCAATATCTTAATGTGTGTAAGAAGTACAATAACATACCTTTGTGGGAGTGTTAGAAGACAATGACTTTATAAGCCTTAAAATATTATATAAATTGTTATTATATTATAGTGAGATATAATCATGTTTCACATGACTGACCTGACCTTCACAGTCTACCTTTCAGCTAAACTGGTTTACTCCCTATACATGACATTCCATGACCTACCTCTAAGCTTTCTGTATAGGATCTTTCTCACACTTGGAATTCTCTACCACCCACTTCTGGGAATCCCTAAGTTCTTCAAGTTTTAACTCAGAAGCTACCTTTTTCATAGGCCTTTCCTTTACATTCTCCCTACCATTTCTTAGTGTTCCACCTGTCCCTTAAAATGGTTTGTATTAATATTTGTGTGAATTTATAGTTATATATACATATGTATATATTTGTGCATATATATGTATGTATATATATATGTATATGTGTGTTTGTGTATATATATATATATGCATATATATATATATATATACACATATATATGCACACACATATATTTCAATTTATTTATCTGTATACACGCCATTTCCCCAAGTAGAATGTAAGGTCTTTGGGTCATTGAGGACAGGAACAGATTTATTTTTGTCTTTGTATTTATGATGCCTGGAGGATAGTGGTGCTTGATTGATGCTTCTTGAGTAGAAATGCTAAATTGTGTAATGAACACCAAATTGAAACCGGAATTCTTCCTTAAAGAACTAGTGTCAAAGCTATCTACTAGAGACATAATCTAATGTCCCCATTTCATTTCCTTTTTTGTTTGTTTGTTTCCTTACGATTCCTTTCCTTAAGCATTCTCTCCAGTCCTCTATAATGAAAAAGCAATAGCCACAGCAGGTTGCCTGTAATAAAGGCTTGTTTTGTTTTCAGTCTTTTTTATTATTTAACCTGTACCCACAGGGAGATGAGCTGATACCCTATCGTGGAAGCCTTTTGGAACAGATAGACAAACTTACCTAATGGTCAAGGGAATTGTTCAGAATCACAACCATCTAGAAATTCCAGGTCAGGATTTGCTTGGGTTGGAAGATTTAATTTGCCAGACTGCTGGGCCTGTCAAAAGTTTCTGCAGTAACCACTTGGGTCCTCATAAAGCAGAAACAGCAGAGCAGGAAAATGAGATCCTGGATCAATTTCTCTGTTTGGAGACCTTAACTTATGTATAACACACACACACACACACACACACACACACACACACACACACACAATTCTTAGTGTAATTGCCCTGACAGATTAGCCAAGGAAACCTATGGTTTTGTTTATAAGAATCATAATGAAATGAATAAAGCCACTACAGCCCTGAAATGTGGAATGAAATAGTTTCTTAGGAAGCAAACCCAGTAGTGTTACAAAATGAATTGAACTAAACTGGACTGAATTGAAATGAATTGATTCCACTGACGCAAAAAAAAAAAAAATATTTGCTGCTTACTATGATCAAGGCTGGCTAATTCTCTCAGAAGGTAACACACCAACCTGTAAGCAATTTGGGGAGATGCAAAGGCTTCTGTCTAGGCTCCAAGTATCTTCAAATGGAGTGATATCCCTAAATGTGACAGTGCCTTTATGGCTAAGGATTGGGGCCTTTGTGTCAAAATGTCTCTTTTGGAAACAGGTTGTGTATGCCTCATGTTGACCTGCATCCTATTAAAGAACAACACCAGTAGAAACTGACAAACTGCTCACATGTCCCTGCCTTCTGGGAAGATAACCCTGCACTTGCCTCGCAATCCCTTTTTAACCAGTCATTTGGAGAGCCAGGACAAGGAGTTTAGGGATTGGAGCTTGACATGAACTGAAAGAAACAGCTTAAAAGCAGACACCAGTGCATTTCACCTTTCTTGATGATCTAACACAGCATATAGTAAGTAGTAGTTCCCCAGACTTTCTGGGACATGTCTAACAGGGCTCAAAGCAGTTCCTTTAGTCCCCTTTAAACCCAAGAGGGAAAAATACCATTTATTATTCTTTGGGGATGAAACCGAGCACATATGTCTATAATGACTCCTGAGCAAAGTCTCTCAGAGTCAATACCGTGTCCCCTGCACAGAGACGCTATCAGTCATTATTACGTTTATAAGTAGCTCTGCACAACATCTGGTCAATAATGCCCTGAGAAGTATAAGAAATTACAATCAAAAGACTTTAGGAACTTTTTCTTATTTCCCATATTCACACTGAAACCAAAATCATTAGTAGACCCAAAATACAAGTGACACAGAGCAAAAGAATAGCCTCATAAATAAATAAATAAAGTGCATACCACATGGGGATTACTATATTTCAACCATGGTTCAAATAATCTTGCCCTCAAGCTTACTATGGATAGTTTTAAAAGCATTTATTGATTCAATTAAATTCAATTCAACTATCATTTAATGAAAGCTTGCTATATGCAAGGCCCTGTGCTGGACACTGGGGAAGCAAAAATTGAATACATTTATTTTTTTCATTGCCCTCAAAGAGTTTCTAGTCTAACAGATGAGGGAGTCACATTTTGGATCCTGTGGTATTAGTAATTAATTCATGGGCAGAAGAATAGTTGGGGCCATACACTAAAGATGAGCTCTTGTGGTAACATCCACATCTGAGTCAGGGAAAATACTGGTATTTAAGTTCACTTTTTCTTTTTTTTTTTTTTTTTTTTTTTTTTTAGTGAGGCAATTGGGGTTAAGTGACTTGCCCAGGGTCACACAGCTAGTAAGTGTTACGTGTCTGAGGCCGGATTTGAACTCAGGTACTCCTAACTCCAGGACCCGTGTTCTATCCACTATGCCACTTAGCTGCCCCCTTAAATTCACTTTTCACTTACATGATGTTATACCATTTTCATACTGATCCATCCTTTATAAAGGTCCATAGTACAATTTCTGAAAAAGTACGGAAGAGAATGACCATAGAAGACTCAGAATCTTTACAAGTTGGTTGTGATGGCCTGGGTCTTCCCTCATGTCTCCTTCCATGTTGTGTGTCACTCTGGCTAATGTATCTTGAGAGAACAAAGGCATGAAGTCATTTGGTACATGTTTCTTCCCTTAAGTGTCTTGTATGACCCATAGAACTGAGCTCTATTACAGTCTGATCAAAGAATATATCAAAGAGAGGATCTGAGGGAAAGTATTTTGAGAGGCAGTATTACATAGTGAATTGGATGCTAGGTCTGGTATCAGGAAGATCTGTGTTCAAATTCCACCTCAGACTAATCACCAAGATCTGCCCAGATTATGGGTAAGTCATTTAACTTGTCTGGAGCCTAATTTCCTCCTCTATAAAATGAGGAAATTTGACTGATTGATGTCTAAGGTCTATTCCAACTCTTTATCTATGATTCTACAACATGTAATACCTTCACCATAAGATATGCAAATTTGACCATCCACTACTTAGTTCAATACCGTTTCATTGAAGAAGATTGCCCAAAAGTGAACATCTTCTTGAAAAACAAATATTGTGGCTGTGCATAAGCAGGACGAGGATGTTATCTCAGGAATGATCATATTCCTTATTACCAGAAATGACTTCCCACATCAACTAAATATGGAGAGGGAAAGAGATAAGGAGGGAGAGGGAGGAGAAAAGGGTAGAAGAAGGAGAGGGGGGGGAGAAGAGAGAGAGAGAGCTCAATCAGGAAATACACCAATCAAGTCTGTGCATGAGGAATTTCTAGGGAAAAGAAAGAAGTGCAAGACAGGCCCTACTTGGAGATAGTTTGATCTAATGGAACGTTCACTGGCAGTCAAGGCTTTATCTCAAACAGTTAAAACCTCAAATCATAAAATCAAGTTAGACAATTGAGCAACCACCAGGATTGTTGTCCAGTACTATTCTGCCAAGAGTAAGGAGACTTGGTATCTTTTTTGGCTTCAGCCATCAACTAGATCAATGACCTTGGGAAAGTCATCCCTCCCACCCTGGGTCTCATTTTTTTCACCTTGACAATAAAAGGATTGAACTAGATGATTTTCACAGAATAATCCAAAGAGCCAATGTTATGTACAGTTTATTTGGATTTAAGAAGACCTGGGTTCAAAACTCACTTCACTTATACTACTAGTATGGTACAGGAAGTCACAACCTCTCTGTGCCTCAGTTTTCTCATCTGTACAACGAGGATAACAATGCCTGATGAAGAATCTGCCTCATAGGACTGTTGTGAAGACTGAATAATTTAATGTATTGGAAATATTTCATCTATTTTAAAGCACCATGTGATGTTCTCACTTTAGCAAACACTTAGTCCAGCTGCCTACCTTTCTCTTAAACATCCCATAGAAGCTGTCCCCTTACCATTGTTCAAACATTTGTCAGGATGGGAACTTACTGTGATGTTTAAAAATCTAAATTGTAGTCACCATAAATCAGAAGCTTCAACTCCAGTCTAGTCTAGAGTTCCAGCCTGGTTGGGTTATTCCTGAAGTCCTCCTGCATGAGCCTGCTTTAATCAGGAACTCCTTTCTCAAGCTGTTTGTAGAAGCTTTTTTATAGATCTGGAACAGAGGCGGTCCGTACACACTGCTTCAAGGTGATTGGTTGGTGTCATCCAAATCCATTGTCTTTGAAGGTGTTCTCAAGTTGAGTTCACAGTCTAGTTTCTGAGAACAATACCTTCTTAAGGGATAGCCAGGTGTGATTACAATCCAATTAACTTGAAGTAGGCTTAATCAGCAGTCAATCAGTCTCACTTGTTTCAATCAGTATAGATTAATCTCCAGGTGGGTCTTTGAGTATCTACTAAATCCCATTATTTCATCACATTACCAAATGACACAACATTCCATTTCACCTAGATAACTATCTAGTTTAAATACTGATCATAATTAAAATTAACATTTACATAGCACTTTAATGTCTGCAAAGTGCTTTTACAAATATTATCTCATTTTATTTTTATCAAAATCCCTAAGAGGTAGGTGTTATTGTTGTCCCCATCCTACACATGGGTAAACTGGGGCAAGCTGAGGTTATATGACTTGCTCAGGGTCACACAGGTAGTAAGTTCCTGATGACAGATTTGGCCTCAGATCATCCTGAATCCAGGTACAGTGTTCTATCCTCTGGGTCACTTAGCTGCATCAGTTTAATGTAGCAAAAGAAAGCTTTGTTCTAGGTATCACATTTAGGAAATACATTAATTATTTAGAAAGTATACTAAATAGGAAAACCAGAATGGTCAAGGGCTTCAGAATAATAACATATAAGAATCACTTAAAAGCAAAGGAGAGGAAGATTTAAACTAAAGAAGAACTGTAGAGGGGAATTCACAATGGCTATCATCAAGTCTAGGAAGGTGACAGAGGAGACTTGTCCTGCTTGGCCTTAGTGAGGAGAACTAGGAGAAATACATAGGGGGCAGCTAGGTGGTGCAGTGGATAGAGCGAGTCAGCGTGACCTGAGTTCAAATCTGACCTCAGACACTTGATACTTAGTAGCTGTGTGACCTTGGGTAAGTCACTTAACCCCAATTGCCTCACTTAAAAAAAAAGGAAAGAAATACATAGAAGAGGACATTGAATATCTCAAATAAGAGCCATCTAACAGTGGGTTGGGCTGCTTCAATGGAAATCTTCAAGCACAGACTGGATGACTACTCATGCAAGGTTTTATAAAGGGAATTTTTTTTCAGGTAAAGGTTAGACTAGATGGCCTCTCAGAGCCTTTCCCACTATGGGAATTCTGTTCCTTGTCAATCAGAAAGGCAGGGACTAGTTTGCATGCCAGTAGATTTTGCAGAGGATAAAGTTGTAGCGATTCAAACATAATAATCTCATCAGGAAAGGTCAATTAGATTGGGATTAGGAATACAAGAAAATAAAAGCCTCATTTAAAAAGAAAAGCTTTCAGAAAAAAATTGATTTTCTGCCTTTATGCTTATGGAAAACTTTCCCCAAAGCCACAGAAATATTTATAATTGTAACAAGAAAAGAAGGAGAGGCAGAGATGGAGGCCTGTTATCACTAAAGAAAAATGGGACAGGAAAGCTATATCCAAAAGTGACAAATATACTCTTCTTAATATACTTTCTCTCTGTCTCTCTGTCTCTCTCTCTGTCTCTCTGTCTCTCTCTCTCCCTCCCTTCCTCCCTCCTTTCTCTGTGTCTGTCTCTCTCTTCCCCTCTTTTTTCTCCCTTTCTTCTGCTCCCTCCTCCCCCTCCTTAGAGGTACTCAGAAAAAAGGACAGATCTGATGTTGAGGGTATTCTCCATACTTCTACGAAGATACATTTGCTTATAGAATAAGCCAACATTGTGTAGTCAATATATTAATGAATTTGGAGTGAGGTGACTTGGCTTTGACCCCAGGCTTTGTAAATTTACTTTTATTTCAAAGTCCTTCATACTTCCAAAGTTCTCTACAATTCCATAGCAAAGTTTTCTCCATAGTTCCACAGCAAAGGGTCAGAGGTTGACCAAGAAAGGTTCCCTATCAATTGAATGAGTTTAACAGAAGGGAACTTTGGAACCTGACATGATTCATACCTCTTGTTAAGAGGGGAACAGTCTGGTTAAATCTGAGTGACTAGGGCTTCTCCAAGATTAATGGCTGATTGAAAACATACCTTGGTATCTCCTAGGACCTTGGTTTTAAACTATAGATGCTTCCAGAATGAATTTGTATGGGTTAGACTTTTGAGGGGGTAGGTCCTATTGGAAGGAGCCACTCTTAGTTCTGGCTTATATAAAAGAGAAAACAAACCTATCTAGCCCTTTTACCTCCTCCTCCTCCTCTCCCTTTCTCTTCCCTCCCATCCCACTTTTTTTCTCTTTTTCTTCCTGAATATCAAGTACAGCACAGCTCAAAAAACATTATTCAAATTCTTTATTGTGCTGACCTCTGCAAACCACTAGTACAGATAGTAGAATTCCCCAAATTTCAGAAAATTACTCTCTAGGTTGAAAGAAGACCTTATATTGTTAGTTGTGTCCAAAATGGCATGACATGGACTCCCTTGTATGGAGATAGGTAGATAGATAGATAGAAAGATAGATAGATATAGTTATACATGTTTGTATTATATATATGTGCATATGTGAACATAAATTTGTGTATGAATATATATGTATATATATACATACATACATATATGTGTGTATATCTATATTTGTGTACATAAATGTGTATATTGTAAGAATTGGAGCTCCAGCACCCTGCTGAGAAAGACATTTCAGGGAAGCTCTGCCCTGAGGAGAAAGCATGAGGTGACCTTTCTGGGGTTTCCAAAAGTCACATTGGCATCTGGAAGTTATGTCTATCCCCTGTGGGTCGTGTCAGTCAGTGCTACCAGCCAATTAGCTTGGAGCTGTGTGTAAAGACGTCCCTGCTTAATGTTTCACAGGGGGCTTCTGGGAGAAGCGGCTAAGGATCTGGGTCAGGAACCAGCTACTGGCAGCAGGAACATTCTCTTTTAGATAGGTAGATGAAGGCTGTTTTCCCTCTCTCTTTCTTTGCTAACCTCTAATATACTTTAATAAATGCTTAATGCCCAAAGTCTGGTGCTAAAGCTTCTAATTTAAGGTGACCACTCATGAGATTTTAAACATTATAGAATTTTAGGCTTTACAATTTCTTCTTGAAGTTAATACTTCTTGTTGTGACTATGTTTGTATAACAGAGTAGGAGCTAACTGCATATGGGAGAAGCTGCTACTAACCCTTTTTTCACAAGCTTGAAAACAAAAAATTTGGATCTTGATATTGGGAGGCTACATGTGACAAAATCCTATAGTACAGAGAATTAAAAATTACCCCATGGAATTCTCTCCTCGACTCCCCCCAAACCCCCCCAAAAAAAACCAACAACAAACACAAACCAAAACATGGAAGGGAAGATAAAATACAAAGAAATCCTTAAAAACCTATAAAAGGTTGAGAGCATTTTCCTAGCTTTTCAATGATAAATGAATAATAAATTGCACTCAAAACATATTGTCTCTGGTAAGTAGAGTTCATTTAAAAAGCTATTGAGTAAGTTCATTTTTGTAGAGCTTTCAGTACTCTTCCAGTGTATGTCATTAATTACCAGTCAGAATAAAGTACCAAAGTCATAACCTGCTTCCTTAATGAGTTTCCCATAAATCTGGTCTATTCATTAGAGGTCAAATTGATAACCACTTAGTGAGAATATCAGTGCGTTATATAGTTCTATAAGGAATATGATTATAACAACAAAATGGCGTCTCTCTTTTCAGGATTTCAGAAAATTGCCATTTCAAATACATATAACTGATATATCATAACTTATAAAGTAATATGGGCATTTCATTAGACAATGACCCAATACACAGGGATTAATGATTATAGATGTTTTGAATCTGAAAATAAAAACATTAGACAATAACTCAGATTTGTATGTATAGATTATTCCCCCAGTAGTTTTTTGCCCAACAACAAATGGCTCCAAAATTAAAAGCACACACAGGGTAGTATTTCCCATTGCCACTCAGAACTTTAATTTATCAAAGTCAAAGTAGTCAGGGATGATAAAGATATTTTCCAAAATAAAAGCGCTGGCCTTGCAGGATTTGAGACTGAGACCATAGCTTGAGGGGGAAAGGGGTAACGTTTCCTCCTTGAAACAAGGGACAAACATTTAAAACTTCAAAGCCAAGAGCTAAGTTTAATTTGATTCTATAGTAAATTAAATGAAATAGATCCTTAGAGCACAATCATTTATATAGCAAGATAGAAAACTTTGGTTTTTTTAATCCTCTCTCTTCATGCATGTTCTCCCATGACCAAGAGAGAATGATTATTTAAAACTTGTTTAAACTCTAACAGAATAAAAGTTTTATAATATTTGAGATAATTTCTGAATGTGGAATTAGAGTCAAAACAATTTGTTTAGAATGCTATATCATATGTCCTCATTCTGCATCACTAGTCTACCTCTATTAGAAAGGTAGGAGACAAAATTCACTGTCAGTGAGTTGAAGTAAATATTGATGTTGACTTTAAGCCAAATTAACCTATCTTTCAGTTTTGTTTCTTTTAATTATAGCCAATGTATAAATTGTCCTCCTAGTCCTATTTACTTTGCTCCATATTACTTTATACAAATGTTCACAAGATTGTCTGATTTCTTTAAATTTGTCTTTATTATAGCCCTATCCTTGTGGTACATATGAAATTCATATACTAGAATTTATTCAGCCAATCCCTAACTGGTGGAAACTCACTTTGCTTCCAGTTATTTGCTACCACAAAAAGTGCTGCTAAAGGCTCTTCTTCTTCTTCTTCTTCTTCTTCTTCTTCTTCTTCTTCTTCTTCTTCTTCTTCTTCTGCTTCTTCTTCTTCTTCTTCTTGTTCTTCTCCTTCTTCTCCTTCTTCTCCGTCTTCTCCTTCTTCTCCTTCTTCTCCTTCTTCTCCTTCTTCTCCTTCTTCTCCTTCTTCTTCTTCTTCTTCTTCTTCTTCTTCTTCTTCTTCTTCTTCTTCTTCTTCTTCTTCTTCTCCTCCTCCTCCTCCTCCTCCTCCTCCTCCTCCTGCTCCTCCTCCTCCTCCTCCTCCTCCTCCTCCTCCTCCTCCTCCTCCTCCTCCTCCTCCTCCTCCTCCTCCTCCTCCTCCGTCTTATCCTTCAATATTACCATGTACTTCTTTTCCCTCTGAAATTAACCTCCTTGTTGTATATGACTAGTAGTGGTATTCTGGGACCAAAGAGTATGCATATTTTAGTGATTTTAATGGCAAAATTCCATATTGTTTCCAGAACAGTTGTACTCATAAATAGCTGAATATATTGCCTTCCAATTATTCTGACCCCCAATATTTGCCCTTTTCATTTTTTTATGTCTTCGCCAATCTGGTAAACTTGAAGTTAAACCTCAGAGGTATTTGATTTCTATTGTTTTTATTACTAGGTGTATAGCTCTTACTTTCATATAATTATTGACATTTTATGTTTTTTTCCAATTGACCTATTTATATCCTTTGACCACTTGTCTATTGGGAGGTTACTTTTTGTTCTTTTTTCAATATACATCAAGATATATAAAAATACAAGTATAATTTTATGTATTAATTTATGTTTGTATACATGTGCATGAACATAGTCACATAAATATGTTTGCATATGCACTACATGCAGAAAATTTGTAAATATTCATGTGTGTATGTGTGTATATAAGTAGATATACATGCATATACATATGTATGTAGGGATATATTAGAGAATTGTAGCTAAAGGGACAATTCTTCACCAAAGCAAAAATATACGTGATCATAAGAAGTAAAATAATCAATTTCAATCAAGTTTTTTTTTTTTAAATGGGGACGTTCGGTTGCACAGTGAATAGAATGTTGTACCATGAGTCAGGAAGATTCATCTTGCTAAGTTCAAATATGGCCTCAGATTCTTACTAGCTATATAACCCTGAGCAAGTCACTTAACCCTGTTTACCTCAGTTTTCTTAGCTGTAAAACAAGCTAGAGTAAGAAATGGCAAACTACCATAGTATTTTAGCCAGGAAAACCCCAAATGAGGTTATGAAGAGTCAGACATTACTGAAAACAACTGTAAAACAACAAATATTTATACATGAATATGTGTATGTGTATGTATGGATGTACACAGAGAAGATGTATATCTATATATGTTCATGTATGTATTGTCATTTATGTGTATGTGTGTAGCATTTAAGGATGTAATGAATACTGGGTTACTTTGCTTCTGAGCCCTTCTTAACATCCATTGATTTATTTTTATATTTTCTAACCTATGTAAAATAGTTTTGATAACTATTGCTATATGTTATAGTTGGGAATTTGGTAATACTAAACCCTCATTATTCCTATTTTTAAATTTTTTCCATTGAGTTTTTTAATGTTTTGTTGTTTCACATGAATTTTGTTATAATTTTGCCTAGTTCTTCAAAGAAACACTTTAGTAATTTGATTTTAAGGTATTCAAAACCCTAAAATTGATTTAGATAGTATTTTTATTATATTACCTCAAAAATATGAACAATAAATATTTGTTCAGTTATTTCTCTTCCTTTATTTTCATAAAAATATCTTATAATCCTATAAATATAATGGTGTCTTGATTGTATGACCAGCAGTTTTATGCATTTTATAGTTACCTAGAATTAGATTTCTTTTCCTATTTCCTCTTGATATTTAGTAAAATGAAAATAAATGATTTTTTAATCTTTTGATACTCTTTTACTTTAATATATTATTTTGATTAGTTTTCTTTAATCTTTAATTTGAATCTTTTGATTGTTTTTATTGTTTTTTAATCTGTAAGAAACTTATGATATATGGAGAGAGTGAGATGCGCATCTCTTGATAGCCTTTCCTTAATTTATTTTTATGTTCTAATTTCTATATTTAGAATTCCTAGAGACATAAAAATAATAACAATCAATGCATGTTTTACTCTTTATCTGACTACAAATGCTTCCAAATATTTTCTACATTTGAAAGCTCATGTTTTGGATAGATGTAATTAGTTATTATTAAGGATGGACAAATTATTTCTTTATATTTTATTGCTTTCTAATATGAATGTGTACTGAATTTTTTTTTTGGTGGGGCAATGGGGGTTAAGTGACTTGTCCAGGGTCACACAGCTAGTAAGTGTCAAGTGTCTGAGGCCGGATTTGAACTCAGGAACTCCTGAGTCCAGGGCCAATGCTTTATCCACTGCACCACCTAGCTGCCCCTATCTGTACTGAATTTTGATAGTTTTAATGAATTTTTATAACCATATGATTGTTTTTTTAAATTAATTCAATTGATTATACTTATAATTTCCATAATGTTGAGCCATTCTTCCATATATTTGGTATTAATCTTACCTGCTTTTAGTAAATAATTCTATTAATATGTTTCTATAGCCCTTTTCTAGTGCTTTATTATTTTTATATTAATATTTATTGGGGATATCAGCCCATAATTTTCTTTCTCTGTTACTTCTCTTTCAATTTTGGGTATTAGGCAGATTCTTGTTACTTAGAAGTTTGGTAAAGTGTAAGATGCTTATACGAACCTAATTAAATGATTTTGGTTTCTTTACCAAATTATATATGAATGGGGTTAACTTTATAATTTGAAAGAATTCTCTTACAAATCCATCTTGTCCTGTTTACCCCTTCCACTTTTAAGAATTCATTTATGGTTTGTACATTTACATTTTATATTCTTTAGGCATTAATTTAAGCTTTATTTTACTTATGTTGGCAGATAATTAAATATAACAACTTCTTATAATTTCCTTATTTCCTTTTTTGCTTTTTGTTAATTCATATTTTTAATTTTATTTTGACTTGATCAGTTTAATTTTCTGCTCCTTCTCTTTGTCTTTCCTGCTTTTGTTTTGACTCATATCACAAGAACTAATGATTTCCAATTTTAATAGCTTTTTTAAAAAGTTTGATTTATCATCTTAATAATGTTTTGCTTATTTTCTTTTATTCTGCTTTTTTCTTACAGTTTCAATATTTCTTATTTTGTGTTTATCAGAACTGTTACTTTTAAAATTTTTTCTCTTTTATAAAATTCCTAATTAATTCACTGATCACTTTCCCCCTCATTGGCATATTTAGAAATATACAATTATCTAACAATTGTTTTAGCTACATAAGTTTTAATATGTTATACAAATATATTAATTGTATCTGATATAATAATTTATTGTTTTAGGGATACATTCTTTGAGCCACTCATTAATTATAATTTGTTATCCATTTAATTGTTAATCTCCTCTTCATCTTTTTCTCATTGATTAAAATGTCTGTTGCATGATCGTGTAAAATAAATACATTTAATGAATTTACCTTCCTTCATCTGTTAATGAGTTATTTATTCCCTAGTAGTTCAATTTTTAAATGCACTAAGGCCACAAAACGAAAACAAAATATTAATTTATATGTGTGTGTTTGTTTTTCCTATTTAATAACCATTAAGAATATCATATAAATTATTGTATTCTCTTTGGAGCCTTAACTTCTTTTTTGTTTACCTTTTCCATTGGATTTGTCTAAGTCTAAGAGGGTATTTTGAAGGTCCCCATAATGGCTTAATTGTCTAGCTCTTCCTCTACTTCAGTTACCTTTTAAATGTACTTAGATCACATGTCATCCAGTGCATATACATTTAATACTGGTATTTTGTTAACTATGGTGCCTTTAGTTATAATGTTCTTTTTTTTCCTAATCTGTATAGTCTTTGATGAAACTTTACCCTTTTATTGGAGAGTTTCTGTAAGACATAATAGATTATTCCCCAACTCCACATTTTAACTCTATGGATGTTATGTTTATGTTTTAAAGGGTTATTGGTGGTGGTGGTAGAGATGATAAATATATTATGATTATCTGATTCACAGTTTTGTTCTTTGCTCTTTAGATTTTCTAAAAAGACAATTATGCAGGATTTTTTTCATCCTTTTCTTAATATATTGTTTCACTTGGCACATGTTCTTCTTATTGTAGAGATGGTTCTATAGAAAGTTAATTTAGTCTAGAACTTTCATGTCATCATCTTTACTCATTACTATAGTACCCTTTTTACTATAGTTTCCTTGCTACCTTTCTTGGCCTCACATTCTTCATCTACTAAATAAAATCAGGTAGTTGAAGTAGATGATTTCTATGTCCCTTGTAGCTTTGATTTTCTGACATTGTATGATTTTCATAGTCTAGCAGAGTAATAACTAGAAATTCTAACATCTAGGGAATGTAAACAAGAATTATTTAAAATAGGATTTTTTTTGCATAGTTTAAATTGATTGTAGGGAGATGACTTGAGAATTGAGGAACTTGGAAGCCAGGGAGTGACTTCCAGTTTCCCTGATGATAGCAGCAAAGATCTGGATGGACAGACTTTTCATTAAAGGAGGGACTGGAAAGTAACAGCACTGAGTTGACTATGGGCAAATTATCAGACGATAATCAAAATTGACTTTGTCAATTATCTCCCTGCTGATCTTAAGTTTTGTACATTGTGTGGTTTCCCAGATAAGTCAGTTATTGTTAGATCACACATACAGGCAGTCAGGGACCAGGAAAAGAGATGGAAATTGGGGAGTTGTAGACTGAGGAAATGGGTGACTCAGCCATCAATCCTAAGGAGAAGGAAGTTTATATCTAGAATGCTGATGAAACCTTCTGAGTTACCCCATCTGGCATGTCTATTATGTATTTGTCTGCCAAAAGCAAAGCCTTGGCTTTCTCTTATTAATTTAGGACCTGCTTTCTGGCATTAAGCATTTTAGAAATCAATCATCCTGCATATCTGGTTGCCAGGAACAACTTTAGCTGAAAGAAAGCCATTACATATAAACTATAAGCTACATCTTGCATTTGTAAAGACCTATTGGGATGGAGAGACGGTCTCTTTTTTGGTAAAGTTAGTTAATATTTTGGTTAGAAATAATAATCATAGTCATTCACAAAAAACATGACGTCAGTCAAATTCCGATGAAGTTAAAAAAATTAATAAACAGTAACTAGAAATTATGACAGAATTCTGAAATATTTATATATATATATGCAGTTAACATCTGCTCATACATAATTGTATATGTGTATATATGTGTATACACATATATATTACACACACACATAGTTGCAGGCACATATATATATATGACTATGTGTCTGTCTGTGTGCATATGTGTGTGTGTTCCAAGAACAGAAAGAGGAAAAAGAAAAATCTTTAAGAGTGAATCAAAGAGATTGGCTTTGCAGTTTGAAGGATGAGGATCTCAAATAGCAATGCTTTACTGGCTGAACTTTGAAGATTTAACTCAAAATAGTACTTCGCAAGATTTAATTTTTTATTAGATTTTTTATTCAGAAACTAATGAGAGAATTCAAATATTTTATAAAGGCAGGGTTTTCAATTTTCTCTCTTGAACTTCCTCCACAATATCTACTCTCTGTAAGTATCATCAAAGACCCTGAAAATGATAACTTACTTTAAAAAAAATAAAGAAAGGATATGATTGCCAGATGGGGTTTCTGGCTCTCATCACTAATATGATCTTAATAAAAAAACTGGAATATCAAAAACACTTCCCAACATTTCTAATGTAAGAGTGAATTTTTGTCTTCCAATGAGCCCATTTCTATCCACAGTACTTTAACTAGTTCTATTTTTGATAGAAAATTTCCAATACTTATATTTTGAAATCTTCAAAAGCAATGGAAGGGAAATTGGCATTAAAGGTGAGGAGGGAATGCAAGATTAAACTCAAAGGTGCTCTGATGAAAAGAAACCAAACCTAAGGGATAAAAGATAGGAAAGGTTTCCTTTTGAAATGATGATACTAGAAATAAGCTGCTTTCAGGTAGAAATTTAATTAGAGCTGTCCATCACGCTAATTGCATAAGGTTAGACAGCATGATTCAGCATAGCAGTATACTAGGATAGTGACTGTCCTAAACCTATTGATTGTATTGGATTTTTGACTTTCAAACTACAGCACTTCCTTCCCAATCAAAGCAACCTGCACTTGGCCCTCACTGCTACTTTAACAATAGAATATAACAAATTTTTCCTCTCTGATGCCAGGAGTTTAGCTAACCTAGAGGTTCATGGTATCCAAGTGCCCTGCCCCACCAAAAAAACAAACAAACAAACAAAAAATAAACAAAAAATGTTTTGTCTCTGGATGTCTGCACACCTCAAAATTCTATCCTTAGTGGAAAAATTCTATTCTTTGTTCTTTGGCATTTCTTTCTAAAGTCATATTCCACACCCCTTATGCATTCCCCCCACCAACACCTTGTCCCTACCCATTGTACCCATTGTATCTTATATTCTGTTACTCATTTTGACTGGTTCCTATCTAGAAATTCATTCTTTCCTCTCTTATTTTATTCCCCTTGGCCTCCTTATTTTCTCCCTATAAAGGTATTGCTATGAAGCACCCGAGGCTCTGGGGACTACCTCATATCAGAATGTCTTCTTGTTTCTGTTTGGCTTTGATAGGATACAAAAACAAAATAATAAAAATGTTAATAGTACCATTCACACATTTTATCTCATAGGACTTCACAGAGGATAGGAGGGCAATAAAGGAGGTAAGAAAGTTAAAGGAGGAAAAATAATTTACAGCAAGCCAGGATAAGGAGACAGGTTTTTCAATAGAACCAAACCATCAGAGTTGAGGAGGACCTAATTAAATGGATAATGCTAAGTTCAATAAACAAGGATTACAGAAGTCAAATGGTCTAATCTGTTATAATTCAAATTAAATGAAAGAGTCAATGGCACCTTCTGACCCAAAGATTATTAGAAATATGGTGGATCAGGGCAGCTAGGTGGCACAGTAGAAAGAGCACCAGGCCTGTATTCAGGAGGACCTGAGTTAAAATCTGGCCTCAGACACTTAATTCTTACTAGCTGTGTGACCCTGGGCAAGTCACTTAACCCCAATTGCCTCACAAAAAAAGAAAGACAGAAAGAAAGAAGGAAAGAAAGAAAGAAAGAAAGAAAGAAAGAAAGAAAGAAAGAAAGAAAGAAAGAAAGAAAGAAAGAAAGAAAGATGGTGGATCACTTATAATGGGAACTGACCTAGTACATGTTACATTTTATATATAAGCATTTGGTACTCAGTAAAGATGGTGGATTGGTAGTTTGGCAGATTGACCTTCTCTTAAGAACCCCAAGGGAAAAAAAAAAAAAGCAAAACCAAAAAATAAACAAACAAACACACAAGGAAGGAAGATCACTTTATGGAGGCAGGTGTGTTGCAAAAAATGTCAGGAGCCTTGGATTCTAGGCTCTCCCTCTACTGTCAACATGCCATATGATTTGGGGGCGGAGAGGGGAAATAACTTTTTGCTTTCTGAGTCTGTTTTCTCATCTGAAGAAAGAGAGGAACTTGGACTTTCTCAGCTCTGAGTGCCCTTGTAGTTCTAAGAAGGTAGGATTTTGAACATTGTCATAATGTCAGATCACTATCCTAAAGGTAACAGCCTAGAGATAAATGCTCCCACTCTGTCTCTGTGTCTATGTGATGACTTCAAAAGGTCCATGCATTTCTTGGGAAAGTCAGGTGAAATAATGTTCAATTTAGTTTGTTTTGAAATACTTCAATATGTTAAATATTTGTGGTTTCAGCCATATGGACATGAAGACCAGATATGTTATTCTCTGCAGAGAATATATATCTGGGAGTCTATAATTTTACTCACACACATATAGCTATGTATGCATGATTTATAAATATTTATACATATGCATATCTGCATAATAATTGTATTAAAATACCACTGTTATCTTTTTGTGATCCTTTGTATATTATTCATTGAAAAACATTCTGAGGAGTCCAAAAGTTTCACTATACTGTTAAAAGAGTCCATGACAGAAGAAAGTGGTTAAACACCATATTTTAGCTAATGTTTTTATGAGGTACTATGGTTAAAAAAAAATCAGTTAAGGGTGGCAAACTCTCTGGCCATGAGCCTACACATCCTTACCTCTATTGATGGTCATTTCTCTTACTAGGCCTGCACTAAGCGTTGGCTTCTCCTTGCTATGTCTTCTGACATTGTTTACTAATAGTTTAGGTTTAAAGAATCCAGGTTCACTTCCACAACCCAGGAAGTCATCAGGGAATCTACTGATTTATGATATTTGTTTTTTTTAATTTGTCTAACATCAATTAATTCATATACTCTATACATTTAAAAGTGATTTAAAATTATTTGACAACTGGTAAATGAGTCATTTAACTGTATGAGAGAAAACAACAGTGGAATCAGTTGAGTTAATAGGAGAAGAGAAAAATGTATATATCTATATTTATCTACATCATTTGTATCTATACATGGGGGTAGAGGATAGAACAAAATGAAATCCTTTAAACAAATCCAGAGAGTACCAGAATGTGGATTCTTTTGTAAGGGTAGTGTTGAAATCTTTTTACTGAGATTACTTGTAATCATCACTATAATTGTCATTGATATTAGAATGCAAACTCCCGAAAGGCACAGATTACACCATATATCATCTTTTTCTCCTAGCATCTAGCAGAGTAGACATTTGTTTAATTCAATTCATTTAACCAAAAAAAACCCCATTTACTTGAATAAAAGATATTGCTACCTAAATGAAAATTGGACATTTTCAGTGGTATATGTAACATGGAATCAACTGATGAAATTTTAAAATATATAATTACATATGTGTGTGTGTGTGTGTGTGTGTGTGTACACCTACAAAAATTCTTACCTGTTTGATGAGGAAAAATTGAATTACCTGGATTCTAATAATGCAAGCAGTATTGCAAACATAAGAACAAAGTAATTTTTTTTCAATTAAGGAATACCTAAAACGTATATTGTTAAAGTGATTTTAATCGTGCATGCATTGAGTCACAGTTTTTTTCCAAACAGAAGCATTTTCAATAAGTAATTTAGTGGTAGGAATAAACTATGAATCTAATTTATACATTCATTAATTGTACAATTAAACAGAATACTAATTGACTGTAGAATTATAGCTAAATGGAACACTGCACCAGGGTAATTAGTTCTAGTTCTGTTTTTCATTGTGAACATAATTTTTGCTAGTCTCACCCTACCCAATTAGTTTTTGTTTGGTTTTATTGATACATAAATCATTCTAGCACAAAGATTGAATCCCCAGAATATGGGTGAATTGTTATACTCCTGCAGTAAAAGGTTATCCCTTTAAAGAAAGGACATCAGATTACAGTACCCAGGCATTTTCAGATGCTTTGCAGGTATAGAATTTCCAGTAAATGATCTCCCACTGGATGAAGTAAACAATGCATATAGGTTAGAAGTAATCTTATTATCATTTTGTCAGAGTATGACATGATGGGGGCATTGAGATTGAATGAACTACTGATAATTTACACAAGCAGACCTTCAATTAGTATAGTATGAACATGAAGCATTACACTTAACATTTCCCTACTTGTCATTTTGGAATTGCATGGACTTCTTATTTAAAACAGTGGTGATCACTGTCTAACTGTGAATCAAAGAGAAGAAAGCAGGCATGGGAAAGAGGAGGGAAGCAATTGGGTGAGTCCATTTGTGTGAAAACAAGTGGCTCTGTCTCTGATGAGATCCCAAGGGACATATAGTGGGTTACAGATGTTACCTCTAATGTTGTTCTCAGGAGGGTAAGAATGTACTTCCAGAATATCCTAATTTTGGGACCGGAGTTTAAGTATAAGAAAAGGTGGTATGGTATAGTGAAATGCATCCTGGGTTTAGAATCAGGAAAGATTTAGGTTCAATTCCCAGCTCTAAAATGAACTAATTGTGCTAACTGAGTCTAGTTCTTTGATCTTCTTGAAATGTAGTTTCCTTATCTATAAAGCAGTGATTATACAATATAGGCCTTTAATGAAGAAAAAGGTTTATGAACCATAAAGCTTTATAAAAATGTTGTGATTATCAACAACATTTTTTTCAATCTCATTCAAGCATAATTTATTTATACTAATGAATGCAAGGGGGTTATAGAAAAGTCATTACAGAAAGATCAAAGAAATGCTCTTTTATTGTCCACCTAAACAGGCATTTAAATTTACCAGGATGGAATTGTTTTTGGAATGAAGACAAGATGGTGCTTATAGGGCAGCAACTCAGCTAAACTTCCCCAACATTCCCCTCCAAGCAACTTTACAATAATAATTTGAAGCAAATTCTGAAGTGGCGGATCCTACAAAAGGTAAAAAGTTAAGAATTTTCCAACTAAGACAATTTAAGAGGTCTACAGGAGAAATAAAACAAAGGGCAGATGTTGGCCTTTAATACAGTGTCAACTGCAGCAACAGGAGCAGCAGGCCTTAGAGGCAGCAACAACAATAATAGTTGTGTTGGGAGATTTCAGCCAACAGATGGTAAGGGAATGGGCAACTGGTCAGAAAGAATTTACAGGGTACCCTTTGCAGATGCCAGGGTCAGGACCCTGTTGAAATTGCTTAGACATAGGTATGTGTTGCAGCCTAGGGCAAAAAGGAGAAATAGTACTTGTGGCCACAGGAGAACAGATGGACTGGTCATACTTCTAGGGTGAAGAAGAGTAATTTCTGGTCCCTCATGAGAGATCAGAGCCCTGGTCTTACTTCAAAGGCAGATAGAACTGATATTACTTGTGGCAATAAGGGAACAAAGTCCCTTCCTGGGTAAAGATCAGAGGACAGACCAGGTGAACAAGTGAACACACTTCTTGGTGGATCATAACCACCCTGTCAGCACAAAAAACTTGCACCCACCCCCCAGAATTAGTTCCAAATATAGCAGCAACAAAAATATGAAGATTGGGACAGCACTCCCTCAAACCATGGAGCAGAGCCTAACTTTAACATAAAGTTAAAAGTCAAGAAATAGGCTTGGAAAATGAGCAAACAACTACATCAACAACAAAAGAACCTGATCTTGAAAATGTACTGGAGTGACAGGGATAATCAAGATCCCACTCAGAAGACATCAACATCAAAATATGTAATGATCAAATCCTCAAAGAAACATCTAAATTGGACATAAGCCCCAAAAGAATTCCTGGAAGAACTCACAAAAGGAAATTAGAGAGTAGAGGAAAAAATTGGAAAAGAAATTACAGTGATGCAAGAAAAAATGTGAAAAGAGAATCAGAAACTTGGTCAAAGAGGCACAAAATTATGGAAAAAAATGACACCTTAAAAAACAGGATTTGTGAGAACTTCCGTGGCAGAGCCAAGATAGTGGAGGAAAGGCAGTAAGGCCTCAACTCATGACACAAGCATTCCAAAAAACCTTGTAAATAATGACATGGGACAATTCCTGGAGCAGGAAAAATCCACATAACAACATGCTGAGATAATTTTCCCACCAAGGAGGCTTGGAAGGTCTGAAGGAGGGTGCTGCCGTGCCAAGAAAGGAGTGGATCACAAACCCCCACAGTTTGCACTGATAGAGATCCAATACTAGGACAGTCTCGCCAAAGAAAGTGACTTCCAGAGCCTCTGAATCAACTGCAGTGCCAACGTCATTTGGAACTAAGCTCATGGTCTGGTGAGAGGACTGAGCCCTTGGCAGGGAATAGATGAACAGGGGTCTCTGCTGGTGCTGAAGCAAAACTTGGCTTTTCACCACAGCTGGGAGCCAGGAAGTAGGCTTGAGTAGCAGTAGAGCAAGTAGGGGAAGGGTACAGGCTCATCAGAGCTGACAACCACAGAACATAAAGCTGATGATTAGAAAATTGGGCCTGGGTCATCTATAGACCAGAAGAACCTGTCCCTCCTTAAATTATATCACTGGGACCCCCTAAAGCTTGGGAGACTGCAGCCTGGAAACAGTGTCCTACTTTTAAGGAGCTGAAAGTCAAGAAAAAGAAAGGCAAGTTGTGTAGACAGAGAAAAGTGAGGGCCATAGAAAACTCCTTTACTGACAAGGATGATTGAGGTGCCTCCTCAGAGGAGGATAGCAATGTCAGGGTCCCTATATCTAAGCTTCCAAGAAAATATGAATTGGTATCAGGCCTCAGAGGTGCTCAAAAAGGATTTTGATGATAAAGTTAGAGAGGTAGAGGGAAAAATGGAAAGAGAAATGAGGGTGATGCAAGAAAAAAACATGAGAAAAATGAACAACTTGAAAAGCCAAATGGAAAAAAAAAAGATATAAAAAAATTGCCTAAAAATTAGGATTGAACAAATGGAAGCTAGTGAGTTTCTGAGAAACCAAGATACAGTAAAGCAAATCCAACTGAATAAAAAAATAGAGGTGATATGAAATATCTCCTTGAAAAAACAGCTGACCTAGAAAATAGATCCAGGAGAGATAATTTGAAAATAATTGGACTACCTGAAAACCATGACCAAAATAAGATCTTAGACACCATCATTCCAAGAAATTGTCAGGGAAAATTGCCTTGGTATTCTAGAAGCAGAAGTTAAAATATAAATTGAAAGAATGCACAATCATCTCCTGAAAGAGATCCCAAAAGGAAAACTCCCAGGAATATTATAGCCAAATTCCAGAGCTCTAAGGTCAAGTAGAAAATATTGCAAGCTGCCAAAAAGAAAGAATTCAAGTACTGTGGATCCCTAGTCAGGATAGCACAAGATCTAGCAGCTTCTACATTAAAGGGCAAAGGAATTGGGATTACAACCAAAAATCACATATCCAGCAAAACTTAGTATACTCTTTCAGAGGAAAAAGTGGAACTTCAATGAAAAAGAGGACTTTCAGTTATTTGTGATGAAAAGACCTGAACTGAATAAAAAATTTGAGTTTCAAGAAACAAAACCCTAGAGAACCATAAAAAGTTGGAGTTAGGTGACATGCCTGGGTTGCGAAAGGGTGGGTGTCTTGTGTCTGTGGCCAGTTTGGAGCTGGGGTCCTGCTGGGTCCAGGTTAGATGCTTTGTCCACTGTGTCACCTAACTGCTGCTGATGACATCTTTAGGGTGAAATTGAGGGGTAAGAAAAATGTACTGGGGGAGGGGGAAGGGGAGAGGTAGCATGGGCTAAAATCCCATATGAAAGAAATAGGAAAAGACTTATGGAGTGGGGGAAGAAATGGGTAGGAGCAGGGCAGTAAACGGAACTTTAACACTCATCAAAATAGGCTCAAGGAGGGGAATAATATACACACTCAATTGGTTGGAGGTAATCTAATCTAACTGCAGGAAAATAGGAGGGAAGGGGATAAGAGGAAGTGGAAAAAGAAGGGAGGGCAAATTTGGGGAGAAGATAGAAGGAAACCCCTTTTGAAGAGGAATAGGGTGAAAGAAGATAGATAATATAGAAAATATCATAGGAAGGGAATAGGATGGAGGGAAAGAGTTAATAATAGTATTCGTGAAAAAAGAAAATGGGAGGAGAATTGTACAAAAAATATTTATAGCAACTCTTTGTGGTGGCTAGAGTTGATATCAAAGTAATATACATCAATTGGGAAATGACTGAAGAATCTGTGGTATATGATTGTAATGGAGTGTTATTGTGGCTGTGAGAAGTGACCGGAGGATATTCAGAGAAACCTGGGAGAGACTCATATGAACTGAAGTGAGCGGAACGAATATGAATATGAAGTGAGCAGAACTGGGAGGGACACTGTGCACAGTGAAAGCAGTATTGTTCTATGAGCAATTGTGAATTATTTGACTACTCTCAGCATGCAATGATCCAAGACAATCCCAAGGGACTAATGATTAAAATGATGAAGGTATGCTATCAACTCCCAGAGAAAGAGCGGATATTGATTGAACACAGACTTAAAAAAAAGAGCATTTATAGATTATAGATATATAACCTGTGTCAGATTGGTTGCTGCCTTGGAGGCGGGTGGGAAAGGGAGGAAGGGAGAAAAATTTGGAAATCTAAATCTTATGAAAATGAATGATGAAAACTACTGTTGCATGTAACTGGAAAAAATAAAATAAATGGAATTTTAAAAAAGATAAAGAGAATGTGAGAAGCTCTTCTCACATACATTAAAAACAAACAAAAAAATAAAATAACCCCCCCCCCCCAAACTGGATTGGTTTAATAGTGAAAGGGCAAAAAAAAAAAATCCACTGAAGAGAATTACTTATAATGCAGCAATGGACAAATGTAAAAAATAAACAAAAACTCACTGAAGAGAATTCTTCAAAAATAGAATTGGCCAAATGGAAAAGGAGATACAAAAGCTCACTAAAGAAAATCATTCCTTGGAAAATAAAGTTAGCCAAGTGAAAGTTAATGACTCATGAGACATCAAAAAACAATAAAATAGTTAAAAGGAGAACATAGAAGAAAAAAATAAATATTTCATGAGATAAACAACTGACCGGAAAAATGATTGAGGAAAGATACTTAGCAATTATTGACTATTTAAATTATGATTTTTTAAAAAAGAGCCTAGAAATCATATTTCAAGAAATTTCAAGGAAAACTGTTCTGATATCCTAGAACCAGAAGATAAATAGAAATTGGAAGAATCCAACAATCACCTTCTGAAAGTGATCCCAAAAGGAAGATTGAAAGAATATGATAGCCAAATTCCAGAGCTCTCAGGTCAAAAGGAAATATTTCAAGTAGCCAGGAAAAAAATCAAATATCATGCAGCCATAATTACACAAGATTTAGCTGTTTCCAAGTTAAGGATCAGAGGGCTTGGAATGTAATATTCTGGAGGGCAAAGGAGCTAAGCCTGCAACCAAGAATAACCCTGCCAAACTGAGAATAATCTTTCAGGGGGGGAAATGGATATTTAATAACAAGATTTTTAAGCATTCATGATGAAAAGACCAGAACTGGAAAAAAAAATATTTTCTATTATAAGACTCAAGAGAAAAAACATTTTAAAAATTAAAGAGAAGTTATAAGGAACTTAATGAGGTTAAACTGTTTACATTACTATATGGGAAAATGATACCTGTAATTGCTAAGAACTTTGTCATTATTAGGGTAGTTACAAGGAGCATGCATAGAGGGCATAAATGTGAGTTGACTATGATGAGATGATCTCAATAAAATTAAGTAGTAAAAATGAGGGTTGTACTAGGAGATGGGGAGAGGTAGAGGGAAACATATCTCACATAATTCTCTCACATAAAAGAGGCACATAAGGAAGAACTTTTACAGTATAGGGGAAAATGGGAGGTGGGGGTGAGCAATGCTCTGATCAGAAATGACTCAAAGAGGAAATGACATACACACTCAGTTGGGTATAGAAATCTATATTACTCTACAAGGCAGTAGGAGGGGAAGGGGTAAGAGAAGGTTGATGGGGGGGGCAGCTTGGTGGTTCAGTGGATAAAGCATTGACCCTGGATTCAGGAGGACCTGAGTTCAAATCTAGCCTCAGACACTGTGTGACCCTGGGCAAGTCACTTAATCCTCATTGCCCTGCAAAAAATAAAAAGTGAGAGAGAAAGAGAGAAAGAAGGTTGATGGGACTTGATAGAAGGAAGGCAGATAAAGGAGGCAGTGGTCAGAAGCAAAACAATCTTTTGGGGAGGAACAAAATAAAGAGAGAGAGAAGACAAAACAAGGAAAAGGACATATATGTAAAAATATTTATAACAGGCTTGCTTTGTGGAGTCAAAGAATTGGAAAGAGACTGGGCCTCCCATCACTTCTGTAATGACTAAATAAGTTATGGTAAATGAATGATAAGTAGGCAGTTTCAGAAAAAATCTGGAAAGACTTACATGAATTGATGCTGAATGAAATGAGCAGAACCAGGAGAACATTGTACACAGTAACAGCAACATTGTACAATGATCAACTATGATAGACTTAGCTCTTCTTAGCAATATCATCCAAAAGAATTTCAAAAGATTCATTATAGAAAATGTTCTCCACATACAGAAAAATAGAGTCTGAATGCAGATTGAAGCATACTATTTTCCCTTTATTTTTTTGTTTTGTTTCTTCTTTCTTGTGGTTTTCCCCTTTTGTTCTAATTCCTATCTCACAACATTACTAACATGGAAATAAGATCAACATCATTGTAATGTATAACCTGTATCAGATTGCTTGCTATCTTGAGGAGGGAGAAAAATCTAGAACTCAAAATCTTACAAAAATCAATGTTAAAAAAGCTTTACATGTAATTGGATAAATGAAATAAAACACTATTTTAAAAAATTAGGGAGATGCTTCTACTTATAATACATCTCTTCAAGGATTGAGGGAAGTTCCAGGAAAACATACTCTTTTTTTTTTTTCTCAAAAATCATTATCATTTTAATTCTGAAGGACCTATGATGCAAGGTATTGCCCATCTCCATAGAAATAACTGGTGAAGACTGAATGTAGATTGAAGATATTTTTTCTTAACTTTGTTTTTCTCGGGTATTTTATTTCTGTGTTTTCCTTCACAGCATGACTTAACATGAAAATATGGTTTCCATGACTAATGTACAACCTACATCAAATTGCTTGCCTTATCAATGATGGGTAGAAGAGAGAGGGAGATAATTTGGAATTCAAAATTTGAAAAAAAAAATTTTAAATGTTTTTTCATGTAATTGGGAAAAATAAAATATTGAATTAAAAAATAAAATATCACTAAAAAGGAACTATTACCATTTTATACATTAGATCACGATAAGGGGGATTTCTTGCAGGCATGTGGAAGATGTTGGATTTGCTTCCCAAGACATTTGAAAGCTATCAGTCTAAATTTGTCCGTATCTAAAATCAGCTTGTGGCTAGTAGACAACAGAAGGTCTATGTTGAGAATGCACAGAGTAGCTGCCTATTTCTCCAGGTAGGTATACTGGTACTGATACTTATGTAGCTGGTTTTCCTTCTACACTACCCAAGTAAGGTACAGGGGAAACAACAAAGGGAAAACCTAACTGTAAGAGCCAGAATTCTTATCTTAACTTTTCCTCTTGTCTTATCTCATAGTCTAATGGCCCTAGGTTTCTCAGAACTGCAATTTTGGTTATATACATACATGCATACACACATATCCACATACATACATATTTTTTCTGAAAGTATTATGATTTTTCACCTTTTTCTTCAGTGGTTCAAGTATTACTGATAGGATAAAATTCAACTGCATAGATTGACACTTAAAGTACTCCACAAACTGCCTTCATCTTATCCTACCCAAATTTCCTATTAATCTCCTACCCTTGTCCTATTGTTTACAAGCAAAATCATTGAGCTCTTCTCACCTATGCATTGCTACAGATGCAATCTATACGTGGAATATTTTTCATCCCAATCTGTGTTGACTGAAATGCATTTTTTTTTCTTCAGGCCCATGAGAAATCTTCATATCTCTGAGATGTACTGGATCTCGGTCTTCAAACCTCCCAGGTGATATGACTGGCTCCCTTCCATTGTCCAGTCACACTTTAATCCATATGATATCCTTATTTGTGTATGTGCAAATCCGTAGAAAACTATAACTATTTGAAGTCATACAATTTGCACCCATTTTCCACCACTGGATTCCCAGATCCTTAGCCCAGTACCTAATATACAATATTGATTCATTAAATGTTTGGCTCTAATGAAATGAAATGAAATGATTACTCCTTTCACACAGGGCGCATTGTGCTGAAAATAATAAAACTAAATTTCTCTTTAAATATTTATAAATTCAGTGCTCCTTAATGTACTGAACAGCCTTACAATTAGGTCAAATCACTGAGGGTTTTATTCTTTGTAAAATTTGTGCAGTGCTTTCAATGATCCCATGCTGCTTGTTGCTGTGAAAGCCTGTGTTTTTAACACCTATATTCCCTTTGGGACTGCTATATTGTTGAAAATCACAGAACACCATGATTTAGAAGAATCAAAATTGCAGCTGACCCAAAAGCAAAGACAAGATACATGGTGGTGTAACACATTGCTTACATGATATTTTTTTTTCCTCACTGCCAACACCTTATTTCAGATCCTCATTACCACCTGCCTGGACTATTGTAATAACCTCCTAATATAGCCTACTTCTTCCACTCCTTTGTTCCTCCAATTTGTCTTTCAAACCAATGGCAGAATAATCTCTCCTATTATTATCTTATTCTCAGGTGTCTGCTCTGATCACAAATCTTCAGAAATTCACTCTTGTTTCAAAATTAAATTCAAACTTTTTTCTGCCGTTCAAGGCCCTCAAAATGAGGTAACACCCTCCTAGTCCAGTCTTTTCTCATATTACCTATACCCACATGTTTTAGCCCAAACAAACTGTTCTCTAGATACCAAACATTGACTATATTTTCCTGTCTCTGTACCTTTGCTCCTGCCATTCAGTTCATTTCAATTCAACAAGCATCTATTAAATAGTCTCATTTAATATAATCTAGGCTATTTGAGTGAAAGGACTATCTTACCTCTTTCTTTGTATTCCCATCATGGTATCACCATGACTAGGTTAGAGGTGGAACTTAATAAATGCTCATTTATTTAATTGGAAATGTAGTATGTTATGTATGGGGTAAAAAGTCCAAAATGAGATTTTACCTGACCTGAATGAGATAATATTTACTGGATGTGGTACAACATGCATACTGATAAGTAAAAACAAAGTGATACAAACTAATTTTACTAAGGAGAAAGTACTGACCACTTAGGTAATCTAGAAAGGTCAGGAGTTAGTGGCTGAACTATACTGTGATTTTTTTAAAAATAGCTATACCCAATTTCCATACTGTTCTAATTTTCTATTTTTGCTTATTGAATTTCTAAATGAACTTCAAAGTGTCACCTCATATGAAATCTTCTCTGGTCCATCATGTTGGTAACAAACTTTTTAGTGAAACTAATATAACATTAAAAGCTTTTTTTTATAATGCACTTATCATCTGCCAGTATTATAGTTAACTATATTTATGTCTCATCCATTATGAAATGGTAAAGCCCATGAGGAAAAGAATAGTTTCTTATCTCAACATTTGCATTTCCCCTACTGCCTACCATAATGTCCAATAGCTACTAAGTGCTTAGGAAATGCTTGTTCTCTCCAAAATTACCAACAATATCTTAATTGACAAATCCAACAAGGTTTCCTCAATCTTCATCCTTTTTGACCTTGTTGTAACCTTTGACACTGTTGATCACTCTCTCCTTTTTGATTCTCTTTAGGTTTTCAGGAAACTATTCTCTTTTGGTTCTCTTCCTATATATCATACTACTCCCTTTCAGTCTCCTTTGTTGATCTTCATCCAAGTAAAGCCCACTCACTGTGGGTGTTTCATAAGTCTCTGTCCTGGGCCCTCTTTTCTTCTTCCTTTATTCCATTTTACTTGGTGACCTAATCAGCTACTATGGATTTAATGATCATCTCTATGTTGATGATTTTCGAATCTACTTATCTGACCCTAACC
This sequence comes from Dromiciops gliroides, assembly GCF_019393635.1. Taxonomy (NCBI): domain Eukaryota; kingdom Metazoa; phylum Chordata; class Mammalia; order Microbiotheria; family Microbiotheriidae; genus Dromiciops; species Dromiciops gliroides. The sequence goes on from NC_057862.1 coordinate 445,846,464, forward strand.
TTATTACTGACCTCCAGTCTCACATATCCAATTGCCTATTAGACATTAGGAATTGAATATCTCCTAAACATCTTAAATTCTACATGTCCAAAACTGAACTTACCATTTTTCCTCCCATATGCTCACCTATTTCAAATTTCCCTTTAGCTTTTAAGGACAATTCTTTGATTCAGTGACCCCCTTTTCCCCCTCAACACTCCATCTCTCAGCTTCTGGCACTTCCACTGGCTGTCACCCATGCCTGGAATACTCTTTCTCTTTCTCTTTGCCTCCTGGCTTCTCTGGATTCCTTCATGTATCAATAAAATTCTGTCTTCTAAAGAAAGTCTTTCTCAATCCCTTTTAATTATAGTGTTTTCTCTCCACTAGTTGTTTTCTATTTATACTGGTATAGCTCATTTTACATAGTTTTTGCATCTTGTCTGCCCCATTATATTGTGAACTCCTCAAGGGCAGGGACTTTCTCACCATTATTTGTATCTCCAGAACTTAGCACAATGGCTAGCAAATAGTAGGGGTTTAATAAATGCTTATCAACTGGTGATGCAGTCATTGCTTAATAATGCTCTTCATTTTATTTTTTTTTAGACAACGAGAGTTAAGTGACTTGCCCAAGGTCACACAGCTAGTAAGTGTCAAGTGTCTGAGGCCAGATTTGAATTCAGGTCCTCCTGACTCCAGGGGTAGTGCTCTATCCACTGCACCACCTATCTGTCCCCCAATGATGCTCTTTAAATGAACAAATGCTCTTATTGCCAATTCTGCTTTGTGTGTTATAAGTATTGGGGAAAAATCATTGAAGACATTTCATTGGAAAAGTAGGTAGGCTAGTTATCGAGCAATCAGTCAAGAATAATTTACTAAGCACCTACTATGTGTCAAGCACCACATTATTCTATATGGACATGAAAAAGACAAAAGATGTCTAATGGTCAAGACAACATGAAAATGACTATGTACAGATTGGATATAGACTGGATAAAGTGGAGTAGTCTCAGAGGGAATGCACTAGAATTAAGGAGGATTGAGAAAGGCTTCTTCTGAAAGATTGGATTTTAGCTGGGAATTAGAAGAAGCCAGGAGGTAGAAATGACATAGAAGATAGTTACAGGCATGGAAGACGGGCAATGAAAATAACCAGAGTGAGGAGATGGATCATGTGTGAGGAATAGCCAGGAAGCCACTGGCATTGTCTCATAGAATCTATGTTAGAGAATAGGTATAATGAAACTGGAAAGGTATGAAAGGCCAAATTATTAAGGACTTTTAATGCCAGAAGATTGTATATTTGGTCTTGAAGGTGATTTAATGGGGTGGGTGACATCATTAGTTCCACACTTTTGGAAGATCATTTTGATAGCTGAGTGAAGGATGGACTACAGTGGGGAGAGACTTGAGTCAGGGAGACTAATCAGCAGGTATGTGAGATCAGAGACCAGACTGTTGGGCGTTAATAAGATAGGGAGAGGAAAATAAGAGACGGTATCTATTGTAAATAGACTTCTAAAGGAATTTAGCCACAAAAGAGAAAGGAGATGAGACAATAGCTATAATTGATGGATGGATGAAATATGGCTCTCTTGAAGATAAGGAATTATAACTATGCTGGTAGGCAATATGAAAGCAGTCAGTAGACAGAAAGAGATTGAAGATAAGTGAAAAAGTAGGGATCATAGAGGCAAGGTTTACACCTGATCTAGAATGAGGAAGATATGATTGTGGTGCAGAGGAGTTTGTTAATCACTGCTGAGTTCAGGTGGGTTATGTATAGAACCAGGGGTTTATTTTCAATGTGGAGATCTCTAAGAAGGTTAGCATATCAAGTTGGGGCAACTGGGTGGCAAGTCTATAAAGCATTGGCCCTGGAGTCAGGATGACCTAAATTCAAATCTCACCTCAGATACTTACTAGCTGTGTGAACTTGGGCAAGTCACTTAACCCCAATTGCCTTAAATGTCCAGAGCCATCTCCAGCTTTCCTTATGTCTGTCTTGCCACTGGACCCAGATGGCCCTGGAGAAAAGAGTAAGGTTGGTGACCTTACACAGCCCTCTGTCACTTATATCCAAATTAGTACAGGTCATAACATCAGCCTGATGTCTTATTCTTTTTACAGAATGAAGAGCAAATAATAACAACATCTCAAGTGAAGGAAACAATAGAGAAAGCCAATGAAATGAAATTTTTGTCCTTTCTCTGCAGGAGAGCCAGACTAGGTCAGGCCAGTAGAAAAGTGGAGGGAGCAGTATTGAAAGGCAGCTTTCTCTGACCCCTACAGACATAAGGAAGTCAGATGATGAGACTTGCAGGCAGAAAAGTTCACATGAAAACAGGAAGAGACCAAACAAGGTTATTGACTCTTTTTTGAAAACCAACTTTCTGTTCCCTCCAAGCAGGAAGAGTCCCATGAAATCAGAAAGAAGCCAGCCAGTTTATGCAATCATCAGGTAAAACATCAGGTAATGGAATGATTAACAATCAAAGGTAACAGAGGAAGACTATATACTACACTGTTAAAACAAATATTTCTAAAACTTTGGGTATATCTTCCATGGAGAAATTACAAAAAAGATAAGGTAAAGAATCAACCATGTTAAGAATCATGAATGAATTTAAGCTCATTGTCATGTAAGGAAATTCATATTGGGGCCATCACATTTCCATAAAAATTTGGGAGTAGGAAAGAACAAGTATTTATATAGCATCTACTATATGCCAGGAGCTGTGGTAAATGCTTTAAAAGTAATATTTCATTTGATCCTCACAAGAAATCTGAGGTAAGTCCTGCAATCCACTTTTTTAGGTTGAGGAAATTGTGTCAAACAGAGGTAAAGTAATTTAGCCAGGGTCTAAGGCCAATACTGAATTCAGATCTTCCTGATTCCAGGGCTAGTCTTCTATCTGCTGCAACATCTAGCTATTAATTTAGTTATCTACACATTTTTGTTGGATGTTCCTTCTTGATTTATAAATTTCAATATCTTGTCTCTAATGTAAAGGTAAACCTGGTTTTTAAAGTGCATATCAGGAGAGCACAAGCTCTCAAAGGTCCTATCATACTACAAAACATTAAAAGATGGACTTGGCAATAGACTGTATGTTCATAATCAAAGGAATATTCATCAAGAGATGGCCACAACAGTGGCTTTAGTAGGGGTGTTGGGAAGATGCTGTAAACAGCATAGAGATCACTCACATTCATGAAATCAAGGACCCTTAAAGTAATAGATCAGAGTGCATCATTGGGTAGATAAGTATCAATAAATAACTAAATACATATGACTCAAACAACAAATACACTAAATACTTGCTCTTCACTCTAGTAGAGAAAACAACACATACACAGCTTCATACAAAATACAGAGAATATGGAAGGTATCATTAGAGGAAAAGGCATATATCATTAGATTTACATTACATAATTCAATCACCACACATTTGCAATACTGGAAATTCCCAGCAAGAGAAATTATCTCTGGAATTCCCAGAGTAAAGCACTTTAGGGACTACGAAAGCATTGGTGGGAAAAAGTGTCTCTGGCTAGCTTTGATAGCTAGATAACTACATAAATGTATCAAAAATAGGATAAAACCTCTTTAAAATATTGTATCTCTAAATTGATTATAAAACAATGCCTCTGACATAATGGCTGCATGACTGAGCAAGTCATTTACCCACTCAGTGATCTAGGCAGTTCACTAACTTTCGAAGTTACAAAGGAAGTGCTGTCTTGCATTGGTAGACGGTTTCCCTATACAGGAATTCCCTATATCTATGAAATTATGCAGAACCCCTTCTATTCCTCTAAAAAATGTTCCTTTTGTGCCATCTTCCATAAAGTTATCTATTCCATATATGAAAGGAAGGTTGTAATGAAATGAAATTAAAACAGAACATCCAAACAGGGAAGGGAATAGGTATGATGACTACACAGGAAACTATGGGAAAACAGATGTTCATTTGATGAGACCTTATACATTTCCTACATTCACCAAAATATTCACTGTTTATTTCATCCTCAGATCTGATCCCATTTAACATTAAAAAAATAAGAGGTACTTCAGTGGATCAGGGATGCTCAAAGGCAGAAATCAATCTTACTGCTGATGTATAGTACTATGCAGAGCACTATGTAGAGCTCAGTTAGTATTTTGCATTATTTAAACCATACAAAGGCTAAATTCCCTTCAAAGCTAATTGATCTTATAGATGCAGGAAAGGAAGCTGAAAGAAGATGGGAAAGTTGAATGTGGGTACCTTAAAGGTTATGATGGCTACAGGGAAAGTGGAAATTACTCCAAATGTAATAAGTAACATAGATTTACCATAATATTGCTTATGTGACAGGGTTTCCAAAAGATATTTCTTATAATTATGGCTTTAGGAAACATATACCTTTTTGATGCAAAAGAAAGCAAATGCATTTTTTTTTATCTCTGAGCTACAAGCTATAACTGACCAAAAATGTAGAAATAAGGGCACTCCCAGGAAATAATATGCTTTAACATCAATATAATGTGCAAAACAAATTAGTCTCCTCCTAATATTTGATATTTTTATATATTGGGGAGGGAATAAACTACATGTCACTGAACAAAACATGGCTTTTTATTATGATTTTTAGAGGTGCTTTAAATAAAGGGAGGGGGGAGTTTAAATACTTTAGTTTTCACCTGAGTTCCAAAAGAAAAAAAACATACATAAGATGTTTTAATTGGATGAGTTCAATCTATTTTGAAATCAATTTCTATGAGAAACTGATGAAAAAATAAAGTTCTCCTAATTTTTCCTATAAAATTCTTTACATTGCACAAACTGCATTTCCCAATCTACATTGAAAGTTTTCTTTTATTACAGTAAGTCACAATGAAGAGAGAGACCGTTCATCACTTTCTATTTATCTCTCTATAAATTTGAGAAGACAAATTACAGTTAAATAAAAATACATTTTATTGTACCTGTTTAGCTGTATGTTTAGCTCTTTTTAGGGGAAAACAACATTGATATGTCACTCACTTTTGTTTTTTTGTTTTTTTTTTTTGTGGGGCAATGGGGGTTAAGTGACTTGCCGGCGGTCACACAGCTATTGTGTCAAGTGTCTGAGGCTGGATTTGAACTCGGATTCTCCTGAATCCAAGGCCGGTGCTTTATCTACTATGCCACCTAGCTGCCCCCGTCACTCACTTTTGAAACTGAGGAATCAACATAAACAAAAGCAAAGAGTTTATGTCAGATGACCAGAGTTCAAATTCCACCTCTACCACTTATAGTTAAGTCACTTTCACCAAAAATTGTTGAAGGGAATAAGATACAGAGTGAGTCAAGAAAGGACTGCTTTTTATTACCAATGATGCAGTTCATATCATATAACATTAATTTGTAGTAGACTTAATGAAAGTTCTTTGGTTCCCCCTAATACTCTTTAGCAGCTTGAGAGTAAAAGCAGAAAATTTATTTGGAAGGGGTGATTGAGGACTGTCAAGGAAAGAGAGACAAAAGTCAGTAGTGTCATTGATTTGCGGATAAAGTTAGATGGTTGAACAGATTAATTTCAGAGTCAAAACTCCAAAGGAAGGAAAGTGAAAACGGAACAAGTCTCAGGGACTGGAAGTGCAGGGAAGAGGGACTATCGAGAAAGAAGAGGTCCAGGCTGAGAGAGAAAAGGAGAGATTTTTTTAAAAGACTATGATCAGCAAGGAGAATTTTAGAATTAAAGACTTTGAAAGTATCATAGTTATGAATGATGAAGATGAAGTGTAACCCATGGATAAGAGTCCCACAAGATGTGGAACTCACATGGACCAACCTTGATTCAAAAGACCATGTGTTTTTCTTCAGATGATTTCCCTCACCAACCACTGGAGCTACTCAGAAAAATCTAACAGGGTCCCTATCTCTGTAGAAGTAGTGACGATAACTAAGGTCTCCATCTCTTTAGAAGTAGTCAATGTAACAAAGATTTGATTTTAATAACTTTCATTTCATACCACAGAAAGTAAGCAATTTGCAAAAACTCACAGGAATACATAAAAATTCAGAAAACACATAGTACTGGCCTATCAACTGCTTCCATGAGGAAACTGAACTTGGGGTTACTGTTGGGATAATGTCCTTCATGAACTATGTAAAGGAGGCTCTTCTTTCTGTAAGGGGCATATTATATCAGGATGTTCCTTTTCTATATGTAATATCTGATCTCCAAACTTTCACTTCAGTACTTAATCTCTAACTTCGGCACTCTCAAATCTAGGAACTCTCATACTTGGACACCCTTAACATTGGGTATTGAAATATAGATTATCCACAAAGCATCCAAAAGTTTGGGAATCCCTTCTATGGAATCACAGCCAAAATATGTCTATTTATGAGCTTCTTTTGCAGAAAATCTTTTGGTGATCTAACTACTACTATCTCTTACACCAGGACAATCCACTTTCAGAATTTCTCCTCTCCAGTCTAATGCCTTCCTCCACTTTCCCTCAAGCCACAAAGAGCTCTAATATACCTTTCCCCAGGGTAGAAATTTCAACATCCTGTTGTTGTTGTTTGTCCTTTATTGAAGAGGAAAATGACATCAGTGGTACTGTCATGACTTGCACTGAATTGGATTTAAGTGAGGTAGTGCTGTGCATGGTCACCAACCTCAATATTTCCTCCAGAGCTATCTGGGTCCAGTGACAAGATAGATAGCTGATAGGTAGATAGATAGATAGATAGATAGATAGATAGATAGATAGATAGATAGATAGATAGATAGATAGATAGATCATCAGATGAATAGAGATGGCCCCTGAGCCAAACATCACACAGCTACTAAGTGTCTACAGTGAGATTTGAACTCCAGTCCTCTTTTTTTTTTTTTGGTTGAGGCAATTGGTATTAAGTGACTTGTCCAAGGTCACACAGCTAATAAGTCTCTGAGACCAGAATTGAACTCAGGTTCTCCTGACTCCAGGACCAGTGCTCTATCCACTGCACCACGTAGATTCCCCCAAACTCCAGTCCTCTTGACTCCAGGGCCAGCACTCTATTTACTATGACACCTAACTGGCCTCTCAAATTACTAAGCAGGAGAGGAGGGAATACCTTTCTTTCAAATCACAATTGCTGCCTTCTGGAGTAATGGGATAAAGGTAGTAGAAAAGCCACTAAGGAATCAAAAAATGAGAAATCATGCTAACTTGTAAGGTAAAATGTAAAAAGAAATAATTTATTTAGATTAGTGGTTCCAAATGTAGGATGGATATTGCCTTCTTTTTTGATGAGAGGGAAGAAAGAAAAACAACATTTGGAACTGGAAAAAAATAGTAATTTTTTTTTTTAAGAGTAGGAAGGGGGCAGAGCCAAGATGGCAGAGAGTAGCCAGCAAATTGCCTGAGATCCCCTCCTATTCCCTCAAAAAGAGCATTAAATCAAGCCTTTAGAAGATTCTCAAACTACAGAACCTAGAAAGAGACAGAGAGACACAGTCTTCCAACCAGTGATAATTTAGAAGACTTCAGGAAAGGACTGTCTCACTGGGACAAAAGGCAGGCACAGCACACAGTAGCTAACAACTTTAGCAAAGTAGCCAGATATAAAATAAATCCACATAAATCATCAGCATTTCTATAAATGACCAACAAAGTCCAGCAGCAAGAGATAAAAAGAGAAATTCCATTTAAAGTAATGGTAGACAAAATAAAATACTTGGAAGTCTACTTGCCAAGACAAACCCAGGAACTCTTTGAACACAATTACAAAACACTTTTCACACAAATCAAATCAGATCTAAATAATTGAAAAAATATTAATTGCTCATGGATAGGCCAAGCTAATATAATAAAAATGACAATTCTACCTAAATTAATGTACTTATTAAGTGCCATAACAATCAGACTACCTAAATATTATTTTATAGAGCTAGAAAAAATAATAACAAAATTCATCTGGAAAAACAAGAAGTCAAGTATATCAAGGGAAATAATGGGAAAAAATGCACAGGAAGGTAGGTTAGCTGTACCAAATCTGAAGCTTTAATATAAAGCAGCAGTCATCAAAACTATCTGGTACTGGCTAAGAAATAGATCATTGGAATAGGCTAGGCACAGGAGACACAGTAGTAAATGACATTAGTAATGTACTATTTGATAAACCCAAAGACTCCAGCTTCTTGGATAGGAACTCAGTATTTGAGAAAAACTTCTGGGGAAACTGGAGGATAGTATGGCAGAAATTAGGCATAGACCAACATCTTACACCTGATACTAAAATAAGGTCAAAATGGGTACATGATTTAGACATAAGATCTGATACCATAGGTAAATTAGGAGGGGAAGGAATAGTCTACCTTTCAGATCTTTGGAAAGGAGAACAGTTTATGACCAAACAAGAGATAGAGTATAATATGAAATTCAAAATGGATGATTTTGATTACAATAAATTAAAAAGATTTTGTACAAACAGAAGCAATGCATCCAAAATTAAAAGGGAGGCAGAAAACTGGGAAACAATTGTTATAGCCAGTACTTCTGATAAACGCCTCACTTCTAAAATATATAGGGAATTAAATCAAATTTATGAGAATCCAAGTCATTCCCCATTTGAGAAATGGTCAAAGGATATGAACAGGCAGTTTTCTGATGAAGAAATCTAAATTATCAATTGCCATATGAAAAAATGCTCTAAATCACTATTGATTAGAGGGATGCAAATTAAAACAACTCTGAGGTACCACCTGACACCTATCAGATTGGCTAATATGACAAAAAAAGGAGAATAATAAATGTTGGAGAAGCTGTGGAAAAATTGGAACACTAATGCATTGTTGGTGGAGCTGTGAACCGATCCAACCATTTTGGAGAGCAATTTGGAATTATGCCCAAAGGGCTATAAAGCTGTGAATACCCTTTGACCCAGCCATGCCACATTTGGGTCTTTTTCCCCAAAGAGATCATAAAAAAGGGAAAAGGACTTACATGTACAAAACATTTATAGCTGCTCTTTTTGTGGTGGCAAGGAATTGGAATTTGAGGGGATGCCCATCAATTGGGGAATGGCTGAACAAGTTATGGTATATAAATATAATGGAATTCTATTGTGCTATAAGAAACGATGAGCAGATGGAGTTCAGAGAAACCTGGGATGACTTGCATGAACTGATGATGAGTGAGATGAGCAGAACCAGAAGAACATTATACACAGTATCATCAACATTATGTGTTGATCAACTGTGATAGACTAGATTCTTCTCACCAATCCGACGGTACAAGAACATTCACAAGGATTCATGATGGAAAAGGCTCTCCAAATCCAGAAAAAGAAGGAACTGTGAAATATGGATGCTGAGTAGACCATACTATTTCTTTTGTTTGGGGTGCTGTTGTTTTTCTTTTTTGAGGTTTTTCCGTTTTGCTCTGATTCTTCTCTTATGACATGACTAATGCAAAAATATGTTTAATATTATTAGGTACATATAACCTATATCAGATTACCTGCTGTCCAGGGGAGGGGGGGTGGGAGGGGACGGAGGGAGAAACATTTGAAATTGGTAATCTTATCTAAACAAATGTTGGAAACTAAAAAACTAAATAAACAAATTTTAAAATAAAAAAAACAAAAAAAATTAAAAAGTAGGAAGGAAACAAGTCCTTATCAATAATTTTATAATAATTTAATTATTGCTTTACAAATATCATCTCATTTGACCTTTATAATAACTGAAGGAGGGATGTGCTATTATTAACTTTATTTCACATTTGAGAAAATTGAGGCAGACAAGTAGATAATATGCACAGGGAAACATAACTAGGAAATATCTGAGAATGGATTTGAACTCAGTTCTTAATTCTAGGAACTGTCTAGAATTGTGTTGGGGTGTGAAGGGAAAAGAGTTCTAATAATTAGAGCCAGTAAATCAATGGGCTACCTCCTTGAATTCCCAAAATTATTTCAGGGTGTCTAAGAGTTCAAAAATATGTTCATAATAATACTAAGATATTATTTGCCCATTAACATACTACTTTTTTAACTACATTTCTATATGAGACAGTGTTTTTTTTCATAGACTTCAACCAAATCAACATATTGCAACAGATTGAGTCCAGAAAAAAAGAATAGAATATAGTTGTCTTCTGTTAAGTCAAACATTAAGTACATTTGCAAAAAACATGGAAATCAATGTTTTTCTTCTCTTTTTGGAAAATATAGTTAATTTTCACAGAATATGTTACATTCATATGTGATCAGATGACTAGTACTTGAGCAAATTAACAAAGAAACATTTTGGAGCAGCTAGGTGGCACAGTGGATAAAGCACTGTCCCTGGAGTCAGGAGGACCTGAGTTCAAATCCGGCCTCAAACACTTGACAGTAGCTGCGTGACCTCGGGCAAGTCACTAAACACTTATCACCCTGCAATAAATTTTATGCATACAATGGAATATTGTTGCGGAAAAATTTAAGAACCCCTGATCTAGATGACAAAAAAGGAAGTTGTTAATAGCATAGCTAGAGTTACTGTTGGCACAGGGAATGGAGAAGACAGAAGGAAAGGGACTCCATAGGGGGACGGTTGAACTGAATGGGGATGTGAGTATGAAAAGAAATAGCAGGGGAAATGAGATTTTGCCTCTGCAGATGGTGACTCTGAATCACAAAGATTATGGAGGCAGAGGTTATGCATATGTTAGCCACCTGCAGTATCACAGAATCATCAAATTAGAAGGGAACCTGGCAGTAATGAACAATAATTCCTACATGAATCATTAATTTCCTCTGCAAAAATTAATTTGATTGAACAAACATTAATAAGCAACTATGTGCTAGGCACTACGCGAGGTGCAAGGAAAAGACCAAAATGAAACAGTCATTCTCAAAAGTTTATATTCTCAGTTTCTGCTTTAAGAATTTTAGTGATGGGGAACTCACCAGAGAAAAGTGAGCCCATTTCATTTTCAGAGAGTTCAGATGAACAGAAAATACTTTTCTTTCTTTCTTTCTTTCTTTTTTTTCTTTGAGCTGAAATCTTCCTTCTAACTTTCACTAAGTGACCTGAGTTCTGGCTTCTGAATTTGTAGAATGTTTACTCTTTCCCTGTGTAACCCTCAAGTTATCTGAAGAAAGCAAATATGGAAGTTTCTTTTTGTCGATAACAAAGGAATAGAATAAGCACTAAGGATTTTAATTGAGTAGGTAGCTGGATGGAAGATGGAGGAGAGAGAGAAGAGGAACAAATATTTATTAAACACCTATACTTTGCCAGGTACTGTGTTAAAGTTCTTTACAAATATTATCTCATTTGATCCTCAGAACAACTCTGTGAGATAGTTTCTGTCATTATCCCCATTATACAGTTAAGTAAATTGAGGCAAACAGAGGTTAAAGTGACTTACCAGAGGGTGAACTTAACTCAGATCTTCCCAGGTATAAGACATTATCCACTGTAAAACCTAGTAGCCTAGGAAGTACAGAGCAGTAGATTTGACATGATGTGTGTGTGTGGGGGTGGGGGAGTGAGTTCTAATAATTAGAGCAGGTAAATCAATTGACTCCAAAGGCAGTGAGTTCCTTATTGTTATAGAACTGAATTACTACTTTTTGAGGATACTGTAGAAGGGATTTGGTTGTGCTGATTGGCCTCTGAGGTCCCTTCTGACTCTGGGATATTATGATGCTATGGCTTTACTGTGAACAAATCACATTTCATGCTTTTAAGTGAACTGTTAGCTTATAATTCTACATTATTTTCAGCCAAAATGAGGTCTAAAGAGAAACAGGTATTTCTTAAAATATTACACTGCTCTTAATAAGCTGTTCACTTTCCTTGTCTTGTGAAGACAAGTCAATCAATAATACATTCTTTAGAATCATTTAATAAGAACAATTCATCCTGCAAACTGTTATTGAGTGCCCTCTGTGTGCGTGCCACTACTCTGGGTTCCAAGCGCTTGTGGCAATTATGAAGTGATATCTCAGATTGCTTAACAGGAACCTCTAAGTGGAGTGTTATAATAAGTGGCTTCATATTGATTTGACCAGAGGTTTGATGATAATTGTTAATGTAACCCAATTGCCTACCTTGTGCATTGCTACACCATGTGCATCTAATCATAATTCAGTCTCTGAACATTTCACTTGTATTTTATTTGTATTCATCAGGTTATGAGACTGTTTCAATAAAGCACTTGTCAAAATGTCTACTTATTGCCTCTAACATTTGCATCAAATCTATACATTCCTGACCTAGTTCAGCAAAGAATAGCTTTGCAAGTAAGTGCTTATAAGGAAGTCTGCAACTAGTTACTGATCTGTGTGTTGTTTTTGGTTTTTGGTTTTTGGTTTCCCTAAGTAGATATTCAGCCGAACCCAAGTTGGGTCATGAAAATTGAATATATTTCCTTCCATTATTAGCCTTTCTCAAGATTCAAAGAGGTTAGAGACCTAATTATAGGCTCTATTCCCATGTTAGACATTAATTCTGATTATAGAGTCAATAACTCACTTTACATGGATTCAAAAAGTATTTAGGGATTTTCTTTTTTTTAAAAAAAATCAGCTTTGGTTTAGAATGAGAATTGTAGATTTCTTTAATTAGAAACACTGAAAGTTTCTCTGTAGGTCTGGTCTTAATATTCCCACTCTGTCCTCCCTAAGAGATAAGAGGGGAAAATTCTACATAGCTTGGGTTATAGTAGGCCATGCAATAGTAGTGGAGAAGGTCAATAGCCTTTTAGTACTTAGGTGAAATGAACCTATCTTCTCAGTTTCTGTCCCCAAGGGCTTAGATTCTCAGAAGGTGGTGTGATAGAGAAAGGAACATGGGGAATTATAAAGATGAGGCAGAAAGGAAACAGAAGAGGCTTTCTTAGAGGCTAACATAGCTAATTATTCAGTTTTCACCAAGAGAAATCTGTGATCATGTTAAGGAGTGATGTTCAACCTCATCAATTGCCCCCAACCCAACTCAATGCCTTTGTTACTACTATACTCCTAATTAATTGATCAGCTTTTCTATCAGCTAACTTCCTCAATGTGCCATTATTTCAAGACCTCCTATTTGAGGAAACATCTCTATATTGAGGACCTGAACAGCTCAGATAGAGCCTCAGCTAACTGCTATAGAGGACTATATCCTATCAAGAAAAAGTGGGTCCATAGCAGCTCTTTTCGAGGAAACAAAAAATGGAAATTGAGGATATGCCCATCAATTGGGGAATGAATAAATAATTTGTGATACATGATTATGATGGAACACTATTGTTCTATAAGAAATGATGAGCAGGATGCTTACAGAAAAACCTAGAAAGACTAATATGAACTGATATAAAGTGAAGAGAGCATTGTACATAGTAACACTAATATTGTATGTTGATCAACTGTGAACTCGCTTTTCATAGCAATACAATATTCCAAGAAAATTCTGAAGGGATTATGATGAAAAATACTATTTACATACAGAGAAAGAAGTGATGAAGTCTGAATGCAGATTGAAGCATAATTTTTAAATCTTTTTTGTCTGTTTTCTTCTATAACGTGGCTAATACAGAAATAAGTTTTGCATTACTGCACATGTATAATCTATATCAAATTGCTTTCCTTATGAAATATGGGAAGGAAAGGAGAGAGAGAATTTGGAACTCAATTTTTTTTTAAAGTTAACAATTTTACATGTAATTGAAAAAAATATAAAAATTTAATTAAGAAAGGAAAAAGTGGGTCCCTCTTTCGGCTGACTTTAATGGCCTGGAAATTCAAGAAAGGATGAGTCATGGTCTAATACAAAAGACCTAACCTTGGGATGATGAATAGGAGAAGAAACCAAGAAATTCAAATATTATCATAGACATTATCAGGTTTTAGCAGTGTTGGCAAATTAATTTGCATGCCTGTGGTTCAATGTTCTGTCTTTCCTAAACAAAAGCATCTCCCCCACCTGTTGGTAACTCTACCTATCCTGTACATCTGTATTCTTAACAGGGACTGGGTAAACGTTAGTCTTATCCAATTTAACAAGCATGTAAGAGACTATTCTATGTAATGCACTATATTAGGCACTAGAAATACAAAAGTGAAATGAAAAGGAGTCCCTGACCTTAAGAAGTGCCAATGTAATGTGTGTATATGTGAGGGTACAACATATAAATAGGGGTGCAATTTGAGCACATGGTATCCGAGCTGGAAGAGAGTACTGATAACCAGAGTGACTAAGGAAGACTTCCTGTAGGAGGTGATATATGAAACTATCTTGAATGAAGACAGGGATTCTCAGAGGTGGAAGCAAAGAATGCCTTCTAAGGATAGGGAACAACCTGTTCAAAGACATATAGGTAAGGGGTATAAAATATCTGTAGTTATTCTTGGTTTTTTATCAAAAAGCATAGCACAGGGACAGCTAGGTGGTACAGTAGATAAAGCACCGACCCTGGATTCAGGAGGAACTGAGTTCAAATCAGGTCTCAGACACTTGACACTTATTAGCGGTGACCTTGGGTAAGTCACTTTACCCTCATTACCCCACCAAAAACAAAAACAAAAACCAGAAGCTACATGATAGATGGGCAAACTAGTAAAGTTTTATTCTATTTTTATAAACTCATAGTTAGAAGTATTGTAAATAATCCTTCATGTCTTCAATTATTCGTTGTATGGTATAATAAATAAACTGGACTTGAAATCAGGAAGAACGCAACTAATATCTTACTATGTAACCCTGGACAAATCATGTAACCTCTTTCAAACTTAGTTTCTTATCTGTAAAACCGGGGTTATAATAATAGCACTTACCTTTCAGAATTCTCATAAATCTCAATTGAGAATATATATGTATTTTCATACTTTAAATGGCTATAATAATGTTAGCATTATTATTATAATTTGCAATTTTAAAGATAAGGAATTGCTATCTAGAGAGGGCAAATAACATTTCCTGTTAATGAGCACTTAAGGAGTTGTTTCAAGCTTTTGAATCTATAACAGAATGTTCTTCCTCCTTATATGCTCCTTTTGGAATCCTCAGATCCCCTCAAGCTTCAGATCCTTTTCTTCCTACTACATGAGGTCTTTTCTGATCACTCCACTTGTCAGTGTTCTCCTTCCTCTAAAAAACACTTTTGTTCACTGTCTATATGTTTTATATTTACTTATCTGTGTATTTAACTTTTCTCCCCCACTAGAACATTGTTGTTTTTATTTGTTCTTTGTTTTTGAAGAGGACCATGGCATGATGTCATGACTTGTACTAAATTGGATTTAAATGAGGGAGAACTGTGCAAAGTCACCAATCTCACTCTTTCCTGCAGAGCCATCTGGGTCCAGATGGCCATGAATGTTTAAGGCAATTGAGATTAAGTGACTTGCCCAGGGTCACATAGCTAATAAGTGCCTGATGTGAAATTTGAACTCAGGTCCTCCTGACTTCCAGTCCGGTGCTCTATCCACTGGGACACCTAGCTTGACACTTATCTGTGAACTTAATTTTTCTCCCCCACTAGAATGTAAACCCTTGAGGACAGTAATGATTTCATTTTTGCCTTTGTCTAAAAAGTGTTTAACACAATGTCTGACACATAAGATGTGCTTAATAAATGCTAGTTGAATTTAATTTAAAGTCAGAATTACAGATTAAACCTTCACCTAGCTAATTTTTAATCCTTTACCCCTCCAGGAAAATATTATTAAAGAAATTTGCCCTCATCTTTTTTACAAACATGTAACATATCCACATTTGGTAACCACAGATACACAGAAAATTGGCTTTGTAGGGGGAAATCAAAGACTGAAAAAAATAGTGAAATGTGGTGGTTGTCTTCATGTGTGTAGAGGGATAGGGGCAGTGAGGGATGGAATTCTTGGCTTGGTAAATAGCATCTCTTATTCCATGTTTGCATTAATGAATGAAACAAATCTAGTTTGAAAATAAAAGCCCAGAATCAAAGTTTTTTTTGTTTGTTTGTTTGTTTGTTTTCCCATCCATTCTTAGCTCACAGGTACATTCGTAATGTGGAAACCAATCAAATTTGTTATAGCATCTGATTAGAACATATGGGGAGGTGGGAGATTTACTTAACAGTTGAGCTAATTTCATTTGGGCAGATTTGGTAGCTAAATGTCTGCCAACCACCTTTCCACCCCACTTAGTTGGATAACAGAGGCCACTGAGTTGGAAATAATACAAGAGAGACTCAATACTAACAGTCTGTGAATGAAGCACCAGGAACAGATACTCTTTTTCTCTCTGAACCTATCAGTCTGACTCCAAAGTCTCTGGATGGCTTATTGGCCTTTCAACCTTGACAGCTCTCAACTCGACATGAGTCTACTAGAAAAGAGCTTGTAAAACTGCTCTCAGCACCCACTAGTCAGGGCTTAGCTTTCCCTTCCTCAACCTCTTTCTTTTCCTCCTACTTCCTCATTTTGCTGCCCTTCAAAGATGGGAAAGTCCTTTGCAAACATGGATCGCCAATTGTTCCTCACAATGCCTCTGTGTGGTCTTAAAGAGTCACTCATTTGACTTGGGGAGTAGAGAACTTGGGAAATGTCACCTGTGAGGCTAATGAAGTGAGCACAATGGAGTTCACCTCTGAAGGGTCAGCTTGAATTCCCCTCCATTTTAATGATTATAACTAACTAGACACACACATTCCTAAATATCAAACTTCCTCAATCAAACAAGCCCAGAGCTTCATTTCTATTTTGCAAGAGCATATCATGTGGTCTATAGGTAAGTTAGCACTTCATAAGGTCAATGGGGTCATAAATGCCTTTAATCTTCCCTTCTGCCAGCTATAACATTCTTAACCTGTAACACAGTGGCAGATTTTAAAAAAAAGAGGTGAGGATTTTTTCCCTCCCTTTAAAAACATCAAAGGAAGTCAAAGAAATATTTCCAATCTGAACTGTATACCACTGTGCAACACAAGCAATAGAAAAACACATTGGAATCATCAGAAATGGCTTCTGAAAAGCAAAATTTGAGACATGTAGCTGAATAGTGCTAGCAAGTACCCATCAGGGAAAACAAATTCCCCTCTTAAGTAAAGGTCTCTTTGTAGGGCATGAATGGAGTGAGTGAGGGTGAGGGTTCTTTTCAGAAAAGAACATTTTAAAAGAGGAATGTTTTGGATGGGGTAGGGGGAGTCAGCCATGAAACCTGACATATTACATACAGCTTATGAGCTGCTTTGGAACACTAAGTCCTCAGTCTTTTTTTTTGTGGTAAGAATAACTAGTCCAGAAACTATTTCCAATTTCCTGCAATTATTTCAATATGACTACATTAAGTAAGATGTCTTCAGCAACAAGAAAATAAAACAAAACAGGAAATATTGTTTTTGTTTTTCAGAGCAGTGACAGAATCACATTTTGCCAGCACATTTTATTTTCATCCCAACCACATAACAGTCAGATCACACAGGTCTCCTTCTCCCATTGGCGAATTCAACCTGGGGCCTCTATTATTGGAGGAGCCCAAACCAGACTTCATTTCCCTCCCAATCTTATTCCTGACTTCTAGACTTCAAAAAACCATGCCCCTTTACCACCTTTTTTTTTTCTTCCCACCTCACATACCCCCTTTCAGATAACTTTTGTGTGCTGTCTTCCTCCATTAAAATTTAAGCTCCTTGAAGGCAAGGAAGGAAGGAGTAGGGGTAAAGCAGAGGGACAAAAAAAAAAGACTTTTAGAAAGGATTGTTTGAAAAGATAGTGCTTGCTACTTACTACTGTGGTTCCTTTGCTTCTGGTCTGGTCCACATATACTATCATGAAGCAGGTTGATAGTAGTTTTAGGAGGCCAAATCAAGAAATTATCTAATCACATGCCTGTAATTAAACACATGGTACTTATGGACACTGAATGGATCAGGTGTTGAAACAAAAATAGAGGAGGACATTTGGTCTGTTTATACACACTATCAAATGTTATATTCTTCTTCTTAAAAATATCATTTTCCCCCATTGCTGAGAATTCTTTTTGTTGCCTCCCTGCCTTGGGCTCCTTAACATTTTCCTTCCATTTCTTTCCTTTTGTGTATGACTGTAAGCTACATGAAAACAAGGTGTGTACTTTATATAAGCTTTGAATCTACCCCAAAAAAGTGCTCTACACACAGAATTCCTATTTTTGAAACATCAAAGGAAGTAAAAAAAATGCAATCTGGACTCTACACCACTGAGTTACAAAAACAATATACAAGCACATAGGAATAATCAGAAATGGGTTCTGAAAAATGAATTTTGAACCATGTAACTGAATAGCCCTAAGGAATACTCATCAGTGAAAGCAAATCCCCCTCTTAAGTAAAAGTTTCCTTAGCGGGTATGAGTGGAGTGAGCCAGGGTGAGGATTCTTTTCAGATAACATTTCAGATGGGGGAGAGGAAGTTGCTATTGAATCAGACTTCCCAACCTCAACCATTCCATGCCACTAGAACTCATGTGATCATTTCTTCAAGAGCAAGTAGCCTAGAGGAAGAAGCATTTATAACCAAAGCCCTCCCTGGGCTTTTTTTTAGGATTTTTTTTCTTATCAAGCAAGAAAGAAGGCAGAGTGTTCCTTCTCTGTCCATTGCTTTCACAGTCTCCCCAGACATTATCTAAAGGAGTAGAAATGCTCAACCCAAGGAAATACTGCACTATCCTGCTGTGGAAAGGAACAGCAGCAAAGCACTTTGAGATAACAATGTCCAACAAATAGAGTGAAGTGTGGGGAAAATGGACTTGTTGCAATAATCTCTTTCCTCTTTCCTTTTCCTTACCATTTGGCTCTTTATTACTACTTGAGCTGTTTTATTTAGCATTTCATAATTGCAAAATGCTTTATACTGCTCTTCCAGAATGCTACCATTCATTCACTCTACCCAACACTCTACAAGATTACTAGGGCAAAGCAATTGCTGGAAGTTGAGGAAATGAATTTAGGTTAATGCATTTTTACTCAATATCCCATCTATTGTTTTATTTTATTTTTTGTAATAGAAACTTGGTTAGCTGGGCATTTCACATTATCAGTCATTTGTGATACTCAGCCTATTTGACAGTGAAAGTGTTGCATAATATTCTATAGGGTACATAGGCATTAGCATTCTGAAATCAAAAGTCATATAACAAGTGCATTTCAATTCAGTTTGTATTAATGTCTATGCTATCTACAGGCAAAAAAAGGTATCTTTCTGAAAGGGGAAAAAACGTACTTTTTATTCTTCATTGGAATATGTAATAGAGTTCTTTATACATCAGAGAGTGCTATTCATTCCTCCTGAATGGGCACCTAAGTGTTGCCCTGTCTATATAAAATCCACTCTTCTCTATTCCCATGCAAAATGCCCAGTTTTAAGGAGCTGAATGGGTACTCCTGGGGAAAAATCAGTTGAATATATTGACACATTTCTAAATGCTTCACATTAGATATGTCCTGATAGAATAGCCTTGACCACTTCCACTTTCCCTCATGGGTAGCCAGGGTGGGATTTAACTCATAATGTTTTCTCATTGAAAAGAAGGGAGTCCATTTAAAATGAGATGCACATTGTTAGAAGTTGGACAAAAAAATCAAAACAAATTGACTTATGTTCACAAATGTTGCTTTTATGATTTATTTCCAAAATAGTGTATCTGTGAAAAATTAAGAGCCACAAGGGTCCAATTAGCTCAATGGAAGTGCAATTTATGTGGCATGAAGTACTTAGCGTGTGGGTGGGGGGAGTCTAATCTGAAGGTATGTTTAGTAAAGCGAAATTGTTGAAACCTTGCTGGGGCACAGCTTGAAGTCTATCTGATGATGTGGATTTCATTAAGCATCATCAACTTAGAGTGGGTTAGGTGATGAGAAAGACTGATCTGAACTTGGGGGCAAAAGAGAAGCTGGAACTTTTTATTCTTAAATGTTCCTGGAGTCCATAGCTTAGAGACAACAGCATCATTTTCCAAGACAGTGAGCACAGTGGTAAACAAGCTAGAAAAGAGTAAGAGTGTTTCACCCAGTACCCTCAGAAAATCCTTGGTGGCCTGGCAGTTAAAGCAAAAGCTGGCCCAATGGCCCATTGACTCCATACTTCAGGTAGCCTGCAAGCCACTGCTGTGTGCTGCTATCGATTTGGGGGAGGCATGCACAAAGAAATCAATATCCCTGTGGCAGCTGAACTCTTCAGATATTTGCTAAAGGACTGGATAGTCATGTTTCTGCTGGCATAGATGCTGCCAGTTTGGAGGCCAGTTCTCCCTGATTAAATAACATCTTGTTTAGTCCTTATTGATAACTGATGGTCAGCACAAGCGCCAGTGTTTACTGTGATTAATCTAAACAAGAGCAACCCATATTGACCTGTTCCTTTGGCATCCATGTAAGTGAAGAAGATTTGTCATTTTCTAGGTTAGAAGTACTTCCTTCCATCTAATGAGCTGCAGGACCTCAATAGAATGTGTGTGCATGTACGTGTGTAGATATGTATATGTGTATATGTATGTATGTATGTGCATGTAGGTATATATGTATGTATATCTGGAAGAAAAGACCCAGAACCACTAGAATTGCAATATGAAAACTGAAATCTCATTGTTTTCAATACACATATACACACATTCACACACATTCAGTTCTGCTAAGAAAGATGTATCAAAGCACATGCTACATTGGCAGTAGGTCAGTATGTATATATGAGTATGTGTATGTCCTTGAAAAATGGAATATATATATATATAGGTATGGAAATAGAATTATAGATGCATGTATACATATAAATTAATTTATGGAGGATAGATATAAAGCAACACTAGATGCAGATCCTGACTTTGCTACTTGTTACTTGTGTAAGCTTGGGCAAGTCATTACATCTCTCTCAACTGGAAATGAGAGGCTTAGACTACATGACATTGAAGGACCAATTCTAAATCTACGTCCCTATTATAAATTATAAATTCCCTGAAGATGATTGTAATAACAACTAACATTTATTTTAACATTTGCAAAAAAAGGTTCACATATTCTATCTTATTTGAGCCTCACAATAATCCTGTGAGGTACATACTTAATGAATTATTATTTCAATCTTACAAATGAGAAAAAACAGAACTACTAGGGTTAGGGAAGGAAGGAAGGAAAGAAGGAAGAAAGGAAAGAGGGAAGGAAAGAAGGAAGGAAGGAAGGAAGAAAAAAGATCATTGAAACATATTTTTTAAATGCACTAAAAGAAGGAAGGTAAGAAAAAGCACATATAAACAGGGACAACTTTTTAAATTATAGGTTGAACTTATTTAAAAAGAAATATAAATTTCTGCAGTTTTATGTGTAATCTGCTTTATCAGTTCTGATATATATGATATTTTTGGGGTGATTATTAAGCTCAGATTAAAAAGGAATGTATTTTAAAAGAAAACAGAAAAATGAGCTATGTTATACCTTCTAGGCATCATTTTCACCTAGTAAACACAGGGGAATCAATGAGTAGGTGGGATATTAAACATATCTACTTAACATGTTAATTCTTCAATATTAGGACAGATATGTGACCTCATTGACATGAGTACACCCTCACTCCAATGATACAGATTACAACCCATCTAGGTCTGTCTACCTTGTACACTTGTCCATAAACCACCATGAGTCTACCACAGAGGGTCCACCCAAATAGGATAAAAGTCTTCCTTTCCATCTTTGGCATGCTGTACCTACCAATAATGCATGCAAGTATGTTGTTTATGTCTCACTTGCTATATAACCAACCCATTTTTTTCTTAGTCAGATGTAGTGTCCAAAAAGTTTTAGTACATTTCTAAGCTACAAAGAAAAACTTTGTAGCTTAAAACTCTTTGGGAACCTTATGTTTTTCTTATGTTCAGAATAAAAGCTTGGCATATTGAGGTTTATAAAGACCTTTGAAATAACCTGAATATGTATAGTTTTTTAAGATTTAAAAAATGCTATAATCACAAAAATCTTATGAGATAAGTGGGAAAAATATTAATATATCCATTTTGCAGATAAAGAAACATATTCAGAAAGGATAAATGATTTCCCTATGATCACACAGTTAGCAAAACAAAAACACACATAGTTAATAGATAGCAGAGCTGAATTCGAGTTCTGAACTTGTAATTCTAAGTCTGGTTCTCTTTCATTGTATCATGCTGCCTCACAAACCATGAGAGGGTTCCCTAAAACTCCTCTGTTACTTAGTGATCCCCCAATTTATAATCACTTGAAATAAGTATACATTTGATCTAAATCATATGTGTGTTCCTGCATGCACATATCTAAATATACTCAAAAGATGATAGTGTCATGATTCATGAGACTCAGTGAAAAGCTGTATTATCCTAATAGGAAAAGCTGCCCATAGTCAGGAAGGAGAGAATTTTTCAAAAGCTATTATCTTTGTGGTCCATCTACTTAACATTATTTCAGTTATTTAATATTACTCTCATGGATTTGCCTTAGTTCAATTAGTCAATTTTCAAGCATTTATTAAGCAACTATTATGTATCCAGCACTATGCTAGGCAGTGTAAAAAAATACAATAGTTCATTCCTTCAAGAAGCTAATATTCTCATAGTGAGTGGGGGAATGATATATTCTCAAATAAGAAAATAGGATAAATTCAGCATAAATAAAAAGGAATTTGGGGGTGGGGAGAACTAACAACTAAAGGGGATCAAGAATAATGCCTTGAGGGAGATGGCACTAGAATTTCACCATGTAGAGATTTAGGGATTCCAAAAAGGTAGAAAAGTGAAGAAGTAGAGTATTATAGATATGGGAGACAGTCTGTGCCAAGTAAAGAAAATAGGAGATAGAATAGGCCAATTTGGCTAAAGCATGGAATAAATAATGGTAGTAGTTGTGGGGAGTTATCTATAATCAAGCTGGAAAGATATACTGAAGCCAGGTGGTGAAAGGCTTTGAATATCAAAGAGAAGAATTTGAATTTTATCCTAAAATCCAGTGGAGAGCCACTGAAATTTCTTGAGCAGGCGAGTGACATGATAAAATTAGCAGGTTAAGAATATTAATTTGGCAGCTGTATAGAGTATAAAAGATGGGAAAGAGGAGTTAGTTAAAATATTCATGGAGACCATATAAGCTATTTCATTTGTCCAGATGACCAATCATACTAGCCTGAACCAGGGTTATTTGGGTGTGAGTGGAGAGGAAGCAATGGGATGTGTGCAAGATATGTTGAAGAGGGGGCAGCTAGATGGTGCAGTGGATAAAGTACCAGCTCTGGATTCACCAGAAGGACCTGAGTTCAAATCCACCTTCAGACACTTGACACCTACTAGCTGTGTGACCCTAGGCAAGTCACTTAACCCTCATTTCCCCAGCCCCCCAAAAAATGTTGAAGAGCTAGAAATAACAAGACTTTGTAACTGGTTGAATATAGGTATTGAGGGTAAGTGAATAATTGAAAATAAGTCTTGAGTTTTGAACCTTGTTGGAAGAATGGTTTTGCCCTTGTCAAAAAGAGAGGAATTAGGAGGAAGGATTTAGGAAGAGAATAAGTTGTTCTGTACATGTTCAGTTTAAGGTGTCAATAGGACATATAGATTGCAATTTCTAGGAAGTAGTTGGAAATATGGAATTGGAGTTCAAAAGAGAAAATGTTAGATTGTAGATCTGGGAATCATCTGCATAAATATAATAATAAAATTCATGGAAATTGATGGGATAATTAAAAGAGAGGGAGTAGAAAGAATAGAGAGTCTGGGACAGAACTCTGGTTGTATTCACCCATAGGAGATAAGGCATGAATGATGATGATTGTGCAAATGAGACCAAAAAGTATCAATCAAACAGATCTTATGAGATCCAAAATAATGTCATTACAAAAACCTAGGAAGGGAAAATATACAGGAGGAAGGTGTGAATAACAGTGCCAGAGAGGTCATGAAGTATGAGAACAATACTGTATTTAGGAACAAAAAAACCCAAACAAACAAACCAACAAAAACAAAAACAAAATCAAAAACAAAAACAAAAAATCTCTGGTGAAAATAGTGAGTCTTTTTCATCAAGTAGTAAGTAAGGAAGCCAGATTTCAAGGGGATAAATAAGTGAGTGAGAAGCAATAAAGTGGAAACAACAAGCCTAGTCACTATTGTCTTTTAGGGGAAAAAAAATGGGTTGTAAAAGGAAGAAAAATATATGGTAGCATGAAACATTGAGGGACTGAGTCTTTGGCTTAATATTTGATAAGACACATGTAAGGACCAAATTTTAATTGAGCAGCTCACTGTAATATTGGGGTTCAGAAAATAATGAGAGACCTCTAGGTCTAAAGTTTCCTCCCTTCCAAACAGCCTTTATTAGTTAATTCTCCCAGACTAATAAGAAAGAAGATTAACAGCATCTTTTCTACAAACATACCAGGTTTTATTAAAGGGAACAAAATTTACAACACAGTGAAGTTAATAAAGCCAGGGACAATGAGGAAGGGAATAGGGGAAGAGAAAATGAATAAGCTCCCTGGTTCTAGCAAAGACTGATTCAAACCCCAAACTTTCTTGATGCTCGGCTAGCTCAAAGAGCTGGCCTCACTCCCACTCGCTACCTCCTGGGTCTGTAGTTTTTCAATGAGAGCCAGCTTTACAGTCCCTCTCCCATTCACTCTGAAGCTCTCTCACACAGCTCGTCTCCCTCCCTTTTTGCCTCTTGCACAGGGAGGGGCGGTTCCTTAGCCATGCTGAGTTTCCAATTGGTTCAACATACCCTCTGGGCTGTCCCCATTATAATTTGGCCAGGTCCATGTGGATGTAGGGGAACTGCTAGAGGAGGCTTAGATACTTAATTGTCCTTTTCTATAACCTCTTCAAGTACACACTCATCTTTTCTTATGCTTTTTCAAGATTATATCTTTTCAGTCTGACCATAATGAAGCAAAGATGGGGTTATGGAAACCCCAAATCACAATTAATTTCTTACACATGTATGAAACAACATATAGTGAAATGAACAGAACCAAGAGAACATTGTGCACAGAGACAATATTGTTTGATGAAGAATTGTGAAAGATTTGACTATTCTCAACAATACAATGATCTAAGACAATCCCAAAGTACTATTGATGGACTATTGATGGAACAGACTATCTACCTCCAAAGAAAGAACTGATAATAATAGAGCAGACTGAAGCAAGCTATTTTTTTTTTACTTTCTTTCACTTTTTTTCTTTAATCAAGTTTTTTTGTACAAAATGACAAATATGGTAATGTTTTACATAATCATACATGCGTAACTCATATTTGATTGCTTGCCTCCTCAGGGAAGAGGAAGGGAGAGGAGGGAAGGAGGGATAAAAATTGGAACTTAAAATTATAAACAAAAATATTTATTACATTTATTTTAAAAATATTTGATAAGGCAGATTGTAAAGAAGAAATGAATGTTTTGTTTTGTTTTGTTTAGATGGGGAGGGCTGAGCCTATTTCTCAGCATTAGAGAAAGTTAGTGCATAGGAGAGATTGAAAATTAGGGAGAAGAAGGGATGACTGAAGGAATGCACTGCTGTAGAAGATGACAGGGTGGGATAAAGTGGAAAGAAAAAGGGGATTCACATTAGCAAGAAGAGCAAAGGAGTAGAGAGCAGAGTATGGATAGATGAGGGAGTTATGTTGAGGTGATTTTAAGTGTGGAAGAGGAGAGTGAGCTTGTGTTGGATGACCTAATGTTCTTTTTCTCAGTAAAGTATGAAGTGAGATCCTCTGGTAACAGGTAGTGTGGTAGGGTGCTTGAAAAGAGAAATAAAATCTTGGAATAGCTGTGAATCAGAGAAGAGTAAAAAAAAAAAGTGCCTGAGAGAACAGATGAATTTTCTGAATATTTAAAAAACTTCTTGATATTTCAGGACATGCCTACAGTTTAACTATCAAAGAATTTTAATCATAGAAGAATTTAAGATTCAGTAAAGAACTACATTCCTGGGCAGGTTTATGGCATGGCATCAAATTCAATCATCTTTTTCTTCATGTATCATTGGTAAAGGACAATTGTCAAAATTTTAAAACCCAACCTTTATTTTCAGAGAAAGATTTTAACTATATCACTTTTCCCAAAGTTCAACACTTCAATTGGTTCGAATCTGAATATCATGTTAAGACAGTGCCATTGGATTTATCTATACTGTCATGTTGGTAAAATGCAGGAAAAGGAAAGAGTGGATAAATGACAGTTGCAGAATGGGAGATGAAGAGCTGTAGAAAGAAGATAAAAGCACTTTTAGTACTTCATGAATAATCAACACAATTCTTTCCCCTGCCCCATGTTTCTCCCTTCTCCTGTAAGTCCTAAAATTCTTCTCTAACTCAGTGCATGGCATGACGTGGCTCAGGAATGAAGGGAACTTATGATCTCTAGTGGACAATTTGACCTTCTAGTAACTCCTTCCTTTCCTAAATGATCTGACAAAGTTCTCTCCCTCTTTCTATCCCCATTTCCCAAGATTTAGAGTATGACCCTATGGTTGAGACTCCCATTGTTGTAGTGAAATATCCTCAGGAGTTGCTAGACAGGCAACCTTCTTCCCTTCAGACTTAGACTGCCCAAATAACTTACTTAAATAGTGATGGTGGTAAAGGTGCTGGTGGATACCCACTCACGCCCCCATTCAATGAAATTAAGGGGCCTCATATTGCCCCAAGGATTAAATGTAAAACTCGCTTTTTGGCTTTTAATGTTTATCATAACCTGATACTCTTCCTACCTTTTTTTTTTTTTTTTTTTTGCGGGACAATGGGGGTTAAGTGACTTGCCCAGGGTCACACAGCCAGTAAGTGTCAAGTGTCTGAGGCTGGATTTGAACTCAGGAACTCCTGAATCCACTGCGCCACCTAGCCGCCCCCTCTTCCTACCTTTCTAATATTTTTTTTTTATGTTACTCTTCTCTACATACTCTTAAATCTTGTGACATTAGTATTTTTGCTGTTCCTTGAACCTGACCTTCCATCTCTTGTAACCAGGAATTTTCATTGACTATCCCTCATGTTTGGAATCTTCTTCTTCCTCTTCTTTACCTCATAACTTCTTTGGCCTCCTTTATGTCCCAGAAATTAAGAAATACCTTCTACAAGGAACCTTTCTTGATCTGCCTTAATATCAGTGGCCTACGTGCAAGATTATCTCCAATTTTTCATGTGCATATCTTATTCATACCTAATTTTTTGTATGTCCTCTACCACTTTAGACTGTGAACTTCTTGAGTATAGGGACCATTTGTTAGTTTGTTTTTCCTTTCCTTTCTTTGTATCACCAAATTTTAACACAGTTCCTGGTACATAGCAGGTACTTAAGAAATGTGAGAAAGTTAGATTTCAGAATATAATGCTTTATATTTATATAATTTATATAAATTTATATATATATATATACTTGCTTCTTTATCTAGAAGGCAGGATTCTCTAAGCTCTCCTAAGGTCATATGAGTGAAGATATATAATTCCTCAGAAGAAGAAGGAAGAAAAGGAGGAAAAGGAAGAAGAAAAAGAGGGAAAGTGGATGAAGGGAAAGAGGAGGGGAAGAGGAAAGGATGAGGAAGAAGGACCAAAGGAAAGGAGGAAGGAAAGGTATACATCATAAAATCCATGTGACAATGTCAAGGTTGAGGTACAAGTACTCCTTACACCAGTGCTGAAGTACAACCCCTGTATGGCATAAGAGATCATTTCTGAGAGTTTCGGTGTCTGAAAAACTCATAATACTTTCATAAATTTAGGGCTGGAGGGCAATTTTTAGTTCATCTAGACATATATGTATGCATATTACATGCATATGCATATACACATTACAACACTGACATTTGGGCATCTGTAGTTTAGGTACATACACCATGCATGCATGCATATATGGAGATAGATTTTGTACATGCATTTATGTGTGTATATATGTATACATGTGTATATTTATATGTGTGCATATGTAATTTGTATGTTTATGTATAACCACAAAACCAATTGGTCATTTCCAATTAGATGTCACAGAGACACTTCAAACTTAACATATCCAAAAGAGAAATCATTATATTTTACCCAAAATCTACCTTTCTTCTAAATGCCCTTACTATTGTAGAGAAAAACACAATCTTTCCATCACGTAGGTTTGTAACCTCAGCATTGTTTGACTTCTTTATCTTGTTCACTCCACATATCCAATCACTTACCTAATCTAATTATTTTCTCTACATTTCTTATATATGGCCACTTCTCTGCACCCACAGAGCCACCATCCTAATTCAGACCTTCACCAATTCTTGCCTGGGCTATTGCAGTAGCCTTGTAATTGGTCTCTCTATTTTGAATCTATCCGACTCCAATCAATTCTCCTCAATGGTGCTAAAGTAATTTTCCCAAAGTATATATCTAACAATCTCATATGAGTATGTGCACACACACAAACACACACACACACACACATACTTATTCAATCAACTTCAGTTAGAATCAAATGTAAATTCATCTGACATTTAAAACTCTTCACAACCTGGACACCAACTATCTTTATCATTTTTTATCATTCTGTTTCAGTCATACTGATCTACATCTGTCCCTTTCACATTATGGGGAGAACCCCAAAATCTGGAAAATCTATATAAATTTTCAGCCCTTTTTTCATACCATAGAAGTCTGAATTTTCTTTTTCTTTTATATGGTGTTTACAGTACCTTATTGTAAAATTTGAGCTAAATATTTGGTCATAGGCTCTGTGTTGTCTGCAGTTTTATGGCTTCCACAATATTCCCCCAAAGTTCCCATTTAATCTCTTGTGCCAACTCATGATATAGCAAAACTGCAATGTGGAAAGTCTCAATGTGTAGGGGATAACTGTACTTACTTTTCCTCAAACACAATACTCTATGCCTTTTCACTGGCTGTCCTCCATGACAACAATGTTCTTCCTCCCAACATCTGATTCCTTTAAGACATTTGAAATGCCAGTTTTCCCAGAATGCCTTTCCCAGTATTCACCATTGCTAGAGCCTTCCTTTCTGATGTCTCCTTCCATCTTTCTGTATTTGCCTTGTATGTGTGATTTTACATATGATGTCTCCCACACCAGAAAGTAAGGTCCGTATGGTCAGGAGCCTTTACTTTCCCTTTTTCTTTCTAGCCTTTGGGTTTAGCCTAATCCCTGGCATATGATAATCACTGAAGTAATGCTTACTGATTGTCATTGATGCACATAAACATATAAAAATATATTCAAAATGCTCATCATGTACATGTGTGTGTAAGCCAGATATTTGCAAAATGTAGGAAGGTAATTTCAGTCTACAATAGTTGGTGGTAGTATTATCAACTGGATGGATTGAGAAAGTCTTCATACATGTTTTTTGTGGGTTTGGGTTTGTTTTGTTTTGTTTTGTTTGGGCTTGGTTTTGGTGAGGCAATAGGGATTAAGTGACTTGCCCAGGGTCACACAGCTATTAAGTATCAAGTGTCTGAGGTCAGATTTGAACTCAGATCCTCCTGACTCCAGAGCTGGTTTTAAAGGGGGAAAAAAGGAAGAGATCTTAGACATTTTAAAATAAGTATAGAACAAGAGCTTCAATTTAGCCATGACATTCTATTACAGTTCTCCATAATGTCCTGATTTCTGAGTAATATGTAATGGGAAGTCTTAGGGCCATGAAACCTTACATCACCTACAAGAATGCAGCCTCAGATAATCTAACCTAATGCCATCAAGCTCAAGTGAACCAAAGTCATCTCTCCCACTTATAGGACAAAGCCTACATTAAAAAACTATATCATCCTTCATTGCTCTCTAGGATGAACTCCTGACTCTCTGGACTTTCTCTGTAAAAGGTCACAGAATACTCTTCACTCTGGATTTTCACTCTTCCTCTGGACTTCTCATAAAATGGGTACCCTTTACTATGATCTCATGCTCTAATTAGCTGATTCCTCCCACAGCATCCATTATAAGGAAAACACCAAGGATAAGCATATCTTTTCTTCTCCAGGGTCACCTCCTGACTCTGTGTATTTTTTTCTATTTTGACCCCTGTAGGTACTTTCCTTGGTATACTTTCTTGCTTCTTTTATATGTTATTTTCCTCCATTCAAAAGTAAGGTCCTTTATTTTTATTCATTTATTTTTATTTTTTAGTGAGGCAATTGGGATTAAGTGACTTGCCCAGGGTCACACAGCTAGTAAGTGTTAAGTGTCTGAGGCCGGATTTGAACTCAGGTACTCCTGACTCAAGGGCCGGTGCTTTATCCACTGCACCATCTAGCTGCCCCCTAAAAGTAAGGTCCTTTATAAGAGACACTGACTTTATTTCTGCATATATTTGTATTCCTGGCACTTCACACAAGTCTGGGACATTTTTGTTCATTCATTCAGTCATGTCCTATTCTTTGTGACCTCATGGACCATAGCATGCCAATGTTGTCCATGGGGTTTTCTTAAAGGCAAAAATACTGGAGGTGTTTGCCATTTCCTTCTCCATTGGATTAAGGCAAAGAGATTTTCATTGACTTGCCCAAGATCATACAACTAATAAGTATTTGATGCTGGATTTGAACTCAGATCTTTTTGACTACAGGCCCAGCATTCTATCTACTGAGCCACCTACATGCCTCTGTTTGGCACATAATAGTAACCTAAAGAAATGTTTATGAACTTTACTTGATTGTCTACTCTGAACAATATCCAGAAGAGCTAACCCATATATGGGTACTTATGTGTATCTTTTTTATGCCTACAAAAGAGATTATGTCTTGGCAAGCACACATGGTAATAATAATGAAACAAATAGGTCTTCTGATGAATTTTAAACACTGTTCTATTTGCTCCTTAGGCAGGGAGGGAGGGAGATAACAGGAGTACTAGGTACCAGAAAGTAAAAATCAGTATAACTGGAAAAAAGAACAAAGAACTGGGGAGTCAGGTGACCTGGATGAAGTCATAGATGGCATGCTTCACAGATCTGTGCATGGAGAAAACAGTCCTCATATTGAATGGCAGATGTAGGATAAAAAATAGCTTTTATGCTGGAATTATGAGCCACATCTAACAAACACAAATCTTGCACTTGGGTTAAAACAATAACAACTGTACCGATCCAAGATGGAGAACATGTGGATAGGCAATTGTGTGTGGGGACATTTTAGTGTAGTTCAATCTCAATATGAAGCAAGTAGTATGAAACTAAAAGAGCTAAATTGAGTTTTTAAAAAGCTTAAGGTTCTGAACAAAGGCAGGTTATATCCTGCTTCATTAAAACTTGGTCAGAACACTTCTGGAGTCCTGGGTACCACATTTTAGAATGCGTATTGAAAAATTGGAAAATTCCAGAGGACAAAAATGGTGAAAGGTCTCAGAATTCTGACAAAAGAGTATCATTTGAATGAATTGTAGTTATTTGGTTTCAATAAAAAGATGCATAGAGATAGAATTGTTTTCTATTTTCAGTATTTAAAATTACCATATTGAAAAGGAACTGGCTTTTGGTATGCTTGTCCCAGAGGCCAGCTAGGTGACACAGTGGACAGAGTATTGATTCTGGAGTCAAGAGGACCTGAGTTCAAATCTGGCCTCAGACACTAGCTATGTGACTCTAGGTAAGTCACTTAACCCCGTTTGCCTCAGTTCCTTATCCATAAAATAAGCTGGAGAAGGAAATAGTAAACCAATCCAGTGCCTCTGCCAACAAAACCCCAGATGGGGTCTTGGAGAGTCATATATGACTGAAACAACTCAACTTCAACAATATGCTTGTCCCAGAGGACAGAATTAATAATAATAGCTATGTGCCAAGGACTATGTTAAACATTTTACAATTATTATTTCATTGGATCTCCCTAAAAACATGGGGAGATAAATGCTATTTTTAACTCCAATTTACAACAAGGAAACTGAAGCAAATAAAGGTTAAATGACTTACCCAGGGTCACATACTAAGTGTCTAAGGCTGGATTTGAGCTCAGATATTCCTGAGTCTAGGCCTTACACTCTTTCCACTGTACCAACTAGAAGCTAGGAACAATGGATGTTAATTACAGACATTATTTTGAGTGAATACAAAGGAAATATTCTCTATCAATTAAGATTGTCCCAAAATGGAACATCCCTGGAGAGGAAATGAACTCTTCGTTATAAAAGAATGGATGATCAATCATCAGGAATGCTGTAGAGGGGATTCAGAGGCAAAGAAAGGATTAGAGTGGGTAATCTTTCAGGTACTATTAGAATTCAATTAGTTCATAGGAGACATGGAATTGGAATCATGGAACTTCAGTATGACCTTGGTCACATCATTTCCTCTCCTTAATATTCAGTTTTCTTATCTAGAAAATGAGTTGGTTCCTTTAGGCCCTGAAGTGGTATAATGGTGGCAAAATTCAATCCCTCATTTAGTGACCAATTGACTTATATTGACTGTGATTTTAGGATTGGGGGTGGAAGGTTTGTTTTCTTTTTTGCATTTGCAGCTGCACAGAGTTATGTGTATATATATATATATATATATATATATATATGTATGTATAAAAATAAATACAAGGAAAGAGTGTGGAAAATACGTCTGATTTCCATTATCCTATGTCTCAATGAGACAACCTTCCTCCCACTTTTATATTCAGAAATTATGGACTGAAATAAGATTTAAAAACAAAAACCAAAAAACTGGACCTAATCCCAGCTTCACGGCCAGACACCCTTCCTCATTCTAATAAGTTATTTTTGCTTCAGGTTATAGTTATTGCCACTGGCCTTCCCCCTTCCTAAGGTAATCTCTCTCCTCTGTGCTCAGTGTCAGCAGGAACAATAATTACATTTCCATCAGTCTCTGGATTCGACTTTGCCCCTGTGAAAAGACCTTTGCTCATGTCTGTATTTCTTAATTATGTTGTGGGATAATGATAACATCAAGCTTGTGGACATAGGCAGGCCAACAAAACCCCAGCACCATTGCTCACTTTCCTGAGGTGTCAGGATTCTGTCTGCTCCCCTGAAGCGACTGGAATTTTTCTCCTTTGCCATTCGCTGTATATAAGTTCTAATTCCCACCCACCCTCCCACCCACATTCTGCTACTTCTGTTTGAAGAGAAAAGGGCAGTCAAGGAAAAGAAAGAAAGGAAATCATTTGTCCATGTCTTATACTAATGAGTATTTTAATAATCACAGGATGTCAGAGCTGGGCAGGACATCAAAACATAGGATCATAAAATCTTTGAACTGGAAGAGATCTCAGAGTCCATATGATTGAAACTGAATCCTGAGCAACAGTTCCCTCTGTAAGATGACAAGTGATCAACTAGCCTCTTCTTGATATCCTCCTATGAATGTGAATCTATTACCTTTTGAGCCAACCTGTGGCAAGTCTGAAAGATAGCTCAAATTGCTTCCAAGCTATTCATTACCTCAGGCCTAATGTCCCTCCCCCATGCTCAAGTTTAGAAATTTCAAATATCTTGATTGTACCTGATTGTGTACATGTTTCCTTCCCCATTAGACTGTGAGTTCCTTGAAAGCTCGGCCAGGTTTGTTTTATTCGGTTTTTCTTTTATTTGTATCCCTGGTGCTTAGTATCATACAGTAGCTCCTAAAGAAATAAAATAAAATGGACCTCAATTACCACAGAGTCTAACACACTGCAACAAATTCCCTCTGCACCATAGTTCCCAAGTAGCCATCCATGTCCTTGCTCGAAGACTTCAAAAGAAGGAATAACTTAGCCCATTCTACTTCTGGACAGTTCTTGTTCATAGGACATTAGACTGTCTGAGCTAAAGAAAACCTAGGACACCAAACCAAGAATTTCAGAACTAGACAAGAACTTAGAATTTAGAACAAAGGTCAGAGGTGGAAAGGACTTTAGGAAATGAATAACATGTTAGAATCAGAATGGAGCTTAAATCCTAGGACAAAATATGCCAGAGCTGCAAGAGAATTTCAAGATCATTCAGTCCAACTTCCTCATTTACATGATAGTTTGAAATAGAGACCCAGAAAGATGAAGTGGCTTACCTCAGGTCACAAGGGAAATTAATAACAGAGTTTAAACTAGAACCTATCTATCCTGATTCTCAGGTGTATATTTTTTTCCACAAAGTTTTGTTAACTTTGTAGTGTTTTCTTTTTTTAAATAGTGAAGTATGAGATATTTTAAGATATTACTGAAGCTACTTAGTTAATTAAGCGAGGTTTTTTTAAAGCACATATTTGACAGGACACACGAGATTTCTAAATTTTCAAAGGATAAAGCCAAAAGTTCCAATTTCTAACCTGGGGCCTTTTAGTCACTGAGGAAAGTACAAAGTTGAAATAATCCACAAGAAAGTCATAGCTGGAATGTTAGGAGGATTTACATTTTAAAGGAAGATACCTGTCAAAAAATTACTTAATCTAAAATGTAAAACTCTTATGGTGAGATACCAAGTACCATGACACCAAGGTGGTAGAGAGTTTTTTGAGTGAGGCATGTTGGAAGGTCCTTATTCATTTCCTCAGGTCATATCTTATAGACAATGACTTATTCTTAATTATCATACAATTTAGAAGCAAAAGGGACCTTACAGACCACTTCTAATACATACATTTTTAGATGAAACTAAAAATAAAATAGGTGACATGATTTACTCACAGTTGTACAGATTGCAGCACAACTCTGAGAGCCAGACTTTGAAATTATTCTCTCACTCCAAATTCAACTTTACCTAAATTATTGTTACATCTATGCATTTACTAAATCTCACTTTCCACATTGGCCAAGACTCTGTTACTGAGTATCTGAGTTCCTGGCACTGTGTTAGCAACTATGGGCATGTAAAGAAACACAACATATAGCCTATGCCTTCTAAGGTTATAGAGTCTGACTAAGAAGGCAAGAAACATACATAAAAATAACAGTTAATAAAAAAGGACTTCCAGAAGACAGTTCTTAATTAATACAAGGTGGAAATGATGGATATTAGGAGTTCAGAGGGGTTTTATCCAAAGGCTCACTTGCTCCCTAGTTTTAGATGCTAAATATTTCATAGACTCAGCAAATATTCAGGCTAACAGGGACCTCAGAGAGATCATCTAACCCAGGCCCCTTATTTTATATATGAGGTCATAAAAGCCAGAAAGAAGTGACTTGAATGAGGTCATATTTATATAAAGTAACAAAGCCAGGATTTGAACTCATTTTCAATGATTCCAGGTAGGTAGCCTTTCCAATACCCCATGTGACATCTAGCCATTTTTCCAGTACTCTTGACTTAGCAGAGCTCCCAAAGTGTGAACAGTCGGTCTGAGATATTTGTTCAAAGTAATTTCCAATAAATAATAAATAAATAATGCTTATTCTCTCAGGGTTATTTTATGGCATGAATTTTGTGTGTATTTCTTCACGTTCAATGCAATAGATCGTTTCATGAGAAAACCAGGACAGGGTGTGAAAGAACATGGGACCAGACATAGCTGAGTTTGTCAGACAGCATTTCAAAAAAGTCTCAGGAGTCTTAAAGTAGAAATGTAGCCTCATTTGTTAGAACAACAGTAAAGGCGATCTTTAACATTCTAGGAATCAGAGAAAGGTCAGACCAAGAAAGGACCTTAGCACACAGTAGCATTCAGAAGGTTCGGAGAGAGAAAGGACTTTAGAACACAGAAGAAAGAATATCAGATTCAGAACTGGAAGCCCCCATTTCTGTAGCACTGATGGAAATATTTTTAAGCTACTTCATTTTGATCTTTCTAACTGTCAACCTTTATTCTGGAGAAAAGGCCGGATTAGTTCACATAGATAATAATCAGCATTTCACCCAATTCTTGAAAACATTTTCTGAGGTCAATGCAATGGTAACTGAGTTTCTATGTAAATATACCTTTGCCTGCCTAACCAGCATCATTATAAAGCTATAACAATGTTTTGGAATATTATCTGAATTCTTACCATTATTCATTTTCTTAGGGAAACTGCTTCCTTAACTGTGAAGTTTTGGTCATGTAGTAGTTTAGATATACTTATCTGATTCATCCTACCATGCTAATGGCATTGAATTTGGATTTCCTGAAGTTTTCAAGTAGTAATTCATATAGATGATGGTCCATGGAAGCTTTTGTGTAAGAGTTCTTTATGGGTTTTTTTTTGGGGGGGGGAGGGGTTTGTTTTGTGTCATGGACTCCTTTCTTAGTCTGGTGAAGTTCCTGAATCCCTTATCAGAAAAAAAAATAATGCAAATATAAAAATACATATAATTACTAGGGAATCCAATTATAGTAAAAATTTTTATTTACTTTCCCATTCGGATTCACAGATCCCCTGAAATCTATCCCTTGATGTATTGGGAAGTCTGTGGACCCCAAATTAAGAAGGTCTACTTTAGACAATGCTCTTCATGATATGCTGCGGCCAAAACATCACCTGGTAACTAACCATGTATTGATGAGCCTCTTAAAGTGTAACCAAGTTGGTCCACACAAAACAAGTGTACTTGGTGGTGCTTAACCCATACTTAAGTCTTTTTTACCCCAAAGGGATTTTGCTCTGTACTCTGCTGGCTTTGTTGTTGTTGTTCTTTGTCCTTCCTTCTGGAAAAGGAACATGAAATCAGGGGTAATGTCATAATTTGCACTGAATTGAATTTAAATGAGGCAGGCTTGTGCAAAGTCAGCAGCCTCACTCTGTTCTGCAGATCTATCTGAGTCCAGTGGCAAGATATACATCAGGACAACTGGAGATGACCCCAAAGGTTTAAGGGAATTGTGGTTAAGTGATTTGCCAGGGTCATACAGCTAGTAAGTGTCTGAGGCCAAATTTGAACTCTGGTCCTTCCAACTTCAGGGCCAGTGCTCTATCCACTGTGCCATCTAGCTGTTCCACTCTGCTAGCAGTCACCTTTGAAAGTCCAAACTCACTTCTGTACCACCATGAGATATCAGTAGACTTTAGGGGAGAAAAAATTATATGTATATATATATATATATATATACTAGAGTTCAAATCCAAGAAACAAGACACTGTCAGCTGTGGGCCTATTCAATTACAGATATCCAACATGCAGTTGTGAAAGAAAAACCTTGTTTGATTGTTCTAATAGAATTTTTTCTAGGAAATAGCACAAGATCAACAAGATAAAAATTTATTTGAATTTAAAGAAAAATTTTGATATAGTGGCAGACAAAAGATATATACTAGGTCAGCAACTATGAAATGTTGGGGAAGATGTTGGATGGGTAAAAAACTTGTCAAGATCCTAAAGATAGAAAAGCTAATGATACAAGAAAACAGTTCAGGAAATAGTATAGGGACAAATGATATTGTGGGTACTAGCATTTGGATGGACTATTTCTCATCTTGTAACTTTTCTGCTATAGATGTGGAGTTAAAGGGAAGTCTTGAGGCTTTATATCAAGGGTTCTCAGAGTCCAGTTTAAATTGACTGGTTCAGGGCAGCTAGGTGGTACAGTGTATAAACACCAGCCCTGTATTCAGGAGCACCTGAGTTCAAATCTGGCCTCAGACAATTGACTCTTACTAGCTGTGTGACCTTGGGCAAGTCACTTAGCCCTCATTGCCCCCCCAAAAAAATAAATAAATAAGTAAATAAATGAATCAATCAAGAAAGAAAGAAAGAAAGAAAGAAAGAAAGAAAAAGAGGATGGTTCAAATATCAAACAACAAATATTTGTTAAGTGCTTTTTATGCATTAGTTATAGTGCTAAACACTGGGGATACAAAGAAAGGCAAAAGACCATCTCTGGGGGCAGCTAGATGGTGCAGTGGACAAAGCACCAGCCTTGGATTCAGGAGGACCTGAGTTCAAATCCAGCCTCAGATACTTGACACTTACTAGCTGTGTGACCCTGGGCAAGTCACTTAACCCTCATTACCCTGCAAAAAACCAAACAAACAAAAAGACCATCGCTGTTCTCAAGGAGTTAAAAATCTAATGGGATAATTTCATAATCTTTGTGTTTTAACAAGTTTTATTCATCGAACCTGCCCTGAAACAGATATTTTTGTAAAAGTGTCTTTAAGTAGTTGAAGTATTTTCCGGATCACATCAAAACTTTAGGTTTGTAAACTCGAAGGTCTCTGAAAGATAAAAACCTTGTCTACATATGTAATTTTTTGTTGTTGTTTTTCTATTTCATTGGTTACTTTTTGGTCCATATCTGATTTTATCAAAGTGAGGAAACTATTGGTATAGAAATTTCTTTCATTGATTCATATCAATACCTTGTATGAAACTGGTTTAGCTAGATTAAATTCTGACAAGACTTTTTTTTAAAGTTTCCCTTTTTTTAGTATTCTGAACTTAACAAAGAAAATAAAATGAACATTTACTTATACATTGCTAAATAGATGGAGAGATTATACATGAAATTGTGAATCTCTATTATAAAGAATATTTTTTAAGTAAATAATAAATTCAACTTGTACATGTCAAACCTGTCCTGCTTTTCTGTGATCTCTTCTGGCATTCCATCAATTCTCTTCCCATTAAAAAAATTATTAGGACAGGGGCAGCTAGGTGGCACAGTAGATGGAGCACTGGCCCTGGATTTAGGAGGACCTGAATTCAAATCTGACCTCAGACCCTTGACACTTACTAGCTGTGTGACCCTGGGCAAGTCACTTAACTCCAATTGCCTCACCAAAAAAAATTATTTGGGAACCTTTTTCCTACCTCTCTTAACCTCCTACCACCCCCTCATACTGTTAAACAAATATCTCATAACAAAGTTTTACTTAAGCAGAACAAATTCATCGCCTTGAGTCCATCAACTCTCTCTTTTTTTAAAACATGTCTTTGTTTATTTCATTAAATATTAACTGATTATATTTAAAATGTTTTATATTCATTTTTTACATATTGAGTTTTAAATTATCTCCCTCCTGCCATTCTGCCACTACTTGAAAAGGCAATTAATGTATCAATTATACATGTGGAGTTATACAAAATATAATTGTATATTAGCCATGTTAGAAAAAGAAAAGAAAATGTACACACACAAAAGAAGAGAAACAAAGTGGAAAAAGTGTGCTTCAATCTGAGAGTTCTTCAGATTCTCCTTTTAGAAATAGATAGCATTTTTCATCCTGGTTGGTTCGCAATTGTCTTGGATCATTGTTTTGATTAGCCAAGCTGTTTTTCACAGTTGATCATCATTATAATATTGTTGTTATTATGTTCAATATTCTCCTGATTCTGATTACTTCACTTTGTATAAGTTCATATAATACTTCTCAGGTTTTTTTTCTTAAATCATTCTAGTCATAATTTCTTATAGCACAATAATATTATACAACAATCACACACAACAACTTGTTCAACCATTCCCTAATTGATAGGTATCCTGCTGATTTCCAATCCTTTGCCACCACAAAAGAGCTGCTATAAACATTTTTTGTACAAGTACATCCTTTTCCCTTTTCATTTATCTCTCTGGTACACAGACCTGATGGTGGTATTGCTGGGTCAAAGAGTCTGTATAGTGTTACAGCCCTTTAAGCATAGTTCCATATTGTTTTCCAGAATGATAGGACCAGTTAATAACTACAAACACTACATTAATGTCCCTCTTTTTCCCACATTTCCTCCAGCATTTGTCTCTTTACTTTTCTGTCCAGTAGGTGTGAGATAACATCTCAGATATCAACTCTCCTTCAAGAAGTGGATATCATGATTCTTCTTGGAACTCTGGAGTAACTATTAGAATTACATTGGTCAGAGTTAAGTCTTTCAAAGTTTTTTTATTAGGTCATTCAATAAACATTTATTAAGTGCCTACTTTGTGTCAGGAACTGTGCTATGCATTGTAATGTTTAAAATCTAAATGTGTGGTCACCTTAAATTCGAAGTTTTAGCACCAGTCTTTGGGCATTAAGCATTTATTAAAGCATACCAGGTATTCATGTGGAGTTCAGAAAGTTAAGAAAAGGCCTATCTAGCCTAGAGTTCCAGCCTGGTCAGGTTCTTCCTCAAGTCCTCAACCATGAGCCTGTTTCAACTACAAACTCCCCTCAAACTGAGTGTGGAAGCTTTTTATAGGTCTGGAGCAGAGGTGGTCCTTACACACTGCTTCAAACTGATTGGTTTGTGTCATCCAAATCCATTGGTTCACTGGACTTGAAGGTGGTCTCATGTTGAGTTCAAAGTCCTTAGCTTCTGGGAACAATACATTCTTTTTTTTTTTTAATTTTTTTTAATTTGATTTTTTTTATTGAGGCAATTGGGGTTAAGTGACTTGCCCAGGGTCACACAGCTAGTAAGTGTTAAGTGTCTGAGGCTGGATTTGAACTCAGGTCCTCCTGACTCCAGGGCTGGTGCTCTATCCACTGCTCCACCTAGCTGCCCCGGAACAATACATTCTTAAGGGCTAGCTAGGTGTGGTTACAATCTAATTAAATTGAAGTAGACTAATCAGCAAAGTCAATCACTCTCACTTAATTCAATCACTTTAGATTAAGCTCCAAGTAGGCCTTTGGTATCTGCCAAATCCCATTATTTTCTCACAGCATTATGGATAAAGAAAAAGGCAAGAGACACTATTTACTTTCAAGTTGCTCAGTCTAATGGAAGAGAACAATTATGAGATGATAGATGATAGATAGATAGATGATAAATAGATAGAATATAGGCAGAATAAATTGAAGATAAATAAAAGAGATAAGGCAATAATATTAAAGAGGAGTATGTAGGGCTTCTTGAAGAAAGTGATATTTTATGTGGGACATGAAGGAGTCCTGGGAAGCCAGAAGGCAGAGGGGAGGAATGAGAGAATTCAAGCCATAAGAGGCAAGTATGCAAAATTTTCAGGGAAGGTAAATGGGGTATTTTGGGCAAGAGACAGCAAGGAGGCCAGTGGAACTCAATCTCACTACATGGGGATGAGTAAAGTATAAGAAGAATCAGTAGGTTGAAAGGGGGAGGGAGAGTGAGTTCATAAAGGACTTTGAATGCCAAACTAAGGATTTTATTTTTGTCTTAGAAGTGAGGGAGAGCCACTGGAGCTTAATGATTAGAGAAGTGACATAGTCATATCTATATTTTCAGAAGAATAATTTGACAGTTTAGTGGAGGATGGACTTCAACAGAAAAAGAGAGAAATTTATGACAGGCAGATCAAACAGAAGCTTATTTCAATAGTTCAAATATGAGGTGATCAGGAACTGTACCAAATTGGTGGTAAATCATTGGGTGGCATGCCTGGAGTCCTGCAGTGGGTAAGTGTCTTGTGTCTGAGGCTGGATTGGGGCTAGGGTTCTCCAGGGTCCAGGGTGGATGCTTTGTCCACTGTGTTACCTAGCTGCCCCATGAAGAAATATTTACAGTAAAATTGAGGGGAGGGGAATGCACTGGGGGAAGGGGAAGGGAAGAGATAGCATAGGGTAAAATCCTAAATGAACTAAACAGAAAAGGGTTTATGGAGTGGGGGAAGAGATGGGGGAGGAGCAGGGCAATAAATAAACTTTACACCCATCAGAATAGGCTCAAAGACCTTAATCTCATTAGAATTGGCTCAAGGAGGGACTAACACA
This sequence comes from Dromiciops gliroides, assembly GCF_019393635.1. Lineage (NCBI taxonomy): Eukaryota > Metazoa > Chordata > Mammalia > Microbiotheria > Microbiotheriidae > Dromiciops > Dromiciops gliroides. The sequence goes on from NC_057862.1 coordinate 445,887,905, forward strand.
CACACCTCGTTGGGTGGAGTAATCTATGTAACCATGCAGGAAAATAGGAGGAAAAAGGGTTAAAGAGGAAGGAGAAAAAGAAGGGAGGGAATATTGAGGGAGAGAAAAGTCAGAAGCAAATTCCTTTTGAACAGGGATATGGTGAAGAAGATAAATAATAGAGCAAATATTATGGGTAAGGGCATAGGATAGAGGGGAAACAGTTAACAATTGTAATTGTGAGAAAGAGAAAAGGGGGAAAAAATGTACAAAAAAATATTTATAGCAACTCTTTGTGGTGGCTAAGAATTGGAAATCAAAGAAATGTCCTTCAATTGGGGAATGACTGAAGAAGCTGTGGTATATGATTTTAATGGAATATTATTGTGCTATAAGAAACGATAATTCAATATGATTTCAGAAAAACCTGGAAAGACTCATATGAACTGATGTATAGTGAAGTGAGGATGTTGTGCACAGTGACAGCAGTATTGTTCTATGAGCATTTGTGAATGACAACTACTCTCAGCAATACAATGATTCAAGACAATCCCAAGGGCCTAATGATGAAGCATACTATCTACTCCCAGAGAAAGAACTGATAAGCGATTGAACACAGACTGAAAAAATAAAATTAAAACAAATTGGGGATAATCTCAAAGAAGATATGGGAGTATATGTGAGATAATATTAGGAAGGTAAAAGCTAATAGTGCTAGGCAACAAATTAGATAAAGCAACAAGAGAATGAAGCATCAAATTTGAAAAACTAGTTTCAAGCCTGCATAACAAGGAAGATGATAGTGCCCTTCACAGTAATAGAAAAGTTAGGAAGGGGGGGGATTTGTGGGGAAAGATAATGAATATAATTTTGGATATATTGAATATAAGGTATTTATGGGACATTCCCTTAGAGATGCCCACTATTCAGTTAAAAATACTAGATTAGAGGTGAAAAGAAGAGTTAGGGCTAGGTAAGTAGATCTGATACCCATCAGCTGTAGAGATGACAATTGAATAATTGGAAGCCAAACAGATCAAGTGAAATAGTGTAGAGGGAGAAGAGGAGGGACCACAAGAGAGAAACTCTTAAGTAGATGAAGATTCAGCAAAAGAGACTAAGGATGGTCCACATGGGTAGGAGGTATTTTTCTTTATGTTGTTGTTATTATATAGATTGTTCTGGTTCTGCTCACTTCAGTTGTACAATCCCACACAGCCCCCACCCCACCCCCACCCTGTACTTTAACTCAGTAACATCCATATACTATAATTTGGGGCTGTCATTCCCAACTGATAGTCATTTCCTTGTTTCCATTATTTGCCACCACAAAAGAGCTGCTATAAAAATATTTTGTGCACATGGGACCTTTTACTCTTTCTTTGATCTCTTTGGGGTCTATGCCAATTCTCTGGTTCAAAGGGTATTCAGTTTAATGACTTTGAATGCATAGTTATAAAATGCTTACCAGAATGGAGAAAAAAACCACTTCATCAATAGTGTGTCTGTTTTCCCACAATCCCTCCAACATCTATCATTTTGCCTTTCTACCATCTTTGCCAATCTGAGCAGTATGTGTTGGATCTTCAGAGTTGCTTAATTTACATTTCTCTAATTATTAAAGATCTGGACAATTTTAATATGATTTTTTTTGTTGTTTGGATGCTTTACTCTGAAAATGTCCTATTCACATTTTTGATCATTTATCAATTGGAGAATTATACATTTGAATAAGTTCCTTATGTAGCTAGGAAATGTAGCCATTTATCATAGAAATTTACATCAAAGATTTTTCTCCTACCTTTTTGCAAAACAACAACAAAACCCTTTTTAATATAATAATGTAATCAAAATTTTCCATTTTATCATCTGTGATCCTCTCTTCCTCTCAACAGGCCTTCTTTATGTACTTTCTATATGCCAGGAAATGTACTGGGGGCTGAAAATATAAAGAAAATAAAAATGAACAGAACAGAAGCTTGCATAGTCATAGAGAAGTGCCTGGAGGCAACAAATAATCACATAGCTAATATTCATAGATATCAATGTCACACTGACTTTTTTTTAAGTCTACACCTGCGATTTCATTGGTGCAGGAAGCACAAATCGATGAAGCACCCCCTAATTATGTAGATTAATACCCATCTGTCATTGAAACTCTTAAATATCACTTTAATTATTAAAGTCTTACTATAATGTCTTACCTGGGTATGGAGATGTATAGAAGTATTAGAAGTGGAGCTGGGCAGGGGGAGGGACAAAAAGGACATAGGAGGGGGAAACAAAAAAGCTTCAGGAAAGAGTTGCATGACAATTCTCTGAGGGGTATTTATAAATAACAGTAAGTATTCTCTAGGCAAGAACATATGGAATGAAGATTGGCCTGGGAATTATGAGTGTGGAAGAAGTTGGTGACTACAATGAGATTCTGTTCTCACAGAATACTATGTGTGCACAAATGAGATTAGAAAGAATAGTGAGTTCTGAGAATGATTTTGTACAACAATAATAAAAGAAAATTGATGAGTGTGATTATTGAGCTTGGAAGTGATATGGGTGGGTTTGAGATTTCGTGTAAGAACAATGTAATTGTAAAATAGAGCAAATATTGAATAGTCCAGGTAAGTGACAATAAGGCCTAGAACTAGGGGGTTATTTGTAGAAAAATATTTATAGCAGCTCTTTTTATAGTGCCTAAGAATTAGAAATCAAAGGAATGCCAAGCAATAGGGGAATGGATAAACAAGCTGAGGTATATGATGGTGATGGAATATTATTGTGCTATAAGAAATGAGAAGCAGAATGATTGCAAAAAGGCCTTGAAAGACTTGTATGAAATGCTGTATAGTAAAGTGAGCAGAACCAAGAGAACGTTGTACACAGTAACAGCGATACTGTTTGGTGAAGAACTGTGAATGACTTAACTATTCTCAGCAATACAATGATCCAAGACAATCCCAAAGGACTACCGATGAAATATTCTATCCACCTCCAAAGAAAGAACTGATAATGATTACATACAGACTAATGTATGCCATTTTAACTTTCTTTCATTTTTTTTCTTTTATTCAAGTTATCTTGTACAAAATAACTAATATGGTAACATTCTACATAATTGCACATATATAGCCTGTATCTGATTGCTTACCACCTCAGCAAAAGGTGAGGGGAGGGAGGGAAGGAGGGATAAAATTTGAAACTCAAAACTTTAAATAAAAATGTTTATTACTTAATAATTTAATCTCCAAACATTTGGGGATATTGGATGGAAACACCCCTTTAGAGGTTCCTACTACTCTTAGCTTCAAATCATATTTATTTACTACTCTTCAAAAGAAAGGCACTAAATGGGAACATAATAAATTAGGACTGTCGATATGAATATTTAGACTAGGTGGCTGGAGAGTATGATGTTTTCTGTGTCATCTAAAAACTCTCTGCAACTTCTAAAATAAAATATATCTCCATGGGGAAAAAAAGAACTAGAGAGATACATGAGAGAGTGTAGAGGAGGGGCAAATGGGAGAGATATCTGTCAGGTAGAAATGACAAGATTAGGGCATCATTTTGCTCTGTTTGGGTAAGTGAGATGGAGGAATTAATGATGATACTGAAGTTATAAACTTAGGTGACTTAAAGAATGGCAATCACCACAACATAATTAGGGAAATTTAGAAAAAATTATGGACTTGGAGATGAAAAATAAGTTCCAGAGACAGATTAAACTGCTTCAAAAACTAATGAGTGGGAGGGCAGCTAGGTGGCACAGTGGATAAAGCAACCACTCTGGATTCAGGGAGACCTGAGTTCAAATCTGACCTCAGACACTTGACAATTACTGGCTGGATGACCTGGGGCAAGTCACTTGCCTCACAAAACAAAACAAAACAAAAAAAAACTGAGTACCCCTACACTGGAAGCCTTCAAGTAGATGCTGGATGAGCACTTTTCTGGTACTTTCTTTTTTATCTTTTTAATTTATTTTTAACATTCTTTTCTTTTTAATTTTGGGTTCAAGATTCTCTCCCTCTTTTCCCCCACTTCCCTACTACTGAGAAAGCATGGAAAATACTCTCAATTTTATTTGTGAAATCATGTAAGACATTTCCATTTTAGCCATATTTCAAAAATAAGGTTTTAAAAACTGGGAAAATTATAATTCAGTTTGCACTTAGAGTTCATTAGTTCTTTCTCTGGAGATAACATTTCTTTCCATCATGACTCATTTGGAATTGTCTTAGATCATTGTATTGATCAGAATAGATGTCTTTCAAAGTTTATTATCATATCAACATTGCTACTACTGTGCACAATGATTTCCTGGTTGTTTTCACTTGACTTTGCATCAGTTCATATAGTTCTTGTCATATTATTGTGTGTTGTTTTTTTCTGAAATTACCTCCCTCATCATTTCTTAAAGCATAATGGTACTCCATCACAATCATATGCCACAACTTGTTCAGTCTTTCCCATATTGATGAGTATCCCCTCAAATTTTAATCCTTTTTTTGTCACAACAAAAAGAGCTGCTATTTTTGTAACTATAGGTCCCTTTTTTTTCCTTTGATCTTTATGGGATACAGACCTAGTAGTGATATCGATGGATCAAAAAAGTTCTGGATTGTTTTCTAGAATGGTTGTACCAGTTCACTACTCCAACAATTCATTGATGTATCTATTTCCCTCATCCCCTCCAAGATTTGTCATTTCTGATAGATGTGATATTTTACATCAGAATGATTTTACTTTGCCTATCTCTAATCAATGGTGATTTCTGACATATTTTCCCATATGACTATAGATAGCTTTTGTTACTTTTCCTGAAACCTACCTGTCATATCCTTTGACTATTTGTCAGTTTGGAGATAGTTATTATTTTTATAAAATTGACTCAGTTTTCTATATATTTGAGAAATGGTGCCTTTATAAGAGAAACTTGCTGTAAAATTTTATATCAATTCATTGTCTATGGTAACTTTTAGAATAGTGTGGTTTCTCTGATTATCTCTTTTATTTGGGTCATTTTTGTTTTAGTTTTGTCTGAGATCATGATGGCTACTTTTAACATTTTTTTTTTTATCTTCAGCTGAAAGATAATAGATTCTGTTCCTGTGCTTTAGTTTCACTCTGTGTGTCTTTCCATTTTAAGTTTATCTCCTGTACACAACATATTGTTGGATTCTGGCTTCTAATCCATTCTGCTATGTCTTTTTGTTTAATGGTTTAGCTCGTCCCATTCACATTCACAGTTTTTATTAAGTGTATATTTCCCACTGTTCTATGTTTTCTGTTTCTTTTCTTTTTTTTCTGCTGTCCCTTTTCAAAAGTCTGTTTTGCTTCTAACCACTTCTTCCCTTTTTCCTCTGCATGTGCTATCTTTCCCTATTTCCCTATTGGCTAAAATGGAATTCTGTGTGTATGTGTGTATGTATGTATGTATGTATGAATATGTATGTATCAATTCTGATGATTGTGAGGTTCAAGTATTACCCATCACCCTTCCTCATTTCCCCCTTCACTATAAAATCTTGTCACATGAGAAATTTTTTCCCATTATATCTCTTTCATCCACCCTCTCCTAGTATATTCCTCTTTCTCACTACTATATTTTTTTGGGGAGATCATCCCAACATTCTTGACTCATACACCTGGCCTCTGCCTTTGTGTAATCCCTCTAATTCCTCTAATAATGATAAAGGTCTTAGGAGATGCATATATCATTTTACCATATAGGAATGTAAACAATTTAATTTCATTGAATCCCTTATGATAAATCTTTATGTTTACATTTTTATGATTCTCTTGAATCTTCTGTTTAGAGGTCAAATTTTCTATTCAGCTCTGGTCTTTTCATGAAAAATACTTGGAAATCCTTTATTTCATTAAATATCCATAATTTTTCCCACACGAAACTATGCTTAGTTTGGCTGCATAGATTTCTTTTAGTAGTAATCCTAGCTCCTTTGCCTTCCAGAATATCACATTCCAATCCCTCCATTCTTTTAAGGTTGAAGCTGATAAATCTTGTATCATCCTGACTATGGCTTCATGATATATTGTTTCTTTCTGTCTGCTTGCAATATTTCTTCTTTGTCCTAGGAACTCTGGAATTTATAATATAATATTATAAATTTATAATGTAAGACAAATTTATATTATAATATTGGGATCTCTTTCAGGAGGTTGTTGATAGATTCTTTCAATTTCTATTTTATTCTCTGGTTGAAGGATATCAAGGCAGTTTCCTCAATAATTTCTTGAAATATGTTTAGACTCTTTTTTTCCCCATAGCTCTCAAGTATCCAGTAATTCTTAAATTATCTCCCCTCAATTTATTTTCCAGGTCAGTTTTCTTTTGTTCTGTTTTTTCAGTGATATATGTCACATTTTCTTCTATTATTTTCATTTTTGACTTTTTATTGTTTCTTAATGTCTCATGGAATTATTTTCTTCCACTTGTCCCATTCTAATTTTAAGGGAATTATTTTCTTCAGTAAACTTTTGTAGCTCTTTTATCCATTTGACCAGTTCTCCTTTTTGAGGAATTCTTTTTCTTCACTGAATTTTTGTACCTTCTTTTCCATTTGTCTTATTCTGCTTTTAAAGGAGTGTTTTCCTTTAGTTTATTCTTGTGCTTCTTTTATCATTAGGCCAGTTCTTTTTTTAAGGTGTTATTTTTTTCATTATTTTTGTACCTCTTTTATCAAGCTGTTAATTCTCTTTTCATAATTTCTTACATCACTCTCATTTTTTAAATTTTTTCTTCTAACATTCGTATCTATTTAATTCTGCCAGAGTTTCTATTTAGTCTTGAGTCTAATTAGTCTAATTTTCTTTGAGGCTTTTTTTTTTCTTAGAGCTGTTTTCACATTGTTGTCTTCTAATGTTATTATTTGTTTGTTTATTAGTTTGTTTTGGTCTTCCCTGCTACTACATTAGTCATTTTGGTCAAGTTCTTTTGTTGTTGTTTGCTCATTTTCCTAGTCTATTCATTGATTTTGGATTTTATGTTAAAGTTGGGCTGTGCTTGACTGGGTGTGGGGAGTCACTGTCCCAAGCTTCAGGCTTTTTTGTGCTGCTGTTTTCAAAGTTAGTTCTGGAATGGCTTGATCTGAGGAGAAGTGTTGTCCCTATTATAATGATCTGTGCTCTGGTCTTTATCCAGAATGGACACCTATTTCCTGCAGCCACAAGTATTGGCACTCCTTTTGGTACTTCAACTGTGACTAGGTCCCTTGCTCTCCTGCAGGCACAAATGCTAGAATTCCTCTTAGCCCTAAAACTGTGAACCAGGGCTCTTGTTCCCTAGTGATGGAGCACAAACTATATTTCCTTCCTCTCTGAACTATAAGCCAGAATTACTGATGGGTAATAAACCCAATCAATAGCAGCAGTACCCAATATCATCAAAGGGCCCCCTGTAATCTTTTTCTGACCATGTGTTCAATCCCCTTAATGTTTTGGGGCTAAGTGTCCAAAACTGCTATTTCTGCTGATTGCTGTCCTGGCTTCCTGCAAGGCCCACTGCTGGTGTGTTTAACACACTCCAAGCCTGCACCCTCCCTGGTGTCTCAGAACTCTTCTATGAAATTCCTTAGTAATCTTAGTCTATATTAATGTCTCCCTTGAACCTTTTGTTGGCTCTGCTAGTCCAAAATATGATTTAAGACATTATCTTAAAGTTGTTTGGATGGGAATGTTAGAAGTGTTCTACTGGGTCCTGACCTATACTTCACCATCTTGACTACAACCTTGCCTGATATAATTTAATGAGGAATGTGTGTGTGTGTGTGTGTGTGTGTGTGAGTTTATGTATGTGTGTGTGTGAGAGAGAGATGGAGTAGATGATCTCTGAGGTCAGTTCCAAATGAAATTCTATAATTATTGTCATTTATTTTAAAGATATGGTAAAATCTTATAGTTTGAAAAACTGTGAAGTTGATAAAAGAAAGACATGGTGGGAATATATTCCAATAAGTCATTATGATAGGATTTTTTGATAGGACTTTGATAGAATTTCCTAACCAGAAGGTAGAACCAAATGTTTTGAAATAGATAGAAACAAAAATGGATAAAAGGGTAGAAATGTTGTCAGCATTGAACTATTATTTACATATGAACCAGTTGATTACTCCCAAAAGTAGATTTTTTTATCATAAATACAAATCTTCAAGAAAAAAAAAAACAACTTTTGGACCTTTGTTTTCCATGCTAACTATTTAACATTGTGGAATGATACTGCAATTGGGAGAACTCAGTTTGCTTCAAAAGGGAAAAAAAATCAAGCCTATCCTGTAAATGCTAAGTAAGCCCTGAAAGTAACACCCGCAACTACTGCATATTGTCTCTTCTAGAGTAAAACTCAGTGCTCTGATTATATTTTTCCACTCGGCTTTCTGTGAGAAAATTATGACCATTTATTCCAGAAGTGTCCAAATCTTTCCAGCCAACCTGCTGGTGCTGGAACTTTTCTCCAATTCCCCAAGTGACTGCATGTTTCAAAACAGCAGGGTAGAAAGGTAGGAGAAATACAGACTTGTAGAAATAGAGACTTGTAATGTTTTCAGTGATTATCTTCTGGAAGAAATGACCAGCAGCTAGGAATCTTCACTACTGTAACTTTGGAAATGATTCAGATGTTGACATGTTAATTAGGAGCAATCGTTCTTTTGTTGATCAACCCAACTCATATGATTACAAATAAATCTGTGCCCCTCTCAGGATCAAATTTCCATTATCATTAAAGCACAGGGTTACTACAAGATCCTCTTATGTAGAAACAGAATTTTTATCCACATGGGAAGAGTACATTCTCTTCTGTTGCTTTGAGTGATAAAAGGAAGGGAATAATTGCCACAGAGACATTACATGGTAATGGTGTTGGAGGGGGTACTCTTTGGTTCTTAGGTATGTGCATTAGTATTTATTGTAGAACTCTTTGTTTTGTTCCCTACCGCCTGTAGAGAGGAAAGTATAATCATTAATTCTTTTCTCATATTTTCTCCTGTTCAGTCTCTGAGCACTGGAAACATGTTGGATGTACCAGTGAAAAGAAAAAAAAAAGAAATTCAACAACCTACTGTAGGTAGAGAAATAAAGAAATGTGACAGTGGTGAATAAAAAATATGAACAGTTAATCTAAAGAATAAGGCTATGGGATTGACTGTAGTTTAAAAAAGACTATATAAACTCTGTTGTAAAGTACAAAATAAATGCTAGAGTTTTCTGAGTGAATGAGTAAGTGTAAACTCAATTAATCCATCATATATAGTTATCTCCAGACCATTCGCTAGCCATCCCTCAAGTCTGCTTGGCATCTTTCTATATGCCCTGTTCACAAAGACAAAGACCCCAACCCTTGCTTTCACTATGGATCAAATCAATCCTAATGCTACACCCAAAAGTCTATGGATCCTTCACAAACTCTGACATCCTAGCCTAAAATGAACTTCATCACGTCCACTCTTTTATATATGTTGTGTGTCTTTATTGTAATGTGAGCTCTGAAAAGGCAGAGACTCCTTAAAATATCATCCCTTCATCTGACCACCCACAGTAGCTCTTTCCCTATATCTGTACTCCCCTTTAAGGATATAAGACATCTATATATACTAGGTACTTTTACATGTTCTCCTCTCATTCTTTTCTAAATCCTCTGCAACCTTATTTCTGCCCTCATCATCTGACTGCAACTGCTCGCTCAAGTTGCCAATGATATCTTAATTGCCAAATCTAACAGACTTTTGTCAGTCCTCATCCTTAATGCCCTTTCTGCAAATCTGACACTGTTAATCACCCTCCTATCCTGAATGCTCCCTCCTCTCTATTTTTAAATGTTGGCTGCTCTCTCCTGTTTCTCCTCCTACTTGTTTGATAATTCCTCAGTTTTCTTTCCTGGATCCTCATTCAAGTCCTACCTACTATTCCTGTACCCTCTTCTCTTCTCCCTTTATGCTTTATCATTGGTGATCTCATTAGCACCAATGATGTCAATTATCATTCCTATGCAAATGATTGTCAAATCCATATGTAGTCTTAATCTCTCTCAGTCTTGCATTTCTGTCATTTTGACACCTTGATGTAAATATCCCATAGAATGCAATATGGCCAAAACAGAACATATTATCTTTCACTAAAACTTCTCTCTTTTCTGCTTTCTTCTTTTTGTTGAGGGCAGATCAATTTCCAGTCATCCAGTCTTACAACCCTGGTAGCCTTCACTCACCCTTAATTCACATGTCCAATCTGTTGTCAAATCTTGTCACTTTTTGCTTCACAATTATCATATATGGCCCCTTCTCTCTGCTCATACCACCATAACTCTAGTGCAGGTCTACATCACCTAACACCTGGACCACTGAAATAGCTTTCTTATTGGTTTCCATGCTTCAAGTCTTTCTCCATGCCAATTCAAAACTGCAGACTTGTTCATGTGAACCTCCAACTCATTAAAGTACAGTGTATTGATATTGCTTCCACAATCAAATATAAAATCCTCTGCTTAGCATCCAGAGACCTTCATAGTCTGGTGCCTTTCTACCTTTATAATTTTTTCACATTCTTTCTTCCTCTTCATACTTTATATTTCAGTGACCCTGTCCTGCTTGCTTATTCCTCAAACATGACTAATTTCTTGACTCAGTTACTTTTCATCAGGCTGTCCTCCATGCCATGGACTCCCTCCCTTCTCCTCTCTACATTTTGGATTCCTTGAAAATTCAGTTTAAATAATTCCCTTCTACAACAAGTCTTCTTTCCCTACCCTTCCCTCACCTTCATTGCTAGTATCTTTCCGTACAGACAGCCTCCCATTTATACTGTATATACTGTATTTTCTATGTGTATAGGTATTTGCATATAGTCTCCTCCATTAGAATGTGAACACTTGAGGTAGGAGATGTTTTTGCCTCTGTTTGCATCCCAATACTTAAGCTTTATCTCAATTTTTAATGTATGTGTCCCCAACACTTAAAAGGATGCGTGGCATAGAATAAACACTTAATAAGTAAATGTTTTTTCATTCATTCACTCAAGCATAGCACCTGATCAATTTCCCCTTAACAACTATTTAGTTTTTAAATATGAATTAAAAATCTAAAACAAGCAAGAAAATTAATATCTATTTGACTCTGTTGTCTATTCACTTCCTTTTCATTAAAAGGCAATATTTCTTTTTTTTTTTTCCTGAGAAATGGAAGCAGGTTTCTTGAAGTGCTGTCACGTATAGCTGAGGTGGTCAAATAGTGAGTGATGACCAGCCTGGTTAGGAAGGTCATTTTGCTTAACTGGGAAAAAATGAAGACAAATATTATAAAAGTTAAGGCTCTTTGAACATAGGCTTCAAATCACAGAAACAGAATCTGAGTTGGAAGAAATTTCAGAGCAAACTTTGTCTAACCCTGATGTGAACAGAAACCCCCTCTCATACAACATCTCTGCAAAGAGATCAATTCACCCTCTACATGAAGTCCTTTACTGATTTGAAACTTACTACCTCTGGAGGTAGCCCAATCCTCCTTTGTTTAGGTTTAATTCTTAGGTAGTATTGCTTTTTTTTTACTTTTTGTTTTATTTTAACTAATCTCTCTGCAACTTCCACCCATTAATAGTAGAGTAGTTGTTCCTTCTGGGGAGAAGCATAATAAATCTGATACATCTTCCATATGACCTAAAATCCTTTGAAATTCCTTTAAAATCCTTGAAAATAGTTATTGTGTATCCTGCAAGTTTTATACCAGTTCAATATTTGTAATTCCCTAAAAAATTTTTGTTTCCTCTCAAATGTTCTTAACATGCCAATTGCACAATATTTTTATTTTTCCATATTAGCCATGTTGAAAAAGAACACACACATATACACACATACTCACATACAGACATGAAAGTGAAAAAAACACTTAAATCTGCTTTCACAGTTTAACATTTCTCTCTCTGAAGGTGGATAGTATTTTTCATCATAGGTTCTTTGGAATTCTCTACACAATATCTTCAAAGTATGTACATATTGTCTCCACAGCTCTGAATTTCTTGTGAAAAGAAATTCTTTCATTTTTTCTTTGTATCTCAAACATTTAGTAGGTGCTTAATAAATCCTGTTTTATGCAGAATCAATGTGGAAGAATAAAGGCAGGCCTCTCACCTCAACTCTCCCAAATTCCCCAACAATTTTTAAAATAATGCCTCAAAACAAATTGTAGATTGACAAGACCAACAAAAGGATTTTGTGGAACAATTTTCCTGCTGAAGACAAATTAGAAGGTTGGCAGGAAATGTCTGTCTCACTGGAGGAAGAGTGGGCAGTCCATTCCAGTGCAGGCCATGCCCCAGAAAGCCAGCAGCAGGCCTTGAGGGTGACTGAATAAAGAGAAGGATTGTCTTTCTTCTTGAGCTATCAGCCCAGATGGGTAAGAAGTTCAGAAAACCAGTCAGAAAAAGATTTCAGGAGAGCCTTTGTTGGCACCAGTTGCAAGATTCTATTACACTGCTCATATATGGTTCCAGGTTGCAATTACAAAGCAAGATGAGTACTTGCATAAGCAGGGATCCTGGTCACAGTTTCAGGGTAGAAAAGAGTGCTTGTGGTCACTCATATATTAGAGCACAAGGAAGGAGAACAGTGATCACAGCTCTCCATAGATCATACCTTGGAAGAAAGGAAGACATACAGACCTCAGGAACTGTCTCTGAAAGGAACAGCATGAAAAATATAAGGCCTGGAACCCTCAACTCCAAGAAAAAATGCCTAACTTGAACATAAACTTAAAAGTCAAGAAACAGAGTGAAAAAATCATAAAAACCAAAAAAGAACATGACCACAGAAAACAAAATGTAAACTCAGAAGAAAACTGTCAAAAATAGCTGCATGCATAGCCTCAAAGAAAAATGTGAATTACTGTAAGACCAAAAAAAAAATTAATTCCTGAAAGAATCAAATAAAAGAGGCAGAGGAAAAAGTGAGTAAAGAAATGAAAGGCATACAAGAAAACCATGAAAAGAGAGTCAACGGCTTGGTAAAAAAGGCACAAAAAAAAAACTAAACTAAATAACACTTAATAAGAGGATAGGTCAAATGGTTGAAAGGCACAAAAAATTATTGGACTATGAAAGCCATGATTAAAAGGAATCCTAGTTGTCATCTTTCAAGAAATTATCAAGAAAAACTGCCCTGATATCCTGGATACAGAGGGTAAAGTAGATATTGAAAGACTCCACCAATGACCTCCTGAAAAAGATCACAAAATGAAAATTTCTAAGAATACTACTACCAAATTCCAGAACTCCCATGTCAACAAGAAAATATTGCAAACAGTGAAAAAAGAAACAATTTGAATATTGTGAAGTCACAGGCAGGATAACACAAGATAAAGAAGCTTCTAAATTAAAGGATCAGAAGACTTGGAAAATGGCATTCCAGAGGGCAAAGGAGTTAGGATTACTAACAACAATTACCTACCTAGTAAAACTGAATATAATCCTTCAGAGGAAAAATGGATATTTAATGAAATAGAGGATGTTCAAACATTCTTGATAAAAAAGACCAGAGCTGACTAGAAGATTTAACTTTCATATAAAAGACTCAAAGCATCATAAAGTAAACATGGAAAGAGAAGTTATAAGGGATTCAATAAGATTAAACTGTTTACATTCCTACATGAGAATATATTTAAAATTCCTAAGAACTTTATCACTATGATGGCAATTAGGATTATACATAGACAGAGGGCAAGAGTGTGAGTTTAGTATGATGGGATGAGAGACAAAAAACAAAATAAAACAAAACAAAAAAATAACAAACAGACAAAAAATAAAAAAGAACATGGTGAGAAAGAGGGATGAACTGGGAGAAGAGGAAAGATGGAGGTAGAAGGATTTAAATGATTTCATATCAAAGAGGTATGAAAGAACTTTTATAGTGGAGAGGAATATGGTAGGGAGTGAGCAGCACTTGAACCATACTCTCCTCCAAATTGTCTGAAAGAACCAATAAAATATAGACTCAGTTGGATATAGAAATCTCCCTTATGGAAAAGGAAAGTTGCAGAAGAAGAGAATAAAAGAAGGGTGGCTCACAGAAAGAATGGTGGATTTGTGGAGGTGATAGTCAGAAGCAAAAGACTTCTGAGGAGGGACAGGGTGAAAGAAGAGACAGCAAGACCAATATAAGTTCAAAAGGAGTACATACTTTCTACATAAAGGGTAATACCATAAGCAAATTAGAGAAGCATGGAACTGATTACCTGTCGTGTATATGGATAGGGGAAGAATGTATGACCAAACAAAAGATAGAGAGCATTATAGGAAGTAAAATGGATAATTCTGATAGCATTAAATTAAAAAGTCTTTTTTTTCTACAAAGGAAACTGATGCAATCAAGATTAGAAGGAAAGCAGAAAATCAGAAAAACATTTTGTAGCAAATTTCTTTGAAAAAGACCTCATTTCTCAAATATATAGAAAACTGCCAAATTTATAAGAATATGAGTCTTTTTCCAATTGAAAAATGGTAAAAGGACATGAAGAGGAGGTTTTCAGAAGAAGAAATCAAAGATAGCCATAGTCATATAAAAATGTTTTAAATCACTATTAATTAGAAAAATGCAAATTAAATTAATTCTGAAGGATTACCTTGCACATGTTGACTAAAATGACAGAAAAATTAAAATGACAAATGTTGGAGTTAATGCAGAAAAAAATGGGATACTAATGCATCATTGGTGAACTGATTCAACCATTCTAGAGAACAATCCATGGAACTATGCACATAGGGATATCAAATTGTCCATACCCTAAGACATAGCAATAGTACTTGTAGGCCTGTTTACCAAAGAGATAGGGGAAAAGACAGATAAAAGTACATATGTACAAAAATATTTATAGCCACTCTTCTGACAAAGAATTCAAAATTGAGGGGATGACCATCAATTGGTAATGACTGAACAACTTGTATACAATTATAATGGAATATTATTGTGCTGTAAAAAATGATAAGCAAGATATTTTCATAAAAACCTGGAAACACTTACATGAAGTCAAACAGAGTGAAGTGAGCAGAACCAGGAGAACATTGTACACTGTAACAGCAATATTATATAATGATCAGTTTTGAATGACAGCTATTCTCAGCAATGCAATGATCCAACACAATTCTGAAGGTCTTACAATGAAAAATATTATCTACCTCCAGTGGGGGAAAACAGATAGATTATGAATACAGATCAACGCATACTTTTTAAAAATCTTTATTTTAATTGTTTTTTTGTTTTCTTTCAAAACATGACCAATATGGAAATATACTTTATATGACTATACATCTATAACCTATATACAATTGCTTGCCTTTTCTATGAGAGAGGAGTGATAAGAGGGAGAGAATTTAAAATTCATTTTTTTAAAAATGTGAAAAATTGTTTTTACATATAATTAGGAAAAAAGAAAAAATATTTTTTAAAAATAAACACCAGTTTAATGGGTGATTTATTTATTTATTTACAAAAATATTGCTTACAAAAATGAACACTATACTCTCAAGTTATTAATGTACTACTACAATATTAATTATCACTATATTCCTGCTATAATTTTGATGTTTAAGTAACAGAACAACCTACTTTATTCTAAGCTTTCCATATAATTGAAGAGCATATGTACTATGCAACAATATGATGAATATAGGTAGACAATTTATAATAGGGTTTCCTGTATATCTAAGTAGAAACAGACACATTGTATCAAAATATTAAGAATAGATCCAAAATCAATTCTGGACATTTTTGGAAGCATATTATTATTTCTGTCTCATTTGCTATAGAGATCTCCTCCACCATCATATATCCTCTAATAAAGCTTAAATGACCACATGTGACTGATGATGTCAAGACCATTCATTAGTTGAAAGAATGGACTAGATTAATATAAACATTTTCAATGTTTATGTATTATGATTATCATCTACATGTAAAGTAAGCAGGAATTCAATTCCTTAAATATTTATTAAACACCAACTATATGCAAGACAAAGAGCTATGAACTGGAATAGATATAAAATGTAAAAGTGACAGTCTCTGTCCTTTTGGAGTTTATTGATCAATAGGATAATAAGATATAAATGTGCTTAATAAAAATTAATAATATCTCACAATAAATTCATTTGTGAGTGTGAAAATAAGATGTTACTTCCACAAGGCCAAAATTCAGCAACCAATGACTTAGTGGTCAAAGGGTATGAATAAACATTTGTCAAGGTTATAATTGCATCTAACAGTAGCAGTATGAAAAATCACTCAAAATCCCTAATAATAAGAGGAATGCAAATAAAAAAATAACCCTAAGGTTTCTATTCAGATTCTGCAAACTGGAAAAGAGGACAAAAGATGGGAAGAGTCAATGTTGGAGGGATTATAAAAAGACAGGTACTCTAATACTGTTAGTGTACTATATAGTTCCAGGTGGAGCCGAGAATTGGTTCATCCATTAGAGAAAGTAGTATGGGATTTTCTAGAAAAGTAACTACAATAGCCATACCCTTATAACTAAAGAATCCACTGGTAAGAAAGCAAGTCAAAGATAGATATGCACACAAATATTCATAGCATGATTTAATGTGTGTGAAAGTGTTTATGTTTGTGTGAGGTAGGAAAGACCTAGAAAAAAAGATTATATAACAAAGTATAACTAAATAAATTATTAGATATGAATTAATGAAATATTACTGCATAGTAAGAAAATATCAATATGAACAAATCATAGGAGGATAGGAAAATGTAAATTGAGGCAGAGTAGAGTAAGCTGAAAGAAGAAAATAATATAAAGACTACAAGGGAAATGAAAAAGAATAAGCAAATACAAAATGAATGTTGTATAATTATAATAACCAAGCTCGGCAGCAGAGGAAAAAATGAGAAAATATACCACTTTTCCTTCTTTGTAAAGATGAAGGATAGTTTAGAACATTGTATATACTGACAGATTTGGTTAACATTTTGGTTAGTTTTCCCTAAATGTTTTGTTTTTCTTCTTTTTTTTTTATTCTTTGTTCCTAAGGATGGCTCTCAGGTAGAAAAAAAGGGGAACTATATAATTAGAGATATAAGTGAGGCAGAAACAAAATGTATCAACACCATTTTTAAAGGAAATAAAAAGAAAATGACATGGCACATAAGGTCCACTGATAAAGGTCATTTTTCATGAAGGAAATGAGGAAGTTAACAGCCAAATTGTCTTGTATTTCTCAGAGAAATGAAATGTAAATCTATAACTCTCTTTCAGCAGAACTGTCTGGTGTTTTTATAATTCTTTCTAAATGCACTGATCACTATTAATATCCCATATCCTAGGTAAAACAAATCTTAGATTTAGAATCCAGTTTACTTCCATTTCTGTCTCCTCCCCTGCCCCGACCTAATAAAAAATCTGCTTTTTGTCATAATTGTTGTTGTTTTTTAAAAAATAATTTGTGTGAAGCTAATAGTAGCCAGTTTTAATTGGTCACTTCTAAAATGTTTGAACTACATTCTGAAGGGCCACCCTAGTTTGATTCAAAAATGAAGTTACTTTTAGTGTCTAATAAAGTAGAGACTCAGAGTATAAAGTACATTCAAACTGCACTGTGTAGATAACTGCAGTTGGATCCAAATTCTAATTTGAAAACCCAACATTACACAACCTCCCAAGAATACATAATTATGCTTCCTATAATAAACATTGTCTGAGTGCTTAAAGTATTGAATATAGGTTAATCTTGGATAGATTTAAAGCACCACCTGTTCACTTCTATTAAAAAAAGTTATAATTGTAATTTCTGTTTCATTGAAGTACTTAATCTGTATGTATTTGGTTTCATCTTTGAATATGTCCTTGGTATAAGAATACACTCCATCACTCAGAGAGCCAGCAGGTGGCCCCTTTATTGAAAATGTAAGTGAATGATGTATTTCTTTTCCCATGCCCATAGTGCAAATGGAGGGAACAGGGCTGCTCTGCTTATATCTTCCTGCTCAGGAAGCCAACATAGTTCACAGAAACTCACCCATTCTTGGCACTAGGAAGATCATCTTAGTAACTGCAAGGAAAATGGGTCAGAGCCACAGTAGGGGAGAACCCATTAGGTTGCCTTGGGAACTCCCATTTATGACCCCTGAAAAATGCTCAGGACAGCTTTGTGGAAACCAGAAACCTCCTGCTGACTGATTACTGTTTGAAGGCAGGAAAGAAGAAAAGATTTAAGCCCAGGCAGAATGAAAATTAGGATTGTTGAACCATGTCAGGCCATTATTATTAAGAGGCTAGATGTTGTCAAAGGAGGACAAATGGAATAGTAAGGGAGATGAAGACTGTCTCACAAAGTGGAAGAAAGTACTCTCTAGTGTCAAAGTTTGGGGGTCTCATTCCTGCCTCCAATATTCCCTACCTGCGTGACCTTGGGCAAACCTTTTAAACTTCCTGGGCTTCAGTTTCCTTATGTGTAAATGAGGGAGTTTAATGAGATGTCCTTTAATGACTCTTCTAGTTTTGGGTTATATAATCCCTAACATTGACTGAAAGAATATTTAGGATAGAATATTTGTGAAAGAAGAAGTGGTTTATATGTCTTTTGTGCTTAGCACAACATTTGAAGGGCTATCATGAGCAAGAGAGATTTGTTATCCTTGGGCTATAAAGGTCTGTAGGACAAAAATGGGCAGGAGATAGAGAAAGATAGATTCCAGCTTGATATAAAGGGAAAAGCTCATGACAACTATAACTGTCTAAAAACTGGAATGACTGTCTCTCAACTTCACTTCATTCAAAGTCTTTAAGTTCAGGATGGTTAGGGATTTGTTAGGGATGTTGAATCAGGGATTCCTTTTCATGTACAAAATGAAGTTCAAATTCTAAACTCCTCTACCATGAAAAAGAAGGAAGAGAGGAAAGACAGAGGAAGGAAAAATCAAAAAGATTTGAATGTAGTTTTCCTTCCACATTTATCCAATATGTCCCCTTTTTTTCCTCTGAAACTGCTACCACTCTAGCACAGGACCTCATTTCCCCAGACCTTGATTACTTCTATAGCCTGCTGATGGGTCTGCCTACCTCAAATCTTTTCCCACTCCAATCCATTTCCAATCAACCTACAAAGTGATTTTCCCAAAATGCATGTCTGAACAATATGCACACACACACACACACACACACACACACACTTCAGTGACTTACTATTGCCTTCCATGATCAAATGCAAAATGTTCTGTTTGGAATTCAAATCCCTCCTACCTTTCTAGTAATATGGCCTACTGGCTGTTCCAGGAACAAGGCACTCCTTCTCAGCTCTGGGTATTTTCTCTGGCTGTCCCCCATTCCTAGAACACTCACCCTTTGCTCTGACTACTGATCTCCTTGGCTTCCTTTTAAGTCCCAAGTAAAACACCACACTCTGCATGAAACCTTACCTAACTTCTCTTCATTCCAGTATTTTCCCTCATTTAATTGTTTCCTATTTATCTTATATATATGTGTTTGTGTATATATATACATACATATATATATGTGTGTGTGTGTGCATGTATATATATATTTATGTATGTATATATGTGTGTATATATATACATACATACATACACACACACACACACACACACACACACACACATATATATATACACATATATAATTTGTTTACATGTTGTCTCCTGGATCAGATTGTAAGCTACTTTAAGACAGAACCTATCTTTTGCATCTTTTTTTATCCAGTCATATTTCCTGGTACATAGTAAATGTGTAATAAATGTTTATTGCATTGCATTGAATTGAATTTTGCTTTCCAGGCATATAGGAGAGACAAGGGAAAAGAAATGTGGATTTTCAGTGCATGATCACAAATTGCAGTCCTCCCTCTCACCTCTTTCATACTTAAGAGAAATGAAACTTAAGGTAATACAGTCAGGATGAAGCATTTCTCTTACAATTCTATATCATGTTATTTTACCACCTATGTTAATTAGCATGGGCCTACATACACGCAATCTGAAAGAAATCAGGGCAATGGAAAACAAAATGAGATGGAATGGAAGCAGGGATCTTTTCTTGGTTGCCTTAGTATTTGCAAATTCCACAAGTTCACTATCAGGAAAGCTGTGGAGCATGGATTGTAAATGGTGTTGCAAATAATAATAATAATAATAATAATAATAATAATAATAATAATAATAATAATAAAAGAAGAATTATATAAGAAATGAAGAAATTTAAGGTAGAGGTAGGATAGTATCTTTACAGGTCAGCCTGGTAGCAACAGAATTAAATAGAGTTTTATGGAAAAGCCAAGTCATAATTTTAGGTTTCCTCAAATAGAGCAATTTATCTATAAATGGAAAAATCCTTAAAGTAGAAGATTCCATAATAACATCTTTCTAAAGGTGGCCATTTTATACTGAGTTTATCTTCAGTTTATGTTAACCATATATCCCAAGGTTAATTCATAAATTTTAAAAGGTTTGACTATGGTGAAAAAGTGCAGAGAGAGGAAAAGTTTAAGGACAACATTTTGAAAGGTGGGGGAGGAGAGGAACAAGAATGTGCTTGGATGGGAGAATTGCATTTTTCAGTGTGACAAGGAAAATAAGAAAGTATTATTTCTCACTTTGAGTTTTCTTACAAATACCAAGTGAAAAGAATGTTCACTGTGGGGTAGGGTTTAGTAAGGTGTCAGAACTCCATTTTGCAAGCTGAACATGTGAAAATTGATGTGTTTGGAGCTGAATACCATCATGTAATGACTTGGTTTTTGTAGCTGAACAATATTGTGGAAACTATTTTTCTCCTTCCCCTCCCTCCCATGGATAGCAACACGATCTTTGAGATACTTCAGTGCTCTCTGAGGACTAGAAGTTGGAGGTTGGAGTCTTAGAAGTAGAGAATTGTCATACAAAGATTTCACATCTAAACTTCATGTGGGAGTGTTTAGATTTTGAGACCCAAAGACAGCCCTCAGGTATAGTTATGACAGTGGTTATAGCCAGGAGTTGGAGAAAACAATCATTTTTTTTCTTCCCAGAGTGGAGATATTGACGAATTGATTGATTGCGGTTGTTATTGCTGTTCAGTCATTTCAGTTGTGTCTGACTCTTTGACCCCATTTAGAGTTTTCTTGGCAAAAACATTGGAGTTGTTTGCCATTTCCTTCTGCAACTCATTTGTTAGATGAGCAAATGACACAAACAGGGTTAAATGACTTGCTCAGGATCACATAGCTGGGAAGTGTCTTTATCTAGATTTGAACTCAGGTCTTCTTGGTTCTAAGCTTGGCCCTCTATCCACTACACCACCCAGCTGTCCATGGAAATAGTGAGGGAGAACCCAAAACTGATGTTTCCACTTAGCTGATCTGTCATTATATTAAATTAATTCGTAAATTCTTAAAGTTAAACATGGTTAAAAGATACTGAAAGATTAGGTCACAAAATAGAAATTAAAATGGATATTTCACTATGACTGAGTTCAGCCTAAAGTCCACTTTGTCTCTAGGATATAAAGTGGTTGTGGGAATCTATATTTCTAATTTAAATATATAAAAATACATGATAATTAGGTATCCCAGACTTTTCTTTTTTTGGTGAGGCAATTGGGGTTAAGTGACTTGCCCAGGGTCACACAGCTAGTAAGTGTAAAGTGTCTGAGGCCGAATTTGAACTCAGGTGACCCTGAACCCAAGGACAGTGCTCTATCCACTGCACCACTTAGCTGCCCCAAAGGCACTCTTTTTTTTTCTTTTTTTTTTTGTGAGGCAATTGGGGTTAAGTGACTTGCCTAGGGTCACACAGCTAGTAAGTGTTAAGTGTATGAGGCCGGATTTGAACTCAGGTCCTCCTGACTCCAAGGCTGGTGCTCTATCCACTGTGCCACCTAGCTGCCCCTATCCCAGACTTTTCTAATCTATAGAACTCTCATCCCTTACATGAAGGGGTTATGCTCTTACATAAGTACCAGTCTCTTTCCATCAGCCCAAAATCAACGCTATTACTTAATGCTTAAATTTAAGAAAGTTTACATTTAGAGTTTACAGAAAATAAAATTAAATTTACAGCAATTTGACTACACTATTCTTCAATTACTTGAGTCGTTAATTTGGCTGATCAGTATTTTAAATTAGAAGCTCTCAAAATTTCTAAAATATTTATAAGATAGTTAAGTAACACTATACAAATACAGTGTTGAATAGTAAGTCAGGAGTTTTTTTAAGTAAGAAAAGAATACTGAAGGAGCCTGTGATAGGAAAAGTATTGGTCTTAGAATCAGGGACCCTGCTTTCTACCAGTTAAAGGTTTGATACAAATTGTTTATGAGCCCTTGAGAGAGTCATTTCACCACTGTAATCCTCAGTTACACACCTGTAATATGAAAGAGTTGGATAAAATAATTTCTAACGCCTCTTCCATTTTTACATAATATGATCCTAATGTATGTTTTTTTTTTATCTGATTTCATTCAATGATGTCAAATGATGGTCTTAATGACATAACTGATTGTGCTTATATCTAGGTAAAAGAATGTTTGGGTAGAAGTTGTATTTAATTTAAAATAAGTTTTTGGGTCTTGACTAGTCTTCCTCCAATATCTCCTCATAGTGCAGAGGCAATCATCAACTCTTTAGCAACATGGTGGTTCAGTGGATAGAGCACTGGGCCAGCACTCAGGAAGACCTGTATTCAAATATGACCTCAGATTCTTTCTGACTATGTAGCCATCAGCAAGTCACTTAACCTTTCTCTCCCTCAGCTTCTTCAAATGAGTAAAATAACAACACTGACCTTATAGGATTGTTGTAAGGATCAAATAGGATAATAATTTTTTAAATTCTTAGCATAGTTCCTGGCATAGATGGTGCTATATATTTATTTCTTTTCACCATCCAGATATTAGAATACAAACCTTAATAAGACTTCCCTAGCAATAAAGGTTTTTGGCAGTCCCTTACAATATTCTATGGTTCCTCCTATCTTTATTGCTGTTTCTCACGCAAAAAATTTCTAGAGCCATTAGGTGGTATACTGGACAGAGTGCAAAACTAGAAGTCAGTAAGACCCAAGTTCAAATCCTGCTTATGGACACTGCACAAGCCATTTAAGTAACCTCTCAGTCTCAGTTTCCTTGTCTGTAAAATGAGGATTGCAATAACATATACTTCTCAGGGTAGATGTGTAAGTTCATTGAGAGCAGGGACTATCTTTTGCTATTTTTTTTTGTTTGCCTAGCACATAGCAGCACTTAAGTGTTTATTGACTTTACTGGTTGAAATAAGATAAAATATATAAAGTATTAAATATGTAACCCATATGTGCAAAATCTAAAGTGTATAGAGTTGCTCATTTGATTTTTAGTCATGACTGACTCTACAGGACCACATTTGGGACTTTCTTGGCAAAGAGTGGTTTGCCGTGTCCTTCTCTAGCTCATTTTATAGATGAGGAAACTGAAGTAAACAGGCTTCAGTGACTTATGCACCATCACACAATTAGAAAGTGTCTGAGGCCAGATTTGAACTCAGGAAGATGAATATTTCTGACTCCAGGCACAGCAATCTATTCACTGTGGAATGTAATGCCTCCAACGTGCATACATAAGTGTTATTTATTATTGTTATTGTTGTAGCAAGATGATGCTACTTTACTCCCCAACTCAATAATTACAGAAGGCTAGAAATTCTCATTTGAATTGATTAGAGGTATGAAGTAAGAATAAGGATAGACATCTCCATAGAATTAAATAAAGACATTTGAGTTGTCTGATAAATCCATGATCAATTGTGGGGTTTTTTTTAATTTAGTTCTATTATTTTCCATTAACAATCATTTATTTTCTTTCCCAATGGAGCAACTGAAAAGATTCCTCATAACAAGTATGTATAATTAAGCAATAATAATCCCCACACTGGTTATAGCTACAAATGTTTGTCTCATTCTGGAGTCTAACACCATCATTCTGGAAGGATCTTTACTCCTATGGTATCCTGGCTTGTCGTTGACTTGACTTGATTAATTTGAAATGAATGAAAACTATCAGATGGGATGGGATGATTCTGGCTATGAGGTCTATTAAGATTGGCTGAGGACATTCAATCACAATCTGTCAGTCTTGGATAAAAAGCAAATGAATGCACAATCCTGGATTTGAGTGTCTGGCAGCATAGGAAAGACAGTCTACCTTCAAAAGGCAATTCAATGCAGAGGAGAAAATCCCCAGTTTCTTCCCCATCTCTCATGAGAGGAGGACCTTATAGACTTTGAGAGTTTAATATTGGGATTTACCATTCTAGTAGTATCCCTGGAAAAAATGACTACATTCTATGTACCAAGAGCTAAGGACAAACTAGGTATACTAAGAAAAACCCGGTCTAGGATTCCACAAAGACCCCAGCATGAAACTTCTCCATACCAAAGGAGAATATCAGTAAGGATCTGCTCCCACTCCCAGAGCAGATAAAGGAACTTCTAGAACCTGAAAATTATTCCTTTGCCATGTGTTTTCTCTAAGCCTGAGACTACTTTCTCCTTGACTCTTATGTAATTGAGAGTGTGTCCTGGACCAAGTATTAACAAACTCCAGCTAAGAGTCTAAAAGCAGTTTGTTGCCTGTTTTTTCTAGAGGATACATGATAAAAATAATGTTTACAATTTAAAATAATTTTGTTTTAAAATATTTTTAAAACATTCTTAGTTTTCAGGCTATACAGAAATGGGAAATAGTTGGAATTTGGCATATCAACCATAGTTTGCTGACCCCTGTCCTAGAAAACATTCCTTGCATGAAATGTTTTATACCAATTGCCCTTATTCTTATTTTTCCCCCTTATTCTACCAACTAAAAGTTAATTAAGACTGGAGAGCCAACCATTATCAATTGTTAATCAATAGAGAACAAAGGAAGAAGTAAAAGGCTCCTCGCAGAAACTGACCTGCTAATATGAGTGTGTTAGGAAGTGGATTGATAAAATATGCTACATCATCATCATTGTCATTCTCATCTTGTGATAATTGTGATTTGTGAAATATACTGCTTGATGTTTTAGTTATAATGAAAGAAATATAATATGGAGAATTTTGGGCTAAATAATCCTGATGTCCATAAAACATATAAGCAATGACAAAAAGCTAACACTCTTCTTTATTTTTATAATTTAATTGTTTTTAAAATTAGTTCTTCTTGATATTTTGTTTCTTACATCACAAGAGTATCACATGTATTCTTCCCCGTAGTCTGCCTGTAGACCTATGCCATATGACAAATAATATTTTGGAGAGGAAAAAAGAGGGAAGAAAGTAAGCAAAACTAATGTGTATATATATATATAAACTGTCAAGATAATGGAATGTGATAGATGATATTTGGCAGATACTCAGGAGCCCACCTGAGTGGATTACTGGCTGACTTATAGTTGACTGGATTCTAAGCACATCTGACTGGTACTTGAGAGTACTTAAGAAAGCATGGTTCTCAGAAGCTAACAAAGTTTGAACTTCCAGCCCAGTCAACCAACCAGCTTGAAGACCCTCCAATTTCTGGGAAGGGACAGGAAGGAGGAAGGAGAGCCTGCATAGGGAGCTCTGTCTCTTTCTGGTTCCTGACCTGAGCGTGGTGGCAAGGGGACTTCAGAGGACTTCACAGGGGAGTTGAGGAAAGATAGGATTGCCAGGTTGTAGTAATTCTGTTCTCAATCTTTCTCTTTCTTTACTATCTTTCAATAAACCCTTAAAAACCTAAACTTGTTTATCAGTGATTTTAGTCAGTTTCCCTCCAAAACAACTGGGGGTGACAGATTAAAACCTACACTTAGAAATTTAAATTACACTATATATATGTGTATATATATATATATATATATATATATATATATATATATATATGTATGTATGTGTGTGTGAGTTGTTTGCATTGTATTTCTTTTATTATTCGTGATTTGTGGCATTTTTTTTCATGCGGTTATGAATATTTTACCATTCCTCTTTTGAGAACTGTATATTCATATCCTTTGAACATTTATTTATTAGAGATCAGCTATTAGTTATATGTATGTGTATATTTGTGTATATTTAAATTGTGTAGGTTTATGTATGTATGTATGTATAGGGCACCAACCTCTTATTAAAGAAATTTGATGCAAAGAATTACTTTTTTTCCTATTTGACCACTTTCCTTCTTATCCTGGATGCATTGATGCTGTCTGTAGAGAAGTTTTTCAGTTTCAAGTTCCTTATTCTGCTGTAAATACAATATTATGTTCCTTCATTAACTTTATTTAACTTCATCCCTCATCCCTTTTATTATTTGATGTTCACCCTCTTTTTCCCTCTTCAGCTTAGTCCTGTTCCTGAGTATTCTTTTGTATTTTTCTTTAAATATTTCTAAATGATGTGTTAAAAGTTTCTAACATTCACTTTTGAAAAATTTGAGTTCCAAATTTTCTCCCTCTCTCCCAACTCTCCCCCCCTTTGAGAAGACAAACAATTTTATATCAGTTATATATGTGAAGTGATGTGAAACGTATTTCCATATTAGCCATTTTGCATAAGAAATCAAACATACCAGAAAAAAAAAGAACAGAAAAGGAAGAAAAAAAAATACGTGTTTTGTTCTACACTAAGAGTTCATCAGTTCTCTCTCTGGAGGTAGATAGCATTTTTTAACATGGGTGCCTTGGAATTATCTTGGATCATTGTCTTTTAATTTTACAAAAAAAAAAAAAAAATCTCTCACTCTTCATGATTCATCTTCCCTTTCGGTTTAATCTATACCTTCATTCTCTGGTTTAACTTCTATTATTGTCTAGTATCTTTCTTTTATCTGTATTCTTCATGCTCTCAATTTCCAAGTTACCTATTCTAGGGTATTCCCTTTATGAACTTTCTGCCACTGCATTGTAGGGTTCAACCCATGGATCCTCCTTTTCAATTGTGCCTCATTTCTAGAACAATGGCAATTGAAAAATAAAGATAATATAATAAGAAGAGCAGCTAACATTTATGTAGCATTTACTAGGTGCTAGGGACCATGTCAAGTGCTTTACACATATTATCTTTTTTGATACATACAACAATCCTGAGAGGTGGGTGTTATTTATATTTCATAAATGGGGAAATGAAGACAGAGGTTACATGACTTCCCCAGTGTCACACAGCTAGTGTCTGAGGATCAATTTGAACTCAGGTCTTCCCAACTGTAGGCCTTAGAACTCTATTCAGAGCCACCTAGAACTGGCCTGTGATAGGGTTACACCACCACCATGTTTGTGATTAGGCAATTCAACACTAATTTGTGTCTTCATTTTTTTTTTAATTTTTAATATATTTGCATAGAAATTCTCCCATGTCCATGCTTTCCTACTTCTTCAGGTGCCAGTTACCTCCAGAGGTTCCATAACCTCCCAACACCCAATGAGAAGTAGACTTTTTAAGCACCAAATCCCACAGGCCTCATCCAGGGTGAGGTTTTCATCATTCTTCACTCTTCACTCATAGAAACATTAATTAATGCAACTCTTTCCTAACTTCAAAGTAAAGTCTCATTCCTTTCCTTCTCTTTTTCAATCTTTCTTTTCTCCTCCTCAACTACCCCCTTATAGACTTTTTGCTTTTTCAGATTACAGAGGTCACTTTCCCCTCATTCCCAGGCTTTGTTTTGAAACTGGTGCATCATTCATTCCTTTCTATCCTTCTACTTCCCTCTCCCTTTTTATGTATTCTCCCATGTCATAATGTAGTTTCACAAAAAAAAAAAAAAAAAAAAAAAAAAAAAAAAATTTACCTGTAGCCAGTGTTGCCAAGTTTTGTTCATAACACACTGGGTTTATTTCATTTCTACACTCTTACCTCTATCAGATTTCTGCCATCTCCCTGGTCTCTTTTTGTACATTAAGAAAGATATCTCTTACTGGTCTCTCTATCATCACTCTGTTGCTATTACTGTCCTTGTCTACTGATTTTTTTTTTTACTTCTCCTACATTTATGTTGTTTGGGATGTCTATGAGACAAATCTCTTCATTTTTTATTTTCTTTCTTAAAATATTTCAAACTCTTCTTTATTATTGAACATGTATCTATCTTTTGTCTTATATAATTAAATTCTGATTTACAGGATAGGCCACGACTGGCTACATCCTTAGCTCCATTGCTCTTAATAACACATTATTCCACTACTTTTTTTCTTTTTTTTCAATCTTAATAGTATTTTATTTTTTCCAGTTACATTTAAAGATATTATTCAACATTTATTTTTATGAGATTTTGAGATCTAAATTTTTCTCTTTCCCTCTCCCGAAAAAGCAGAAATATTATGGTTTAATCTGCATTCAGTGGAGGTGGAGTGAAGATGGCTAAGAAAAGCCAGGAAGTTTCCTGAACTCTCCCAAGTTTCTTTCAGAAGCAACATTGAATCAAGACTGTAAATGGATTCTGAAAGTACAAGACATACAAGAAAACAGAGAGACACAATCTTCAAACTTGAGATAATTTAGAAGACTTCAGGAAAGGTCTGTTTCACATGGGTGAAAGGGGAGTACAGTGCAGCTCAGCTTTGCATAGAGGCTGTCTGGGCAAATGAGCAGGAGGCTCCAGGTCACAACACTGATCAGCAGCTGAGGACCCTTGGTCCTGGCTCAGCAGGCTTTTGACCTAGGCCAGTTATGAGACCCACCAGGACCAGCTGAGATGGCAAACCACCAGCTAGAAAATCACCCAAAGGACAGGTGGGACTAGGCCAAGCCATCCCAGCACAGGAAGCAAGCCCAGGACATTCAGGAATGCAAAAGCCACAGAGGCCTTATAGCAGAAATCCAGTGACCAGGCCCCTACCCCCTAGCACAAAAAGCTAGCAACAGTGTCTGCTGTCCCCGAGGAGTAGACCTCAACTTTAAAAATCAATAAATAGGCTACATGATTAAGAAACAGAAAAAAAAAAAACCTTACCACTGAGAGCTTCTATGGCAACAGGGAAGACCAAAACACAAAGTCAGATGAGGACAATACTGTCAAAATACCTACATGCAAAGACTCGAGGTGGAAGATAAATTGATATCAAGACCAAAAAGCCTTCTTGGAAGAGCTCAAAAAGGTTTTTAAAAATCAAATGAGAGAGGTAGAAGAAAAAAACGGGAAAAATGAGAGAAATGAGAATTACACAAGAAAATTAAGGAAAAAGGGGTCAACAGCTAGGAAAAGGAAGGAAAAAAATTTACTGAAGGAAACAACTTCTTAAAAAATACAATTGGCCAAATTGGCAGGGGGACTAAGGGGTGGGGGTGGGGGGTAGTCAAATGGGAAAAGGTGCAAAAGCTTGCTGAATAAAGTAATCCCTTAAAATTAGAATGGAGCAGATGGAAGTTACTGATTCCATGAAACACCAAGAATCAGTCACACAGAATCAAAAGAAGGAAAAAAAAATAGAAGAAAATGTGAAATATCTCATCAGAAAGACAACTGACTTGGAACATAGATCCAGGAGAGATAATTTAAGAATCATTGGACTACCTGAAAAACACTAGCAAAAAAAAGAGACTAGACACCATATTCCCGGAAATTATAAAGGAGAACTGCCTGATATTGTAGAATCAGAAGATAAAAGTCATTGAAAGAATCCACCAATCACCTCCTGAAAGAGACCCCAAAAGGAAAACTCCAAGGAATATTATAGCCAAATTCCAGAATTAGCAGGTGGAGAAGAAAATACTGCAAGAAGCCAGAAAAAAAAAAAAAACTATTTAAATATCATGGAGTTGCAGTCAGGATTACACAGGACCTGGCAGCTTCAACATTAAAGGACTGGAAGGCTTGGAATTCTGGAAGGCAAAAGAGCTTAGATTGTAACCAAGAATCAACTCCCCAGCAAAATTGAGCTGTATCTCTATTTGGACAGATAGAAGTATACCAAAAGGGTATAAATTGACTTTGATGTGATGATATAAAGAAAATTAAGGGGTAAAAATGGAGTATATTGAAAGAAGAAGAAAAGGGAGGTGGAATAGAGTTAATTACATCATATGAAGAGGCACAAAAATCCTATTACAATAGAGGGAAAGAAAGGAGGGGTTAGCATTGTTTCAACCTTACTCTCATCAGATTTGGTTCAAAGAGGGAATAACATATATGCTCATTTGGCAAAAGAAAATTAGTTTCCCCTTTAGGGAAGTAAAAGGGTAAGGGAAAAAGGAGGTCACTGATAGAAGGGAGGGCAGAAGCAGAGGAGGAAGGGGAAAGAAAAGGGAGGGGGCCTGATAAAAGAGAGGGCAGATTGAGAAAGGCAGTGGTCAGAAGCAAAACACTGGTGAGAAGGACTAGGGTGAAAGAAGAGAGAAAAAAGTACAAACAAAATGGAAAATAAGAAGGAGGGAAATATGCAGTTCGTAATCACAAGTGAATGTGAATGGGATGAACTCTCCCATAAAATGGAAGTGAATAGTAGAGTAGATTACAAAACAGAATTCTAAAATAGGTTGTTTACAAGAAACACATCTGAAACAGAGAGATAGACACAGAGTAAAGATAAGAGGTTGGAGCAGAATATATTATGCTTCAGCTGAAGTAAAAAAAAGCAGGGGTAATAATCCTTTTCTCAGACAAAGCAAAAGCAAAAATAGATTTAATTTAAAGATATAAGGAAGGAAAATATATCTTGCAAAAAGGTACCAAACATAATGAAATAATATCAATACTAAACTTGTAAGCGCCAAGTGGTATAGCATCCAGATTCTTAAAGGAGAAGTTAAATGAGTTACAAAAGGAAATATACAGCAAAACTATACTACTGGGGGATCTTAAACCTTCCCCTCTCAGAACTAGATAAATCTAACCACAAAATTAATAAGAAAGACATTGAAGAGGTGAATAGAATGTTAGGAAAGATAGATATGATAGACCTCTGGAGAAAATCGAATGGGGAACAAAAATCTCAGTAAAATGGAGAAAGTAGAAATGGTAAATAAATGCTTTTCAAATCATGGTGCAATAAAAATTACATGTAATAAAGAGCCATGGAAAGATAGACTGAAAATCTATTGGAAACTAAATAATCTCAATCTAAAGATTGAGGAGGTCAAATAACAAATCATAGAAACAATCAATAATGTCATCTAAGAAAATGACAACAATGACACAATATACCAAAACTTATGTGATGCATTCAAAGCAGTTCTTAGGGGAAGTTTCATATCATTTAGTGCTTATATTAATAAAATAGAGAAAGAGTTGATCAACTAAAAACTAAAAAAGCTAGAAAAAGAACAAATAAAAATCCCCAATTAAATAATAAATTAGAAATTCTCACAATCAGAGGAGAGGTTAATAAAATTTAAAGAAAGAAAACTATAGAATTAATAACTAAAACTAAGAGCTGGTTTTATTAAAAATTAACAAAATTGATAAAATTTTGATTAATTTGATTTTATAAAAGAAAGCAGAAAACCAAATTACCAGTATCAAGATTGAAAGGGGTGATTTTACCACCAATGAAGTAGAAATTAAAGCAATAATTAAGAACTATTTTTCCCAACATATGCCAATACTTTGACAATCTAAATGAAATGGATGAATATTTACAAAAATATAAACAGTCCAGGTTAACAAAAGAAGAAAACAAACTCCTTAAATAAGCCCATTTTAGAAAAAATAAATTGAACAAGCCATCAATGTTTACAAGTGAATTCTACCAAACATGTAAAGAATAATCAAGCGCTATACTATATAAATTATTTGGAAAAATAGGTGAAGTTATACCAAATTCCTTTTATGACATAATCATGGCATTGATGCCTAAACCAGGCAGAGCCAAAACATAAATAGAAAATTATAGACCATTGTTTCTAATTATTGCAAAAAAATTGAAATAAAATATTAGCAAAGAAATAGCAGCAATTTATCACTAGAATAAAACACTATGACATGGTGGGATTTATACCAGGAATGCAGAGTTCGTTCAACATTAGGAAAATTATCAATGTAATTGACCACATCAATAACAAAACTAACCAAAATTATATGATTTTCTCAATAAATGCAGAGAAAGCTTTTGACAAAATACAGCACTCGTTCCTATTAAAAAACTAGGAATAAATGGATCTTTCCTTAAAATAATAATCAGTATCTACTTAAAACCATCAGTAAACATTATATGTAATGAGTCTAAGTTAGAGGCATTCCTAGTAAGATCTGGGGTGAAACAGGGATGTCCATTATCACCTCTATTATTTAACATAGTACTAGAAGTGTTAGCTTTAGCAATAAGAGAAGAAAAAGTAATTAAAGGAATTAGAAAAAGCAAGGAGAAAAAAACTATCACTCTTTGCAGATGATATTATGGTAAACTTAGAGAATCTTAGAGAATCAATTGAAACACTTTAGCAAAGTTTCAGGATATGAAATATACCCACATAAATAATCAGCATTTCTTTACATAACCAACAAAGCTCAGCAGCAAGAGAAATTACACTTAAAGTAACTGTAGACAATATAAAATGTTTGGGAGTCTACCTGCCAAGACAAACCCAGGAATTCTATGAATACAATTACAAAACACTTTTCAGACAAATAAAATCAGATCTAAATAATTGGAAAAATATGAATTGCTCATGGATAGGCAGAGCTAATATAATAAAAATGACAATTCTACCTAAATTAATTTACTTAGTGCCACATCAATCAGACTAACTAAAATTATTTTATTGAGGTACAAAAAAAATAATAATAACAAAATGCATCTGAAAGCACAAATGGTCAGGAATATCAAGGGAACTGATGAAAAAAATGCAGAAGAAGGTGTGGGATAGCTATACTGAAGCTACACTATAAAGCAGCAGTCATCAAAAACTATTTGGTACTGGCTAAGAAATAGAGTGGTCAATCACTGGAATAGGTTAGGCACAGGAGATGCAATAATAAATCATTACAGCAATCTACTGTTTGATAAACCCAAACACTCCAGCTTCTGGGATAAGAACTCAATATTTGTCAAAAACTGCTAGAAAAATTGGAAGTTAGTATGGCAGAAACTAGATATAGACCAACATCTTACACTGTATACCAAAATAAGGTCAAAATGGGTTCAAGATTTAGATATAAAGTGTGATACCGTAGGCAAATGAGAGGAAGGAATAGTTTGCCTGTAAGATCTATGGAGAGGAGAAGAATTTATGACCAGTAGATTATCCTTCCAGATGAATTTTGTTATTACCTTTTATAGCTCTATAAAATAATTTTAGGTAGTCTGAATTGGTATGGCACTACCTTCTACATTTTTAGAGGGCATGGAATAGTGTTTCATTATTAATTTAATATTTTCCTTTGTATTTCAAGGTCTTTCTCTTGATCACTTGCAAAACTTTCTTTTTTCTATAAATTTAAGTACTACATGTCTTGGAGTTTGTAGTCTTGTTTTGGTTTTTGTTTGTTTGTTTTCCCAGAGGTGATTTGTCAATTTTTTCAATTGGAGTTTCATTTTCTATGTTTAGAAATTCTGGGCAGTTCTCTTTATTTCTTTCATTCTAGTATTAGGTTTTGTTGTTGTTGTTGTTGTTGTTGTTTGTCATGTTATGTTTTTCTGGGAGTCCAATGAACTTTACATTGTCCTTAAGCAACCTGTCTTCAAGTTTAGTATATTTTCTTAAATAATGAGCATTTTTTAAAAAAATTACTTTTTGCTTTTCTTCTAGGTTTTCCTTCACATCTGTGCATTTAAATTCCCAGTCTATTGTTCCCTCTTTTGTTTCTTTGGTGAGGCTTACCTTTGAAGATTCTGATTTAGAAATGCCCCCTTCTACATATGGCATGAAATACCTATTTTTGGCCAAGACCATTTTAAGTTGTAAAATTTTGCTGCTTAGACATTAACTTGAAGCATATATAGGCCCTGAGATTTCTTTTCTACTATACACATCTCCTCCCCTCACCTCACCAACAGTTGAATGAATTTCTTTGCATATGTGAGGCCAAACTTCTGTCTGCCTCTATTGCCATATAGTGTGTGTATGGCCAGCCCCACTCCCAGGCTACTTGCATAACAATAAAGCTCATATTTGTACTACTTACCTTCGTACCAATTTCCTTTGAATCCTGCAACCTGGATATTTGTCTAACCCAAGCTTTGAAGCCAAATAAAGTAATCTCCTGTCTCTATACTTTCATATTGGCTTTCCCCCATAATTAGAATACTATTCCCTCTCACTTTCTGCTCTTACAATCCTTTGTTTCTTTCAAATTTCTGCTCAAATATAAGCTTTTACATAAAGATTTGCCTGATATTTCCCTTTTTATATTTTTATGTTTCCTTTATTATTTTAATAGATTTATATATGTTCATAACCCCTTCTCCCAATAGAATGTAAGCTCCTTGGAGACTCAGATGTTGTCATTTCTGTTTGCTTGTTTGTTTTTTATTGTATAATGTTATGGGCAAAATTAGTGGGAGTTTGGGGTAGGGGTTCTTAGGAATTCCTCTTTAAAGAATTATATCCTCTTGCATGCAAATCCAATTAGGATAAAATAATATTTTATTTAGCTGTTAGGGAAGGGAAACCAAGAGATAAGCCCTTGGACTTCTTTTCATGGGGAGAAGGCATGGCACAGAGGTATCGTTCTCTGAGATACCGCCCTTCTCAAGCAGGAGACAGGAAAATACTTTTATAGAGGACCTGTAGTGGTCTAATGGGGGTGATCATCTGACTGTGGAAAGATCCCTTATTGGGGGAGGACCATTCCCCACTGGTGGTGGCTGAGATAGTTGGGTGAGAGGTGGGCAATCTCTCAAGCCATCTCTCTCCCCCTCATGCCACAAAGGGAGAAGCCACACCAAATCTTATCTCTAGGAAGGGTGGGGGAGGCTGGAATGAAGGGTGGTGATCCTGGAGCTAACTCAATCCCCATAAGGGTGCCACTTATCTCTTTAGGTGTGTCTGCCCTTTGGTTTAGTTTCTCCAGGAAAAGGTTCCTTGATTTCCCCCAGAAAATTTCTGATGTACCCCAGGCCTATAATATATACCCAGTGCCTAGTATAATACTATTCACATAGTAAAAACCAAATAAATGCTTGCTGATTGATTGAGTTTAGGTCCATTAATGAGCTACAGAACTGTCATTCATTGAGCAGACTGGATAAGTGCGGAGAGTCATTAGATCACAGGGCAATGTAACGATTGGAATGACGCCACCTGCTGGAGACTTACTGTAGAAAAGCTCCACCATGAGGTGAAGGTCTCTGAGGGTAAGATCATGTGTCTTTTCTTTGGTGGCAGGAAGTGACGTTTGAGTGAGGGAGGGAGAAGGGGGAGCCTGGTGCTCTGACTCTGCCTCTTTTCCTGTGGACTCTGGCAGAGAGCGGAGCTAGAAATGCACTCTCCCTTTAATAGATAGATGAATGTAGACCTTTCTCTCTCTCTTTACCAAATTCTTATTCTCCTTAATAAATGCTTAAAAGCCTAAATCTTGCTTTTAGCTTATAATTTATTGGTGACCACTCATTAAATATTTTAGACATACTAGCTAGAATTTTAGCCATTACAGCGATTACTTTTGTCAGCTAGAGCAATTCAGGACCTTCTTCTCGGGGTGAATTGGCATTAATAGAGGGAGAGCATATGATGATTAAATTATGGGCTCTTTAGGAGCCCATGATTAAATCCATCAAAATTCATTTACTAAACACTTATCAGGTTCCAGACACTGTGCTAGGTACTTTGAAAACAAATACAAACATGTAAAAGTTTGTAGAATCCTTTTGATGAAAGGCTTTTGGCTCATTGGCATAACATGCCTGCTCCTGTACCCTTATGAAAAAGTTTCTTGTAATATTGTGGATGAATCATTTGTTTCTTAACACTCTTGGTAGAAATTGAGATGAGTAGTCATTTATCTCCTGTTGGATTCTTCAAGACTGTGCCATATTTTTCACCAGTACCTAATGATTCACACCTTGTTTCATGGCAGAGAGAATATTTATGTTCCAAGAGCAAGCATATATTTTGGATATTTAAGCTAAATTCTGTATTTTACTGAGGAAAATAAATTTATGGGTAATCCAACTATTTATTACTTGGTTACACATAGAAGTAAATATTAGAATCAATCTTCAGAGGAAATATCAATGTTCCAAAGGAATTATGTGTGGGTATACATACATATGTGTGTGTATTTTCAGTGTGTATATGCATATACCATATATATTTCCTCTACTGAAATTGTCTCCTAAATCTCATGAGGTCATGAAGATGACAAAATTTCTAACAGATCCTGCTAGGTTGAGAAGGTCTCAAACCCATATTTATATGCTGGCACATAATACTATTAAATACCAATTGTTTGACTGGTTAGTGGCTTGGATCTACTATTACCAGCAAGGTTGATTCTGAAGTTATACATCCAATGACAACTTCGTTTTTCCTTTTTTTTTTTTTTTTTTTTGCCTAAGCAAAACACATAAATGTCTAATAAAATGTAAAGGATTTGCAATCTTTGTACATAGATGGGCCCATAAAATGGAATCAGATTTTTTTTTGAAGGCTTGAAAGATATGTTTTAAAACCCCGTTAAATTTGCCAAATTTAGAAGACTTGATAAGATTATTGGATATGTGACTGGAAAGGATCTAAGAATTGGACCTCTGGTCCAATTCTATAATTTTGTACATCACGAAATTGAGGTCCAGGTAGAGTGAATAATTTGACCAAGGTCACACATGTAAATGTAGATAGCAGATATAAAAATGCAAATTTGGATCCTCTGATTCCAAATTCAGGGCCCTTTGCATTATGACAACTTAGAAAGTTAAAGACAGGGGCTATTAGTGAATATTTTAAAATACCTTGTGGGCCTATTTGCTAAAGGGTTTATCCAAATTTCTCTAAGTAAACATTGAAGAATGCTTAGTTCCAATTCAAGCACTGATCTCATCATGATTCACTAATGCATGCAGTGTTTTTCTTATCATCCATTAGTCAGATTCCCCTGGTATGTCATCTTTTGAGGCCTATTTGAACAGTGATTTTCTTAATATTCAGTCTCCTGGTGGGTTGAAGGAGTTGGTATACCTGTAAGAATTCCTGATTTCCAATTATGGGATAACACAAAAACTAGAAGAATATAGTTCTGCCCATGCATCTGTAGTGCATATAGATTTATATCTTCATTTTTCAATTTTTTTAATATTGTAGGAAATAGCTATCCTTGGAAAAGTTCACTTTTTGTTTTGGATATTTGGGAGGATCTGGATCCCCACAATTGCTGTTTTCTTCCATCTTTAAATCAGTTTATATTCATTGTGCAGCAAAGTATCCTTTGATTTCTTTGTAACTTACTCCTCACTCCACAAGGATGCTGTTCCAAAGCTTTTCTTCCCTCCTCAAACCCTTTACATCTCCCTTCCTGTCCCCCTTTCACTCAGCTGAAGACTGATTCTTTGTTAAGAAAATTGTGATCATTTAAAATGAGTGTCTTCCTCCTACATTCTCTTCATCTCAAAAGCTCTTGACATCCATTCCCATTTTCACCCTCTTTCCCTCACTCTCTGACAAAGAGATGGTCCTTTTGCTTTCTAAGACCAACTTCTAAACATAAGCACCTGGTCCAATGCCCTCCTATCTTTTCCAGCAGATTGTATCTTCAATTCTCCCTACTCTCTCTAATCTTCAACATCTTCCTAGAAACTGGTGCCTTCTGCATTTTGTTTAAACATATCTTTATCCTAAAAATAAAATGAAATGAAAATGAAACAAAATATTTTATTAGATCCTACTGGCCCTCAAGCTATTATCCAACATCACCCCTTTTTTCTTAACCAAAATTCTTGAAAGAACCAAACTCATTACCTTTACTTCCTACCCTCTCGTTTCTCAACTTTTTTTTTTCAATATGACTTCCACCCTCTGTTCAAATAAAACTTCCAATTGCCAAATAGCCCAATCTGATGGTATTTTCTGACCTAATGCTTTTTGACCTATTTACCAGAATTGACAGAGTTGGCTATCCTCTACTCCTAGATATTCTCACCTTCTTGGATTTTAAAGACACCACTCACCCCTGGCTCATCTCCTATCTAGATAATTGCTTATTCTCAGTATCCTTTACTGAGTCATGATTCATGTCAAGTCCCCTAATTGTTCAAGTTCCTTAAGGTTCTTTCCTTGTGTCTCTTCTCTACTCTCCTCTTCCTCTTCTTTCTCCTCAATTAGTCCCTTTATCTTCCCTATATCTACTGCCACAGGTTTCACTATCATACTATGTAAATGTATACCAGATTTTTATATCTAGCCCTAGTTCTGTCCCCTGAGTTTTGTTCCCATGTCACCAATTGATTATTGGAAATCCCGAATTATATGTCCTAGAAAAATTAAACTCAACATGTCTAAAACTAAACATTCTCTTTTTCCTTAGACCTTCCAATCTTCCTTACTTTTCTCAAAAAGCACAACTGTCCTTCCAGTCTTTGAGGTCCATAATCTTAATATTATTCTTGACCTTATACTCCCATCACCCTATGTATCTGATACATTGCCAAATCTTGCCATTTCTAACTTCAGAATATCTCTCTATTCATACTAGTTTAATCCAGTTCATCATCACATCTTACCTGGATTATTATAGTAGTCTCCTGATGAGTTTTCCTGCCTCAATTCTCTCACCATTCCAGTCCATCCTACACATTGCAGCTAGAGTAATTTATCTCTAACACAGCTATGACCATGTGATTTCCTTACTTGCTTCCAGTGGCTTCCTATTTCCTCCTGGATAAAATAAACTTCTCTGTTTAACCTTAAAAGTCCCACAAAATCTAGATCTAAACTAATTTTCTAGCTTCATTGGGCATTCCTCCCCCTCAGAAACTCTGTGATATGTTCAAACTGTTTTTCTCTCTGGCCCTCATTTGGGATGGTCCATTTCCCATTAAACCTTTACATTGGCCATTGCACATAGCTGACATATACTCCTTATATCTACTTCATAGAGTCTTCTTTTCCTTTAAACAATATCTCAGCTACCATTTTCTGTAAGAGTCTTTCTTGATTCCTGTTAACTGCTAGTACCCACCCTTTCAAACTGTCTTGTATTTAATTTGGATACATTTGCATTTATTCAATTTATATTTCTGCTATATATTTTAAATATCTTTGTTGTCCTGCTAATGAGACTATAAGCTCCTTGCATGCAAAGGTGTTTCTATTCATTGTGTTGGGCTGCACCACATTGTACAGTACCTGAAACACAGTGGTGCTTAATGAATATTTGTTGATTATGTTGATTTTGTATCTCTTAAACTACTAAAATGTAAAGTCCTCAAGGTAGAGAATTTTTTTCTCTTACTTTCTCTATCACCTAGCATAGAGACTGGTACCTAGTAAATGAATAATAAGTGTTTTTTAACTAATTAAACTGAATTGAAAATGTCCTCAATAATTCTAAAACTTTGATGATTTTATAATATCTATAGATGCATATCACAATCCATCCAGACCTTCTCATAGTATATAAATATTTCTCATGTCTTTATATAAATCCTCTGAAGAATAACTACCTAACTCATCTGAGGCTTTTCTGTGGTCCTTTTGTCCTTTGAATTTCCCAGATAATTCAGCACCCCACTTGGACTATCCCTTCATTCATTTCCTCTTATTCTGATCTACTTTGTCAGTCACCATATCTTTAACATCTTTTTCACCACTTTTTAAATAGAAGTTATTGTTGGTAACCTATTACACACTTATTCCCATCTATACTCATACCATTGATTCCCAAACTACCTGAAATGTTGATTCTTCTATGATAATGATGATTCAAGAGTCACATCCATAGAACAATAGCATAGCAGCTCACAGTTAGAAAGTTCCTCAGAGACCATCTCCTCTAACCTGAGCCTCAGAAAGAATTATTTACCTGGCAAGAAGATATAAACTTCAATTCTTCCAAGGAAAGAGAAGCTTTCACCTCCTCAGGCTTCTTACATTCTTGAGCAACTCTAATGGCTAGGAAGTTTTACTTCCATCAAGCACAGAATCGCCTCTTCACAGCTACCATGGATTGCTCCTCATTCTTCTTGCTGTGACCAAGCAGAACAAGTCCAATTCCTCTTCCTTATTTAATAGGTTATTTGCTCATGATGGCCCAGCCCACAGGAGCATATGCAGTGTGCTCTACATTATATACACCCCTATGTGGACATTTGGTGAGCCTGCTTATGCATTTGTATGACAAATAGCCTACTCTACATATTAGCTCATTATAGTTTTCCTATGATTGTTTCCTATCAACTTACTGCATGTTGAAGATCAGAATTTTGATTGGTAGCTAACCTTAAACTTGGTTTGTACACAAAAGGTACTTTCTGGCCAATCTGTGCCCTCTTACTGTCTTTGAAGGAAGACAGTGAAATGGTCTGGGCATCTAGGAAGTGGAGGGGCCTGAGGCCCTCCCTCTTCCAGAGCCTCCATGAAGCTATGAGCACATGGCATAGTCATTTTACTGTTTCAGTTTTGTTTCATTCTTTTATGTTCTTATGTGAATGAATAATAGAGACATGTTGGATTAGGCTGTGAGCTGATAAGATACTAAAGATCAGAGGTAAAGCAAAGGTCCAGAAACTTGAATCCATCCTAGAGTTTACTTGCAACCAAGCCAGGTGAGACAGAAGTATAATTCTAAGGAGCAACTTAAAGGACAGAGGAGCACAGCCGCCTGTATTACTGAAGAACAGAGTATCACAATCTACCACTGGGCTGGATCTAAGATCCCTTTCCTAACTGAAAGCTTATCACATTTCATCCTCTTCAGTTGATTGCCACCATAGAGAAAAGGCTTAATTTAATGTTTTTGTATGTATCCCAGTTCTGTATCAGCAGCCATTCAAAGGTACCTCTTCATCATCCATTAATCAATTAAGAAAAATGTATAAGGCACCTGCACATGTACTAATTTCTGTGTCACCTTTCTATTATTCATTCCTAGAATCAGGCTTACCCTGCTTCCGAATGGCAGATTTCAGAAACATCCTGAACTTCATCAAAGGGTGGGAATCCCATTGACTTATTCCCCATCATATATGTGCCAAATCCTCAAATACTTACAAATAACTATTTTTTCATCCCTCCAAAAAACAAGACATGGGGAATATTGGTGTTAAAAATAATGGGTTGTAGTAGCAATGAACAATTAGCGATCTCTGGACTTTACCAAATGTGATTCAATCTGAACTTCTCTTCCTACTCAATTCTGGGGCCCATTAATTGTACAGCTGCAGGATTTGTCCAAGATAGAAATATGGATAGATTTACTTCATGGCATGTTTGTCTAGCTTTATAGTGCCATTTCTTAGAAAAAGAATATGAGTGCAAATCAAAATCAATATTTTTCCTTTATTCATATTCCTTTCCTCAGAGCTGACAGTTCACTTTAAAAAGGTCATATTGGAGCTACTTTTTCATATGTTGTGTCATCTTCTAGTCTTTATACTCCTCCCCCCCCAATTTGTTTACATCAACCTTTTTTCTGAATTCACTCACAGCTGATTCTGAAATGACTAATACATATATAACTAATCAATTTTTCTCCATTAAGTTAGAGTTAATTTAATTTTTATGTCATCTAATGATTTGTATATCCAGTGCTTTTTGACTCTCTTCCCCATTTGCCTCAGAACCCTCTCTCTAACTAATTGCCTTTTAACTTCTCCCTCCCCCTAACTCCCTCTAACTGAATCTCAACTGAATCTCTGTCTTTTCCACAGGAAGGGGAGGGGTGGTTCTTAGCCATGCTGGAGTCTCTGATTGGCTCAGCACACCCACATGGGCTGTTTCCATTATAATCTAGCCAGACCCATGTGGGCATGGGAAAGCTATTAGAGAAAGGCTAGTTACTTTGTTTCAGTAAATGTTCCCTGTGGTCAGATTTCCTCTGGTTTGTTCAATTATCTCTCAAAGTACACACTCAAGCTTACATTTTTTTTTCAGTCTGACCATAATAAAGCAAAGATAAGGTTATGAAAACCCCAAATCACAATTAATTCCTTACAGGACTAAATGATTTTTAGTATCTTCTACTCTCTTTCCCAATGTTTTGCTCAATTATTTTGGAAATGAAATGATGTAACACAAGAGTGAGGTCCATTCAGTGGTGTTGCCTATGTTTTAATTTACCATTACCAAATGTTTTGAATGCATCATTTAATTATCCTTTCTATGTCTATTAGTGTGACTTTCAAAACAAAATAGAAACAAAACACTTTTACACACATAAATATGTTAGTCCATACTAGCACATTTCCCAGCTTAGAATACTATACCAGAGATTTTGCTCCACATATATACCCTAAAAGAAGCTAAAATTTCTTCCACACTCTTATGAGCAATTAAGGTGAGATTTTATGAATTGAAATTTGAATTTTTGGAGAGGCTGTGACTTCTACAAGCTCCAGATAAACCCGTCTACTGACTCCCAAATAATGCCATGAAAAAAACAATTAAAAGCCCAGAGCAGGGGGGCAGCTAGGTGGCACAGTGGATAAAGCACTGGCCTTGGATTCAGGAGGAACTGAGTTCAAATCCAGCCTCAGACCCTGGACACTTACTAGCTATGTGACCCTGGGCAAGTCACTTAACCCTCATTGCCCCGCAAAAAAAAAAAAAAAAGCAGCCTAATGCACATAAGAACAAAGTGAGACTATTTTTCAGCAAAAGAGGGCAATTGCAATTACCTGCTTATCAGGCTGAGCAGCTCAGGGTGGGGTCCAGTCCCAGCTATGAACAGACAGTGCTTCCAGTGCCTCAAAGTCTTAAGCACCAGGGGCTTCTTCTGAGGCTCGACTCACAGGATGGTGAGGTGGTTCAGTGGTAGGCCAGAGTGAAATGGCTGCAGTCTCTGCTGGAGTTGGGGCAAAGTGCCCTGGTTCTGAACCAGTGGGCTGAATTGAGTGGTGGTAGCCCAGTAGGGATGGGGCACAGGCATGCCAAGCTTCTGACCAAAGAAAATCAGATTTCAATCAGACTTCTGTTTCTGCATCAAAGAGAAAACAGGCATGGTTATTCACAGGCCAGGCAGGCTGAGAAGAAGCCCAATCACCCCCAGGGCCACACTGTAATTTGGAACAATGTGTCCTGGAAGCAGCC
Organism: Dromiciops gliroides; assembly: GCF_019393635.1. Classification (NCBI taxonomy): domain Eukaryota; kingdom Metazoa; phylum Chordata; class Mammalia; order Microbiotheria; family Microbiotheriidae; genus Dromiciops; species Dromiciops gliroides. The sequence goes on from NC_057862.1 coordinate 445,930,980, forward strand.
CTACACTTTAAGAAGTAGTTAAAAGCCAAGAAATAGGTGGCCAGGATGAGCAGGCGGAAAAAGCAGAAGACCATCAAAAATGTCTTTGGGGGAAAAGCAGACAAGAATACACCCTCAGAAGGAGGTAATAACAAAGTAAAAGCTCCTGCACCCAAAGTTTCCATGGAAGCACTCAAAAGGGACTTTGAAGACAAAGTAGGAGAAACAGAAGGAAGATTTAGAGAGGTGGAGGAAAGAATGGAAAGAGAAATGAGAATAATGCAGGAAAGTCATGAGAAAAAAGTCAACAGTGTGAAAAGCCATATGGGAAAGGACATAGAAAAGCTCTCTCAAGAAAATAATTGCCTAAGAATTAGAATTGAATAAATGGAAGGTAGTAACTTTATTAGAAACCAAGACACAGTAAAACAAATCCAACTGAATAAAAAAATAGAGGATGATATGAAATATCTCCTTGGAAAAACAGCTGACCAGAAAAATAGATCCAGGAGAGATAATTTGAAAATCATTGAACTACCTGAAAACCATGACCAAAATGAGAGCTTAGACACCATCTTCAAAGAGATTGTCAGACAAAATTGCCCTGATGTTCTAGAAGCAGAAGGTAAAACAGAAATTGAAAGAACCCACCAATCACCTCCTGAAAGAGATCCCAAAAGGAAAACCTCCAGGAATATTATAACCAAATTCCAGAGGTCCCAGGTCAAGGAGAAAATACTGCAAGCAGCTAGAAAAAGGAATTCAAATGTTGTGGAGCTACAATAAGGATAAAACAAGATCTAGCAGTATCTACATTAAAGGACTAGAGGGCATGGATTATGATATTCCAGAGGAATCACCTACTCAGCAAAACTGAGTTTATTCTTTGAGGGGGAAAAATGGAACTTCAACAAAAAAGAGGATTTTCAGGCATTTGTGATGAAAGGACCTGAACTGAATAGAAAATTTGACTTTCAAATACAAGACCCTAGAGAAGCACAAAAAGGTAAACAGGAAAAAGACTTCATGAAGGATATTAAATGATTAAACTGTTTATATTCCTACATGGGAAGATAATACTCCTAACTCATAAGATCTTTTTCAGTATTAAGGCAGCTTAAAGGAATATACTTAGAGAGAGGGCACAGGTGTGAATCGAATATGAAGGGATGATATCTGCAAAGCATTTATTTTTTGTTTATCCTTGTTTTTCATGGGGCAGCCAGGGTGTGGTGGCTTATGTCTAGAGCTGGATGTGGGTTCAGGGCCTCCTGGGTCCAGGGCTGGTGCTTTTTCTACTGTGTTACCTAGCTGACCCATGATGACATCTTCAAAATAAAGTTAAGGGGGAAGAAGAATGAACTGGAAGAAAGGGAAAGAGAGGGGCAGATTGGGGAAGAGTAGTTCACATAAAAGAAATAAGAAAAATCTTATGGAGTAGAGCGGAAGATGAGGAAGGAGCAGGGGAGTGACTGAGCCTAACTCTTATCAGAATTGGCTCAAAGAGGGAATAATATATACACTCAAGAAGGGATAGTAATATATCTTACCCTGTGGGAAACTGGGAGGGGAATGGGATAAGGGAGGAGGTGGGGAGAGGCAATGGAAAGAAAGCAGATTGGGGAAGAGGACAGTAAAAAGCAAAACACTATTGAGGAGGGATATGGTGAAGGAAGATAGATAATAGAGTAAATATCAAGGTGAGGGAATAAGATGGAGGGTAATACAGTTAACAATAGTAACTGTGAAAGAAATGATGAGCAGAATGCTATCAGAAGGACATATGAAAAATGCAAACCATCAACTGAGATAGAACTGATGGTATCTGAATACAGATTGAAGTATAATTTTATTTGTTAGCTCCTCTTTCTAAAGATATTTTGTCTATTTTCTTTCACAACCTGACTAATGATAAAATCTTTTGCATAACTGCACATGTATGACATATTGAATTGCTAAATTTCATAGGGAGGGATGAGGAAGGAGGGAAGACGAAAATTTAGAACACAAAGTTTTAAGAAATCAATGTGAAAAGTAATGATGAGCAGGAGGAATTCACAGAAACCTGGAAGAACTTACATGACCTGATGCTGACTGAGAGGAGCAGAAACAGGAGAACATTTGTATACAGTAATGGCAACATTGTATGATGAACAATGGTGATAGACTTGGCTCTTTTTATCAATGCAATGGTCCAAAACAATTTCAAAGAACTCCATAATTGATAATGTTCTCAACATCCAGAAAAAGGAACTGTGGTTTAGGAATGCAGAATGAACCATAATGTTAATACTTTGGGGCTGTTGTTTTTTTTCCTTCTTTTCTGAGCTTTTTCCCCTGTGTTCTAACTCTTCTGTCACAATATGACTAATGCAGAAATATGTTTAATATATATAACCTATATTAGATTGCTTTCTGTCTTGGGGAGGAGAGAAGGAAGGGAGGGTGGGAGAAAAATTTGGAACTGAAAATCCTATGAAAATAAATGTTGAAAACTATCTTTATACATAACTGGAAGGTAATAAAATAATGGGGAAAAAAACAAAGTTTAACTTTTTATCCCAATATTTTCACAACATTTAGACATAGAAACAATGAATCTAGGGGAAAAAATCTAAATTACATCTATGTGTATACAAATAAATACATGTAAGGGGGGTTTATTATTCAACCATATATTTCTTCCAAGTGAAAATTTTAATCATTCTGTTAGCCATTTAATTACTCTCAATTGTAAACCCTTTCAACATCATATTACTCTTATGATCATCACCATTCAAAGAAATAGTTCATCTATCTGTATTCATCTATCATTCAGTGCTAACTGTTTCAAAGTTGGTTTTTAGTGCAATGAAAAAGTCCCAAGTATATGTGCAGCTAGTTAATTCTTTCTATGCTGCATGCTACACAAAACCTAGAGTGTCAAATCCAAGACTAATAATCATTGATAACTATTTTCAATTCAATAATAGTAAGCACTGATTTTCCTGATGAGTTGCTTAAAATTCAATTTCTCATCTAGACTTCATCTAAATTACTTGCCCATGAATTAACAATTCTGAATGCTAAAAGAGAAATTGAATTATATTATCTTTCAGTTACTGGTTCTGGGAACTGTAATTGCAGCTGACAAGATCTACATGATGTTTGCCCCCATTTTGATCTACTGAGATTGCTTTACTAAATATTCTGTAAACTGGGTGTAATATGAATACAAGTAAAATCTTTTACATAGAATTTTTCAGATGTTCAGGAATGCCTAGGCTTACCTTTTACCATTATATGTGTTGTCACTGAACCTCTTTATTTATTTATTTATTTATTTTTAATCAGTATTCATAGGCAATAGTGCTGGCTTTTCTACAAAGCCTGAGAGTTTCTATATGTAAACATATTGTCATCTAATTTTCCAAGGGGGTAAAGTCTTTGATGATGGTTGTGATGATGATAATGTTAATAATAGTATCTAGTAATTATATAAGCCATAAAGGTATGCAAAGTGTTTTACATATTCTAACTCATCTAATAACACATTGACTTGAAGACAGTCCTGGATGCTTCAGTTTAGACTGACTAATTTGTCTACACTGTGGTTACAGAGGACAAATTTTAGGGTTAAAACCCCACATGGGACATTTAGCTTCACTGTTCTATGAATGTGTGAAATCATAGAATGTTAGATCTTAGAGGAACTTTAGAGGGCAACTATTTCAACACTTTATTTTATAGAAACAAACATTGAGGCCAAGAAAAATTATGTGGTCATATCCAAGGTCCCTTAGTTTTATTCCAAGACAGAATTTCCACTACCTATGCTGTCTTCTTTGCAGTATCATTAATTGTACATAAAGTATGGCATATTTTTATAAGACACAAGTTAAGTTTTCCTGAAACTAGAAGGTGCTATGACATCCAACTTTATTCCATGGTAAAGGTCATATTCAGGTATAAAGTGAGAAAAAGAGTGATTTTTATTCAGTGGAAATGTTTTATATATATATATATATATATATATATATATATATATATATATATATATAGTGCCACTTTGTTTTTCAGAAGGCAAATTCCTTCAGTCATTCAGATATATTTATCTTTGTCATTTCTACCAGGATGCTAAATATCATTACAATCCATTTCAAAAGTATAGGTAATCTGCTGGTTGCAAAATTTTTTTCATTTTAGTTTTAATTTCAGGATGACAAACCAAACCACAATTAAACCTAAACTCTGCAAAGGAGATACTGTTTTTATCTCCATCTTACAGTTGAGGAAACTGAGTAAAAGAGGTTATGTGACTTCCCTAGAGTCACAAAGAAAATAAGTTTCTATCCATTGTCCAACTTAACTGGCCTGAGAAAGCGTAGCTTCAGATATCTTCTGTTGGTAAACACAACCTCTTTTCATAAATGCATTATTTTTGTTTATACATAGTCTACCCATAAAGTATCCAAGTAAAATGCATTCCTAGATGCAGGGATACAACAATTGTTAAGAAAGGAGAGGTGTATCTTATAATTTTGGAAGTATGGTGCTAGCTCTCACTGACTTAGAGTTGTCAAGAATATTGTTGATTCTCCATGTTGGCTTTATTTTCATTGTTGTAGTCATTCTGTATGTTTTCCTTTTCTTGCTTTTCTTAACTCTTTATAACTTCATTCAAGTTTCCCCATACTTCCCTGAATTCTTCATATTTATGCTTTGTTAAAGCTCAATAACATTCCATTACATTAATTATATGCCATAATTTGTTCAGCCTTTCCTAAATCAATGGGCTCATGTTTTTGTTCCAGTTTTCATCATAAAAATATATGCATGAACATTTTTGCACATATGGGTCTTTTCATGTTATCAGTAATGTTTTGGGATGCATTTGTAGTAGAATCTTTGAGTCAACGTGCATGAAAAAGGTATTACCTTTGCCTGCAAAATTCCTGACTGTTTTCCAGGAAAACTGTAACAATAGATCAACCAGCAGTGAATTGTCATGCCTATCTTCTCACAGTCTCTCCAACAAGTTTTAAGATTTGTTTTAAAAAAAGAATACATTGTTAAAACAAAGAAAACAAATTTGTTCCAAAAAGAGATATAAGAAGAAGACACCTCTTCCCATATCTTTGCAGAGGTGGGCCTACAGAGATGTGAAATATTGCTTATGAGGATGAACTTTTTCAAAGCATTAATTGGTTTTGTTCATTTTTTCTCTTACTTTTTTTCTTTGCAAAACATTCTTTATTATAAAATATGCCTCTTGAGGAAGAGATAAGAAGGGATTATCCCCAGAAGGGAGGAGAACTTTTAGGCCATGTAGAAACAAATGATATTTATATCTACATATACATCCATATATTCATCCATCCATGTGTGTGTATACATACATACATACATATATATATACATATATATATACACACACACACACACACACACACACACGCACACACATATTTAAACAATATATGGGATATCTCTCCTCTGTTTCTCACTCTCTGTGTCTGAGTCCCTTTGTGTCTGGCTCTCTGGCTCTGTCTTTCTGTCTCTCTGTCTCTGTCTCTGTCTCTCTGTATCTGTGTCTATGTCTCTCTCTCTCTGTATCTCTCTGTCTCTGTCACTCTGTCTCTCTGTCACTGTCTCTATCACTCTGTCTCAGTCTGTCTGTTTCTCTCTCTCCCTTCCTTTGCAGAAGCAGGGTGTCCACAAGTATAGAACATTGCATATCAAATTATATTTTAATTTATTAATCCATTTTGAAGAATTCATTTTTTAATAAATAACCTTTTCTGGGAGTGACTACTGGGGAAATCTAAGTGATATAAAAACAATAGAAACCAAAATATACTTTAAAAGAAATAACACATTTTAAGTAAAATTGCAGGGAGATATTGGAGAGTTTTGCAGTCCAGAAGACCTGGATTCAAGTCTTACCTCTGAAACATGCTAGCTAGGTATCCATGGGCCTCTCATTGTATTAGGAAATTCTCTACGATTCTATACTACAGAGAATTTGTTTATCTGTATTAGTGGGTGGAATCTCCATACTGGAATTTTCCTATGAAATTTAAAGTCAAAAAAAATTTTTTAAGTAAATGAAACCTTATTTTTAAAGGACAGGAAAGAGGGGTATAACTATTTGTTCTTGATTTGATTTAGGAAATTGCATTTCAATTGCTTTTAGGAATTAAGCTGAGTAATGGCGCAAGGTACTTCCAGAGGTGGGATTTCATTAGAGCAGTTATATTTGATAAGCAGCATGATATATTCCTCATATGGCAATTTGACACATAATAATAATTTTTTAAAAGGAACTCTGGGGTATAAGTCTAATGTTGTGTTGTCTTACCAAGTGGAAATGAAAAGGAAATTTGTCCCAGGTATAATTTCACACCATTTTATTTACACTTGGAGATTAACTAGAGAAAAGTATGAAATGAAATCAGGCACATATTAATCACCAGGCAAAGGGCAAATAATATTTTATAAAAGTAAAACATAGAATCAAGTTCATTATATATATATATTTTTTTTAATTCTTGAGAAATAAAATCTTATCATTGTACTGTTTAACTATTCTCTTTTGTACCTAATCTAATACATCAGGTATTAACCTTTAAGTTCCCTTAGATGGAAGTCTTCTTTTTAGAAAATAGTCATTACATTTCCCATTTAAGCAATAAACAAAAACTGGTTTTGTGTTAGCTTCCTAAAATTGCTTTCATGAAATTTCATCCTATTATAGCCCACTTGCCTCATTAACCTGTAGCTAAATATTTCCTTCTTTTCTTCCCTGCTTTTCTCTTTCTTTCCTTTTCTCCTCCCCTCACTCCTTCCCTCTTTTCCTTCCTTCTTTCCTTCCTTCTTTCCTTCCTTCCTTCCTTCCTTCCTTCTTTCCTTCTTTCCTTCCTCCCTTCCTTCTTTCCTTCCTTCCATCCTACTCCTGTCTCTTATTCTCTTCCTCCTTCTGCTTCTTTACTCTGCTAGCATAGTTAAATGAACATTCAGATGGAAATGGTTGTGGTTTTCTCTAGCACTGATCAGCATGAATTTGTAATATGAAATTTAATATGCTTCATCAGTTTCCTTTGGTAAATTTCCAAATATTCTATGACACAATGATATAATCATACTTTTCTCTCCTAATGCATAGTGTATAGTTAATCCACTAATCACAGGAGAAGTTTCCATGTATTTTTATTGTTTAGACAGGAAGCTGTTTACAAGCCTGGCTTCCCAGTCAATGTTTGCATTTAGTGCCAGAAGGTGTAAAGCAAAAAATATGTCTAGCAGTTTCCTTAAAACAAAACATAAAGTTGTTTTCCAAGAATGTATTGAGTCATTAAAGTCTGATTTCTTTTAGGATTGTTTGAAAAAGGTCACAAATTAAAGTCAAAAGAAAGAGGAAGGAAACTCCATGCATTTCTACCACAAGTCAAAAGGAACACATCTCTATCACAAAATCACTAAGTATCCTGAAAAGAAATGAACAAGTGATTGGTGCTTCTATAACCATTCTTATTCCTTCCTAGGGAAATAAAAATAAAATCTAATGGTTAAATCAAAGAATAAAATGAACATTAATTATATGAAGTAAATAGAAGCAGGCTCAATAATGATAACAAAGCTCAATACTGGCCTGTGAGGATTTTCAAAATAGTCTGATGTATGTACAAAGAAATTCAATATATATATATATATATATATATATATATATATATATATATATATATATATATAGTTCAAGAAAAGACACTTCCATGTATTTAGCTCTTTCTTTACCTGAAAGGTAAACTTTATTTCCCTGTTATGTTTCTAAATCAACAGAGAAACTAAAGGTACAAAAATAATTAGACCAATGCTGGAGTTCAGTGCTGGAGATAAAAGGGTTCCAGCATCTGTCTTCTCACTTAGGAGGTTGCCAGCATCAGCCTGGTAAATCAGGATTTGAGCCATTGTAGAATTCTCCCAAGCATATGGACCATAAAACTCCAACCAATTGGCAACTCAAACTTAAGCTGAAGTTTTGGCAACTTCATATCCTGGAAAGAGATCAGGCCTCAGCATAGAGTTATCAGATCATTTCTAGCCAGAACTAACATATTTTCAACAGTGAGATTTTTTTTCAAATAGAGCCTTGTATACCAGACAACACTGAACCAATGTATGTAGTGTATTTTGGCAAAGTTGCCAAGGAAACACCAATTCCTGAGCACTTTGGAATATTGCATGAGAATGATTGTCAAGACTCACAAGAGAACTCATTTCTCTTATGCTTATTTCACATGGTAAGAAGCTTCCAAACAGTCAAACTCAGAGCACTCCACAAGCCTTGTTGGAAGATTTTAAATACAGCAGGGTAATTGGTAGATAGATGGGGCAGTGGATAGAGTGCTTGGCCTGGACTCAAGAAGACCCAATTCAAATCCAGGCTCAACACATATTTGCTATGAGACCCTTGACATGTCACTTAATCTCTGCCTCCATTTTCTCAACTGCAAAATGAGGCTAGGATTGTCCCTCCTTGCAGAGTTGTCATGAGTATAAAATACAATATTTATATAGCCCTTAACAGAGTGCCTGGCACATATTCAGTGCTTAGTAAATACTTGCTCCCTTCTTACTTGTTGCATGACTGATTGATTTCATTTTTTGCTTTCGTTTTTAAAACAAGACAGCTGAGATGCATAAAACTTAAATCAAACAAGTAATTATGGTTTGCATTCTGAATCTATTCAACCTATAATAAGGGGTCAATTTAAAAGGAAATGTTTACTTTTATTTGCATTACAGGTTATAACTGTTATTGTTTTTCTGGACCCTTTCCTTTCTTTCCATGACAAGCAAGAGCCATTTATTCCATTCTCCCCAAAAGACTCAGAGAGATAGAAACTGGACAAAGGAATTATTGTCATTTTGTGCCTGAGTTTGAGGTGCCTCAAATGGCCACAGAGAATAAGAATATGAAAAGAAGGCACTGAATCACATTATCAAGCTGGCCAACTGAATCAGTATTCTTTCTTCTGCATGTGATTGGGGGCTCTGTTTTAATAGGAACTGATTTTCTATTAAATTCTACTTTTTGTTCCTCCATCTCTCTTAGTGTTTGGCTTTCTGCTATATAATGGGAAATTAGTACAAACACATTGAAAACATCATTGGGGAACAGGTGCAGGATTCAAGTAGGAGATGTTTAAGTGACAGCTGAAGCATGAAAGCAAATACCAACAGATAAATGTGTGCGTAATTTTAGAGTTAATAATTATGTTGCATAATTTTCTTTGGGAGAACAGTTATAATAAAAAACTGCCAAGCAGAGTAATTACATACTTGGCAAGCCATAAAAACTAAACAATTTGGCAAACCCCTAATTAACAGAGTTCTTAGGTCAATGCAAGTATTTTTTCCCCAAAATCAAGAGATTAATTTTAAAAATAAACCCTAAGTTTTGCTTCCATGTTTCATCATTTTATCTATTTAATTATACTTTTATTAGAATATGATATTTTAATTCTTTCCAAATTCCTTCTCTGATGTCTGTTACTGCATAGAGATGACCCTGAGTTCTGGAAATTGATGCCAGGAGAGCCCAAATGCTGATGGGTACTACCAAATTAGAACGACTTCCACAGTACTTTCACATATAGTGCTGGAAAATATCCCTGTTGTCCCAGAATGAGCCCAGCTAAGTTTGAACTAGTTTAATACCACACTAATGTTAATGTTGTCATCCTTATCATCATCAACACCATCACCACCACCAGCACCACCATAGCCACTTATGAAGATTATCTTCCTAGGCCAAAATTTTCCAAACTATAAGGCATAGAAACTCCTTGGGGGGCTTGATATAATGGCTGAAATTATGGATATCTGAGGGGTACAATTATACAATGGATAATGTTAGCCTTTGACTCAGTTATCAAGACTTAAGCTTAACTTGGCACTTAATCTCTCTTAGGCTCCATTTCCTCATTTATGACATGAGGATAGTAATAGCACACATTTCACAGGGTTGTGGTAAGGATCAAATGAAGCAATGCTTCTAAAGTGCTTTGCAAACCTTAAAGCTCTATATGAATAAAAATATTAGCTAACATTTATATAGCATCTGCGAGACACTGAACTAAGCTCTATTTTATCTCATTAGAGGCTAGCTGTTATCACACATAAATCTATTTTTTTTCAATAAAAATTAAGTACAACTTAAAGTAAACCAAAATTAGACTAACTTGTAACAATTTACTCCAAAGGCCAATGGATGCAGTCTGATGATTTACAAATGAGTTTAAATCTGATGCATCTCTTCCTGGCAGAGGATGCGGATCTGGGCTGGGCATAGCAGGTGGTGGCTATGACTTAGGGGCTCAATGATTCAACCATCATAACTGAGAACTTCTCCCAGGCAGATGGACAGTGATCAACCTAGGTTTTTATAGGGGAGGCATTACCAGATAGAGTTTAGGCAGGCTGCTCATCATGTGTGGGGTTAGAGTCCCACAACTGAGATGGGGGCAAGTAATGCTCACTGAGTCAATCTTCCTACCCTTAGCATAATGCTTGGAACATAGTAAGCATTTAAGCATTTTCGGCATTTAAACCTATATGTGGTCACCCTATTTCTGTCCCAAGTGTTAGAGAAACCTAGCTGGGGTTCCTAATATAGTGCTACTTATAAATTAGAGGCTTTAGCACCAGTTTGGGGGCATTATGCATTTATTAAAATATTAAAGTATATTAAATATTAGTAAAGAGAGAGAGCACATAGCTCAGAAAGTTCAAAAGCCATACATACCTAGGATAGAAGAGTTAGAGAGAGCAAGGTGCTGCTGTATCTTCCAAGTCTCAGGCCAAGAGCAAGTGTGTGTGTGTTGAGCAGAAGCTTCCTGCAGGTCCAGAGGAGAGGTGACCCTTACACACTGCTTCAAGCTAATTGGCTAGCATCATTCAAATCTATTGGTTTACTTGTCTTGAGGGTGGTCCATGAGCAGAATGTGCTGAGGTCAGAGTTCAGAGATCACACCCTCTGAGGACCAGGCTTTCTGGTAGGTGCGGCTTTAATTAAGTTAACTTTAATTGAGTTAATCAGCAAAGTCAATCCAATCAACCGATCAATCTTAATATTATCCCCTCAAGGGGGAGCACTCTCTAGGCATCCCCAAACCTATTATTCTCTCACATATTTAATAAATGTTCTTTCTCTCTCCCTCTCTCCCTCTCTCCCTCCTCTTCCACTAAACCTCTCTGACTCTCACTTTTTCTCTCTCTCCCCCTGTATCTCAACCCAACTTCTCTCTCTTTCTCTTTCATGTGACTGAATATATTATCCTGTCTGGTTCACTATAATACTGAGAAATTAGGTTTTGGAACTGAGGTTTAGGACTTAGGTTGAATGGGAGGTCTAAAAGGAAATTTGGGTCCATCTATATGGGCGGCAACTGCCTTAGAATTTTGGAAAGGAGGCTCAGTGGGGTTAGCTCAGAGAAACAGAACCAGCAGATAAAGAATTCCAGGTTCATAGAATTCAAGGTAAAAGCTGTATTCTCCCAGTAGCATATAAGTTTATTTTTAGGACAACAACTAAATCACTCTTGAATTTGCATCCCTACTGTTCAGAACAGTATTTGATACAAAGTAAATATTTAATAAATGCTTGTAGATTGAGTGAATGAGTTGGGTGCCACTGAATAGTGGCATAATCTGCCCTCAGGAGACTCTTAAAAGTAATGATCTGGATGCAGGTGCTGCTTACTATATTGAAATGTGTAAATTAAAAGTTTAAAGTATCATTAGATTTGTTACATTTTTCTATATTATTTATTTGAGTAAATACAATAAAATGAGGCTATCCCTTCACACCAAAAAAAACCACACACACCGATGTGTTATAGTTTTGATGTTTCTGATTTGACTTGTATTATTAAAATTGTAAGTCATTTTTATTTTAATAAGGTATAAATAAGAAAATAATTTGTATAAATTATATTACAAATACAAATAGTAGGGGAGCATATTTTATTATTAAAAAGCCAGAGGAAATTCAAATATCTTTTGGTCTAAGTATTAAGGGATTTCTTTGGGAAGGAGTAGTGCCCTGGACTGATTAAACTATAAATCTTTTGAAATGTGTTAAAGTGTGCTATTTTTTTAAAAATACTCTATCTTTGAAAGTAAAAAATAATAAAATTATGGAAGATATCTCATTTCTAGACTTCAAATAAAATGGTTTCAATATATTTCACCAAACCCATACACGCTAATCTTAGTTGGTGGATAGTAACCACTCTGGGTTTCTTCCCCAATTTGCACTCCCACGTACAGGTTGAGTCTGCAGAGGGTGAATTACATTCAGGTTCTAGGGGTATTCTATGGTTCTGCAGTAAAATGAGAGGTAATAAATTCTCACCTGTATGCTGAGTATTAAAAAGTAGCAAATTCAAACATCTCAAAGGCATTTATTAAGATACAGTAAGAAAAAGAGTAGCTACTAAAAAAAATCCTTCCATTATCCCAGGAATCACTTTCTCACATTCATAATAGCTAGCATTTATAGAGTGCTTTGGACCTTACTAAAATTCTGCGAGGTAGGTGCTATTACTATCCCTATTTCAAAGATAAGGAAACTGAGGCTGAGAAAGGTTAAGTGATTTGCCTGACTCAAGTCACACATCTAATACATTCTGAAGTAGGATTATGAACTTGGGTCTCCTTGATTTAAAGTCTAGTACTCTATCCTCTATGCTATATAACTGTCATAAATATACACACTGTCAAGAAATAATGGGCTCAAACACAAAATGACTATAATTTTAGTGAGACACACACATGGCCAAGATAACTCATGCTTTTTTTTTATTGCTGAGTCTTGATATTGTTAGCTCTCATAAGGCTCTCACTGGGTACAGTGTTAATAATGGATTGCTCACTCAATTGGGCCCCCACAGTCTGTTCCTTTCTGTAGGTCCACTTTTAATTACTAAGGTTAGCATTCTCTTGACATACCCAGATTCTTTCTTTGCTGCCAGAAGTCCCTCCTAGAAGAAGTCCGAATGTAGCTTCTCTGTGTATGTATCCATCTGGTTATATAGCTCTGCAGCTAGAGAAAATCTCCTTCCTCTATCACCATCCCTCCACCCCAACACAAGTGTCTTCACAAGGCTGCTATTGGCCTAGAATATATTGTAACTAATTTATCAGACATTAGCTTGTCAGTCCTTTGAAGGCAGGGTTGTGTGTGTGGTTTTTTTCCCTTTCTTTGTATCATGTGATGAGTAAAACTAAATATGTGGTCACCTTATTCCTGTCCCTGGAGTAGGGAAATCTAGCTAGGGTTTACTTATAAATTAGAAGCTTTTAAGCATTTATTAAAGAGTATAGAGAGAACATGTGGAATTCAGAAAGTTAAGAAATCTATCTACCCTAGAGGAGAGATAAGAGTTCAGCCTGGCCTGGTTCTTCTTTCAAGTCCTCCACCATAAGCCTGTTCCATCCCCACCCCTGCCAGTCCAAACTTCCTTTGCTTTTGGAGGAGAGGCTGTTCTTCCACCCTGTTTCTACCTAATTGGCCAGCATTACCCAAATCCATTGGTTCACTGGACTTGAGGGTGGTCTCCTGTTGAGGTCAGCTAAAAATAATACCCTCTTCAGAGTGCAGCAGGTGTGCCTTCAATTGAATTAACTTTAAATGAGTTAATCAGCAAAGTCAATCACTATTAGTCTGGGGCCTTTGGGCATTGATAAAAGCCCATTATTTTCTTACAATCACCAGGCTAAGCACAGCTCTTGGCACAACTAAATCACTTAATAATACAAATAAAATCAGAAATATATCATAACAATAACATATCAGGGTGGATTTTTTGGTGGGAAGGGACTGACTCATTTTATTGTATTTACTCAAATAAATAATATAGAAAAATGTAACAAATCTAATGACACTTTAAACTTTTAGTCTACACATTTCAATATAATAAGCAGCAACTGGATCCAGATCACTAGTTTCAAGAGACCCCTGAGGGCAGACTATGCCACTATTCAGTGGCACCCAACTTATTCAGTCCATCAACAAGCATTTATTAAATACTTATTTTGTGTCAAATACAATTCTAAACAGTAGGAATATGAATCTTTTTCTGCAACAACACAAAATTTTAGGTGTGATCATCTCAATTCTGAAAAAGATGTCAGTGATCCTACCTTTCAGAATTGGAACTTAAGGATAGTCTTAAACTTCCCAAATTTAAGTCCCCAGTACTTTGAATAAATGTATAAGGTTGATTGAGTGTCATGTTTAGTTATTAATTCCATATCAGAGATTTGTTTTTGCATTTGTACAACTAGCAACCAATTCTGGTCAGTTAGGTAACAATCTAGGAAAATGAGTGTGTGATTGTGTGTGTGTGTGGGGGGGGAAGCATGAAGGAAGACAAAATGGAAAATGTCAAATTAGTACAATTGTCTGCCTCAACATGGCTAATTGAGGTTGGATTCTAGTAAGACTTGAAACTAAATATTTAGGGTGTCATAAGAATTCCACCTCCTCTTCAGTTATAAATATACATAAGGCTTATATCTGTATAAGAATAATTGTATCAGTTTACAAAGCATTTTCATTTTTATGACATTAACAATCCTATGAAGTAGATCAGACAGGAATTCAGGTCCTGTAACCATTGAAAAAAAATATGCCTCCCATACTAAATAGGAGCATGTTTAGGTTTCATTATTTGACTTCTAAATGGGGTTTCACTACTGCCTTTCTTCATTTCATCTTATTATTACCTTACCTACTTCTGACCCACTGAAAGTCAGAGATAATTTTTTTAACATTAGCAAAAATGCCAACAGGTGACCTCAGAAAATCATGTTTGAAAACAGAGAAGTTCATTTAAGTATAATTGATTGCACAAGAAATAATGCCAAAAGTGATTATACAGTCTGGTACTTACAAAAGTAATTACACTTCAGAAAATCAAAATTAATTTGTACACTCCTGATGCACTTTTAGGGTTGTTGACATTTTATTGTAGTGCTCCTAATGAAATGAAAATTATTAATAATTGTTTCTGCTTGAGTGTGACAAATGTCATTTAGCCAGTAATGCAAAAGGGCCACAGAGCATTGCCAAATTGCAATGTTATGGTTTTAGTGTATATAAATATTCAAAAAAAAATGTATTACATCAGGATTGTTTTTAGCCATTATAAGTTGATGATTCATATGTCCTGGATTGGACAGATATGGATATTAACATGATTATCTCATATTTTTAATCTACCAATTACATTAGTGAAGTATAATAAAGGGCATGAGTATGAGATCACATTTATGCAACCTATTCCATAACTGATGGCATTGATGCAATTTGATTTAGGAGCTAGAAAATAAGCTTAGGTATATGTAATGATTATTTGGATTTTTCATAGATTGACTTGTAGGCTGCATTAGTAAAACTATTGTCATGTTCATAAGCAACTAATGATAATTGAACATTCATTAGAATGTGCGTTGTACTTATGAAATGCAAAATAAGTTATTTTCAAGGGAATAGCATCCCTGAGCTTCACTGATAGCTTTAAAAAATGAAGGGGCACAGGGAGCAACTTTGAACTTTCTAAGTGTTTTTGTGAGTGGAGAAAGTAAGTACTTTGGTGACTGGACTGCAAGATCCTTTCAATGTTATTTTGCCCACCCCATCCCTTATTTTTGTCAGTAGGAATGGGAAAAGGCTTAGCTAGGAAAAAGGTTCCAAATGTAGGTGGCAGGGTAGTAACTTCACCCACCACCACCATACCTCTAATTCCTAGATTCTAAAAAAAAAAAAAATTGGAGATAACTGGAAGTTTGTGAAACACCTAATATTTGCAAGGACTTGTGCTAGTTATTGAAATTATAATGGCAAAAGGCAGAACAGTCTCTGCCCTCAAGGAGCTTGCAATCTATTGAGGGATAAAACAGGTAAACAGAAAGAAGTATAAAATAATTTGAAGAGGTAAAGAACCCTAATGTCTAGGGGTCAGAACACGGTGGCACCCAAGTTGATAAAATCACCTAAGGCATTATATTTCATAGGAAACCTATTTCTTGTACTAATGACTCATCTATAAAGTGATGGAGTATATATTTGGAAATACTCTCCAATTTCAGCAGACAATAAATGGTTTACTCTAATTGAGACACTCTGTTGTTTTTCTTATCATTTCCATTGAGAGAAAATATCCCGATGGGACTTATAGCACTGTATACATATACAAATATATGATTTTACCATTTAATATACACTTTATGATTCAGTTAGAGGAAAATTTTAAGTAGAAAAAAAAACAATATCATGGATTTTATCCTTCTGTGGATCAGTTAGCTTTCTTTATTCTCTGACTACAAATTTAAACCTACACCCAGCCAGTCATCTTTGAGAAACAATTGGAGAAAGTGTTGTGACAAATATCACTTAAAAGGTTCTTATTTTAAGACAAAAGGAACTGATTCAAATATATAAGATTTTTATTACTTTTCTTAGATAGGTGCTGTAGATATGGGATTTTCCTACATTTTCTGATGTCATTCTATTGTTATAATAATTTTAATAGTTTTACTTTGTTACATGAAACTTCTCATAGAATGGGGGTAATCTGTAAATGCTTACAATGTAGAAATAAAACATCTATAAGATTTTATTTTAAAAATAGGAAATGCAATTGTCTGTTGATATTATTGTTGTTTGTCCTTCATTCTTGAAGTGGACTAATGACATGAAGAGGGTGATTCTTGAATTGTATGTGAACTGGATTTAAGTAAGGCAGGGCAGTGCAAAGTCATCAGTCTCACTCTGTCTCCAAAGTTATCATGTGTCTAGTGGCAAGACACAGAGGTCAGGAAGACTGGTAATGACCCCAGATGCACTGGAAGACCTTGTCCTTTTTGGTCACAAGACGAGTTGTGGGGATTGGTGGAGAGATCTACAAAGTTATTAATGGTTCACTGAAACAAATCTCTACTGCTACAAATCAAGGAGAGTTCAATTCCTTCTGGATCAGCAGCATCTTCATGTACTAAGTATAGTACATCCCAAGAAACACTTATTAAAGGATTTTGGATGATGGTTAATTTGGATTGTTGCTCCTACTGTTGTAAAGACAATAACAATAAGGCAAAAAAAAAGTGTAAAGAACCAATTTTCTGGGGGAAGCTAGGTGGCACAATGGATAAAGCACTGGCCCTGGATTCAGGAGGACCTGAGTTCAAATCTGGCCTCAGACACTTTACACTTACTAGCTGTGTGACCCTGGGCAAGTCATTTAACCCTCATTGCCCCGCAGAAAGAAAGAAAGAAAAAAAGAAAGAAAGAAAGAAAGAAAGAGAGAGAGAGAGAGAGAGAGAGAAGAAAAAGAAAAAAAAGAACCAATTTTCCCACCTGGTTTGAAGTTAAGAATGACTTTTTTTGGTTTTGGGGTTTTGGGTTTTGTTTGTTTGTTTGTTTGGAGGGGTATTTTCGTTGTTTTTTTTTTTTTTGTGAGGCAATTGGGGTTAAGTGACTTGCCCAGGGTCACACAGCTGATAAGTGTTAAGTGTCTGAGGCCAGATTTGAACTCAGGTCCTCCTGACTCCAGGACCAGTGCTCTATCCACTATGACACCAAGCTGCCCCCTGTTTGTTTTTTGTGAGGCAATTGGGATTAAGTGACTTGCTCAAGGTCACACAGCTAGTAAGTATTAAGTGTCTGAGGTCGGATTTGAACTCAGGTCCTCTTGAATCCAAGGCCAGTGTTCTATCCACTGTGCCACCTAGCTGCCCCAAGAATGACTGGTTTTAAAAGCATCTTTTAACTAGCAACCTATCACAACGAGTCATTTTAATTCTTTGGTCCTCAGTTTCCTTATCTATAAAATGAGATTTGACAGCTTCTAAAGCCAGCCCTTATTGACATGGTTTGACACCGACAGTGATGTATTACACTTAGAATTATTGCTAAGTAAAGATCATTCCCAAATCAGAAGTATTTAAGCTGGCTTTGTTTCCTTTTTAAAAATTTGCCTCTATCAGACTAAAGAGGAAGATTTTAAATTACCTCCTGCCTATTTTCTTATATCTTGGAAGAGAAACAGCAGTGTCAGAAATCCTATGAGAAGACATATTTTCATGAGATTTCTAGCTCAATATTATAGATTTCAGAGGTTTACATAAGATCTTGGGATTGAATCCTAACCTTTTGCAAGCTTATCCAACTAACTTTTTTTTTCCCCTCAGAAATACTTAAGGTCCCCTATCATACAATAATGGATAGTTTGGACTTATTTGTATTTACCTTAGAAAGGTATCAACTAGACATTAGGCATAGGGTAAGTAACTTGTGCATAATGTGTTAGTATTAAGTCTCCTATATCTTTGTTTCTTCCTTAAGAATAATCATAATTGCATAAAAAGAGGTCATGAGAAATTTAATCTAGGTCTATGTGGCATTGGAAGAAAATAACACCTTGTATTATTTTTTTCTGTTATTTTTATAGCATCTCTCAAATCAGGGGTACCAAGAAGCTTATATTTTTGGTTTAACATCCTTTAGGGAATGGTAAAAGCATGGATTTCAAAGTCCCAAGATGTGGATTTGGGTCCCAGCTCTAAAATATATTTATTAATTTTGTGACTTGGCACAAATTATTTAAACTTTCTGACTTCAGTTTCTTCATAGGTAAACTAGGCATAATAATATTTGTTCTATCAATCTAACATTATATAAAAACCTTGTAAATCTTAATGTGCTATATAAATGTGAATTATTTTCATTGTCAAATCCACAAAATGTAACAGAAAGGTCAGATCAAGACAAGGCCCAGGAAATATATGAAATTTTCTATAACCCCACTGTAAGTCAGTGGCAGAACTTGAATAGCTTTGTCGGATACTATTCAGAAAATTAATAAATTCCACCTCCCTCAAATAAAACTTTTCTTGTTTAAGGAATGGAAACTATATTGAAGGGCTATTGTTTAGGGTTCTTAATCTATTTTTATTGGTGGATTTTTTGTGTATATTTGCATTTTCTGTTTCATTTCCAAAGTCAAGTATAGTTTAAACTTTTAATAAATATTTTAGTGAACACTATAATTCTCTTCCACTCCTCATTCTTCCTCACTCTCACTCTCCCTTTCCCCCTTTTTTCTTCTCTCCTCCTCCTCCTCCTCCTCCTCCTTCTTCTTCTTCTTCTTCTTCTTCTTCTTCTTCTTCTTCTTCTTCTTCTTCTTCTTCTTCATCCTCTTCCCCTCCTCCTTCTCCTTCCCCTCCTCCTCTTTTTCTCCCATTTCACTCCCCTTTTCTCTCTGCACTTCTTTTCTTTTGTCTTCAAGATTACCATCTTGATAATTTCATTAGTCACTTATCTTGGCCAGTTTAGATCACATGGTATGCAACCATACATTCAATTTTGTCCATGTATTTCAATAAATAATAGTGTTTCTATAAAGAGGTGGCTAGGCAGTACCATAGTACACAAGACCAGGTGTGGAGTCAGGAAAATTTATGAGTTCAAATCTGGCTTCAGACACTTACTAGCTACATGATCCTGAGTAAGTCAATCAACCCCGTTTGTCTCTGTTTACTCTTCTATAAAATGACCTGGAGAAGGTAATACCAAATTACTCCAGTATCTTTGGCAAGAAAACACCAAATGGGATCTTGATGAGTGACACATGACTCAAACAAAAACATTTCCACAAATCCTCCATAGAAGATCAAGCCTTGAGGCCTTCCCATGTCTTCATTATTTTCTCTTTATAACAGTGCAAGACTCAGGTTTTCTACCTGTTGTCCCTCATTCTTCCCATATTACTGGCCTTGTTATACATGTCCCTAATGACGTCTTTCAAGACTTTTCTCATGCATAGGTCATCCATTCATCAGTTACAATTATATTTTATAGTTATTTTTAGTCACAAATTACTTTATGTACATTACTATGTATGATTTTCATAATAATCTATATTAGATAAAGAGTGGTGGAATTATCTCTGTTTTAGATATGAGGATACTATGTTGTTTAAAATCTAAATTGTGCATTCTAATCTGCACCCCACCCCCACCCCCAGTCTTGGGGGGAAGCTGGCTAAAATCACTGATAAATTCAACAAGAGTTTAGGCTTTTAAAGATTTATTAAAATATATAAGTTAGTGAAGAAAGAGATTGAGATTTGAGACCACATTCCTTATAGCATAGAAATCCTATCTCAGATCTAACTTGATATAGCCAGAAAAAAAGAAAGCAATTTCCTTTCCTAGCAACCCACATGAAATTTCTCACCCCCAAGCCAGTGTCCAAATGATTAAGAGGGCCCCCCTGTTCTCAATCTACCATACTCATTCCTCCTCACCAAAAAGAGAGTTGTCCTATGAGCGAGTGTCCACTTCTTAGTTTCCCTCTCCCTCACCCCAAAGGGGAGGTCCTTCAAGCTGTTTGGTTAAGAGTGGTCTCCTGCTGATGTAAGTAGTACACCAACACTTCAGGAGGCCAGGTGTGGCCTCCATCCAATCATCCTTAAGTAGGTACTTAGTTTCTCATTCTCACCCAATTCAAAAAATACTAAATGAATCAGGTGGGGCCCCTGGGTATCTGCCAAATTCCATTATTTTATCACAATACCAAGGCCCAGAAAGAGGAGATGAACTGCTCAAGCTTGCATATCTTTTAAGTGGAAGAGTCAGGACTTAAAGTCAGATGTTTATACCAGTTTTCTTAACAGATACTATGACTTCCAGTGCCAAAATAGTATTGTGAGGAAGAAACCCTCTGGAGTTCTCCCAAATTTCTCCTCCAAACTAATATACAACTGCCTCTGATTCATTCCAGGAGCAAGGAAAAAGCCTACCAGCCTGGCAGCAAAGATCTGTCTTACCTGAGTTGAAGGGAAGTGAGGTCTAAGAGCAGTAAAAGCAGGAGGCCTGAAGCAGGGCTTTGAGCCTTGGACAAATCACCAGTGAGGCTCTTCCCACTTGGAAACAAGCAGCTCCCTAGGCAAGTGAGCAGTCTGACCAACATAGCAGGGACCTTCACCAATCACCCCGTAGCTAGCATAGACCACCAGGGTGTCTTTGACCCCACTGCTGACCAGTAGGAAAGCCTCACCCAAGACTAATCAACAGCAAGTTCCTGCCCCTGCAACCTTACAACAGAGACTCTTTCCAGGATAAACCCTCAACCAGGGGCTCTAAACCTCAGCAGATCTGCACCAAAATTACCCTTCCAGGGCCTGTCAAAAGACAGACTTAGTTACCACAGCAACCCAGCAGTAGGATCCCTACACTTGGTCAGATTGGAAACAAAATTACTCCCCCAGGGCCTGATAACTGAGAGGCCCTGCTAACAGAGCAACTTAGCAGCTGGATACCACCCCTGGGGCACACCAGCAATAAGGACCAGGGCCAGCCACCAGAAAAAGTTTGTTAACTTTTGCAATCCAGCACCAGCACACCACTACTGGAGAAGGCCAGTCCACAACTAGGGGAGGCCAAAAGGGAGGACTAACCCCCCCAACACACCCCAATAACAATCAGAATGGAAGTTTATTCTTCAGAGAAAGCAAGCAGCTAAGCTCTGAAGCCCAATAAAAATGGCCTGTAAGACCTGGAGTCTCAGCACAAATACTTGAGACAGTGCAGGAATAGATCCCAACTCTTTCATAAAAACATCAAGCACAAAAATAAGCAATAAAACAACAAAAACATTTAACTATTGATAGTTACTAAGGTAATAGGGAAAATTAAGACATAAATATAGAGGACAATAATAACAAAATGGCTACAGGTGAAGCTTCAAAGAAAAATATAAATTGGTCTCAGGCCCAAAATAGATTTTCTGGTGATGTGGAAAATCACAAGTAGCCTCTGACCTTGTCTGTCTCAGACAGGCCCTGGCCTTGCTGTGTTCCAGCTGCAGCTGCAGGCCTGTCTCTCCTTTGTCCTTTGCAAGGTAATCACTGACCTCATCCTTGTTTGATACACTTGTATGTATCTTGCTGTCCTGTAATGATCACTATAACACTATACCAACACCTACCCTTTTTGTGTATAACCAGGTGGGCTACAAGACTCAGGGCCCATTGTTAGAGGTTTGACTCCCCTTGGGCCTATGTGTAATAAACTCTTTCTCCACCTTGAGTACTTAGTATTTTCTGTGTCAATCAAGACAGAAAGAAATTTAAAACAACTGTAGAATACTGCCCTCAGAATCCCTTTAAACAGTGGTGTAACGACTAGAATGATGCCACCTGCCGGAGAGCTACTGTAGGAAAGCTCCACCATGAGGAAAAGGTGTCTGAGGGCAAGCCATGCAGTCAGGTCCTTGGCGTCAGGAAGTGATGTTTGCTCGTGGGTGCTGTGTATCAAGGCTACCAGCCAATTAGCTTGGAGGTGTGTGTGCATGTGGATGGGATGTTGCCAGTTTCACAGAAAGCTTGTGGGATGAAGGAGGTGTGGTTCTTACTCTTTCATCTGGACTCTCATGGAGAGTGGAGCTAAAATGCGCTCTCCCTTTGATAGATGAATCTAGGCCTCTTTCTCTCTCTCTCTCCTTGCCAAATTCTTATTCTCCTTAATAAATGCTTAAAAGTCTAAGTTTTGAATCATAAGGAGCCAAACTCTTGAAACTCAAACTATACATGAGCAAATTTTACAAATTTTGTAAGTTTTCTTATTAAAAAATGTTGGGGGGACTTGTGACCTGGATTGCAGGAATAGCTCACCCAAAGAATTGGAGGCTCATCACAAATCTTGTAAAATAAAAATAAATAAATAAGATAAAAGGATTTATTAGGAGAGAAGAATATATGGCCAGGGAACAGATCACCTTGGTGACTGTCCCACTGGCCTAAGAGAAGACCTGGTTTTTTGTATCTTTACAAAACAAAGATAAGGAAGGGAATTGCAAAGCAAAGGGAAATGCAAAAACTGGGGCCAGATAACTAAGAGGGGATCTTTGATAACAGGTATCAGTAAGACATGCAGCATCCATCCATAGCCTGCATATCCTCTTGCAGACCTTAGTATTGCTTCAGTGAACTGGAGTCATCTTCCTCCATACCTCATAACTGAGGTCAGAGACAGAGCTGTTTTCACCTTGGCCTAGGGTGTTTGAATCTTTTGGATATCTTGAGTTCCCACTACAAGAAGTCCTACCACGGCCTGTGATATAGGAAAAAAAATAAGCTAGGCTTTTAGAATATGCTGCTTCTTTACTGTTAGTATATATTGAATGTAATTTTAACAGGGTGGAAAGGGGAACTCACATCCAATTCAATAAAATCCAGTAAATTTTTATTAAGCACCCACTATGTGTCAGGCACCATGCTAAGTGCTGAGGATACAATTAATAAAAAGAAAGGCAGCTTCTATCCCCCAAAAGCTTACAATCAAAAGAGGACACAACACACAAAAGGAGGCACAAAGCAGATGGAGGGGCACCAGGTGAAAACCAACATGGGGCTATCTTGTTGAGCTGAGTTGAAACCATGAAGAGCAGCAAATGCAAAATGGAATGAGCAGAAAGGCCAGTTTTAGCCCTCTATAAAGGAAGGCATCAGAAAAAGTTTGGTCAATCAGAAGGGAGAAGAGGCTGAGGCAGATGGTGTCAAATAGGCTTGAGTTAGCATCAAACAATAATCTTTTCTCTGGAAGCAAATCTAATCAGGAAAAAAGAAAGCCATAACAAACTAGAGTACATAGATTTTCTCCATTCAAGATGAAATTTCTTGCTTTTTTCCTTATTAAAATCATTTAATTCATCAATCAACATCCATTTAAGCACCTACTATGTTCCAGGTAATGTGATAGCTTCTGGAGATTATATTTTAGAGGACCCCCAGTCTATAGATCTTATTCTTCCTTCCTCTCCCCCCCATCCCACTCCTCCTTCTCATTATCATTATCAACACTATCACTATGCTTAGTAATAGAATGCAATGAAGGAAACTTATTTCCATAATTTTTCAAACTACCACTGGCCACAACTATTAGAGGTTCCTGCCTTTTCCATTTTGCTTCCACAAACCAGTTAACTGAGTAAAGTAAAGCAATGAATAGGTCTGGCTACTTTGTTATTGCATTCATATGGCCTATGCTTGAAGGAGAAGGATTTTGGTGAGTGTCAAAGGCCATCTGAGTTTTCAATTGTTCCCTTATTATTCAATCAACAGATTTTTTTAAGGGTCTATTTCCTAGGGCAAGGAATCCAAGCCTACCCCAGGCCTTAGTTGTTGAAAGGCACTTAGAAGTCTTGCCAAATTTCTATTTAACTCTTTGTTAGACCCATAGAAGAATAAGTTGATTCAGTTAAATAAAAGTTCTATTTAGAAAAATATAGATAATATCAGTCAAATTGATTTTTAGGTATTTTCACTGTGTTAATTCTATTTTCTGCATATAGTTTCAAAGGTTAATCTTTTTAGTCTAGAAGCATAAATAATCATGATTAACAAAATAATAGAAAGATTTGGCTTCCTATAGTAACAGTTGGTCAGAAACTTTTTTTTTCTTTCTTTTTTTTGCTGGGCAATGAGGGTTAAGTGACTTGCCCAGGGTCACACAGCTGGTAAGTATCAAGTACCTGAGGTCAGATTTGAACTCAGGTCCTCCTGAATCAAGGGCCAGTGCTTTATCTACTGTGCCACCTAGCTGCCCCCAGAACCTTTTTTTTTAAGTTTAAACCATTATTGGAGTTCATTTAAGAAGTTAAAAAATACTATTGTTCTAGGGTTCCCATCAAACTTATTTCTCTTTCTGGATGAATAAAACAAGATACAATCGTCCTGAATGCTTAATTAACATATCATTTTTATATTCCACCCTTCTCTAGACATAATGAAATATCTTTCTATACTATTTATTAAATCACCAAATTAATCTCCATTTCTGAGTAATACATTTAACTGAAATATTTTAATTAAAGCAAATGAAAGGATTATAACTGAAGCTTCTTAAAAATGAATGACTATGTTCTAAGAAGAAGTGGTAGATTACAAGTTATAATTCATGTTGTTTTCACAACATGTATATTTTCCCCAAAAACCCAGATTTGAAGTCAAACTAACCAAAAGTCTTCTGAATTTCAGGTTACTTCTCAGTCTTTTCTTAGTACACAGAGGAAAAAATACTATAAAGTAAGGCAATGCTCTCTTAAATGAATTTAGATCTCTCTTGCCCCAAAGGGGAAGACTGGAGAATTCTACAGCCAGTTCTTGAGATTTAAATCCCGTTCTTCCTAAAAGGGAAGGAAAAACAGAAAAAGACAATGCCTGTAAAAATTAAAAGAAAAGTTTTATTGAGCAGGGATGAAAATCTAGCATTATCATGTATTCTGCTCAACCTATTGCCTATCAAAATAGGACACCATGAAGCACATTTCAAGGATTTATATACAGTTCAAACCAAGACAGGTAAGGAATTTGGAGGAAAGGTGGGCTTAGAAAGACTCCTCCGAAAGAGAGGGGGTGTGTATGAGGAATTATAGGGGTAGAGGATATGACCTTTGACACACAATCAGCAGGAGTTCTTGGTAATAGGCAGTTCAATTCAGGGCTTGATTATACAGATTTCTTCAAAAAAGAAAAGAATTGTTCCAAAGTTAGAGAATAGCTGTAGATAAAGTGCATACCCATAGTCCCATATCCTGCTGTCAGATAAATCTTTGATCAGTTTGATTCCAGCTGGCTTTATTCTTAGTCATGCAAAGTATTATTGGTGTTGATATGGGCCTGTGATAACTCAGAAGTTTTCTCTTTGAGAAGTAAATCTAAAGGACAGACACACCTGAGAAATAAGGGTAGCTAAGTCCATTAGGCGTGGCTACTACTTGAAGGGGTGAAGAGGACAGCAATAACTCCAGAAGTCAGGACCCCTACCCCTCATTCAAGCTTTTCCCACCCTACCCCAAAATGAACTTTCCTTTGTCAAGTGGTCACCCCATTTATCCTCTATAAAAGCCTTGGCCTTCCTTCTTTTCTGGGAGGAGAAAAATGTCTGGAAGCCATCTCCTCCCCTTGAGGCTAAGTTTTTGACTTCCTTCTCAGTCACTTTCTCTAGAGTCTAATAAAGGACCATTTTAATTCCAATGTACTGTGTTCTAGAGTGTAATTCTTTATAGAGAAATACCTAAGGACTCCCACCACCTATTACCCCCATCACAGTGTGTTAACCAATGTTCTGGTTACCTGGATAATTGGGGGCAGGGGGAGTCGAGCAAATCTCGGTACCTTTTTTCACAAAAGGAAGGAAGGAAAGTAGCATTTATTAAGTGCGTAGAAATATTATCTTATTTCATGCTTTCAACAAGCCTAGGAGATAGATGCTGTTATTATCCAGACAGAGGTGAAATGACTTGCCCATTGTCACACAACCAGTAAATGTCTGAGACCACACTTGAAATCATATTTGAACATCCAGGCTCTAGGCCCAGGACTTTCTCCCACTGGGCAAGCTAAATACTACTGGAAGTGTCAGTGACTTTTAGGCATGTACATTTTTCCCTGAATTTTTCATTATAAGAATTTGTCCTGCTGATTTTGTGGACCTAATCTCACTCTGTCTAGACATATGATCACAAAATTGCTCATCTTCTCTCCATTTCTTGCTCTTCCAAATATTCATATTTCTGCTGAGGACTATGATCCCAGTCATCTGGGTTTATAACCTTAGAGTCATCTTTGAATCCTTTCTCTCCCTCATTCTCTGTATCCAATGAATAACTAATCCCTGTCTATCCTACTGCCACAATTTCTATCATCCATTGCCTCCCTGCATCTACCTTCCCTTACTCAGAGGCCATCCCCTTAACTCAGGGAATCTTTGTTCCCTGTTTGGGCAACTTCATTAGCTGATGAATTGTTCTTCCTGCTTTCAGTAGGATCTCCTCTCCCCAGACCATCCTTCGCATACCTGAGTATGTCACTTCACTGCTCAGAAACCTTTGGTAGTTCTCTATTAACACAAAGGTAAAAAAGAAATTCCTCAGTCAGTCATTTAAGGCCCTCAATGATATGACTCCTACCCACCTTTGCAACCTGATTCTATACTGTTATACATACCCTTTTTTTTAAACTGTTTCAGCCAAAGAGCAGTTCTATCATAATCCTCAAACTTGCCATTCCATCATTTAATTCTATGTCTCTGTCTCCCATTCCTCTAATGCCTTCCCTCCTCATCCCCACTCATACTCATTAATTTCCTTAAAGGCTCAACTCAGTTACCACATTTCCCATGAAAATTTCCCTGGTGTTGCCAGTTATTCATGCTCTCTCCTCCTCAATTTTTATATTTATTTTTGTATGTGTTATATCCTTCTCCATTACCACCACTACCACTACTACCCCCTTGGACCCCCCCATCCATCCTCACCACCACAAATAAACACACACACACACACACACACACACACACACACACAGATGAATATTAGTTCCTGGAAGGCAAAACCTTCTTTTTTATTGCTTATGTTCTTGTACCCATAATCCACAGTACAGTGATTTGCACCATACTTCTAATGGGGCTGTGATTTCATTGATATAGGGAACTCCAGGAAAGGAAACTGTGTCTACCAGGGTAGGTCTGAAACTAATGACAAACTCAATTTATTAAGAACAGACTGACCCTGACCCAGTTTAAAATCCCAGGCCAGTGAATTGCTTGGGGCTGACCCAACATTATCATTCAGGTCTCTGATTATTTTGTAAACCCCCCAACTGCTTTTCTCCCTAAGATTCCCAAGCTTCCTCCCTGATTTTTAGCTTATTTGCAAAAAACAAACAAACAAAAAAACCTATCTAGTGAAAGCATGATAAACACTCTTCCCAAAGGCAATCTCATCACCCTCTCTGTTTTAGCACCCCTTTTTTGAGTACCCTGGTACTTGCTGTGTGGTACCACAAGCTGCAATTCCTCTGCCTCAATTAAAGACCTTAATTCTGTTATATTGATCCTTTTCATTAAATTTCAGGTTCACACTAATCTTCAATTTATAGTCTTAAAGAGCTATCTGAAGACACTGAGATGTTAAGTGACTTTCCCAGAATGCAAAAGGCATGACTTGAAAATATCTTCCTGATTCTTAAACTAGCTCTCTATCTACTACACTGTACCTTGCATGTAATAGGCACTTAATAAAGATTGTTGATTTGTCGAATTATTATCAGTTCGGGTTCAGCCTTAGTAATTGAAGATGACCCCAGAATTCAGTCCTTCTGACATGCATTTGCCAGGAACAGCTGGAATTAGACCTGCCTGCACAATCTAGATGACCCCCTATAGGCGTGATTCTGTCTCCACTATGAGCTGGAATAGATGACTTCTAGGACCTCTTACAACTCTGAATCTCTAGGATTCTGTGACAATGGAAAAGGGAACAATGACCATTATCTTTGTAATATTTACAACTGAAATGAGAGACACAGAGAGAGTGACCTCCATTAGAATATAAGCTCCTTGAGAGCTGTTTCAATTTGTATCCAATGTGCTTAGCAGAATGCTTTGGGAAGAAGGAAAAAAAAGATAGAAAAGAAGAAAAGAGAGACAGAGACAGAGAGATAGAGAAAGAGACAGACAGACAGAGAACAGAGGAAGGAAGAAGGAAAAGAGAAAGGAAAAAAACACTTAAATGCTTTTTTCATTCTTTTGCTTTCATTCATTCATATCGTCTCTGTTATGACTCATGGGGTCACATTCTACACAATATAACAATCTCTGTGCATATATATATACATATATATGTATATATAATGCATCTACATCCATGAATCTACTAAAGCTATTAACTATTTATTACATAAAGATGACTCATTGCTCTAAATAAACTGACACTTTATTATGGTGTTTAGAACCTACCACCCTTACCCCTTTTGCTTTTCACATTCATTACATAAAAACAAATTACACTATATTATTTATTATCTAGGAAAATATGTGAAAAAAATAGTTATGCTCCCAAAAACTAAAACTAAGAATTGGAGACTGTATTTAATCATGGAAATGGCTTTGTCAAATGATTTTTCTCTGTGACAATGCAAATATGTATTGTATTATTTGTGGATCAGTATATCTAATGTCAGCACACATTTCTGTTTATTGACTCATTTTATCATGCAGAACTGTCACAAGCTTCTTATTAATCTGTCTCCTAAGGATCAAAATGCCTTAATAAATATGTTAGTTCCTTTAGATCTGGGATGAAATGAAACTGTTAGTTAAATGTACTCTGACGTTGAATGAAAATACTTCATGCAATTGAAAATGCAAACCTGTGATATAAATCCAAGGGACTAATAAAGTCTGCTGCTCTACATTCTCTTAATGGTCAATTAGGGCCCACTTCCCCCAAAATAAATAACATCAACTTTCATTCTAAATTGTCTTTGATTTTTGTTAAGTGGTTAAGTTCTCAGCAGGGCTGTACATTTTTCATCTGAATCAGAAAGAAATTCAAAGTTCACAGAGGATGTTCGTAGAAGAGTAGGTGGATAGGGTTACCATAGAACAGAACCAGTCTAGTGTTTTCAAGAAGACATGGAGAAAGTTATCAGCTTAACCTAACTCAATGTTTTCATGGATGAGAACACTGAGTGAAACCTCCTAGTAGATTCCAGAATGATTCTATTAATGGATTCCATTCATTTCATTGACTATATATTAGAAGAGCTATGAATTCTCCCAGCTCTGTGAGTCCTTATTAATAATAGTCACTATATTACTTCTTTATTTTCTGGTTTTTTGATAACTTTAGTTTTTACATTTTCAAACATATTGCTCCCAACTCCCCTACCATGAAACACATCCTTTGTATCAAAAATCAAACAAATAAATAAAGGAAAATAAAAAAGAGGAAAAATAGTTGTTCACTAAAAGGAACCAACATGTCAGTTAAACACGATGGTATGTGCAGTATTCCCCAATCATAGTTCCTTGCCTCTGCAAATCTCAGTGTTATTAATATTGATAGTGAAGAAGATAAGGAGGAGCTGGATGTTGTCTAGGATGATGACGATGATAGCCCTTGTATAGCACTTTAACGTTTACAAAGTACATTAGAAATATTAAGTCACTTTGTGGTTGTTGTTGTAGTTCCGTCATTTCTAATTCTTTATTACCCCATTTGGAGTTTTCTTGGCAAAGATACTGGAGTGGTTTTTCATTTCCCTCTCTAATTATGTCACTTAGTCCTCTCAATAACCCTAGAATGTAAATGCTATTATTACCCACATATTACAGATGAGGAAATTGAAGGGGAGAGAGGTTAAGGGGTTGTCTGTATTCACACAGCTTTAAAGTACTTCGGGCTAGAAATGACCTTAGGTCTTCTGGAACTCAAGCTTTACCTCTCTATCATCCGCATTACCTAGATGTTGTTGTTGTTCTTATTCAATCATTTTCAGTCATATTCAACTCTTCATGAGCCCATTTGGAGTTTTTATGGCAGAGATAGACCTAAGTCTAGGTTGTTGCTACTGACATTCTTCTCCCTTCTCCTCCTCCTCCTTTTCTTCTTCTTCCTCTTCCTCCTCCTCCTCTTTTTCCTTTGTTTACTTTCAAATTGTGCCATTGTTTTTACAATTGTGGTATCCCATTATGTTGCTGTTATTAATTTTAACATTGTTACCCTGATTCTGGTTCTTTTGTTTGTTTGTTTGTTTGTTTTTTCAGGACAATGAGAGTTAAATGACTTGGCCAGGGTCACACAGCTAGTAAGTGACAAGTGTCTGAGGTCAGATTTGAACTCAGGTCCTCCGGAATCCAGGATCAGTGCTTTATCCACTGTGCCACCTAGCTGCCCCCAATTCTGGTTCTTTTAATTCACATCACCATGTAAATCTTGCTGTGCTTCTGAATTCATATTCATTATGCATACTAATATTCCATTACATTCATTCACCACAATTTGTTTAGCCATTCCCCACTCAATGGACATCATTAAACATGTGTTGCTACCAAAGGAGGGAAAAATCTTTTATGACCATTTTGATTTATATGGAGCTTTCATTTCTTTCTTTGACCTCTTTGGGGTACATGTCTAACAACAGGATCTCCGGGCCAAGCAGTATAGGTATTTTATTTGTTTTCCTACCACAATTCAAATTTCTTTGTAAAATTGGACCAAATTCATGGCTCCAACAAGCATGTTTTCATGTAGTAGTCTTCAAAAAGTTCCTCCAATATTCATTTTTTTTGTTATATGAGATGAGAGGTGAAACTTTAATGTTGTAATTTGTACTTTTCTTATTGATTATTTGGAGCAATGTTTCATATGATTGTCAGTAGCAAGTTATTTCTCTTTCAACAGCTTTTTGTTAATACTTATTTGACCATTGAGGAATAGTTCCTAATATTATATATTTGAATTATTCCCTATGTATCTTGAATCTTCATATTACTTCTTGTATTATGATCTATTTTATGAGTTTCTTCCAGGCCATATTAATCATATGAGAAATGAAAGTTAAGAAGTGGTCATTATAACTGAACATTAAATGAGATGTTATAAAAATGACAACTATTGAATTTTATTAAATATTCAAGTATAAAGGACTTTATTTAGACATAATTTCTCATTTGGCAATATAGCATGTCTAAGAAAAAATTCATCAAATATCCCCTAACACTTCTAGAAATAAGCTGAAGAGGAATTGAGTCTTTTTTAATGTGTTAGAGATAAAATTGTAGGTTCCACAGGAAAAACTCAGTCTTGTTTGACATAGACCAAATGACTGTCTCCATAAGAATCAGATTTGCGTTCACAGTAAGCATTTTGATATTGCTTGTTCAAGAAGAATTGAGTCCTCAGATAACAAAAATTTGTATTTATATAAGAATTTATAGTTTGCAAAGCACTTTTCTCATAATACCTCTGTGAGGTGTTAATGCAAGGATTTATTTTTCCCATTTTGTAGTTGAAGAAACAGTCTCATAGTGGTGAAGGGACTTCACCAATACTTAGAAAACAACAGAACCAGGACTCAAATGAAGCAGTTTAGGTTTACAGCCTGGTATTCTAGTCCCCACAAAGCATCATCTCCTCTAGACAGATTTATTTTAAAAATGTTGATTTTTAGGCGTGATTCTTTTTCCCCTTGTATATAAGATCAAAATATTATAGATCAGAAGCTAAAAGTTACCTTAGAAACCACCTGGTACAAACCTTTAAATTTATACCTATTGGTGGATTGGCTAGTGAGGGCTCTGTCATAAGAATATGAATGTTTGGTGTTCCTTCTTCAGGTAATGAACTAGAAGAGCCCTACACTCCCCTTTATATCCAAGGCAGATATTATATGCTTTTTTACAATGCCCTAACCATGTGGTAAAGAATTTTTGATTGACTGATAACAAGAACTGATTATGTATTCAATAAGCTCCTAACGATCAAAAAGCTGAAATGAATCTCTGGTTCTCTTTCTCTCTCTGTTTCTCTCTCCCTTTCCTTCCCTTCCCTTCCCTTCCCTTCCCTTCCCTTCCCTTCCCAAGTTCAGAAGAATGAACCACCAGAGGTCCAAGGATGGAAGACTATGCTGGAGTTTTGAGGCAAAGAGCTTGGTGAGGAGCAAAGTTCCAAGTAACCTGATTAACCCATCATATCATTGGATCAAAGACATACAAGAGGAAATGCTTGGTCCATTAGCCATGCTCCATTCATAAGTAAATGTTTTATTAAAACTGTTTCAGTTTTGAGCCCAGAGTCAGAAATGGTATGGGAAAGAATGTGGCCTGAAGATATTGACAAAAATGTGGATATTTCTATTCTTGTTATGTATTTTCAGGAAATATCCCTTTATAAAATATAATTGGTATTTATTCTGATAGTTAGATGATACTGGGTAACTAATCCCTTGGTTAATAAATTATATGAAGGAGTTGCAAATTGCAAAGGGCAATTAAAATTGAGAAGATAACATCATAATGGGAACTCAAGCCAGCAGGAATAAACATTCCCCACTATTCAGGGGTACTCCTTTCACCCAAGGGGCAGCAATGTGGTGCAGTGGGTAAAGTGCAAGGCCTGTAGTCAGGAAGACCTGAGTTCAAATTTGACCTTAGATATTTACTAGCTGTGAAACCCTGAGTAAGTCACTCAAACTTTTTGCCTCAGTTTTCTCATCTATAAAATGAACTGGAGAAAGAAATGGCAAACCATTCCAGTATTTTTGGCAAGAAAACCCCAAATGGGGTCATGAAGAATAGGACACAACTGAAAAATGACTGAACAGAAACTAGCACCCCAAAGACAAAATATAGCCTTTTTTTAATAATTCCACTTTAACAGTGAAAGTGTGAGTTGTGGTGAGTTGTGATAAGGACCCCAAATGACTATAAAAGCTATGCATAGATGAGGGAAATGAGGTGAAGAGGTCAAAAAATCATAGTTTTTCAGCTGAGATTGACATTGGAGGTTATCTAGTTCAACTCTCATTTTCTGGATGAGGAAACTAAGCCCCATGTAGTCTCAGTGATGTGTCCAAGGTCACTCAAATAGTAAGTGTTAAAGGAAACATTTTTTAACTCCGGAGCTGCTGGTCTTTACACTCTATCAGACTTTTCTCCCTTTTCTTCTTGAAATCTCCTTTAACAAATTCTAGTACATCTTCATTTAGCCCTAAAAACAGTGTCCCAGTGGTTAATGGACTAGCTTGTCAGATCCTCTGCCAGGGATCTAAAGTTCTTCATTTGTTATCTTCACTCATTTGTATTGGCATGCCAGAGTCTTTAGAACTTAACTTATGGAATTCCATGAATATTAATTCCGAAGTCTCTTTAGAAAGGATTTTAGGTACAATAAAGAGCTCTGATCATAGAGGAAGGAAGGAGAGGATCAGGACTCTGATAAGCAATTTACATTGGAATGTTAAAGGGCATCTCACTTAAGGGGCTTAATCTGATTTGGATTATGTCTTCCCATTTGTCAACTAGTTTTGACTACTTGTGGACCATATGGTTTTCTGATATCTCAAGCCTGTGTTTTCAGCAGCAATCAGCCCTATTCCTCTAACTCTTTGTTTTTGGCACTTGGGCAAATAAAAACAAACAGCTTCTCTAAAAATCACTTAGGGAAGTCTGACATGGCACTAATTAGAACTCAGGTACAAAGCTTGAGGTTTTGTTTTTTTGTTTTTTCAGGTTAAATAAGCAGCTCAGATGCTGTAGAGTAAAAAGGAGCAGGGATGGATCAAAGGAGGTTGAGGGGGAGTGGGCAGAAGTAGACATAGAACAAACACTTTTAAGCCATAATATTGGTTAGTTTATCAACTCCATTTCTGACCTTTTTATTTTCTGGCTCGATTTTATCACCTGTGAATATTTGCTATGAGCTTTAAATGAGATAATTTATGTAAAAATCATTTTGCAAACTTTAAAGTACTATGTAAATGTCAGCAGCAGTGATATGGTGATGTTCAAAGTTTTCTGAAATGAGGATTCATAAAGTAAAACTTTTAAAACTCAAAGGCATGTCAATGCTAGAAAAAACATCATCATATAGTTGTCTTGCAGAGGGCTTTTAGAATTTATAAGTCTAGCAACCATTCTGTTTGACTTGAAAATTTTTATTGGGCTCTTCTCTGCTTGTCTATGCGATTTCACCCTACCACCACCACCACCACCAGTCACCACTGTGTGACTCTGGGCTTGTTCCTTAACCCCAAATAGCTGTTTTATAAAAATAATAAAAACAACTGGGCCCATCTCCAGTCATCCAGATATATTGTCTTGCCACTGGACCTACTGAGGGAACTTGTGACCTGGATCAGAAGGCTAACTTACTCAAAGAATTGGAGGTTCATCATGAATCTTGTAAAATGAAATGTTTATTAGGAGAGAGGAATATGTGGCTGGGGAGCACATCACCATGGTGATTGTTCCCACTTGTGTAAGAGAAGACCTGGTCTTTTGTATCTTTATGAAACAAAAGGAAAGGAAGGGAATTACAAAGCACTGGGAGAGAAATGCAAACAACAGGGAGTGGATTTTGGAATAATGGGGCATCAGTAAGATTTGCAGTATCCATCCATATCCTGCATATCATCTTGCACACCTGATGTAACTTATCAATGTACTGGGGTCATGTCCTGCCACACCTCATATCTGAGGTGGGAGGGAGAATTGTTTTCCTCTTGGCCTAGGGGGTTTGAATCTTTTGGATTTCTTGGATTTCTACAGACCCAGATAGCAATGAAGTTGGTGATTTTGCCCAGCCCTTCTTCACTTAAATCCAATTCATTAAAAGTCATGATATCACCTGATATCATGGTCCTCTTTGAGATCAAAAGACAAATAACAAGGTTCCTTCAAACTTGAGGATTATGAGTATATTTTATACATTTACCTAGTAATTTTCCACATGAGCAATCTAAGAAGTTTAAGGAGATCTAAGTTGAATTCTTGCCTCAGACCTTACTAACTGTGTAAATATGGTCAGTTCATTTAAACTCTCATCATTATTTTTCACACTGATTTTTTAAAACTTCGTGTTGTAAATTTTCTTTTTCCTTCCCTCCTCATCCCTCCCTATGAAATTCAGCAATTCAACATAAGTCATATATGTGCAGTTATGCAAAACATCTTCTCATTAGTCAGGTTGTGACAGAAAATAGACAAAATACTTTTAGAAAGAGGAGCTAACAAGGAAAATTATACTTCAGTCTGTATTCAGATACCATTAGTTCTACTTCTGTTGATGATTTGCATTTTTCATACATCCATCTGATAGCATCCTGCTCATCATTTCTTTCACAGTTACTATTGTTAACTGTATTACCCTCCATCTTATTCCCTCACCTTGATATTTACTCTATTATCTATCTTCCTTCACCCTATCCCTCCTCAATAGTGTTTTGCTTTTTACTGCCCGCTCCCCCAATCTGCTCTTCCTTCCATTTCCTCTCCCCCCCTTATCCCCTTAATCTCCCACTTTCCCACAGGGCAAGACATATTACTATCCCCTCTTGAGTGTGTATATTATTTCCTCTTTGAGCCAAATCTGATGAGAGTTAGGTTCACTCACTCTCCTGCTCCTTCCCCATCTTCCCCTCTACTCCATAAGATTTTTCTTATTTCTTTTATGTGAACTACTTTTCCCCAATCTGCCTCTCCCTTTCCCGTTCTTCCACTGCATTCCTCTTACCCCTTAACTTTATTTTGAAGATGTCAACATGGGTCAGCTAAGTGATACAGTGGAAAAAGCACCAGCCCTGGACCCAGGAGGCCCTGAACCCACATCCAGCCCCAGACATAAGCCACCCCACCCTGGCTGCCCCATGAAAAACAAGGATAAACAAAAAATAAATGTTTTAAAAATACCATCCCTTCATATTCAATTCACACCTGTTCACTCTAAGTATATTCCTTTCAGCTGCCCTAATACTGAGAAAGTTCTTATGAGTTTGGAGTATTATCTTCCCAAATAGGGATGTAAACAGTTTAATCTTTTAATATCCCTTATGATTTCTTTTTCCTGTTTATGCTTCTCTAAGGGTCTTGTATTTGAAAGTCAAATTTTCTATTCAGTTCAGGTCTTTTCATCAAAAATGCCTGAAAGTCCTCTTTTTTTTGTTGACGTCCCACTTTTCCCCCTGAAAGATTATACTCAGTTTTGCTGGGTAAGTGATTCTTGGCTGTAGTCCCAGTTCCTTTGCCCTCTGGAATATCATATTCCAAGCCTTCCAGTTGTTTAATGTAGATACTGCCTGATCTTGTTTTATCATGACTGCAGCTCCACAATATTTGAATTCCTTTTTTTCTAGCTGCTTGCAATATTTTCTCCTTGACCTGGGATCTCTGAAATTTGCTATAATATTCCTGGAGGTTTTCCTTTTGGGATCTCTTTCAGGAGGTGATTGGTGGATTCTTTCAATTTCTGTTTTACCTTCTGCTTCTAGAATATCAGGGTAATTTTGTCTGACAATCTCTTGGAAGATGATGTCTAAGCTCTCATTTTGGTCATGGTTTTCAGGTAGTTCAATGATTTTCAAATTATCTCTCCTGGATCTATTTTCCTGGTCAGCTGTTTTTCCAAGGAGATATTAAATATCATCCTCTGTTTTTTTTTATTCCATTGGATTTGCTTTACTATGTCTTGGTTTCTCATAAAGTTACTAGCTTCCATTTGTTAAATCCTAATTCTTAGGAAATTATTTTCTTTTTTTAATTATAAAAGTATTTTATTATTTTCCAGTTACATGTAGAGATAGTTTTCAACATTTGTTTTTATAAGATTTCTAGTTTCAAATTTTTCTCCTTCTTTCCCCTCCTTCTGCCCCTCCCCAAGACAGCAAGTAATCTGATATAGGTTATATATGTACAATAACATTAAACATATTTCTGCATTAGTCATGTTATAAGAGAAGAATCAGAACAAAAAGGAAAAACCTGAAAACAACAACAACAACAACAAAAATAATAGAAATAGTATGGTTCAATCTGCATCCATATTCCACAGTTTTGTTTTTTTTATTTTCTGGATTTGGAGAGCCATTTCCATCATGAGTCCTTTGGAACTATCTTGGGCCATTGTATTCCTGAAAAGAATCAAGTCTATCACAGTTAATCAACACAAAATGTTGATGATACTCTGTACAATGTTCTCCTGGTTCTGCATATCTCACTCATCATCAGTTCATGCAAGTCCTTCCAGGTTTCTCTGAAATCCATGTGCTCATCATTTCTTACAACACAATAGAATTCAATTACATTCACCTACCACAACTTGTTCAGCCATTCCCCAATTGATGAGCATCCCCTCAATTTCCAATTCTTTGTCACCACAAAAAGAGCAGCTATAAATATTTTTGTTCATGTAGGTGCTTTTCCCTTTTTTATGATCTCTTTGGGGAAAAGACCCAATAGTGGTATTGCTGGGTCAAAGGGTATGCACAGCTTTACAGCCCTTGGGCATAATGCCAAATTGCTCTCCAGAATAGTTGGATCAGTTCATGGCTCCACCAACAATGCATTAGTGTTCCAATTTTTCCACAGCTTCTCCAACATCTATTGTTTTCCATTTTTGTCATATTAGCCAATCTAATACGTGTAAGGTGGTACATCAGAGTTGGTTTAATTTTAATTTCTCCAATCATTAGTGATTTAGAGCATTTTTCATATGGCAATAGATAGCTTTGATTTCTTAATCAGAAAACTTCCTGCTCATATCCTTTGGCCAGTTCTCAATTGGGGGATGACTTGGATTCTTATAAATTTGATTTAGTGCCCTATATATTTTAGAAATGAGGCCTTTATCAGAGGTACTCTCTATAAAAATTATTTCCCAGCTTTCTGCCTCCCTTATAATTTTGAATCCATTGCTTCTGTTTGTATAAAACCTTTAGAATTTAATGTAACAAAAATCATCCATTTTTCATTTCATAATATTCTCTATCTCTTGTTTGGTCATAAATTGTTCTCCTTTCCAAAGATCTGAAAGGTAAACTATTACTTCCTCTCCTAATTTACCTATGGTGTCACCTTTTATGTCTAAATAATGTACCCATTTTGACCTTATTTTAGTATAAGACATAAAATGTTGGTCTATGCCTAATTTCTTCGATACTATCTTCTAGTTTTCACAGAATTTTTTGTCAAATACTTAGTTCCTATCCCAGAAGCTGGAGTCTTTGGGTTTATCAAACAGTAAATTACTAAAGTCACTTACTACTGTGTCTCCTGTGCCTAGCCTATTGCATTGATCCTCCACTCTATTTCTTAGCCAAGTACCAAATAGTTTTGATGACTGCTGCTTTATAATAGAGCTTAGATTTAGTATAGCTAACCCAACTTTATGTGCATTTACTTTCATTAGTTCCCCTCATATTCTTGACATTTTGTTTTTCCAGATGAATTTTGTTATTTTTTTTTCTAGCTCTGTAAAATAATTTTTAGGTAGTCTGATTGGTATGGCACTGAATAAGTAAATTAATTTAGGTAGAATTGTCATTTTTATTATATTACCTTGGATTATCCATGAGCAACTGATATTTTTTTTTATTCTTTTTTTTTTAAGTGAGGCAATTGGGGTTAAGTGACTTGCCCAGGGTCACACAGCTAGTAACTGTTAAGTGTCTGAGGCTGGATTTGAACTCAGGTACTCCTGACTCCAGGGCCGGTGCTCTATCCACTGCGCCATCTAGCTGCCCAATATTTTTCCAATTATTTAGATCTGATTTGATTTGTGTGAAAAGTGTTTTGTAATTATGTTCATAGACTTCCTGGATTTGTCTTGGCAAGTAGACTTCCAAGTATTTTATATTTTCTGATTCTATAATATCAGGGCAGTTCTCCTTAATAATTTCCTGGAATATGGCATCTAGACTCTTTTTCTGATCATGGCTTCCAGGCAGTCCGATAATTCTCAAATTATATCTCCTAGATCTGTTTTCCAGGTCAGTTGTTTTTCCAGTGAGGTATTTCACATTTGATTCTATTTTTTCATTCTTTTGGTTCTATTTGACTGATTCCTGACATATCTTGGAGTCATTATCTTCCACCTTTCCAATTTTAATTTTTAAGGCATTGTTTTCTTCAGTGAGATTATGCACCTTTTTTTTCTATTTGGCCAAATTAATTTTTTAAGGAATTGTTTTCTTCAGTCAATCTTTGTGCTTCCTTTTTCAAGCTGCTTATTATTTTTTCATAATTTTCTTGTGTTACTTTCATTTCTCTCCCCATTTTTTCTCCTACCTCTCTCAATTGATTTTTTTTTTTTGCTTGCAGGGCAGTGAGGGTTAAGTGACTTGCCAAGGGTCAGAAAGCTAGTAAGTGTCAAGTGTCTGAGGCCAGATTTTTTAACTCAGATCCTCCTGAATCCAGGGCCAGTGCTTTATCCACTGTGCCATCTAGCTGCCCTCCTCTATTGATTTTTAAAATCCTTTTTGAGCTCTTCCAAGAAGGCTTTTTGTTCTTGAGACCAATTCATCTTCCCTCTTTACACTTCACATGTAGGCAATTTGAGAGTATTGTCCTCATCTGATTTTTTGTTTGCCTCTTCCCTGTTGACACAAAAGCTCTCAATGGTAAGAGCTCTTTTTTGTTTCTTACTCATATTGCAGATTAATTTTTTTTTAAGTTGAGATCTGCTCTGAGGACACCAACGTCCCTGTTTCAAGCTTCTTGTGCTGGGGTATAGGAGTTGTGTCACTGGCTTTCTACACTGAGGCATCTATAGCGTGTGGATTTCTCACCTCCCTGGGCTTGCTCCCAGTGTTCTGGGATGGCCAGGCCTGGTCTCACCTGTACTATGGGTGGCCCTCTAGCTGACAGCCTGCCCTCTCGGTTGGTGCTGGTGGGTTTCACCACTGGCCTGCTGCACCACCACCTTGTTGAGCCAGGATCCAGGGGCCTCATTTGCTTGGCTGTGGCCTACAGCTTCCTGCTGACTTGCCCCAACCCTCTCCTGCATACTGTTCAGCTGTGAGCTGTGCCTCCCTTTTGCTGAGTGAGACTGATCTTTCCTGAAGTCTTCTAAATTATCTCTGGTTGGAAGACTGTGTTTCTCTGTCTCTTTGAATGTTCTATAGTTTCATAATCTGTCCAGAGGCTTGATTTAATGTTCATTTTCAGGTAATGCAGGAGCTCCACCATCCTGGCTCTGCCTCTCTGACTAATAGACTTTTATGGGCTTGCCCTGACACACTCTGTGCTGACCTTTCCTGAAGATCTTCTATTTTGTTTTTAAGTTGGAAGATTGTTTCACTTCATTTTTTTGCAAGTTTTCATCTTCAGAATATGTTGAGAAGCTTAATTTAATATTGTTTCTGGGGAAGCTAGGTGGCACAGTGGCTAGAGCACCAACCCTGGATTCGGCAGGACCTGAGTTCAAATTCGGCCTCAGACACTTAACACTTACTAGCTGTGTGACCCTGGGCAAGTCACGTAACCCCAATTGCCTCATCCAAAAAAAAAAAATATATATATATATTGTTTCTGAGGGAAATTTGGGAGGGTTCAGGCAGCTTCCTGGTTTTTCTCCACCATCTTGGCTACAGCTCCAGAAATATTCATATCTTCCTTATTAGTTTATTTGCTTATGTTCAAGGTCTTTAATTGAATTTTCCTCTTACTGAGAGCTTTATTAATTTCAGTCTTTTTTTTTATATTCCTCTATCACTTTCTCATTCCTTCCACTTTCATTATTCAAAATATATTTCCATACTATATATTGCAAAAGAAAACATGTAAAAGAGGAAAATAAAGAAAGTTTTTTAAAAGTATGCTTCAATCTACTTGCAGAGTTCATCAGTTCTCTCTTCAGAGCTGGATAGCATTTTTCATCATGGGTCTTTTGATACTGTCTTGGATCATTATCTTGATCAGAATAGCTTAGCTCTTATTCTCATTTTATATCTTTTTGTTTTCCTTTTTCCAAGCTTTTTTGTTTGTTTGTTTTCAAATTACATGTAAAGATAGTTTTCAACATTCACTTTTGATATCTTTTCCTCAGGAGGTAGGTAGTATTCTTCCTCATCTGTCATCTGGAATTATATAGTTTATTATTTTCTTGATCAGAATTCTTAAGTTCTTTTAAATTATTTATGTTTATGATATTTTTGTTATAAATTGTTCTCCTGTGTGG
Source organism: Dromiciops gliroides (assembly GCF_019393635.1). Lineage (NCBI taxonomy): Eukaryota > Metazoa > Chordata > Mammalia > Microbiotheria > Microbiotheriidae > Dromiciops > Dromiciops gliroides. The sequence goes on from NC_057862.1 coordinate 445,972,525, forward strand.
TAAGATTATTGGAATTTGGCTGACTCATTGGGAGGGGCCACACCTGGCCTGCCCTGATGTGACATATGCTGCTGATTTCTGAAGGAGAAACCACTCTCCATAGGCAGTTTTGAAGGACCTCCCCTTTTTGGGGAGAAAGAATAAATGCTTGCTGAGGGGAGCTCGCTCTCTTCTGGAGTTGTCTTTTCCCCTGGTGGCATGAGCAGTAGCAGCAGCAGACAAGTACTTCAGGCCTGGCTGTAAGCTGTTTTTTCCATTGAAGCTACCAGCTCCAGGTGGTGAGTTAACATATGAACTCTGCTCTTTTGAATAGACTTAGGTTAGAGTTAGGAGGATTATCCATATTTATTTTCACCTATTCCCTTGTCATTGGTTTTATTAATTTCACCTATGCTGTTTACTTTATTCCCATTAATAAAACCTGATTCATTTGTGGACAGGAGGCTATAAGGCTTATTTCTTATTGGCCTGGGAGAAATATCTTAAAAGGCAGTTCAGAGGGGAGGGAGCTTTGAACCTAGAGGTCCCTCATTATTTCTGGGACCCCAATATTTCAGTGAGCCACTCAATTAACTCTCCATATATTAAATTTGACTCCCATATCTGGTTCTCACTTTACTATGCATCATTTCATTTAAGTCTTCATAGGTTTCTCTGAAACCATTTCCATCATCATTTTGTATAGCACATTAGTATTCCATTACACATATACAATAATTTGTTCAGCCTTTCCCCATTTGATGGAACATAGATATAAATTGCTTTCCATAATGCCTGAAACAGCTTACAGTCCCACCAATATGGCATTATGGTATCTACAATGTTTCCACAGCCCCTCCAATATTCGCATTTTATGTTGTTATTTTTTTCCTGCTGTTTTCAACTTTGCCATTTTGATGGGTGTGAGATAAATATCACAGTTGCTTTCATTTGAATTTTTATTATTATTAGTGACTTGGCACAACTTATTTCAAATGATTACTAATAGCTTAGATTTCTTGTCTGCTAACAACCACTGACCATTTATGAATTGAGGAATAACATTTATTTTTGTCAATTTAAATTAGTTCCCTCTATGTTTTGGAAAGTAGAAATTAATCAGAACAAGAGTATAAATATTTTCCCCAGTTTCCTGTTTCTTTGCTAATTTTTGCTATATTGGTTTTCTTTGTACCAAAACTTTAAAATTTTATGTAGTCAAAAATGTCCACTTTATCTTTAGATGCACTCTTACCCTTTTGTGGTCATGCATCTTTTCTCTCTCCATAGATTTAAGAGATATTTCCTTGCTTCTCTAATTGGTTTATGATGTAACCCTTTATGTCTTCCATATATTATTTTCAAGATTATCTTGGTATATGCAATGAGATGTTGATCTATCTACAGTTTGTTTCTCCCAAACTTCTTTCCACTTTTCTCAGCTGCTTTTTTTGTTTGTTTGTTTGTTTGGTTGGTTTTTGTTTTGGTGAGGCATTGGGGTTAAGTGACTTGCCCAGGGTCACACAGCTAGTAAGTGTTAAGTGTCTGAGGCCAGATTTTTGAACTCAGGTCCTCCTGAATCCAGGGCCAGTGCTCTATCCACTGCACCACCTAGCTGCCCCCTCAGCTGCTTTTAACAAATACTAAGTTATTATCCCAATGCCTAGGATATTAGGGTTTATCAAATATGAGACTACTTGATTCATTTGCTTCTGTTTTTTATGTATTTCACTGATTTACCCATTTCTTAACCAATGCTCTCATTTTATAATTATTCAGTTATTGTATAGCTTTATATCTGATAAAGTGAGGTCATATTCCTTTTCAATTTTAATGATTTTGCCTGACATTCTTAAACTTTTTATCCTTCCAAATGAATTTTATTATTCTTTTCCAGCTATTAGTTATATAGTATAATAATATTTTAGAATGTTGATTTGATATGCTTATGAGAAAGTAATATTTTTAAATTGTTATTAAGATATAGTTGTATTCATAAATTCCTGTTTGCATCTTGTCAGTTCATCTTCCAAGTATTTATATATTCTAAAGGCATTCTAAATGGAATTTCTCTTTCTATCTCTTCCTGCTGGGTTTTGTAGGTGATACTTAGAAATGATGATGATTTATGTGGGTTTATTTTACACCCTGTAACTTTACTGAAGTTAATTGTTTCAATTAATTTTAGTTAACTCCCTACGATACTTTAATTAAACAATATCATCTGTGAGAAATAACTTATTTTCTTTAACCTTATGTTTATTCCCTCAATTTTTTCTCTTATTATTGTAATATCTAGCATTTCTAGCACAATATCAAATGATAGTATCATCATAGGTACCATTGCTTTACACTGGACCTTAATTAAAAGTTCTCTATTTCGTTTCCATTACATATAATACTGTCTCCTAGGGATTTTTTATTTATAGATATGACTCATCATGGTAATAAATATTAGTTTATTCTTATATTTGCTAGTGTTTCTTTTGCAAAATAAAGGCAATATTTTAGCTTGAGATAAAACTTTTCTGCACATTTTCAGAATATATTATATTGTTTTATTAATATAGTCTATAATGTTTTTAATTTTTCTAACATTGAAAGAAATCTATGGTTTTGATATAAATTCTATTTATTTATTGTTAATGATGTTTGTGATATATTATTTTGGTCTCTAAATGTATTGTTTTTCTTTATTTCATCAATATGCCTTAGAATTATTGGTATGTAATTTTATTTCTTTTTTTATTCTCTCTGATTAAAGTATCAAGATGATATTTGTATCATAGGAAGATTTGGTAAGCTCCTTTTTTGCATTATGTAATATTGGAATTAATTGCCCTTCAATTGTTTCAGAGAATTGTTTTTTGGGGCAGAGACTAGAAGGAGTGAGAACAACATTCTTGCTGAGTCCTCCCAATATGTCCCTTTTCAGAACCTTTTTTTGTTGGGGGGGGGTGAGGCAATTGGGGTTAAGTGACTTGCCCAGGGTCACACAGCTAGTAAGTGTCAAATGTCTGAGGCCAGATTTGATCTCAGGTCCTTCTGAACCCAGGGCCCGTGCTCTATCCACTGCACCACCTAGCTGGCCCCACAACTTTTTAAAATGTGTTTAGCAGAATTCTGAGTAAAAATGCCCAAAAAGTCACAGCAAATCATTTTTCTTTCCCACAGCAGCTTTGGAAGACAAAAATCAGATATGTGCAGACACTTGGGTAGGGGCTGACCAGTACCTCAGTGTGTGGCAGAAGCAGCACTGGCTTTAGATTTTAGAGGGGGCAGCAGCAGTGGTAGTAGCAGCTAGTGAGTCCTTTTCCTTGAACTGGTCAAAGAAATGAATAACTGATCATAAATAAATTTGAAGGGATCCCTGTGCTAAAATTAGGTATAGTTTCAGGAACCATTTATTAGTTCTTTTTGTCTATTTCCCAGGTCCAGGGTGCAGTTCCAAGGTACAAAGAAGTAGCTGAGGTTGTAAAGAATCAGGGGCCACACTTATGTAAGTACCAGAATACATACCAGAATGAGAGTGACCAAACCCCTCTCCAGACAATAATACTTTGGAAGAACTGAAATCTTATATGCCTAGAGACTTAACTTTGAAAGCAACACAAGAGAAATGAGTCTGAGATTCAGGCCAGTTAGTTATCACCCCAGAGGTGAGTAACTCAACTTTACATAAATTTCAAAGTTAATAAATAGGCAGGGAAAATGAGAAAAGAACACTAAAAGAAACTGACTATAAAAGATATTATGATGACAAGGGAGCATAAAACATAAATTCAGAAAAAGAAAATTGCTTGGAAATATCTGCAAATAGAACATTAAAGAATAATGCAAATTGAACACAAAGTAGACAAGAAAGTCCTAGAACTACTAAATAAAAATATCAAAAGAGCAAAAACTATTTTTAAAATATTGGAAAAGGAAACAAGAGCTATGAAAGAAAATTATGAAAAGAGAATTAGAGGGTAGCTAGGTGGTACAGTGGGTTAAGCAATGGCCCTGGATTCAGGAGGACCTAAGTTCAAATCCGGCCTCAGACACTTGACACTTACTAGTTGTGTGACCCTTATTGCCCCATAGGGAAACAAAGGAGAGAGTTAACAACTTAGTAAAAGAGACAAAAAAATGCTGAATAACTCCTTCAAAATCATAATTGGATAAATGGTAAAAGAGGTACAAAACAGCAATAAAATAAATCCTTCAAAACTATAATTGGTCAAATGGAAGTGAATCAATCCTTGACACATTAAGAAAGAATAAAACAGGGGAGGCTAGGTGGCGCAGTGGATAAAGCACTGGCCCTGGATTCAGGAGTACCTGAGTTCAAGTCCGGCCTCAGACACTTAATACTTACTAGCTGTGTGACCCTGGGCAAGTCACTTAACCCCAATTGCCTCACAAAAAAAAAAAATTAAAAAAAATTTTAAAAAGAAAGAATAAAACAAATGAAAAAAGAAGACTGAAATATCTCATATGAAATGCAAGTGACCCAGAAAACAGGTCCAGGAGAGATAATTTAAGGATTATTAGGGGAAGGACTTACATGAACTGATGCTGATTGAGAGGAGCAGAACCAGGAAAACATTGCTACACAGTAACAGCAACATTGTGTGATGAACAATGGTGATAGACTTGGCCATTTTTCATAATGCAATGGTCCAAAACAATTTCAAAGAACTTCATGGTAGAAAATGTTCTCAGCATCCAGAAACAAAAAAAGAACTGTGGTTTATGAATGTGGATTGAACCATACTGTCTCTACTTTGTGACTGCTTTTTTTCTTTCTTTTTTCTTTTTTTTTTTTTGAGGTTTTTCCCTTGTGCTCTGATTCTTCTTTCACAATATGACTAATGCAGAAATATGTTTAATGTGATTGCACATATATAGCCTATATCAGATTGCTTTCTGTCTTGGGAAGGAGGGAAGGAAGAAAGGGTGGGAAAAAATTGAAACTAAAAATCCTATTAATACAAATGTTGAAAACTATCCTTATCTGTAACTTGAAAATAAAAAAAATACTTTTACCAAAAAAAAGAAGGAATTATTGGACTATTTTAAGGCCATGATTTAGAAAAAGAGCCCAGATATCATATTTCAAGAAATTATCATGGAAAATTGCCCAGATATCTTAGAACCAGAAGGCAAGGTAGAAAATTAAGAAGCTACAGATCATTTTCCAAAAAAAATCTCCAGTTGAAAATTCCCAGGAATATTACAGCCAAATTCAAGGGCTCCCAAATGAAGGATAACATACTGGAAGCATTCAGAAGGAAACAATTTAAAACCCTTGGAGCCACAGTCAGGATCATATAAGATTTGTAGCTACTTCTACAAAAGGAAAAGAGGGCTTGGAATATGACTTTCTGGAAGGCAAATGTGTTAGAATTACAAGGAAAAATAAACTACTTGGAAATACTGAGTGTATTTCTATAGGGAAAACATGGATATTTGATGAAATAAATTTAATTAAATAATAAATTTGATTACATTCTAAATTATTTTAATTATTTATTTAATGAGATAAATAAATTTTAAGTATTCATGATGAAAAGACCGGATCTGAATAGAAAATTTGACATTCAAACACAAGACTCAAGGGAAGCATAAAAAGATAACCACAAGCAAAAAATCACAAGGAACTTTAAAAGTTTAAATTGTTTAAATTTCTATATGGTATGATGATACAAGTAACCCCTTTGTACTTTATCATCATTAGGACATGGAGAAGAAAGTCAGTTCTAGTGCATGAGTGTGAGTCTACTATGTTGAAACAATCTCAAAAGAAGAATGGAAAGGTGGAAAAAAGCAACAGTAGAAGGTAAAGGGAGAGGAAGAATGCGGAAAATTATCTCATATAACAGACTTATAAGAAAAGGTTGTTAGCCTATAGGGAAAAAATGGGTAGGGAGTGGACAATACTTGAAGCTCACTCTCATCTTAACTGATTTAAGTAGAGAAGCACACTGTGTGTGTGTGTGTGTGTGTGTGTGTGTGTGTGTGTGTGTGTGTGTGCGCGCGCACGCGCGTGCATGCATGTCTACGTGTGTCTCTGTGTGTCTGTGTGTGTTTGTGTCTGTGTCAGTGTCAGTGTCTGTGTGTCTATCTATCCCTGTCTGTCTGTTTCTGTCAATCTGTCTCCCTGTGTCTGTGTGGTCTGTCTGTCTGTCTATCCATCTTTCTCTATGCTCTCATACAGACACAGAGCTGGGTATAGAAATTCTTATTAGTCAACAGGAAGTAGGAGGGGAAGGAATTAAGAGAAAGGGTAATTGATAAGAGGGTAGATTAAAGGAGTCAGAGCAAGTGTAAAACAGACTTCTGGGAGGGGGCAGGGTATAAAATGAATATATAATATTGTGATATATTATGTCTAGGCTCTTTTTTATCATGGCTTTCAGGTAGTCCAAAATTCTTTTAATTATCTATTCTCTATGTATTTTCCAGATCAATTGGTTTTTTTCAATGAAATATTTCACATTTTCTTCTATTTTTTCCCTTCTTTTGATTTTCTTTTGTTTTATTTCTTGGTGTCCCATGGAATAATTAACTTCAACTCAATCCAAATCTAATTTTTAAGGAATCATTTTCTTCAGTGAGCTTTTTATCTTCTTTTCCATTTGTTCAATTCTTCTTTGAATGGAGTTGTGTGTGCAAGTGTGTGTGTTTTCCAGTGGATTTTTGTTCCTCTTTTACAATTGGAACTATTTTCATTTTAAGATGTTGTTTTCTTCTTCCATAACTTTCATTTCTTTTCCCAGTCTTTCCTCTACTTTTATTATTTGATTTTTAAAATTATTTTTCAGATATTCCATGAATTTGAGGGGGGGGGGCTAGGACAAATTCACATTTTTTTTTCCTTTGAGGGTTTGAATGTTGAGGGTTTCACATTGTTGTCCTCTTCTGAGAGTGTGCTTTGACCTTCCCTGTCACCATGGTAATTTTCTATTACTTGATTCTCTATTTGTTGCTTGCTCATTTTTCCAGCTTCCTTCTTTACTTTCAATTTTATCTTAAAGCTGCACTGTGCTCCCAGAGTAGAGGGGGAACTGTCTGAAGCTTCAGTATTTTTGTTCCATTGTTTTCAAAGCCAGTTCCTGGGGTCAGTAAGGTTTCAGTTTTTCCAACATGGTATCATCGAAGGAAAAGTGTGGTCACTACTCTGCTGGTCTATATTCTGGTCTGTGAGTGACAACAATTACTGTTTTATTCCCTGGAATTATGATAAAGGTGCCTGTTCTCCTGCAGTCAAAAGCTCTAGTGTGCTAGTGTTACTCCTCACCCTGGGACTGTGATTTGGAACAACATAACACAGTCCTGCACCTAGTGGAAGCAAAGGATCCCTTGTAATCTTCTGACCACTTGTCAGATGCTTTTACCATTTGTGGGGTAAGAGCTCTGGAAGTCACTGCAACAGATTTAATTGCCTCAAAGTCCTGTTGCCATCTTGCAAACAAGACATGGTACCTTGCCACTGAATAGATCTGGATTGTGCTTTCTGTTACCAGTAATATTGTTTTTTTTTTTGGGGGGGTTGGGTTAGGCAATTGGGGTTAAGTGACTTGCCCAGGGTCACACAGCTAGTAAGTGTCAAGTGTCTGAGGCTGGATTTGAACTCAGATCCTCCTGACTCCAGGGCCAGTGCTCTATCCACTGCACCACCTAGCTGCCCCTGGATTGTGCTTTCTGGCTATCCCAGTGAGACAGATATTTCCTGCAGCCTTCCAAGTTGTCTTGAACCAGAATACTATTTTGCCTTGTCATTTTGTTGATTTTGCATCTCCAGAATTCATTTTGAGGCATTATTGTAAAGTTATTTGGAGCGGAATTTTTAGAGGTTAAGTGAGTCCCTGCAGTTACTCTGGCATTTACTGTGTCTCTATTAACTATGCCAGGAAGGACTTAAAGAAAAGAATAAGATGGAGATAAATATACCTATGAATATGAATGGAATGAATTTACTCATAAAATGAAAAGGGATAGTAACACTTTTCATACAGATCAAATCAGATCTAAATAATTGTCAAAATATTAATTTTTCATGGATAGGCTGAACTATTTTATAATAAAAATGACAATTCTACCTAAATTAACTTACTTATTCAGCACCATAACAGACTACCTAAAAATTACTTTATAGACCTAGAAAAAATAATAACAAAATTCATATAGAAAAACAAAAGTTTCATTGCTCTTCCTTAATTGTCTTTAATCTTTTTATTTAATTGTTATCTATCTATCCTATTCCTATTTGAACCTGGAATGAGAATTTGAGCCAGTGTCCCATTATTTTCTTTCACATTTTTCTTAATTTCTTTCAAATTTCTCTTCTCCAGATTTAGCTACTGCCCTAGATCACCTGTCTAATCTTCCCACAGATTATTGTTCCATTCTTCAAGCACTGGAAAATCACCAAAGTAAGTTTTTTAGATCCACTATTACAATAGAGAAGTCAATCCTACTGATATTTTCTCTCACCACCTACTTCTTTATAGGATGTTGAAATGTGGCTAGAGGCCCCTAAGTTTCCCTGGGATGTGTATTCAAACAAGTAGAATCCCCTTATAGAATTGCTTTTAAAGAAGCACATTGATCCCTTGGATCTGCTGCTCTGATGACTACTGCTGAGCATGTAGTTTCTGCTTTTTTTTTTTCTAGGTACATCATCTCTTCTGTGCATTACTCTGCTTCTGGTCTCTGGGCTCATGTCTTCAGGCCAATTATTCATTCTAGCTTCAGCATTATAGGTTAATAGTTAGACCCTTTCCCTAATGAGCTCAGTATGACACCTCTTTACATATAGCTACCCCATCTAGGTAACAAAAACTGGACAGTGTCCTCAAGCTAAGGTAAATTATTTTCCATATCTTTGTTTTGGCAGAGATCAAAGTTCTTTGTTATAGAAAACTATATAATTTAAGGCTACCTGTTTCCAAGCTCATTTCTGGCTTAGCATGAAAAGGAATTTGAATTAGATCAAAACTTAATCTAAGGAGGTAAGTCATCATTCTCCACCCACCTATAACTCACTTCTGCTTTTATTACAGGGAGATAAGGAGAGAGAGAGAGAGAGAAAGAGACAGAGAGAGAGGGAGGGAGGGAGAGATGATAGAAAAAGATAAAGACAGAGATGGAGATGGGGAAGGATGGATAGATACATTTATAGATCTATTTATAGATAGATAAATGGATAGGTGAGATAGATATGTAAATAAAAGATAGCTAGATAGATAAATGATAGCAACAAAACTGTATAATTTCAAACAACTCAAAAACCTTTATTATATGTAATATAAATATATATGTATATATACACACATATATAAATACAATATATAAGAATGCATACACATGCATATGTATATGTGCGTATGCAATGCATCTATTTAAGTGTATATATAATACATATAAACATGCATATGCATATATTTAATATGCATATGTACATACACATTATGTTATATATACATTTTACATATGTATGTGCATACATATTACTTAATGTGTATAAACACATACATGGTGGACAATTAGGTGGTACAGTGGATAAGAGCACTGCTCCTAGAGTCAGGAAAACTCATCTTCTTGAGTTCAAATCTGAACTCAGACACTTATTATCTGGGTGAGCCTGGGCAAGTCAGTTAACCCTGTTTGCCTCAGTTTCCTCATCTGTAAAAGTTGGAAAAGGAAATACCAAACCACTCCAGTATCTTTGCCAAGAAAACTCCAAATAGAGTCACAAAGAGTTGGATGCAAATAATGAACAACTTAACATACCTACACAGATGTATATGTATATCGCATGACACTGTGCTAGGTGATACAGATAAAGACAAAAATAAAGCAGTTCCTGATCTAAAGGACTGACTTCTACTGGAATGTTAGAGTTGTAACATGTAAATAATAAATAAGTATGTTACAAGAAAGATGGAGAAGGGGAAAACTCTAACAATGGGGAGAAACAAGTAAGACTTTATGGAGAAGACATTAAGTTAAGCTTTGCAGGAAGACAAGAATCAGAAAGGCAGAGATGATGAATGAGTCAGGCATAAAAACATTGATTTGTGCAAATCCACAGAGACAAAGGAAAATGGAAGTATCTTATAAAAAAGTGATTACAAAGTAAAAATAGTCAGAATGTGCTTCTCTGAAATTTCTGGGCTTAAAAGTGAAGGACTGAAGGCATATTTGAGGATGATCAGTAAAAAGTCTTATCCCAGTAGAAGCCTGGGCCAGGGGTCATGCTATACAAGCTGTATTTTTAGGACTGCAACATAAAATTCTCAGAACCAGCATAAGGTTGTCTATAGAACATCCCCAGGCCCCAGTAGTCTTTGTGTTCTTGGACAGAATCACTCTGACATTACTTGTCTTACGTATTCATCAAAAAGAAAATTGAAGCTGTTTCAGAAATGGTATTCAAAGTCATCTCTTTCATAACAGACCCAGACAAGCTTTTAAGGGTCATCAGGCTGAAACTGATGACTCAATAAATGAGTTTAGCAGAGACAGTTGATAGAATGGAGAGCTCAGCATGAGCCTGCTAATAAACATCTCCAAATGTACAAGGACATATCTACTTCTGTCATCTACATATCTGCTAGGGCACAAGATGAGTTTATCTCATTTATCAGTCAGACTCCACATTGTTGAGGTTTTGTTGTTTGGTTTGGGATTTTATGGGGGCTTTTTTGTTGTTGTTTGTTTGTTTTGTTTTGTTTTTATTGAAATAAGTGAGGTTATGGTGTTCTGGCAAATGTGTTCCACACTTTAATAGCTTTTCATCTTATCTTTCCAACTAGTCTATAAGCTGTCTACATTAGTTCAATTTTCCTACTTTTTTGCTTCCTTTTATGTTCTTACACTAAGAATTTCATCCAGAATGAAGTTATAGTAGTAAAGAAAGCAAATTCGAACTCCTATTGTAAACAGTGTGCCTGAGAATAAAATCAGTTAGCTTCATTTTGTCTGGTCACCATGTCTGATCACTATGTCTGAGCTTGGTGAGGTAGTAAAGAACACTAGAATTGGAATCAAAGGGCCAGGGTTGGAATCTCAGCAGTGGCACTTATTAAATGTGTTTGTGTGACCTAGGGAAAACCATGTAACCTTTCTGGGCTTCATTTCCATCATCTGTAATAAATGAATTTTGAACCATGGGTCCCTCCAGCTCTGAATATATGCTCTTCTGAGCTTATGGTTTTCTTTTTAAAAGTCTTCACTCTGCTCAGAGAAATACTGACAGTAAAATATTTAATAGCTATAATCAAGTGAATTATTATTAAAATAGGTTTATCTTGATGAATGACTATTCACAAAGAACATAGAAGATATTGATAATAATTCAACAACAAGGGTAGCAACACAATAGAGTTGCAATAACACTCAGTTATGAGTCTCAAGACCATTTGTTTCTGTGTCTATAATAATTATTAACTGCCCAAGAAGCTAATCATTGAAATGGATACTTTTGTATCATGGTAATAAGTTATAATCAGTATCCATCCCTGTTGGTTTGGGTATTTTGTTGTTATTGTTGTTGTTGTTGTCATGGTCCTCTCTGATTATGTCATTTTTATTCCTTGAAGGTAACTTACAGTTTTAAAAGACCATTAGTCTAGTCTTGTGTCTGCAACTTGATCATTGTGTGACATGTCAATCAGTTTGGTATTTAAAATGCTTCCCAATCTGACTACAGTCTGTTTCCCACACTTGCCATAATAGACCTGTTTCGACCAAACTGCCCTCCTTACCGTTCCACAGACTCAATATTCTTCCTCTCCTGTCCATCTTTGCACACCTTGTACCCCAAATACCCCACCCTGTGGTTTTTATCCTTCCTGTCTGACCTTTCCTTTTCATTCTCCTTTTAGAATTCCTCTCTCCATTCCTTCACAACTCACTTCAGGTGCCGACTTTCCTTTTTCTCCTTGGTAATAGTGCTCTCACTTTCCTAAAGTTATCTTCTATCTACTTATCTGTTTACAAATTGCATCCCCCAAAAGAATAGAAGTCCTGAAGAGAAAGGATCCTTTTGTCATTTTTGTCTTTGTATTCTCTTGCCCATTAGGTGCCTGATAAATGCTTGTTGAAAAAAGTCCTCATTGAACACTTCCTATATGCTAAGCATTGTAGTAGAGACTATAAGGGAAATAATAAAAATAAAACCATAAGAATCCCCTATCCCCTCCATCATTATCCACCCACCTAGCTCTCATATCTCTCATTCCTGCTTTGATTGATAGATAGATAGATAGATAGATAGATAGATAGATAGATAGATAGATAGACAGACAGACAGGTGATAGATCAATAGTAGATCAATAATGGAAAAAGATAAAAATAGAGATGAAGATTGAAAAAGGGAGATAATATATTATATGTGAATAAGATAGGGATAGGGTTTGTGATTTCACTGGTAAAATGAACTCCCTGGTCTCCCCCAATGCAGATCATCAGCTTTTCTGAATTTTATAATTTTATAGAGGTGCCTAAAGTATTGGGAGATTATGCAATTTGCCCAGGGTTACACAGCTAGTTTGTATCAGAGGAAGGACTTTAACCTAGATTGTTCTGGCTGTGAGAGCAATTATTTATCTACCCTACCATAATATTTCTTATAAATGAAAGTACATGGAAAATTGAAAAATATTATATGTTAATTCACCACTCTGGCCAAGCACCTATTATTGATTGGCAGGACTGGTAGTCCAATGTTCAGACCAGCAGTCATGGATTGTACCCAATAAGAGAGGATGTTTGTTGGAAACAAGTAATCTACGGTTCTCAGTAAATTGGCTATCTCTTTCCTTGCCCCATCCTTTGGCATGGCAATACACCTTTTACTAGTAAAGACAGGAATGTGATCTCCATGGATTCTTCTGGTCTCTTAGCTTAACCCCCAGACACTGGGGAGGGAGAGCTTTTCCCTTATGTTTTCCCTGCTGTATTACAGTGGATCTTAACCCCACAAGCATGGCAACTATTGTTGCTGTTGCTGCAGCTGCTGCTGCTGTTGTTATTCATCCTTAGTTCTTGAAGATGACCAATGAAATCATGAGGATGATTGGAACTCTAAACTCTTGAAATCACAGAGCCTGTTCACACTGTTTCCCTGTCACTCAAATAAGAACACAGAGAAGATCAGTAACTGGCTCCTAATCTCATGTGCCAAGGCAGGAGTGTTTGTCCCTCTTCAGTATAATACGCATTCATTAAATGCCTAGTATGCTCAAAATACAGTGTACTGGGCCATGGAAATGTGAGGACAAAACAAAAGACAGTCTCTACCCTCGTTATTCCTCCTTTAAGGGGCCATCACCAGTTGTCTTGACTTTAGTCTTGCTGATGGTCTCTGATGACTCTGGAGGAAAGAGTGAGACTGATGACTCTTCTCAGCTCAGTCTCACTGAAATCCAATTCACTGGCAAGTCAAGATATCACCCTGTGATGTCATTGGTCCTCTTTAAGAACAAAGGGCAGGGCAGCTAGGTGGCACAGTGGATAGAGCACCAGCCCTGGAGTCAGGAGTACCTGAGTTCAAATCCGGCCTCAGACACTTAACACTTATTAGCTGTGTGACCTTGGACAAGTCACTTAACCCCAATTGCCTCACTAAAAAAAAAAAATTTAAGAACAAAGGGCTAAAAACAATCTGTGAGTAGTAGTAGTTGCCCTCTGGGGATCCAACCTGTCAGTTCAAGTTGGGCAATGCTGGAATGACATAGTGATATTAACTACATAATTATAAGTATTGTTTGATTGTAAACAGTTATTTATTCATGACTAACAAAATAAAAGGAAGAAACCTCAAAATATTAACATGTCTACCATGAGAGCAGTGGATTCTCAGCTCTTCCCAAGGGCAAGCAGCCAAAGAAAACATCTTTCTCCAAAAATACTCCCCTCTTATAAACCCCTTCTTACTGTCAAGGACACCACCATCCTTTCAGGAGCCGCAGTCTAAAACCCCAGGGCCATGCTCAAATCACACTGTAAGGATTGGAATGATGCCACCTGCTGGAGACTTACTGTAGAAAAGCTCCATCATGAGGAGAGAGCCTCTGAGGGCAGGACCATGTGGCTTTCTTTGGCGTCAGGAAGTGACGTTGGCTTGGGGAGGAGGAAGAGGGAGTCTGGCACACTGGCTCACTCTCTTTCCTGAGGACTTCGGTGGAGAAGGGAGCTAGAAATGTGCTCTCCCTTTAATAGATAGATGAATCTAGGCCTTTTTCTCTCTCTTTACCAAATTCTTATTCTCCTTAATAAATGCTTAAAAGTCTAACTCTTACTAAAGCTTATAATTTATTGGTGACCACTCATTAGATATTTTAGACAGTATAGCTAGAATTTTAGCCCTTATAACACTCATTCACACTACAATTCCAATCATTTGCCAAATCCTATCCCAATTTCTACATCTTTAGCATATACTCCATTCTACTCACACAGCCACTGTCCTAATTCAGGCCTGCATCACTTTTTCCCTGAATTATTGAAATAGCCTCCTATTAACTGGGACTACATCTAAGAATCATGTCCCCAGAAAAACTGATTATAATCTTTCAGAGGAAAAAATGTAACTTCAATGAAAAAGAGGACTTTCAGGCATTTGTGATGAAAAGACCTGAAATGAATAGAAAATTTGACTTTCAAATACTAGACCCTAGAGAAGCATAAAATGGTAAACAGGAAAAAGAAATCATGGGGGATATTAAAAGATTAAACTGTTTACATTCCTACATGGGAAGATAATACTTCTAACTCATAAGAACTTTCTCACTATTAGGGTAGCTGAAAGGAATATACTTAGACAGAGGACACAGTCTGAACTGAATATGAAGGGATGATATCTGTAAAGCATTTATTTTGTGTTTGTCCTTGTTCTTTGTGAGGAAATCAGGGTGGGGTGTCTTATTTCTGGTGCTGGATTTGGGCTCGGGGCCTTCTGGTTCCAAGGCTGGTGTTTTGTCCACTGTGCCCCCTAGAAAAGCCAGGATGACATCTTTAAAATAGGGTTGAGAGGTAGGAGGAATGCACTGGGGAAGGGGAGAGGTGGACTGGGGAGAGGTAGTTCACATGAAGGTAACAAGTAAAAAACTTATGGATGGGAGGGGAAGAGGGGGAAGGAGTGGGGGAAAAAGTGAACCTTACTATCATCAGAATTGGCTCAAAGAGTGAATAACCTACATACTCAAATAGGTATAGTAACATATTTTTGCCCTGAGGAAAAGTTGGAGGTGAAGGAGATAAGGGGAGGGAGGTGTAAAAAGCAAAACACTTTCGAGGAAGGTAAAGATGTTCTGCATAACTGCACATGTATGACTTATATTGAATTGCTTGATTTCATAGGGAGAGTTGAGGAGGGAGAGAAGAAGAAAAATTTAAAACACAGAATTAGCTAAAACACCTTAATCTCATCAGAGTAGGCTCAAGGAGGGAATAACATACACAAACAATTGGGAAAGTAGGAGGAGAAGAGAATAAGGAGGGACTGGTGAACGAAGGGATGGCAGAAGGGGGGAAGGGGCAGTCAGAAGCAAAACACTTTTGAGGAGGAATAGGGTAAAAGAAGATAGAAAATAGAGTAAATATCAAGGGAAGGGAATAGAATGGAAGGAAATAGTTATGATGATTGACTACAATGGCAAAACGAATGGTGCCTACTCTGCCAGGCTATTGTGAAGAAAATTCTTGGTCAAGTTTAAGGTACTATATGTAAGTTATGATGAACAGGATGCTATCAGAAAAACCTGGAAAGACACACATGAACGGAAGCAGAGGGAAATGTACTATATACAAAATAATAGCAATAGTGTAAGATGATCTACTGGGAAGCATGTGGTTATTTTCAGCAAGGCAATGATCCAATATAACTCTGAAGGACTTATGAAATTTGGAATCCATCTACAGAGAAAGAACTGATGGTATCTGAAAACAGATTGAAACACATTTTTTGACAACTCCTTAATCTAAGTTTTGTTTTTATTTGCTTTGTCTCATAAGCTAGCTAATGCAGAGATGTTTTCCATGACTACTCATGTGTAACTTATATTGAATTGCTTGAGTTCTTGGGGGTGGGGGTGGGAAGGGAGGGAGGAAGAGAAGTTGGAACATTAAGTTTTTAAAAATTGATGTCAAAATTTGTTTTTACATGTAATTTGGAAAATAAAATTCTAAACATAAAAAATTCTTAAAAAGCCTCCTGTTTTCTTTTCTTGCCTCAAGTTTCTCCCTACTCCAATCTATCCTCTACATCTGCCAAAATGGTTTCCCTAAAGCATAGGTTTAGCCATTTAATTCTCTTGCTCAATAAACACCCATGGCTCTCTATTATCTTTGGGGTCCAATATAAACATCTTCAGGGTCCAATATAAACATATCTGATATTCAAAGCTGTTCACTACCTGGCTCCTTCTTATTGTTAAACTTATTACACATTATTCTTCTCCATGTAACCTAGAATCTAGCTAGTCTACTTGTTGTGCTCAATCATTATGCTCCCTCTTCTGTTTCTGTGCCATTGCATTGGCTATCCCCATGACTAGAATCCCCTTTTAGTTTATCTCTGCCTCTGGGAATCCTTTGTCTCCTTTGAGGCTCAAATCAAGCATCACTTTTTTCAGGAGGTCTTCCCTAGGTACCAGTGCCTTCCCCTCTAAGGTTGCCTCATATAAACTTTGATCTGTATCTTGTATGTACCTCTATGTGCACACATTATCTCCACCTTTAGAATGTGAGTTCCTTGGATTCAGGAATGAATATACTTTTGATTCCATATATCCAGGGCTTACTCACTACCTGACAAATAGGAATTGCATATAATGTTTGTTGATTGGTTGATTCTTTTTTGAATTGATTATAGGCATACCATAACCCTGGAATTTAAGAAGAGGCATAATTCAAAATTTGTTAGTAGGTCTATATCCTAAAGAGATCATAAAAAATGGAAAAGGACCTACATGTACAAAAATATTTATAGCTGCTCTTTTTGTGGTAGCAAAGAATTGGAAATGAGGGTATGCCCATCAATTGGGGAATAGATCAACAAGTTGTAGCGTATGAATGTAATGGAATATTATTGTGCTGGAAGAAATAATGAATGGGCAGATTTTATAAAAACGTGGAAATATTTACATGAATTGATGATGAGTAGAGTGAGTAGACCCAGGAGAACATTGTATACAATAATAGCAACATTGTGCATTGATATATTATGATGGACTTAGCTCTTCTCAGCAAGGCAATGATCCAAGAAAATTCCAAGACTCACAATGGAAAATGTTCTCCATATCCAGGAAAAGAACTGTGGAGTCTGAAGGCAGATCAAAGCATACTATTTTCATTTTTTCTGGGTTTTTTCTGTTTTTTTTTTCTTTCTCATGATTTTTTCCATTGCTTCTTTCACAACATAACTAATGTAGAAATATGTTTGACACGATTGTACATATATAACCTATACTAGAATGCTTGCTGTCTTAGGGATGGGAGAAGAAAAGGAGAGAAGAAAAATTTGGAACTAAAAATCTTACAAAAATGAATGTTGAAAACTATATTTATGAAAAATGCTTTTAAGATGAGGGGTAAAAAGAGGCCTGCTTCATATTCTTGTACTCAAACTTCTCCCTCATCTTCTACAAAGAAGTGTTAGCCATTCATAGGGTATTGACTATGCAGACCTCTAGATCCTGGCAGTGCCCAATGTCATTGCTTCTTTGCTTACTGTTTTCTACAAAGACTGGGGATATAGTTTTCTGTAGGAAATGAGAGAAAAAGGTCTCCTAATCCTGTCCATTAACTGGAGAAACTTATAGAAATACCCAGGTGTGTTTAACATTGGGTCAGTGTTGGACTTGTAGCTAGAAAGACTTAGTTCAAATCCCACCACAGATTCTGACTAGTTGTGTGATTCTTTTTTGGGGTTGGGGGGGGGAGGGGATGGAGCAAGGGGGATTAAGTAACTTGCCCAGGTTTAAAATCTAAATGTGGTCACCTTAAATTAGAAGCTTTAGTAACAGTCTTTGGGCATTAAACATTTAATAAAGCATACCAGGTATTAGAAAAAAGAGAACACATGGAGTTCAGAAAGTTAAGGAAAGGCCTATCTAGCTTAGAGTTCCAGCCTGGTCTGGTTCTTCCTCAAGTCCTCCACCTTGAGCCTGCTTCAACCACAAACTCCCTCAGCAAACTGATTGTGGAAGCTTTTTCTAAGTCTGGAGGAGAGGCGGTCCTTTAACACTGCTTCAAGATGATTGGTAGTGGTCATCCAAAACTATTGGTTCACTGTACTTGAAGGTGGTCTCATGTTGAGTTCAAAGTCCTCAGCTTCTGAGAACAATACCTCCTTAAGGGTTGGCCAGGTGTGGTTGCAATCTAATTAACTTTAAGTAGGCTAATCAGCAAAGTCAATCACTCTCACTTAATGCAATCAGTTTAGATTAATGTCCAGGTGGGCCTTTGACTTTCTGCCAAATTGTAGTATTTTCTCATACCCTGGGACACAGAGCTAGTAAGTGTCTGAGGCTGGATTTGAACTCAGGTCCTCCTGAATCTGAGGCCAGTGCTTTATCCACTGCTCCATCTAAATGCCCCTTTGGGCAAATAATTTAACCTCTCAAGCTCAGTTTCCTTATGGGTAAAATGGAAGTAACAATAGCACCTGTCTCAGAGGGTTGTTGTAGTAATCAAATAGGTTAAATTACATAAAAAAATTTTCAAAACATTAAAGCCCTATGTAAATTCTAAGCCTGTGTCCCTTTGTCTTTCTTATCTTGCAAAATTTGGGATGGCCACATCCTTCTGTATGCCCTATCAGGGTTGGCCCCTTGGTTCTTTTCATATCCTCACTCAGCAGCTTATTCTTTTTGGTTTTGGGGTTTTTGGGGGGCGGGGGGGGGAATCAGCAGCTTATTCTTGGGTGAATATACCTTACTTGAGAAATGTTAAGGTCAGGGATGTCCCTGAGACCTATATCTCTGCTGTGTTATACCTTTCTCCAGTAGCCCCATTAAAAGTCAGGAAACAGGGGGCAGCTAGGTGGCACATTGGATAAAGCACCAGGCCCTGGATTCAGGACAACCTGAGTTTAAATCCCATGTCAGACACTTGACACTTACTAGCTGTGTTACGCTGGGCAAGTCACTTAAACCTCATTGCCTCACAAAACAAAGAAAGAAACAAAACCAGTTAGGAAACAGTTAAGCAAATGGTTACTTCTAAAAATATTCTCTTCCCTAGCAGCAAGAGCTCTAGATATGGGATCTGAGCATTATGGCATAGTGTATAAGAAATAGAACATGATAACCATGTTAGAAATATTATAAAATTTGATCCTCACAACAAGCCTTGAAGGAAGTAGGTGCTATTATTATCCTGTTTTAAAATAGAAGAAACTGAGACAGGAAGAGGTTAAGTGATTTACCTGGGGTCACATCACACTCTGAATGAGGCTGGATTTGAACTCAGGTCTTCCTAATCTCAAACCCAGCACTCTATCCTCTGTACCTCTTAGCTTCCTAGAACACTAGACTTGGAGTATAGAAGCACCTTATTTCAAATCATACTTTAGACACTTACTAGATATGCGACCCAAGGCAAATCATTCGTCCTTTCTGAGCCTCAATGTCTATATCTGTAAAATAAATTAATTGGAATCCATGATCTCTAATATTTCCTCCAACGCTGAATATAAGTTCCTATGAAACCTTAGAACTCTAAACCTGTGACAATACAAGAAGACACTATAAACTGGCAGAATCAAAAAAGCTTTGCATAGGAGATGGGGCTCAGAGTCCTCATAGGGATGGAGGAAAGAGGTAAATAAAGAGCAATGTGAAAATAATCATGGCAGCAGGAGTAAACATAGTGTGTGAGGACAGACAGTAAAATCATTCTGATTCTAGTAGAGCATTTGAGATGAACCATAATACAAGTAAAGTTTTTAAAAGCCACATAATCACTCTGTTTCTGCCTTTTCATCTATAAATTGTAGATAATGATACTTTCCTACCCAGTGGATAGGATCACTTTGAGGAGTAAATGAGCAAACTTATATGAAAGAGCTTTGAAATGTATCAAGGAAGCATCTTAAAAATACAAGATGGTATTAGTAGCAGCCATTAACTCAATTACACTGGAATCCTGATGTGAGTCACATTTGGAGAGGATAAAGGGAAATGGGCAAAAACAAATTCTAGCACACTTCACTATTCCTAAGTCTTGATATATTGTGAGTCAAAGAGAGTCCCTGGTTACTTAGCAATCCACGTTATTCCTTTTTTTCATTCTCACTAGGAAATCTGATACAGCACACATTTTCCTTGACACCTGCTAGAAAATAGAATCTTACAGTTGGAACATATCTTTGAGATCACATTGTCTTACCCATGCAAAACATGAATCCCCCACAATCAGAATTATTAGTTATAACATACCAAGTGAAACATCATTCTCTTGTTATTAGGGAGTTCAATACCTAACTCATCACCTTTTTCTCTTTCCCCAACACCTGACTGTATAGTACTAAGCTTTAATAACCATTAAGATCTTGTCTTGAACTCTCTAACTTTCCATTTCTTCAATTTTCTTTTTTCCTATATAAATATTTTATTTTCCAGTTACATTTAGAGATAATTTGCAACATTTGTTTTTATAAGATTTCTAGTTTCAAATTTTTCTCCCTCCCTCCCCTTCCTTACCTGTCCCCAAGACAGCAAGAAAAGAAGAAAGGTTTCCACCAACTGCATTTTTCCTTCTAAAAGATACCATCATACCTTTTTTATTATCTCTTTGGGAAAAAAATCCTAATAGTAGTATTGCTGGGTCAAATGGTATGCAAAGCTTTATAACCCTTTGGGTATAGTTCCAAACTGCTCTCAAGAATGGATGGATCAGTTTACAGCTCCACCAACAATGCATTGGTGTTCCAATTTTTCCACAACTTCTCCAACATTTATTATTTCCCCTTTTTGTCATATTAGCCGATCTGATAGGTGTCAGGTGGTACCTCAGAGTTGTTTTAATTTGCATCTCTCTAATCAATAGTGATTTAGAGCATTTTTCATATAGCAATAGATAGCTTTGATTTCTTCATCAGAAAACAGTCTGTTCATATCCATTGAACATCTCTCAATTGGGGAATGACTTGGATTCTTATAAATTTGATTTAGTTCTCAATATATTTTAGAAATGAGACCTTTAACAGAAGTACTGGCTATAAAAATTGTTTCCCATTTTTCTGTCTCCCTTCTAATTTTGGATGCATTGCTTCTATTTGTAAAAAAAATAATTTAATGCAGTCAAAAACATCTTTTTTGCATTTCATACAATAATCTATCTCTGTTCGGTCATTAACTGTTCTCCTTTTCAAAGATCTGAGAGATAAACTATTCCTTCTTCTCTCAGTTTACCTATGGTATCACCTTTTATGTCTAAATCATGTACCCATTTTGATCTTATTTTAGTATAAGGTGTAAGATGTTGGTCTATGCCTAGTTTCTGCTATACTCTCTTCTAGTTTTCCCACCAGTTTTTGTTCAAATACTGAATTCCTAACTCAGAAGCTCGAATCTTTGGGTTTATCAAACAGTACATTATTAAAGTCATTTACTATTGTGTCTCCTGTGCCTATCCTATTCCATTGATCCTCCACTCTATTTCTTAGCCAGTACCAGATAGTTTTGATGACTTCTACTTTATAATAAAGCTTCAGATTTGGTACAGCTGGCCCACCTTCCTCTGTATTTTTTTATTTCCTTTGATATTCTTGATGTTTTGTTTTTCCAGATGAATTTTGTTATCATTTTTAGGTAGTCTGATTGGTACAACACTGAATAGTTAAATTAATTTAGGTAGAATTGTCATTTTTATTATATTAGCTCAGCCTATCAATGAGCAATTGATAGCTTTCCAATTAGTTAGATCTGATTTGATTTGTATGAAAAGTGTTTTGTAATTGTGTTCATAGAGTTCCTGGGTTTGCCTTGGCAAGTTGACTCCCAAGTATTTTATTTTGTCTACCATTACTTTAAATGAAATTTTTTTTTCTATCTCTTGCTGCTGGACTTTGTTGGTCATGTATAGGAATGATGATGATTTATGTGGATTTATTTTATATCCTGCTCCTTTGCTAAAGTTGTTAATTGTTTCAAGTAATTTTTGAGTTGATTCTCTAGGATGCTCTAAGTATACCATCATATCATCTGCAAAGAGTCATAGTTTTGTTTCTTCCTTGCCTATTCTAATTCCTTTAATTCCTTTTTCTTCTCTGATTGCTAAAGCTAACATTTCTCATACAATATTAAATAATAGAGGTGATAATGGACATCCCTGTTTCACCCCTTATGTTATTGGGAATGCCTGTAACTTATCTCCATTACATATAATGCTTGCTGTTGGTTTTAGGTAGATACTGCTTATTATTTTAAGGAAAGCACCATCCATTCCTAAGCTCCCTAGTGTTTTTATTAGGAATGGGTGCTGTATTTTGTCAAAAGCTTTCTCTGCATCTATTGAGATAATCATATGATTTC
Source organism: Dromiciops gliroides (assembly GCF_019393635.1). Lineage (NCBI taxonomy): Eukaryota > Metazoa > Chordata > Mammalia > Microbiotheria > Microbiotheriidae > Dromiciops > Dromiciops gliroides. The sequence goes on from NC_057862.1 coordinate 445,995,036, forward strand.
AGTTAGGTTTCTTATTGATGTGGTTGTTTATGTTAATAGTTTTTCTAATGTTGAACCAGCCCTGCATTCCTCATATAAATCCCACCTGGTCATAATGTATTATCCTGGTGATCACTTGCTATAATCTCCTTGCTAATACCTTATGTAAGTGTTTTGCATCGCTATTCATTAGGGAAATTGGTCTATAATTTTCTTTCTCTGTTTTGGTTCTGCCTGGTTTTGGTATCAACACCATATTTGTGTCATAAAAGAAATTTGGTAGAACTCCTTCTTCACTTATTTTTTTCCAAATAATTTGAATGATATTGGAATTAATTATTCTTTAAATGTTTGGTAGAATTCACTTGTAAACCCTTCTGGCCCTGGAGATTTTTTCTTAGGGAGTTCATTAATGGCTTGTTCAATTTCTTTTTTCTGATATGGGCTTATTTAAGGTTTTTATTTCCTCTTCAGTTAACCTGGGCAATTTGGATTTTTGCAAATATTTATCCATTTCATTTAGATTGTCAAATTTGTTGGCATACAGTTGGGCAAAATAGTTCCTAATTATTGCTTTAATTTCTACTTCATTGGTGGTGAAATCATCCCTTTAATTTTTGATACTGGTAATTTGGTTTTCTTCTTTAATTTTTTAAATCAAATTAACCAATGGTTTATCTACTTTATTGCTTTTCTCCTAAAACCAGCTCTCAGTTTTATTAATTAATTCTATAGTTTTCTTGCTTCCAATTTTATTAATTTCTCCTTTAATTTTCAGGATTTCTAATTTAGTATTTAATTGGGATTTTCAATTTGTTCTTTTTCTAGCTTTTTAAGTTGCTTGCCCAATTCATTGATCTCTTTCTATTTTTTATTCATGTAAGCAGTTAGAGCTATACATTTTCCCCTAAGCACTCCTTTGCCTTCATCCCAAAGATTTTGGTATGTTGTCTCATTATTGTCATTGTCTTGGATGAAGTTATTAATTGTTTCTATGATTTGTTGTTTGACCCACTCATTCTTTAGAATGAAATTATTCAGTTTCCAATTTAGTTTCAGTCTAACTTTCCATGGCTCTTTATTACATGTAATTTTTATTGCATCGTGATCTGAGAAGGATCCATTTACTATGTCTGTCTTTCTACATTTGACTATGAGGTTTTTGTGCCGTAATACATGGTCAAATTTTGAATATGTGCCATGTACTACTGAGAAAATGGTATATCCCTTTCTATCCCCATTAAGTTTTCTCTAGACATCTATCATATCTAACTTTTCTAACATTCTATTCACATCTTTAACTTCTTTCTTATTTATTTTGTGGCTAGATTTATCTAATTCTGAGAGGGGAAGATTCAGATCCCCCACTAGTATAGTTTTGCTGTCTATTTCCTCTTTTAACTTATTTAAGTTCTCCACTAAGAATTTGGATGCTATACCACTTGGCCCATACATGTTTAGTATTGATATTACTTCATTATCTATAGTACCTTTTAGGAAGATGTAGTTTCCTTCCTGATCTCTTTTAACTATATCTATTTTTGCCTTTGCTATATCTGAGATAAGGATTGCTACCCCTGCTTTTTTTATTTCAGCTGAAGCATAATATATTCTGCTCCAATGTTTTACCTTTACTCAGTGTGTATCTCTCTGCTTCAAATGTGTTTCTTGTAAACAGCATATTGTAGGATTCTGTTTTTTAATCCATTCTGCTATTTGCTTCTGTTTTATGGCAGAGTTCATCCCATTCCCATTCACAGTTATTATTACTAGCTGTCTATTTACCTCCATTCTATTTACCCCCTTTGTATTTTTCCCCCTTCTTTCACCCTATTCCTCCTTACCAACTTTTTGCTTCTTACCCCTGCCTTCCACAATGTGCCCTCCCTTTTATCAGCCCCCTTCCCTTTTCTTTACCCTTTTCTCTCTTGCTTCTGCTCTCCCTTCTATTAGTCCCCACTTTTCCCATTTCCCTTTTACTTCCCTAAAGAATATGATAAGTTTCTTTATCTATATGCACATCATTTCTTCAATTTTCTAAGATTCACAACCTAATCCTTCATTCCATTTTTCTTTTTTTTGGTTTTATTTTATTTTATTTTCTAATTACATGTAAAGATTATTTTCAACTTTAATTTTTGTAAGATTTTGAATTCCAAATTTTTCTACCTTTCTCCCTTCCCTCCCCCCTCCCCAAGATGGCAAGCAATCGGATATATGTGATATCTGATATATATGATATATATATACATACATATGTGTATGTATATATATAAAATCATATTGTACATATTTCCATATTAGTCATGTTGTAAAAGAAATATCAGAACAAAAGGGAAAAACCACAAGACAGAAACATAACAACAAATTAGGTAAAAATAGTATACATTGATCTGCATTCAGACTCCATAGCTCTTTTTCTGGATGTGCAGAGAATTTTCCATCATAAGTCTTTTGGAATTCCCTTGGATCATTGTCTTACTGAGAAGAGCTGTCTTTTACAGTTTATCATCACACAATGCTGCTATTACCATATACAATCTTCTACTGGTTCTGCTCATTTCACTTAGCATCAGTTCATGTAAGTCTTTACAGGTTTTTTCTGAAATCTGCCTGCTCATCATTACTTATAGCACAATAGTATTCCATCATATTCATATACCACAATTTGTTCAGCCATTCCCTAATTGAGAAATTAGGTCAGAGGATATTAACAGACAGTTTTCAGATGAAGAAACTTCATTCTATTTCAGCCACAAAAAGATGGTCACATACTATCTCAGACCATGATTCACAAGTGAATAATTCTACTTCCCTAATTAAAAGACTGTTATTGTCTTAAATGTTCATAATCTATCTTGCCTCCTATTCTTATGCTCTATCCTTCCTGCATGTGCCCTCATTAAAGCCTTCATTACCTCCACTTCACATTGCTTTCTCAGTCCATTATGGCCCCTACTCTGACTTCATTTCCCTCTCTCCCTAAATCAACCCAATAATTAACCATTTCCACTTTATATTATCTTCTACTGCTTAATTCCTTGCCCCTTTTTCCTGTTGCTGATCTTATCTTTCTCAACCCAGGTTTTGTATTACTTCAGCCATCTGCCTTTTCTGCTCCTAGTCACAAGTACTTGAAAGAAACCAGAACAAATCTCACAATCGGCTGACTCTATACCTTTTTATATTTGTTTTTATTTTAATTTATGGAATAAAACAAGCACTTTCATAACAGTATAATTCATATACCACAACTTGTCCAGCCATTCCCCAATTGATGGGCACCCCCTCAACTTCCAATTCCTTGCTACCACGTAAAGAGCAGCTATAAATATTTTTGTACATGTGGGTCCCTTTCCCCCTTCCATGATTTCTTTGGGCAAAAGACCTAAAAGTGGGATTGCTGGGTCAAAGGGTATGCACAGCTTTATCGCCCTTTGGGCATAATTCCAAATTGCTCTCCAGAATGGTTGGATCAGCTCACAGCTCCACCAACAATGCATTAGTGTTCCAATTTTCCCACAGCCTCTCCAACATTTATTATCTTCCTTTTTTGTCATTTTAGCCAATCTGATAGGTGTCAGGTGGTACCTCAGAGTTGTTTTAATTTGCATCTCTCTAATCATTAGAGATTTAGAGCATTTTTTTATATGGGAATAGATAGCTTTGGTTTCTTCATCAGAAAACTGCCTGTTCATATCCTTTGACCATTTCTCAATTGGGGAATGACTTGGATTCTTATAAATTTGATTTAATTCCCTATATATTTTAGAGATGAGGCCTTTATCAGAAGCACTGGCCTCAAAAATTGTTTCCCAGCTTTCTGCCTCCCTTCCAATTTTGGATGCATTGCTTCTGTTTGTACAAAAATTTTTTAATTTAATATAATCAAAACCATCCACTTTGCATTTTATAATATACTCTATCTCATGTTTGGTCAAAAACTGTTCTCCTTTCCAAAGATCTGATAGGTACACTATTCCTTTCTCTCCTAATTTACCTATGTTATCACCTCTTATGTCTAAATCATGTATCCATTTTGACCTTATTTTAGTATAAGGTGTAAGATGTTGGTCTAAGCCTAATTTCTGCCATACTATCTTCCAGTTTTCCCAGCAGTTTTTGTCAAATACTGAGTTCCTATCCCAGAAGCTGGAGTCTTTGGGTTTATCAAACACTACATTACTAGTGTCATTTACTACTGCATTTCCTGAGCCTAGCCTATTCCATTGATCTACCACTCTATTTTTTAGCCAGTACCAGATAGTTTTGATGACTGCCGCTTTATAGTAAAGCTCCAGGTTTGGTACTGCTAACCCACCTTCCTGTGAATTTTTTTTCATTATTTCCCTGGATATTCTTGATTTTTTGTTTTTCCAGATGAATTTTGTTATTATTTTTTCTAGCTGTATAAAATAATTTTTAGGTAGCCTGATTGGTATGGCACTGAATAAGTAAATTAATTTAGGCAGTATTGTCATTTTTACTATATTAGCTCTGCCTATCCATGAGCAATTGATATCTTTCCAATTATTTAGATCTGATTTGATTTGTGTGAAGAGTGTTTGGTAGTTGTGTTCATAGAGTTCCTGGGTTTGTCTTGGCAAGTAGACTCCCAGGTATTTTATATTACCTACTGTTACTTTAAATGGAATTTCTCTTTCTATCTCTTGCTGCTGGACTTTGTTGGTCATGTATAGAAATGCTGATGATTTATGTGGATTTATTTTATATCCTGCTACTTTGCTAAAGTTGTTAATTGTTTCAAGTAATTTTTGACTTGATTCTCGAGGATTCCTTAAGTATACCATCATATCATCTGCAAAGAGTGATAGTTTTGTTTCCTCCTTGCCTATTCTAATTCCTTTAATTCCTTTCTCTTCTCTGATTGCTAAAGCTAACATTTCTAGGACAATATTAAATAATAGGGGTGATAATGGACATCCTTGTTTCACCCCTGATCTTATTGGGAAGGCCTCTAATTTATCTCCATTGCATATAATACTTGCTGATGGCTTTAGGTAGATACTGTTTATTATTCTAAGGAAAGCTCCCCCTATTCCTAAACTCTCTAGTGTTTTTATTAGGAATGGGTGCTGTACTTTGTCAAAAGCTTTCTCTGCATCTATTGAGATAATCATATGATTTTGGTTGGTTTTCTTATTGATGTGGTTGATTATGTTAATAGTTTTCCTAATGTTGAACCAGCCCTGCATTGCTGGTATAAATCCCACCTGGTCATAGTGTATTATCCTGGTGATCACTTGCTGTAATCTCCTTGCTAATATCTTATTTAAGATTTTAGCATCAATATTCATTAGGGAAATTGGTCTATAATTTTCTTTCTCTGTTTTTGCTTTGCCTGGTTTTGGTATCACCACCATATTTGTGTCATAAAACGAATTTGGTAGAACTCCTTCTTCACCTATTTTTCCAAATAATTTGTATAATATTGGAATTAATTGTTCTTTAAATGTTTGGTAAAATTCACCCGTAAACCCATCTGGCCCTGGGGATTTTTTCTTAGGGAGTTCATTAATAGCTTGTTCAATTTCTTTTTCTAATATGGGTTTATTTAAGGATTTTATTTCCTATTCAGTTAACCTGGGCAGTTTGTATTTTTGTAAATATTCATCCATTTCATTTAGATTGTCAAATTTATTGGCATACAGTTGGGCAAAATATTTCCTAATTATTGCTTTAATTTCCACTTCATTGGTGGTAACATCACCCTTTTCATTTTTGATACTGGTAATTTGGTTTTCTTCTTTCTTTTTTTTAATCAAATTACCCAATATTTTATCTATTTTATTGGTTTTTTCATAAAACCAGCTCTTAGTTTTATTGATTAATTCTATAGTTTTTTTGCTTTCAATCTTATTGATTTCTCCTTTAATTTTCAGGATCTCTAATTTAGTGTCTAATTGGGGATTTCTAATTTGTTCTTTTTCTAGCTTTTTAAGTTGCATGCCCAATTCATTAATCTCCTCTTTCTCTTTCTTATTCATGTAAGCATTTAGAGCTATAAATTTTCCCCTAAGCACTGCTTTGGCTGCATCCCATAGATTTTGGTATGTTGTCTCATTATTGTCATTCTCTTGGATAAAGTTATTGATTGTTTCTATGATTTCTTGTTTGGCCCATTCATTCTTTAGAATGAAATTATTTAGTTTCCAATTGATTTTCATTCTACTTTTCCCTGGCTCTTTCTTACATGTAATTTTTATTGCATCATGATCTGAGAAGGATGCATTTACTATTTCTGCCTTTCTACATTTGACTATGATGTTTTTGTGCCCTAATACATGGTCAATTTTTGAAAATGTGCCATGTACTGCTGAGAAAAAAGTATATTCCTTTCTATCCCCATTCAATTTTCTCCAGACATCTATCATGTCTAACTTTTCTAGTAATCTATTCACCTCTTTCACTTCTTTCTTATTTATTTTTTGGCTAGATTTATCTAATTCTGAGAGGGGGAGATTCAGATCCCCCACTAGTATAGTATTACTGTCTAATTCCTCTTGTAACTCATTTAACTTCTCCTCTAAGAACTTGGATGCTATACCACTTGGCGCATACATATTCAATATTGATATTACTTCATTATCTATAGTACCTTTAAGTAAGATGTAATTTCCTTCCTTATCTCTTTTAATGAGATCTATTTTTGCCTGCACTTTGTCTGAGATAAGGATTGCTACCCCTGCCTTTTTTACTTTAGCTGAGGCATAATATATTCTGCTCCAGCCTTTTACCTTTACTCTGTGTGTATCTCTCTGCTTCAAATGTGTTTCTTGTAAACAGCATATTGTAGGGTTCTGGTTTTTAATCCACTCTGCAATTCACTTCCGTTTTATAGCAGAGTTCATCCCATTCACATTCACAGTTATTATTACTGACTGTCTATTCCCCTCCATTCTATTTACCCCCTTTGTACTTTCCCCCCCTTCTTTCACCCTATTACTCCTCACCGAGGTTTTACTTCTTACCCCTGCCTCCCCCAATCTGCCCTCTCTTTTTATCACCCCCCTCTCTTTTCTTTACCCTTTTCTCCCTTGCTTTTGTCCTCCCTTCTATCAGTCCCCCCCTTTCCCTTCCCCTTTTGTTTCCCTAAAGAATGAGTTAAGTTTCTTTATCCCAATGAACATATATGTTATTCTCTCTTTGAGTCAAATCTAATGAGAATAGGGTTGAAACCATGTTCCCCCCTCCTTTCTTTCCCTCTATTATAATAGGTTTTTTTCCACCTCTTCATATGATATAATTCATCCCATTCCACCTCCCCTTTCCTCTCCTCCCCATAGACTCCCTTTTTATCCCCTTAATTCTTTTGTATCATCACATCAAAGACAATTTATATTTATACCCTCTATATAAAGTCCTTCTCTCTGCCCAAATACATTTACAGTTCTTAAGAGTTATGAGTATTATCTTCCTGTGTAGGGATATAAACAGTTTAACCTAATAGGGTAACTTTTTTTCCCCCTCTGTTTACCTTTTTAAACTTCTCTTGAGTCTTGTATGTTGAGATCAAATTTTCTATTCAGTTCTGGTCTTTTCACCAGGAAAGACTGAAAGTCCCCAATGTCATTAAATGTCCATCTTTTCCCCTGAAAGAAAATGCACATTTTTGCTGGGTAATAGATTCTCGGCTGCAATCCAATCTCCTTTGCCTTCCGGAATATCATATTCCAAGCCTTGCGGTCCTTTAATGTTGAAGCTGCCAGGTCCTGAGCAATCCTGACTGTGGCTCCGTGATATTTAAATTGCTTCTTTCTGGCTGCTTGGAGTATTTTCTCCTTCACCTGATAATTCTGGAATTTGGCTACAATATTCCTTGGAGTTTTCCTTTTGGCGTCTCTTTCAGGAGGTGATCGATGGATTCTTTCAATGATGATTTTATCCTCTGATTCTATGATATCAGGGCAGTTCTCCTTAATAATTTCCTGGAATATGGTATCTAGATTCTTTTTCTGGTCATGGCTTTCAGGCAGTCCAATGATTCTCAAATTCTCTCTCCTCGATCTGTTTTCCAGATCAGTTGTCTTTCCAATGAAGTATTTCACATTTTCTTCTATTTTTTCATGTTTTTTATTCTGCTTGACTGATTCTTGGTGTCTCATGGATTCCTTATCTTCCAACTGTCCCACTTTAATTTTTAAGGCATTGTTTTCTTCAGTGAGATTATGCACCTTTTTTTCCATTTGGCTAAGTGATTTTTTTAAGGTACTGTTTTCTTCAGTGAGATTATGCACCTTTTTTTCCATTTGGCTAAGTGAATTTTTTAAGGTATTGTTTTCTTCAGTGAGATTATGCAGCTTTTTTTCCATTTGGCCAAATGAATTTTTTAAGGCTTTGTTTTCTTCAGCTTCCTTTTCCAAGCTGCTGATTCTTTTTTCATAGTTTTTTTGTTTTGCTTTCATTTCTCTCCCCATTTTTTCTTCTACCTCTTGAAATTGATTTTTAAAATCCTTTTTGAGCTCTTCCAGGAAGGCTTTTTGTTCTTGCGACCAATTCACCTTCCCTTGTGAGGCTTCAGATGTAGACAATTTGAGGCTATTGTCCTCATCTGAGTTTGTGTTGGCTTCTTCCCTATTGATACAGAAGCTCTCAATGGAGAGGGCTCTTTTTTGCTTCTTACTCATTATTGCAGCTTATTTATTTATTCTTTAAGTTGAGGTCTGCTCTGGGGGCACCAGGGTCCCTGTTTTGGGCTTCTTGTGCAGGTGTATAGGTGCTGTGTGACCGGGCTTTTACTCTGAGGCCTTTATGGTGTGTGGAGATGCCCCGCCCTGCACTTCCTGTATGATTGTGCTCGGCCAGCCAGGCGCCAGACCCCAGCGTCTGATCCCGCCATTCGTGGCCCTCTCGGCCGGTGCAGGTAAGTTTTTCCACTGTCCTTCTTGGCCACCAGATTTTTGAACCAGGTTCCGGGAGCCTCAGTTGTTCGGCTGTGGCCCGCAGCTCCTGCTGACTTGCCCCGACCCCCTCGGCGCTGGGTTGCTGCCCTGCGCTGGGCCTCCCTTTTGCCCGAGTCAGACTGACCTTTTCCTGAAGTCTTCTAAATTATCTCTGGTTGGAGGACTGTGTCTCTCTGTCTCTTTGCAGGTTCTGTAGTTTCAGAATCCATCCAGAGGCTTGATTTAATGTTCGTTTTGAGGGAACAGAAGGAGAGCTCAGGCAGCTTGCTGCTTCCTCTCCGCCATCTTGGCTCCGCCCCTGATTCTTACTTTCTTGAGAAAACCGAGACCATATGAAGTGATCTCCTCCCATTCTCTTCATGTAAAAGGCCCTTGACATCACCTCCCCTTCTTCCTTCATTTCCTTCATTAATTCATCGCCCCCCCCCCCAAAAGAAAGAGTAGCCCTTCTCTTTGTTAAGGCCAAAATCCTCAACCTGTACACTTGATTCCATCTTCTCTGGGATATCGCATCTTTAATGCTTTCCCTTTGCAAAAATTTTGAACATCTCCCAAATGGTTCTTTTACTCCTGCATTCAAACATGACTATCTACTCCAACCCCCTCAAAAAACAACAACAATGACAGTGATGACAAGAACAAACAACAACAAAAAGAAAGCAAACAAAAATCCTTCCCTGGACCATACCATCTCATTAAGGTATCATCTTATTTCTTGGTTCCATTTCTGAGACAAATTCCTTCAAATGTTCTCTATGAGAGAGATTCTTCCTTTTCATCTATCTCACTTATTCTTCAGACTTCACAATCTGACTTCCAGCCTCAGCACTGAACTGGAATTATTCTTTCCAGTTACCATGAACCTCTTAATTGTCAAATTTGATGAAACAGGCTTTTCTTGGTTCTAATGCTTTTTTTATCTGATACATTTGATACTGTCAACCACCCTCTCCTGATGAATTCACTCTCCTCTATATTTGCGTGAATTTATTTCCCCTTGATTTATCTCCCACCTGGCTGCCTACTGCTTCTCGGTCTCTTTTGCTGACTCATCATCCGGTTCTCTAGCTGGGAAGGGTTTTCCAAGGTTTGGTTTTAATCCTTTTACTCTTCTTCCTTTCTCTCTTTTATGAACCTCAACAGTTCTCAAGGATTTAATTTTCCCCTCTGTGCAGATCACCCACTGATATATATCTCCATGTAGGAATTAAGGTTAGTTTCTGCCCTGAATTTAAAGCCCCCATCATCAATTGCCTTTTGGACATTTAAAATAGATATCATTGATACATCTTAAACTGAACTAATTTTCTTTCCCCTTAACTCCACTTTTAAATTTCCCTATTTCTTTTGAAACCACCACCATTCAACCAATATCAATACTCCTCCTTGTCTTCCTCATCCTCCCCCCTCCTCCTTCTTCACTTCCTCCCTTTTCTCTTTAAGACTGGAAGGTCAACAGCCACTCATGTGTCTGATCCCATTGATGATCAGCACGAAAGTTTTGACCCACTCTATTTCTTATGTAGGTCATATAGCCTTTCTTTAGAAACCCTAATTGCCTCCAACCCTGTTACTATCTCAGTACAGAAATTAGTGCAGATATCTGATTGGCTTAACCCTACTGAAGCTCAGAACTCCCTACCTCAAGTGATCCCCTAGACTAAATCTACCCAGTATCAAGTTGTATAGGCATGTGCCAAATAGGGATGTACTGAAGCCAGTACAACCAGCTGGCTCAGGAGAGCTGATTGTTAAGTTTTCAGTGAAACGTTACACCTTATAAATTAGGACATGCTACAAACCAGGGCTTAATTTATTGTTGTGTGGATTTTGTAGATTTAAGAATGTGGTAGAGAAAATGTTAATAATACAGATCAAACTTAAAAGTGCTTGCATAGGGATAGCTAGGTGGCTCAGTGGATAAAGCACCAGCCCTAGATTCAGGAGGACCTGAGTTCAAATCCGACCTCAGACACTTGATACTTACTAGTTGTGTGACCCTGGGCAAATCACTTAACCCTCATTGCCCTGCCCAAAAAAAGTGCTTGTATATATATATATATTTTTTTTTCCCTACAAAGCCAGTTGTTAAACATTTGCCAGAACATCCCTGGTGCTACCACATCTAGCTTTAAAAATATTTTATAAAATAATGATTATCCAACTTACACATCTTCCATTCTCTACTTGTGCCAGTGATTATTTTTAATCTAGCATAACACTATACATTTATATAGATTGTCTATTGTTTCAGTCATTTGAGAACTTCCATTTCTGATACCTTCTCTAGCCTGTGAAATCCAAGAAACTCCAACTGTTATTGCATTGTATTAGAGAACACAATCTCCCATTCCCCAAATGGCACCTATACTAACCTTGCAAACAGGATACAGCTTTAGCTATGTTGAATTTCTCTGAGGAAGAGCATTGGATTGAATGCTTTTCTTGGAAATGTAAACTGTCTTGCTGCTTATATCTACACATACATGACTGCCCTCATTGTTTGGGCTTGGATTCAATAGGTACTTGTAAGGCAATAGAAGTGAGGGATTTTTTTTTCTACTGGCAGAATCAATGTATGTTTTCTTTTCAATATTTGTAGTTGTTATAGTGTGCTCAGAAGTGTGGGAAAAGAACTGCCGTGAGGAGAAAGCTAGAATACCATGGAATCATTATGGATATATGAGTTACATTGCCCCAGCTGAATGCTCTTCCCTGCCTGCCTGTCACTAAAGGTGCCATATTGATACAGGGCATCCTCTAGTGAGTACAAGCATGTCTAGGCAGGTCTCAGGCTTTTTTTTCAAGCTTTGATTTAGGTCAGGCTTAAAATGGCTACAGTTTTCATAAAACATCCTGAAATCTTTAGGAAATGGAATTCTATGAAAATTTGGGGCTTTCAACAAATAGCACAACTCTAAAAATGCTCAACAGATTTGAGCATGAGATTATAAGATGATAAGGGTTACAGCTACGAAGGACCATGGAGATTGTCTCAGTCAGTCCCCTTATTGTACAGAAGACACTGGAATCTAAAGAGGGGAAGGTTACTTAGACAAGGTATTATCCTATCTTTTGACCATATTTTCATTCCCCTGAATTCATTAAAGCTTTAGGGGGGAAAGCACATTCATGTATGAGATTTATTTTATTACTTATAGGCATTTCTAGTTTTTCCTAATTTATTAAGATAGGTAAAGTCAAATTTTAAGACTCGATATAGAAGGCTCTCACTGGTTGTCAAATTGTAAAGATATTGTAAGAGGGAGTAAAAAATAATTATAATGTATAGATTTGTTCCTTTAAAATAAAGAAAGCAAGAAAGCAGTTATGCTTTGTGCTATATGCACAAACAATTCCCACAAATTGGCCTTTTCCTTCTGACCTCACTTTTTCAACATTCAGTTTTCCAGTTTATTTATTTATTTATTTTTCCCTGTGTTGTTTTTGGTTTTTCTGCTCATAAGTATATGATTTGTTCCCTCCCTCTACCCTACACTGAAACATCCTGGTAGACATACAATGGGCTGCATCCTATAATTTTTCACGTTCATTTCTGAATTCTTTGAATCACCACCCCTGTCTTCTCCTTTTATGTTGGAGTTCATTGTTCCAATGATTACCATTTGGCTTCCCCTGAAGATCTAACATTTAATTATGCATTATAAGGTCTTATGTTTAACAAATATTCTCTCTATCCTGTCTAAACCTTGTTGCTATCACCCATGGACTTCAGGTCACTCTCTTTCCTCCCCAATAAATGCAGTACCTGGCTCACAGACTGCATCTCAAAGACCACCTGTTCCCCTTTCCAACGTTCTTGTTCACTGATTGACACTGTTCTAATTTTCCAGCTCTTATACAAGGAAATTACCCATTTTTCCTTGTCTACTTTGCTTACTAATGTCTTTACATTCCACAAATTATCTTGCTTCTAACTTATTTGATGAACAAAGTTGGAGCTAGCACAAGATATCTAATTTTCTTCTTTTATAGGAAAGCAGGAGGGTAAATATCAATTCCTGACCTACCCTCACACTCTCTATCCAGCCTATGCTTTCCTCAGGTCGATCACTAAGCCTTGATCCATTGCTGTAAGACCCCTATCTTGAGTAACCCTCTCTCCAGGATGGAGCAGACTTCTCTGCCTCCAGCAAAACCACAAAAGCTTCATGTGCTAGTTGTTCCTTGTTCTGCCCCCATAGTATACTCAGCCTTATCATTTAATTTCCTCTGTATATTCTGGAATTAGAAGAACTGAAACAGAGACACTAGTTGGGTGACTGTGGGCAAGTCCCTTTTCCTCTATGAGCCTTTTTTTCTTAGCTGAACAAAGCAGGGATTGAACCACAAGAAATACATTTAGGGACAAGCCTTCAGGGCCTGTCATAATGTCATAATGTCCTAAAATGCTTGAGTTACGCAGGTGATTTTCTGACATTTCTGACATTGAGTTAATCCTAGAAATTAAGAATTAAACTTCAAAGAGGCTTATACCAGGGGAAGCATCCAGAGGCTTTATGCATTTGGGAAGCTTCACAGAAACTCTAAAAGGAGAGCTAGGACATCAAGGATTTTATGGGAAGGCCTGACTCCCCAGTAAATGTCAGTTGCCCAATAGATTATCACAAAAAGTCAATATTGTGATTATGAATCACTATCACAGTATAAATAATAAACCCATCCAAGTAAAGAGAAATCAAGGAAGTTATACTGATTAGAATGTACCAAACAATACAACAAATGAATGAGCTCTTCCTCTAGAAATATGATATATTAGCTACACCAAGAGAGAGAGTCCTCAGTCTCCACCAAGGGGAAATTCCCCAGAGTATCTAGGAAAGGAAGCTGGAAATCAAGGACATACAGAGTACTAGTCTCTATATCTGTCTTCCTGAATCCGTTCTCTCTCCAGGTCTTTTCCTGAGGACAGTCTGGAACCACATGTTTCTACTCTCAAAATAGAAAACAAGAAGCTCTCTCCTCTCCCAAAATCTTGAAAATTTGTCAAGGAATGAAGCAATGAGTAATTATTCTATCAAACAAGAAAGAGAATCTTATACAAATGTACCAGGCTTAAACACTGAGGTATGTGTCCCTACCTTGTTGCTATTATATCTAGATAATATTGGCCATTATCTACCCCCAATAAGTTGAATATATTTGATTCTCAGTCTTGTTCTCCAATCCAACCCTGACACCTTTTCAAAAACTTGGCCTCTGAGTCACTCAACCTCCTAATCTCTCACAAATCTTTGTTTCCATTTTTGCTAATGATGCACAACAATCATACCTCAGATCCCAACCCCCAATTCCCTATTGCTCAATAGATTTGCCCTATTTCTGGAATATCTAACTCTATTTCTCCTCTTTAGAGTCTGTATCCCTTAGTAGAATATATACTCCTTGAGAGCAGGAGATGATTTCTATTTTGACTTTGAATCTTCAGCACCTAACTTATTTTTTTCCCAGTTGAAATGACAAATTTATTGGCTCTGATTTATAAGATTACTTACAATTAATGTTTTTTAAAAATAAAAATATTTTATTATTTTCCAGTTACATGTAGAGATAGTTTTCAACATTTGTTTTTATAAGATTTCCAATTTCAAATTTTTTCTCCCTCCCTCCCCTCCTTCCCCCTCTCCCCAAGACAGCAAGTAATCTGATATAGGTTATATATGTATAATAATATTAGACATATTTCTGCATTAGTCAAGTTATAAGAGAAGAATCAGAGCAAAAAGAAAAAAAAACCTCGAAAAATAAAAACAACCACACCCAAAACAAAAGAAATAGTATGTTTCAATCAGCATCCATATTCCACAGTTCTTTTGTTTTTCTGGATTTGGAGAGCCTTTTCCATCATGAGTCCTTTGGAATGTTCTTGTACCATTGTATTGGTGAGAAGAATCTAGTCTATCACAGTTGATCAACAAATAATGTTGATGATACTGTATACAATGTTCTTCTGGTTCTGCTCATCTCACTCATCATCAGTTCATGCAAGTCCTTCCAGGTTTCTCTGAACTCCTCCTGCTCATTGTTTCTCACAGCACAATAGAATTCCATTACATTCATATACCACAACTTGTTTAGCCATTCCCCAATTGATGGACATCCCCTCAATTTCCAATTCCTTGCCACCACAAAAAGAGCAGCTACAAATATTTTTGTACATGTGGGTCCTTTTCCTTGTGTGTGTGTGTGTGTGTGTTTGTTTGTTTTTGCTGGGCAATGAGGATTAAGGGACTTGCCCAGGGTCACATAGCTAGTAAATGTCAAGTGTCTGAGGCTAGATTTGAACTCAGGTACTCCTGAATTCAATGCCAGTGCTTTATCCACTGCGCCACCTAGCTGCACCCCTTTTTACCTTTTTTATGATCTCTTTGGGAAAAAAGTCCTAAGAGACCATGGTATGCACAGCTTTATAGCCCTTTGGGCACAATTCCAAATCAGCACGTACTTATTATCTTTCACACAGTAAGTGCCTAATCAATGCTTATTGAATTGAATTCTAAAGTAGTCTTTTTTGGCAAACATTTTCTCCTAGCTTTCTCTGGTTCCCCTATTGGCTTACCATCAAGGCCTACAAAGAACACAAATACTTGTGCTGACAGAGCTGAAGCCTGTGCAAAGGAGAAGAGCAAATTCAGGAGTAGAGGGAATAGTCAGAGAAAACTGCATTTAGCTGAAATCTATATCTATTGTTTCCAGAAGAAGCAAACCCTTAGTGAATCTGTACATATGGCCAATGTGCAGGCAGCTCCACTTCTTACATCATGAGCTCCCCTAAGAGCATTTAAAATATGATTTGGCCTACAGAATGTCAGTTTTAAAACACTGATTCAATATGACACACACACATGGACTTCACTTTAGGCAATAAATGTGTTTCAGAAAAACCTTTGTATAAATCACATTTTTGTAAGTCAAATCACATTTTAAATACACTTAGGGGAACTCACAATTTAAGGAAACCTGTAGTGAATCCATTCCTGAAGTGAAAAATTTTTTCATTAAGTGATTTATAATGAATTAATTTATCTGTCTTGTAAAGCCAGATTTTATAAGTGTATGCACTTTCTATTTCTTTGAATAATTAGAATTCTTTCCAGTAGGACATGTCCTCATGTTACATGATCCATATACATATAATATGTACATGCATAAACATATACACATATAGCATCATCTTCACTCAGTGAGAAAGAGAAAAGAAGAGAGGTTTCCACCAACTGCATTTTTCTTTCTACAAGATACCATCGTCCTTCTGGGCTGTTTCCAAGCTGGTACTCCAGCCATCAGGGCATCTAGTTGGCACAGTGAATTGAGTGTCAGCCATGGAGTCTGGAAGACTCCTCTTCCTGAGTTCAAATCTGGCCTCAGATACTCACTACCTATGTAACCCTGGGCAAGTCACTTAACCCTGTTTAACTCAATTTCCTCATCTGTAAAATGAACTAGAGAAGGAAATGGCAAATCACTTTATATGTCTGCAAGAAAATCCGAAATAGGGTCACAAAGAGTCAGACACAAATGAAATACCTGAAAAGCAACAACTCCAGTCATTTTTCTCATCCCCTTAGCACTATAGCTTGGATTCTGTAATGCCTAGGCTCTGATAGGTGAGCTTTCACCTTATTATGCACAGGACTAGGCCACTTCCTGGCCATTATCTCTCTTTTACAAACTTTACGGATCCATCATAAGAGAAGGGTGGGGACTTGCTCACAATCATATAGCTAGCAAAATGAGGGTCAGAATTTAAGCCCAGGTTTTCTGACACCAACTCATTTTTCATTCCAAGTTTCCTATAGTTTCAAAAAAAGAAATAGACTATTCAGGTTTCTCCAGAATTTTTATATATATATATGTATGTATGTATGTATATGTATATGTGTGTGTATATATACACAATACACATGCATATATACACATGTGCATATATGTGTGTGTGTGCACGTATATGTATATGCAAGCATATATGTGTATATATATTTATACATTATATGTGTGTATATGCATGTAGGTGTATATATGTGTGTATATATACTTTTAACCTGCTATCATCTGTTTTCCCCACTTAAAAGTATTTTATCTTTTTCTAATTAAACACAAAGCTAGTTTTCAACATTCACATTTGTAAGATTTTGATTTCCAAATTTCTCTCCCTTCCTTCCTTCCTCCCTGCTGTGATTTTTTTAACTGGCTGGCTATCTGAAAAATTATAACTTTCAATAGCTATCTGTAACTTTCTATAGCTCAAATTAGCTGGCTCAGCATCTGAAAGCTGTCTGCCTATCTGTAGGCTGTTAACTGCCTAAGCCAGTCTGTAAGCTCCTATCTGCCTGGTGGTTTAAAAAATCCCCCAGGTTTGTTAAGCCCTGTGTGGGCCAAGCTGTAAGGGCCTGCCCCCTTCCCAACTGCTTCTCCCAGACTGATAAGAAAAAGCCTCTTTTCAATTAAAGCAAAAACAGGGATTATTGACATGTAACAAACTTAGAAATAAATGTAGAAAAGCAAAAAATATACGACCTGTGAACTTCAATACATGAACTCAACTGCTTCCTATCCCCCTGTGTGTCTCTCACTCTGTGGGTGTGGTTGCCACTGCCACACTGCCTGTGCTCACACCCCTGAGCAGCTTCTCCTTCTCTGGTCACAACCCCACACCCCTTTTAGCCTGAAAGCCACCCTCATTCAACTCACTGGAAACCCCTTCTTCTTTTCTCATCAGCAGCCTATTTCCTTCTCAGGTCCCCTGCAACTGCCGCTCTTTCCTTCTCTGCTCCCCCCACCATCTAATTTCCCTGGTATATAAAAGGCCTCTCTCATTGGAAACTCAGAGCCAAGCACTCACACATACCAAGCTAATTGGTTGGCAGCCCTAGAGCCTTGGCCAGGGGCTCGAGGGAGCCATGCATACCATGCCCAGGGCTAGAGGGAGACATGCCCCCACTGGGTGCCCAGGGCCTCTGCAGAGGCCACACTGCTCCATGTCCCGGGCCCTGGGGGTTTTTATCCCCACCACTTAGCCTGGCTCCAAGGCCCCCACAGGGCTTCTGTAGCTGAAACAGAGGGGGAGGGTAAGCTCCAGCCTGACTCACACAGAGAAAAACCTTGAGGGCCTAAGGCTTTCTAATATTAGCCAAAGGCGAGGTCCCCAAACCAATTCTTACACTTCCCTCTGCTTTCCCAGTGACAGCAAATAATCTCATATAAGTTATATATGTACAATCATGTTAAATATATTTCCACATTAGTCATGTTGGGAACAAATCAAAACAAAACAGACAAAAAAAACTATAAGAAAAAAAATTGAAAATAGTCTTTTTTGATCTGAATTCAGACTCCATAGTTATTTCTTTAGATATGGATAGCATTTTCCATCATGAGTCTTTTGGAGTTTTCTTGGATCATTGTATTGCTGAGAAGAGGTAAGTCTTTCATAGTTGATCATCACACAATTATTGTTTTTATTGTGTATAGTGTTCCCCTGATTCTGCTCATTTCACTTAGCATCCATTCATATATACTTTTTTTTTTAAGTGAGGCAATTGGGGTTAAGTGACTTGCCCAGGGTCACGCAGCTAGTAAGTGTTAAGTGTCTGAGGCCAGATTTGAACTCAGGTACTCCTAATTCCAGGGCCGGTGCTCTATCCACTGTGCCACCTAGCTGCCCCCGTTCATATATACTTTAAATTTTTTTTTCTGAAATATGCCTGCTGATCATTTCATATAGAACAATAGTGTTCCATTCCCTTCATATACCAAAACTTGTACAGCCATTACCCAACTGATGGGCATCCCCTGAATTTCTCATTCTTTGCCACCACAGAAAGATCTGCTATAAATACTCTTGTACATGTGGGTCCTTTTCACTTTTTTATGATCTCTTTGGGATACAGACCTAGTAGTGGCATTGCTGGATCAAAGGGTATATAGTTTTATAGCCACTTGGGTATAGTTCCAAATTGCTTTCCAGAATGGTTGGATAAGTTCACAACTCCACCAACAATGCATTAGTGTTCCAATTTCCCCAAACTCTCTCCATTTATCATTTTTCTTTTCCATCATATTGACCTGCTAACACTTTAAAAGTATTTTCTATAAATTTGCCAGGATATGATATTCTATTAAAATAACATGATTTTTATGAATTGTTGAATTTATTGATGGCACACCTATAAACAATAAAGGCTATTGATGCATGAAATTCATTTATGAGAACATGCTCATTACTAACACATTAAAAGAAGGAAAGTGTGTTGGCATTCGAGTGATATACAGTAATGCAGATTATAAGAAAGTATTCCCTGTCACAAGAACAAACAGAAACAGAGAAAAAAAGCTTAAGTCACAACATATATAAAAGATTTAAAAGAAATCATCATTTTCTCCAGACAGTTTCTATTTTCAAGTGTAGGGGTGAAAATGAATGCCCATAGAATAATTTAAAAGCAGAAAATTTGTCATTTCAGGGCTCACATGATAGCCAAAGAAATGACCTTTGGAAAAATCTGAATGAGGCCAACTCTGACATTGTAGTTCAGCAAAACATGCTCTGGTCCTAGAGTCCATAGATGTTGGTTCAACTCCTGGCTTAGCCATTCATCTTCTGTGACAAACTAGGCAAGTTTTTATTTTATTTTTCTTGATCTTGGTTTTCTTCATCCATAAGAAGAAGAAAATAGCCATCTAAGTAACTCATAGTTGTTGTAAAATTTAAAAGAATTACTTTGTATTCCTTTAAATTCTATAGAAAGGAAGAGGAGGGGGTTAAGGGAAAGGGACATACCAAATAGACAGAGTGCTTGACTGAGTCTGAAAGCCCTGGACGCTAATTCTGCCTCATACACTTTCTAGCTATAAGACCCTAGACAGATCATATGGCCTATCAGTCTCAGCTTCCCATCTTTAAAATGGGACTAGTAGTAGCACCTACCTCATAGGACTATTAGGAGGAATAAATAAAATAATAATTTGAAAGTACTTTACAAACTTTAAAGCACTCAACCAGTTATTTTTATTAATAATTTCATTTATTATTTATTATAAATGATAATTTTATATTGTCTTATCAATATTTGTTATTGTTATTGCAGAAATGTGAGTTGTTGTTGATGTTTAATCTGATTTGTGAAAACAGGGGCGGACGTTTGGATAGAACCCTTAAATTGACCACTTATATTTATCCTATCCAGGGAGAACATGATAAAAATCTCTATTTCTTTGACATTTAGAAACACAGACATAGTTTTCTTTAGTTGTTATATATGGAACTCAAAACATACCTGCAGAGGGATCTTTGTTTTAGATGTTCCTTTTCTTTTCTTTCTAGAATCAAAGTTTGGTGTGTTCCTCAGAAGGCTGAGTAGCCACAGTACTGAGCTTTTGAAATACAACTCTTCTGAGATTCAAGGAGAATTTAAAACATAGGACTTTAACTACTCAGATACTACTTTAACTTCCATCAAGGTTTGTGGGCTCAGAAGTTGGCCAACATTTTCTTTAAAGAATATGAAAATAAAAATCTCTAAGGCCTCTTTGCAAAGCAATTGTGATGGTCTTTGTATGATTTTTAGGTACATAGTTTAAGGTTATCTTTTTTTTTTCCTGGAAAAAAAAAACACAAAGAAACAAGGAGTCTCACATTCCTCATCCTCTTGAAAAATTAAAAAGAAAACATGTTCAGGAATAAGAAAGCACATTACCAAAGAACAGTAAATAATGCCAAACATTTTATAATACCTTTTGTCCAGTAAAGACAAGATTGAAACATTTTGATTACATGAGTTCAAGGTTGTTTACTGTGACACCAACAGAAGAGAGACATTCATTGGAAAGATATATTTGTGTCCTTGATTTGCAAGTCACTTTCAGGGCTTAATTCAGAAAAGAAGCTCCCTTAAAACTGAGTAAGAACTGATGCATTGAAATTAAAAAAATAATAAACCATGCTATCAAAGGTATTAAGTTTTCTATCAGAAATGCAATGGATTTGAGGTCTAGGGAGGTATCCTAAATGTAATGATGTTGGTTCTGGGAGGAGGAGGAGCAAAGGAAGAGAAGGTGAAGGTGTTAATTCTTCTCTTCAGAATTGTGCTAATTATATCACATATAGATAAATATAGTTGATATAGTTGCAACTATAGATATAGATTAGATATATAAATATGTAGATATAAATGGAAGTATCATAAGGTACTTCTGTTAATATAATTCTCACTCACCCTATTTATAATTTTTCAAATAGATAAGAACCAACTGACTTTGATTCCTAGGAAGTATGGTATGACTTATAGGCTATAACTGAGAGTAACAAATATTATGCTAATCATATGGACAAAATAGAGACATTAGCACTGGAAAATAATATAGTTAGGCAGAATGGGAACAAGTTAAATGACCAGACCCAAAAATTGAAATAAACTTACAAGGAGGGATTTAGTAGGATACTCCAGGTAATCTTTCCATCTTAATCATTTGTTCAACAGTTATATCATATTTGACAAAAACTGCTGGGAAAACTGGAAAACAGTGTGGCAGAAACTAGGTATAGACCAACATCTCACACAATATGCTAAAATGAGGTCAAAATGCATACATGATTTACACATAAAGGGTGATACCATAAGCAAATTAGGAGAGAATGAGATAGTTTATCTGTCAGATGTATGGACAAAGGAAGAATTTAGTACCAAAGAAGATATAGAAAGCAATACAAAATATAAAATAAATAATTTTGATTATATATAATTTAAAAGTTTTTGCACAAACAAAACTGATGTAACAGACATTATAAGGAAAACAGAAGACTGGGAAATAATTTTTGCAACAGGTATCTCTGATAAAGGCCTCATTTCTCACATACATAGAGAACTGAGTGAAATGTATAAGAATACAATTCATTCTCCAATTGATAAATGATAAAGGGATATGAGCAGGCAGGTTCAGACAGAAATCAAAGCTATAGATAGTCATATAAAAATGCTCTAGATCACTGTTGATCAGAGAAATGAAAATTAAAACAACTCTGAGATAACACCTCACACCTATTCTTGGTCATATATAACAAAAAAAAAAAATGAAATACTGGATGTTGGAGGGTATGTGGGAAAACTGGGTTGCTAATCCACTGTTGGTGGATTGTAAATTGATTGTAAGTTTTAATTGATCTAACCATTCTGGAAAACAATTTGGAATTATGTCCAAAGGACTATAAAACTGTGCATACCCTTTGATCCAGCAATACCTCCACTAGGTTTATATCCCAAAGACATCCCAAAAAGAGAAAAAAAAAACTATTTGTATAAAAATATTTATATCAGCTCTTTTTGTAGTGGCTAAGAATTGGAAATCAAAGGAATGCCCATCATTTAGGGTAAGGCTGAACAAGCTGTGGTATATGATTGTGATGGAATATTATTGTGTTATAAGAAATGACAAGCAGGACAATTTCAGAAAGGCCTGGAAAGACTTTGTATGAACTAATGTGTAGTGAAGTGAGCAGAACCAGGATAAAGTTGTACACAGTGATAGCAATATTGTTTGATGAAGAACTGTGAATGACTTAACTGTTGTCAGAAACACAATGATCCAAGAAAATACCAAAAGAATAATGATAAAGCATACTATCTACCTCTAAAGAAAGAACAGATACTGATTGAACACAGACTGAAGTATGCTCTTTTTGACTTTTTCATTTTTTTCTTTTATTCAAGTTTTCTTGTACAAAATGACTAATGTTGTAATATTTTACATACCTGCACATGTATAACCTGTATCTCATTGTTCTTCCACCTTCATGTCCTTTTTCTTGCAATTTCACATGCCTTGATTGTTGTCTCTCCACCTTTACCTGTTGAATTCCTTCCTATTTTTTCTAGCCCAACTCAAAAATAATATTCTTCCTGAAAGCTTTGCTGATCCCCCCAGGTAATTTCATTTTTCCTTCTAAGACCTAAGATACACTCTGGTTTTTCTAATGCACTTATTATATAATATTGTTTACTTTAATGTTCTATTTGGGACTTTCCCTTCTACTAGAATATACACTCTATGAAGGGCAGGATAGTGATGGATAGTGACTTTTCTCACACTATGCCTGACATTATGTACACACTTCTTTCAAAAGCAAAGTTGGCTTTTGAACTAAGAATCCTGAGTCTTGAAATAAAGAATGATAATTAACACTAACATTTGTCTTTGTGACATATATGGAATTTTGCTAGAAATATATGTCAATAAGATTTCGGGGGAGGAAAAGGAAGACATGCAAAATCAAAGAATTTAGCAAAACACTAATCTTTTGCTTATTTCTCTGTATCAAGTCCCTTCCCACTTCAGCCCATCATTCCCTCAGCCATCAGATTGATTTTCCTAAAGCTCAAGGTTGGCCATGCCACCACTTCCCCACTCAATAAATCTAGTAAATTCCTTTTGCATACAAAATCAAATATAAAATCCTCCTTTTGCCATATAAAATCTTTCATACTTGACTCCTTCCTATCTTTCCAATATTTTTAGGGCTTACACTCAGACCTCAACTCCAATAGGTACATACATCCTTTGTACTTTGCAATCCAGTGATCCTGGCCTCCTTGCATTTCCTTCTACAAGACACTCCACTCCCAATTCTAAGGATTTTCACTGACTGTGTTCTATTCCTGGAACTCTCTCACTCCTCATTTCAGTCTCCTGGTTTCCTTGGTTTCCTTAAAGTATCAACTAAAGTTCCAATTTCTCCAAAAAAGCTTTCCCCCATCCCTCTTGATTCCAGCACCTTCTCTCTGATGACTATCTCCAATTTATCCTGTATATGGCTTGTTTGTATATAGTTTGTTTGCATGTTGTTCCCCTCCATTATTGAAAGTTTCTTAAAAGCAGGGATAGTCTTTTGTCTTTCTTTTTATTCCCATTATTCAGCACAATTCCTGACACATAGTAAGCACTCAATCAATGCTACTTGAATGACTAATTGTCCATATAGAAAAAGATTGACAAAAACAATTTAGGATGATAAGGCATGGATGGGTCATATCATTTATTTTCTCTGGCAGACATTTCATAATAATACTGCAAGCTGTAATATTGAAAGGGATATTTATATTGATGAAATCATAGATCTATTAAAATATTGAGATATAAATTAGCTGTATAGATATGAATAATGCTAATTACAAAGGAGTCATTTACTCATTAAAGCAGGTTGAGCAGGACCTCTAATTAGAAGCAATTTGTTAGCACTTAGTTTAAATTATATTCATTTCAAAGTAATAAAATTGCATTTCTTTAAAATAACATAATTTTGGCTTTTTATTAACCAGTCAAAATTCGTGAACTTGGACTATTATTCTTTTCAATTCTTCAATTAACTCACTGAAAGACTGTATGTCTTCAACTGTTCTTAGGTCACATCTGTTCCCTTGCCACCCCTACAGAGCCTCATCCTGGATTGGTAAAATGAAAAAATCACTGGGCTTAGAGTCAGAAGATATGAGTTCTACTCCTACACATCTTAGTTGTGTGATTTTGGACAAGTAAATTAATGTCTCTGAATTTGTTTGCTGATTCAAAAAATTACCTAATACTGGAGTGGTTTTCCAGTGTTGTGGGAATGTAGTGGGTCCCCAAGAAACCAAATATTCCAACCCCTAAGGACTTTCCCAAGGGAAAAGCAGCTCTGTCTCCCAACAGAGGAATCAGGTGTGGTTGAGGACAACCCTTGTACACTGATAAGCAATACTAAGGTCTGCAAAATGATATGCTAGATATGAATGGGTACTGCATATCTTACTGATGTCCCATTATTCCAAAATCTCCTCCCTGTTGTTTGCATTTCCCTCCCAGTTGTACTGTAATTCCCTCCCTTTCTTTATTTTGTAAACATACAAAAAGCAAAAAGACCTGGCCTTCTCTTACCCAGTGTGACATTTTTTACATAGTGATTCTGTTCCCCACCATATGTTCCTCTCTCCTAATAATTCTCTTTTTATTTTACAAAATTCATGATGGGCCTCCAATTATTTGGGTGAGCTAGCCCCTGAATCTAGGTCACAAGTCCCCTCAATACCTACTTCACAAAGTCACCATGAGGAAACACATTTTAAAGGAAAATAATATGATTGATAGTGACATGGGGCTTCAGATGACCAGATAACAGAACAGACAAATCAAGGAAACAAAGGACTATCAAAGTTTAGACTGGCCAAATAGATATCAGGACAGGCACACCTAAGAAGGGAAGATAAAATTTGATAGCAGGAAAGTCAGTTAGGTATGGCTACTACCTGACCAGAGCTAGGAGACAGAGATAACTCCAGAAGTCAGGACTATTATTCCCCCCTGCCAAAAAAAAAAAAATGCCCCCGAACTCTCAGGAATGAAAAGCATCCAAGCTTTCCCCATCCCACCTGAAAAATGAACTTTCTATTTTCAGGTGATTACTGCATCTACGCTCTATAAAAGCTTTTGCCTTTCTTCTGTTCACCCCTTGGTCATTTTCTCTAGCACCAAATAAAAGACCATTTTAATCCTAATTGGATTGTGTGCAAGAGTACAATTCTTTACAGAGGAATACCTAAGGACCCCCACCACCTTTTCCCTGTGACATATTTCTGGTGCCCAACATAGAGGATACATAGATGTAAATATCTGTCTGTAAACAGATAGAAATATGTGTATATTTATATATGTACATATTCATATGTGTATATGTACATGCATGCAGTCTTTATTTTAAATATTCTTTTTAAAAATTTTGAATTCCAAATTCTCTCACTTTCTTCAGCCCCTCTCCTACCCACTAAGAAGATAAACAATATGATACCCATCATACATGTAAAGTCATGTAAAATATATTTCCATATTAGCCAGCTTGGAAAAAAGCAAGAAAAATAAAGTGAAAAAAATATTTATCACTCTGAATTCAACATGTAGTATTTATGCCATATATATGTGTGTGTTTGTGTTACATATATCTGTATATATTTGTATATGTATTTGTGTGACTAATATCCAATGAAGATTTATTAAGCACCCACTAAATACCAGGAACTGTTCTAAGTGCTAGGAATACAATTAAAAATAGACAGTCTGGGGCAGCTAGGTGGCTCAGTGGATAGAGCACTGGCCCTGGATTCAGGAGGACCTGAGTTCAAATCTGGCCTCAGACACTTAACAATTTACTAGCTGTGTGACCCTAGGCAAGTCACTTAACCCCAATTGCCTCACAAAACAATAAATTAATTTAAATTAAATAAAGACAGTCCCTACCATGCAGGAGCTTAAAATCTAACAGGAGAGACACAGAATACAAAAGGAGGGAGGGAAACAAGCAGAGGGAGACCAAAGGGTACCTGGCACAAGGGTATCTTGTTCCATGGAGTGAATTGAAGCAGAACAGCAGTTTCAGAGTGGAAGAGTGAGCTGAGGGTCCAGTTTCGGACCTCGGTTAAGGAAAGCATTGGGAAGTGTTTGGTACATTACCCTCCATCCCTCCAGCAGAGGAAAGAGGGGGCTAAGAGGGGTAGTAGCATCAATAAAGGCTGGAGTTAGTATCCTAGAATAGGTATATTTGTATGTATGTGTATGCATACACATTCATGTGTCTGTCCCTGTGTGTGGATAGAGAGATGATAGATAGATAGATAGATAGATAGATAGATAGATAGATAGATAGATAGATAGATAGATAGATAGATAGATAGATAGATTATAGATGATGGATAGATATAATTATTATACCTACTTTTTTGAAAAAGGAGCTGTGAGGGATACCAATGAAAGTTTCAGCCTTTAATCAGTCAACTAGTATTTACTCGGTGTTTACAATGTGCTAGGCACTATGCTAAGCACTGAAGATACAAAAAAAAAAAGGCAAAAAAAGGCGGGGGGATTTATGGGGCATTGAAAAATGAAAAACATCTGATGCTTGGGAGAAAGGCTTCCCAGTTCCAAATGTGGCCAGCCCACAGGGAGCTCATATTCATTCAGGAACCAGTAATTGACCATCCTACAAAAGACACCTTTAGCATCTGCACTATTTCCTTCCAGTAAGAGGCAAATTTATCCTCAGTTCATCGAAATTCAGATGCCTGACAGTGCCTCCTTTAGGACACCTGCCCCAGGAGGGTACCTAGAAATAGACCAACCAGAGAAGTTTCTTTAAAAAAAAAACCTTCTCTTGTATCACCCCTGCACAGTCAAAGTGACATTTTCAAATGAGAATACACATTGTGTGCTGTTTTGTCTTGCTCTTTCATTCCAGCTTTGTTAGATCTTTTGTTTCTTTGATGCTCAGAATATTGCACCATTTGGCTCTAAAATCTACATTAGAAGAGCATTAATTAAAGCCAGACACAGTGCAATGGAGACACTGTTAAAATTATGCTTGGAGGTACAATGTAATTAATTTTGTACAAGAGAAACATAAAAGAGAGGGAATGAAACTAGAGGAAATAGCACCACATCTTCACAAAATGATAATGAGAAATACAATTGCAGATTAGACAAAATATAAAAGGACATATGGAATAATTAGACTTCAAGAAGAGAAATCAAAACAAAGGGTAACCTGCTAAGTGCTCATGAAAATTAAATGAAGAACACAGAACTGGTGTGAAAATAGTATTTTCTCTTCCGGTGGTAATGACTTGCATGAAACACCTGCCATTTGAATGGAGAAAGAAGAAACAGATTGTTCAAAGTTAGAACCCCAGCTCCTCCCTTGAAATAATCCAGTTTGATGGAGGCCCTACTCATAGTCCATGAATGACAGAATATAGGTATTTCATAATCCAGGTTAATCATATCCTGTAACCACTTATTGAGCACATTATATGTGCAAAGGACTATGCTAGGTAGTAAGCTTACAAAGACAGACTAACAAAAGTTCCTTCCCTCAAGGAGCTTCCACTCAAATGGGGAGGCATAGCATATAAATAACTAATTAAGTCTATATGAAAATTTGAGTAGCAGGGAGAGAACATTAGCAATTCAGGGAATCTGAAATGATTACCCACAGAAAAAGGTGCATGAACTGAGCCTTAAGAGAAGTTTGTGATTCTAAGAAGCAGGGATGAAGAAGGGAATGCATTCCATCCAATTTTGGGGATGGTTTATACAAAGCAGTCAGGGCTGGGAGAGATAAGTTTGGAGAGCAACAGATGTGCCAGTTTTGGTACAACATGGAAGATATGAAGTAGAGTATTGTATGATGGGCCTGGAAAGAGAGGCTGGAGGAAGAGTTTCTAATTTATCCTAGAGATAATAGGCTATCACTGGAGAGGAAGATTTTGAGGAAAGGAGTGGCATAGCCAGACTTGAGCTATAGGAATATTATTTTGGAAACTGTGGGGAGGATAGATTGGAGAGGAAAGAGACTGAAAGCTGGGAGTACAATCTAAAGAGTGTTGGAGTGGTTTGTAATCAAATTTAAAAAATATAGAACTAGAAGGGAACTTAGAAGACAGAATGCCCCTGTGTTCATTTGTAAAATGAGAAGCTTCAGTATATGGTCACCAAAATATGTTATCCCCCCCAAGTATCAGGAAAATATATAGCACCTAACAGGAGTGTATTGCATATAGTAGGCAAATTAATAAGTATTTATTAAACTGAATAATCCCAAATCAAGTGCTATCTTCTTTAACAAGACTCACAATAAAGGACTTTATTTTTACTTTATAACTGAAATTCAGTATTTCAATTCACTAAATATTTGTTCATATTGTAATTCACTAAATCTGCATTTCAGATTTAGGCAAGCTTGATTTCTTAAAAAAAAACTATAATATTCCTTAGCAATTCATCAAAAAAAAATCTCCTTAAACATGCAAGAACTTACCTCCTAAGGTGACATCCATAGAATAAGAAATGAGTCAAATCACTTACCCTCTCTGGAGGGCTTTACAAATGACACAGCTAAACTTGAGGGGATAGTCACCATTCTCTCTCTGTGTTCTCATTTCCCAGATGCTATTATGAATCAAAATAGAATATAATATATAATTTCTTGAGACACCCCAGCAAACTAAGAGGGCAAATACTTGAAGAATCAGTTCAGAAACTAAAATCTGGATGTTGGACATCATTATCCTGGCAAAATATCAAAGGTTTCTATCTCCTGCAATGATTTTTCTTGAGCTGAACCAAAAGTTTCAGAGCACATGGGACAGAGGGCTTTAGCTTTTAACTTTTACATAAAACAGAATAAAAGATTATCATACATTTAATATTTTTGCTAGTGCTTCTGATAAATTCTCATGTCTAACCAGAAGTGGAATTGGCAAGCCTATGGACTTCTCTTTTATCTATAAGATCATGGGTTCATATATTCAGAGATAGAAGGTCCCTCAGAAGTTATCAGCTCCAACCCCCATATTTTACATATAAGGAAATTTAGGCTTAGTGAGGTTAAGTGATGTGTGTAAGGTGACAAAGCAAAAAAAAAAAAAAAAGTCTGAGGCAGAATTAAAACTCAAGTTTTCCTAATGCTAAGTGTAGCACCCTCTTAAGCTATATTGTCTCATAGAATTGTTTTTTTTTAAATTTAAAGGAAGAGGAATTAGAAAGGAAACATGTATTTCAGCTTTTAAAAATACTTGAGGGGACAGCTGGGTGGCATAGTGGATAAAGCACTGGCCCTGAATTCAGGAGGACCTGAGTTCAAATCCAGCCTCAGACACTGGACACTTACTAGCTGTGTGACCCTGGGCAAGTTACTTAACCCTCATTGACCTGCCCCCCCCCCAAAAAAAATACATGAGTAAGTATCATTGAGAGATAATGGTGTAATGTAGAGAAAGA
Organism: Dromiciops gliroides; assembly: GCF_019393635.1. NCBI lineage: Eukaryota > Metazoa > Chordata > Mammalia > Microbiotheria > Microbiotheriidae > Dromiciops > Dromiciops gliroides. The sequence continues at coordinate 446,024,753 of NC_057862.1, forward strand.
TGGTGTTGGAGTTAGTAAGAATTTAGTTAAAGGTCTGACCTCTGACAGGTACTGGCTCTGTGACCCTGGGAAAACCTCTTAATTCTTTGGTGTCCCAAGCAAGCAGCTTTTTCAAAAAGTAAGCTGAGAGGCAGCTAGATGGTGCAGTGGTTAAAGCACCAGCCCTGGATTCAGGAGTACCTGAGTTCAAATCCGGCTTCAGACACTTGACACTTGCTAGCTGTGTGACCCTGGGCAAGTCACTTAACCCCCATTGCCTGCAAAAAAAAAAAAGAAAAAGAAAAGAAAAAAAAGTAAGCTAAAGAACAACTTCTGATTTATATCAGTAAAAGAAGTTTCTTCACCAGGCACTGATTATTCCAGTGAAATCACTGGTATGGACAAATACGCAAAGGACTATGCATAAAATTGAAGCGGGATAATATCTGTGATTTTCTATTTCTCAGTGAGGACTATGATGGGGCTTTAGGCCAAGAATAACTCATATGACTTAAGAAAGATAAAGGGTCCTATACTCTACTATGACTTTGTATTATACCAGTTATGGTTTCTTTTACATTCTAGTGCCTCCAACAAAGGCAAAGTTCCCAAGGATGGGAGAGTAGACTCTATCTGCCTAGGCACATATGCAGCTCTGGACTGAATCTGGGAGGCAAACTCATCATCATCAAACTCTCTCAATGGTGTAATGTGCTCAGACTCAAAAGCACCCCCACAGTATAGTTGTAGGATCACACAAGCTATCCTAGGGATAGGCGTATAATTAATGGTAGTGGCCACCTCTCTAGAAGAGTGATAACTAATGACACACTGTGATAAAGCAGGAAGAGACAATGCCCAAAGCCCCTGAAACCAAAACATCACTGCATGACTACTCTCTTCTAAGCACTCTGTCATAGAAATGACAAACTGGTCAGTTTGAGGTACACCAATACCATCGCCAGCTATGACTTTGAATAAATGCTTTGCTCTAGGAACTTGTTCCCATCCTGGTGATGTGCAAACCATTTCTGGGGCACAATCCCACTTGAATTCTCTCTTCTCTTATCCCTGCTCCTCTGTCTTCCTTGTTATGCCAACATGTTGCAATTCGGAGATGACACTAACATTGATTGATCTGTGCATCTGCGTGTGGATGTGGCTATGGACAGCCCTGTCCAACACCAAACCCAAATGAAAATTTGCAGCTGCAGCTGCTGCTTGCCAAGTCTATTATAGTTTATGATTCCACCAGCTGTCTAATTCAATGGGCTATATAGTCAGTCCCAATCCTGAGGAGTGCATTAACTCTTCAAAGCCACTAGGAGATCACTGGGTACTTCTATAGTGGACCACTGAGTGGAGAAATGCAGAGGGTTAAATGCAGAATGGAACCCTAGTGGCCAAAAGGAATCATTGCCTCTCTCACCATATTCCTTACTCTCAGGGAAGGACTAAGGAATTGTAAAGAATCTGGCTAAATGAGCTACTCATTGAATAACAAGAAAGAAAGATTTGATTTTTTTTTCAGAAAATATAGTGTCACATTTATTCCACTTTCTGTGACTTATTAAATTTTCTGCTACAGTAATTATAGCCATGTATTGTTAGGGAGGTATAAACACTGAAAGAACTTATTACTGTTGGAGAAGATTATTAAACTTACAACATTTGCCTACAGCCTACCAGTGAAACACAAGCAAAACAAAAAAAAAGTCATTAAAACTCATTTTTTGAAGTCTTCTAGTGTCCTTGGGCTGCGTCCTAAAACAGAGTAGAAAATTGATACTCTGATAATTTTCGTTTACAGGACTTTTATTAACAGCATATCTTGTCTCTGCCAATTAATCTTTGCAAATTTTTACTCATCTTTCTAAATGCTGCCTGAATTCTGATAGTCTAGTGCTTGCTATACCTGCAATGCATGAAAATGCTTCTTAATCTGTTCTGCTCTGTGGCTTTCCCTGAAGAAGCCAAGTGAATTCAAAAGCAGTCAAAATATTTCACCCCCACAAGGTAATGTTGGGAAGGGCAAATCCATTATTGCCATATTAATCAAATGGCAGCATCTCTTTTTAATGAGGCCATAGCCAAGGAAGCAGGTTATATATCTGGAAACCTCTTTGCAGGCCATTAGCAACTAGGCCTATATATTCTCTGCTCTGTTTATCCAAAGGAGGGGAAAGGATTGGCTTCTACACATAAATGAAGTTTCAATAGGGTCAAGCTGGCTGGTGAGGAATAAAAGACTTCTAGGAAATCAAAGTTGATTCAAATTGAAATACTCGTCAAATACATTTCTCACAAGGAAATCTAAGAAAAGGACTGAATGGGCATGGCCTTTGTCTAATAAAGTTCTTTGGTCAAATGAGAGGAGCTGTGAATTTCCCTTGAAAAAAGAAAGTGTGTTTTCAATGTGTCAGACAAAGGTGTAGAGGCTCACTGGGGGAAAGGAATGGAGAATAGCATGAAATGGTTTTGGGTTATGAGGAACACCTGGGCATAGAGCCTTAACTAGGACAGGGTGATTTAGACATTGCCTCATCATAGCACTCAAATATAAAGAGATATACTTCTTACTTCACAAACTCTATGTTCTCTTCAGGTTGCATATCACAGCCTGTGACATTTGCAGCCCATCTACTCCTCCTCTTACCCATGTCAGAAGCCACAGTCCCCAAAGGTTGTCTTGCTGTGCTGAATCTACCTTGTACAGGAGACCTTTCCTGATCCTCACAGCTGCTAGTGATTTCCTCTTTGAGATTGGCTGCATCTACTTTCTATCCACTTGTATATTTACATGCTTTCTTCTCCCTTAAAGTAGTAGTTCCTTGAACATAGGTATATTTTTGCTTTTTTTCATCACCCCCAGCTCTCAGTACAGTGTTTGACATGTAGTTAAATATTGATTGATAACTATCTGACTGTGCTCCTCTCCTGCAGCCCAGGAGCCCACCACTATATCTGCAGTATGTTCTTATCATCCTGGGAAGAAGAGAAATAGCTTATGAATCTTGTGCTCAAGAGAGGCAGTCATCCTGACTTCTAAAATCAAATTCCCTCACACCCATTAAAGCCTACCACACCTCCTCCTGGACTTTAAGATGTTCAGGGATCATTGGCTGTAGCATGAGTACATAAGCCAAAATCTCAGGAAATGGATTATCCTTCCACCGGAACAACTATCTGGCTTATATGTTCTTTTCATTTTACCCCAACCATGTTACACCACAGTGGACCTAGATATTTTCACCAGGTCTTTTACATAGTGACTAAGTCAGCAGTTATGTATACTACCCATTTGACTTGCTCTTAAACAGAGACAATAGAGTTATGCAGGTATGTAAGTCAGTGGCTTCCACAAAAGCCAACTAAAGTTTGTTTTTTGGTTTTTTTAGTCTACAGTTAAGATGAAAGCCATATATGAAGTGGAATCCTGAAGTACTTTTATACCTTCTCTCTCTAAAGTTATGAATAATATTCTAATTGTCAAATATAATTTTTCCCATTCTCATTCTTCTTGACTTCTCTGAAGCTTTCAATACTGTCAATCACCACTTCATGTTGGACAAACTTTTTTCTCTAGGTTTTTATGACACTGCTTTTTCCTGGTTCTTCTACATATCTGACTTTTCCTTGGTTACTTTTGCTACATCTTCCATCTAGGTCATGCTTACTAACACTGGATGCCCCCAGAACTCTCATGTGAAGGCAAATGTTTTCTTATTTTATACCACCTACCATCAACTCCCTGGTTCATGATTACATACACACACACACACACACACACACACACACACACACACACACACACACATCCAGTACTAACCTCTCTCCTGAGCTCTAGTCTCACATTGTGAACTTCCTTTTAGATACCTCAAACTGAATAACATAAGCATATTAAACTCAATATATCCAAAATAGCACTTATCTGTCCCCCCAAATTCTCCCCTCTCCCCAGCATCCTATTACTGTAGAGGGAATCACCATCCTGGAAATAACCCTGCTCACATCTTTGGTATCTTCCTTAACTCCTAATTTTCACTCATACCATATATCCAATATGTTAACACATTGTGTTATTTTTACCTTCACAGCTTCTTTTGTGAAGTCTTCTGATTCATCTTATTAGTTTTCCTACCTCATCTCTTCCCACTACAATCTAACCTCCTCTTAGTTAACAAATTTATTTTCTAAAGCACAACACTGACCAAGTTAAGCTTCTACTCAATATACTTCAATGACTCCATTTTAGCAGAAGGATCAAATGTGAAATCCTCTTTTTAGCATTCACAACCTTACCCCTTCCTACCTTTTCAGTCTTCTTGAAGTTTATTTACCTCCATGCCTTCCACAACTTGCCAGTCCTCACACCCAACTATATGTCTTGTCCCTATATTTTTGCATTGATTGTCCACCTGGCCTAGACTGTTCTCCCTCCTCCCTTTTGTCTCAAGGCTAACCTGGCTTCCTTCAAAATTTACCTCAAATCCTGCCTTCTGCAGGAGGCCTTCCTTCCCCTACCCGCACTGCTAGTCACTTATATTTTTACCTTCTATCTACACACTGTATATCTCTTATGTATACATAGTTGTTTTGCATGTTGATCCCACTAAAATGGGAGTTTCTTAAGTTCAGGGACCATATTTTTGCTTTTATTTATATCTCCAGAAATCAACATATTGCCTAAATATATTAAGTGCTTAATAAAGGCTTTTTGAATGACCGACTCTTCATTGAATTAAAGTAATGGCTTCCTAACTCTTCTCACTCGCCTTAATTTGTATCTCCTGCAATTCATTATATACAAAGTACATATAAAAAATGAAAAAAAAACTTCCTTTATTTACTAATCTGGCCATGTGACTCCCTCCTCAGAAATTTTCAGTAGCTCCCTACTGCCTATAGGATAATATATATAGTCCAGCATTTGAGTCTTTCTATATTATGATTCTAACTTTAAATATGACTTTATAATCATATTCCCATTTCACCATCCATATGTGCCAACCAAACTGGAATGAATAGAAAGCCATTCACACACCTCAACAAGTTATCTCCCACTTCTAGTCCTTTCTGCACATCATTCCTCTTTATGATGAACATAGTTCCTCTTCATCTCTGTGAGTCAAAATTCTACTCTTCTTTTAAAGTTTCACTTAGGTGATTCCTTCATTTTGAAGTTTTCATTGATTTTCTTAGTTATTAGTGTTATTGCCTTTCTCAAAGATTCCTAAAGTACTTCAATCTTTCTTTAGCATCTCTACTCCCTAAGTTTTATTATATATGTATTATGTCTGTATTTACATGTGTATGCAAACATATATATATATAAAACATACACACACACGCACACACACATATATACATATATATATATATATTTCCCTCTACCATCCCACTATACCTCACCTCCTATAGAAAACTAACCTCCTTGATGATAGGAATTAGAATGTTTTTCATCTTTTATATCCACTGTTTAACACAATGTTTTGCATATATTTGGCATCTAACATGATTTTATTAAATTTTATTTTTACTCCTTGTTATGGAACCAGGAGTTACTAAAATGAATGAGTTTTCCTTTCTTTTCCTCTCTTACATCAAAGCTCAGAAAGATGGAAATAATTTTAAATGTCTACATACATTCAAAATAGTGTTGACATTGATCAAACCAATTTTCTTCTATGAGCCTCTTCAGTTTCCTCTTCAGTGAATTGAGATTAATGAATGTAAGGAGGTCTCTGAGGTCCCTCCTTCTTGGACATGCTATGAGTGTAAGTCCTTTTCAATCTCTAGGATTCCTTTTATGTATAAGGTATATAATGTGCTTGGCCCAGACCAATCTTTGGAGTGCTGTTTGTAACTTTTGAATTATCCTCAAATCTTAACCCTCCCTTACCCCACATTTCTAATTGTTTGCCAAATCAAATTAATTTTATCTCACCATTCATTACATCCATTGCCTTCTTTCTACTCACCACCTTAATTCAGGGTCTTATTGAGAAAATTACAATAGGTTCCTACAGTCTTCCTGCTTCAAGTCTCTGCCCCCTCCAAACCATGTTCCTAAGGCATGTCTCACTCTGTCACTCACTTGTTCAATAAAATCCAGTGACTTCCAATGATGTTAAGATCATACAAACTCTTTTATTTGGCATTTAAAGCCTTCTCTCACCTATATTACTGGGTTTATTATATCATTATTGGTAATAATAGTGATCTCTTTCAAACTTACTAGGTAGAGTCAAGGCAAACTATATGTCTTCCTATTCTACCCAGTGTTGTTGTAATAGTGATCCCTAATGCCTCATTTCACTATCCTTTAGAAGAAAAGAGAGACAAGATAAAGAAAGAAGACTCAAACAATCTCTACTCTACTATCATTTAGTTAGAAAAAGAAGCAACTGAACCAAAGTGATATTATAAGTACATTTTCTTCAACTACTATTTCCATTCATTAGGTCAAAAGGTAATATGTAGGTCTATTTAGCTCTACCCTCATGAGAAGTAAAGGGAAATTTTTAATTTTATAATTTCGAAAGTCTGCTAGATCTCAGGATCAGTAGAGGTTACCTTCATTTGCAAGTGAGGTGTGTTTTTTATTCAAGTCCATTCATAAAGCGTTTATTAAGTACCTACTATATTCAAGTTCCCACTCCAGGTACTTTGGATAAAAAAAAAGAGGAAAAATGAACTAATCCCTCCCCTCAGGTTGTTTCAATTTTGCTGGAAGACATAAAATTAAAATATGTAAACACTAATTTCAGGAGAGAGAAAGAGAACAACAAAATATAGGAGAATGAAGGAAAGTTTTCCAAAGGAGATGAAAGCTAAGCTTAGACTTGGAAGAAACTAAAGATTCTAATAGGTGATGGATAGAAAAGAGGGCATTTTTCACATTTGGGATGTGGTGTGAGAAATGGCATGTAGTCAAGAAATGGAATGCCCCATTCATAAAACTGCAAATAGATAAGTTTGGTTGAAATACAGATTGCATGAATGAGAATAATATTAAATATGTGTGAAATGGTCTATAATGGAGCTACAAATAAGGTGGTTCTTCCATATTCATTATCAGAAAAATATCTCTTCATTACAGTTAACAATTCACAAAGACCTTGCTTATTATTCTAGTTAGGACCCAATGGAGGAAATATGGGATATGACATATGAGATATTCACCCACATTCTAAACAGCTAGAAAACAATTAGACATTAGGTGTTAAAGATGATATTACCAAAGATTTATAAGCAATCAGATTTATACAAGTGTATTTAGTTGGGATCTTCATAGGGAATTGGACTGTTATATCAATGATGAAATTTCCCTAAAAATGGAAGTTAGTAAAGCACATGTGGAAAGACATAGTAGGCACAGAAAAAAAGGGAAAGTTATATGTGTAGCTAAAAATAATTTGGGAACTTACAGTGTTCAACTTGAGTGGTGTGATAGCTCCTCTCATGCTTTTCCTTTCCTGTCACAGAGTAAGAAAAGTTGGGCTACAGTACTATTTTTTTCTGGTTTTGGCTCTTTTGCTTCATGTTCAGGAGCCAAAACACCCATAGTAGGAATAGTCTTAGTCATGAAAATACATGCCCTGAATCTATTCATACTACATTCCTGAGTACATATTCTCAAACTCACATGCTAACCTTAGAGGAATATCTGCACCTGTAGTCATGGACCTTGATCATTCAAGGGTTGGCCATTCCTGAACAGAGAATATATAGGTGGAAGAAGAAAGATATTGGTAGGGGGGGGTTGAGGGAGGAGAGATTAGGGTTATAGTGGTAATTCCATCACAATGTAAAGCAATTTTTGTTCTCTATCACATTTCATGGGGAAAATGTTAATATAACAGCTCTTTTGTAGAGGATAAGAATTAGAAATTGAGGGGGTACCCATGAATTGGGGAATGACTGAAGAAGTTGTGCTGTATAATTGTAATGGAATGTTATTATACTAAAATAAATGAAAAGTGGGATGAACTCAGAAAAACCTGGAAAAATTTACATGAACTGATAAAGTGAAGTGAAGAGAACCAGTAGAACATTGTACACAGTAACAGCAGTATTGTAAAATGAAAAACTGCAAATAACCAGCTGTTCACAGCAATACAATTATCCAAGACAATCCCAAAGGATTCATGATGAAAAATACTATCCATTTCCAGAAAAAGAATGAATGTTTCTGAATACAGGTTGGAGCATACTATTTTTTGCTTGCTTGCTTGCTTGCTTGCTTGCTTCCTTCTTTCCTTCCTTCCTTCCTTCCTTCCTTCCTTCCTTCCTTCCTGGTTTTCTTATATAAAATGATTAATATAGAAATGGTTTATATGATTGCACATGTATAACATATATCATATTGCTTACTATCTCAGGAAAAAGGAGGGAGAAATATAATTTGGAAATCAAAACTTTTAAAAAATGAATCGGGAATAAAGCACTTGGAATTCCCTTCCAGTGTAAATATCACTCATTCGACCTCTCTGAGCCTTCATTTCCTTAACAATCAGATGTCCTACCTTAAAGGTTTGTTGTGAGGCTTAAATGAGACACTGTATTACTATTACTATTAATGTTTTAGTATACATTCTAGGAGAAGATTGGCATCATATAAAGAACTTAACACCTGAAGGCAATCATCTCCTTCTATTTAATTCTGGTGCAATTCATTAATCAACTGTGTCATCTGTCCCAGATATATGCAATGATATACAGTCTCTATAGGTAGTTCATCCAACTTCATATCATAAGTTGGCAGTGGACATTCTTCATCCATTTATTTAGTTTTCGTTTGTTTGTTTGTTTGTTTCCTCTGTAGATGATCAGGCCTAACTTGTTTGGATGATTACATGTCTCTTCCAGGAGACTCTACAGTGTTTCACAGATTGATGCAATCAGAATATCATCATCCCTAAACAGGGTTGAGAGCTAAGAATAACTAATATGTTGGATCGGTGTTTGGATACAAAATGATCTTGATGGGTTAGAATGATGCAACAAATATAAGATAAAATATAGTACGATAAATACACATGTATATACTTGGGTTCAAAACTAAATTGCCCAAGAATAGAATGTAAGTATAGCTAGTTTGTGTGGAAAATAAAATAATTGGTGACATTTGTCTTGCACCTTAAGGTTACAAGAAAATTCATGAATATTATCACATCAATACTGTCAAATAATTCAACATTAGTAATACATATGGCTTTATCAGTGGAAATGACATTAAAGAGACATTACCATCTGCTTTGCTGCTGAAACCTAAAGACCACAGGTCTTTTTTATTGCATTTACACCTGAAGTCTCCTATGAAATCTCCTGAAATCTCCCCCATTAGAATGTGAGCTACATGAAAGCAAAAACTATCTGTTTTTCTATTCTTATTGCTGATGTTTATCATGGGTGCTTTGCACATAATAAGTCCTTAATAAATGCTGTTTCAGCTACTGTTTTGTTCATCCCTCCCTTACAATAACTATCCTGTAAGGTTGTTACTATAAGTATTGCTATTCCTCTGTTAAAAATGAGGATGTTTAAACACTGGAGATTTAGATAAGTTAGGGAGTTACAGAGACAGAGTTCAATGCCAGGTTTCTCCAGAATGCAAATCCCATATATCTTTTCACTGTATACCATGCTACCTCTTGGGAAGCTCTGAGATTTGTAGTGTGCTGTGAGCTCAATATGAGTCAATAGACTGGCATGGCAACCAAAAAGAGGTAATGAACTCTTTGGGGTGAATGAAGAAAAGTTTTAATGTTCAGAATGAGAAAGGAGATAATTCTATTATCCTCTATCAGATGTCATCTGAGCTGTGGTCAGACCACATCTGGAAGATCATGTTCCTTTCTGGCATCACATTATAGGAACTGTTTTAATAAATTTTTGGAAAATATCTAGAGGAAAGTGACAAATTTTGGAAAGGCTGTGGAAAAAATGGGACACTAATTCATTGTTAGCAAAACTATGAAACCATCCAACCATGTTAGAGAACAATCTTGGATTATGCCCACACCCTTTGACACAACAATGCCACTATTTGGTCTATTTCCAAAGGCAATTAAGGAAAAAGGAAAAGAACCTATATGTTTTAAAATGTTTGTAGCAGCTCTCTTTCTTGTGGCAAAGACCTATAAACTGTAGAGATGACCATCAACTGGGGAATGGCTGATGAAGTTGTGGTATATGATTGTCATGGAACAGTACTGTGATAAGAAAAGATGAGCTCAATGATTTTAGAAAAACATGAAAAAACTTGCGCAAAATAATGAAGAACAAAATAAGTAGGACCAAGAGAACATTGTATAGTAACAGCAATACTGTTTTAAGGACTTTGAGCAAAAAAGTTATTTTGTCTATTATAAATACCAAAATTCATTATAAAGGGCATATGAAGAAAGATGCTATCTGCATCCAGAGAAAGAACTGATAAATAGAAGTATGTATATAATAATTATATGTTTGTACATATATATACACATACATACACACACACATATGCCTGTTTGCCTATTTGTGTCTAATGGTAGACATCTGTAGGGCAAGGGCAGGGAGGGAAGGGGGAAGAAAAGACATTTACATAATAATTCTGTATATTTGAAAGGAATATTAAGTTGCACATAATAGATTTGCAATTTCATGTACAATCATCTTTTTGATTGTATTATGTTATGGAAATGCTTGTTTTATTCCACAAATTCAAAATAAAATTCAAAAAAAAATTACCCCCAAAAGGAAAATATCTAGAGGAGGGCAGACAAAATTAGGATGCCATGAGAAACATCAGCATATGAAAATTAATTTTAAAAACTGGTCCTATTTGGCCTGGAAAAGATATGACTCAAGGAAAATATGGTAGCTATATTCCAGTATTTTAAGTGTTGTTGTGTGGGCATGACTGAGACCAATGTGTAAAAATTTCCAAGAAGCAGATTTCAGCTCAATGTAAAGAAAAACAAAACAGTAACTGGTGATGTCTAAAAACAGAATTGACTGTCTCATTAGGCAGTTGGTTGGTCAGCACTGGAGGTCATTGATCAGAGCCTAGACAACCACTTGTTATGGATTTTTAGAGAAGATCCAGGCTCAAATGAAGGTTGGAAGTCCCTTTTAACCTCTGAGATTCTGCATTTTATGTAAAAACTTTACCTACCTCCTAATTCAAGCAGTAATTCACTGCTTCGATCCAACAGTTATGTATTAGGTACCTATGGTTCAAGGCACTGAGTAAAATATGAGTATTGAGTACCTACTATGTGCAAAGTGCTGTTAGGTGAAGTATAAAATTAAGAAAAAACACAGCAATTCAACAATTGTTCAGCAATTATTGAGTACCTACTATGTACTATATACATTCTATTAGGTGCTTCATATACAAAAACAACATGAAATAATTCCTCAAAGCACTTACAGTCTTCTGATGAAGAACAACATGAACACATAGAAATAAATTGCATGCAGAGTAGATATAAAGCACTAACAAATGGAAGGGGAAGACCAGGAAAGTGGAAGGTGGGACCCAAGCCAAGTTGTAAAGAAAAATAGAGATTCTGTGAAGGAGAAGTGAGGAAGGATGACATTACAGGCATGGGGGACAGCCTGTGCAAAACACAGAAAGAATTAGTTGAGATGCCTTGTACAGGGAAAAGGAACTGAGCCTGTTTTTGATTGAATACAGAGGGTATGAGGAGGAGAGTTTGTGATGTGTCTAGAAGATAGACTGGGAGAAGACCATGAAGGGCTTTAAATGAGAGAGTGTATGTTATCCCACAGGCAATAGGTAACAGTGATGCTTCTTGAGCAGGGGAATTACATGGCCAGATCTATTCTTTAGGGATGTCAATTTTTGATACCTCTAGGGAGAACAGAAAGGAGATGATATGATGTAATTAGAACAGTTGGCAGTATAAGTGGAGAAAAAGATGCTGTTGAAGGAGGATTTGGAGGATTTGGCATGCGCTTGAATGCACGTAAGCTGGGGTCAGGGAGGAGGAGTTCACAAATCTTACAGTATGGTAGATTTTTTCATTTTACCATATGTGACATACTTTCTCACTTCATATGATACAAGAACATTAAATCCAAGAGGTACTCCATGGATCATCTAGCAAAGTCCTTCATTTTATATATGAAAATATGAACACTAAAGAGGTGTAATGGTTTCTTTAAGGTAACACTAAGAGTAGTTAAAAGACCTAAGGACCTCCATCAGACTCCATGTCTATCATGTTCTCCATGATACCACAGCAACCCTTCCAACAGGCAATGTGTCTGCTACTATTACCAAATTATAGACAAGGAAACTTGTTTCAGGTCATATGACCAGTTAGAAGCATGTTCACTAATAACCATTATTTTTGTAATTTTTGGTGGGAAATAGAGTTTTTCAGATATCTCTAGCATACTAGGAGGATTTAGCAGGTCAAAAATATTTTGGAGCCTAGTTTAACATATGTTGTCACTATGAACCGAGAACCACTATTCTAGTTGCTTCTGGTAGATACATGAGCTAACACCCTCAGGCCCATTTATTCTGTGGCTTTGAAATGGTAGATAAGCACTACTAGCTTCAAATTGAGAAACCCTGTTATTACTGGACATAACTGGTTAGTACCTTCACCTAGGGTATATACATAAGATAGTTTTTGTGTAGTATTTTCACTCTTTCTAGGAAATTGCCTCTGCTCCTAGAATTATGCCTCCTAGTTCAAGATATTATTTTTGTTAATATGTGGCTTATTTCTGGATAACTGGAAGAAATGTAAAAGTTGGTTACTTGTTGTGTTGATTTTAGAGCCCAAATGACCTCTAAACATTTGCTACTTCATTGACCTTTTAAACATTGCAACAGATTAAAAAATAATGAATCATTACATATTTAAAAAATAAATTAACTGACACTATCAAGGCAGCTATTGCCAATTCATTTATTAGAAGCAATGTTGGCCTCAAAAACCAAAATGGATTTTAGATACCACTAAAAACATGTGGTTACCTTGACTGAATAAATCCCCAGTCTATCTTCATTATTCTATTCCCTATTGAAATATTAATAAACACTTAAATATGGGTGAGTTCATATAATCTATTCATAATTGTATTTCAAATTCCCTGAAAAAGGAGAGGTATTCAAAAATTATCAAAAATAGATGTAACCAGGGGGTGGCTAGGTGGCATAGTGGATAAAGCACAGGGGCCCTGGATTCAGGAGTACCTGAGTTCAAATCCGGCCTCAGACACTTGACACTTACTAGCTGTTTGACCTTGGGCAAGTCACTTAACCCTCATTGCCCCGAAAAAAAAAAGTGGATGTAACCTGAGTTAGGCCATTTCAATTGAATTTTTAAATCTGTTACTTTTAAGAAAAATTTAAAATACATACATTAAAATGCATTCCTCTTCAAGATGTTGTGGTATAAGGACTCATCCTGACCAATGACCTAGGACTGCAACAATAAGTGGGAATCAGACCAGATTTGTTGGAGAAAGGAGGGTGTGCTAGCAGGGGACAGGGGTGTCTGAAGTAGAGTGCATCTGTGGCTCAAGAAAGTTTGGAGGATGGATGACATTGGAGTAAGAATATTTGCTGGACATGAGAATTCAGAGTAGTCTTAAAATATGAAATCAGAGGTTGAAGTGGAAAGGATGATAATTATATAAGTTGAAAACTCCTTAAAAAAGGAAAGAGAATGATCTGAGGCTGCTGGAGATCAGCAACAAGAATCTACACTGGATGAATCAGTCAAAGTGGACACCATAAGAGTGATAATAGTTACTAAGTGATAAAGATAGAGGAAAATACTGCAGTGCTAGTGGGTAGCAAAGAGTATGACAAGTCCTTTCGCTGGCCCAGGGCCTAGAAAGATAAAAGAAATTACAACCATCATAGTTGAATGAGTCAGAGATATGACTTCTGGATAGAGCCATGTGTCAATGTGCACAAAAAAAAAAAGATGTACAATGTGATAGATGAAAGAAAAAATAACATGGGGGCATGAATTCCCAAGGGTACAACTGCAAGCAATGGCAGAGAAACAAATAGAATTAGAAAAATAGCAAGATTGAGCTATATGAGGATGTGATTATAAGGAAAAGGTGTTTTCATTCCTTTTTTTTTTAATTTTGTTTTGTTTTGGTTTTTGCAGGCAGTGGGAGTTAAGTGACTTGCCCAGGGTCACACACCTAGTAAGTGTCAAGTGTCTGAGGCAGGATTTGAACTCAGGTACTCCTGAATCCAGTGCCAGTGCTTTAACCATTGCACCATCTAGCTGCCCCTAGGTGTTTTCATTCTGAAGGGAAAAATCTCAGTACTTAGGACTAGAGTAGCAGGAGGTACAAATGATTTAGCCATTGGCATCAGTTGGTTATGCTTTTACCTTTCAGAGTCCTGCTATGATGGAGACCAACACTGATGCTATGTTCCTACTCTAAACATAATAGGAATGGAGTGATAATGACAATTCAGGCTAAAATGAATTCACACATTTCATCATCTGAGTTAATCACATGTCAAGATCATAGAGTCAAGGTACAGTCAAAAGATATCCCTCATGTAGAGCAGGGCTTCTAAAACTTTTTACACTCATGACCCCTTTTCACCCAAGAAATTTGTACATGATCCTGAGTACATAGGTATATGAAATAGGTAAACATAACATTTTACTGTTGCCAAAATTTTCATGACCTCCACATTCAGTTATAAGACCCCCATATGGGGTCATGAGCAACAGTTTAGGTAGCTTTGGCATAGAGCATATAATCAGCTCCATATCAGGTTTGTTATCTTAGATCTTCCTCCTTTTGTCATTCAGACTAGATCTCAAGCTCAGGCACTAGTCCTTTAAGACATTAGTCTCAAATAACTGGTCTTCTGTAACTGGAAAAAGCAACAGTGACAAAATTAAAGCTTGAAGCTGTACACTTGTTAAAACCAGGTTTGCCTTGAGGAAGAAATATAATAATGGATAACCCTCCTTTCTTTGAAAAGGAGGGAAAATATAGAGATAGAATATGATATATACATAATGCTAAAGTTGCATTCTGTGTTGATGGGTTTTGATGAATTTTTTTTCTCTCCTTTTAAATTTTGTTGTTGTTGTTGTTGTTGTTATAAGGGAATGATCTCTGTGTGGAGTATGGCATGGGATTAAGAAATAAAGTTGATACTGAGAAAATCAATGAAATTTCAGGAAAATTTTAAAAATTGCTTTGCCTTGCACATTCTTGGTCTTCCTTAGTAACTTATTCTATCCTCGGGGTTAATACAGATTTGGAGATCTTCAGATAATGCTTGAGCTTGCTCAAGTATAAAATGCTGGCCATGAAAACTGCCCACTGGCATCATCAGAACCAATAACCTGAACACCAATAAAATCATTTTCCTCTATTAGATTTTTCACTTGTTTTTGTTGTTGTTATTGCTGTTGTTGCTATTATGCTCTCTGTATCCCCCATTTGGACATAACATGACACAGATCCCCTTATTATAACATAACTTCCTTGTGGGCAGGGGTCATGTTTTGCCTTTCTTTCTGTCCCCAGTACATGACATATAGCTGGTGCAGAATAAAATGCTTAATGACTTGACTTATTGACAGGGAAGGAATTCTGGCAGACAATCTTAGTAATATCTGTAAAAATTTTTTTGTATTTTTTTTGTTTATTTGGGGTTTTTTTATGCTGAAGTAGCCTTTGAACACATCAGGTTACCTCCATACCACAGCGAGTCATCCCAACAATCCTTTTGATATGGAAAATTAGACTTAGTAGGCTTATATAAGCTAATGCTCTTCTCGTGTTTATGAATCAAATAAATACATAAATAAATGACTCTAAGATCTGTACTTCTAGTGTCAGATTTAATCTTAGGGGGCTACTCCAAACATTATTTCACTTTTGGTCTGTTTAGTTCCCACCCAAAATTTCCTTCAGATGTCTCTGAATATAAATCATGTTTAAGACTTCTCAAATGTGAGTAAATAGGTCCCCAGCTTCTATCTGACTCTGAACTCCAGAGATCATTATCCAAACCCCATTCTGTATCTCCTGCCACTTAATTCCTGATTCTCCTCCCCCTCAATCTTTCCACCCCAAAATTTCATCCTAACCCTACCTAGTCCTCACCATGCCCTCTGGAATGCCTGTTCCATAGATAGCAAATGTCCCTTAATCTTAAATCTATTCCTCTCTCACTCCTTCAATCTACGAGGTCTTACTGAAACATGGCTTCATGCTGATTACATAGCTTCCTTGGCTGCACCTTCATTCATTTTCCTAAGATCACACTGGTTGAGATGTGGGAGTTGGAATACTCCTTGTTTCCCATTGCCATATCCAGCGTTTTCCCTTTCCTCCATGATTCAGTAACTTTTTTTTTTCCTTTGAAACTGATGTTGTTCATATCTACCTCCCCATAAAAATCCTGTGAGCTGTTGTTTATAGACCCTCCCTTTCTTATTACTTGGCTTACAATTTTTCTCTCTTCCCTAACTTCTGCCCTCATGCTATAGATTTCAATATACATACCGATTCTTCCTCAAATACCTTAACCACTCAGTTCATTAACCTACTCACTGCTCATGAGCAACTCCTCTACCCCACCTCAGCCATACATGAAAATGGCCATTCTCTTGATCTTGCCATCACCCAAAATTTGTACCGCCTCCATATCCCCACTTTTTAATGTATTTTAAATCTCTCCCTTTCTAGTGGCTTGTTCTCTATTGTCTACAAACATGCTTATGTTTCCCCTATTCTGAAAAAGCCCTTACATTCCCATTATAATCCTATATCTCTTTCACCTTTTGTAGCTAAGCTCTTTGAAAAAGACTATTGACAACAGGTACCTCTACTTTCTCCCCTCCTACTTTCTTCTTAACTCCTTAAATTCTGGCTTTCTATCTTATGATTCCACCGAAATTATGGAAAGTTACTAATGATCTCTTAGTTTCCAGATCCAAAAGCCTTTTCTCAATCCTCAGTCTCCTTGACCTCTCTGCAGACTTTGACATTGACAATCACTCCCTCCCCTCTGATAGTCTCTTTTGTCTAGGTTTTAGGAACACCAATCTCTCCTTGTTTTCCTTCTACCAATCTGAGTACTTCTTCTTTATCTCATTTGCTATATCAAGAGATTCCATTGTCTCCTGAAACCACATGGTTAAAAGGCCTTCTTAATGCCAACTCTCAGCCTGTATGTGTAACATATGTAATTGTGATGTCTCAATGATAGCATTTATGGCTCATAATGGGGAAGCTATGCCAATGCATAAATTTTCCACCCATACTCCAAGGACTTGGGTCTACTCTTAGGCCTCTAATTTCTAGCATGCGGTGAGTTCTTTCTTCTTATCTCTGAAGAAAAAACAGTAATATGGTAGATGGGTTTGTCCACTTTTATAGGACAAATGTAAAGAGGTAGCTTTGAAATCATTTGAAATCATTAATTTATCCATTGATACCTAGACTTAATAACTCATCTCCAATATAAAGGACACTGAATATGGAGTCAGAAGACTAGGGTTCAAAACCTGCCTTTGTCACTAACTACCTGTGTTTCCCTGGACAAATTACTTAACCTCTCTGGTTCTTCATATGTATAATGAGATTGTACTCTATGGTCCCTTCCAATGCTTAACCTATAATCCTATAAGACATGAATAGAAAAAGTACTTATGCTCATGAGATATCCTCAGCCCTCTCAAGGAGCTACCAATGGACAAGTCTATGCCTTCTATAAGGAGATCATATGGTCATAGACTTTTAAACTTTAATTGAATCCAACCTTCCCATTGAATCCAACCATCCCATTCCACAAGTCCTGAGACCACGATAGATTAAGTCACTTTCCCAGGTCACTGTCTGAGGCAGAATTCAAACCTAGGTTATATCCTGACTCCAAGTCCTGTATTCTATCCATTATACTAAGCTACCTCTTTCTTTTCTTTTCTTTCTTTTTTTTTTGCAGGGCAATGAGGGTTAAGTGACTTGTCCAGGGTCACACAGCTAGTAAGTGTCAATTGTTTGAGGTCAGATTTGAACTCAGGTCCTCCTGAATCCAGAGCTGGTGCTTTATTCACTGCTCCACCTAGCTGCCCCACTAAGCTACCTCTTAAATATAAAATGCCCCAAATATGTTAAGTGCCCTCCAATAGACAAGCTACTACTACTCACATGTAAATTGTCTGAGTAAAATTATTCTGTTCTAAAACAGTGTGTCGCACTTATATGTACTTAAGGAACACCGAGCAGTATTCCCCTAGATAGTTCATACTGTTCCAGAAAGGTTAGTAACAAAAACCCTCAGAAAATGAAAGCAAGAAAAGTGTTCCCTTCAGAGAGTGACCAAAGAAATAAGAAGGTGACAAAAATCCTTGTTATTTGGCATATAGTATTGGCATTTAATTTTCTCTTTTTCAGCATGGTCATTTCTTTTCTCTTTGTTATAAAATTATTAATCCCTGGATTGTTTGCTCTCACCCTTTTCAAACATGAGCAGCAGAATCTCAAGAGAAGCTATCTTTGTAGTTTTTTTTTTTTTTTAATATCATCGGGGGCGGCTAGGTGGCGCAGTGGATAAAAGCACCGGCCCTGGATTCAGGAGTACCTGGGTTCAAATCCGGCCTCAGACACTTGACACTTACTAGCTGTGTGACCCTGGGCAAGTCACTTAACCCCTATTGCCCCGCCAAAAAAAACAAAAATAAACAAAAATAAAAAAATATCATCAACATTATCACCCGGTGAAGCTTACCATGGGAGCACCAGAAGCAGCTTAGCATTGTTGGAGAGCTGGCCTGGAAGACCTGGATTCAAGTCTCACCCCTACATACACTTCCTCTGTGGCCCTAGAAAAGTCACAACCTCTGCATGCTCTAGGTAACTCTCTAAAACTATAATGTGCAGAGAAGGTGACAACCTGCATTGGTAAAGAAAGTTTTAATCATTACCAGAGGGTTCCTATACCAATGAAAATACAGGTCAAATCCCTAACATATTTCCAGTCAAGGATACCTTCCCTTCCTTTTTTATGATTTCTTGAGGGTACATGAATGATCAAGCAGTCTGTTTCTGTCAGACTTGCCAAATTTATGAAATGCTTTCATTTGCTTGCTGATGCCTCATTGGTGTGTCACCCTTTTATTAATGGATGGCTTTCTTTCATCTTAACTAATATCAAATGGAGGAGCAGAGCAAACAGCATGATAGCCAGTGTTGAATAATAAAGCTGCTTAAGGAGCCCCATTCCAATAGAGATAAAGGCCTTCAAATGTATTGTAGGTCTGGTTACTGCTAGATTTCCCAGTTCAGGCAAGGAATTATGCTTCAAAGGAAGCTAGAGGTAAATGTCTTTAACCAAGATTGCAGTTTGTTTCAAATAATGATGGTGCTCGGAACCACCTGCCATTATACTGCCAGTTACTATTAAGCTATCAAAGCTACATTTTCTCTACTTTGATGTGGGCTGCAGGCCTAACTCTGGCTGAATGATAATTAGTTTAAATGTTACAAATGGACCCAGAGGGTATAGAATTGGAAGGGCACCTACTTTTCATCTTGAGATCAGACAGAACTTAATTTTAAGTGTTTCTTGATTGTGGAGATAATGTCCAAGGTTCACTTCATTTCTCTTCAAAGCCACCTCCTGTACCATATGTTTCCTTATCTATATACATGGCAGGTTCCTGTGTTAGATTGTAAACCCCTTGAAGTTGAAGATAATTTTATTTTAAAATTCTATCCTTTGCAGCAGGAAGACAATGTGTCTTAGTAGGCAAGGAGTCAACCTTGGAGCTAGGAAGACCTCCGCCTCTGACTGTGGTATGACACTGGGCAAGTTATTCAATTTCTCAATGCTCTAAACCCTAAGTTGGAGAGAAGATGGTGACTTGCATTAAGAGAGACAATCTTCTCATCCAGAAGTTCCCTATATCAATTAAATCACAGGCATAATACCTTTCTTATATTTAGCATGCCTCTCACCCTAATAAACACTGAAGAAATTGTTTTTTTTAATTCAATTTAAGTCCAGGTCTAGGTGGTGGCATTGAAATGAAGGTGGAAATTATGAGCCACGAAGTATGATAAAAGATGAAATGACATGACTCAATTATAGGAGACTATTAATTAAAATAATAACTATTACACCTCTTGACATCCAACTCAACAAGGTACCATGCCAGGTGCTATGACAAAAAGAAAGAATGAAATGTTTTTCCTCCTTTGTTACCATTTTTAAAATACCTACTACACTCATAAGACTATTATAGACACTGGGTGAGGATATGACAATAAGTAAGACATTGCCCATAGTCTCTAGAGGCTTACTTAACCTAGAGCCCCAGTCTAATTCCCCATAATATCAGCACAAATAATTTGAATTAATATTTATTGAGCACTAGCTTTATTCAGAACCATTTGCCATATTCTGGAAGAAATACATGATTTATCTAATATAGCTAATAATAATAGCTAATACAATGTACCTTCATAGAACTTAATCTAGTAAAGAAGAGTATAAACATTATTATCATCATAACCACCTCTTATATAACGTTTTAAGGATTACAAGTTGCTTTACATGCTTTATCATTTGGCTGGAAAAGGAAAGGCATACCAGAAAGTAAAAGACCAAGAAAACAAGACTGAAGAGTTTAATTCCTTAGTGGAATACTCCAGTAACTGAGACATCAATTCTAATAAAATTATTTTACTTCTTCCATTGTTCTCCAAAACTTTAGCTCCCTGAACACATTCATTACTAGCTGTTAGTCATCTTAACTTGTACATTTGTACAATTTTAAACTTTTAGATTTACTACCTCTTTAACTGACATCTTCATCAAATAATGGCCATTAGTTGAGCATGATGTTCTTAAAGGGGATGATAGAGTAGCAAAAATAAATGAGAATGTAATGTTCAATTGTTGCTTAGCAATAAACTTTTGCCTCTATACTAGCTGTGATATGTACTTGGCCAGTAACTAGTGAATAGCGCAAAATAATTAGCAAATTTCCTAATTTTTCTGGTTTGGGGCCATTATTTTTACAAAGTAGGATCATAGATTTCAGAACTGAGAGGGACTTTGGGGGTTATTTAGTGCAGTACAGTATGAGGAAAACAACATTAGATATAGAGTCAGTTCATATAGGTTTGATTCCTACTTCTGTAAAGGAAGGCCTTTTGACCTCATTTTCCTCATCTATTAAATAAAGGGGTTGGATTAGATGACTTCTAAATTCCCTCCTACCTCGTCCTCTATGGTCTAAGAATCCTAATCTAATTCCAAATCAGAGGATGAATCCTATAGTCCCAACAAGTGATCACCTACCTTATGTTACCGCACCTCTAGTGACAAAACATTTCCTATATCCTACGGCAGACAGACTTCTACATTTGGAAAGATTTGATTATTATAAGGTTTATATTAAGCTGAAGTCAGTCTCTGTACCTTCCACTGATTGATTTAAGCTCTATATACCAGGCCCCAAATGATCAAGTCGTACTTATATTTCACATGGGAATATTGAAAGTGAATGATCCAGTTCACCTTATCTCCTTTAGTCTTCTTTTTTCTGAACAAAATATCCCCAGTTTCTACAAAACATTCTTCTATGGGAGTTTTAAATCCTGGTTAATGTATTTAGAATATACTTTACCTTGTCAATGTCATTCCTAAAATGTAGTGCCCAGAAATGAATATAATAATCCAGACATAGTCTATCAATTACCACTCTTTAGACACCAGCTTTCTGTCATCTGTATACTAATTAATACACTATCTCTGTCTCTCATTGGGCATGTAGATGGTGCAGTGGGTAGAGTACTATGTATGGAACCAGGAAGACTCATCTTCCTGAGTTCAAATCTGGACTCAGACACTTATTAGCTGTGTGACCCTGGGCAAGTCACTTAATCCTGTCTCAGTTCCTTATATGTAAAATAATCTAGAGAAGGAAAGGCAAACTTCTGCAATATTGTGTTAAGAAAATCTCAAATAGAGTCACAAAGTCAGATAGAACTTTAAAAGACTCAATAACAACAAAGCCTACATCTCATTCATTTATATGAAGGAAATAAGGTCATCACATACCTAACTCCTAATTGCTACTGATTTGTAAGTCTGTACTCTTTGGATTTAATTAAGGCAGAAAGTTTCAAAGCCAACCACTCGTATTATTATCCAGTACACATTTCGCTATCAATGAGAGAAGTTAGGTGGCATAGTAGATAGAAAGCTATACTTAGAATCAGAAAGACATGAGTTCAATTCCTGCCTCAGATATTTACTATCTGTGTGGCCCTGAGCAAGTCACTGAACTACTCGGCTAGTTTGCTCATCTTTGAAATAAGGATAATAAAAGCATCTACCTCACAAGGATATTGCAAGGATCAAATGAAGATAATAAATATAAAGCATATATTTGACAAAGCAAGAGGGAATTTCTGTCATGAGCTTTCCAAATTTTAAAGTGATAAATTACTACTAGCTATTATGATATCATTATGAAAGGCTTTCTAACATTCCTTGCTAAAATCAAGATATTCTGTGTTCATAGCATTCAATAAAATATTGCTCATGTATTCTAGTATATCAAGGTTTTATGAGGTTGCTCAAGGGAGTATTCCTTTTACTGATACCAACTATAGCTTGGGAGGTGATTTTCAAGAGTTGGTATGATTGGAAAATTCTTCTATCTTCAACCTACTAAGTGAGAAACTTCTCCAATTTAGAATGATTCTTGACTAAGGAAACTGAGGCTGCTATAGCTTGAGTGGCTTGCCCAGGGTAACACAGCTATTAAATGTCTTGATACAGGTTTGAAATCTGGTCCTTCTGACTCCAGATATAGGACCCCATCCATTGTACCACCTAGCTGCCTCTTTCACTTAATATCTTTGTGAACAATTTAGAAAAATATGGATTGGATGATTATACAATTAGTTGGTCTCCAAACTGGTTGCCCAACCAAACCCAAAGGAGTGTTGATTAATAGATTGATGGGATGATAGTGAAAGCTAACAAATCTTGCCTCCACTTATCTTTCCATATTTCATATAACTCCCTTCACATACTCTGGACCTCCTCAATACCACCATACACACACATACACACACACACACACACACACACACACACCATTCCATCTCCTAAATTTGTACCTTTGTACAAGTGGTTTGCCAAGTTTTAAACTACCTACCTCTTCACCTTTGCCTCCTAGAATACCTAGCTTATTTCTAGACGCAGTTTCAAGACTAACTCCTACACAGTCCCTTTCCTCCCAAGTGTTGGTAATTAGTATTCTCTCACTTAAATCCATTACCAGTTCTCAGCTTGCTAGTTAGGCCTTACCTTAATTTAACAATTGCTAGTGCAACTTTTGAGTATTCTAGCTTCCCTCCACCCATGATGCAAAAGGAAGATTTTGGTGGAGGACTAGTCAAGAAACTGTCCAAAAAAAAAAAAAAAAGAAAAGAAAAAGGTGGGGCTGGAGTAGGGCTTGTAGAGGGAATATGCAAAGTGCATGATGACACTTATTCTTAAGGAATCTGTATTGACTTGTGGTGGGAGTTCTTAATCTGAGATTTTTGTAATTATCAATTGGTTTCCTTGGTGATTCTATCTTATTTATGCATTTCAAAACATTATCCTAAGAAGGTTTCCTTAGGCCACACTAGATTGTCAAAGAGGTCTTCGATACCAAAAAGGTTAAAAAAATCCTGCTGTAGAAGTGGGAACCAGACTCTGTGAGGAGGAAGCAGTATTTTTGCTTCAAGGAATCATTTTATAGACTTACGGGTGCCACCCGACAATAGGAGAAGTGAAATTACTAATGAAAAGAAGAAGAGATGAATAGTGGCATTTCGTGATTCTTTGCTAAGGGGCACCAAAGTAGCCTTTTGTGACAGAAAAGCCCTAGGTTTGTCAAATATATTCACTTCTGGAAATTCACAAGGGGGCAAATAGCATCAGTTGTTAAGGAATCAGTGGGAGGAAGGAATGGAGGACACAGACAAGATAGAGGAAAAGAAGAAATAGATTGTTGTAGCAGGAAGGGATTGATTTTCCCCTGGTATTTGTACCCATGCTGGCTTTACAAATGTGGGACAGAACTTAAATGGAAAGAATGAATAAACCCTTTTAACAAGTGAGCTGTTTAGGTCATTCAGTCAACTTAGACTTTAAAATTTCATAACATAGAAAAAAACTAAAGGGAGTGAAGTTGATGCAAATTATTTATTTATATGTATGCAGTTCTTTGGGCTTATGAAATCAAGGTACTCTCCATGTTCCATGGTAACCAATGAGCATTAATCTTCTGACCTATTGTCTTCATTCATAGAAACTCTTTTGTCAGACTGGATGTAATTCCACCTCCCTGGCATTCATTCATTGCTTCAGTTCAGTTGTGCCAGTGGCTTCCATTCAATGGTCCCCAAGAGCCAGTCAGCAGGAGATGAGGACAGAACTAGGACACATCTTTCTGACCTTCTTCAGGAGGGAAATGCTTATTAGCATAGAAGAAGCTAGTCATTTATCCATTTTACAAATTAAATATTCATGCAGCTGTTTACAGTGTTACACACAGCTCATCAATGCAGCCTTATCCTTGTACATTATCACTTTCAAGGATGAAGTTTTGCCCATAGCCTTATAACTCCTTTTTGTAAAAAACAGATTCCACTTTTCTGCTTGCTGATGATACAAAGTCAACTGCAAGTCATGAGATATGTAAGAGGCAACTTGGCTCTGAAGTGTTTAGCCTAAAGCCAATTTAGTAATACGGTTAGAAAACTTGAAGCAAACACAATACATATGTAGATTACAATGTTGCTGTTGTTTGTAAAATCTACTTTCGCAAAATAGACCCAAGCTGGAAGGGAAAAAGAAATACATTTTAGCACAAAATGCATTTAAAGCAACAGTACCATTGAGTGAATATGGGAGTGTGTGAAAGAAGATGACCAAGGTGTTTATGAATGTAAAAGAAAGGAAATTTAATATTTTACTTAAAATTATTAATATGAATGGATTGTATCTAAACTGTGATTTCTCTTCAGAATAGCAACTAGACCTGTGACTTCACTGATAGAGGGAAATATTTGTTAGAAATCCCCTTCTACCTATGCAGGACAGCACTTTCTCTTCAATTTAGAATCTTAGAGAATTGTTTAAAGCACTGAGAAGTTATGTTGCTTACCCTGGTTCACACATGGTCAGAATATGTCCAACTTGGTACCAGAACTCAAGTTTTCTTGAGTCCAAGTTCTCCATCCATTATTCAATACTGATTCTTACAATAACTATACCTGTGTAGATCAGAAAGGGACCTGAAAGGTCAAGTCTAACAACTTCCTTTTATAGCTAAGGAAACTGGATCTCAGAGGGATGAAGTTACTTCCCCAGGCCATACAGATAAATGGCCAAACTGATCTTATATCCAGGTGCTGTGGTTCAAAATAAAGTCTTCTTCCAATAGATAGAGAGATGATAGATAGGTAGATAGATAGATGACTGGATGAATATATGAATAGATAAATGTGATAGATGATAGAGATGATAAATGATAGATGGTAAAAATGGTAGATTATGGATAGAGATGATAGAAGAGACAGATAGATTTCAATTTCTTCTTATATCAGACAATAGGTGTTAAAAAAAAGACATAGGAAACTGAAACTCAGAGGAATTAAGCAACTTGCACAGAATCATATATGTAGCTTATGTTGGGGACAGGATTTGTTGTTATTGTTGTTGTTTTTAACCCAATCTATAAATTTGTTGGATAGGGGGAGCTCCCTGTGAGGAGCTGTATCCATGCAGATTGGTACCTTCTCTGAAATGAATAATCTTAAAGAATTTCCTTGAGCATGAGAGGTTAAATGACTTGCCCAAGGAGGGTTAAGCAACCAATAAGTGTCAAAGGCAGGACTTGAATACAAATCTTCCTGACTTAAATGTGAACTCTCTTTTATAGATGTGACCTCTCTCCATGAGTTATACAGGAAAATTGACTTAAGGATACCACATTGTCCAAGTTTTAAGAATCATAGGTTCACAGAGACTCAAGACTCAGAAAGGACCTCAGAACTTATCTAGTACATCTTATACTTGAGCAGAAGATCCTATACACAATTTAGTTCCTTGAGAAATTTATTTATTTCTCTTTCCTACTCTATATTCATGCATTTTTCCATCTTTAAAACTTCTTGTTTTGTTTTTCTGTTTCTCTGCTTATTCTTGACATTTTACTCCTTTGTAAGCCAGTTCAAAATTTACTTTTTCTCAATAAGGCTCCGGCCTGGTTCAATTCTCTTACTAATTTACATAAACTTACTAGAATGATGCTATGGATCAGGCATGACAGACCAATTTAGTGGTTTAGAATTTTTATTAGAAAGAAATAAGAGACTTGAAGTCCATTTAATGCCTAATGAGACAATAGTTGGAAAATGTTTGTAAACCTTAAAGCACTACATAAATGTTACCTAGTATTAGTTGCTAATTAAAAAAAAAGTTTGCTAAATAATAACATGGAAAGGATTTTCAACAAGGATATAGCCCTGATTCAAAATGACCCATGATGATGCCATCACCCTTCGCCCTTGTCTCCATAAGGAAATAAAATTGGTCAGAAGGATGGGTTGAATTAGAAGGTGTATTAACTCACACAGTAAGTAGAGTGGTAGTCCAAAGGACACTGAATACTTGTAAATTGTTTTGTTTTTGTTTTGTTTATGCCCTAGGTAAATATGAAACATAAATATCTTAAGACCTAGACTTTCATACCAAGTTTCAGAGACAGCTTCCCAGGTATCTAAGGGAAAATTAGCTTAAATTATTATGGCATAGACTCTAGAAGATATTGTTTCTATCAAGAACAGAATAATATCTTGGAGTTTAGAAATCTCATAGAGGTCATCCAACCTAATCCCTAGATAAAGCATAAATTACCTCTAAATCATTTCTCTAAAATAATCATGAGGGCAGCTAGGTGGCGCAGTAGATAGAGCACCAGCCCTGGAGTCAGGAGGACCTGAGTTCAAATCCGGCCTCAGATGCTTGAAACTGTGAGGTTTAAAATCTAAATGTGTTGTCTAAACATCTAATGTGTGGTCACCTTAAGTTAGAAGTTTTAGCACCAGTCTTTCAGCATTAAGCATTTATTAAAGCATACCAGGTATTCATGTGGAATTCAGAAAGTTAAGAAAAGGCCTATCTAGGCTAGAGTTCCAGCCTGGTCAGGTTCTTCCTCAAGTCCTCCACCACGGGCCTATCTAGCTTAGAATTCCAACCTGGTCAGGTTCTTCCTCAAGTCCTCTGCCATGAGCCTGCTTCAACCCCGAACTTTCTTCCCTCAAACTGAGTGTGGAATTTTTTTAGAGGTCTGGAACACAGGTGGTCCTTACACACTGCTTCCAGCTAATTGGCAGGCATCATCCAAATCAGTTGGTTCACTGGACTCAAAGATGGTCTTGAGATGAGTTCAAAGTCCTTAGCTTCTGAGAACAATACCTTCTTTTTTTTTTTTTAAGTGAGGCAATTGGGGTTAAGTGACTTGCCCAGGGTCACACAGCTAGTAAGTGTTAAGTGTCTGAGGCCGGATTTGAACTCAGGTACTCCTGACTCCAGGGCCAGTGCTCTATCCACAGTGCTACCTAGCTGCCCCAGAACAATACCTTCTTAAGGGCTAGCCAGGTGTGGTTACAATCTAATTAACTTGAAGGAGGCTAATCAACAGTCAATCACTCTCACTTAATTCAATCAGTTTAGATCAATCTCCAGGTGAGCCTTTGAATATCTGCCAAATCCCGTTATTTTCTCACAACACTTACTAGCTGTGTTACCCTGGGCAAGTCATTTAACCCCAATTGACTCACCAAAAAAAGGTTATATAAAATAAAATAATCATGAAGTGTTTGCCTCTGAGATATTCAATGACAAGAAACTCACTTCCCTTTGAAAAATCCATTTCATTTTAATAGTTTCATTATAAAGAAAGTATTCCTTATTTCAACAACAAAAAATATTCTTCTCCATAATTGCAACTTGTCAGTCTAGTACTGCTCTTTGGAGCCAAAAAGAATGGACTTAAATAAAGCTATTATTTATATATACCCTGTTCCCCACCACAATGTTCTCTTTCTAAGTCTAAACATCTCCACATAATTCAATCAATCCACCTATTGCATGCTTCTGAGTCCTGTCATCATCCCAGGCAATCCTTCCACATATGTGGCAACTAGAAATTGACACCATACTTCAGACATGACATGACCATAGCAGAGTGTGATGAGGCCATCACTTCCTTGGTTGTGGATACTATGATTTTATTAATGCATCCTAAGGTTATATTAGGCTTGGTAGCAGCTTGGTGATCCCAAAACACTACAACTCCCACGTCTTTCTCATATGGATTATTGTCTGGTCACATCTTCCCAATATTGCATTGTGAGGTTGAAACTTTGTAGAACAAAGGATAAAGGCCAACATTTCCTTTTCTTGTATCTTTCTGTTAGATGCAGCTAAATGGATTTAGCTTAAATTTTTATTATCCCAATTCTTTTATCCATCATGTTAGTTACATTCACCATTTTCACATGAAATGTAAATTTGGTGAATTTATTATTAATCCTCAAACAATAATTGATTTTAAAAGCTGAACACAGCCAAGCCAGAGACAGGTTCTTGTAAGTATTCTTATAAAGACATTTTCTCTTTTAGATTCAAATCCTGCCTCAGACAATTAATGACTATGTAATCTTGCAAGTCATTTTACCTCTCTCAGTCTCAGTTTCCCCACTGGTAAAATGGGGATATAATTATTACCTACCTCACAAAATTGCTGTGAGGATTAAATGAAATAACATGTACAAAATGCTTTTCAAACCTTAAAACACTATATAAATGCTAGTTTTCATCATCATAGCAATACATTAATTTACACTCTTTGGGGTTAGATTAAACAATCAATTTGGAGACCACCTAATTGTTTCATCATACAAATCCATAACTTTCCAAACTGTTCACAAGGATATTTAATGTAAGAAGGAACTAGTAGTGCAATGGATGGAGCACTGGCCCTGGAGTCAGAAAGATCTGAGTTCAAATTTATACTATGATATTTACTAGCTGTGTGACTCTGGTCAAACCACTCACTAGTTGTTTGCTTCAATTTGCTCATCTTTAAACTGGAGATAATAATAGCATGTATCTCCCAAGGTTATTATGAAGATAAAATGATACAATATTTGGAAAACACCTTGCAAACCTTAAACTGCTATGCAAATGCTATTTGTTGTTATTATTTATTATCCTAGGAAAATGGAATGGACAGAGTATATCTATTGTTCTAGATCACCAGTTACCCTCCTCTACAATCCATCCTCCACAGCTGCCTCAATCAATAATAGCCTTAAAACATAGATCTGACCACATCACACAATATCTCAATTTAAATATATTCAGTGACATCCTCTTGCCTCAAATGAATTCCAGATTGGCATTTAAAGCTCTCCAGAGTCTTTTGGCCTCTTACCTTGTCTTCCTAGCCTAGTTTCAAAATTCCCCTTCACATAACTCCAATGCTCCTGGATGCCACCAAACACACATATGTGCCCACCCTTCCATCTCCTAAATTTTTACCGCAAGTGGTACCCCAAGTTTGAAACTAACTACCTCCTCCCCTCTGCTTCCCAAAATCCCTAGCTTCTTTTGATGTACATCTTCAGGACCATCTCCTATGCAGGCCTTTTCCTACTAATGGTTGGTGGTTACTACTTTTTCACTGGAAATCACTTCATGGCACTTGGTATGTATTTTGTTTTTACTTAATTGTGTACATGTCAAACTGCCTCAATAGAATGTAAACTCCTTGAGAACAGGGACTTTTTCCATGTATTGTATCCCATCATTCAGCATACTATCTTACACTTAGCAGGCACTTAATGAAAGTTGGCTGAATTTGATCAAATATATTTTCCTCAAGGAACTTGACAGTTGAATAATACTAATAACCAAAATGTATAGTGATATAAAGTTAACAAGGTGTTTTATCTCATTTCATCTTCATAGTAGCACTATGATAAAGATAATACATGAATTATAATTCACAATTTTGTACATAAGGAAATAGCAATTCAAGTAGGTTAAGTGATTTCTTAGGGTAACTCAGCTACAAGTATCAGAAGCACTAATTGAAAGGAAGTCTTCTTGACCCCAAATCCAACCCTTTCTTTATTCATGATAGCAGAGTGCCTCTCAGTAACCCTGTCACAGTGGTTATGTAACACTGGACAAATTATATTGTGTCTCAGCTTATAGTTTCATAAAATAAGAATGATAATAATCATATCTGGTCTACCAACTTCAAAATTTTGTTATATGAATTAAATTAGTTTGTATGACATTTACTTGAATATTCAGTGAATCAGTGATTTTATCTGTACTCCCTCCATTGGTGCAAAGCAAAACCCCTCTGGACCTCTTCCTATTCAATTGTTTTCCAGGTCTTTCCATGCTCTCTCCCCAGCCCTCAGAGAAATCCATTTAAAGCACTGGAAACCTTTTTCTAGAGTCATTTTAATATTTACTGAATACCAATGTCACTCTCAGACTGTCTATCTGTCATCCTTTGCCCTTACTACACTATCTGTCCCACTTCATTTTCTGCTCATCCACTGTAGCACTTCTTACTTAAAAATCCTTGACAATAATAGACTGAGACCTGGTAATGTCCACCATGTATTTTAGTATGACTCTTTGGGTCACTTTCATTTTTGATTCTTTCAGAAACCATTATGTGTCACAATTTACAGAGACAAATGGATGAGTTTCTGCTATATCATGTGATTAATTTATTATATTCATTCAGATTTTAAAACACTTTCACCTATATTGTGCTGTATTAATACCTAGAAAAACATAAGTCACTATAATCAATACTTTAAAATTAATGAAGATTTGAGAGATATGCAATTTTGTCAATGTGGAACCCCCCCTTACCTCCCACCATCACCCCAAACCAGACAGATGTGAGATGATATTTCGTAGCTAATAAAATCATAGTTCACATTTATGTAGGTAAATTTACATAACTTGGTATCACTTAAGCCTTAAAGTGCTTTATAAGTTCAAACATTCATTATCATCTTGTCAATCCATTTATCAATGCTCCTTTGGGTCTAGTTGGTCAGTCAATTTGGAGTCCACTTAATTTTATCATCACCTAGTCCATATCTTTCCCAAATTGTCCATGAGGTTTAAGGTTCACAGAGAACTGCATATGCACTTTTACATTTGTTCTTTGCAACAACCCTGCCTGGAAGATAATTTTGTAGTTCAAGAAATTGAGACTCAGAGAAATCAAGTACCTTGCAGAGCCATAAAACTACTATGTGTTAGAGGCAGCAATTTTGTTTTCACTTTGGACTTATGATTTCATCAGAGCAGCAAGCTCCCTATGAAGAACATCTACCAATGAACATTGACATCCTCTTTTCAATTTTGGCTTAGAGAGTGATCTGGCAGTAAGAAGTCAAGGGACTTGCCATGACTTAAACAGCCATAATGTGTTAAAGAAGGGCCTTAAATCAGTTTTCTCAATTTCAAATCCAACTATCTACTACTTCCCACTAACTCTTATAAACTATGAATATTCATGTGTAGGGCAGAGGATTATAGATTTAGAGCAAGAAATGACCCAAAGGGTGATTTAGTCTAAAATTTTCATTGTACAGGTGAGGAAACAGAGGTCCAGAGAATTGAATTAAGTTTTTCCAAGGTCAATAAGAAGTCAATAAATATTTATTAAGTATTTACTCTGTGCCAGGCATTGCGCCAAGAGCTTTTAATACAAATCCAGGTGAAAAAGAAAGAGAATCCCTGTTCTTGAGGAGCTTACATTCTAATGGGGAAAACAATATATAAAAGGAAGTTGGAAAGGGAAAATAGGAAAGTTCACACAGTGGGGAATGGTGGAGAAAGAAATTTGAAGAATTGGAAATGCAGCATGGAGTGGAATGAAGAAGAGAGAATGCCTAGCCTAGCACTTTCCTTAAAATAGAGGTTTCAGAAGGAACTGAACATTCCCACTGATTAAAGTGGAAGGGGCCATGATCACACAAGTAGTAAGTGGATGAGCCCATATTCAAATCCAGGTGGTCTGACCATAGGTCCAGATATATAGATTCAGTGACAGATAGGTAGGGAGGTAGGGAGGGAGGGAGGTTGGGAGGTAGTGTGAGATTTAGAGTGCTACCAACCTGTTGAGAAAGATATTGCAGGGAAGCTCTGCCATGAGGTAAAAGCATGTGACTTGGAAGCCATGTGACTTTAGCGTGTGGATGTTACCACCTGTTAGTTGTGTCAATCAAAGTTACTAGCCAATTACCTTGGAGCTATGTTAGTGTGGACAGCCCTTTTTCCTGTTTCACAAGAGGTTCTGGGAGTAGCCACTGAGGTGAAATCTTTTAGGTTCCTGACTTGGCTTTGGCAGGTGAGATGTGGGGCACTCTTAGAGATAGTTAGATTTTTACCTCTCTCACTCTCCTCAACAACTTCTGATGCACTTTAATAAATACTTAAAAGTCTAAACTCTTGCTAAAGCTCCTAATTTAAGGTGACCACTGTGGTAAAATATGAAAGTTTTTAACAGTCGGTTAGGATAACTGAAAGACGCCAGTTTTTCAAGGACCACCCTTTTGGGGAGGAGATGAACAGTCCGCCTGCTGCGCATGTCAGACTGCCTGTGGGGCACTTGACTTCCGGGGTGGAGAGAACGGAAGTAGGGGCTTTTGCCTGCTTGGCGGGACTCCTGACGGCGTGGCACAGACGGTCTCTCTCTCCAAAGGTGGCCTTTTCGGTTTGGTGAGTTTTTATAAGGAATATAGACTAAGCTTAGACTTAAGACGATTTATATTGTGTTTCTACTTTCCTATCCTTCTAATCAACATCACCTTGTGACTACCATAACAATAAATAAAAAGGTCTATCTAGAAAACCAAAAGCTTCTTCCATTTACTAGTTTGGGAGATAAATTAAGGGAAAGGTTAAGTAGGGGAGATTTATGATCTAATATCCAATTTTAAATCTCACACCACTCATTAGATTTTGGACATAATAGCTAGAATTTTAGGCCCTTACAGTAGGTAGGTAGATGATGGTAAGGGGAGAGAGAGATTAGATGGAAAAAGATAGATGATAAATTCAATGATAGCTTGATAGAACAAGAAAAAGATAGCTACATAGACAGATCCAAATATAGATTTTGAACATCTACTATATAAAACAAAACATCTGTGTAAAATACTTAGAGAAATACGGAGAGGTATATGACAAAATTCTCACCTTCAAGGAGCTTACAGTCTACTCAGGGATTGTACATATACAAATAGACCAAGTAAAAACTCAGTATAAGGGATTCCATCGGGTAATATATAATTATCAGATCAATGTTAGAGACAATAATAAATGCTATGAGTGGCTTTGGAAGGCTTTGTAGAGAGGAGAAAGGATTTGAAGTGGGGGGAGGAAGAAAGTGTATGTGTGCACATGTGCATGTGTGAATGTGTGAATGTGTGTGTGTGTGTGTGAGAGAGAGAGAGAGAGAGAGAGAGAGAGAGAGAGAGAGAAATCGCTAGCATCATTGAAGGAACTCCTAGTTACTTATATCATGTTTTTGTTGGGATTCAAATAACTATCTGCTCTCCATGCTATTCATATTAGTAAAGTATACACAACAGACAAACATCTTGAAGACTCTACCTGTTGTTCACCAAACTAATTGAGAAGAGCTGTCCAGGGAGTAAGAATTCACCAGGCTTCCCATGAGCCAACCTATCTTAGACTGGCTTTCTGGTATTGCTTTGAGAAAATTAATGTGAGATAATAATATAACAGCAAATATCCAGGGTGGGAAGGGCAGGGGAAACAAGATAAATGGTGGAGCAAGCAGCTAAAACTGTACTGAGATTAATTTCTTTGGTATAATAATAATGATTAAAACCTGTTTTCATACTCCAGCATTTCTGATAAGCCAGTAAATAATTAACAATATCAAAAATAGAATAATATTGTGTTTTAGCAAAACAGAGGTTAATCTGAGTCTTGAATGAAGGATGCTCTTAGTAATTAGGGAGTTGAATGAGGAACCTGAAGTATTCTCCCTCTTTTAATCAAAATGGTAATAATGAGAAGCTATGCCCCCATCATTCAGGTGATGGTTAAAATCATCATCACACCTGATAGTCTGATTCAAATTGTCATCAAAGAACCTCCTGAAAAGCTCCTGAATTGTGTTATCATCTTCAATATGGGTGGAAGTCAAAGGGGTGATGTAAACTGAGTTCCTTATGAAGGTGGACTTTAGGCATTTAAAACCAATCACAGGGCAGCTAGGTGGCACAGTGGATAAAGCACTGGCCCTGGACTCAGAAGGACCTGAGTTCAAATCCAGCCTCAGACACTTGACACTTACTAGCTTTGTGACCCTGGGCAAGTCACTTAACCCTCATTGCCCCACAAAAACAAAACAAAACGAAACGAAACAAAAAACCAATCACAGTTGGGTACTTTCCTGCCTCTCCACAATTAATTTTGCAATAGTCCCTTTATGTACTCTACATGACAGGAAACTTGGACTACTTCTCTTCTCCAAACTCAACATCCTATCTCCCATCAATGTTCACGTTTATAAGGTGACCTTATATGGCTAGAATGAACTCCTTCTCCATCTCTTAAAACATTCAGTTTCCTTGAAGGCTCATCTCTGATACCCCATCCTAAAGACAGACTTCGTTTTTTTTCTCTTCCTCTTCAAATTACCTTTCAAACCTATTTACATTGTATATTCTTTCAGCAGAATGCAACCTCCTTGCAGTCAGAGAGTGTTTCACTTTGCCTTTGTATCCTTAGAAAAAATAACAGTGCCTTATTTATAGAGAGTTATTAATTATTCCTGTAGGGTTGTATTAGAAAACATTCACAAACTACTAGGAAAATATAGCTCAATTTTCAGTTACATAGTGTCTACTGTTCTTTTTGGGGACTAGGGCAATTATAATAAAACCACCAAGGACGAGTTACTTTTGGAAGTCTAAAAGCTCTTTTTCCAAAAATTTTACAATGGGATAGAACTATATAGATCGATAGAGATAGAGATAGAGATAGAGATAGAGATAGAGATAGAGATAGAGATAGAGATAGAGATAGAGATAGAGATAGAGATAGAGATGGAGACAGAGATAGAAATGGAGAGAGAGATGGAGACAGAGACGGAGACAGAGACGGAGACAGAGACGGAGACGGAAATGGAGACAGGGATAGGGATAGGGATATAGATGGATGATATAGATTAGATATTGATATATGGATACTATAGTTATAGAGATAGAGATAGGTCTGCACACATACACATACACATACATATACATATGCTCAGATTATATCTATCCCTTTGGGATACATATAGAACAAGTCTGGAGATTTTATTTGATTAAAATAAATGGAACCCAGTCAAGGACAGAGTCCTGTGGCCCTCTATTAGAGACATTCCTCTAGATCAAAGCTTTTTAAACTGTGGGTCACAACCCCATTATGGAGTCATGTAACAGATTGTGAGGGTCATAAAAAAATTTAGCAATAGTAAAAGGTTAGGTATACTTATTTTACATACCTATATATCTGGGGTCACATAAAAATTTCTCAGGTGAAAAGGGCTCATGAGTTGAAAAAGTTTAAAAAGCCCTGACCTCAGTGGTATCACATTATTCATCAATGCTATGGTTACCAAAGGTTACTTTTTAGGAGAAGTGATAGAGGTCTGCAACCAAAGGGAGGGAAATGGTTGATGTGGCTAAACCATGTATGGCCATCTGGTTTTAGAATTTGAACTGGATAGATAGATAGATAGATAGTAGATAGATAGATGGTTAATTTATTAAGTATTTAGTATGCAGTGATTCAAATATAAGTAACAGTCACTGTTCTCAAACAGCTAAGTTTCTGATTGATGATGACAACAGACAAAAGGAAGCTAAAAGGGGCGGGGGGAAATAACATGTCTTGAAGCATACTGTGGGCATGCCCAGGAAGTGGATATGGAGGCCTGGTTCTATCCAAGATAAGGCAAAAGCTCACCAATCAAGGCCAGGTGACCCAGAGGCAGAGCTAGTTTTAGGACTAGAGGAGAGGAGATTAGAATAATATAAGGAACGTAGATAGCATGGTAAAGAGATGGCTAAAAAGTGGTATGAAGGCATGATTTCTATCGAGCTCTTATATGATGTAATCACTTGATTTCAGGCTGAGTCACAGATATGGGGTAGAAGAGAGTGTTCAGGTAGAGGTTCTCTATTAGAGAGAACTTGATTCCCAAATTCGAGAATTTGCTTATTCTCACTGCTCCTCATATGTGCAGTGCGTCAGAGGGTGGGGACTCTGGCCAGGAGTCCTAAATATGGAAGTTCTGTTATATTATCTCATGAGGTGTTTTATTATTCTACCTTCTACATTTTTCTTGAGAATTCTGTTTTATTTGTTTTATATCTGGCACATAACTATATTTTGTAAAGTCTTTGGATTACTACAAGTTGCTAAAAGAAAATACTCTGCCAACTTGTTGGTCATGTGATTGTAGTTTATTGTTTCATAATGTCAGACAGAAGCATAAAACAAAGAGAAGCATATTCACTAAAAGCAATCACCATTAACATGGAGATTATTTTGTATGGGGTCTAAAGATGATGAGGACCTTCAAATGCTGCCATTTTTGGATGAAATTGTGCTGACTGCATTAAGCCTCAGACCCTTACAAAATCTCCTCAGTGAGACTCATGTTCTTACAAAGAGGTTACTCTAATAATGCATAAAGGAAAAATTAAATAGATGAATAACAACCAGGCTATCTGGCTGTATGCTGATTATGATTAATAAGACCTACTATTTATAGGGTGCCTTCAGATTTGCAAAGCTCTTCATAAGTATTATCTCATTTTATCCTTACAGCAATCCAAAGAGACAGGTCTTATCATTATCCCTATTTTACAGATGATAAAACTGAAGCTAACCTCTGAGGTCAAGTGTCTTGCCCAGGGTCACACAACTTTTAGGTGTCTGAGGCCAGATTTGAACTCTGGTCTTCTTGACTCCACATCAACCATTCTATTTATTATTCTACTTAACTATACTCTAATCATTATGTTGGTATGTAAAATTGTGGTGGCAACTAAACACAAATAGTGATCTTGTTTCAGCGTAAAACAAAAGGAAGAGTATAGGCTGGGTTCCCTTAAGGAAAATGTTCGAAGCTTCCAAGGTTCCCAAACTGCTCTCCATTGCAAAGAACTGTCAGCACTTTAAGAAACAAATGTTATTCCATAATACTTCATGGTTGCAAATATTTGAATATGATGATTTCCATAGAACCAATGTTGTAAGTGACTCAAAAGGCAAGGGAGAGTTGCATGGTGTTTTCAGACAATCTGTAGCATACTTCCTATGTTCAGGTAAGTATAAGAGTGATGGTAATATCCAAGTCTCCACAATGAAAATGAGGTAGAACAATAATTAAGCATTTCTCTGAATTTTTAAGGTTCACAAATCACTTCTTTCACAAAGACATTGTGAGATTAAGTATTTAAAGAATTATTATAACCAATTTACAGATGAGGAAACTGAGGATAAAGAAGTTATACTTCTAGCCCAAGGTCACAAAGACAGCAAGTAGCTAATGCCAGGATTCAACCCTATATTCTCTAACTACAAATTCATTGCTTTTCCCCATTCATGTTAAAAACCCTTTTTGTCAGTTTGAATTATTTGGATTTTGAGGTAATGGATGAAAATTGTGATCCATCTTTTTATTTCTATTCTCCACACTTTGAACACTTATCAAGGAAACATAGCCAGTGAAGACAGCATCCTGAAATGTTCTGGCCAAGAACCCAGAGATTCAAAGACAATTCTATCTAAAGGCCAATGGAATCCACACGCCTAACTTAAGGCTCAACTGTACTTCTGAAACTCAGTTTGGAAAAACAATTTCTTTCGTAACTTCTAGCTTCCCATGAGAGTAGGTATCCTAGTTTGCAATACTGGAACAGGAATAGTATCTCAGTAATTTTATGACACATATTTGAACATTATTTAAACCATTCATAAAGTAGGTATTATAAAGCTTATGATTAGATCACTAAGCAATATCCTTTGGGTATGGACTTTGCCAATTTTTTATTTTCTCTGCTTCCAATGACTTATCCTCAAAAATAACTTTAAGATAGACTTAATGCCAACACAGGTATGAAAAGAGGGAGGGGAAAGATAAAGCATAGAAAGGAATGAAAATAATGTGAAATGAAAACAATAGACATTTTTAAGCTATTTTAGTTAATAACTGTCAACAAAAGTGATAGACCAAATAAAAATACAAAACAAGAATCAAAATCATACTCCAAAACTCCCAGTATATTTAGAAAGGAAGAAGCAAACAAATTATTAAATAGCAGAAACAGTTATGACTCCAGTGAGGCAACTAGGGCTTGACTCCAGTGTGCTGACTTTTGAGGTGACCTCCAGCATTTTAGTCCTTCAAGAATATAGAAACAACAGAGCAATGAAAAGCGTTTAGTAAAACTAGGAAGCCATTAGATTACTAGTTGAGTTAAGTTCCTCCAATCTGCCTATACCTCCCTCTTCTCCCAAGAGGCAGCCACCCCAGCAGCATCCTAATGCTGATGATTCAGTACGTTTGGCCACGAAATAGGTCTGAAGCTTCACATTGAACTCTACAAGAATCTATATTATATTAGAGAGGTACGTTTTCCCCCAACTAAAGTCAGACTTCATGTTAGTTGCCCTGAGATTGATCTTTGATACTTGCACCAGTTAAGAAACAAAAACAAAAAATAAATCTTATTAACCACTCAGAAAAAGAAATTAAAGAAAAATGGTTTTACTTTTGGTCTGTGTCTCATTCCAGGTCTGCCAGAAGCTCTGCTACCTTTGGTCCCATTTTTCTTCCATCTTTTTCTTTTCTTTCTCTTTTTTCTTTAAAATATGGTTGTACTCAATGTACATACAGTCAGGATTCTGCTGATTTGACAGCAGAAAGTTTTATAGCTACTATATTCACTAAGAACACATTCTGTGCATTTGTGAAATTCAGCACTTTGTAAGCCTGCCACCAGCATGCCCATTCTTTTGAATCATCATGGATCGAACTGAAACTAAATTGACTTCAAGGGAATGAATTGGTTTTTCTCTTATCAATAAGACCCTTTTCAATAGAGGTTTGTTTGTCTTTGAAAAGGTTGGGGGGTAGAGTGAGGATCAATTTTAGAAATGCTAAAGGAAAATTTGAATGATGCTCTGATGAATTGCATAGCAAAGTCCTTCACAGTAAAAATAGACCCTCCCCACATTGATATTCTAAACTCTTAATAACAAAAATGGAGACATAAATAGAATCATTTTCCCCTTCAGGTTCAGATTAGTAGAATCAGTCACATTCATTTGTTAAGAGATGAAAATGATCTTAACGGTTATGGGGACCAACCCTGTCCAGGTACAACAAAGTCCAGAGCAATTAACAGTCTTAGCCAAGGTCACATAAGTGGCAGAATCAGGACTTGAACTGAAGTACTCTGATTGAAAGATCAGTGTTCTCTCTCTCTCTTTTTTTTTTTTTTTTTTTGCGGGGTAATGATGGTTAAGTGACTTGCCCAGGATCATACAACCCATAAGTATCAAGTGTCTGAGGCTGGATTTGAACTCAGGTCCTCCTGAATCCAAGGCTAGTACTTTATCCACTGTGCCACCTAGCTGCTTCTCTGATCAGTGTTCATCTGATCCTACCATTCTGGAGAGAGGTTTGGAATTATGCCCAAAGGGCTATAAAGCTGTGCATACCCTTTGACCCAGCAATACCACTTTTGGGTCTTTTTCCCAAAGAGATCATAAAAAAGGTAAAGGGACCTACATGTAAAAAAATTTTATAGCTGCTCTTTTTGTGGTGGCAAAGAATTGGAAATTGAGGGATTGCCCATCAATTGGGGAATGGCTGAAAAAGTTGTGGTATATGAATGTAATGGAATACTATTGTGCTATAAGAAACTATGAGCAGTAGGAGTTCAGAGAAACCTGGAAGGACTTGCATGAACTGATGATGAACAGAACATGGACAGAACCAGGAGAACATTGCACACAGTATCAACAACATTATGTGTTGATCAACTGTGATAGACTTGATTCTTCTTAGAAATACAATGGTCCAAGATAGTTCCAAAGGACTCATGATGGAAAATACTCTCCAAATCCAAAAAAAAAAAAGAACTGTGAAATCTGGATGCAGATTGAACGATACTATTGCTATTGTTTTGTTGTTGTTTTTATTGTTTTGAGGTTTTTCCTTTTTGCTCTGATTCTTCTCTTATAACATGACTAATCCAGAAATATGATTAATGTGATCATAAAAATATAACCTATATCAGATTACTTGCTGTCTTGGGGAGGAGGGAAGGAGGGGAGTGAGGAAGAAAAATTTGAAACTAGAAATCTTATAAAAACAAATTTTGAAAACTATCTCTAAATGTAAGTGGAAAATAATTATAATTATATATATATATGTATGTATGTATATACACACACACACATATATAAAAAGAAAGATCAGTGTTCTTTCCATAGAAAGATGTGTGCTTTCTTCTGAACCAGGTTGTCTCTCTAATAATGGAGAAGCCACATTTAAATCCAACTGGGAAGTAGCTTCAGATCTATCTTAATGGCAAATCCAGTGGAGATTCCAAACAGTGGATTCTAGCCATGCAGACTTAGCATACAAGAGCTCAATAACCAATATTAGATAGAACCAAAAAGTGCTTAATAAAGACAAAGTCTCTAAATGAAGTAACATGTGATCATTTTCTGTGCACTGTGATCTAAAAGGATATTTTGCTCTTTAACTCAAGGAAGACACAGAAGAATAAATAATGAAAGAATATCTAAAATGGGAACTTAAAAGGAGTTTGTCTAATGGTCAGGATTTTCAAACAATGGTTCCTGCCAAGACTCAAATCTAGCCAGCACACTGGGCAAGTCATTGGGAAACAGGAGCTTGAGAGACTGTAAATGATAAAGACAAACAGGCAAAAGCTGGAAATTAAAAAAACAACGGCCTGCTGATTTTAAAGTGAGATTGTGATCAAAAGAAGGGCTACAGAAGTGGCACCTTGGTGGTCTATCTTGCTTCTTTATCAGTAAGTTCCATATCAAATTTGGACTGTTTACAAGTCAAAACAAGCTTCTGGTGACAGCTGTGCTAATTCAATCATATACTGAAAAAATCTAGTTGCATTTTGGGTTAGAATGAAGATTCAAAGGTCAGAATTTTGTCTGTATTTTGGATAACAGTAAGTAAGGCTGAAATGAATGTTCCTTGAATTTTTTGATCATGCCTGACTTTCCCTGGGGTATTTACAGGACCAGTCACAGATTTTCTCTTTGAGCCCCCAAACAATGAGCTGTAACTCAGATGCCCAGGCTGACAGGGCAGAGAACCAAATATTTCAGGTAAGAAGAGCCTATTATTGTTATGCTTAGCATCAGCCTGTGGCCTGATTGCTCTTTCAACATTTCAGTGAAGTGGCCTGAAATGTCCAAATTAGAAATCTAAAATGTTTATGTTCAACAAACTGAGGAACAAGAGTGGTACCACAAATGACAAATCAGGAGTCAATTAATTTGCTAGGTTTGATTTACTTATTTCCCTAAGAAGTATCTAGAGGCATAATTACAGATTGCTTTAATGTTTGCAAAGTTCTTAATATATTATCTAGTCTGAGCTGTATTATTATTAGCCCCATTCTACATATGCAGAAACTGAGGCTTGGTCATTTTCCCCAGAATTATGTAGCTAAGTAAGCATTTGAGGTACTTTAATACAGGTTGTCCCAAAAATCTGAGGGAAGTTTTAAACTTTCATAGTGGTTAGAATGCTGGACTTCCAGTCTGTAAGATCTGAGTTCAAGTCCTGATTGTGACATACAGTGAATTTTTCTGCACAAGCAAAGCACTCTATGACACTTAGATATAGACAAATGCCTTCATCAAAGTTGGGAGTTTCCATACCATGAGTTCTTTATGTCCATGAATTTACCAGGATACTCTAGAGTGCCAAGGTGTCAACCACAAATAGAAACAGATTCCTATGGGCTGCCCATTGACTTAGAAAACCACAAATTGACACCAACTATGTTATGTTGCATTTTTATTTATTTTGTTAAACATTTCCCAATTATATTTTAATATGGCTTGAGTGCACCTGGCAGTTTATAGGGGTTGCATGGACTTCTACTTTGACACCTTTTCGCTCATTAGAAGATTGGACTCAGATTCAAGAACTAGGTTCAATTTTGACCCTAATACTTGTTAGCACAGTAACCTTGTGCAGAACATCTAAGCGCTCACTGCATTAGGCCGCTCTATACCTTCATGGAGGGAGTACCCAGGCCAGAAGTTCAGAAAGCTGATGGAATCAAGTTCTTCCATAATTACAGCTGCATGTGAGGAAGTCTTAATAAAGTACAGAGGAACATTCATATTGCCTTCCATACAATATGAGCCAAGGTCTACCGTGTGCCTTCTGAAAACTTACTATCTAGGGAACTAAACTCTA
The DNA here is from genome assembly GCF_019393635.1 of Dromiciops gliroides. NCBI lineage: Eukaryota > Metazoa > Chordata > Mammalia > Microbiotheria > Microbiotheriidae > Dromiciops > Dromiciops gliroides. The sequence goes on from NC_057862.1 coordinate 446,067,412, forward strand.
GGCAACAATCGTATGGACTGAATGAGTTAATGCTCTTTCTGAATTGAAATCAAAGAGCAGACACTGAAAGAATGGGGCTTCAAAATATTTTCTTCACAGGTTGAAAATTGATTCCTTCCCTCTCCTACCAAACTTTAGATTCCAAAGGATATTAAACAGTATGTCAACATTTGTTGCAGTAAATTGTTAGGGAAAACCAAGTAATTTTAATCATATTGTCAAGACCAAAATAAGCCAATGTATCACGTTGTTTCTCCACTTTGTGGCTTAATTACTTGAATATCATGCCCACCAGGAAAAATAATAGCTCTAGAAGAACACTTTTTATCACTCAAAATTTGGTTAGTTGTGTTTGCCTTGAGATAAAATGAGTAATTACAAAACTCATTAGAAGCTGACGGCTAACCAGTAAGAAAGAAGGAGTTGTCAGTTTATTATAGGTGAGTAAAATCAATCTTTCCCTGCTGTGTGTAAGGTAACCTCAACTCAAATGTATAAGACCTCCTTAGAGTCTAGCTAGATTATTATAAAGCAAAGGAAAGATGCTTTGAGGAGAGTAGAGGGTTAAAAGGAAGAGGAGTGATTCTCTTTAAACTTTCCCAAGTAAAACCCTGTTACTTAGATTCAGTAGTTTCAGTCATCGAAAAAGGTATCCCTCCCAAGGTCCTGGTTCCCCTCCTTAGTTGGTCAAATGCAATGAACAAAAAAGAGAATACAACTTCTCCCATTAGAACATGGCTTTGGCTTACTCTGTTGGGCTACAGAATTAGTTGTTATTTTAAAGCCTCTTTACTGATACCATGATATGTAAATTGGCAGCTGCCTCACAAGGCCTTGCTTGTTTAAGGTATTTGGTCTAGCCTGTGTTTAGGTATTGTGACAAAGGGTTTTTTCCTCTCCTTTTTATAATGACTTTGTCCCATCAGTCTAATTCTTTCTACTTAGGAAATAATTTTTATCTTCCAAATAATCCTGAGTCAATCAATTCATATTTAATTTTATGAATTTATTTCAGACCTCTTCCTTGCCCTACCCCCAGCATTATTTGGAGAGCCTGACATGCCGCCACTGAAACTATACTTCTTCGACTTAATGTATTCATTAGTTATAATTGCTTCCAATACGTCCTCACCAATCTTAGTCTCTTAGTTACTTAATGGTTTTGATTGGATGTAGAACACTTTTATCTGGGTTAATTTACTATTCATAGTACAATGATTGAGTATTCATTTTGTTACCCAGATTACAGCAGTAAATGGAGTTATATATCACCGACAAGAAAGCTACAGAGTATTTTAATGTTAAAATGCCTTTTAGGCATCTTAAAGTAGATAACAACATGCATGACCAAACTTTGCCATTCTCATGATTTCCTGCCCCAAATCGAATTTAGTTATTAACCTTACATGTGAGAGGCAATATGGTACAGTGGAAAGGGGGCTGATTTGGGAGAGCTGGCCAGGAAGACCTGGGTTTAAATCCTGATTCTGACACATTCTAGCTGTATGACCACAGGCAATCATTTTAACATCTCCCTGCCCTCAGGAAGCTTTCTGAGACTATACATTGACTGTGAGTTATTTCTCTGGATTAAGGAAGGGAGTCTCTAAACCAGGCATTCTCTTTATCAATGAAATAATAGGACCAGACAAAATTAAACACATAAATAAAATCCTTCCATGAATAAATGTGACTGAAAAGCCTCCTCCCCCTTGTTCTCAGTTCTAGGAGGGTGGCAAATGAAAAAGATTTCAATGAAGGGGAACCAAAGGACCCCAAGGGGGCAGCCTCTTTCTATTCAATGGGCAACCAGAACCACCCACAGAAGATTCTTATTAGAAAATTCTTCCTTTTACTGATCCAAAAATCTACCCACCCATTGATTTCTGCCTGGCTTTCTGAATCAACAAATAACCAGTCTGTACCCTCATTTCCATGACAGTCCTGGAAATGTTTGAAGATAGCTAGCATGGCACCTCTTAGGAGGTACTCAATAAATATTTGTTGATTGAGTGGTACAATCCAAAGCAATATACAGTTTTGGCACTGACCACAATGATTGGAATTTGGTCAAATGGGGAACATCATGGAGGAAGCTATATTAATCTCCCTCCACACATACCGGCAGGCTGCTCAGCCCTAGTGTTTTTCCAGCAAATAGCTGGATACATGATTGATATTGATGGGAAGGAAAAGTGTAAATTAGATAGCAGCTGACAGCCTCACATATCCAAGGGGATTAATCCGGGATCTTCAGTAATCACAGGAGCGTGCTGACCCAAGGGAACATAGCTGCTTCACAATGCTACAAAAGTCTTTTCCAGTGCTATTATGAAATCCACTTTTGTGGGACAAGATGATAATGGGATTGTAAATAAATTTCTCTGCTACTGAATATATCCTAGAATAATCTCCTCAAAGAGGAGGATTTTGTCTTTGTGTGCCCTGTATTGAGGCCATGGCTATCTGTGTATTTAAAGAATGAACCATAGAAAGCTGCAGAAATGAGACCAACTTAGGGTCATGAAGGCTAAGTTTTTCTTTAAAGAGCTGTATACTGTTGTGTATAGAGTTGTATACTGGTGAGCATTTATTTTTTTAGGAGGTGGGAATGTCTGGGGAGGAAGGAAGGAAAAATTATTTATTAAGTACCTTCTATATTCCAAGCACAGTTCTAAGAGCTTTACAGAAATTTCATTTGATCTTAACTATATTGTCAGGTAGATGCTATTATTTTCCCCATTTTGCAGATGAGGAAATTGAGGCAGAAAGAAATTAAGTGAATTGCCCAATGTCACAAAGCTAGAAAGTACTTGAGACTCAACTTGAACTCAGGTCCTCCCAACTCCAAGCCACTCTATCCACTGAGCCACCTAGGTGCCTAAAAGGAACGTGTTTAATGCTATAGGATCATAAATTTAGAGCTAGAAGGAACCATAGAGGTCATTTAACCTAACCTAGATGAGTAAACTATTGCCTAGAGAAGCTAGGTTTCTTGCCTAAGGTATCACAAGTAGAAAGTAGCTATGTAATACAGTAGTAAGAGTGTCAGACTTGGAGTCAGAGAAATGTAAATTCATATCCTGCCTCAGACATTTCATCGTTTTGTAATCCTGGGTAAGTCATTTAACTTCTATATGTTTCAGTTTCCTCATCTGTAAAATGGAGCTAATAATAATACTTACTTCCCATGGCAGTGAGGATCAAATGTACACGTGAAGTGCTTTGCAAAATTTAAAATGCAATATAAATGTTTGTTGTTATTATTATAAAGTGATAGAACAAAGATTTGCGCCATTGTTCCCTGATGCCAAATCCAGCACTCTTTCTACTTGTGGAAATACACACTGTGGAATCAGGGGCCAGGTTTCTGTTGGAGAGAATTTCTCCTCCCCCATTGTGAGTTGGTCTCATGTCCTTCCCTGACTTACTACTTCTCCCACTCAAGCATTAGGTGCTGGGGGGATTTCAATTTTCAGTGAACCAAACTGGATTTTCATCTGCTACAAAGAAAAGATGAAATCTCATTGGAATAAGAAGCTGAAACAAACAGAAACATCTGTTTGAATAATGAGTTGCATGTTGGGGGATGTTCGGATTACAGGAGACAACAAGCTGATCAGTTCTGGTCATTGAAGACATCAAGTTCTGAAGTACAGAATGTACAGATGGACACTCACATCCATTGAAGTGGGTAGATTGCCAGACCTGGAGTCAGGAAGACCCTACATCCTAAATTCAAATCCAGCCTCAGACACTTACTAGCAGTGTGACTCTGGACAAGTCACTTAATCCTATTTGCTTCAGTTCTTCATCTATAAAATGAGCTAGAAAGAAATGGCAAGTCACTCTAGTATCTTTGCCAAGAAAACCCTAAAATTGAATCACAAAAGGTTGGACATAACTGAAAAACAACTGAAAAAAAAAGCAGAATGTGCTGGAATCATAGGGAAATCTTTAGGAAAACTGTACCATTTGCTCCTCTCTCTCACACACACACATACACACACACCTCCAATATCCATGAAGTCAGCATGACCCAGTCGAGCCATCTATCAAAATTAGCTCATTGAAAGGGAGAACAATAGAACTAAACGGGTTTTAGGAGAAACAACTGAATCAGAAGTGATTTGTCAAAGACAACTATAAATCAACAAGCCCACCTTTGGGGAGTAGTTTTTGTTCAAAAGCTATGTTTCACTAGATGTTAACTGAGAAAAATGTTCTGGTATGTGTATTTTCCCATTTTAATTGAAGGAAAGCAACTAATTATCTCAGAGAAATAGTCATTATCAGTAGAGGACAGGCTGATATTTTCAGGCAATGACCCAGAGGCAGCTCAGGGCATTTGCTATGCTAACCAGTCATTATAAAGCATGATATTCAAATTGGGCTGACATCATGGCACCAGTAGTAACCCAAGAAATTGGGTAGAGTCAGATTTGAAGGATGATTCTTGTCATATTTCTGAGATTCCAATTGAACATTATTGATTCCTAATTAAACTCAACACTCTTCTGACATTTGGTCCTCAAAGTGGAAACCTATTTCTATGCCTTCTTTCTCAGATTATCTTCCACCTACGTTGCATATGTCATGTGTATATATAAATATTTACATATTGTTGCTCCCTTTAGAATATAAGGGCAATGATGGTGTTTTTGTGGAAGAGGAGAACTGCAAGTAAGGACTCCCTCTCGCTTCATGCACAATCACACGTGTCATTCACACACTCACACTCTGGCCACTCAAGTCCAACTCCCTCTTTGAAATTCCCCTGTCCCCGGTCACCCAGATACTCACCAATCTGGGTCCATGCACAGACTTGCACGAACAAATCTGGATAGTTTTTTATTTAAGTTGGCACTCTGCATCTGGTTGGCTCTTAGGTCTCTCTTTCCAGGTGTGGTTGTTAAGGAGCCTCACCAAGAGCCAGACCACCAAACCTGCTGAATTCAGCAGGGACATTCCTGTTCAGAAGGCTAGATTCCTAGGGGGTCTCTGCAGACCCTTCAAAACATCCCAAATGACCCCTCATCTGTAAGGGACAATTGCCTCAGTTTATCCAAATAATTCAAGGAGACCACCAAGGCCGGCAGAGACAGATTTATTTCATTCTCATGAGAATGGGTGACTCCATGCAAGAGATGAGGAATGCAACAACAGACTCAAGAGCTAGGTTTTTGTAAGAATTTGAAGGGGCAGCCCCTTCATGCACAGAATGAGCTCACAATCTAACATCCAATTCTGTCTCACCCAGTATGGGTGTTCAGCGTGTGATGACAGTATGGATGCATGCTTAGCTAGGTTCAAGTCTGGAGAAAGGGGGAGGGGAGGGTGAAACCACTCCACCCATGTAAAGAGGGGAAAGGCAGGAAGAAGGGAGAGATGGTACCAGGAACTGGTACCAGGAGCTAGGGCTTAGGAATGCAAGCAGGGAGAGGTATTATCAGGGTGGGTCTTCGCTAACATGAGACAGCTTTCCTGCTTGGCCAAAGAAGGGGAAGTGGGGTGTGAAGAAGTGTGTTTTAACAACAGGATGGAATATGGACAGAATGGTCTAACAATAATAGGGACTGGGGGCTCGGTACTTTCCAAACTTCATCTTCAGAGTCTAAACTGACTCAGGTCCATCAAAATTACCACTCACTTTGTATCCTGGTTTTCAACACAGTGTCTGGCACATGGTGCTGCTGTTGAGTCATTTCCTGTTGAGCTATGTCCAACTCTTTGTGACTCTATTTGGTGTTTTCTTGGCAAGAATACTGAAGAAGTTTGCCATTTCCTTCTCTAGCTCATTTTACAGATGAGAAACTGAGGCAAATAAGGTTAAGTGACTTGCCCAGGATCACACAGTTAGTAAGTGTCTGAGGCCAGATTTGAACTCAGGAAGATCATTCTTCCTGATTCCTGTTGCTGACTACAGTAGCCAGACATACATAAATAAACATGAATGTGAATTAGTATGACATTACTATATGTCATAGGCATGCAAGTACAAAAGATACATACATATAAAAAAGTAAAATATGTATTTTTTTTGTGGGGCAATGAGGCTTAAGTGATTTGCCCAGGGTCACACAGCTATTAAGGGTCAAGTGTCTGAGGCCAGATTTTTACTCAGGTCCTCCTGAATCTAGGGACAGTGCTTTATCCACTGAAACACCTAGCTGCACCCTAAAAGATATATTTCTTAATGGAAGAGGACTTTCTACTAGGGGGTTTTGCTTAGGATTTTTTTTCCAGGATATGCACTTTGTGTATGGGAGTGGAGGTAAGGTTTCTTTGGGTGTTTGTTGGAAAATAGCCTCTGTTTCCAAGCAGTATTTCCATTAAATGTAATATTGTCAAGCCACTGATGACAATTTAAAACAGCATGTCAGAAATACCATTATTCAAATAAGGTTTTTAGCTATTCAGTGAAAGGAGACATCTTTGTAGGACAGGGCTATAGAATTTAGATATGGAAGGGACCTTAGCTACATTGTACCTTAGTCTAATACCTTAGTAAACCCAAAGGTGAGGAAAATGAAAGCCCGAGATTACCCAAGGTCAAACAGGCCGCAGTGCCAAAATTCAATTTCAGGTCCCGAAGTTCTAAATTATGGTAGTCCAGAAAAAATCTTTGGTTTTCCATGCTTGGCCTTTATGAAGATAAGCAAAGGTTAGGTTATAAGGTTTGTAATGTTGCACAGGGCATTTAATCTCTTGTGACCTTCATTTTCTCATCTGCAAAATGAGAGGGCTGAACTAAAAAGCCTGTAATCCATGGGTCTGTAGTCTATGCTTTATCTATACCCCTGTCACTAGAGTTTTACTTGAGTTTCCTGAAATCATCAATAAAATCTTCTAGCCTCAATTGCTACCTCCCTGACTGGTATATCAGTGGTAAGAAACTGTGCAGATACCCTTGAGTGATGCCTCTATTAAAAAACAAAAACAAAAAATCCCCTAGCTTATTTTGATATCTTTGAGTAACCCAATAGAACTGAGTCTGGTAGACTTATACCAAATTGAAAATATTAACAAAAGCCTTGAATGACTTGGCTATCAGATCAGGGGGCTACCTCTCATTGGATGATATGCCATCTTACTTTTTCTGCTACAACTTGAAGATGATTATACCCAAGGCTTAGACTTCAGGTATCCATCTCACTCTAGAATTGAGCTTATATCTTTTTCTTTCTTGTGACTATGATAATAATAACAAAATGTAGAATTTATATAGTGCTTTAAGCTTTGTACAACATTTTAATATATGTTATCTTGCTTGATCTTCACAAAAACCCTGTGACGTAGGTACTATAATTACCCCCATTTCATAGATGAAGAAGCTGAGGCTGAGGTGGTAAGTATGTGGACAGGGTCATGCAACTAGTAAATATTTAAAGCAGGATTTCCTGTCAGGCAGAGGAGTGTGCTGAAGCCAGCTGGAACTGGCTCTAGAGAGCCCAATTGTTAAATATTCAGTGTGAGCATTTGCACCTCAGAAATCAGCAAAGGCTATATATAAATCAGAGTTTGATTTATTGTTTTGTTGATTTTCTAAACTTAAGAAAGTGATGGAGAAAATGTTAATAATGCACATTAATCTTAAAAGTGTGTAGTGTATATATTTCTTTTCCAGATTTCTGTGTTAAAATTTTACCAGCATACCCTTGAATTCAGGTCTTCTTGGATCCAGCACTCTATCCACTTTAACACTTAAATGCATTTTTGTCCCTTCTTCTATTCTGCCACTCCTGCTGCCATTGGTTTTCTCATGTTAAACTCCAATCTTCCTTTGTGATTTAAAGGGCACATAGACTAAAGGCCTTAACTCTACTTTAACAGAAATTTTATTCTTCTACAGAGTCCCCTTTAAGGCCCAGCAATGGACAACAAAGTAAATCTGGTTCTTTTTTCCCCAATACAGCATGCTACATCTCTCACAAGTTTTTAGCTCAAGTATGAAAAAACAGAAAGAAAAAGAAATTGAGTTCATCTGAGTGGGAAAATGGAAATTCCCTGAGTGGAAGCAAACATAAAGAGGTAGCCTTCACAGACAAGGCCTCCTTATAGGAGCCACTATAGTCATTTATATAAAGCACAAGAGCCTGTATAATTGATTGACTCAGTGAGTACTGGGCTCCCTGCTAGTTATGGATGGTGCTTCCAGAAATGTCCATTAGGTACAGGCTCTAAATAGAGAGGGCAAAGTGAGTGAAGTACACCAACCAATATCCATTCTATGATAAATGAATTCTAAGTGCCATCATATTGTGTAGACATTCTTTTGAGGCTATTTGAAAGAATGGGTAGGAATCAGGTATGTATAGAGGTGAAAGAAAAGGAATGAGCAAAGATGATGGTGTGGAAATACACACATAAGGTTCACCAGAGTTGTGAAGGATGTCTTGCACAATGTTCAACCTACTGAGATTCACTTTTGTCGGTGAGGAAGGAAGGTTGGAGGGAAACAAAAATTTACTAAGAGTAATATGTTACTGACTAATGTAGAAATATGTTTAATGTTATTGTACATATATAACCTATATCAGATTACTTGTTGTCTTGGGTAGGCAGGGAAGGAGGAGATAGAGGGAGAAAAATTTGAAACTAGAAATCTTATAAAAACAAATGTTGAAAACTCTACATGTAACTGGAAAATAATAAAATACTTTTATAATTAAAAAAGAGTAATATGTTACAAAGTTGAAAAGATATCTTGGAGTCAAATTGGGGAGAGACTTAAATATTAGCATAGTTTGTGCTTCACTCTGCATATAATGAATAATAACCAAGTTGCTTATTTTGTTTGTTCTGAAAGGGGATGATGTGGACAATAATGAAAAATATATAAGATTACCCTGTCAGTTCTAGGAAGGATGATCTGTCAAGAGGAGAGATTGAAGTCAGGGAAGCCTGCATTATAGTATTTAAGGCAAGAGGTGAGAAGTGCCTGAACCAAGCCAGTGACAATAGGAATGGGAGGAAGGAGTTGTTGCAAAGGTGGAATCTACAAAAAAATCTACAAAAAGACTTTTCCCTTTCTCTCAATATTCATATCCAAAGATATCTGTGTTGTAAAAGTAACGTCATCCCACTTGAGCAAAACCAGATTTTATATTGTTTTTGTTTCTCCTTCCTCAAAAAAGTTAATGAAACTGTCCAGAAAGCTTAAACGATTCAGGGAATGAATACTTGAAACATGAAATAGCTTTCTGGTTGTCTAAGTACATAAGGAATCAGTAACCAACCTACGGCATGTTACCAACCAGTATACCACCATGGCTAAAGAAGAGACAACGAAATTGTGCCCAATTGAATCAAAGTTATAACCTTGAAGAATATCCTTTCCATGAAATTGTTAAATAAACTTCTCTCTTCTTTGTTAAAGGATATATGAGTATCTCAATTCATTCCAGTCCTGAAACTAAACAATTGGATTAGACTGAGTCAGGCCTGACCTGCAGCCCTCTGAGGTTTCAATAAGGGGTAACTAGGGTGACATATGTCCCCCACCTCATTTTATATTTTGGGGGTGGGTATTTAATGCATTTTCTAAATAATTGCTAAATATTTAGCACAGTTAATATCATTTAGCCAATAAGCAAGTTTCAATGCTTTTTAATAGATTTTGGGCTAAATAAACTGTATATGGAAGCTGGATATTGTACCAAAAAGACTTCAGGGTCCTTATACCTTTTTTCACCTTTAGATAATTTCACTTTTCCAGATTCCATTATTTTCAGAATAAGTTTGCCTTGAATGTTGAAATGTATTTATAAGAGGATTCTCAAATAATTTCTTTCTTAAAAAATGAAATAGATGGTTTTATGGGTTTTTTTCATAACATCAGTTACTAACATTTGTGACCTTAAAAGAATGTACAATACTTGATTAACTAACTGATGAGGAAATAAACAATAGTAATATGTGACCTTTAAAGAGCATCTGATGCCTTATGAAAAACACTCAATACAGGAACAGTTTAGCTACAACTTTCTTGCTTCCTGTATCTCTTGTCTACTTCCTCATTTTTTCCCATTTGTTCCCATTTTTGAGATAACAGGATGTTCTAAACCTTACTGAATTGTGCTGATCAAACCTGGACAATCAAAGGCCTCACATTGCCCTTTTATAGAGATTCAGATTTGGGGCTCAATAAGATGAAAATATTTCTTAGCAATTAGAGAGACCCAAAAGTGAACTAAACTACCTTGGGAAATAGTGAGTTTCTTGTTTCTACTGGTCTGAGGTGGGAAGAGGATGACCTTTTGTTCAGAATGTACAAAAGCAACTCCTCCCTTAGTATGGTGTGTAATTTAAGATTCTAAATGTGGATTCTAATCTGTTCCCCCAGTTTTGGGGGAAACTGACTAAAATCACTGATAAAATGAGTTTAGGTTTTTAAGGGTTTATTGGAAAATAGAAAGAAAAAGATTGAGAATAGAATTCCAACAGCCTGGCATTCCTATCTTTCCTCAAATTTCTTGTGAAGTCCTCTGCCGCCACCACCATCAAGTCAGGAACCCAAAAAGCCCCCGAGCTCTCCGCGCAGGCTCCCTTTCCTCCTTCCAGTCTCCTCCCAGACCATAGGAGGCTCCTCAAGTTGATTGGCTGGTAGCCTTGATAGACAGCACCCATGAGCAAACATCATTTCCTGACGCCAAGGAAAAGCCACAATGCCTCTGAGGCATTTTCCTCATGGTGGAGCTTTCCCACAGCAAGTCTCCAGTAGGTGGCATCATTCCAATAATTACAATGGGTTAGATTAGAACTCTGAGGTCCCTTGTGACTCCAAATTTCTATAATTTTATATCATATGGAACCTCCATGGAAGTAGTAGTCTGCTGTCATATTGTGCTTAGGAAGTCATCCTGAGTTCCCAAAGGTTCTCCCAGCTGAAGGCTATTTCTGAAACATTCTAAGGACCTATGTTCAAATACTATTTCTGACACTATCTGTGTGACCTTGGGTAAAACCTAATTTCTTTATGTATAAGATAAGGATTGGTTTAGATGATTTCTAAGGTCTCTTCCAGCTCTGGATCTGTAAGCCTATGACCCTGTGATATTTTGATCATGGATTTGGTGATAAATTCATGTCTGTTACCCAAGGATTGGTCTAAACAAATGCGGAGGAACTAATTACTATCCTGGCCTAAGAAAGGACAATTTTTCAGCCATAATAACTTGAAAACTTTCTACTAAGTCTCAGAGGAACTGTGGTAGACATCTCTGAAGGGAGGACCCAAAGCAATTATAGCCTGAGATTCAAGGTCATTTTGATTTCTCCTTATTGCTAGAGACTGATTACTCAATAAGCCATAAAGGAGAAGCAGCAGAAGGTGGAGAGGTCCCTAAGAGGAGAGAATTACTGTGAGAAGAAGCCAACACATATCATAGTGTCTTCTCTATCTCAAATCTGGAAGCTCTCATCATTTCCACCCCTTATGTTGGCGTGGAGCATTGAGTAATTGCTCTCTACCTGTAAGGAGAGTCTTATGAAAATGGCCTTGAGCCTCAGATTACTCAATGAAATCAGAGATCATTTAAGTGTTTAATTATGACATCTAAAAAGGATAAAAATCCTAAAGTATATGTCTGACCATGTCACTCCCATGCTCAATACATTCCGTGATTCCTATCACATTCACCATCAAATGCAAACTCCTCTACTAACATGTAAAGTCCTTTGTAACCTGGCACCAACTTACCTTTGCAGACTCATTCTTCATTATTTACCTTTACATATAAATGGTCCAGCCAAATGGGTCTTCTTGCTGCTCCCCAAATATAAAACTTCAATTTCTTTCATCTGGAAGGCTCTCCCTCCTCTGCTTGGCCTCTTAGAAACTCTAATTTCATTTAAGTCTTAGCTTAAGCAGCCTTTCCTGCTGCTAGTTCCCTCTTTCTATTGCTAGTTCCTTTAATCTACTCTGTATAAATCATGCATGTGCATAGTTGTTTGTATATTATCTCTTCCATTAGAATGTTAGCTTCTTGAGATCAGGGATTAGGTTTTTGTCTTTCTTTTTATCAGCAGCATTTACTTAGCACAGTGCTTGACACATAGTAAATACTTAATAAATGTTTGTTGACTGATCTTCTCATCTACTGGTACCCTCCCTCCCAAAAATCTTTTTATTTTATATATGTCTGGATATGCTATATTTACCTATTGTCTCCTCTAATAGAATGTAAGCTCTTTGAAGGGAAGGAGTATTGCATTTTTGCCTTTTTCTTCCCAGTGCTTAGTACAACCCTTGACACATGGTAGGTACTTAATAAATGCTTGTTGATGGATTGATTTCTCATGAAATCCAGGGGTATTCTCCCTCACCCTTATTCTTCAAACTGTCTTGAAATTGTATGACAGGGTTATAGACAAGTCACTGTGAAGGGACCACATAATCCCAACAGGTAGTAGTTACTCCAAGATGAGTTACAAACATCTCCCTGGCACTAAGTCATTAGGCAAGTGGAAGGGGGGCCCATTTGTTGCTCCCAAATCTGGAAAGGTACAAAATGTATGGTTTACTCCACATATCACATGGTAAATGTCCAATGACTCTCCATCCAGTGACTGGATGTATAATATCAGCTTCAGAGAGGTCCAGACTCCCTTCCCCCTTCCCTCCACCTTGAGTACCTGTGACTTTTCTGAAATAAACACACAGTAGGCCTAGGGGAGCAGCCAAAAGAACACTTGAGTAGTAGGTAATTTTCTGTTGTTCAGTTGTGTCCAGCTCTTCATGGCCCTATGGACCAGATCATAACAATACTGTCCAAGAGGTTTTCTTAAAAAAGATAATGGGGTGGCTTGCCATTTTATCTTCCAGTGGATTAAGACAACTGGAGGTTAAGTGAATTGCCCAGGGTTCTTATAAATGGTAAGTGTCTGAGGCCAGATTTGAACCCAAGTCTTCCAGACTCCAGGCCCAGATTTTTATCCACTGAGCTGCTCTGCTGCCTCTAAGGCAAACAGATATTAAATGACTTACCCAAGGTCATATAGCTTGTGTTTGAAGTCAGTGAAGCCATCTAGCTGCCTCTAGTTAATACTTAGGACCAACTAAGTCTCTTTCTTCTGGTAAAAATAAGGCTTTCTACTTAGTGGACTTACCCTTTTTGTCTTTCTTAATTTTCTCTCTCTCATCTCCCTTCTCTTATTTTGTTTTTTGCAAAAGTTAACTTTTCCCCATTATTTTCCACTCCTGTTACTGAACAGATGGGCATCTTATTTGGGATTTTGTGACTGTCTTCTATTCCCACCTCCAGCTTTGCTATTAGGAAGAGTTCTTGTTGGGGAAACAATTCACTGAACATAATGCTCGCCAGGAGACCAAAGCTCAGAATTTCCCAGAGTGTTTCCTCACCTCCCCCTTTTCTTCCTCTGAAGGTTTCTTATCTTGAATTCAAAGAAGCAGCAAAACAAAAACAGCCCATGTTGTGCTGAGACCTGGCCTACATCCTAATGCTCAGGTCAAAGGCAGCTGTATTGATAATTAGTACTGTACTCATTCAAAAATAGTCCACACTTTCCTGAAATCTGAATTATTTGAACCTAGATACAGCCCATTATTGGCTTTATTATTATCATATGCATACATATACATTTTCCACTAATAGACAACTCATTTTATGAATATGGCCATAATGGGGAGGGAATTACTATACTTTAATCAATAAGATAATGTCCTTTTCTTCCTTAATTCTGGCCAAACTCATGATCTTGCTACAAAACGGGGCAGAACACCATTATGATAGCAGATACCCATAATCCCTGTTACTAGGGTGGTTGATGGTGGTGAGTCCTTTACATTACTGAGTTTTGAAAAGCAATGTGCTAAACCAAATAGGTGTCCTCATTAAAGCCACACCTACATGGTGTGCACCAAGGAACTAGGAATCACCAGACTGCCTAAGGAGGGGCAAACTAACATACATCAGAAACAATACAGGTCTGCACATTCTGGAGGGCAGAGCCAAGATGGTGGAGGAGAGGCTGTGACTCCCGCAAGCTCCCAATAAACCCATCCATTCACTCCCAAATAATGCCATAAAAAAAAAAACAGAGCAGCCTAATACACATAAGAACAGAGTGAGACTATTTTCCAGCCAAAGACAGCAATTGGGATCACCTGCTGTTCAGGCTGAGCAAGGAGCTCAGCCCGTGGTACATACCCAGCACAGAACTGACAGTGCCTCCAGCACCTCAGAGCCTTCAGCAACAGAGGCTTCTTCTGAGGCTCAGCTCACAGACCTGTGAGGGGGTTCAGCAGTTGGGCAGGTTAAAGTGGCTGCAGTCTCTGCTGGAGTTGGGTCAAAGCACCCTGGTTGTGAACCAGTGGGCCAAATCCAGTGGTGCCAGCCCAGTGGGGGATAGGCACAGGAACACCTAGCTTCCGACCATAGAGAATCAGATTTCAATCAAACATCTGCTTCCAGGTGGAGATGAGTAGACAAAGAAAACAGGAAACAATTGGTAGCTTCTTTGGGGGAGGGGTAAACCAGAATACACCCTCAGAAGAAAACAACAAAGTCAAAGCTCCAAAATCCAAAGCTTCCAAGAAAAATATGAATTGGTCTCAGGCCATGGAAGTGCTCAAAAGGGACTTTGAAAAGGAAGTAGGAGAGACAGAAGGAAAATTTAGAGAGATGGAAGAAAGAACGGAAAGAGAAATGAGAGTGATGCAGGAGGGTCATGAAAAAGTCAATAGTTTGAAAAGCCAAATGGGAAAGGAGATACAAAAGCTCTCTGAAGAAAATAAATTCCTAAAAATTAGGATAGAACAAATAGAAGCTAGTGACTTTATGAGAAAATGAGACACAATAAAGCAAATCCAAATGAATGAAAAAATAGAGGGCAATGTTAAATATCTCATTGGAAAAATAGCTGACCTGGAAAATAGATCCAGGAGAGATAATTCAAAAATCGTTGGACTACCTGAAAACCATGACCAAAAAAAGAGTTTAAACAGCATCTTCGAACAGATTGTCAGTGAAAATTGCCCTGATATTCTAGAAGCAGAAGGTAAAATAGAAATTGAAAGAATCCACTGATCACCTCCTGAAAGACATTCCCAAAAGGAAAACCTCCAGGAATATTATAGCCAAATTCCAGAGACCCCAGGTCAAGGAGAAAACATTGCAAGCAACTAGAAAAATGGAATTCAAATACTGTGGAGTTACAGAAAGAATAACACAAGATCTAGCAGCATCTACATTAAAGGACTAGAGGGCATGGAATATGATATTCCAGAGGGAAAAAGAACTGAGAATCCAGCCAAAAATTACCTACCCATCAAAACTGCCTATAATCTTTCAGGAGAAAAATGGAATTTCAATGAAAAAGATGACTTTCAGGCATTGGTGATGAAAAGACCTGAACTGAATAGAAACAATGCAAGTCAAATCTCTCACTCTGATCAGTACGGGGATTGAGTCCATGAATATCCCTTGCAATTCTAGTCTATCTTTCAGAAATAGGGAACCTCTGTCTGAAAAAAATTAAAATAAAAAGGGATAAACATGAAGATTCATAAACTAAGATTAAAATTCACCACATCCAGAATCTGTAATTTCACTGGTAGGCATGTCCCATCCAATATATAGCTTCATAGATGGGCTTCAAAGTTGCTATCGGCCCAAATTCATTACCCTGAAGCCAACCTGGCAATGAACCTCTCTATACTCACCTAGATTGATTGTTTAGGCAATAGACAACAGAGCCGGTCATTAGACCAAATTTGGAGACAGGCATGAATAGACAGAGATTCAGGTATGCCCATGCACTCTGGGGAGCTTTAATTTTGGCCCTGAAGGGAAGGAGGCCTCTGGTAATTTTTGCCCCAAGGTATATGGGATGTCTGCCCTTGAAATATTTTTATCTTGGTATGACCTAACAGAGGATTTGCCTCACCAGCTAAAGACTTTATAACCTAGGGTCATCTGTATACCATCGTGAGGCATTGGAGAAGGGCTATTCTTTGTTTCTAATTAATATTATATCAGAAGAAAACTCTACTTGGGTCAAAGCTGGACCATGGATGAAAATGTTGTATTACATGTATGTGTATATATCAATTGCTAGGAAGGATATTCACTTTTCCTATTAGATACACTATCTTCATAGACTGAAAGGCTATTTTCCCCATTTTTCCATATTTTTGCATTCTATTATTATCATAACAGTAAGTCCATTCTTTGTATTCAGAGTATCAGAAAGAGTGAGCACTGAGAAAATATCATATTAGGCCTAATAGAGTCTACACTTTCCCCCAAAATCTTATTGGTATCAAAACCTCAATACAGTCCATTATCATGGTCCAATTGCTTTTCTTCCCACCTTTTTCCTAGCACCCTATTATAAGACATGGGGTTGAGTATCACATATGGTGATTCCCTCTGACCTCTTTCCCCCCCTCCACCTGAAGTCTTTTAATGTGCCCAAATCTTTGTTTCCTCACGTTTAAAAGGGAGATGATGTGAATAAAAGGTCTGGTTTCAGGTCTTTCTTGGTGCCCTCTCCAGCTAATAGTGCTTCATTACTTAAGGTTACCTTGTATCTTTTTTGAGGCAATTGGGGTTAAGTGATTTGCCCAAGGTCACAATAAGTGTCAAGTGTCTGAGGCAAGATTTGAACTTAGGTCCTCCTGACTTCAGGGCTGGTGCTCTATCCACTGCATCACCCAGCTGCCCTTACCTTGTATCCTTTTTGTATATATAACTAGGGAACTATATTTGTGTGTATTTTAATAGAAAATAATTTCCTCATATATTTGCTTGCAGCATGGATTTGTGTTTGTAAATTGTAAATTTGTAAGTTGTGAGTCTTTTGTCAAGTTCTATGCCAGTGGAGTCAAGCTCTGAGAGGTTCAACCAAGTTGAAGTATAAACTCAGACTGAGTCTATAGTTTCAGTTTCTTCCATTAGATTTCTTTGAGACCTGTTTTGTATGTGCATATTCCAGTATCTGCTATATAATGGGTGATTAACAGATGCTTGTTGATCAATCAATTGAGTTATAGAAATGTAAGTTGGGGGTGAAGCTAAGATGGGAGAGTAGAAGAAACAGCTGAACTCTACCAAGATTCCCCTCCAAACAACTTTAAAATAATGACTAAATTTGAATTCTGGATGAGCAGAGCCAACACAAAGTTGGGACAAGACATTTTTCAGCCCAGGACAAGTTAGTGGTTGGCAGAAGATATCTATGACACTGGAGTTGGGGCTGGTCTGGAATCCACATGGTGGCAATACTAGCTGTGAACCTTGGAAAAAGGGATAGCAGCAGAAATTTTGAGAGTTCTCCAATCAGAAATCAAAGGGGAATTGGCAACAAGTCAAAAAGAGACAAGAGGGGACCCTTGTGCTTTTAGTGGGCAAAGGACAGGGCACCTTTTGGTAATTCCATAGCCTGTACCTGCTTCCAGGTCAACATTCATAGGTGGAGAGCTTTGATGGCTGTGTCAAAGCAGTAGGGGTCATGCACTATCACTTTAAGTCCCGAGGGATCAGGGACCCTGAGGAATAGTAGTGATTGATTTTTTTAAGGGATCAGAGGCCTTTCCTGAGTAAATATCAGAGAACAGACCAGGAGAGCAGTGACCACAACTTGCCCCAGATCATGCCACCTTAGAAGCACCCAAAACTTCCAAACTCACAGAATTAGCTCTTAAAATAGCATGAAAAAACCCTAAAGTTTAAGAAAATGTCCCCCCACAAACCCCACTTTGGGGCCCAACTTTAACAAAAAGTCAAGAAAAATGATAAAAAAGATAAGAAAGCAACAAAAAATCCCTAAAAATTAAAAAAATACTATAATGAGGGGCAGCTAGGTGAAGCAGTGGATAAAGTACCAGCCCTGGATTCAGGAGGACCTGAGTTCAAATCCGGCCTCGGCCACTTGACACTTACTAGCTGTGACCCTGGGCAAGTCACTTAACCCTCATTGCCCTGCAAAAAAAACACAAAAAAACAAACCAAAAAACCCCATAAAAAACACTATAATGAAAGGAAAGATCAAGACATAAATTCAGAAAAATAATGATGTCAAAACATCTCCAAGCAAAGTTTCAAAGAAAAATGTGGACTGATATAAACCCAAGAGGAGTTATTGGAAGAGCTAAAAAGTTATTTTAAAAATCAAATAAGAGTAGTGAAGGAAAAATTGGGAAAATAAATGAGAGTGATGGAAGAAAATTATGAAAAGATAATTAACAGCTTAGTAAAAGTGGCATGAAATACTGAAGAAAATAAATTTAGAAAACAGAATTGGTCAACTGGAAAAAGAGATAGAAAATAAATCATTAAAAAGCAGAGTTTACAAAATTAAAATAGAAGTACAAAAGCTCACTGAATAAATTCTTTAAAATTAGAATTGGGCAAGTGGAAGCTAATGACTTCAAGAAATAAGAAAACAATGTCAAAAGAATGAAAAAATAGAAGAAAATGTGAAATATATCACTGGAAAAACAACTTACCTGGAAAACAGATTGAGAGCTAATTTAAGAATTATTGAGCTGCCTGAAAGTAACAATCAAAGTAAGAGATGAGACATTATATTTCAAGAAATTTTAAAGGAAAACTGTCCTGATATCCTAGAACTAGGGGGTAAAATAAACATTGAAAGAATCCACCAAGCCTCTCGAAAGAGATCCCCAAACTCCCAGGAATGTGATAGCCATAATCCCAGAGCTACAAGATAAAGGAAAATATATTGCAAGCAACCAGAAAGAAACATTCACATACTATGGAACCACAGTCATAATCATATGGGATTTAACAGCTGCCACATTAAAGAAGTAGAGGGCTTGAAATATGATATTTCAGACACCAAAGGACATAGGATTCCAACCAAGAATAACTTATCTAGCAAAACTGAGTATAATCCTTCAATGGGGAAAAATGGATATTTAATGAAACAGAGAACTTTTAGGCATTTTTAATAAAAAGACCAGAGATAAATAGAAATTTTGCCTTTCAAATACAAGACTCAAGAGAAAAATGAAAGAGAAATAAAAAAGGACTCAATAAGATTAAAAATATATTTTTTTACATTCTTAACTGGAAAGAAGATATGTGTAGCTCCTGGGACCTTTATCATTATTAGGACAGAAGCATTCTACTTAGACAGAGGGCACAGGAGTGGGTGAATTGTGTTGAGATGACCAAAAAAAAGATGGGTGAGAAAAAAGATGTACTAGGAGAAGGGGGAAAAGAGAGGAAGAATGGGGAAAATCATCTCATATAAAAGAATATGCAAGGGTTGTTACAACAGAGGGTAAAATGGTGGTGTAGGCAACACTTGAAACTCTCTTTCACCTGAATTGGCTCAAGAAAGGAAATACACACACACACACACACACACACACACACACACACACACACACTTGATTGTGTATAAAAATCCACCTTACCCAACATTGAAGTAGAAGGGGAAGGGGATGAAAGAATAGGGGTTGGGGGAGTATATAATAAAAAAGAAGAAGGCCCTGGGCAAAAGCAAAACATACTTTTGAGGAGGGATGGGGCAAAAGGAGAGAGAAAATAAATCAGAAGAAAATAAGATGGAAGGTAATATATACTTAGCAATCATAACTATGAATTTGAATAGGATGAATTCACCTGTAAAAGAGAATTAGCATAATGGACTAGAAACCAGAATCCAACAATATGTTGTTTACAAAAATATATACTTTAAACAAAGATACTCACAGAGTTAAAATAAGGAGGTTGAGCAGAATCTATTATTCTTCAGCTGAGATAAAACAGGAAAGAGTAGCTATCATGATCTCAGACAAAGAAGAAGCAAAAATATACCTAATCAAAAGAGAGAAACCAGGAAACTACATCTTGCTAAAAGCCACCATAAACAATGAAGTAATATTAACACTTACTATCTATCTATCTATCTATGTACTAAACAATATATAAAAGTATTTATAGCACATCTTTTTGTAGTGGCAAAGAATTTGACATTGAGGGGATGCCCATCAATTGGGGAATGGCTAAATAAGTTGTGGTATATGATTGTGACAGAATATTATTATACAACAAGAAATCACAAGCATGAGGTTTTTGCAAAACCTCAGATTTGTATGAACCAATAAAAAGTGAAGTAAGCAGAAACAAGAGATAGTTGTATGCAGTAAAAGCAACATTGTATTAGTGATCAACTGTGAAAAACTTGAAGAATAGCCTAAAACAATTCCAAACAATCCCTAATGAAAAATCCTATCTACCTCTAGGGAGAGATCTGATGAACTCTGAGTGCAGACTGAAGCATACTTTTTCACTTTCAAAAAGAAAAGAATAAGTTGTTTGAATCTGTGAATATTCCCATAGACCCAGGGCCTACATCACTCTGGATTCTTTATGCTGACTAGTACCCTTCTTCAATCATCAAACAGTATAATTTTCACAAGAAATATATTTTAATACAAAAATTTCCTCTCAATAGTTTATTGTGGCATGTGGGTGACAAACTTTTCTCAAAACTCATGCTAGTGGAGCTCTGAGGGGTTAACGAAGCTGAATCTCAGACTGAGTCTATAGTCCCAGGACCAATTCAGTGAAATACAGAGAAACTTAGCACCAGAGGCTTAGAACTAAGTCATGGATCTTTTTGCCAGGGCAAACCATGAAATAAGAAGTGATTCTTAATGGCCTTTAGAATTACATGGTCCCTTTCTGTTTCTAAAGCAATAGTGGCTGAATGTCAGTAAAGGGTGGTGCCAATGATTATACAGGTCTTAGTTCATTTATAAATATTAAGGTAACTGTTCTTTTTTGGGGGGAGGGGCAATGAGGGTTAAGTGACTTGCCCAGGATCACATAGCTAGTTAGTGTCAAGTTTCTGAGGTCAAATTTGAACTCAGGTCCTCTTGAGTCCAGGGCTGGCACTTTATCCACTGTGCCACCTAGCTGCCCCCTCATGTAACTATTCTTAAATGAAATGTGAGGTTTCCATCCAGTGAGTTGATAGAGGACAAGAGAAACTGAAACACTGGCACTTTAAATCGAACCAGAGCACTTAACCAACTTTAATTCAGTGTAATTTCAATGGAATTTGGTTCAAACCAATCCAACAAGAATTTCTTATGTGCCAAGTATTATGCTAAGCCACAGGTATACAAAGACAAAAGTGAAAAAAGTCCCATTTGTCAAAAGATTACATTCAACTGGTGTTAGGAAAGGGGAACAACATGTAGAAAGATCAGTAATACAATATGTATTCAAAGTAAATTCCAAATAATTTCATGGCAGTCACCAAGAACTTAAAGAACCAGGAAAGCCCTTGAGTTAGAAGCAAGCCTAAGCTGAAAATTAGAAGCAATGAGGTGTTCCAAGAGGAAGGAGAGCATTCTAAACATGGGAGTCATCCTGTTCAAAGGCATAGGTGAAAAATATGAAATATCATGGATTAAGGAATAGTAAATTGACTAATTTAGCTGGAAAATATGAAAAATAATGCATGGAAGAAATACAAAAGAGATTTGGCACAATAGGTTGGAGGTCTCTAAAGGTTTAAAATGCTAAAGAGAAGATTTTTTATTTTAACCAAATAAGTAGTGACAGAAGCTTTTTGAGCAAGGTAGTGACCTGGTAAGACTTGTACTGTAAAATGTAATTTTTGTCACTGTATAAAAATGTATTGGAGAGGAAAGAGTTTTTGATACAAGGAAAACATTTAGGAGGCTATTATAGTAGTGCAGGTGAGAAGTAATGAACCTAAACTAGGGTAGTAGTAATGTGAGAAGAGGGAAAGGGGTAAATATAAAAAATATTATGGAGCTAGAACCAACAAAATGTATGAAAGAGGGGGAAACTAGGTGGTCCAGTGGATAAAGCACCAGCCCTGGACTCAAGAAGACCTGAGTTTAAATCTGGCCTCAGACACTTGACATTTACTAGCTGTGTGACGCTAGGCAAGTTGCTTAACCCTCATTGTCCCACCAGAAAAAAAGATTTGAGAGAGAGAGAGAGAGAGAGAGAGAGAGAGAGAGAGAGAGAGAGAGAGAAAGGAAAGCAAAGAATGGAGGATGATTTCCAAGTTGCAAACCTGAGCAACTGAAAAGATGGTGGTGAGAGGCTTGTAAACTACTCAGAAGCCTCATTACTTTATACCATGATGACTTTAAGCAGAGAGTAGGAAGTTGTGGCCATATCAAGCAAAGATTAACACTATCCAAAAAATGGTTCCAATTTAAAAGGTAGGTTATGGATGTAGGAGTCATTTCTGAATCAGATACATATGTTCCATCAATTTATTAGACAAAAGATCAATTATCTAAGTGAATCAACTTGTTTTAGTAGAGATCAAAATTAAAACAAAGTGAAAGAAAGACTAAAATTAAAGGAAAACATTCAGTGAAATTGCAAATATTCTAACATGGAAAGATTCAAAAAAGGTGGGGACAGGCATCTACATGGACTGTAATTGCTTACTATTTACCTATTTCCTTTAACTGATATAAAGCAATCACTGCACTGAATAGATCAAAAAAGTCCAGAAACCTCTTTCATCAGAAAATACTTGATCTTCATGACAAAAAGAGAGGCATTACAACTAAAGGCCTTAATGGTTTAAAATATATATTCATTCCAAAAGTCTTACAGAAAAGATGGTGAAAGATAATGAGCCATTTTGTGTCATAACAATGAAGATAAAAAATGAATATTCAGAAAGCTTGGCATGAGGCCCAATTGAACCAGATCCTCCCAACTGCTTTCAAAAATGACATTGGAAGAAGGACAAGAAACAGATGAAAAATGGAACAGATCCCTCAGTATTTCAGTAACAGACTATTTTCATTATTAGCAACAAGAGAAGTCCTGCATTTGATTTTTAACATCTCAGTTCACATGTGCTGTATGAGGAATAAGAAATCATTAAAAAAGATGAAAACAGAAAAGGTAGTTAGGGCAGTCCAAGAAAAAATAGAAGTTTTTGTTGGAGATGACACATTTTTGAAGGCATTAAGGGACTGACTCTCAAGATGCTCAAAAGAGGAAAGGATAGTGGAAGATATCATGCACAGTATTAATTACTTTTTAAAATGTGGTCTATAGGACATCAATCAGTAATGACCTAAATGCCTCCTTCCACATCTCTGCTAAATCATTATAAGAATAATCTACATATGTGGTGGGGGCATTATTGATAAGTATTGAGAATGGAATAGGCAGGCTTATATAAATCATATTCAAGAAAAGACTATATCCTTGCTGGCACACAATTTACTAAAACATGCAGATAATACAAGATTTCCACTGTACTTATTGTTTATTAGTTATGAAAATACTTTTAATTCAATAGAATGAAGAGTAACTTAAATGTTCTTATTCAAGTTGTGTCCTTTGAATATGATCAAGTAATATAAGATTCCTTGATATATGCAAAAACAATGAACTTTAGCAATATCCATTAGGGCATAAATTAAGGGAGACAAGTTTATCAAGGATATTTGTCACTGACATGGAAGACTATTATACAAAGTCCCAATGTAAGAGGGATTCCTTATAGATTGTGAGGTCTTCCTGAATGCTTTGTGGATAAAATTATGTTAATTTTATTTAACCCCTGTATACTGTAAAACCTCCTTAACAATATGCACAACTACTAAAAAAAAAGTTCAGCATGACTATCTACATAGGCAATACCAAAAGGATGAAGAGTATCAATTTTTCAGGTTTGAAACTTAGTTGGCTTGACAACCCATTGAACCAATCACTTTATAGACCTTAGATACTATTTATGGACACTGAGATAAGCTCAAAAGTGAATAAGAGAAGAGCATACTTTTTGCATTTCAGAAGCTAAACAATGGTTAAAATGATTTCAAGTGGTCCTTGAAACAAAACACTTTTTTGTTGGGTTGAGTTTTGTTTGTTTGTTTTTAAATACTAGCTATTTAATTTATTTAAATACTAGCCACCAATGCTATATTGCTTTGAATAATGGAACTACATAATCTCCATTTATCAAATTTACAGGTAACCTGAAGGACAATCAGAATATATGTGGTGGGTATAACTAAGTGGTAATACATTGCCAACAATGTCTTGAGTATAAAATATGGCATGGAAGATAACCAGGAAATATATGTTCCAGATAGTCTGGTCATATAGTGAGAGCAAAGGATAACAAATGTTTAGCCTGCATGCTGAAATGATACTCAAGTAATGTTGTGTTCAATGCATTAGTAATTCCTCTGAAGAAGATTTGTTGGAAGACATGGACAACAGTAGTACAGAACAGGGAAGCATGAATCTTGGAGTCTATATCAATGAATGAAGTATCCACATTGATGAGACCACAAGTCAGCTGAGGTATTAACAATTTTTATGTAATTATTTTCACAGTAGCTACATATTTTTACCTCCACATATTAAATGCTTAATAAATATTTATGAGATGTTTGAATAGCAGACCTTATCAACAACCCCAGATCATCATCCCCACTGCAACTTGCCAGCCTCTTCTTTCTAGCCATCATTCAGTGGATCAAATGTTGTGAAGAAAGAGTGAACCAGACCTACAACTGCCATCAATTGACAACCAAGTGCTACCAGTGGGGCAGACAATTATCCAAACTGAAGAAGTAAAGCATTCTGAGTAAAAGGCAGAGAACAGCATTGCCAGGAGGGTTAAATTACTAACACCTCCTTTTCTTGGATCCCAATGGAGACATCCTAGGATCCAGAGTCAAAGAACCCTTGATATTGCAATGGCCTACATACCAAAGCCATCACTGAGGGGAGAAACCCTTGTAAAGTTAGAGTCTTCCATCCCCAAAACCACCAACACCAACCAATGATTGACTGCCACCAATGGGCAAGTAAGCCCAAGAACCCTGGCAATAACAGTGCTTCTTAGACCACCAATCCTGCTACCAGGATGGTCCCCAAAGCCATTGTTCAAGGGAATGTTTCTTGGAAAGTACAATCTGTCAGCTGCTTCTTCAGGTGCTGCAGTGCCCACCTCCTCAGCAGCACTGGCTATTGAACACACAGAAAAGAAAGTTATTATCACTAAACTCCTTAGCATTGTTAAATTGTTTAGCATTAGAAACAGATACAGTTTTATTTATGGAAATTGTATTAAATATGATATATTCTTATTCTGTTTACTGTACCCGAAGGATGACAAGGCCTGTGTATCTGATTTACAGCTGAAATCTTATATATGTGATGTCACATCTCATTAGAATATGATCTCCTGGAAATCAGAGACTATATTGCCTATTTGCATCCCCAGAGCTTTGCACATACTAAGTGCTTAATAAATACTTTTTTTGTTTATTCATTCATTTAAAACACATTAGATTTAGTGTTGTGAGAACTGGGTGTAAAGCCACCTGTTCCACACACAACTTGTATGATCTTGGGAAAGTAACTTAACTTTTCTGGACCTCAGTTTCTTCATATGAAAAATGAGGATCTTGGACCATATGGTCCTGAAAGTCATCACTAGCACTATACGCAGTAATCCTGTGATCCAATGAATTCCTTTCAAGAGATTTGGAGGGTACTGTCTATATTTAGAAACAGCCTATATTTATGTCAATATGGTAATGCTGGAGAATAAACACTTTGCCCATCTTTAGTTCTCCCCCTCCCCCAAAAGACAGATCTAAAAGACCCTAATTTGAATCTGTGGTGCAGAGAGGGGATCCTTGTAATTAAAAGCTGAATGTCAGGTTCAATGTTTGCCGGAGATGAATTTGGCACATCATTATAGCTGTGCATGGAACATAATTGTTACTATTCTTAATATTGTGATAAACAATCATGACAATAAGAGCAAATTCATCTTTCGTAGATGAACTGCAAGGATCCACTTGTTCTTTCTATAAGGGATGAAAACTCTGAATGTCTCTCAGTGTCATATTTTTCTTCAAAAAGGACCTGATGTGGCCAGTACAAAGAGAATTTTTCATGCTTCTATGAGTGGATGCCAAAAAATATATATATATATATATAAAAAAAAAGCACTCCCCTACCCAACCCATCAGATTTACTCCTTACATGTCCTGACAGTCTGTCATAATGAAATGAAACATTGATATCTGCATTGTGGGTTTCATCTAAATGACTTAGTAGAAGGAAATTGGCTAGTGCTTTGAACCAACTGCAATCTGGAGACATGGCTTTGCATTGAAATACGCATAAAAAAGCTTTTAAAAATTCTTTTTGTTATTTCTTTTTAAAAATAACATAAGCAAGACTGGAGTCAGTGAAAGGGTTCTTGAATAGAAGCGAGCTGAAATGTGTGGAGATCTACAACTCAATGGGGATGACTGAATCAGCTGGGGGCCAGGAGCTACTTGAGATGATTCAGGACAAAACATAAATGCTTCTAGAATAAAGAAAAGGCCTAGGTTTGTGGGAAGTAAGTTGAGCTGGGATAAAGTATGACTTCTCTGCCCTTCCAGAATTATGATTTCCTAAATTTTGATAGATTTTGTTGGCCTTTTGACTTGGACCTCCAAACAAGTCCAACACCCATATTAGTTCCTTGAATCTCATGTAGGCCCTCACATTTGAGCTCAAGCCTACTTTTGTTTTTGTCTCTTCTTCAAGCTCTTACTAAGCACCTACTAGGTTTCAGAATGTGCTAAGATTTTTAAAAGTACATGCTCTTAAGGATTTCACAGTCTAATGAACTTTTAGAAATAAAATGTTCCAGCCTCTTCTTCCTTCTCCTACCTCTTGGGGTTTTCCCTCCAAAGTGTATTCATAAATTATGTTATTACCCCAGAATCCACTTCTACTTCCAAGAAGGTGAATGAATGATTGAAACAGGCATTAATTAAGGACTTGTTACATACAAAAGACTGCTAAGTACTTTGGATATGAAGAGGAAAATGGGTCAGTTTCTATTCTTAAGAAACTCACACTATAATGTGAGAGAAATTATTATTTCTCTTTTATATTAATAAGAAATTGTTGTATTAGTACCAGGAATTTTCAGAAGCCTGTAGGTTGTCCATTGTTAATGGAGGAGATTGTCCAAATCTCTGGGGTACATGTACTTCAATACTGGGTTGGAGATCCCACCCAACTAGAGAAACTTCAAAAGAATTTGTGAGAAAATAATGGGATTTGGCAGATAACTCAAAGGCTCACCTATATATTAGTCTAAACTGATTGAATTAAGTGAGAGTGGTTGATTTTCCTGATCAGCCTACTTAAAGTTAATTAGATTGTAAGCACACCTGGCTGGCCCTTAAGGAGATATTGTTCTCAGAAGCTAAGGGCTTTGAACTCAACTCTGGACCACCTTCAAGTTCAGTGAACCAATGGATTTAGATGATGACTACCAATCAGCTTGAAGCAGTGTGTAAGGACTGCCTCTGCTCCAGATCTATAAAAAGCTTCCACACTCAGTTTGAGAAGAGTTTGTGGTTGAAGCAGGCTCTTGGAGGACTTGAGGAAGAACCTGACCAGGCTGGAACCCTAGGCTAGATAGGCCTTTTCTTAACTTTCTGAACTCAATGTGAATACCTGGTATGCTTTAATAAATGCTTAATGCACAAAGACTGGTGCTAAAGCTTCTCATTTAAGGCAACCACACATTTCAATTTTAAACATCACAAATTTAATCTAATCTAAGGTGAATCTCAGTCCAGTGTGTTCCACTCAGCTGGTTCTGAGTATAGATAGACCCCTTTTTATATAGATTGCCCTAAGTGGGGGTAGTCTGGATAAAAGATAAGTCTCTTTGTTCAAGACTAAGTGATAAGAGTTATAGCCCCAGGACCCTAATTAGAATAGGTACACCTCTCATCATAATATTTATTCTCTCATTACTAGTTAATCAATCAAAGTCTATTGCCTCCCTTAGTAACACCCATACTTCCAAGAGCATATATAAGCATTTAGTGGGTTCCATGAGAGGTCTTTGGCATTAGAAAGTCCCACTGAATGCTCTTATTATTTGCTGGCATGATTAATAAAATGATTACTTACCCAGAAACTATTTCTCTTGAACTTTTTTCTTTTTCTTTCATTTTTTTCAGGGCAATGAGTGTTAAGTGACTTGCCCAGAGCCATACAGTTAGTAAGTTTCAAGTGTCTGAGGATGGATTTGAACTCAGGTCCTCCTGATTCCAGGGCCAGTGTTTTATCCACTGTGACACCTAGCTGCCCCTTCTTGAACTTTTTATAAAGTATAAATGGAAGAGACAACACATCTAGAAAGTTTCAGCAACAAGTTAGATGGAAAGGTCACTCAGTGATAGCTGCAGCTCCTGGACTGAGATCAAGTCTCGTGGTTTGGGAGGGAGGGGATCATCGCTCTTCTCTAAGCTTTTCAGTATAGGCTGCCCCTAATAATTTGTCTCCAAAAGGGCCTTAGGTGTCTTGGAAGACAAAATAGTAAACATGTTCAGTGAAATGTCAGTTAGAGCATTGAAAGCATTCATTAGTAGACACTGAGATTCTAAACCCATCCTGTGGGCCCACCTTGCCAATGAGAGCTCTGAAGCTCAATGTGATTTCCTTGTTGGGGCAGCTAGGTGGTACAGTGAATAGAGAACCAGCCCTGGATTCAGGAGGACCTGAGTTCAAATCCAATCTCAGACACTTGACACTTACTAGCTGTGTGACCCTGGGCAAGTCACTTAACCCTCGCTGCTCTGCAAAAAACAACAACAAACTGATTTGCTTGTGACAAACTTCCTGTCGTTCTAAGACTTTGAATTGCTCTGTGTCCTGATCTTTGTATGTTGCTTTGTGTCAAGATATTTTATACAAACCAGGTATCAAAATGCTTGTTTTCCTTGTTGTATTTCATAAGGCCTTAATTTTTCACTATGTTAAATGGTGGTCACTATTATGTTATTCCTTGGTGTTGTGAAGTGATTTTTTGCTAACAATGTTTATTATGTTGTTTAAAATGCATTCACTTAAGTCATGGGTTATTTCAAAAAAGAGACAGTCCCAAAAAGTGGCTACATGCCTTCCATTGGATGAAAGCTCCAAAAAGACATTCATGAGTTGGGGAATATTAGGTCCTTGTTGGTGATTATGAAGGAGTAGCACACATTTGTGAATGTATAATTCTACAGGAAAGAAGCTTGATTCAAACCTTAGCAATAGGAGTTGTAGTACATTTTTTTACTCATCTCTAATATCTAAAAGGCATATAAGCCACACTTATGTAGATTTTATGTTTCTACATTATTTTCTTGCATAAGAATATAATAACAATAATTATGATCACTAACATTTAGATAGCACTTACTATGTTCTGGACACTATGTTAAACAGTTATTAACTCATTTGATCCTCACAGCAACCCTGGGAGGTAGATGCTATCATTATCCCCATTTTGCAGTAGAAGAAATTGAGGCAAACAAGTTAAGTGATTTTCCCAGGATCACACAGTTAGTAAGTCTTTGAGGCTATATTTGAACTCAGATCTTCCTGCTCTAGGCTCAGTGTTCTATTTACTAGGTAACCCAGCTGTCTGTCCCTAGCTGCCTACAATTGAGGAGATCCTAAATGTCACATAGTACAGTTTCCCAACCAATGCAGAAATATCCCCAAGCAGTGGTTATTCAACTTCCTCTTAAATGTTTCTAAAGATGAATCATAGGATTTAAAGTTGGAAAGTATCTTAGAGTTCACATGATCCAATCCTTTCATTTTACAGATCAAGAAATTGAGTCCATTGGGGCAGGGCAGCTAAGTGGCACAGTAGATAAAGCACTGGCCCTGGATTCAGGAGGACTTGAGTTCAAATCCGGCCTCAGACACTTGACACTAGTTGTGTGAACCTGGGCAAGTCACTTAACCCTCATTGCTCCACCAAAAACAAAACAAAACAAAACAAAAAAATGGAAATTGAGTCCGCAGAGGTAAGGTAACTTTCCTGAGGTCATACAATTAGTTAGTAGCTCATGTGCAATTTAAGTGAGGCCCTCTGATTCCAAATCCATTGCTCCTCACTATGCTGCTGCTGAAAATTGTGACTTCTGGAAAGCAGCCCATTCCACTGTGCCACTGATCTCAATGAGTAGAAAGCTCCTTCTTATATAGAGGTAAAATCTGCCTTCTGGTAATTTCTCCTCATGGGTCCTGCTTCTGAGGCCAAGCAGAACAAGTCTAATCTCTCTTCCATATGACAACCCTTCAAATATTTGAGGAAAAAGAGCATGACCTTTCCCTCTCCCGACTTTCCCCCAAATAATAATTGTCTCCAGACTAACCCTCCTCAGTCTCTTTAATCAATACTTATGTTGTACAGCTTCAAATCATTTGACTCTTACTTTTTCCTTCCTCTGGACATTTGCTACCTTGTCAGCATCCTACTCAGTCTGCTGTAGGCCTCAGAAGTGAGCACACTACTTACTTACTGTACGTTGGACAGTGGGGTGGGAGGGGGAGTAGGTAGAAAGAGGGAGAGAGAGAGAGAGAGAGAGAGAGAGAGAGAGAGAGAGAGAGAGAGAGAGAGAGAGAGAGAGAGAGAAAGTACATTCATAGGTTTTTAGATTTAGAGGTGGAAGTTATCATAGAAGTCATTGAGTTCAGCTCCCTCATTATACAGATGAGCATCCCATTACTTGTTCTGAATACTCTAATTTTATTAATATAGCCTAAAATCACAGAGCCTTTGTAGTAGCCACCTCATAACTGTTAGCTCATATGCTTGAAGTTCACTAAAAACTTCAGTTATTTCCCACATGATTTTCTATTAAGCCAGGTATACCCCAGCTTCTATTTGCACAGGAAGGGGAAAGAGAGAGAGAGAGAGAGAGAGAGAGAGAGAGAGAGAGAGAGAGAGAGAGAGAGAGAGAGAGAGAGAGAGATTATGTTTCTAAAGATAGAGGCACTGCTCTCCACTCCCCAACTTTGTGCTGATGTTTATTAATCACAATATATTAATAAAATGCATTTTAATTTTTCATTCAGGCTATGATTTTTTTCAAAATAAACACAGCTTGGAAATTGCTCAATAAAAGAATACAGAATGATTCTTCATATAATCACCTTAAGCTTAACCCTCACCTCATATATTTTAATTATGCATAACAGATAGCCAAACTCCTTTGCAACAAGCAGCCCTTCATTACCTGTAATTCCTATTTTATAACTTTTTTGTTTGATCTGTTCCAGGATTCATTCGGAAGAAATTCAACAGAATAAATTATCATTCTCCCCTACCATTTGACTGCAGCTTTGAATATATAATGTATCAACCTGTGTATATTATTTATGAAAAATTGATTGTTATTCTATCTCAATATTCCTTTAAGGCCCTGACAATATGGACTTAACATATTCCATCCAAAACTCAACAGTGGCCTTGGGAAACATGATAAAATGGTGACCAAGTGTATGGATTCTTTCAAATCAAGTCACATTTTGGTCAATAAAGTTGAATAAAGTCTTTACTAGCCTGAGTCATGGGCACTTTTTCTCTTAGCTATAGGAATCATGATTTTATGAGATTCTCCCCAATCCACCTCTAAAGATAGAATCCACATATTCAAATATTCAGTTTTAATCTTTCTTCTAAACACTAATCACACATCATTAAAAGCTTTAATCTGTCTCCTAATCACCAATCATATTTTCCTTTTAGATATCCTGTTGACACTAGGTATCTCAAATTCAACCTGTTCAAAACAAGACTTTGCAGCATCCCCCAAACTTTTAACTCCTATATCTCATTCAAACGTTTATGATCACAGGATCATAGATTTATAGCAGGAAAGTACTTGGAGTTTATTTAGTCCATTGCTTCATTTCTTTGATGAGAGAACTGAGTCCCTAAAAGACTATGACTTTTCCAAGATCATACAGGTAGTAAGTGACAGAGCTGTGATTCAAAGCCAGGTCTTCTGACTTCAAATCCAGAAGTCTTTACATGGTACCACAATGCTCCTCCTACATTTCTCCCCTTCTTTCTACTTCACAGTGACCATACAATTTTATCCTTTCACCATCATCTAGACTACTGCAACATTGTCCTAATTATTTTCCTCACTTCTTTCCTTTCTGAAATTCATATTCTACACAACTGCCAAAATAAACCTCTTAAGTCGTAAGTTTTACTATAAGCAATAAAAAAGCACTACCTTGACTTCTTTTTGATGAGTCCTCATCATAGTTAAGTCCCAAGAAAACAAATTGTTCATGGGGCATTCATGCTCCTAATATCTGCTTTGATCTCATGTGGTTAATTTTGGTTTCCCAACTTTCTGTATATATGCACAAGATAATATAATAAAATACAATAAACAATAGACTCCTTATCTATTATTTGAGGCCAAAATCAAACTGGATATTGCCTCCCCTTCTTCTCTTAATTTATACTAGTCCATCTTCATGAATCCCACATGCAAGATAAACTGGATTACTAGCCATTCCCTGAACTTGATACTCTATTTTAAGCCATCATGTTTTGGTACAAACTATCCTCCGCGGATAGAATATACTCCTTCCTCATCCTTGCTGCTCAAAAGATCCCAGACTCCAAGAAGAGTATTCATATTTTTTTTTTTGGTGAAGTCCTCTCTTGCCTCCCTACCCCACCCCCATCCCCCCCACCCCACACACAAACTGCCCACACACAAACTGCCCCCAGAGAAGTTATTACTAATCTCATTCACTGCCATTTCCTTTGTGTTATATTTTGTTTATATCATTCTGTATAATCTTAGTACAACTCCTTAATGCTTTTTTTTTTTTTGGTGAGGCAATTGGGGTTAAGTGACTTGCCCAAGTTCACAAGTAAGTTTCAAGTGTCTGAGGAGGCTGGATTTGAACTCAGGTACTCCTGACTCCAGGGCCAGTGCTCTATCCACTGTGCTACCTAGTTGCCCCTCCTTAAGGCTTTGAATTATCTTTGTTTCATCAGCACCTAGCATAGGAGGAGCTTAATATGTGTTGATGATGATGATGATGAGATGATGTTTATGTTTTAATTGAATTGAATTAACAATTTTAGAAATCTCCCAAAGTGTTAGAGACTGTCTCAAGAATTAATGGCAATCAAGGAGAAGCTGCATGACTAGGTGTCAGAGGTGTTGGATAGAGAACTCTTGCTGTGGTACAGGTTAGACTAAGTGGCTTCTAATATAAATTTTGAGAAGGGAAACAAAGGCAAGAACCACAAAGTTCAAAGGAAGGATGAAGAAACAAAATCCCCAAGGAGTTACATTTATTTTTTGCTGAGTTTAAAATGTTGTTTTTCAGTCAATTCCAACTACTTGTGATTCTATAGTTTGCCATTTCCTCCTCCAGATCATTTTATAGATGAGGAACTGAGGCAAAGAGAGTTAAGTGCCATGCCCAGAATTACACAACTAGTAAATTCTGAGGACGGTTTTGAACTCATGAAGATGAGTCTTCCTGATTCTAAGCCCAATGCTCTATCTGCTGCACCACCCAGCTGCCGCCTAAAGCTCTGTAAGTCCTCTTAAACCAGGGTTCAAAGAACTTACCAATATCAATGTATGAGGAGTTCTGTATTGTTTTACCCTCTAGGACCTGTGATGGCCTTGTACTGTTTAACATTTTAACTAGGATGAAGGCATATATAGCATACTCACCAAATTTGTAGATGACACAAAACTGGGAGTGATAGCTGACATCAGTTGACAGAGTTGGGATCCAAAAGAATCTTGACAGGCTAAAGCATTGGGCTGAAGCTAATAAGATGAAATGCAGTATGGATAAAAATAAAGTCTTACACTTGGGTATAAAATGTCAAATTCACAAGTACAAGATGGAGGAGGCATGGTTATATAGCCATGATTCTGGAAAAAAAGAGGGGTTCTTTGAGTGCTGTAAATTGAAAATGCATCAGCAATTTTGTGAGGCACCTAAAACTTAATGTAAATTTGGGCTGCATCAAAAAAGGCATAGCTTTCAGGAATAGGGAGTTGAGGGATTCCCATAAGACTTCTTTTGGAACACTGTACTTAGCTTTGGGATCCATGGTGTGATGTTTAAAATCTAAATGTGTGGTCACCTTAAATTAGGAGCTTTAGCACCAGTCTTTGGGCATTTAGCATTTATTAAAGCATACCAAGTATTCATGTGAAGTTAAACAAAGGGGAGGATGTAATAAAATAATGGGATTTAATAGATACTCAAAGGCCCACCTGGAGATTAATCTAAACTGATTGAATTAAGTGAGAGTGATTGACTAATGATTAGCCTACTTCAAGTTAACTAGATAGTAATCACACCTGGCTATCCCTTAAGAAGGTATTGTTTCCAGAAGGTAGAGACTTTGAACTCAACTTGAGACCACTTTCAAGTCTAGTGAACCAATGGATTTGGATGACGCTAAGCAATCAGCTTGAAGCAGTATGTAAGGACCTCCTATGCTCTGGACTTATAAAAAGTTTCCACATTCAGTTTGCTGGAGAGTTCATGATTGAAGCAGGCTCATGGCAGAGGACTTGAGGAAGAACCAGACTAGGCTGGAATTCTAGGTTAGATAGGCCTTTTCTTAACTTTCTGCACTCCACATGAATACCTCTATGCTTTAATAAATGCTTAATGCCCAAAGACTGGTACTAAAGCTTCTAATTTAAGGCGACCACACATTTAGATTTTAAACATCACAAGGGTATAAGAAGATCACTGATAAGCTGGAGAGAGTCCAAAGGAGGACAACCGGATGGGAAAGAGCTTTTAGTATGTCATGGCAGAATCAGTTGAAGGAGCTGGGCATTCTGGAGAAATTAAGACTCAGAAAAAAATAATATCTGTCTCTAAGTCTTTAAAGATTTGCCATATGAAAAAAATGAGATTTGCTTGATTTGCCCCCACACCACCACCACAGGAAGAAATGGAAACAGTTCTACAAAGGGGACAATTTAAGCTTGGTTCCAAGATAAACTTCCTAACAATTAGACCTGTCCACAAGTAGAAAGTGTTTCCTGGGAAAGGGGAAATCTTCAAATGAAGAGGACAACCACTAGTTGATTATAGTATAGTGGAGATATCTTTTGGTATGGGTTGGACTCACTGACTGATCAGGTCCCTTCCAACTCTCAAATTTGATGATTCTGGAGTTCTGTGACTCTATGGCCATGACTATTTTTTATTGTTGTATAACTGTTATGTGCACAGGTAAATTAACTGATGACATCATCCATATATTTCATTAAATGTGTTAGAATACTTTTCTATTTTTCAGCTATGCCACCTCTTGAGTAAAATAATTCTACAAATCCAATGTGTAAAGTGACACTACCTATGACATAGTTTATGTATGGATAATTTTTTTCAGATTATATTCGGAGAAATTTACATTTTCAGCCAGTTTTGTACATATTGTACAAATAAGACAAGCTCAGGAAATGCAACATAATTTGAATTAGCTTGAACAAAACACGGTCACTATAATAAGGTTATCATACAAAAGGAAGATACATGGGATACTATATAGCCAACAGAATTGATGGGAGGGTGCAGCTAGGTGGCACAATGGATAAAGCACTGGCCCTGGATCCAGGAGGACCTGAGTTCAAATCTTATACACTGGACAATTAGTAGCTGTGTGACCCTGGATAAGTCATTTGGGGATTGCTTAGATCAACAGTTATCAAACTATGATCTGGGGATCCCTGACATCCTTGTGGCCTTTTCAGGAGTCTGCAAGGTAAAAATTATTTTTCACAAAAATACTACTATGTTTTACTTTCTGATATAGTAAACATTGATAGATGAAACCAAAACAAACAAAAAGTCTTTAAGGGGTTCTCAATGAAGTTTTGGAGTAGAAAGAGGCCAGATAGTGTGTGGACCACTGGTTTAGATATTTGGATAAGTAATACCTTACCCTAAAGTTCCCATCATAACCTCTTCACATACATCGATAAATTAGAGTTGATTGAAAATTATGATCATTTGGACAGCTAGGTGGCATAGTGGATAAAGCACTGGCCCTGGATTCAAGGAGGACCTGAGTTCAGATATGACCTCAAACACTTGACACTTACTAGCCTTGTGACCCTCAGCAAGTCATTTAACCTTCATTGCCCCACCAAAAAAAAAAAGAAAAAAGAAAAAGAAAAGAAAATTATGATCATTGAAGCCTAAATATTTGCCCTTGGAATGATATATCCCAGCACATAGAATAGAGTTGGGGGCCTAAAGCAATGAAAACAAGCGTTAAAATCTTACCTGGGTTACCAGCAGTAAGTTACTCCTAAGTTACTCCTCATCTCTAAAAGCTGGCTTTCTCAGTTCTAGAAGAGGGTTAATAATACCTGAATAACCTGATTCACAGGACTGTTGCAAGGCCCAGATGAATTTAATGCATGTATAATATTTTGCAAACTTTAAAAGCACTATGTAAATGTCAGTTATTATTATCATTATTCAGCAAACATACCCAGGTGCATTCCGTGAGGGACTCCAGAAAGATGGTCATTAAAGTCTTGAGAGACTGTTGAAATTTCAGCTTGTGGGTGGATGAATATCTCAAACAGCATACGATTGTGTAGGAAGAGGAATGTATTGTTCAGACTAATTTTCTCTCTAATTATGTTGAAATCAATTGGCCCACACAACCATGCAGTGAATTACAGTGTGTCTCCTGAAGGACCAATTGAAAAGGTAGAACACTCAGCTATCTGGGCATTTTGTAATTGCCAGGTAGAATGTGTGTACAAATTATCAAATAGAGAGAATCCCATTCTCTGTAGGAATTTGTACCTAAATAAAATTACAGAAATGAACCTCCAGAGAATGTAAGGATATATCAATACCTACCTGCAGCAGTGCCACCTGATTTTAATATGTCTGTTACTGAAGGA
Source organism: Dromiciops gliroides (assembly GCF_019393635.1). Taxonomy (NCBI): domain Eukaryota; kingdom Metazoa; phylum Chordata; class Mammalia; order Microbiotheria; family Microbiotheriidae; genus Dromiciops; species Dromiciops gliroides. The sequence continues at coordinate 446,104,193 of NC_057862.1, forward strand.
AAATCTGATCACTGAATCACATGGTAAAAGGATTAATATCCCTTATCCTTTTCCCCTATGTTCATTCTCAGCCCCTCACCCCAAGACCTATCACAGGAGTAAGTCAGCCAAAGATGGTGATCCTTTGGACGCTTTGATGTTACAATATAGGAAGTTTTTTTAAAAAAAATGCAAATAATATTGTCTTTTGAACCAGAAGATTCCAAGTTTGATGTTTGTTAGAAAATCTGTGAGGATTGTGCTACATGTATGGGTAGCACATAAAGCATTGTTGTTGATTATGACAATGAAGGAACAAATGAAATCTCCTTTATTAACAGGTTAACATGTGTTAGGAACTATGCTGAGTGCTAGAGGTAGAAATGAAACACCCTTCTGAACTACCCATTCTAGCTCACGTAGGCAAGATGCATCCCCTGGGCAATGAAAACCCCAGATTCTAGGTATAATGTATACACTCCTAAAACTATAACTCATGAGATCCCACTGGTACTTGTTGTTGTTCAGTTTTGCCCAACTCTTTGTGACCCCATATAGGGTTTTCTTGGCAGATATTGAAGTGACTTGTCATTTCCTTCTCCAGTAGATTAGGCAAACAGAGGTTTAAGTTAATTGCTCAGGATCACACAGCTAAGACATGATTTGAACTCAGGTATTCCTGACTCCAGACCTCCTCCAGTTGCCTCCTCCCTCTGGTACATTTACCGTTAATTATCAGTAAGCTGACAAAACTAGTTAAAATATAATTTTAAAGCAGGCATTTATTGAAACTACATTATAAAATAAAAATAGCCACTCCAAAGAACAATAGCCCAACAATGGAAAAACATCAGTGGGAAAATAGGACATACAGTGTTCTCAAATAGAAAGGCAGACATGTTGGAAGCAAACAGGACAAAGGTAACCCACATCTATGTCACTCAATGGTGTCTTGATGCTTTTTCTTTTGTTGCTGGATATTCAGAGTTGCTTATCCTGGGCAAAATATCTGTTCTTGGCAAGTCACTCTGTTGTGCTCCCTGGGTATACAACTCATCTCTCTAGTCTGCTTTCTTTTGGGCATAGTACTTCCTACTGGTAGAGTTGCTCCGATGGGAGAAAGCTTGCTGCAGGTGGGAAAGGGGAAGAGGAAGAAAAAGATGGAAACCCATCCTTCATCCTGTGGAAGAGATGCAAGGAAAAAGAAAGGAAAAAAGAAATTCCACTCAAGAACTAGCTCCTCAGGGCAGCTAGGTGGCGCAGTGGATAGAGCACCGGCCCTGGATTCAGAAGAACCTGAGTTCAAATCTGGCCTCAGACACTTAACACTTACTAGCTGTGTGAACCTAGGCAAATCACTTAACCCCAATTGCCTCACCAAAAAACAAACAAACAAACAAAAAGAACTAGCTCCTCCATAGGTAGTTGACTTTTCTTAACTGACAGATATCACTCTCAGCAGATACCACTCTCCCAACTGATTCAAGAACTGACTAGCTTGTTCTTTAAAGACTATCCCACAGTCAGTCAATGGCTAGGTACTCTATAATTCTGTCAAATAGAGGAAGATACTTTACACCTTCTCAAGGAGTAAGAAAATAAGTTCATCATTTTCCTTATTGTTGTTTTCTGATGGTATAATCTAAAAGATACTCTCCAGGGTGGGAAGAAGCATAGCATAAAAAAGACAAGAATGTGGGCCTAGCCTGCTTCACCTAGCATCTGTTCTTGCTTCTAGCCTCATTTGTTTACCAATCAAAAGTCTTTATTGTATGGTGAGCCTCATCTCCCCAATCATTCATTCATATATACATCTATATTTATGTACACATATATGTACATATATACATACACACAGACATGCACACATGTACATATATACACATGCACATATGTATATATAATTTATTTTATTTTATTTCTAACTTATGAAATAAAACAAGCATTTTATAACTATAATTTGAAAAAGATGATTTCACATGAAACTGCAAACATACTATGTATAATAACTTGCTATTCCTTTTAAATATGTAACAAAGTTATCAAGTAAATTTATTTTTTCTTTTTTTTCCCTTTCTCTCCCCCCTCCCCAAGATGGCTACTATTAGACATACACATATGCATATGTATACATACACACACACACACACACACACACACATATATATATATATATATATATATATATATATACACACACACATATGTAAAATTATTCTATTCATTTAATTACCAGTTCTTTCTCTGGATTCAGATAATAACTTTCTTCATATGTTCTTCATAGCTAATGCAGGTATCTATAATAGTCAAAATGACTTATTTGCTTAGTCATTCTTAAAACAATATTGCTTTTCCTATAAACAATGTTCTCTTGGTTCTGCTCATTTAGCTCTTCATTATTTTGTTCAAATCTATCCATGTTTTTCTAAGATCATCGAGTTCACCATTTTTATTATAGCACATCAGTATTTCATCAAAATTACATACCACAATTTATTTAGCCATTACCCAATTGATGAGTATCCCTGTAATTTCCAGTTCTTTGACACAATAAAGAGAAGTACTATAAACATTTTAGAATATATAAATTTTTTTCATTTTTCCTAATCCTTTTTGGATACCCTGATTTTTACTGGCCCCTGGATGAGTGTTGTGAGTCAGAGTACATGTATGGGCCACAGTAAAACCACCCAGGATAGAAGATTTTCCATGGATCACTGGAGAAGGTAGGTTTTTTTTTTTTGGTTTTGGTTGTTTTTGTTGTTTTTTTATGAACTCCTCAGTGAATAAAGACCCCTGTTACTTTGCTTATTGCATGAAACATCAAGAAACTTTATCAATCTTTCTGACCCTCAATTTCCTTAAACAGTGAACCCTTGTATATTGCAACTTTCCCCATTGCACTTTCAATATATTATGGGTCAACAAAAGAAGTTAAGTGGGATTTTTTTTGGAGCTTTGTAGAAGCCACAGAAGACACACAAAAGACAACAGATGACCCAAAAAATGTTTAGAAACACAGAAATGCATAAAATATGTGTATAGCATTATATAATCGCAACATATTTTTTCTTTTGATACCATAATAATTCAGACTTTGTCTCTGGTATAAAGGGAGGACTAACAAATATTATGCAGATTTTCCAGATGGGGGGAGGGGCAGTGCTGTGCCCTTAACCCCTGCAATCTGGAAGGGATAACTGTATGAAAATAGGTAAAGGTACTTTTCTTACGTACCCCCATAAGGTTGTTGTGAGGACAGCACTTAATAAACGTTGAAATACTATATATTCTTATATTTGTATGTGTGTATATATGTATGTGTCTATATGTGTATGCGTGTGTATATGTAAATATATATGTATGTATATATTAAGGTGAGCCTCATCTCCCCATTCATTCATATATACACATGTATACATACATGTGTATATATATATACATACACATGCATACATGCATACATGCATATCTGAGAGAGAGAGTCAGCACACTTTCATGTTCCCTTACATTCTTGGATAGTCTTTACTCTTTCATATTTCATTCTCCCATCTATGAGCCTGGGTGACATTGTAAAATAGCACCCAAAAACTATTAAAAGGGATTTTGTGTCTTCTTCCCTTTCTCTTCTTCCCCCATCCAAGCCAGCAAGATACCAGGTCAGAAAAGAAAGGTGTTTTTTTTTTCTTTTCTCAGAATAATACAAAATTTCCATGAGGGACACAGGGATAGAGGGCAGGCAAGAGAATTTCTACACTTACACTATGGTTTAAGTAAGCTGTGGGGCCTGCAAGAGCTTTGAGGAAACTACAATAACTTTTCTTTGTTTCAGAAACCAGAAAGAGATTGAGTGCCATCGTCTCACTATTGTATTTTGCAGAAAGATAACACATTCAAGGTCTCGTGAGGTTTTTGATCATATTTTTAAATAATTTTTACCTAAAGTCCACAGTTTATGAATTATGGAGTCACTGATAATAAATTTTAAAAATATTTTTTCAGCCACTTCGGAATAGAATGTGTATTGGTAAAAACCTAGTACGTCCTCTATTCCTAAATTAGAAGTGTGTGTGTGTGTGTGTGTGTGTGTGTGTGTGTGTTTATTCCCCCTTCAATTCAAATGCTACTTGATCTCAAATCAAATCTATAAGCCACATTTTGGGAAGAAGATTGAGTGGAAGACCACTAAGTTCATTTTTAAGGAAATATTTTTGGTGTAAAAGTTGTTAACATCACAGTGTAAAAGTTGTGAACATCAGCAGGAAAAATAAGCAACTTACAGAATTACTTCTCTCATCATTTTTGGTATCTGTATACTTCCAGGCATCCTGAATTACTCTGTGTGTGTGTGTGTGTGTGTGTGTGTGTGTGTGTGTGTGTGTGTGTGTCTCTGTCTGTGGGTGTGGGTGTGGGGAGAAAGAGAGAGGGAGAGAGAGAGAGAGAGAGAGAGAGAGAGAGAGAGAGAGAGAGAGAGATTCTGATGGTATCATAGATCAAGAAAGAGATATCTATATAATGCCTACTTAAAGGGCCACATCATAAAACTCATAATTGCTCACCTTCAGCACCATGGTTCTTGTTTTGTGTGACTTTTACAAAGTCATTTAATTTCTCTGCATCTATTGCTTTTTTTTTTTCTGAAGACAAAGCAGCCTGAAGGATTCCATCCTTCCTCTGAACTCCTATATGACTGAACATTGGGCCATCAATCTCCTACTACCTCGTGACATCTCTTCTATAAAAAAATTGACTAAAGAAGCATAAAAAGGTAAACAGGAAAAAGAAATCAAGAGGGATGTTTAAAGGTTAAATTGTTCACATTCCTATGTGGGAAGATGATACGTCTCACTCATAAGAACTTTCTCAGTATTAAGGCAGATGATAGGAATAAATTTAGACAAGAGGGCACAGGGGGGAAATGATTATGAAGAGATGATATCTGTAAAGAATTTATTTTTTGTTTATGATTTGGGGGGGCAGTCAGAATTGAATGGCATGCCAGGGATCGTGCAGTGTGTGTATTGTGTCTGAGGACAAATTTGGGCTCAGGTCTTCCTGGGTGTAGGGTGGGTGCTTTGTCTACTGTGTCACCTAGCTGCCCCATGATTACATCTTTAGGGTCAAAATTGGGGAGTGAGAGTATTGCAATGGGGCAGGGGTAAGGGGAGAGGTAGAATGGGGTGAAATCCCACATGAAACAGAAATGATCTTATGGAGTAGGGGGAGAGATGTGGGAGGAGCAGGGCAGTGAATGAGTCTTACACTCATCAGAATTGGCTCAAAGACCTTAATCTCATTAGTGTTAGCTCAAGGAGGGAATAACAGACACACTCAATTGGGTGGAGAAATCTAACTAATCCTGCAGGAAAGTAGGAGGGGAGAAGGAGGGAGGGGTGAAAGAAGGGAGGGCAGATTGGGGGAGGGGACAGTCAGAAGCAAATTACTTTTGAAGAGGGATAGGGTAAAAGAAGATAGAAAATAGAGTAAATATCATGGGGAAGGGAATATTATGGAGGGAAACAGTTAATAGTAACTGAAAAAATTTTAAGCAGAGGCAAGAATAATGTAAAATGATGATGATTAATTCATGATTGAATGAAGATGAGAATTGAAAGATAATGATGGATGGTAGTGGTGGTGGTGGTGATGATGATGATAAAACATGGTACTTACTTTGCTGGGATATTGTGAAGAAAATTTTTTGTCAGGTGTAAGGTACTATATAAATGTTATCTATTGCTGGTGTTGCAAGAATCAACCCCATGGGTTTATTGTAAGAAAATCTCTCTTTAAAGTACTATATAAATTTAATTTACCATTAAAAGAATGATGAGCAGGATGCTATAGGAAAACTTGAAAATACCTTCATGAGCTGATGCAACTTGAAATGTACTATATACAAAATAACAGCAATACTGTAAGATGATCTGCTGTGAACGACTTGGTTATTTTCAGCAATGCAATGATCCAAGACAACTCTGAAGGTCTTATGAAAAAATGCAGTTTGTATTTACATGTAATATAGTGTAAAGAATTAGTTGTTATTGGAGGTTTTTTATTTGAGGTTTTTATGCCTCGGCGAGCACTGGCCTGGGGCCACACGGTGCTCCACCCACTGGTTGTAGCCTTTGTCAGGGCTCTGGTACCTCATGGCATCACCACTTGCTGATGCCTACATGGGCCTAGCTAAATTAAAATGATTAGAAGCCTAGTGAGGGCAGTCATGTGACTGTTAAAGTGGCCATCCCATTGGCTGGGACCGTGTGGGGTGTTTCTAGGGTTGGGGGAGGAGAATTGGGCATTCTAGGTGGAAGCTGGAAAGTGACAGGTGTTCTGCTGCATATTTTCAGCTGATTCTTGGGCGGTGGTATTTTTTCAGTTATTATAATTTCCCTTTCCCCATTTTATTTCCTTTCCCTTTATCCTACTGATCCTGTTTGTGTTTTTTTATTTAAGCTCATTCTTGTTAAAATAAATCTTGTTCTGTTTTGAGGGAGGCTGCCAGTCTCCTTCCTTGCCCCAATATTGCGGCAAGCCGCTTAGCTAGCACTCCCCAATTAAAAATTGGTCCCCACAATGGGAAAATAAAATTCTAAAATTAAAAATTAAAAAACAATAGTATTGTTTTTGTTTGTTTGGGTTTTTTTGCAGGGCAATGGGGGTTAAGTGACTTGCCCAAAGTCACACAGCTAGTAAGTGTCAAGTGTCTGAGGTGGGATTTGAATTCAGGTACTCCTGAATCCAGGGCCATTGCTTTATCCACTGTGCCACCTAGCTGCCCAAAAGAATAGTATTGAAAGCTTTGCTTCCTATATCACCTTCTCTTCCCCATATATCTCTCCTCATACCATCTTAGGTAAAAACACATTACTAGAAAGAATTTTTTTTTCTGTTTAGAATTTTATTTTCCAAATTACATGTAAAAATAAATTTTGAAATAAAATTTTTTAAATTTTGTGTTCCAACCTCTCCCCCTCCCTCCCTTCCTACCTCCACCTCCAAGAACTCAAGCAATTCACAATAAGCTATACATGAGCAGACATGGAAAACATCTCCACATTAACTAAGTTGTGAGAGAAAACAGACAAAAACAAAAGTTCAGATTAAGGAACTGTCAAAAAAATATGCTTCAATTTGTTTTCAGCCACCATCAGTTCTTTCTCTGTAGATGGATTACAATCTTCATAAGTCCTTCAGAATTATATTGGATCACTGCATTGATGAATATAACCACATGCTTCCCATAAAATACAGTACATTTCACTCTGCCTCAGTTCGTGTAGGTCTTTTCAGGTTTTTCTGACAGCATCCGGTTCATCATAACTTTTATATTAGTACCTTAAACTTGACAGAGGTTTTTCTTCACAATAGCCCAGCAAAGTAGGTACCATACATTTTGCCATTATAGTCAATCATCATAATGTGTTAAAGAATGGAATTTGGCAGATACCCAGGGGTCCCACCTGATTGATCTAGTATTGTTTGAGAAACTGACTAAGTACCTACTTATTTTTTTTTTTGCAAGGCAATGGGGGTTAAGTGACTTGCCCAGGGTCACACAGCTAGTAAGTGTCAAGTGTCTGAGGCCAGATTTGAACTCAGGTACTCCTGAATCCAGGGCCAGTGCTTTATCCACTGCTACACCTAGCCACCCCCTAAGTACCTACTTATTATGAGTAAATCAGGACCACACTGACTCTGGGTAGGGAAGTTGAACCTAATTAAGGTTGATTAAATTGAGATCACACATGGCCAACCCTGAGTAGAGTGTTTTCTCAGAGGCTGTGGACTGCAACATCAACAGGAGACCACTCTCAACCAATCAACTTGAAGAACCTCCCATTTTGGGGAAGGAGGACAGGAAGTAGGAAGCAGAGACTGGTGGACTAGAGCTTGCTCTTTTGGTTTAAGACATCGGGTTGGTAGAAGACTTCATGTGGGCTGCTAGGAAAGCTAGGATTTCCTTGCTATAAGGAATCTGTTCTCAATCATTCTCTCTTTTCACTATCTTATAATATATCTTTTAATAAACCCTTACAAGCCTAAACTCTTGCTGAATTTATCAGTGATTTTAGCCAGTTTCCCCCAAAAACTTGGTTGGACAGATTAGAACCCACTTTTAGATTTTTAAACAACACAATAACTATTTCCCTCCATACTATTCCCTTCCAGTGATATTTACTCTATTTTCTATCTTCTTTTACCCTATTCCTCCTCAAAAGTGTTTTACTTCTGACTGCCCCTCCCCCACTCTACCCTCTCTTCTTTCACCCTTCCCTTCTTATCCTCTTCCCCTCCTATTTTCTTGTATGGTTAAATAGATCACTCCTACCAATTGGATGTGTATGTTATTCCCTCTTTGAGCCCACTCTGATGATATTAAGGTCTTTTAGCTAATTCTGTGTTCTAAATTTTCTTCCTCCCTCCTCAACCCTCCCTATGAAATCAAGCAATTCAATATAAGTCATACATGTGCAGTTATGCACAACATCTTGACCTTCCTCAAAAGTTTTTTGCTTTTTACTGCTCCCTCCCCCAATCTGTACTTCCTTCCTTACCCTATTCTCCCCCCACCCCTTATCTCCTTTTCCTCCCACTTTCCCTCAGGGCAAAATATTTTACTGTGCCCACTTGAGTATGTATGTTATTCCCTCTTTGGGCCAATTCTGATGATAGTAAGGTTCACTCACTGCCCCGCCACTCCTTCCCCCCTCTTCCCCTCCCCTCCATAAGCATATTAACCAAGCATAGATAGAATTCCACATTCCCTCATCAATCAACAAGCAATTTTTAAGGGTCATGCAAGCCACTGTGATAATCTCTGGAGACACAATGTCAAAAGTATTATAGTCCAGGCTTTCAAGAAGTTAACATAACTATATAGCACTTGAGGAGACCAGGAATAGAGTATCAAGAAGGTAGAGTGTAAACTGAGTCTTACAAGAAATCAGATTTCAAGGAAAGAATGCATTCCAGGTATGGATTGCAAAGGCACAGCATCCAGAAACTATTCCATTTGCAGAACAGCATATGGGAAAGTATGGCTAGATCACAGAATAAGTGTAAGAAGAAAAAAGAATAGGGTAGGAAAATTGGAAAGGAAGAAAGAGGAAAAGGGTAAAAGCACCTTTAAATATCCAAGAAAGAAGGTTAAATTTTAACCTAGAGGGAACTGGAAGCCTCACGAGTTTGTTAAGTGGGGAAATGGGAATATAAGACAAACACTGTAGCAAAATCACTTTGGCAGCTGAGCAAAGAATGGATTGGGAAGGAACTGAGATATTCTCATCACTTCTTTGGGGCCAGGTTTGGTCATTATATTCATACAGCATTCAATTTTTATTTTTTTGTTCTTTCATCTGCATTTTGTTGTCCTTGTGTTTTCAGTGAGGGCTAGACTAAGTAAATTTCAGGGTTCTTTCCAATTCTGCAATTCCACAAAAATTAATGGTCCAACTTATGGTCAAGAACAGACATTTTAGGGGACAGCTAGGTGGCAAAGTGGATAAAGTACCAGCCTTGAATTCAGAAGGCCCTGAGTTCAAATTCAGCCTCAGAGAGTTGACACTTACTAGCTGTGTGACCCTGGGCAAGTCACTTAACCCTCATTGCCCTCATTGATCCTTTTGACCTTATTTTTTGTCAGCTCATATGTGCTCCCATAATCTTCCACAACCTTTCTGTTTACCATTTCTCTTAGTACAGTAATATTTTATTATGTCATATTTTAATATTATCTTGAACACTTTTTAAAATAATAAATATTTTTATTTATAGTTTTGGGTAACAATTTTTATCCCTCTTTCCCCTCTCTCCCTTCCCCCCTCCCTAAGGCAGCAAACAATCAGACATGGGTTATATATGTATGATTATGTAAAACATAACCATATTTGTCATTTTGTACAAGAAAACTTGATTAAAAGAAAAAAATGAAAGAAAATGAAAAATAGCATGCTTCCATCTGCTCCATCAATTTTAGTCTGTTCCTTATTGCCCCACCAAAGTAAAAAAAATCATTTTTTTTTTCTTTTGCACGGCAATTAGGGTGAAGTGACTTGCCCAGGGTCACCCAGATAGTAATTGTCAAGTGTCTGAGGCCAGATTTGAACTCAAGTCCTACTGAATCTAAGGTTGGTGCTTTATCTACTGTGCCACCTAGCTGCCCCAATTCTCTAGGATTTTTGAAGTTTATTATGTCATCTACAAAGAGTAATAGTTTGGTTTCATCATTACCTATTCTAATTCCTTCAATTTCTTTTTTCTTCTCTTATTGCTATATCTTTCATTTCTAATACAGTATTAAATAATAGCAGTGATAATGGGCATACTTGCTTCACTCCTGAATGTACTGGCAAGGCTTTTAGGTTATCCCTATTACAGATAATGCTTGCTGATAGTTTTAGATAAATAGTACTTATAATTTTAAGGTAAGCTCCTTTTATTCCTGTGTTCTCTAGTGTTTTTAATAGGAATGGGTGCTATATTTTGTCAGACCTTTTCTGTATCTATTGAGATTATCATATGTTTTCTGTTTCTTTTATTATTGACATGGTCAATTATGCTGATAGTTTTCCTAATATTGAACCAGCCCTGCATTCCTAGTATAAATCTCACCTGCTCATAGTATATTTAACTTTTTCTATTTTTTTTTGGGGGGGGGGCATCATGATAAACAGAAGAAAAAAAAAGTTGGAGTCAGATGACCTGACCTCAAATCCCAGTTCTGCTGTTAACTACATGTACAATTTGAGGCAATTCCCTTAACTTCTGGGTTTCAGTTTTAGACTAAATAACTTTTACAAGTCTTTTTTAGTCCTAAATATTATGAGTATTCTTATTTCTCCATTTAGATTGCAAGACCCTTGAGTACAGGGAATTTGTCATATTTATGAGTTTACAAGTTGTCTCATTTTATATTCTTGTCTACCCTACAATATATAGCATAGTGACTTGCACATATAAGGGGCCCAAAAAATGCCCAAACATTTTGATTTGTGGAATGTAAATATATTCCAATGCTTTAAACTCTCCTTTGGGGTGGGACAACATTTAGTATTGCTATTAAATTTATTTTGAATTAAGCTTGATTCATATTCAAAACTGTATTAAATTGGGATGGGGGGAGGGAGATACACCAGCTTCTCCTCATTGAGCAAAATATTATTTTAACTTCAAGATTCCACCTACTATTTTTTCCATAGGCCTATTCAACTCAAGGAGGTTTCACACTAATTGGATAATTACAATGCAACTAAATAGCCTGGAATTTTGATAGCCAATAAGAAGATTGTTTCTATCAGAGCATGTTCTGCCCCAGAATTTTAGGATCCTATCATCAGGAGTATGAAAATGTCCTAGAATCTAAGGAAAAGTGGTACTTAATTCATCTCTTGTGTAAATTACCGTCTGGAAAAATTGCCCTCCTGGCTGTGATACACCCAAATTAAATGTATTTGCTTGTAAGCCCAGAAGATCAGAGGAAACCCAATCATGTCCATATTAAGAAGAGAATGAACTATAGTATAGTATCCCTGTGGTGCTGAGAATGACTATTTGAGTACTAAATCACCCCTAATATACTACTAATCATGTTGGGTAACAAATACTTGTTTTGTTTTTATCCTGGCAGTCTAGCTTTTATATGGCTTTTATGATCATTACATGATCATTACTTTCATGCTAAATTAGTAGAAAGATACTGCAGACTGGTGGCATACCAGTGAATGGATGGTTTGGGGAAGAAAAGAGATGGCAGGGTGGGGTTATCAATTCTGGTCTCTACCTCAGTGAAATTACATGGAACTGATCCATTTGAGAGGTGTTCTCAATAGCCATCTATTCTATCTAATCACAAATAGAGAATGAGCAGCTGTTGAGATTCTGCTTTTAATCTCCCTAGTTCATCTCCGTCAAACAACTTCAAAGGGCCTGGGGCTAAAGCAAGGCATGTGAGCCAAGGAAAACTTGTAAATATTTTAGACTTTGAAACAAGTCAGTTTGCTTTCAACATCTACCTCATTATGTGTATGTATGTGTGTGCATGCTTCCTTTTCTCAATTATCACAATATAAAGCCATCTCTAAAGCACTTTACCTACCTTTCCAGATATGAAAAGAAGATGTTTCTGGCCACCTTGATCTTCCCCAAACACCGGTCCATCTGCCAGCTGTTCCCTCATTACTCACTCTTTAGGGCTATTGCAGTCCTGAAGTTCCATTACTAAGCAAATGTTGACTGAATAAGGAAACACATTGATCTTAGATCTGAAGGTGGGGAGTCTTATTTCATTTGATCTATGATCTTATAGATGTACTGCCTCTATCCTCCTAACTTTCAATGCTCCCACAGTTTCTTTTGCTTTGTGAGGCTTGTTCATATATCCCTAAAACCTCCACTAAGCAGTTAGCCACAATATGAGAGGGTCCTCTTTTTTTTTCAATATTCTGTGGATACCACCAGTTGCTCAGGCTGTCCATCTCTTGTCCTCTACTGTAAGGAGCTAGTGTAGCAGAGGGGATACTGTGTAAATTTGGGTGTCTAGTAAAATTCCCACCTCCATTTTAAGGAGTATGCACTGGACAACAGTGTCTTTATTCCTCTCCAGCTTGTACTACTGATCTACAGGATTTCCTCTGTCACAAATAACTTGATCTGAGTATATGCATTTTAATGGCGCATAGAAGAGATGAAAACATTTTAGTTCAAAATTTCTCTTTTTAAAAAATATTTTTATTTAATAAAAAGTAAAAGTCCTTGATCTTCACTCTCCAGGGCGGGGTGGGAGGGAATTAAGGGGAGGGGTAGAAGGAAGGATGGGCCAAGAAGGAACCCTCCACTTCCTCTGGAAACTGACCCCGCCTTGAGGTCCCTCCCCGACCCTGTCCTGTCCTGTCCTGTGCTCTGTTCAAGGTGCTTGGTAGGAGTTCCCTACTCCCCCATGGGGGTGGGCCGGGGAGTGGAGAGCAAGAGAACTGGTCCAAGCTGATTCGGGAAGAGACATAATAGGTCACTCCTCCCTCCTCTCAACGAAGTCTCTCAAATGAAGGCTGGAACCATCTTCAGTTCCCCAGCGGGGTGGAAGGGCAGCTTGGCTGTGTCCGATGTAGGTGTAGGGTGAAGGTGTGGAAGCAGAAAGAGCAGACACACCACTCTGGGGCACAAACCCCTGAGGTGGACCCCCATGTCTCTGGGGTGGGTGAAGTAGCATCACCTGGGGCAGGTAGGGAGCCTCAGGATGAAGGGGTGGAGTTGCTATGATTCCAGTCTGGAGTTGGGCCTGGGTGGCATGGGCCATATTGATAAAGCCATGGGGCATCTGCTGGTAGGCATGGATGGCATAGACTTCAACTGGCTGAAGCAAGCTGCTCTGAGGGGATGGGGCAGAGGGTTCTGGCGGCAGAGATGGTGGTGTGCCTGTTAAGGCACCTGAATGGTACAAGTTTTGTTCTGGCTGCCCACTACCCAAGTGTGGTGGCTGCCCTGCCTGATGCTGGATAGGGCTGGAGGCCACATGCTGGGACTGTGGCTGGCTCCCAGTAGGGGTGGTGGCTGGCTGCAGCTGGTGGGCATGGAGCTGCATGGCATGGTGTGGATGGGACTGGTGACCAGGGGCATAAAGGACTTTTGGGGTGGGCTGATCTGCTGGAGCATAATGAGGAGTAAAAGATGAGATAACGGCCTGGGCATGGCTGCCTGACAGCATCCTTGGGTTACTCTGAAGCATTCGGACAAAGACAGGCTGTGAGGCCATGGGCTGCATGATGGTAGGCTGGCCTGGGAATTGCTGGGGATTGTAGGGGATATAGGAAGAGTATGGTATGGCTGCCACCAAAGGAGGCCCTGCAGTTGCTGCAGCCTGCATAATAGGGGATTCTGAGGGTGGTTGGTGCTGCTCTGAAAATTGGGGGGGCAAGGAACCTTTAGCTTCCCAGTACTCACCCTGCTGATCAGGCACAGAGTTAGATACAGGGTATGGGTACATCTGAGGAGCCTGCACCAATGGTCCCATGTGGATCTGAGGTACATAGGGGATGTACTGGGGGCTATACATCCCATTCTGGTCTGCTGTCAGCACTGGGATCCAAGGAGTTGAATGAGTCCAGGGACCTGGGGAAGTTGGGGTGCTGGATGACTTGATCATAGACAACACATGCTCCGAAGGCTTGAACTCCTTGGCGTTGGGGTTCAGCGTCGACTTCTTCACTTGATCAGAGACAGGTCCCTCTTTGTCATCTCCCTTGCTGCTGCTCCCTGGAAGGCTGCCCATTTGGTTCTGTTGTGGTGTTTGGGATTGCTCTGGGCCCTCAGCCCCTCCTGTTGAGGAGAGAGACAACTTTTCTTCCTTTTCAGGTGGAGATTCTGTTTTAGAGGAGCCAGAGGACAGCAGGGGCTCTGGAGTCAGAAGACCCTCCACCTCCTTTTCTTTTCCTTTGGCTTCCACTCCACCCTCCTTGGGGTCGCAGGAGGAGAAAGGATCCAGGCTGGCCTCAGGAGAACTGCTGGACTGGAGCTCAAACTGAGTCCCATAGTTCTTCAGTTCTTTCAACTGATCATGTTTTTGTTCATTCTGAAGGCCAGGGGCTTTCCCAGCTATCTGGGCTAGCTCTGGTGACTTCAGAGTTCTCCCAGGTTCCTTTTGAGGTAGTTCTTTCCCATCATTAGGAGCTGTAACCTTTGGAGAGCTTGGGAAAATGAGGCCAGCTCCAGTTTCCATAGATGAGGAAAGAGGAGGAATGGAGGCCGAAGCGGTGGGAACTACAGAGCCTACATGTGGCTCAGGACAGGAAGCTGAGGCTGGAGCAGGAGCAGCTGACTTAGGGGAGGGGGGGCACATACAACCAACTGTGGCAGAAGTTTCTCCAGGGGGCAGGCTTCTAGGGGAAGACATAGTTTTTGCACCTCTAGGGGGCCTCTTGGCTTTTAGGGACATGCGGGAAGGATCTCCATTGATGCCACGGGCCTCAGGACCAGGACTGGGACTGGGACCACTGCTGTCAGGATGGTGGGGGCCACCCCAAGGGGGCAAGGAGCCAATGCTAGGTCGACTGCCCCTGGAGCTGCTGCAGGGAACTCCTCCTCGGGGGCCTCCCTCCCTCATCGTCCCTTCCCTAGCCACTAAACTGGGACTATCACTACCTGAGTCCTGTCGCTGAACAGAACTATACTTCTCCTCTTCTGTCCGTCCGTCGTCATTCTCCATAGCAATACGGAACTGGTACTGGGCACTGGATTCTATTTCTCGGGCCAGTTGGGCTGCACGGAGCTCCCGCTGACAATACTCCTCTGAGTTGTCCTTCTCCAGGGGGACCGTATAAGAAGAGAGGCTACTGTCATAGGTTGTTTGCACTCCGTAGTTTTCCTCATTGAACTTGAACATTTCATTGGGGTCCCATCCATTAGACATATCAGAGTCAAGGTTGTAGTCATCGCTGTTGCCATCACCCCCTTCCCAGGGCTGTAGCACCTTCTCCTTATCACCATTCTTCACCTTTGAGTTCATGGCAATGGCAGAATCCGTGAACTTGTCCTTAGTGGCATAATTGAAGTCAACATTTCGGAAGTGAACCATCATCACATCACTTGGCTTAAAAACCATGGTATCCACAATGTCTTCTCGACGGGGACCGCCTGCTGGCTCAGAAGCCGTCCTATGGACCGCATCCACTACTAGTTCAAACTTTGAACTCAGAGTCTTGAAAATCCCTTTATATGTGGTACCATTTTTCACCTTTACATCACAAGTGGAGCCCACCGCAGCAGTAAGAAAGTGCAGCATCTTAGAATTATTGTATACACCCTCAAATACAGGTGATGGAAGGGGCCCCTTTCCTGCGCTCTGTCCCCTGGTATGGCCAGTAACAGCGCCCCTGGGCCCCTCCTGATGCTGATGTGTTGGCGGCTGTGGCAGCAGAACCTTCTTACCTCTCCGACGGATCCGACTGGCTCCAGCAAGACGCCCGAGGACCGGGGAAGCAGCGGTAGACGGCCCCGGGGCCGAAGCGGAGACTGGGGTCCCTCCGAGGCTTCCGTTGGTGGTGCTGGTGTTCCCGGGAGGTCCGCGTGCTGGTGCGGGTTGCTGGATGGGTGTCTGCCGGGTCAGAGATGGCTGAGGCGGCTGGGGCTTCATCATGGAGGCGGCGTCCGGAAGAGGAGATTGGAGAGGGGAGGGTAGGACAGGGCTGGCCTGGGCCTGACAGAGCTCGAGGGGAGTGAAGGGGGTTGGGTAAAGGGGGCGCCGCCTTTAGCAGGTGGCAGAGTCAATGTGCAAGGGAAACCGAATGCACACTCTTTGAAGGCGGCCTATCCCTCTCTATTTATCTTGGTAGTCCCGGCACTTAACACATACTTAGCATTTATTAAGTGAGGTGATAACCTTGGGATGGCTTAATTCAATTCAACAAGAATTTACAAGTGTCAGTCAAGAATTTACAAGTGTCAGGGTGGTGCTAGACACTGGGAATACAAAGAAAGGGAAAGGGGAAAACAACCAGTCTGTTTCCAAGAAGCCTAGTCTAATGCAATGCAAGGTAATACAATACAATATACATTATCTTTTAATCACAAAAGTATTTTATTATTTTCCAGTTACATGTAAAGATAGTTTTCAACATTTGTTTTCATAAGTGTGGTAAAATTATGGAATTTGGCAGACGACCAGGGGTCTGACTTCATTGATTTGGTAGTGTTTGAACTGGGTGTGAATGAGAAACTACTAAATACCCACTTAAAGATGATTATATTTTGTCTACACCTGGCCAGCCCTGTTAAACCTAGTTTAAACTTGGTCAAGCCTGAGAAGGAGTGCCTTCAGAGGCTGTGGACTATGTTATCAACAGGGAACTCAGTCTCTCCCTCCTTGGAGGAGCTTTCAGAGAGGACTGGAGACTGGCTGCGCAACTGACTCCCATAGAAATTACACACCCCTGGTGGTGTTAATAAAATCCAGCTCTTTGAATTAGCTGAGCTGAAAGGGAGTTTGGGTTTTGAGACAGTCTTTGCTAGAGCCAGGGAGATTATCCATTTTCCTCTTTCCCTATTCCCTTGTCATTGGCTTAATTAATTTCACCTTTGCTTTGTATTTTATTCCCATTAATCAAACCTGATTTGTTTGTGGAAAAGAGGTTGCCAATCCCCTTTCTTATTGGCCTGGGAGAAATAACTAAAAAAGCCAGTTCGGAGGGGAGGAAACTTTGGACCTAGAGGTCCCTCATTATTTTCTGAACCCCAAGATTACTGCAAGCTATGCAATTAACTCTCCCCATATTAAATTTGGCCCCTACATAAGATTTTTATTTCCAAATTTATCTTCCTCTCCCCCCTCCCCAAGACAAAAAGCAATCCAATATAGGTTATATATGTACAATCCTAACAAACATATTTCTGCATTAGTCATGTTGTGAAAAAATCAGAACAAAAGGCAAAAACCTCAAAAAGAAAAAAATGAAACAAAAAGTAGAAGCAGTATGGTTCCAACTGTATTCAGAATCCAAGGTTTTTTTTTTCTAGATGTGCAGAAAATTTTCCATCATGAGTTCTTTGGAACTGTCTTGGATTATTGCATTGCTGAGAAGAGCAAAGTCTATCAAAGTTGATTACACAATGTGCTGTTACTTTGTACAATGTTCTCCTGGTTCTGCTCACTTCACTCAGCATTAGTCAATTTAAGTCTTTCCAGGTTTTTCTGAAATCTGCCTGCTCATCATTTCTTACAGCACAATAGTATTCCATTACATTCATAAACCACAACTTGTTTAGCTATTCCCCAAATGATGAGCATTCCCTCCATTTCCAATTCTTTTCCACCACAAAGAGAGCTGCTATAAATATTTTTCTACATGTTGTTCCTTTTCCCTTTTTTATGATGTCTTTGGGATACAGACCTAGTAGTGGTATTACTGGGTCAAAGGGGATGCACAGTCCCATAGCCCTTTGGGCATAGGTCCAAGTTGCTCTCCAGAATGGTTGGTTCACAACTTGTGAGAAAATAATTGGATTTGGCAGATACTCAAATTCTCACCTGGAGATTAATCTAAACTGATTGAATTAAGTGAGAGTGATTGACTTTTCTGATTAGCCTACTTAAAGTTAATTGGATTGTAACCACACCTGACTGGCCCTTAAGGAGGTATTGTTCTCAGATGCTAAGGGCTTTGAACTCAACTCCAGACCACCTTCAAGTCCAGTGAACCAATGGATTTGGATGATGACTACCAATCAGCTTGAAGCAGTGTATAAGAACCACCTCTGCTCCAGACCTATAAAAAGTTTCCACTCAGTTTGAGAAGAGCTCATGGTTGAAGCAGGCTCATGGAGGTCTTGAGGAAGAACCTGACCAAGCTGGAACTCTAGGCTAGATAGGCCTTTTCTTAAATTTCTGAATTCAATATGAATACCTGGTATACTTTAATAAATGCTTAATAGCCAAAGACTGGTGATAAAGCTTCTAATTTAAGGCAACAACACATTTAGATTTTAAATATCACAAACTCTACCAACAATGCCTTAAGTGTTCCAATTTTTCCACAACTTCTCCAACATTTATTATTTTCCTTTTTGGTCATATTAGCAGGTCTGATAGGCATAAGATAGTACCTCATAGTTGTTTTAATTTGCATTCAATAGTGATTTAGAGCATTTTTTCTTCAATACACATTTTTAAAGGATTTACTCTGTGTACTATGTGCCAGGTACTGTGCTAAGCACTAAGGATAAAAATAACACAAGAGAAGGAGTCCCTGCCCTCAAAGAGTTTACAAACATTGGAAGACAATATGGAAAAGCACAAAAGGGAGTATGCTGGGGGTGGGGGGAAGAGGAATAATGGAGTCTAATGGAGTAAAAAATGTCTAATTGTACTAATGGTGGGGTGGGGTAAGACCCAACGACAAAAATGAAATAGTCTTTGCTTTCAAAAAAGTTTACAATTTACCAGGTAGTGCCAATATCAATGTATGGATCACCTGGATTTGGTGGAGCTGCCATATTATCCAGGTGGAATCTATGAGACCCTGGATTAATAGGAGCAAAATGCCTTTTGACAAAGGCTTCAAACTGAAGCTAGACAGTACCTATTCACTTTCCCCAAGAGAATAAACAAACTTAAATGCCCCTTTGAAATTCTCATTAACTATCTTCTTTACCCCCAAAAGTAAATAGATCATATTTTTCTCCTGATCAACTATCTAGATATCCTTGTCTTCGATAAAATCCTTCCTGTTTCCACATAATCTAATCATATCATCTGCTTTAAGTAGACCTGTTAAACTGATTTACATTTATAGTATTTGCTTTGAGTTGATTTGCAGCATGCTAATGAAGTCACCTTGTAACCAGTGAGCAAAGAAAACCTTATATACCCTCAGAAAAAGGTAGTCCCCAGCTCCCTTGGAAGGAGTCTCCAGAATGATCATGTTTAATTCTTCTTGGGACAAAATAAATTGGTATTATGTTTTTTCGATCTGTCTTTGATCTGATTTTATCCTGTAGAAGACATGTTCTCTGATCTATTTTGTTTTGTTTTGTTTTTTGTAGGAGATATTATAAAATTAATTTCTCTGATCTGTTTATTATATTTGTTAGGAGACAGGCAATAGAAACATTTAATTTTTGACAGTGGTAATATTTTATTTCATATGAGATTATTTCAAATGAAATATTTATAAAATGCTTAGCACAATGCCTGACACATAGTAGGTGCTTTGTGTTCCCTTCCCTTTCTCCCTTCTTGGCATAGTGGCTAGAGAGTTTGCCTCAGGATTAAGTAGACCTGGATTCAAATCCTTCCTCTGATGAATAATAGCTTTTTGATCTTGGGTAAATCACTAAACCTTTCAATGACTCCAAACAATACTCTAAGATTAAAAGTCCTAGAGAAGTTGTTGATCTTCATTAGTAAGGCAGATTCCTCACTGGTAGCTCTTTACACTAATAAAACTACATTTTTACTTCTGCCTCCCCATGAAAGAGAAAGGAGGAGGAGAAAGAGGAGGAGGAAGAGAACAAGAATAAGAAGTGGAAAGAGAGAGAGAGGGAGGGGAGGAAGGAAGGAAGAAAAGAAAAGATTCATACTAGGGATATAGAGATTAAAAATTTTTTCTAAGAGTGGACAAGGGAGAGGTACTTTGAGTAAACAAAAAGGAGAAGTACTTTGAGTAATAGTAAACAAAATTTGAGAAACAGAAAATAAAATTATTATAAAATAATTTGAAGGAGAAAGCAGTAAAAAGTATTTAAGTACTTACTATGTTCCAGGTACTCTAATAGATGCTTGCGAGGCAAAATGAAACAGTTTTTTCTCTAAAAAAAACTTCTCTTTTGTAGAGGGAAACATACCTATATAAATTTGCATAAAAACCATTGAAGGAAGCTAAAGATTTTAAGTGAAGGGTATTCCAGGCATCGTGCAAAATATGTTGACTTAAAATGGCACAAGTTGTCTAAACTGTTCCTGAACAGAAATGCTGAGGGATTGGGACATCATCATTCTCATCATCAAAGCTGAGATATGTAGTACTTTTAAGGTTTATAAAATTCTTCACATACATTTTATAATTTAAGTCCCACAATACCCTTGTGAGTTATATACTGTTATTTACCCCCATCATGCAGTTGAAGAAACTGAAACTAAAAGAAGTTGAGAAACTTTTCCAGGTTCATACAGCCAGTTTCTTTTTAAAAAATAGTTTAATTTTTCATTACATTTTAAGTTCTGAACTGACTCCCTCTCTCCCTATCCTGAAATAGAAAAGGGCACCATTCAACACAGATTTATAAATATATGTAAATACTATTTATCAGTTCTTTCTCTGGAGGTGGATAGTACCTTCCTTCATGGTTCCTTTGTAGTTCATTTGAGTATTTATAATACTCAGAATAACATGGTTGTTCACAATCATTCTTTGAACAATATTGCTGTTACTGTATACAATGTTTCCTTGGTTCTGTTCATTACACTTTTCATTATTTCATGCAGTCGTTCCATATTTTTCTAAAAATCAACCAGTTCATCATTTTTTATAGCACAGTAGTATTCCATCACAATCATATAGCCATTCCCCAATTGATAGTCATCCCTTCAATTTCCAGTTCTTTGCCGCCATAAATGTTTTAAAACATTTAGGTTCTTTTCCTTTTTCCCTGATCATCTATGGCAACAGAATTAATAATAGTATTACTGAGTCAAAGAGTATACACAGTTTTAGAACATTTGGGGGGGAAAAGGAGGGGGAAAAGGGATAATGAATACAAACTTCATCAACTTTACAACTTGGTCCTCTATCTACCCTGCTTACATGCAGCTCTGTGGCAGGCAATGGTCAAGTCTATAGTGTTACAAGGGAGGGAGCAGAACATAAGGAGCATATCATTTTAAGGGGAAAGTTCCCAGGCTACAATATGAATAGAATTTCAAGGGGAAAATGTTTCACTGGTAGAACAGATATGATTGCAAACCACTGGGAACTGGGACATGACAAACTGGCAGCTATAGAAAAAATGTCTTTGTTCCATGTGTTTGATCCTTATAAGCTTAGTAAAGCTACTTTTCTTTAACCTCCTTGCTTGGGTTGGGCCAATCATTCATACCATCTTCATATCTGTGCTTAGGACAACTTCCAGCAGTTTGCCTTCAAGAAATTGGCATTTAAACATACTTGACACGGCAATATACAAACTGACAAATGAAAAAAAAAATTCAAAGATGAACGGAATACTCAATTTTCCTTACTAGTGCCCACCTCTTAGGAAAGCTTAAAGTGCTAACTTAGTTGTCATTCTGAATAAGGTATATTTCACTTTCATCTAATTGATATATACTTACAGCTGCCTAAGTATATTGTGAGATAGGGAAATGTCAGGGTGATCCTCATTTAACATGACAGCTCAGTCACCTTTTCATGGTCACCAAGGAAGATAATTATATGATTGGGTTCTATGGCTCTTGGGAGATAGGAAGTGTAGCTGTGATCTAAGATTAAAAAATAGAACATAGCAAATATTGTAAAAAAAAAAAAAGGGGGAGCCTGATCATAATTTACCAAACACTATATGATGATGAGAAAGGAGCTTCAATCAATTAACAAGCATATTATTAAGCAACTGTTATTTTTCAGGTAGCATTAGACTCTAAAGATACAAAGACAATTGAAACAGTCCCTGATCTCAAGGTGCTTACATTTTACCAGGGTTTTGACATTTGCCTTTGTAGAGTTGTAAAAACAAACACAAATTAATTGGGGAGGGTATATACTAGCATCAAAAGAGTTGATGGAAGTTTAATGATTGACTCAACATATAAAAAAATGAGTATAACAGGAATGGGCATGGATAGCAAAATGAATTATAGTGCACTCAAATTTTAATATGTGTGAGTGGCAAGATATTTGCTGGTGTCATCTACATTTAAAATACCTGTTATTTTTTATACATATAATGTGTTTTTGTTTGTTTTTGCAGGGCAATGAGGGTTAAGTGACTTGCCCAAGGTCACACAGCTAGTAAGTGTCAACTCTCTGAGTCTGAATTTGAACTCAGGGCCTTCTGAATTCAAGGTTGGTGCTTTATCCACTTTGCCACCTAGCTGTCCCCTAAAATGTCCGTTCTTGACCATAAGTTGGACCATTAATTTTTGTGAAATTGCAGAATTGCAGAATTGGAAAGAGCCCTGAAATTTACTTAGTCTAGCCCTCACTGAAAACACAAATCATATATAGCATACCCAATAAAGGAAAGGGAAGAGAGAAAGCATCAGTGCTTATACCCAGAAATTCACAGGAGATAAAATTTGAGAAAGGATATAGTATTAAAACATGGCTTTAGCAGTACAAATAAGCACTATAATTAGCAAGCAAGATGAACTAAGAATTCTAAAGTAAGGAGGAAAATTTGATTTCATACCTTTTACTGAGACTTATTGGAATGAGATTCTTTCTTGAAATATGGCTCTGGGTGGTTTTAACTTATTCAAAAGAAGCAGAGTAGGCAAAGAAACAGAGGGGAAGAAGATGAGTAACCAAATACCAAAAGATATACTTAAGTGAAGAAATCAGGAACCAAAAAATGTGGATACTGGAAAGGATTTGGATAAAGATCAACTGAGGAAGAATCAAAATCAATTCTGTCATTAGAATATATCTCAGGCAACCTGGACAGTGGGAGAAAATGGTTAAGAAGTTCAGGAACAGATATCACAACTGGCAGTAAGGGATAATAGAGGAGCAATGGCAGGAATCAATAGTATGGACAATGGCTGCAATTCTCTTTGCTCAAAGTGGACCAGCTATTAATTTATTGGCCTGTGTAATGATAGTTTTCTTTTTATAGTGATGAAGGAAGCAACAAGGGGAAATGTTATTCTAGATGTAATTTTCATCATTAATAAGAAAATGGATAATGTGACAGAATTGATAGGAACCTTGGCTGAAGTGATCATTCTATCTTGAATTTGTGTTTGATAAAGAGAGAAAACTGAGCTGGCATGTACCTTCAATTTTGGTAAAGTGGATTTCAAACAGTTCAAAGAAAGGAGAGCTAGAACACTATAGTCTAAAATTCTACAGGGATGTCAGACAAGAAGGATTGGGAAAGTCTCAAGTAAAGGAGTCTTGAGACACAAAGAAAAACAACTCTGATAAAGAAGGAAAAAGGGAAATGTCAAAAGTGAGTAATGCAGATACAAAGAAGCAAAGATTGGTAGGGGACGATAAAAATTGTGGCATGTTGTTCTTGTGAGAATAGCTTAAGGAAGGGGCAGCTAGGTAATGCAGTTGCTAAAGCATTGGCCCTGGATTCAGGAGGACCTGAGTTCAAATCTGGCCTCAGACACTTGACACTTACTAGTTGTGTGACCCTGGGCAAGTCACTTTATCCCCATTGCCCCGCAAAAAAAAAAAAAAGAAAGAAAAAAAGAAAAGAAAAGAAAAAAGGAAAAAATAATTTAAGATTTTTACATTGATATTCATTAGGGAAATCAGTTTGTAATTTTCTTTTTCTGTTTTCCTTCTCCCTAGTTTAGGAATCAACACCATATTTGTGTCATAAAAGGAATTTGCTAGCACTCCTTCACCTATTTTTCCAAATGATTTGTATAATATTGGAATTAATTGTTCTTTAAATGTTTGGTAGAATTCACCTATAAACCCATCTGTCCCTGGTGATTTTTTCTTAGGGAGTTCATTGATGACTTGTTCAATTTCTTTTTCTAAAATGGGCCTATTTATGGATTTTATTTCTGCTTCAGTTAACCTGGGCAATTTGTATTTTGTAAATATTTATCCAATTCATTTAGATTGACAAATTTATTGGCATACAGTTGGGCAAAAATAGCTCCTAA
Source organism: Dromiciops gliroides (assembly GCF_019393635.1). Classification (NCBI taxonomy): domain Eukaryota; kingdom Metazoa; phylum Chordata; class Mammalia; order Microbiotheria; family Microbiotheriidae; genus Dromiciops; species Dromiciops gliroides. The sequence goes on from NC_057862.1 coordinate 446,128,500, forward strand.
TTATTGCTTTAATTTTCATTTCATTGGTGGTGAAAATTTACCCCCTTTCAATTTTTGATGTTGTTGTTGTTATTGTTGTTGTTGTTTTAGTGAAGCAATTGAGGTTAAGTGACTTGCCCAGGGTCACACAGCTAGTAAGTGTTAAGTGTCTGAGGCCTGATTTGAACTCAGGTGCTCCTGAATCCAGGGCCGGTTCTCTATCCACTGTGCCACCTAGCTGCCCCGCCCCCTTTCAATTTTGATACTGGTAGTTTGGTTTTCTTCTTTCTTTTTTTAATGAAATTAACTAAAGGTTTATCTATTATATAGTTTTTTTTTATATAACCAGCTCTTAGTTTTATTGGTTAATTCTATAGTTTTCTTGCTTTCAATTTTATTAATTTCTCCTTTGATTTTCAGGAATTTCAATTTACTATTTAATTGGGGATTTTAAATTTGTTCTTTTTCTAGCTTTTGTAGTTGCATGCCCAATTAATTTATCTCCTCTTTCTCTTTTTTATTGATGTAAGCATTTAGAGATATAAAATTTTCCCTATGCACTGCTTTGGCTGCATCCCATAGGTTTTTGTATGTTGTCTCATTATTGTCATTATCTTGGATGATATTGATTGTTTCTATTATTTGTTGTTCAACCCACTCATTCTTTAGGATGAGATTATTTAGCTTCCAATTAATTTTCAGTCTACCTTTCCATGGCTCTTTATTACATATTATTTTTAATGCATCATGATCTGAGAAGGATGCATTTACTATTTCTCCCTTTCTACATTTGACTATGAGGTTTTTGTGCCTAATACATGTTCAGTTTTTTAATATGTGCCATGTACCACTGAGAAAAAGACATATTCCTTTCTGTCCCCTTCAATTTTCTCCAGACATCTATCATATCTAACTTTGCTAATATTCTTTTCACCTCTTTAACTTCTTTCTTATTTATTTTGTTGTTAGATTTATCTAATTATGAGAGGGGAAGGTACAGAGCTAGTAAGTGTCAAATGTCTAAGGTCAAATTTGAATTCAGGTTCACCTGAATACAGTGCCAGTGCTTTATCCACTATGTCATCTAGCTGCCCTCTCAAAGTCAATTTAATAACAATACCTTAATAGAGACATGGATCCCAAGAGTTAAAATATTATCCTCCCTCATAGGGATGTAAGGAGTTTAATCTCATTGAACAACCTTTTTCCCCCTTGTTTACCTCTTTATACTTCCCTTGAGTCTTGTATTTGGAGATAAAATTTTCTGTTCAGTTCTGGTCTTTTTTTTTTTTTTTTTTAGGAAACCTTGGAATTCCCCTATTTCATTGAATGTCCATCTTTTCCCCTGAAAGAGAATGGTAAGTTTTGCTGGGTAGTTGATTACTTGTTGTAATCCAAGCTCCTTTGCCTTCCTGAATATCATATTCCAAGCCCTGTGATACTTTAATGTTGAAGCTGCCAGGTACTGTGCAGTACTGACTGTGGCTCCATGATATTTAAATTGTTTCTTTCTGGCTGCTTGGAGTATTTTCTGCTTCACCTGATAATTCTAGAGTTTGGCTACAATATTCCTTGGAGTTTTCCTTTTTGGGTATCTTTCACGAGGTGATTGCTGGATTCGTTCAATGATGATTTTATCCTCTGATTCTAAGATATCTGGGCAGTTCCCCTTCATAATTTCCTGGAATACAGTATCTAGACTTTTTTTCTGGTCGTGGCTCTCAGGTAGTCCAATAATTCTCAAATTATCTCTCCAGGATCTATTTTTCAGGTCAGTTGTCTTTTCACTGAGGTATTTCCCATTTTCTTCTATTTGTTCAGTCTTTTGATTCTGCTTGACAGAGCCTTGGTGTCTCATGGAGTCATTAGCTTCCATCTGCCCAATTTTATTTTTTTTCTTTTTTTTTTCTTTTTTTTGCAGGGCAATGGGGGTTAAGTGACTTGCCCAGGGTTACACAGCTAGCAAGTGTCAAGTGTCTGAGGTTGGATTTGAACCTGGGTACTCCTGAATCCAAGGCTGGTGCTTTATCTACTGCGCCACCTAGCTGCCCCCCAATTTTAATTTTTAAGGCATTATTTTCCTCAGTAAGCTTTTGTATTTCCTTTTCCGTTTGGCCAATTTTTTCTCCCATTTGGCCAATTGTATTTTTTTTATGGGTCAATGAGTGTTAAGTGACTTGCCCAGGGTCACACAGCTAGTAAGTGTCAAGTGTCTGAGGCCAGATTTGAACTCAGGTCCTCCTGAATCCAGGGCTGGTGCTTTATGCACTGTACTACCTAGCTGTCTCCCAATTGTATTTTTTAAGGAACTGTTTTCTTCAGTCAATTTTTGTGCTTCTTTTTCCATATTGACTCATGTTTCTCATTCCATTTTTTCTCCTACTTCTCTCATTTGGTTTTTCAAGGCCTTTTTGAGCTCTTCAAAGAAAGGTTTTGGTCTTCAGACAAGATCATCTTCCCACTTAAGTCTTCACTTGCAGGCATTTTGACAAACTCATCTGAGTTTGAGTTTTGGTCTTCCCTTTCACCATAGAAACTGTCAATGGTAAAGGTTTTTTTTTTACTCATATTGTAGCCTATTTTTTTTTTTAGTGAGGCAACTGGGGTTAAGTGACTTGCCCAGGGTCACACAGCTAGTAAGTGTTAAGTGTGTGAGGTCGGATTTGAACTCAGGTACTCCTGACTCCAGGGCCGGAGCTCTATCCACTGTGCCACCTAGCTGCCCCATGTAGCCTATTTTTAAACTTATAAAGATGAAGTCAGTTCCTGGGGCATGGGGATCACTATTCCAAGCTTCTTACCACTCTCACCTACATTACTCTTAGCTGCCCCACTCTCAGCAGTGTCAAGCTACAGCTGTGTTGGTGAGTTGGTGAATTGGCTGAAATGCCCTCCCTTTTTGCCCAGGTGAGACAGACCTTTCCTGAAGTCTTATAAATTTTCTCAAGTAGGAGGATTGTGTCTCTCTGTCTGTTTGTAGGTTCTATAGTTCCAGAATCTGTTTAGAGGCTTCATTTAATATTGTTTTTGAGGGAAATACTGGAAAGCTCAGCCAGCTTCCTGCCTTCTTTCTTCCATCTCCATAATTGATAACTTTAATCAAGTATTTGAAAGAATTCGTCATCTAAGTATTGCAGGAAGATTTGAGTTCAAATCCAGCCTCAGGTATGTAACCCTAGACAAGTCACTTAACCTCTGTCTTTGTTTCTTCATCTGTAAAATAATAGCACCTACCTCTGAAGGTTGCTGTGAGGATAATATAAAACTATATTTTTAAAGTACTTTTAAACATTAATGTACTATATAAATACAAGGTATTATTTTTAGATTTGTTCTGTTTGACCCCAGAGGACAGAACTAGAAAAATGGTATGACAGACAGATTTGGATATAATTTATAGCAGTGAGGGGGAGAGAATCTTTCTATAAACAAAGCTGTCCAACATTGGAATAACCTGTCTTGAGTTAGCAAGTTTCTCTTTCCTGGAGATTTTCAAAAGAAGGCTAGAAACCTACTCCTGGGGGATATTGTAGAGGATCTTCATGTTTAGGTATGGATTAGGTAGCCCCTGAGCTCCTTCCAACATACATAGATTTTATGATTTCCTACTGTTTTCTCAGGTTGATTTACAGTTACTTGGATATCCATCAGCAGGAAGTTGCTAGCCACTATACTGTTCACTCATCCTTCCTCTAACAGTGCTGTCCTGCCTTAACCCCCAGCACTATGCTCTCATCAAACATCCACCAATTTCCTCCAAAAGCTGAATATTCTCTGACAACCAAATAACTGCCAGAATTTACCTAACTACTCATACATTAACCCCTTTCAAACAATGTTACCCTAGACAGATATGTAAAACCTGTAGCCCTCTAAGTACAAGGGGCTATAAAACTCTAGAAGCTCAGCCCAACCAGATGAAAATATAATTGAGAAGTCTTTTAAAAAATAAATAAAATGCAATACAAAATTGTTGTTGTTGTTGTTATTGTTCAGTCATTCAGTCATGTCCAGACTATTTGATACCATGGACTCTTGTCCATGGGTTTCTCTTGGCAAAGATACTGGAGTAGTTTCCCATTTCCATCTCCAGATCATTTTACAAATGAGGAACTGAGGCAAATGGGATTAAGTGACTCTCCCAGGATCACACAGCTAATAAGTTTCTGAGGCCAGATTTTAATTTAGATATTCCTGATTCTATGTCACATGCCCTATACACTACAACACCTAGCTGCCCTACAATACAGCTTAGGTATTTTATTTTGTGGTTTTCTAAAGCAATCTGGCAACAAGAGTCCATTTCTATTTGAGTTTGACATCACTGTTTCAGAATATTCTGGCAAAACATCATTGCAATCAACTACTCTTCTACATGAAGAATTATAGTATCTATATTCTCTTCCACCATTCTTACTGCAGCATCCCAATTTATTGATGGTACATGGGCAAATACAGCATGGTCAGGCCCATAAATCAGATTTCTTATATAATCTGTTAGACTTGGCAGAGACGTGATAGGAACCTCAAAAGGAAAAAGCAGGGGCCATGGAAGTACATTCTCTTGAATTTTCCCCTGAATTGAAGAATATTAAAAATGTATGGCAAGTTTCATGAAAATAAGCATTTCTCATTTCTGAAGGAAATATATGTGTACTTTTATTACATGGAAGCTTAGGAGTGGCATCTGTGGAATAAGGACTTGTGTCAAGTAGGGCTCAAAGAATCATAGATTCTCACATTTAGAATAAACCTCAGATATAGATTCATACAAAACATACTAGTAAAATGTAAATTTATTGAAGGTAGGTGTGGTTTTATTTCTGTCTATATCTCTAGAGCCTAGGTCCATGCTTGGCACGTGGTAATAATGAACAACAACTGGAATTTATAGAGCACTTTACAGTTTATAAAATCTTTACATATTATCGTTACATATTACTTTATATAACTTATTTTAGATTATATATTAATAATTATATTAAAATGTAATTATATTATTTTTTTTTTTAGTGAGGCAATTGGGGTTAAGTGACTTGCCCAGGGTCACACAGCTAGTAAGTGTTAAGTGTCTAAGGCCCGATTTGAACTCAGGTACTCCTGACTCCAGGGCCGGTGCTCTATCCACTGTGCCACCTAGCTGCCCCAATTATATTCTTTATAATATATTAATTACATTATGATTGTAACATATTTTAACAAAATTACACATTACCTCATTATTATTATTATTGTAACTTATTTAATCACCACAACCACTTTGTAAGGTAGGTACTATTGTTATTTCCATTTTAGAGATGAGGAAAATAGGATAAAGAGAGGTTAGATGACTTCCCTAGGGACATACAGCTAGTAAATGTCTGAGGCAGGATTTGAACTCAGATCAAGAACTTCCTTGATAGCAAAATTGGCACATGATTATAAAGTATTCATGCTAATAGACTTCTAGTTACAGTAAACTCACACTTCCCAAGGCAACTCATTTCCCTTTGGCATTGTAAGAAAGTTTCTCTATAAATTGAGCTAAAATTTTCTATTAATAATTTAAAAACATAGCCCCATGCTCTTCTCTCTGTGACCAAGTAGCCTAAGTATAATCCATCTTCTACACTGCAGTACCACAGAATGTTGAACTATCATGCCCCTTCCTAAGTCTCAAGACACAACTAAGTTAAATATTTTCAGATCTTTCTATCATTATTATAAAGTATGGTGAATAAACCAGAAAACCTGCCATGAAGGAATGGAGATAGAAGATCTGTTCTTGAGAGCTGATTGTCAATCTCTGTATTTGCCTTTTATGGTCCTTCTTAAAATATAATTCCAAAAGCTGATTATGATACCCCACATCTTGCCTCCAGGCCAGTATTTACTAAGACCATTCCTACCCTCATTCTGGACACTCTATATAATGTGACATAATTGAGTCATATTAAGCTTGAAATCTACTAAAACACCAATCTTTTATACATGTAGTGTGGCCCAGCCACTTAAATACCCATTTTGTACCTCTGCTTTTGATTTTTGAGTGCAAGTGTAAAATTTTACATTTATTTTTATGATTTCTATCTCAATAGATTCATCCCATCATTCTAGACTCTCAAGATCTTGTTAATTCTATTTTCTAACTTATTAAGATCCTAACCTCATATAATGTATAAATTTCATATGCTTGCAAGTTAGTATTCATTCAAAGCATTTATAAAGATAATATTGAGGCAAAACACTAGAAACTTTTTCTGATAAACATTGGAATACAACAAGGATTCCCTTTTTCCATTATATCTTTGATAAAGTTCTAGAAATGCTAGAATCAGCAAAAAGACAAAAGAGAAATTAAAAACATATGCATTAACAAAAAAAGAGACCAAAATTATTCATTTGCTAATAACAAAATAGTTTAGTTTTAAAATCCTAGGGAATTAGCAAAGGAATAGATAATTATTGATTCAGCAAAGTTACATACTACAAAAATGAATTGACAAAAATAAATAGCATTTTTTATAGAAATAAAACCAGAAGAAAACAATAGAAAGAGAATGCTCATTCAAAATAAAAGCATAAAATATCTAGGAGTCAATCTACTAAAGCACATTCAAAACCTGTATGTATGTGTATATGCATATACATATATGTGTATACATGTATATACACACATATATATGTATAAACACACACATTATATATATATGTATATAATGTTCTACGTAGACACAAAGAACCATTTAAATAGCTAGAGAAATATTTAGTGCTAATGATTGGATCATGTCAATTCTGAGAAAAATTATATCATTATAAAAGTTAATTTATGTCTAAATTAGTGGTATATGCTTGCTATCCTTACTACTGGGTAAGCTGAAGGTGGTGGATATACTGCTTGAGCTCAGGAGTTCTGAAGTTCACTAGGGTTAAAAGTGATCATGTGGCCCCACTAAGTCTAATAGAGGCAAAGGGCCACTAGGATATGTGTCAAAGGTTGAGTAGAGCCAGATCAGAAATGGAGCAAGTCAAAGCTTTCATGCTGATCAGATCTGGCTTACGAATGGCCACTGTACTGCCAACTACTGGTGAACTAGAAACACCCAGTCTCAAAATGAAACAAAAGTTAACTCATTTTTATTTAGTGCTATAAGAATCAAACCATCAAAGGGATGCTTTTCAAAGTTAGATAAAATGATTGTATAAGTCATTTGTAGGAATGAAATGTCTAGAATCTCTAGGGATATATTTCAAAGAAAAAAGGATGAAGGAAAAAGAATAACCCCAGATATCAAATTATATAATAAATCTGAAATCAACAAAAAAATTTACTACTGATTTTTAAAATTAGTAGAATAGGAAAATAGAAAAGTAGATGAATGGGATGGATTAGACAAGTAAGAATAAGAAATAATTGAACTTAGTAACTTGGTATACAATAAGCCTAAAAATATAAATTACCTAGGAAAGAAATCCCTCTTTAACGTGAACTGCTGGTAAAAAAAAAATGGAAAGAAAATTAGGATTGGACTAGTAGTCTATAATAAATTTAAAATGCATATGTGATCTGAATATTGAAAAGTGCATCACAGAACTTAGAAGAGATGCAGAACCTTTCAAACTATGGGTAGGAGGTAAATTTTTAACCAAATAAGAGAGAGAAACAATCATAAAAGATAAAATATATAATCCTGATTACATTAAATCAAAATGCTTTTTCATGAATAAAACTCATATGACTTGAATAATAAATGAAATGTTGAATGGGACAAAAAGTTTTTTATCTAACATTTCTGATAAGTGTTTGATATCCAAAGTACATGAAAGATATAAGCCCAAAAAGCCATTCTGCAATAGGTAAGTGGTCAAATGAAATGAACAAATATTTCTCAAATGTTCCAAATCACTAGTCATAATAGTTGTTTTTTTTTATTAAAGCTGAGATTTCACCTAATACCCACAAAATTGCAAAGGATGATAAAAGTTGGGGATAGTCAAAGTTAGAGAGGTTATGGAAAAATGAAAATGCTAGTGCATTGTTGGTGGAGTTGTTAATTGATATAACTATGCTGGAAAGCCAAAATGTCCATATACATTACCCAGAAATTCCATGGCTGAGAAAACAATCCCATGGAGCTTAAGATAGATTTTTTAAAAACGGTCCTATACACACCAAAAGATTTACAGCAGTACTTTTTTTATAGTAGCAAAGAATTACAAAGTAGATACCTATCAACTGGAGAAGGTCTGAATAAAATGTGGTAAATGAAAGAAATGGAATATTATTATTTTGTAAGAAACTATGAGCATGATTACAGAGAAGCATATAAAATCATCAATAATATTCAGTGAAGAAGAATGAGACAATACAAAAAACAACAAAATAACTAACACTGAATGTTTCAAAATTATAATAACCTAATGTTTTCAAATAAGAGATATGAAAAGGCATTACCCCTTATTTCCTTACAGAAGTGGGGAACCATGGATGTGGAATACTACATACAACATCAATATTTGGATACATTAATTAGTTTTGTAAAACCTCTTTTTTTTCTTCATTTCTATTCAATAGTTACTCAACCATTTCAAAATCCACCTACCTGTGTCCAAACTACACCCCTCCATATTGTAGTCAGGAAGATATCCTTAGATATTTACTATGCCACCATTTCAGCAAGATATTGGACAGTGTGTGTGGGGGGGGGGCATTCCCTTTATCTGTCATTCTAGTAACTATCAAAAAGTAAGACCTTATTATTCTGGCATTACCAATTATTAATGAACTTCTTCTGGTTTCTGAGGATTATCACTTCCTTTTCTCAAAGTTAATAAAGCACTCTTTTAATAATATAGCCTAGATTTTTTCAAGGAATCAGGCAAAAAATGACAATCCCACTCTCTCTGATTTTGTTAAAAATCATTATTAAAAGTTCTGAAAACACATCCACCAGTTGTTATTGTTGTTGTTTTTCATTCCTCTGTATATCATATATCATCATAGTGACCCGAACATACTGAACACAGCTCCATAATCCCTTAACATCCCCTCACTTTGTTAAGTTTCAAATCCCTCTTAACCACTTTTTTTGTTCTGACTTTCTGCAGATATTTTTTCCCCTCAACATAGAACAAAAATAAAATGCAAATTAGGGAGTTTAATCTTCTCTCTCTCATCTGTTTTCTTTGTTACATCCACTTTTTCTTTCTTTGATCACCTTATGACTCCAACATAGCTTTTCTTAAAGTCCTTTTTGTTGTTTATAGAATTTATTGCCAGCTTTGTCTCATGCTGAACTTCAGTATTCATTTTTTTTGGGGGGGTGGAGGGTGGGTCAATGAGGGTTAAGTGACTTGTCCAGGTTCACACAGCTAGTATGTGTCGAGTACAGATTTGAATTCAAGTCCTCCTGAATCCAGGGTTGGTGCTTTATCCACCGTGCCACCTAGATGTCCCCTGAACTTCAGTATTTTTTTTAATTATTCAAGTATTTTATTATTTTCTAATTACATGTAGAGATAGTTTTCAACATTTGTTTTTATAAGATTACTAGTTTCAAATTGTTTTTCCTCCCTCCCCAAGACAGCAAGTAATCTGATATAGGTTATATATGTACAATAACATTAAACATATTTCTGCATTAGTCATATTATAAGAGAAGAATCAGAGCAAAAAGAAATAACCTCAAAGAAGAAAAACAGCACCAAAAACAAAAGAAATACTATGGTTCAATCTGCATCTATATTCCACAGTTCTTTTTTTCTGGCTTTGGAGAGCCTTTGCCATCATGAGTCCTTCAGAACTGTCTTATACCATTGTATTGCTGAGAAGAATCAAGTCTATCACAGTTGATCAACTCATAATGTTGATGATACTTTGTACAATGTTCTCTTGGTTCTGCTCATCTCACTCATCATCATTCAAGTACTTCCAGGTTTCTCTGAATTCCTCCTGCTCATCATTTCTTACAGCACAGTAAAATTCCATTACATTCATATACCACAACTTGTTCAGCCATTCCCCAATTGATGGACATCCCCTCAATTTCCAATTCCTTGCCACCACAAAAAGAGCAGCTATGAATATTTTTGTACATGTGGATTCTTTTCCCTTTTTTATGATCTCTTTGGGGAAAAGACCCAATAGTGGTATTACTGGGTCAAAGGGTATGCACAGCTTTATAACCCTTTGGGCATAATTCCAAATTGCTCTCCAGAATGGTTAGATCAGTTCACAGCTCCACCGACAATTTTTCCACAGCTTCTCCAACATTTATTATTTTCCCTTTTTGTCATATTAGCCAATCTGATAGGTGTCAGGTGGTACCTCAGAGTTATTTTAATTTGCGTTTCTCTAATCAATAGTGATTTAGAGCACTTTTCATATGGCAATAGATGGCTTTGATTTCTTCATCAGAAAACTGCCTGTTCATATCCTTTAGCCATTTCTCAATTGCGGAATGACTTGGATTCTTATAAATTTGATTCAGTTCCCTATATATTTTAGGAATGAGGCCTTTATCAGAAGTATGGCTATAAAAATTGTTTCCCAGTTTTCTGCTTCTCTTCTAATTTTGGATGCATTGCTTCCATTTGTACAAAACCTTTTTAATTTAATGTAATCAAAATCATCCATTTTGCATTTCATAATATTCTCTACCTCTTGTTTGCTCATAAACTGTTCTCCTTTCCAAAGATCTGGAAGGTAGACTATTCCTTCCTCTCCTAATTTACCTATGGTATCACCTTTTATGTCTAAATCATGTACCCATTTTGACCTTATTTTAGTGTAAGGTGTAAGATGTTCGTCTATGCCTAATTTCTGCCATACTATCTTCCAGTTTTCCCAGCAGTTTTTGTCAAATACTGAATTCCTGTCCCAGAACCTGGAGTCTTTGGGTTTATCAAACAATACATTACTAAAGTCATTTACTATTGTGTCTTCTGTGCCTAGCCTGTTCCATTGATCCTCCATTCTATTTCTTAGCCAGTACCAAATACTTTTGATGACGGCTGCTTTATAGTAAAGCTTCAGACTTGGTACAGCTAACCCACCTTCCTGTTCATTTTTTTCATTATTTCCCTTGATATTCTTGACCTCTTTGTTTTTTCAGATTAATTTTGTTATTATTTTTTCTAGCTCTATAAAATAACTTTTAGGTAGTCTGCTTGGTATGGCACTGAATAAATAAATTAATTTAGGTAAAATTGTCATTTTTCTTATATTAGCTCAGCATATCCATGAGCAATTGATAGCTTTCCAATTATTTAGATCTGATTTGATTTGTGTGAAAAGTATTTTGTAATTGTGTTCATAGAGTTCCTGTTATTGTCTTGGCAAGTACATTCCCAAGTATTTTATCTTATCTACTGTTGCTTTAAATGGAGTTTCTTTTTCTATCTCTTGCTGCTGGACTTTGCTGGTCATGTATATAAATGCTGATGATTTATGTGTATTTATTTTATATCATGCTACTTTGCTAAAGTTGTTGTTTCGAGTAATTTTTAAGTTGATTCTCTAGGATTCTCTAAGTATACCATCATATCATCTGCAAAGAGTGATAGTTTTGTTTCCTCCTTGCCTATTCTAATTCCTTTAATTCCTTTTTTCTTCTCTGATTGTTAAAGCTAACATTTCTAGTACAATATTAAATAATAGAGGTTGTAATGGACATCCCTGTTTCACCCCTGCCTTTATTGGGAAGGCCTCTAACTTATCTCCATTACATGTAATGCTTGCTGATGAACTTCAGTATTTCTAAAACAATTAATTCTTCTGGGACTCTACAACTCTTTTTTGTTCTACTCTCTTACAATGCACTCTCCCTTCAGCCCTAGATATCTAAAATCTATTCCCAACTATTTCTATTAACATTGCTCTCTCAGTGTTCACTAATGATGTTCTAATAGCCAAATCCCATAGGCTTCTTAAATCCTCATTGTCCTAAAATATAATCAGCACTTAACAATGCAAACCATTTCCTCCTACTGGTTGTTCTCTCCTTTGTTGGCTTCAGAAACACGTTCGCTTACTTCTTCTCTTGCCTCTCTAATTGTTTTCTCTTTCTCTGTATCACTGGTTCCACATATCTACCTCTTATGCCATTATTTGGCCTTCTTCTTTCAATCTACATTTTCTTCTTTGGCAAATCACAGCCACACCCATGATTCCACCCACTCCCATGCAAATGATTTCCAGTTCTATACCTCTAGCACTAACATCTTTTCTTAGGTCTAGAGTTACTGCTAAACCTCCAGAACATCTCCAAATAGATGTCCTACTAGCACCTTAAACTCAATGTGATCCAGACTGAATTTAGCCTATTTCACTCATAAATTTGCTCTTCCTTCTTCTACCCTTTCTGTCAGTTAACCATTCCTCCAAATGTCCCCTTTTGGAAACCTTGACATTGCTGTCTGAATTAAACTAAATTTATTCTTCTCTCCCCCCTATACCCCAAATCCAAGTGGTAAATAAATTTTGCCTAGTCTAGCCTTTAACATCCCTTACCTCTTTTTAATAACCTCTGCTACCAAATTTTAGACTACTGCATTAGCCTTCTAATGGATGTTCCTGTTCTACTCTCTCTTATCTTCAATTTTCCCTCATACTATTGCCAGAATCGTGTGCAATGCACAGCTCTAGTCAAGTCATTCTTCTGTTCATAAGTTTTATATGGTTGACAAAAACCAGAGTCCTTTATCTGGTATTCAAGGCCCTCTACAATGTGAATCCACCAAGGATCCCAACATTATCTCATATCATTTCTCCTTGTGTACACTTTATAATTTAAATCCATATAACAACTCTCTATCTCCCTCTTACCTTGACCCCAACACACACACACACACACACACACTTTTTTCATCTTCAATTCATTTTGCAAGCTAACAAGTCACCAAAAGTTACATGGCCCTATCCTTCAAAGTGATATGCCAATTTCCTTAGAACAGAAGTACTCAGCTGACATGAGTGTGGAGGTCAGCCCTCCTCAATTTGGATTTGTTCTGAACAACTATAATATCATAAATGAGATGGGAGGTGGTGGTAGAGGAATGATCTCCCAAACCCTTTGGTAAAATTCTCCTGTCATCCCCCTGTTGTATAATTTTTGGATGTGCACACAGCCTATTCAGTCACCCTGTATGAGGAGTAGCTTATTAATGGAGAAATTGTTGTAGGAATTTAGATTTTAAGTCTCCAAAATGTCCAATATTTGAATAAAAATACAAGAAAGTACAGGTCAAACACCAGGAGAAATGAAAAGCCAGAAAAGGAAGAGTAGAAAAATTGAGATAAACATCATCTTCCAAGACAGAATACTAGTAGATGAGATAAAGAATCAAAGAACATGCCAAGTCCTTGCAAACAGCCAAACTATTGAAACGTTAGCAATCACTTGCTGAGGATACTGTTACTGCTATCACTATTGCCCCTGGCTGCAGTTGAAAGATGATAGCAGACATTTTTAAATTAGAGTATCAGGGGATTGTGAGTCTTGCTGTTTCCTTGTTTTCCTTATTTATTTTTTAAATATATATATTTTAGCAAACATTGACTTTGTTAACAGGGCTTCAGGCATTCAAAAAATTGCCCTTTCTAATCTTAAGCTTCTCCTGTCAATATTCATGTCATTTGTTAACCTAACAGTGTGTTATAAGCTCAGAAAATTATTATCCCCATCATACTAGTGGGTAGGGAAATGCTTTCATATCTTAAAGCTATGTTTAGGAAAGACCCTTCTCTAGAGCCAGAAGGTGCCAGCAGCCTCACTTCTACAACTCACCTTGATCCTTGTAGAACACTTGCTCTGATGCCCTGGGAATGCTCCAGAGGCCAGGCTCTCAGCAAGAAGTTCCATTTTGTAATATCTGAAGCTGATTCAACCCAGATGTCCATGGTCTTCCCCCTGAGGATGGCAGCTGTGGATGGGGAACTCTTTTGATATTACAAACTATAGAGTCTGTCTTCCACAAACACTTCTGAGGCATGCATAAATCCTCTTGGCTATTGTAGCCCAGTGGGCTCCATCTGTTAACTTTCCTCCACAGCTCTGTCCTACCAGGTGATGTACCAATTTCCTTAGGGCATAATTGCCAAGCTGCTGTGAATGTGGAGGTCAGAGTTCCTCCTTTGGAACATGTTATCAGCGACCAAAATGTTATAGCTAGGCCATGGCTTCTACCTGCTTTTACTATCTGGTTGTGTCTTTAGACACATGGGTACCTGAAGAGAATCTGAGACATGGAGAGAAGAGATAAGGTGCCTAGGCATTCATATAAGTCCAGGCAGACGTATTAGTGACTGAAATATGAGAACCTGTATCAGAGAAACAATTTGAGTGGCTGTCAGCATAAAACTAGACAGGAATAGATGGGTGTCTGAGCAGTCTTTTTTCTGAGAGTGTAAGAAAGGCACTGCTGAGTTTCCTCTAGAATTCAGAATTCTAGGATAAAAATTCAAAAGGTTATTTTGTCAAGCCCCTGTCTTTAAGCATAACATTTGGCAAGAACCAGAATTCTGAATCATAGACATTCTCTTTCTTTCCTGGCAAAGAATTCTCTGAATTAGTCCACTTCATTATTCCTCAATAAAGAATAAAGGAAAAGTGAAAGCAAAGGATTATAAGGTAAACATATTTAATGGTGATTTTCCCCCCTTGAACACTATTATTCATAGACAATCATGTTAAAAGCACTGACTTTGGAGTGAGAAGATCTGAATTCATATCCTGCCTCTGATGCATACTAACTTTGTGACCTTGGCCAAGTCACTCGATCTCCCTAGGCTTCACTTTCTTCATCTGTAAAACGTGAGTGTTGAATTAGGTGACCTCTGAAGTCTCTTCCATCTCTAGAGTTATGATCCAATAACCTTATCTGTATTGACCTTTAGAATGTGACCTTTTGGCAATTTATAAAATGTTCCAACATATTTTAATAATTTTAGGGACTAGTTCTAAGTAAGAGAAAGACTGGTCAGTAACTTCTAAAAGCAATAGGCCTTTATTTGATATGGCTTAATTCACACAAGGGAAGGCTTGGAGTCTAAAGAATACCCAGGGAGGGGAGAGGAGGAGTGGAAAGGCAGGAACAGTGATAGAAGGACACACCTTTCTTTGTATCCCTAGTGCTTGGTACAAACTTGGCACATGCTAAGTACTTCATAAAACCTTGTTGACAGACTAAGTAACTACCATCAGGATCCCCAAGCCAAGACCAACCTCTCTTTTTACTCTTCTCTTTTTACTATTAGAAGACATCCTATTCTCCCAAGCTAAGGCCCAGCAAGCAAGTTGTGTATTGAGTTTGGCATAACAACAATCCTTTGTGCTCACCCACTGAATGAACTCTGCTGAAGCAAAATCCCAGAATTGTTTCACACCAGCCCCAGGTGGTCCCTGAGCTCAGATAAGCACCTGCAGTACCCATGTTCTGGTCACAAAGTGCTACTGTTAATCAAACTTGCTGTTACCCCCTCATTGCCATAGCTACAGCTAACTGCATGGCCACTAGGTTACACATGTATCAAGGCTCAGCTTCACTACAGTGGGTCTCCTTGGTATCAGAGCAGAATGGAGCATATGTGTCTATTTTTCTTCCTCTGATGGAATGAAAATGCTTTTTTCTTTATAACCACTGTTAACTCTTTGGTTTCATTTTATTTTTCAGAGTTAACGGTTGAGCTATTGCCTCTCTGAGCAATTTGATATTTTTCAGAGTTAACAACAGTAGCATAACCTCTGTGACTATTTGATTATTTATTTTCACGGTATGACACTACCAAAGCAGTTACCAGATTTCAGATGTGAGGTCTCTAGGCCTCAAAAAGAAAAAGACAGAGGATTCACTCTGGATTCCTTAGAGAGGCTTCTCCCTGGCCTTGGTGCCCCTCCCAACTCATGTAGCCTATAGCCAGTGTTCTAACTCCTCCACAAGAGCAGGATTCTGACCCCTTTCCTATCTCCGTCACTGGGCCTGAGGAGTCAAAAACTTTCCAAACATAGTAGTAGACAACCATTCCTTTATTCAAGGATATGCCACACACTACAAGAGCACAGCTATTAGGGCAACCCCTAAAAAGACCAAGACTACAGGTATTATAAGTAGGGGCAGATTCTCAATTAAGTGTCTGACTGATTTCCCATCTCTGATGTCACAGGCAGAGAGCCTCCAATTACCAACAATTCATTGTTGCCATAAAAGTTTTCAAGCATAAAGGATACAAGAAAGGGAAAGGAGATACCAGGTAGGAAGAGTTTTATCTACGGTTGAGACAACCTGATATAAGAAAGAATATGTCCAAAGAAAGAGAAAAGTTTGTTTTTGTTGTTGTTTTTTACTATACCACCAAATCAGTTGAGAAAGGATTTGTTTTGTTTTCTCAAATTTTTCAGGAAACATTGAGTTCTACTTAACAGTATTTCGCAAATACAAATAAAATCTATTATTTTGGTATATATTTTTGAATTTCAAAATGGTTTCAAGTTTCAATTCAAAAATTATGAGTGTCCCACCATCTTTGACTGCCAGGATCCTGTGAAATGTTTTTATACTTGGCTGAAGAAAAATGTAAGAGTCCAAAAGGTATTAAGGAAAAAGCTATTGAAGGCCTTGTTAATCATCATTACCCCCAATTTTTGGGGGGGGCAATGAGGGTTAAGTGACTTGCCCAGGGTCACACAGCTAGTGTCAAGTGTCTGAGGCTGGATTTGAACTCAGGTACTCCTGAGTCCAAGGCAAATGCTTTATCCACTGCTCCACCTAGCTGCCCCATTACCCAAAATTTTTGTGCCCAAATCTCTGGGCACAGCCTTTTACAGCATGGCCTATTACACAAGATTTCCTCTGGTAACATAGGCTGCAACACAATGGATCATAAATATAGGCATAAAAATTAAAATAAATAAAAGTTGTCAATTAGAACACTAGCACTGGAAACCTGGCTGCTTTCCGGGCACCGACCCCCCTCCATCCCCTCCCTTCCCCCCCTCCCCCCTCTCTTTGTTCCCTCCTTCCCGGACAAGTAATAATATAATGGACCAGGTTAAAACACAGGTGCAAGTTGTTGTTATATTTTTCCTTTTTTTTTGTTATTTTTTTCCTTCTCCCTTCTCTCTTTAATCACAATGTAGGAAAGCCCCTGATGCCATCTTCCAAGATACAGCTCATAGGTGCTACTTGCCAGCCCCACAAATCAGTTGCCAACTTCCTTAAAGTAAAAGTACCAAGCAGGAGTACAGCCCTCATCAGAGAACATCTCTTGGATACCTTCATTTATCTATTTCAGCACTTGAAATGCAGCACAATAATAAAGCTTACACCCCATGGTTCTGTTTTCAAGGCCAAGCTAGTGAGAAGAGGCAGGATCTAATTACACTTAATCAGCCCCTTTATTCACTAAACACCTCATCTGAAGACCTGACTAATACAGTGTGGGGGAGAGAGCTCCTGTGCAAGCACTTGAAAAATCCACAGACAATTTCTATAGCATGCAATGCCTCCGCTTGAATGTCAAGATGTGCCAGTGGAAGAAATTAAAGGGAACAGAAAAGATTAAGTGAGTTCAAGATACAATGATGTTTTGTATTTTATAATAATTGAGCCTCCTTCTGTGTTCCACTCTGTTCTTAGAACAGTCAGTGCCCATTTTTCTTCTCTGGTTAACTTAACCTCTCTTAGAAGATTTTAAAAAGATGCCCTTTCTTTATTGCCTATAGTCCAATAGAGAGGGAACACAATGTCCCAGCTTACAGAGACTAGCTTGGTCTGCTATCAGCATGGTATATGAAAAGAGCTATCTTTGTGGATGTTCCTGCAAAGAGAGCCAAACTAAAATGGAAATCTACAAGGAAGGTAGGATTGGGGAAAGATGATCAGTTAGAGAAAAACTGAAACATTAGAATCATTTCCAGAAGTAAACACTTTCTATGAAATATAAAAGCCAAAGTTCAAATATTGGCCCTATGTTTGAATAGGGACAGTTTAAGATGGATTTACTTTAATTTGCATATTCTAAAGAAAAATAAAAGGGGGGGGAGTTCATGTGCTCCATCCATAGTTTGGGCAGTTTCTTATTTGGTAACTATGGACACAGTCCATCTCCCCGCTCTCTACAATCTGTAGGGTTTTTTTCTTTACATAAAGTCTGGTGCCATCATTGACAAGCACAGAGATTTTATGGATCTCTACTTAGACTAGAACAGCTTCCCTGTGAAATAAACAAAGACTAGTTTTACTTCCTGACTGTCAGCCCTATTGAAAGCTCTTTATTCTCCCAGGCCACTGGGAGAGGCCACTCCCAGGATCATTTATGGAGATGCTGAATGCTGCTGTTGCTGCTGCTGCAGCTGCTACTGATGCTAACAGTAACAATAATAGATAATATTCATTTAGTACTTTAAAATTTACAAAGTACCTTTCTCTTTATTATCTCACTTGACCCTCTTTTCCTTTACTCTGGTGTCTCCTCATCAAGAAGTGGCTCTTCTCCTTATCAAGGCCAATCCCTTTATGAGTACCCTTGATCTCATTCTCTCCTGTCTCTTTCAGCAGATTGCTTCCACAATTATTTTCATTATTTTAAATCTTTGGTTCCTATACATATACTAGTTCCTTTCCCGTTGCCTACAAACACAAATCTGTGACCTCTCTGACTGCCCTTCTCATCTTTTTCAGGTCTTCATCCATATTATACCACGTCACTGTGGGTATGCCTTAATGTTCTATTCTGAATGCCTCTCTCTCTCTCTCTCTCTCTCTCTCTCTCTCTCTCTCTCTCTCTCTCTCTCTCTCTCTCTTTTTCTGTCTCTCTTTCCATCCATCTTAACATCTATTCTGAAATACAGTCCCACATCACCATCTACCAATTTGCAATTGAAATTCTCATAGACATCTCAAACTCAATATGTCCAATGCAGAACTCATTATCTTTCAAAAAATACACTCCATATTCTGTACTTCCCTGTTTCTATCAAGGGTTCCATTATCTTTCCAGTCATCTAACTTCACAATCTCAGCATTATCCATATTCTAATATCTAATAAGTTGCCAAGACTTTTTTCAATTCTGCATGCAGAGTATCTCTTATATCCCTTTGTTCTACTCACCTAACCTAAGCCCTCATCACTCCCTACCTAGACTATTATAATATTCTCCTAATTGATCTCCCTGCTTCAAGTCCCTCCCCTCATCTATCTATCCTTTGTATAATTGCCAAAGTGATTTTCCTAATTCATAAATTGGAACATAGCATTCCCTTAAAAGCATGGATCTGATCATATAATTCCTTAATTAACTTTGGTGGCTCCCTGTTGTCATTAGGCTAAAACAGAACTTATCTCTGGTATGTAAAGCCCTTTATAATCCAGTCCCAATTGACCTTTCAAGCGTTATTACTCATTCTTCACCTTCAAATACCCTCCAGATTAGCCATATTGCCTTTCTTACTCTTCCTTACACATGATAGTCCATATCTTGTATTCTTACTTTGTACTGGCTGTCTTGCATGTCTTAATGGGCATCCTTCTTAGCTCCTTTGCTTAGAACCCCTTGTTTCCTTCAAAACTCAGCTGCATTACTATACCTTACATAACATTTTCCCCACATCCAAGAAGTCTCCCTTCCAAATTACCAGGTATTTATATTTATATATTATATAACATGCATTTTTACCTAGACATAAGCTTCCTGTAGACCAGAACCATTTCATTTTTCTATTCTCAAATTTATGGAGACAGACACAGAGCTTTTCACAACCTAGCCCATTCTTTCTAGTCTTTTCATGCACTCATATCCTTCTTGAGCCCTTTGATCCCAAGACTCTGACCTTCTTGAAGTTCCTCAAACCTGATGCTCATCTCAAATCCACATTTTTTTCACTGCCTTTCTTCCATACCTAAAATGTTTTTCTATATCCTGGTTTCCCAGACTTTCTTCAAGACTTAGCTCAAATCACACATTCTATAAGAAGCCTTTCCCAATCCCTTCTCCCTCTCCATCCTACCAATGTCTAGTGTTCTTCCTCTGAAATTATCTCCCATTTAGACTGTGTATATCTCATATGTACATAGTTGTTTGCATTTTGTTTCCCCAATGAGAAAGTAATATCCCAAGATAAAGGGACCGTGTTTTTGTCGTTCTCAATATCCCCAGTGTTTACTACAGTGTCTAGGACATAGTAAGCACATAAATTCTCAATGACTTACTGATCAATTCAGTCACAGTGGCTAAACAGTCAGGAATCACAATGCCATTGATCTTGAACTGAAAGAGATCCTTAGCGATCTTTTAAGGGGCCATCCAATCCCCCAATATTCAGATGAGAAAATGAGACACAGAGATGCAAGGTGACTTGCCCAAAGTGGTATGTGACTGAGACAGGATGTGAATCCAGGAGGTCTGATTCTAACTGTGTTACATTTCCTTTATATCCAACTTAATAATTCAGACCTCAATAGTCCATGTAATAGAAAAGTATGTTACACCTCAGTGAAATAATTAATATGCATAAATATGACCATAATAGCTGCTATATATAATGATAATTCAATCTCCAGTAAGTCTTGCTCTGATGCTGCACTATGTCCCAGAGATGATGCTGGGTTCTCCAAGGTAATATGGGAGTAGTTTAAACATCTGCCAAATTAATTTTAAGAGTTTTAAAATATAAATAATGAACCTTAGAATTCTCAAAGAACACAAAATTACCACTAGGCCCTGGGAATATGAGTCAACTTGGATCTAAGGGAATTATTAGGTAATACCATGGTTTGTATAGTCTTAAATAAAAATTATAATGAAATAGAAAATTAGTTTTCTTCTTTGATATGCAACCTTCAATAACATAATGAGAGTCCAAAACAGCAGGATAAAATAACAGAGAGCCCTAGTTCTTTGATCTGTATAACAGTAAACTACTGTCTTTAAAATATAAGATATATTCATTGCAGTCTGCAGTGTTACCTAATGGATTCCTCTACCAAGGCATTATCCAATTTACATGTTTCAACTTTCATCAACAAGTTCGATGGAGTGTACTTTGTGTATGACAGTATCTATTTTTCAGTAAAACAAAACCACTCAGGATGTAATTTTGATGGTTTGGGCACCATTTTATGCCTGACTATTTTCTCATTCCAAATATATCCCTTCCTTTTCCTGTTTTAAGATTACTGAAGGTGGCTGTTTATATGCAACACCAAAATCCAATTGAAAAGTTTATTCAGTTTCTAAATACCTGGACATTTTATAGTCAGATGATTGTAGCCATTTTGATTTTTATCTAGCTCTCCCAAAACATAAGACTTGATCTCATATAAGTAAGAAACAAATATATGTGCCATAGACTGAATAATATTCCACATAGAATGTTTATGGTAGCTTTGTAAAGAAGCTAGAGAGATGACCTCATAGTTAAGAAGACCTGAGGCCAGTTCCTGCTGCTGCTCTATACGGGTTGTGTAACCTTGGGCAAGTCACATAATTTCTTAGTATGCCAGGTCATTCAATAAAACTTTAAGTTGCTGAGAATTGACCAATCTTCATTAAGAAATTTCCTTATACTGATGAAATCACAAGTGCAGTAAAAAAAAAAAATAGAGAGGCATCAGCAAGATGAATTAAATGTCAACTGTATGCCAGACATTGTGTTTGTTATAAGTATATAAAGGCCAAAGTAAAATGATTCTTGCCTTCAAGGAGTTTATATATTGTGTTTCTATATGTATATGTATGTGTATATGCATATATATATATATGTGTGTGTGTGTGTGTGTGTGTATTGATCTATGACATACCTAAATTCACACAGTTCTTTGCAGATAGATGTGTTGAAATAAATCTCTATCATCTCCCTCCATACCAGCCAATAGGTCAATGACTTCTGAAACTTTTTGTTTAATAGTTCACTTAGAATTTCATATTTTTTTAAAAAATCATTTAATTTGGAGACATCTTTTGCAGGAGTACTTTATGAATACATAAAGTATACATTTATTCTTACTTTCAGCCACTCAGAGTGAAAGGAGAATTTTTTAAAAAGATAAATACTATTTGAACTTCCTAATTATTAGAACTATCCCAAATCAGAATGTGCCTCATTAATGAAAGTAGTTAGTTCTCTATCAGTGAAGTTACCATAGAGGAGACTTGTTGACCATTTCAAAGGGATCCTGTAGAAAGAATTCTAGTTCAGGTGTAATTGGCCTAAGTGACTTCTGAAATTTCTTCTAATGCTGAGATTCTGTGTAAAATACAGATGTCAAGAGTGTCCATTTTCAAAATGTGAAAGAAGGTAGTCTAGCCGTACCAGATCTCAAAGTGTGTTATAAAGCAGTAAATATCAAAATAATCTGTTATTGGCTAAGAAATAGTGTAGTGGATCAGTGGAATATAGTAGGTATGAATTACACTATAGTTAGTGACTATAGTAATGCATTATATGATAAACCCAAAGATCCAAGCTTTTGGAACAAGAACTCATTATTTGATAAAAACTGCTGAGAAAACTGGAAAATAGTATGGCAGAAACTAGGTATAGACCAATATCTCACACTGTATACCAAAATAAGTTCAAAATAGGTACAGGATTAATACATAAAGGGTGATACCATAAGCAAATTAAGAGATCGTGGAATAGTTTATCTGTCAGATTTATGGACAGAAGGAAAAATTTAGAACCAAAGAAGATATAGAGAGCAATACAAATTGTAAAATAGATAATTTTGGTTATATAAAATTTAAAAAAATTTTGCACAAACAAAATCAATGCAACAAACATTATAAGTAAAACAGAAAACTGGGAAACAATTTTTGCAACAAGTATCTCTGAAAAAAGCCTCATTTCTCACATATATAGAGAACTGAGTCAAATGTATAAGAATACAAGTCATTCTCCAATTGATAAATGGTCAAAGGATATGAACAGGTAGTATTCAGACAAAGAAATCAAAGTTATAGTTAGTCATATGAAAAATGCTATAGATCACTACTGATCAGAGAAATACAAATTAAAACTCTGAGGTATCACCTCACACCTATTCCTGTGTCAAATATAACAAAAAAAGTGAAATATAGGATGTTGGAGGGGATGTGGGAAAACTGGGATGCTAATCCACTCTTGGAGGAGTTGTAAATTGATCCAACCATTCTGGAGAGCAATTTGGAACTATTTCCAAAGGGCTATAAAACTATCATAGCCTTTGGTCCAGAAATACCACTACTAGGTTTATATCCCAAATACATTGAGAGAGAGAGAAGGCCCTATTAGTACAAAAATATTTATAGCAGCTCTTTTCATAGTGGCAAAAAATTGAAAATTAAAGGAATGCCCATCAATTAGAGAATGGATGAACAAGCTTTGGTATATGATTTGTGTGTGTGTGTGGCAATAAGGGTTAAGTGACTTGCCTAGAGTCACACAGCTAGTTAGTGTCAAGTGTCTGAGGCTGGATTTGAGCACAGGTCCTTCTGAATCCAGAGCCAGTGCTTTATCCACTGCACCACCTAGCTGCCCCTGGTATATGATTTTATTGGAATATTATTGTGCTATAAGAAATAACAAGCAGGATAATTTTAGAAAAACCTGCAAAGACTTACATGAACTGATATATAGTGAAGTGAGCAAAACCAGGAGAGAATGTTGTGCAGAGTGGCAACAATGTTGTTTAATGAAGAACTATGAATGACTTAGCTATTCTCAGCAATACAATGATTCAAGACAATCCCAAAGGACTATCCACCTCCAAAGAAAAAAAAAACTGATATTAAACACAGACTGAAGCATGCTATTTTTCACTTTCTTTTTTCCTTTTTATTTGAGTCCTCTTATACAAAATAACTAATATAGAAATGTTTTACATAATTGCATATGTATAACCTATATCTGATTGCTTACCATTTCATGGAGGGGGGAGGGAAGAGAAAGAGGGAGGGATAGAATTTAGAACTCAAAACTTTTTTTTTTCATTTTTTTCTATTTAAAATTTTATTTTCCAAATTTCATATAAATACAAATTTTGAAATCATTTAAAAAAAAACCTTTGTGTTCCAAATTCTCTCCCCTTCCTCTCTCCATTCCCAAGAAATGAAGAAATTCAATATAAGCTATACATGAGTAGTCATGCAAAACATTTTCACATTATCCAGGTTGTGAAAGAGAACAGAAAAAAAAAACTTCAGATAAAGGAACTAACAAAACAAATAATGCTTCAATCTGTATTCAGACACCATAAGTTCTCTCCATGTAGATGGATTACATTTTTCAAAAGACTTTCAGAGTTGTCTTGGATCATTGCATTGCTGAAAATTACCAAGTCTTTCACAGCAGATCATCTTACAGTGTTGCTGTTATTTATAAACAGTACATTTCACTTTTCATCAGATCATGTAGGTCTTTTCAGGTTTTTCTGATAGCATCCTGCTCATAATTTTTTAAATAGTAAACTACATTTATATTGTACTTTAAAGAGAGATTTCCTTAAAATAAGCCCATGAGATTGATTATTGCAACAACAGTAATAGATAACATTTTTATATAGTACCTTATGCCTGACAAAGAATTTTTTTCACAATAGCCCAGCAAAATAAGTACCATACATTTTATCATCATTATCAATCAATTCTCATCTTCATCCAATAATCATCATCAATAAGTCATCATCATCTTACATTACTCTTGCCTCTGCTTCAATTTTTTTTCATAATTACTATTGTTAACGCTTTCCTTCCATCCTATTCCCTCCCTCATGATAGTTATTCTGTTTTCTATCTTCTTTCACCCTATCCCTCCTCAATAGTGTTTTGATTCTGGTGCTCCTTCCCCCAATCTGCCTTCTATTTTTTCACCTCTTTCTCCTTCTCCCCTTCCCTTCCTACTTTCCTGCAGGGTTAGATAGATTACTCCACCCAATTGAATGTGTATGTTATTTGCTCCTTGAGCCAATTCTGAAGAGTTTTAGATCTTTAAGCCAATTTGGATGAGAGTAAGGCTCATTCACTGCCCTGCTCCTTCCCCATCTCTCCCCCCACTCCATGAGCCCGTTCCTTCTTCTTTCATATGGGATTTCACCACACTCCCCTTCCCACTCCCCCAGTGCAATCCTCTCACTCCTCAATTTTCCCCCTAAAGATGTCATCGGGGGCAGCTAGGTGGCACAGCTTAAAGCACCAGCCCTGGATTCAGGAGGACCTGAGTTCAAGTCCAGCCTCAGACACTTTACACTTACTAGCTATGTGACTCTGGGCAAGTCACTTAACCCTCATTGCCCTACAGAAAATAAAAGAGAAAAAAAGATGTCATCATAGTGCAGTTAGGTGACACAGTAGACAAAGAACCCACTCTGAACCCAGGAGGACCCAAGCCCAAATCCAACCTCAGACACAAAACACTTACCCACTGTACAAGCCCAAGCATGCCACCCAACCCCAACCACCTCACAAAAAATGATAAAAAATAAAAACTTTACAGTTATCATCCCTTCATAATAAATTCCCACCTGTGCCCTCTGTCTAAATTCCTATCATCTGCCCTAATACTGAGAAAGTTCTTATGAGTGAGACATGTCATCTTCCCATATAGTAATGGAAACAGTTTAACCTTTTAACATCCCTCTTGATTTCTTTTTCTTGTTTATATTTTTATGCTTCTCTAGTGTCTTGTATTTTAAAGCCAAATTTTCTATTCAGTTCAGATCTTTTCATCACAAATACCTGAAAGTCCTCTTTTTCATTGAAATTCCATTTTTCCCTGAAAGATTATAATCAGTTTTGCTGAGTATGTGATTAGTGGTTGTAATCCCAATTCTTTTGCCCTCTGGAATATCATCTTCCATGCCCTCCGGTCCTTTAATGTAGAAGCTAATAGATCTTGTGCTATCCCAACTGTGTCTCCACAGTACTTGAATTGTTTCTTTCTGGCTGCTTGCAATATTTTCCCCTTGATCTAGGAGCTCTGGAATTTGGCTATAATATTCCTGGGAGTTTTCATTTTGGAATCTCTTTCAGGAGATGATTGGTGGATTTTTCAATTTCTATGTTACCTTCTGTTTCTAGAATATCAGAGCAATTTTTCCCTGACAATCTCTTGGAAGATGATGTCTAAGCTTTTTTTTTTTTTTTTAAATCATAATTTTCAGGTAGTCCAATAATTTTCAAATTATCTCTCCTGGATCTAGCTGACCTAGAGGTCAGCTGTTTTTACAAGTAGGTATTTCACATTGCCCTCTATTTTTTTATTCATTTGGGTTTGCTTTATTGTGTCTTGGTTTCTCATAAAGTCATTAACTTCCATTTGTTCAATCGTAATTCTTAGGCAATTATTTTCTTCAGAGAACTTTTCTATTTGACTTTTTAAGCTGTTGACTTTTTTTTTCATTATTTCCCTGCATCACTCATGTTCTCTACTTTTCTTACTTTATCCTCAAAGTTCTTTTTAAGCACTTCTATGGCCTGAGATCAATTCATATTTTACTTGGAAGCTTTATATGTAGGAGCGCTGATGTTGCTACCCTCTTCCAAGGGTGTACTTCAATGTTCTTTGATACAAAAGAAACTTTCTATGGTCTGCATCTTTCTCTGCTCATTTTGCCCACTTGTTTCTTGACTTTTAACTCATTCTTAAAGTAGGGTGTTGTTTCCAGGCTGCACTGTCCCAAGCTTCAGGGGGTCCAAGGTGGTACAATTTAAGAAGTGGCAGGTTCTTCACTTGGCTGGCCTGTTCTCTGGTCTGTAAATAACTCCAGGCCTACTTGCTCTTTAACCACAAAACAACATTATTTTTTTTTCTGCTGGCTTGATAGCTCCAGTGAAGCCTGCACCCTTCTCCCACCTGGGATGCCACCACTCAAGGCTGCTTCTTGGTTTCTAGCAGGGGTAAAACAACTGAGCTCTGCCTCAGTGTTAGTAGATACCCCTTTAATCTCCCCCTGGCTACCCGCTCAGCTCTCTCACCAGATTGTGAGCTTAGTTCCAGAAGACACCGGCACTGCAGCTGATTGAGAAGCTCCAGAGGTCTCTTTCTCCAGCACAGCCTTCCTGGGGCTGGATCAGTGTTAGCATGTTCTTGGGGTTGGGTTCCACTCCTGCATCAGCACAGCATATCCCTCCTGCTGACCTTCTAAACCGTCTTTGGCTGGAAAATAATCTCGACCTGTCCTTTTGTGTGTTCTGGGGCTCCAGGTGCTGTCTTATGGCATTATTTGAAGGGATTTGAAGGGATTTGGTGGAGAGCTTTGAGGAGTCACTGTCTGAAATCTGCCATCTGGAACCCAAAACTTTAAATAAAAATATTTAGAAAAAAAGAGTGTCTACTTTCAGAAAACATATTTTTTAAATCTGTAAGGAACAAATATGCAGGTTAATCAACTGTTTCTAGTGCTATGAGGTTGGAGTATTATTTGTTCTCTGTGTTTGGGCCAAAAGCTTCTATATACAGAAAAAATAAATAGATACATCTACATAAAATATATAGCTTCTACTAAAATTCTATGTAATCAATGTTTCATTTTAGTGTGAAGGACATCCTGGGTTCTCAAAGACCAAGAGGAAAAACACAAGCTGGAAAATGTTTAGAATATGGGTCAATGATTATCTGTGTCTGCTGGCAAAAGACTAAATTCAGAAATACAATAGAGGAGATTGTAGGTGAGATATTGAGAAGGAACACAAGTGCTCAAAGAATCACAGTTCATGAAGTTTATTGCTCACAAGCATGTAAGTGTGTGTCTCCTCAACCCTTTAGTAACATAAACAAGCACAGTCTATGATATTATACGATAAGATTCAAACCTGATCAACAATACAGACCTCTGAGTCTCTGCCCTTATATCTGATTATTGTTGGTGGACATATTCATGGGACCAAGTGAGAGGAGAACCTTTGGCTCAGTCAATCAGAAAGTGGCCCAGATTCCAACCTGTTTCATTGATCAAAAGGGCACTGTGAATAGGAAAAATTGCTAGCCTTAAATACTTGGATTAGATGAAGTTTGCAAACCTGGTGATTACAGGATTTTCTTGAATCACTTGTCTAAATGAAACTGACTAATCCAGTTATTGGGTACATAGGATCTTCCTGCTCTATATGCAGGTGAATCAATGATCAATTATGAAGTAACTTCTGACATATAAGGTTTAGTAATAGGCTAATCCTCACACACAGGGAGCAGTATAGGGGAATGAGCACAGGATTTGGGGTCAAAGGACTTCAATTGAAATCCCAAATAAGGTATCTACATCTGGCATCACCTTGGAAAAGCTGCTTAATCCTTCTGGGATTTAGTTCCTATATCTGTAGAATTAAGGGGTTTCATCAGATGGCCTTTACACTTGAGATCTAAAACTATAATTTTACAATCTTTAGGTTGGCCATATCATGTTTTGTTTTGTTTTGTTTTTCATCCAGAGTTTTTCATCCAATACCTGAAGATTATCTGCTATTAATAATAATCATTACTTTTATTTATATGCTTTGTGAAAATCTGGGTAAGTAAAACTATCAGTGCTTCAGGTAACTCTTAGAAAATAAGTTATCAGCATGCATTAGTAAAAGTACCATACCAGGGACTGCCTCTAACAATGATACAGAGGCATCACAGGTCTAGTTAAATATGTACATATACATATGCATAATATGTTCATAGGTATGTATATGTGTATGTGAGGGCTAAAATTTGATATATAGAGCATTATTTGGGTGACTCGCCTTAATATTGGGGTCCTGGAAATATTAGGGACCTTTTAGGTTCACCCTCCCCTCTGAACTGCCCTTTTTAGATATTTCTCCCAGGCCAATATGAAAGGAGCCTTTAAGCTTTGATTCACAAAAGGATCAGATTTTATTATTTGGGAATCAATTAAACAACAAAGGTGAAATTAATAAAAAATCAAAGATAAGGAAATAGGAAATAGAAATACAGATAAATACTCAACTCTAAACTTACCCTATTCAATCCTAAGACTGTTTCCAATTAAGCTAGTTCAAAGAAACTTAGGGTTTTCCATAATCAACTCACCAAAACCTGGACAGTCTACAGTTGCTCGCGCCACCAAGGAAAAACAGTCTCCTGAGACCAAGAATGAACACACATCACCACCGCAAGGGCCCAAGACAGAGAGACTGCCTTCGGGAAGAAGCCTCTGCCTCCCTTCAGGGAGCGCTCTTCCTTTTGACTATAGTATAGGCAAAAAGGCAATTTCCATCTTCCATACTTTACAAAGACTGAGTCCGAAAGCATGTAACTGATTAGTAGGATTATTAAATGGGAACTGTTTATTGTCCCTGGGCTCTGTTAGGGTTCTTTGTTCTTTAACAGGTGCTATTGTTAGGGTTTTTTGCTCTTTAGCATCTACTTGAGTTTTATTTGAAATTTCTTTACCTATAAATGGTGCAGGCTTGAGTTTTTTAACTGGCAAAATGGGAGTATTTCATGGAGAATGATGACATGGAACAATGACTTTTCAAAGCCTCAATTATAGGGGTGATCCCTTTTATGGCTTCTTTAGACAGTGGATACTGTGGAATGGATGGGGGTGGTCCCCCTTTAACTTTAAAGGTAACAGGCATGGCAGATTTAAGGAGCCCCACCTCAGTAGGGGATGAGGCCAATAAAGACTCAGGAATGTAAGAGGGAATTTTGGATACATCCCCTACTGCTCCTTGAGCTTCTGTAAGCAAAATTTGTAATAAATGAACAGTATCCTCTGGCAATTGTAGGGAGCCCCAACTGGAGCACAAGATATGGTTGCTCTGAGCTTGCATAGGAGATCATGACTTAATAAATTAACAGGGGCATCAGGCATAAGTAAGAATGAATGTTCCACTGTTAAAGGCCTCATAGATACCATGCGAGGGGTTAATGTTGCCACTCAGGGCTTTTCCTGAGACTCCTACCACATTCAAAGATCCTACAGCTTTACATCCAGGGTCTGGTTTACTTACTAATACTGATTTAGAAGCTCCTGTGTCTAGTAGACAATAATATGTGTCCCCAACTTTGAGGGTCACATGAGGTTCATTACTCTGGGGAGGTGAATGGAATCAAAGCCAAATTTAGTAATGTGTTCATGACACCTGAAAATGTTATGGAAAGGTTACTATACCACATCTCATGGTTCTGAGACATGTATATGTATATATTCTACATCTTTATGACATGATAACACATCTAGATTCAATCAATGAGAGGTGTAAACTAGGTGCAAACAAGATCCTGTCAGCTATGTTCACATGCCACTGTGAGAAATAATTATTATTAACCAATATCTTGGGGAAATTCCGAGCCTCTCCCCTTTTTCTAAATACCTCATTTTTGAAAAGTCCTTTTTATACCCCTGGAGGACATTACTAAATGAGACTGCATTAACTCTCCTCATCTTGATCAGACCCCACCCAAACATGCAAGGAATTCAATCTAAGGCAGGGAAACTCAGTGTGTTCTACTCAAGTTTGGGTGGAGACATCTCCTTTTGTTTAGATAGCCAAGGCATCTCAGTCCAGAGTTCAATCAATCCACCTTTTGAAAAGGGTGTAATTCTTTGACTTGATAGATAAAAGATATGACTGGTTTGGCATAGCCCTTCTTTTTAATATAGCCCACCTCCAATTTCATTAACCAATTAGATTTAATTGCTATTTTATAAACTACCTACTGTTTTGAATTGTATATGAACTGTGAGTCAGTTGCCATCATTGTCTTGGGTCTGAGAGAGATGGCCCAATGATTATCCATTAATTATAACCTGCTGGCCTTATTAAGAAAATGATTAAATTACTCAGAAACTATGTCTCTCAGCTTTTTTTTAAATTTAATTTAATTTAATTTTTTTCTTCTGATAAAAGCATTTTATTTTTTCCAGTGACATGTAAAGATATTTCTCAACATTTGGTTATACAAGCTTTACAATTTCAGATTTTTCTCCCTCCCTCCCCTCTCTCCCCCCTCCCCTAGACAGCAGATAATCTGATTTAGGTTATGTGTATATATGTGTGTGTGTGTGTGTGTGTGTGTGTGTATGTATATATGTATATATATATGTGTATATATATAAATATACATATAAAAACATTAAACATTCTGCATTAGTCATGTTATAAGAGAAAAGTCAGAGCAATGAGGAAAAACCTCAAAATAGAAAAACAACAGCAACAAAAACAAAAGAAATAGTATGTTTCAATCATCTTCTATACTCCACAGTTGGTTTTTTTTTTTTTTCCTGGATGTGGAGATCCTCTTCCATCATGAATCCCCTGGAACTCTTCTGTACCATTGCATTGGTAAGAAGAATCTAGTCCATCACAGTAGATCAACACATAATGTTGATGATACTGTTTACAATGTTCTTCTGGTTCTGTTCATCTCACTCATCATCAGCCCACACAAGACCCTCCAGGTTTCTCGGAACTCCTCCTGCTCATCATTTCTTACAGCACAATAGTATTCCATTACATTCACATACCACAACTTGTCCAGCTATTCCCCAATTGATGGGCATCCCCTCAAATTCCAATTCTTTGCCACCACATAAAGAGCAGCTATAAATATTTTTGTACATGTGGGTCCTTTTCCCTTTTCCACGATCTCATTGGGGAAAAGACTCAAAAGTGGTATTGCTGAGTAAAAGGGTATGCACAGCTTTATAGCCCTTTGGGCATAATTCCAAATTGCTCTCCAGAATGGTTGGATCAGTTCACAGCTCCACCGACAATGCATTAGTGTTCCAAATTTTCCACAGCTTCTCCAACATTTATTATTTTCCTTTTTTGTCATTTTAGTCAATTGATAGGTGTCAGGTCATACCTCAGAGTTGTTTTAATTTGCATCTCTCTAATCAATAGTGATTTAGAGCATTTTTTCATATGGGAATAGGTGGCTTTTATTTCTTCATCAGAAAACTGCCTGTTCATATCCTTTGACCATTTCTCAATTGGGGAATGACTTGGATTCTTATAAATTTGATTTAGTTCCCTATATATTTTAGGAATGAGGCCTTTATCAGAAGTACTGGCCATAAAAATTGTTTCCCAGCTTTCTGCCTCCCTTCTAATTTTGGATGCATTGCTTCTGTTGGTACAGAAACGTTTTAATTTAGTGTAATCAAAATCATCCATTTTGCATTTCATAATATTTTCTATCTTTTGTTTGGTCATAAACTGTTCTCCTTTCCAAAGATCTGAAAGGTAAACTATTCCTTCCTCTCCTAATTTACCTATGGTATCACTCATGTCTAAATCATGTATCCATTTTGACCTTATTTTAGTATAAGGTGTAAGATGTTGGTCTATGCCTAATTTCTGCCATACTATCTTCCAGTTTTCCTAGCAGTTTTTGTCAAATACTGAGTTCCTATCCCAGAAGCTGGAGTCTTTGGGTTTATCAAACACTACATTACTAGTGTCATTTACTACTGTGTCTCTTGTGCCTAGCCTGTTCCATTGATCTTCCACTCTATTTCTTATCCAGTACCAAATAGTTTTGATGACTGCTGCTTTATACTAAAGCTCCAGCTTTGGTACAGCTGACCCACCTTCCTGTGCATTTTTTTCATTATTTCCCTTGATATTCTTGACTTTTTGTTTTTCCAGATGAATTTTGTTATTATTTTTTCTAGCTCTATAAAATAATTTTTAGGTAGTCTGATTGGTATGGAACTGAATAAGTAAATTAATTTAGGTAGAATTGTCACTTTTACTATGTTAGCTCTGCCTATCCATGAGCAATTGATATCTTTTTTTTATTTTTTATTTTTTTTAGTGAGGCAATTGGAGTTAAGTGACTTGCCCAGTGTCACACAGCTAGTAAGTGTTAAGTATCTGAGGCTGGATTTGAACTCAGGTCCTCCTGACTCCAGGGCTGGTGCTCTATCCACTGTGCCACCTAGCTGCCCCAGCAATTGATATCTTTCTAATTTTTTAGATCTGATTTGATTTGTGTGAAAAGTGTTTGGTTATTGTGTTCATAGAGTTCCTGGGTTGGTCTTGACAAGTAGACTCTCAAGTATTTTATATTATCTACAATTACTTTAAATGGAATTTCTCTTTCTATCTCTTGCTGCTGGACTTTGTTGGTCATGTATAGAAATGCTGATGATTTATGTGGATTTATTTTATATCCTGCTACTTTGCTAAAGTTCTTAATTGTTTCAAGTAATTTTTGAGTTGATCCTCTAGGATTCTCTAAGTATACCATCATATCATCTGCAAAAAGTGATAGTTTTGTTTCCTCCTTGCCTATTCTAATTCCTTTAATTCCCTTTTCTTCTCTGATTGCTAAAGCTAACATTTCTAGTATAATATCAAATAATCGAGGTGATAGTGGTTAATTTGATTTTAAAAAGACTAGAGTCTTCTCACCAATGCAATGGTACAGGAGAGCTCCAGGGGACTCATGATGGAAGGGGATCTCCAAATCCAGAAAAAAAAAAAAAAGAACTGTGGAGTATCAATGCTGTTGAACAATACTATTTCTTTTGTTTGGGGGGCTGTTGTTTTTCTATTTTGAGGTTTTTCCTTGTTGCTCTGATTCTTCTCTTACAACATGAGTAATGCAGAAATATGTTTAATGTTATATATATATATATATGATTACCTTGATTACCTGCTGTCTGGGAGAGGGGGGAGGGAGGGGAGGGAGAAAAATTTGAAATTGGAAATCTTATATAAACAAATGTTGAAAACTATCTTTACATGTAATTGGAAAAAAATACTTTTATCAGAAAAAAAAAAGAAAAAATATCAAATTAACCAACCCTTTTTATTGGATTTTGATAAAACCACTTCCTATTTTTATTTATTATTACAAATGGTTTTCTTACTTCCAAATTTATTAATCTCTCCTTTGTTTTTCAGAATTCCCAATTAGGTGTTTAATTTGGGAATTTTAATTTGTTCTTTTTCTAGTTTTTTTTAGTTGCATGCCCAATTCATTGATCTACTCTTTCTCTATTTAATTGATATGTTTAGTAATATAAATTTTCCCCTAAGTGTTGCTTTAGCTGTATCCCATAAATTATTCTATGTTGTTTCATTATTGTCATTCCCTTTAATGAAATTATTGATCAATTCTATGATTTGTTCACCGACCCAATCATTATTTGGGATTAGATTATTTAACTATTAATTAATTTTAATCTACGCTTCCACAGCCCTTTGTTGAATATAATTTTTTGTTGTAGCATGGTCTGAACAGGATGCATTTAAAATTTCTGCTTTTCTGCATTTGCTTGTTAGGCTTTTATGCCCTAATATACATTTTTGAAGGTACTATATAAAGCTAAGTAAAAGATATACTTATTTCTATTCCTGTTCAATTTTTTCCAGAGGTCTATAATATCTAACTTTTCTAAAATTCTATTTATCTCCTTATCTCCTTTCTTTCTTTCTTTTATTTTTGCTTTTGTTTTTGTTTTAAGGTTAGTTTTATCTAAGTCTGAAAGAGATAAATCAAGGTCCACTTCTGATAAAAAATGCATTCTCTATTTCTGCTTGTAACTCATTTAAGTTTTCTTTTAAAAATCTAAAAGTGGGGGCAGCTAGGCGGCACAGTGGATAGAGCACCAGCCCTGGAGTCAGGAGTACCTGAGTTCAAATCCAGCCTCAGTCATTTAACACTTACTAGCTGTGTGACCCTGGGCAAGTCACTTAACCCCAATCACCTCACTAAAAAATAAATAAATAAATAAATAAATCTGAAAGCGCTGCCATTTGGTGCATCTATGTTTAGTATTGATATCACTTCATTGTCTATAGTATCTATTAGCAAAATTTTATTTCCCTGCTTATCTCTTTTAATTAGGCCTATTTTTGCTTTTGCTTTCTCTGAAATCATTATTGCTACCCCTGCATTTTTTTAAATCTCAGATGAAGCCAATGGATTCTACTCCAGTGCCTTATCTTTACTCTGTATGTGTCTATTTCATGCGTGTTTCTTATAAACAATATCTTGTCCGACTCTCATTTCTAATGCATTCTGCACTTCTCTTGAACTTTGGACTGTGACCAGATCCCCCACTATCCTGAAACCATAATTGCTAGTGTTTTCCTCTGTCTTAGAATTGGGGCCAGACTCTCTACTCACCCTTAAGCAGCCACAAGTGCTCTAGCTCCTTTTGATTGAGACATGAAACTGCATATAGGCAAAGCAACACAGCGCTGAACCCAGTGCCAAAAAGGGCCCCCTCTAATTTACTTCTGACAAGTTATTTAATCCCACCCTCCACTCTCGTCTATAGGCTGAGAGTCCCTGAAACTGTAGCTGCTAACACTGTAGCCACCTCCAAAGCCTGCTTTTGGTGCTACTCCATGGCCTGCACTGTGCTCCAAGTGTAACCACCACTCCAATGAGACAGACCTTTCCTGCTGACCTCTAAAGTTGTCTTGGGCTTGAAAATTGCTTTACCTCATCTTTTTTTGATTCTTCTGCTCCAAAATTTGATTTGAGGTATTATTTGAGAGTTGTTTGCAGGGTAATTTAGAAGAATTCTGCTGAGTGCTTCGATGTTCTGCCATGTTGGTGCCACCTTTTTTTCTGTATTAATAATTCTTACTATAACTTCTTAGTAAATGCCCCTTTCTCAAAGCTGGTTAAGCCTAGAGGCTCATATATTATAGCATTAGAAAACACCCCACATTTACTCATGGTCCCCTAGAATCCTGAGGACAGAAGTAACAGAGACTTTCTGGGGATCTGTATTCCAGTGAGAGTATGGCTTTGGATAACAGATTCAGAATATGTGTGATGTGTGATGTGTGAGAGACAGTTAAATAGACACAGGTACTGAAGCAGACACAGAGAAAGAGACAGAGAAAGAGAGACATATAGGCAAAGATAGAAGAAAAAAGAATAGACAGGCAGAGTACTTTAAAGTATAACTTAGCTTAACTGAGCCACACAACAATGCTATAACTTATGAGATTGGTACTATTGATATCACCCCCAATTTACATATGAGAAAACTAAAGTTTTGATAAGCTGAATAATTTGCCAATGTTCAAATACTTAGTGACTATCATAGGATGGATTTTAATCTTATGGAGAGATGTGGTCACTACCTAGGTCATTTCCTAACCCTCAACTCTTCCTAAGTCTAGAATGTCATCCACTAAATGTGTTAGTAGAAGAAATATCTGCAGTAATGAAATAAATTTTTGAAACTGATGAGTGAGGGGGAAGTTAGGTGGCACAGTGGATAAAGCACCAGCCCAAGATTCAGGAGTAACTGGGCTCAAATCTGGCCTCAGCAACTTGACACTTACTAGCTGTGTGACCCTGGGCAAGTCACTTAACCCTCATTGCTGCTTAAAAAAAATAAAAATGAAACTGATGAGTGAAACAACAATAAAGTTGATTCCACAAACTCTAGTAACAATATTTTTAATTCATCTGAAATTTTAGTACATTTTTCTTTTGAGTTTTAAACAAATTCTGTCTGCTTTTCTATCTGTCTGCCTATCTACCTACCTATCAACAGACAGAAAGACACACATATGGAGCCTGGTAGTCAATGTTCCTGGATCCTTTTACTTAAGGTCACATGCAAATTATGAAATAGGTAAAGGGGATATCTCTCTTTCTCTCTCTCTCTCTCTCTCAGATTATATGTATATAGACAGACAGACAGACAGACGGATGGATGATAGACAGACAGATAGATAACCCTTTTAGCTATTTCATATACTTTGTTATGACTATTCATATAAGGGTCCAGATTCATTGACTACCAAGGGAGGGAAAAGGCAAGGAAAGGCTCAAATAGGTTCAGCCAGGAAGTATATTCCATTAATCTTGTTACAAAGAGTAATCAGTGCCTATTCCTTTGGTATTACACTCTGTCCATGAGAGTAGACCACTTGTTGAATGGCTCAATGCTTAAGGCTTCCCAGAGATGCAAACCACAGAAGGCAACACAAACCTAGACATAAACATAGGAAAAGTCACCCAAGTAAGGAGATGTCTGAGACATCCACTGATCTGTCATTGATGTGGCTCTCTTATTCTCACTCCTTCCAAATAAATCAGCTCTCAACTGAACCAGAGGGCTGGGCTCCTCCAGCTTTTACAGAAAGTCTCAGAGGAGGAGAGAGATTTGTGCCAGGCTTAGAATTGCTGGCTGCAGTGACTACCTTCTTGACACACGAACCAAACACTGGCCCCCTGGCAATGTGTTATTTCTCTAATTATCAGTTTTCAAAAACAAAGAATTATAAACATAAAAGGAATATTATGCTTACCTAAGTCAATGCAAACTGTTATTCTTTGGCTTCTAATATTTTCTGCCACATTTAAATATATTTTAAGCTCTAATTCATGACCCAGCTTTTCTATTCAACAGAATCCTAAATAAAATTGATAGAGGAAAATCCTACCAAAATTCACTTTATCTTGGAAAACTCTGCATACAATGGGCTATTAGTGAATCAAACCTAAACTAACATTTCATTCTTTAAATGGGATTTTTACTGAATATCTGTAACAAAAAGTCAAATAAAAGATTTCATTTTCATGGCAGTTTGACATTAATATAAGGCCAAATAAACACAAGCATCACCAGGAAATAAATCCAAATTTGAAGTTTGAAAGGGCAGTCATATTTCTTGAATATTCTGAATGTCAACCTTTTTGATGGAAAAATAATACAATAGCCATGAATGTGCACATGGGCCCATTCTGGTGGTCTTTGCAGTATGTTTCGAAGTTTAATTTGTTGAATCCTTGCATTTGCTGTTCCCCAATATCTAGTGGCATTTATAATGTTCTCTTTAAGCTATAGCAAATGAAGGGCTTAGAAAGGTCAATGTTCCTTGCTATTTTTTTTTAGTTAAAGTTAATAAATGTTCTCTTAAAAGAACCAAATAATCTTTCTTTATGTGTATCCATTGCCAGAGTTGGAATATTTTTTTCAGGCTTGTTTTCTAAAGTTTTCATACAGCTGGATTGCACATGAGCAGAGTTTCCTGGATGGGGGCACCTCTGTTTCCATCTTGGTGGGCTTATTTCAGAATAACAATGTGATCATACCTGGAAAGCTCCAAAACTGTGTTCTGAATATAGTCACCTGCCATGAAGAAAGAAAGAAAAAAGGTCACATAAACGAGTCCTTTAAAATTTTTTGCTTTTGAAAACATTTTCATCTTACTTTTAACTTTTAAAACTATGTTGCTTAGTAATAATAATACATTAGCTTTTTGGAAGATGAGTCTAAGGCATTGGGGACAGCTAGGTGGTGTAGTAGATAAAGCACAGGCCCTGGATTCACGAGAATCTGAGTTCAAATCTGGCCTCAGACACTTGACACTTACTAGCTGTGTGACGCTGGACAAGTCACTTAACCCTCACTGTCCTGCAAAAAAAAAAAAAAGAAAGAAAGAAAGAAAGAAAGAAAGAAAGAAAGAAAGAAAGAAAGAAAGGAAGGAAGGGAGGAAGAAAGGAAGAAAGAAAGAAAGAAAGAAAAAGAAAAATGAGTCTAAGGCATTGCTTTGCATAAATTACGTCATATTACTGTTTTCTTTATATTTTGACAAATTGGCAGAAGATGATTTTATATACTGACCACCTTGGTTTTAATTACTTGTAGAAAGTAAATTTTTACAGGATATGGCAACCAACTATTTGTGAATTGGAAAAAGGTCAATAATAACACATTTGATTAGAGCTTTAAGTTGTACTATATGCTTTTTGTGAAAGGAAATGTACTAGTAACTAGGATTTTTAGAAAAGGCCTATATTCAATTATGTGCTTTTCAGTAGATTGTGAGGTCATTGGGTTGCAGAGACTGGTTTTGCCTTTCTTGTATTTCCAGTGCTTAGGCGAGAGCCTGGTACATAGAAGGTGGTTAATAAATGCTCTTTGATTTGATGTGTAAAAGGTGATACTTAAGCTAAGTCATGAAGTCAATTAGAGATTGATTCTAAGAATCAGAGGTAAGGGGGAAGTACATTTCAGGAATTGGGACAACCAATGCAAAGTCATGGAGAAACAAAGAAACAAACAGTGTCCTTTTTTGAAGAACAGTAAGAAGCCCAGTATAGCTTAGATTTTAGAGTGCATTGAGGGAAGTAATGTATAAGAAATATGGAAAGATAAATTGAGGCCAGGCTGTAAAGGACTTTGAATGCCAGGCAGAGTTTATATTTGATCTTAGAGATGGTAATGAGGAATCATTACAGTTTATTGAATAGGAGAGTAGAGTAAAATGGTCAGAACTGCATTATTGGAAAATCCCTTTAGGTGAAGTAGAAGTTAGATTGGAGCTGGGGGTGACCTGAAGCATGGAGATTAATTAGGAGGCAAGAGTCAAGTAAGAGTTGACAAGGGCTTGAACTAGAATATGTCAAGAGAAATCGATGTATATGAGAGGTTGTGGAGGTAGAAATGGATAGATTTGTAACCTATTCAGAAAGATGAGAGAGAGACAGAGAGAGTCAGAAAGAGACAGAGACAGAAAGAGAGAGAGAGAGAGAGAGAGAGAGAGAGAGAGAGAGAGAGAGCTGTATCCCTCCTGTATCCCTAAATCCCAGAGAGAAAGGAATATCCAGGAAGAAAAGGTGGTCAGTGATGTCACATGTTATAGGGAAGTCAGGAGAGATAATGACTGAGCAGAGGCCACCAGTTCAGGGAAGGAAAATGATTTATCCATAGCCGAAAGGCTATCCAATGACAGTGCTTGGGAGTAGTACTTTGGTTTTCTGATTCCCAAGCCAATCATTTCTATAATATCAGACTCCCAATAATAAATGTTGCCTACTATATAATTCTGTCCAGGGAAATCCCTGCAGAGGGGATTCTCAGCTTTTTTTCAGTACCAATAATATTACTCAAGGTTTAAAAGAGTCTTCTATTTCTTCAGAAGCTGCTCTTCATTCTGACTTACCTGTTTCTGTCAATAGTGGTACTATAAACTCAATCTCCCAAGTTTAAAACCTTGTTTTTGATTTTTTTCTCACATTGCCTTATGATTAAAATGTCCTCCCTCCCTCAATTTACCTCTTGACTTCCTACTTGTTCCTTAAAACGCAGGTCAGATGCCACCCCCTTTGTGAGCTTTCTACAATTTCTCCAGTCAGTGATGACTTTTGTCCCAGCTCCTCATGTATCACTTTGTTAACTTGCTAATAATTTGACATAGGATCATAGTATCTACAGCTGAAAAGTAACTTAAGAGATAATTTAGCCCAGTGCCCTCATTTTACATATTTAAAATGATGAGGTTCAGAAAGAATAAACTGATTTGCCTAAGGTTACACAGGTCATAAGCAGCAGATCTGGAATTCAAACCCAGGTCCTCTGAGAGCAAATTGACTACTCTTGGTTTGTGTGTGTGTTTTTTTTTTAAATTCCTTATTATGCTATAGTTATTTGTATTTAACTTATCCTCCTTTTAGAACATAAGCTTTATGAGGTCAGAGATTGTCTTATCTAAAATTCTACTTTGCTCAGAGCACACTCTTAGTAAATATCTGAATTGAATTGATGATGCTTGTTCCATTAGCACTTTATGATGTCCTTTACTTTTTGTCCAAACTTAGAAATAGTGATCCAAAGAGGGTCAAGCTTTAGATGTTGAAAATAGATATGGCAGAATCTTAGAACAGGTAGGGAACTCTTTAAAACCATCTAGTGTGACTAGAGTGTTATTTCTAAAAAACTAACAATTTGTGATGTTTAAAATCTAAACGTGTGGTCACCTTAAATTAGAAGCTGTAGCACCAGTCTTTGGTCATTAAGCATTTATTAAGCATACTAGGTATTAGTAAAAAGAGAACACATGGAGTTAGGAGATCTGTCTACTCTGCCTACCCCTGCTGCCACAAGGCGGTTCCCAAACAAAAAGGCCGATCCTCCCTCTGTTCCAGTGGAAGTTTCCTGCGGACTGGAAGAGGCACGGTCCCCACACACAGCTTCAAGCTAACTGGCTGGTCCATTGATTGACATGACTTACAGGCGGTCTATGGATAGACGCAACTTCCAGATGCCAGGCAGCTTCTGGAAACATGCTGTCTTTACAGGGGTGCATCGCCCTGGTTCTCACAATGTCTTTCTCAGCAGGGGGTGGCACCCTGATTCTCACAAATTTGATCCCTGATTTACTTTAACATTAGACATTAGTATATGTTTTGACTGCCTTTTCAGTACCTAGTTCTAGCAATATGTATATACATTGTTTCAAGTAATTTGAAATATGATTACTTGAGGTGAGAGAATTTTAATTCTGTTATTTAGTTCTTGGAGGCCTCTTGAAGTGACAGTTGGAAAGAAATCATTAGAAAACAAAACTCATGAACTTAACTTAGTTCTAGTCCAGAAAGAAATACAAAGGGTTGGTCTACTCGCCTTCGTGTGTGTGTGTGTGTGTGTGTGTGTGTGTGTGTGTGTGTGTAGTTGAGAGGATCTTTGACCCTCCCTCAAGTTTTTTTAAGCTTGTTGATGTAACCATCATTCCTGATGATAGTCTTAGAATTCTCAAAGAAAAAATAAATATGGACAGAATTATTAGAGTTTTAGTTTAGTTTTTTTTTATTGTTTTTTTTTGTTTAGTTTTTAGTGAGGCAATTGGGGTTAAGTGACTTGCCCAGGGTCACACAGCTAGTAAGTGTTAAGTGTCTGAGGCCGGATTTGAACTCAGGTACTCCTGACTCTAGGGCCGGTGCTCTATCCACTGCGCCACCTAGCTGCCCCAGATTTAGTTTAGTTTTAAATTAGAGTTTTAGACCTTAAAGGAAACTTAGGGATCACATAGACCCAGGGATTCTTGCTTAATGTGGAGTCCAGGTACAAGAAGTCATAAACAGATTGATGGGATTCTGTGAACTTGGATGGGGGAAAAATTAGAACTTAATTTTCTACCTGAAATTTAGCATTTCCTTACATTATGAGTATAGACGATAAACTACAGTAGGTAGTATTCATAGACTTTTAACTTTTTCACCAATAGGAGTTATAGATATTTTCATATCAATTACAGTTGAAAACTGATGGGATATCTATATGTGTGTTGCCTTGTCAAAGACATCCCCTGAAATGTAATGTTCTTATTCAAGCTAAGCAAAAGTCTTCACCCTTACTTTAAAAAATAAAATTTCTGTGTAATTTGCTAATATTTTAAATGTATCACTTTATGTAATATGTGAAGCTTTCATATATCCTATATCACAATTAAAAATATTTTGGTAACTTTAAAAAAAAAAAAAAAGGATGTGCTATGTGCTTCCCTCATAATAAGTCTGTGAAGCAGGTTGTAAAAGATACCCATTTTACAGATGAAAAAACATGTCTTGTCCATTGCCCCATAGCACATAAAGTCCTGAGGTGATATTTGAATCTAGGTCCCTCTAACTCCAAAATTGATGTTCTAACTACTTCCTCTCCTAAACTCATAAAGGTAAAAGTAGAGATCATTAGTCTCACAAACACCAGTCATTTGCACGTCAATGACCCAGAGGTAAGGTCAGACTTGGACCCTCAGCTAGAAAAGAACAGGTCTTATAAGGGACCACCAGTCAGAAAGGTGCAGGGACACATCTGGGAATATCAGCTAATGTAAGATAGAGCAAAGAGACACCAAATTGCTAGGCATGTAGGCAGAGATCTTCCAGAGTCCATGAGGCCACCCAAAGAATGAATCCTAGGCTATATAACTAAGAAACAAAGGTGCATGGAGCTAGGCAAAGAATAAGCATGAATGAACACCAGCAGCATTAAGAGAACTGGTTACTAAAGTCCTTGATACAGAGACACAGTTGACTGAATACGTAATATATAGATGATAGATGATAGAAAGAAAGAAAGAAAGAAAGAAAGAAAGAAAGAAAGAAAGAAAGAAAGAAAGAAAGAAAGAAAGAAAGAAAGAAAGAAAGAAAGGAAGAAAGAAAGAAAGGAAGATAGATAGATAGATAGATAGATAGACAGACACATAGATGAATAAATCAACAAGGACTTATTAAATGTCTACAATGTAACAAACATTGTGCAGGCTATAACTGATTCCATAAGGTGGGTGGCCCCATGCTTGTTGGAAGAACCAAGTTGAAACACATGGCTAAAATGGAAAGTGAGGTAACCACACAGTTCCTGACAATGAGATTGAAACTTTGTGGTATGTTGATTTCTGAAAAT
Organism: Dromiciops gliroides; assembly: GCF_019393635.1. Classification (NCBI taxonomy): domain Eukaryota; kingdom Metazoa; phylum Chordata; class Mammalia; order Microbiotheria; family Microbiotheriidae; genus Dromiciops; species Dromiciops gliroides. The sequence continues at coordinate 446,171,564 of NC_057862.1, forward strand.
CCTTAAATATTCACAGAATCACACAAATTTAGAGGTCTACAGTTCCTTTGAGGTCATCTAGTTCATTAATTCCCCTCATTTTACAGATGAGGAAACTGAGTTACAGAGGAATTAAGTAACATACTCAAGGTAAATAAGTAGCAAATTCAGGATTTGAAACTGGATTCTCTAATACTTTTTTCCACAGCAATACACTGTTGAAATTCTTACCCACCTGTAGGGAATATTTAAGGCTTGGGCTCTAGGTTTGTAGGAGACACATCCTTCTATAACAGTGATTAAACTCCTTTATAGAATCATTTTTTTTTCATTTCTTAGTGGTTGTTGGACTAGATGATGTCTGAGGTAACTCCCAGTCCTAAAATCTGATGATCCTTTGAATTGTGATCAGAATGACTAATATTTCTCAGTTCCCATCCATCACACTCCAGGATGGAAGAATCAGTTGATTGGATTGACCTAGAGTTACCCTCATACCAGCTCTGAAACAATTTGGGGCAGAGGTGCCCCATGGATTTATCTATATGAGCTAGGGCCAAGACACAGGAATTGATTAGGAAACCTCTTAAATTCTCTTCCTTGGAGTCTAAGATTCTTGACCTACAGAAACCTAATGTACACATCATTACTGAATTCTGAATTCAGCACTGGCATCATTCACTTGGTTAAAATGCACTCCGGTTCCAGGGAAGAAGGCTATGCAAGGGGAAACCTCTCTAGAGGGGTGGAAGTAAAAGCCTGGGATCTGGTTGTATTCAGCAAAATAAAGCTGGGGAGCTTGAGAAAAGCTTTTTCTTTGGACTTCAAATTGTTCAGAGAAAAGCTGCCTGTCTCTCTGGGTGAACCTGAGAACAAATTCCACCAATTCCCCCTCCATCCTATTATTGGTATGTCACTTTTCTTTGAATTAGCCCCTTGGTATTTACCTTAAAGAGGAAAAAAATGGTTTTTTTCCAATGTGATGGAGGATAGAAAATGCTTCTTCTGTGGGGAATAGTCATGTTTCATGTTTAGGTCTCTTTGAGGGGGGGGGGTTGTGTGTGTATGTTTTTTATTTTTTTGAGATGGTGAACAATATAAATACGATTGCCCAAATGTCAATGATTACTGTATAAGTACTTTCAATTTCCATGATGAGAGAACCTTTGGTCCAAGTGATCCTTCAGAAATTTCAAATGCTACAAGATTACAAGTAAACACATACACACTTGTAAGTGGGCTCAGGGAAACAAAGGCAGTGTTTTCTCTCAAGGTCAAGGTGCTGTGCACACATTCATGCTTTCATCTTTGTCTTCCTGCTTTGAAGATGAGGATGCCGAAAGACTTTGAGTGGGACTGCTAAGTCTCCTACATATTTGTTTGTTTATGAGTTCCAATGGCACAAATGGGCACCAGAGTGAATATCTCAAGAACATTTGATGACTCTTACAAGATATAAGGGTCTAAGAATCCAGAGAACTTCAGATGTGGTCCAAAATTTTCAGGGGTTTTTTTGTTTGTTTGTTTGTTTGTTTTTTTGCTGTTTATATATGTTACCAAAAGATAGACTAAATGAAATTTTTCCATTGTACTTTCCTATCATCATTTCTTGGCATAATGGTATAATTTGATCCTAAGTGACCTTGGCACCTTGGATCACTGATCTATAATGAGTCTCTTCTAAATTCATCCACAGCTACAACACAACAGTAGATTTCTTCCCCTTGCCTAGTGCATAATCTCCAACTCCACAGTATCAGATACCAGCCTCTACTAGGACCCAGCAGAAATGTCAACTATACCCCCAAAAAAACTTGGGGCATAATTTCCACTATGGAAACATCTATTTCTTACTAAAAGCAAAATTAAATGTTATAGGAACTGATAAAAAGACCATCTGTCTAGAATTCATCTAGCAGACTAATATGGACATAGACAAAAAAAAAAAACAACACAGAAACAATGGAATTGTAAAGCTCCTTTAAGATGATTTAGTGGCTGGATGGTACAGTAGCTAGAGCTATTGGGCTTGAACTCAAGGAAATCTGGGCACACATCCTCTCTGAGACATTTACCAGCTGTGCAACTTTAGACAAATCACTTAAGCTCTGTATACCTCAGTTTCCTCATCTGAAAAATAGGGATAATATTAACTACCTCTCAGGGTTGTTGTGAGGATGAAATGAGATAATACATGAAAAGTACATTGCAAGATTGAAGTGTTATATAAGCCTTTGCTATAACCATTTTACAAATTTTTTTAAAAACTGAAAAATAAGAAGGGAATAAATACATATATAACACATACTATGTGCCAGGCACTGGGCTAAGCTCTTCAGAGAGAGACTGAAGGATTGTTTGACTTTTCTAAGGCCATACAGCTTGTAATGGTCAAAACTGGGAATTGAACCCAAATCTTCTGATTTCAAACCCTATATTTTTTCCACTATGCAAATGTCCTAATATGTTGGTTCTGAGGTAATACCACCTGTTTAGCCTATGGGAGACTGAAAAGAAAGGCATACCAGGAGTCAAAAATATATTATCAGTGAATCAACAAATACCAATACACTGAGGTGTGGCATTAAAAAAGGATCAAGAAGCATTCCAGGGCAGCAGAAAGAATGTTTTATCTGTAGTCAAAGGGTCAGAGTTCAAATCAAGTCTCTGATCCTTACTTGTAAACTAAGGTGTTTTAACCAAATGGTCTCTGGGTCTATTCTAGCTCTGAAGTGGTGTCCTATGGTTTCTGCCCTGGAGGAATTTACAATTTAGGTTGAGAAAACAAGACTAAGAATTCATCTGGAGGACAACATATAAGTGCAGATTGCATACCCCACACCCTCCCACCCAACTATTAGTAGTAGTAATTCAGAGAAGTAAGACTTCAGAGTGAAATGATATGGTCAGTGACCAGATTTCTTCATGAAATACATGATGCATTCCCAAACTACATATAGGTGATATGAATGTTATTTGCTTCTTTGTATTCTCAGTAGAATGTTACCTTCTTGAGGGCAGGGTCTATTTTGATTTTCGAATGTAGTCTGCTGAACATAGAACAAGCTGTTGTTGTTTAGTCCTGTCTGATTCTTCCTGACCCCATTTGGACTTGATACCTACAAAATTTACTGAGAACTGATACCCCACCCAGTCCCCACCCCCCCACCCCCATCCAGGGAGGTGAATTGCCTGGGGGCTAACCAATCTTTTGTCAATTCCGGATTTATGGACCTTCCCCCAAGCAAAATAGCCCTTGCCTTACTCCCTGGACTTTATGTTATTATGTAAAAAGGGTCCACCTACATTAAGTAGTTTCTATTTAGAGTTAGTAGTCTATACTTAACTCAGGAGCAATTCTATTGTTTCTTTTGTTAAAGGTTCATTTACATTAAGTAGTTAGTAGTCTCTGTACTGGAGCAGTCTTTTGGTTCCCTTTTGTTCTGTTAGCCCACAAAAACCCTGTCCTCAGTTCCCATCTTTGGGTATTCCTAGCTTCAGAGTTTTGTGATACCAGGAGCTATAGTTCCTCTTCACTGATTAAAGACCTTATTTCTCCTATATTGATTGTCTCCTTAATTTCCAGGTTAACAGACTTTTCTTGGCAAAGATAGATTTTATAGATGATGAAACTGAGGCAAACAGTTAAGTGACTTGCCAAGGGTAACACAGCTAGTAAGTGTATGAAGCCAGATTTGAACTCAAAAGGATTTCCTGACTCCAGGTCCAGCACTCTCTGCACGATGGCACCACCTAGTTGCCTTGGAACAAGTAGGGACTTTGTAACTGCTTGTTGTGGAACCCATTCTACTACTCCAATTATTTAGTACGCCTAACCAAGAGCTGATCAGGTCTAAATCGTCCTTGGGCTCCCCAAGCCAGAGGCAGTATGTAAACCAAAGCTTATGTTGAAGCCACCAAGGAGCCCTTGGTTTTTCTAGCCAAGGCTGCTGTTCTAGAAACACTCCATTATCCAGGACCAGAAATGGCAAATGTAACCAGAAACTGCAACTGGAGGCTAGTTTGTGTGCTGGACATTGTGTGTTTTATATAACCATAAAGAAGGCTGCTGAAGAGAATTTATGCCAGTGATAACCCACGCAGCTGGTCTGCGATAAACTGTGAGATCTGCAGCCATAACCTCTAAACATCAGCTCTTTGGGCTACAATTCCTTCAAGCAATGAACAGACTCCCCCTCCTCCCCCAACTCCCCCAGGTAACTCATCAGCAGAAACAAATAACATTTCTGCATTCCTATTTCAACACTCCAACACTTAGTGAAGAAATGCATATCAGGGTGGAACTGCATGTGCATTTCACAATTTATTTCTCTAAAACCTGAAGCTCACTGGGAGCCACATGAGAAGCAGAGAGGAGATAAAAGGTCTTCATTTCTGGAAGTCATTTTTATGCGTAAAGCCCTGGCTAAAACAAAGTTGTCTAGACAATGCCAACAGCAGGGGGATTGTGCATTTTAGATTTCAAAATATTTCTTAAAGGTGACTGAACTGTATTTTTAAAAAAGAATAAATAAATAAGCTATGTATTTGCAGCAGGGTTCCCTCTGACAGCCTTTTAATGCTACTATTCTTTGGCATTTATAGATTTGGTTTGTACTTTCCCATCAGTAATTAGTTATTCCTGAAATGGCATACACATCTCCAGTCCACCCCCACCTATAACAAAGCATGGGGAAGGTCATTATGGATGTGTTTGTTCTACTGCATTTGCTTTTCCCTGAAACTGAACTTCATGAGATGAGTTTCTCAGAAAACACCTTGGACTGTGTCGGAAAGGAGTTAAATCAGGATTGTGAGAGCTGATATGAGGGTCAGTGGGCCTCCTTTCACTGGACATCTTTAAGTAGAGACTGTATGACAAAAAAAAAATTATGTAAACATACTATATATGAAAGTCAATGTAGCATACTAAATATAGTCACCCTAGATTGAGGAAGACCTTGTTTTAAGTCTCACCTCTGACACTTACTGCATGACTGTAGGCAAGTTGCTTAACCTCTCTGAACCTCAGTTTTGTTCTTTATGTAATGTGGATAATAATACTCTAGTTCCTATGCCAACAGGGTTATTTTGAAACTTATAGGAGACAATGAAAGTAAAGGGCTTTAGGGGCAGCTAGATGGCACAGTGGTTAAAGCACCGGCCCTGGATTCAGGAGTACCTGAGTTCAAATCTGGCCTCAGACACTTGACACTTACTAGCTGTGTGACCCTGGGCAAGTCACTTAACCCCTATTGCCTGCAAAAAAAGAAAGAAAGTAAAGGGCTTTGCAAATATGAAAACCCTACATAAATATCAGTTAATCTATCATGATCAACTGAAGAAATTGGGCATGGTTAGTTTGGAGAAGGGAAGACTTGAGGAATATATTTTTTGTGGTCAGTTCCAGAGTCCTGCTTTTTTTTTCTTTTCTCTATATAGAAGAGGATATAGGGCAGCTAGGTGGCACAGTGGATAAAGCACCAGCCCTGGATTCAGGAGGATCTGAGTTCAAATCCTACCTCAGATACTTGGCACTTACTAGCTGTGTGACCCTGGGCAAGTCACTTAACCCTCATAAGAATTATACCCTCTCTCTCACACACAAATCTAATTAGAAGTAAAATAATATTTTATATGGGTGCTAAAGGAAAACCTTGAGCAAAGTCTCAAGGGGAGATAGCATGACACCGAAATGTGGTACTCTGAGATAACTATCTCCTTGTGCAGGAAAAAAGCAAATACTTTTATAGAGGACCTATGGTGGTCCACTTATCTTCTTTGGTGTGTCTGTACTTTGGTTTAGTTTCTCAAGAAGGTTATCTGAGTTCCCCCAGAAAACTTCTGAGGTACCCCAGGCCCATAACACTTCTCAATAGACAAACTGGATACAGAAAAGTATAACCTTAAAGAGCAATGAATATTTCAGTCAATTCTCCATTTGTAAGTTCCCATAGTACCAGAAAAAAAAAAAAGAAAGAAAAGAAAAAAATTACTGTAATTGAATTTCATCATTATTTATGTTTTGTTTTGTTTTTTAAGGAACGCCATAGTAATTGAAACCTAAAAATAAATAGAACACAGGTTAAATGTTATTACAAAAGCCAAGGTCTGACATGGTATATAGCTGATTATTTGAGTGCCTTTATTAATGACTAAAACACATTTCAAGGGAAATTACTTGTTGACTTTCTTGTGTTATAGTTCTTGAACATCATAAACAATATTTTAAAGTAAAAATTATTGGCAAATTCCATGAAAATTAATTGTCTTATTATAGTTCTGACAATGCACTATCCTTAGCATTAATGAGTTAAAGTCTGGGTTACTGCAAGGTACCATGATATAAATATATAATGGGAGTCAAGTACTTAATAATAAGCACATCATGACTTTGTGAATGTTGTTTGTCTAAGTTAAGTTTTGCAATTCAGACTAGTCTTTTCCAAAAGTAGCTAACATTGTGCTAAACATCTTACATTTGATGTTCCCTCCAATCTTTCTCCTGGATTGGGGATAGGGGAGGGAGAAGAAGGGTAGAGATTCCAATATGAAATTTTAGAATAAACAGAAATATTATGATTAGAACCATTGCTTTCCCTTCTAAAGAACTACATGAAAATGTACCCAATGAGAAAAACAGCTAGATTATAAATTTAATCTGAAAGATTAAATTTTGTCTTTTCCCTTTTCTAAAATTCTTCCCCTTGGAGGATGAATTGAGATTTATACAAACTTAGATTAGCCAAAGGCACTTATAATTTTGAAATGTTTCCTAATAAGCTTTTTAGAAATTTATATTAAGAATATATTGGAGAAGGTAGAGTCAACATGGCAGATTAGGGGGAACTGCACAGCTGAATTCTCCCAACATTCCTCTAGAAACTTCAAAATAATGTCTCAAATAAATTGTAGAGCAGCAGCACTAATAAAGAATGAAGGTAAGACATTTTTCCAGCCTAAGAAAACTTAAAAGTTCAGAAGGAGGAGGTTTATCTAAAACCCCCACATGCAGAGGTGGCCACAGTGACTGCAGTAGCAATAGCAGCATCTTCAGGCGTTCTCAGCCCAGAGATAGTAAGGGGGTCAGACAACTGGTCAGAAAAAGATTACAGGGGACCCTTTGCTGGCACTGGGTACAGCTAGTACAGATTGGTATTTCTACTGACCATACACAGTTCTAGGTCACAGTGCCAGGAGGAGCTTTGCTGGTTGGTCCCAAGGGTATAGGGGCCATGGTCACACTTCCAAGGCCAAGAGAGCACTAGTGCTTATAGCTACATGGGGCCAGAAACCCTTTCTGGGTAAAAAACAGATCACAGAGCAGGAGAGCAGTGACCACACATCTCCCAGGATCACACCACCTTGGAAGCACTAAAAACTTTCAGACCCTCAGAACTAGTTCTGAAAACAATAGCCTGAAAAAGTCTGAAGCTTGAAACAGTGCTTCCCCAGCTGAGCACAGTCCAACTTTAACATCAAGTTCAAAGTCAAGTAATAGGATGGGGAAAATGAGCAAGCAATAACAACAAAAAAGAATTCGGCCATAAAAACCTACTAGGAGGGGCAGCTAGATGACACAGTGGATAGAGCACTAACCCTGGATTCAGGAGTACCTGAGTTCAAATCCGGCCTCAGACACTTAACACTAGCTGTGTGACCCTGGGCAAGTCACTTAAACCCAACTGCCTCACCAAAAAAAAAAAAAACCCTACTAGGGTGGCAAGGAAGATCCAGACATAAACTCAGAAGAAGATAACAATGTGAAAACACTTAACAAAAATCCTCAAAGAAAAGTGATAATTGGACACAAAATCTGCAAGAATTTCTGAAAAAAGTTAAAGAAAGAGATAAAAGTAATAAAGGAAACATTGGAAAATAAATGAGAATGATGCAAAAAGAAATATGAGAAGGAGTTAATGGCTTGTTAAAAGAGGCATAAAAAATAATGAAGAAAATGACACCTTAAAAAACAAAATTAGCCAAATGGTAAAAGAATCACAAAAACCCACAGATCTTCTATTCCTTAAAAATCAGAATTGGTCTAATTAAAAATGAGGTACAGGGGGCAGCTAGGTGGTGCAGTGGATAATGCACTGGCCCTGGATTCAGGAGTACCTGAGTTAAAATCCAGCCTCAGACACTTGACACTTACTAGCTGTGTGACCCTGGGCAAGTCACTTAACCCCCATTGCCCTGCCAAAAAATAAATGAGGTACAGAATCACATTAAGGAAAATAAATCCTTAAAAAATAGAATTGGGAAAGTGGAAACTAATGAATCAATGAAACATCAAGGAACAATAAAACAGTCTGAGTAAACTGAGTATAATGCTTCAGGAAAAAAAAAATTGATGAAATAGAAGTTTTCAAGTATTCTTTTTTTTTCTTGATGAAAAGGCCAGAGCTAAATAGAAAATCTGACTTTCATATACAAGACTCAAGAGAAGCATTAAAAAGGGAAATCGTATGGGAATCAACAAGGTTAAAATGTTTACATTCCTATATGGGAAGATGATACATGTAACTCCTAAGAACTGTATCATACTTAGGGCAGTTAAAAGAAATTTATATTGACAGAGAACATGTGTATAAGTTGATTATGTTAGAATGATCTCCAAGAAAAAAAAATTAAGGGGTGAGAAAGAGGAAGAAGAGAGAAGGGGGAAGGGAGAGAGGTAGAATGAGGAAATGTTCCTTAGATAAAAGAGGCACTCAAGGAAGAACTTTTACAATGGAGGAAAAAATAAGGGGATATGGTTGGCAATGCTTGAACCACACTTTCTTTAGATATGGTTCAAAGAAAGAAGGATAAATGTATGCATTCAATTGTGTATAAAAATATAACTTACTGAAGAAGGAAATAGGAGAAAAGGATAAGAGAAAGAAAATGGATAATAAAAAAGGGAGGCAGAGGTTGGAAGCAAAATAGACTTTTGAAGGGGTGGGGGGAAGAGACAAAAGAAAATGGGATGAAGGTAAATACACAGTGATCATAACCATGATTGTGAATGGGATAAGCTCATGAATAAAATGGAAATGGATAGCAAAATGGATTAGAAAACAGAATCCAACAATAAGTTATGTACTAGACACACTTGAAACAAAAAACACATACAGAGTTAAAATAAAGTGTTGGGGCAGAATCTGTTTCAGCTGAAGTATAAAAAAGGGCAATGGAAGCAATAATGATCTTAGGAACAGGAATAGGAAAAATAAACCTAATTAAAAGGGATAATCAAGAAGACTGCATTGTGCTAAAGGTGTAATAGACAATTAAGTAGTATCAGAAAAAATTTACAGCAAATTTCTCTAATAAAGCACTCATTTCTCAAATATTTACTGAGTATAGAATTGAGTCAAGTTTAGAAAAATAAATAGATAAATGGTCAAAGAATATAAAGAGGCAATTTTCAGAAGAAGAAATCAAAGTTATCTATAGTTATATGGAAAAATACTCTAATTCACTATTGATTGGAGAAATGCAAATTAAAACAGCTCTGAGGTACCACCTCACACCTATCAGAAATAACATGCTAGAGGAGATGAGGGGGAAATAGGTATACTAATGAATTGTTGATGGAAAAGTGAACTTGTCCAACTATACTGAAGAATTTGGAGCTATGCCCAAATGGCTCTAAAAGCATGCATACCCTCTGACTCAGCAATACCATTAGTGGGTCTGTATCTAAAAGAAAAAAAAGAAAAGGACATTTATGTACAAAAAGATTATCACAGCTCTTTTTCTGGTGGCAAAGAATTGGAAATTGAGGAAATGTTCAACAAGATAACTGAACAAGTAGTGGCCTATGATTGTGGTATAAGAAATGATGAGAGGAGTGGTTTCACAACAACAATAACAACCAACACCCAGAACTATATGAATTGATGCAAATTTAAGTAAGAGGGAATTAATAGACCATAAAAACTGTTACGTTATAATGTTTATTAATAGTGAAAGACTTAGCTACTCATCAGTGTAGTTAGTGATCCAAGATAATTCAAAAGGGGCAGCTAGGTGTAGCAGTGGATAAAGCACTGGCCCTGAATTCAGGAGGACCTGAGTTCATATCCAGCCTCAGACACTTGACACTAACTAGCTGTGTGACCCTGGGCAAGTCACTTAACGCTCATCGCCCCACAAAAACAAAAAAAGATAATTCCAAAGGACTTGTGATGAAATAAAGGTATTTGCCTCCAGAGAGACAACTGATGAACCCTGAGTACAAATTGAAGCATAATTCTCTCTTTATTTTTCTTGGTTTTTTTTTTTTCTGAAATATGGCTATACAGAAATGTTTTGTGGGATTTCATATATATATATATATATATATATATATATATATATATATATATATATATATATATATATATATATATATATATATATATATTTTGATATATTGCTTGCCTTGTCAGTGAATGTGAGGAGGTGATAAAGGAGATAATTTGAAATTCAGTTTTTTTAAAAAATAATAAATATTTTTATTTAAAGTTTTGAGTTGCAAATTTTCTCTCTCCTTCCCTCTCTGCCCTTCCTCCTCCCTAAAGCAATCAGATATAGGTTATATATGTGCAATTATGTAAAACATTACCATAGTAGTCATTTTGTGTAAGAAAACTAGAATAAAAGAAAAAAATGAAAGAAAGTGAATAATAGCACGCTTCTGTCTGTGTTCCATCAATATCATTTCTTTCTTTGGAGGTGTATAGTATGTTTCATCAATAGTCCTTTGGGATTGTCTTGGATCATTGTATAGCTGAGAATAATTAAGTCATTCACAATTCTTCATGAAATAATATTGCTGTCACTGTGTACAAAATCTTCTCCTGGTTCTGCTCACTTCATTATACATCAGTTCATACAAGTCTTTCTAGGCCTTTCTGAAATCATCCTGCTTGTAATTTCTTATGGCACAATAACATTCCATTACAATCATATACCACAGCTTGGTTAGTCATTCCCCAATTGATGGCCATTCTTTGATTTCCATTTCTTATCCACCACAAAAAGAATTTCTATAAATATTTTTGTACAAGTATGTCTTTTTCTATTTTGGGGGATGTCTTTGGGATATAAATCTGGCAGTGGTATTGCTGGATCAAAGGGTATGCCTAGTTTTATATCCCTTTAGGCATGGAAGTTTAAATTTTAAAAGAATGTTTAAGAAATATATATATATATATATAGATATAGATAGATATAGATATATATAGATATATAGATATTTTCAATTAGGTTGGAGCAGCTAAGGTGCCACAGTGGATAAAGCATCAGCCTTGGATTCAGGAGGACCTGAGTTCTAATCTGGCCTCAGACACTTGATACTAGCTGTGTAACCCTGGGCAAGTCACTCAACCTTCATTGCCCCATGTTAAAAAAAAAAAAAAAGTATATATTAATGAGTGATGGCATTGGGCCTGTGATTTCATGAGTATAGGGAGTTCCAGTGAAAGAAACTCCTTTTGCCTATGTAAATTACCATCCTATCCATAGTTTAACAGTCTTTGAACTCCCTGTGCTACCAAAAACTGAAGGGTATAATAAAGGCTAAAATTCTAGCTAGTCTGTCTAAAATCTAAGGAGTGGTCACTAATAAATTATAAACTTTAGCAAAGAGTTAGACTTTTAAGCATTTATCAAGGAGAATAAGAATTTGGTAAAGAGAGAGAGAAAGGCCTAGATTCCTCTATCTATTAAAGGAAGAGAGCATTCCTAGCTCCACTCTCCGCCAGAGTCCACAGGAAAAAGAGAGAGTCAGTTCCTCCCACTAGCAAACGTCACTTCCTGACACCAAAGAAAAGACACATGGTCTTGCCCTCAGAGACCTTCATGTCATGGTGGAGCTTTTCTACAGTTAGTCTCCAGCAGGTGATGTCATTCCAATCATTACAGTATATTTAGGGTCACAAAGCCAGTAAGGATCAAAATTAGAACTTGAACCAGGTTTTCTGTCACCATGACCAACCCCCTTTCTACTCCTCCACTCCCTCTAAAGGATGGATGATGAGTTTATTACAGCTTCAGGGAATGCTAGTCTCAAAAGGGACCTCTGAAAGGGACCATATCCAATCCAAACTCTATGTGGAGCAACTATTTGTATGCAACATTTCCAGTAAATGATGATTCTAGCCTTCTATTGAACACATTAAGCATGAAGTTATAGCTTCCCAAAGTGGGTCATTCCTTTTCTGAAAAATTCCATTTACTGTGACATTTTTCACAGACTGAGGCAAAAAAAAAATAGTCAAAGGATATGAACAGGCAGTTTTCAGATGAAGTAATCAAAGCTATCTCTAGTCATATAAAAATGCTCTAAATCACAATTGATTAGAGAAATGCAAATTAAAACAAATCTGAACTACCACCCCAAACCTATCAGATTGGCTAATATGACAGAAAAGGAAAAGGACAAATGTTGGAGGGGGATGTGGGAAAATTGAGATATTAATACGTCTTTGGTAAAGCGGCATACAACAATTCTACAGATAAATTTGGAACTATCCCCCAATGGCTATAAAAACATGCATATACTTTCACTGTGATAAAATATTGGGATTTGGCAGACACCCAGGGGCACCACCTGAAGAATGATTTAGAATTGATTGAATTGGATGAGACTGAGAAACTGACTGAGAACCTACTTAAGAATGATTAAATTGAGACCACACCTGGCTGGCTGTGGTAAGATTATTGGAATTTGGCAGACTGATTGCGATGAGCCATACCTGGCCTGCCCTGAGTGACATATGCTGCTGATTTCAGCAGGAAAAACCACTCTCCACAGGAAGTTTTGAAGGACTTCCCCTTTTGGGGAGGGAGAGTAAACACTTGCTGAGGGGAGCTCAGTCTCTTCTGGAGTGACTTTCTTTTAGGTGATACAAGCTGCAGGTATGAGCAGATGAGTCCTGCAGGCCCTGGCTGCAAAGCTGTTTTTCCATTAAAGCTATGGACCCCAAGTGGTGAGTTAACATATGAGCCCTGCTCTTTTGAATTAGCTGAACTGGAAGTGAGTTTCAGGATTGTATAGACTTAGGTTAGAGTTAGGAGGATTATTCGTATTTCTTTTTCCCTATTCCCTTGTCTCTGATTTTATTAATTTCACCTTTGCTGTTTATTTTATTCCCATTAATAAAATCTGATTTGTTTATGGAAAAGAGGCTGTAAGGCTCCTTTCTTATTGGCCTGGGAGAAATATCTAAAAAGGCAGTTTGGAGGGGAGGGAACTTTGGACCTAGAGGTCCCTCATTATTTCCAGGACCCCAATATTATGGTGAGCCACTTAATTAATTCTCCCTATATTAAATTTGGCCCTCACATGGCCCTGAGTAGGGTGTTGGACTCCACATTAACAGGAGATCATGCCTGGCCAACCCTGAGTGGGGTGTTGTTCTCAGAGGCTGTGTACTATGCCATCAACAGGAAACCACTCTTGACCAATTGGCTTGAAGGACATCCCCTTTTCAGAGGGAGACAGGAAGTAGAAAGTGGAGACTGGCTTGCTGGTCCTTTCTCTTTTTGTTCAGGAACTAGCATGTGGCGGGAGATGGAAAAAAAGAGAGGATCTCATTTCGTTCAGGTCTCTGGCTTGGTGGGAGACAGAGAAAAGGCAGACAGAAAAAGAGAGGAAAGTAGATAGAAAGTAGATAGACTTTTCTGATGTTATGAAGGCCAGGATGACAGGTAGAATATGAGCTTAGGCAAATGGGATGATAGTAGTATGCTCAACATTAATAAGTTCTCATGCCTTGGCAAGGAAAAGGGTCACCTCTTCACAGGAGATAGTAGCAGAAGGAATATGCATGAGAAGAAATGAGAAGAGAAGAAAGAACTCTAGGAAAAAGGCTCCCAATTTTTTAAGTGAAATATGGGTTAAGCTTTTCAACAATGGGGATAAAGGGAAGATAGAGCAGGTACTAAAGATGAAGAAGTTTGGGAAAACTGCTGTGGTGAGTGGGATGGTGAATGAATTAGGGAGGTATAAAAGGATTGCCTTGCTTCACCAAAGGGCCAGTTGATATTATGGGACAGAAATTTATAGTGAACCCAGTCTGCAGGGTTTTAATACTCTAGCTTCATTCATCAGCATTTAAGTTGGAACAAAGGGAGTAATGATGAGAGTGATCCAAATATGAGGCTTAGCAGGGAAAGATTATGAATTATTATAGGATAAAGAGAGAAGACAGTGTAATAGGTTCACCAACAGATGAAAAAAAAAGGAAAGAAAGTGAGTTTATGGCAAATGTCCTCTATTTTCTCAGTAAAGTATGAGATCATGTCTTCCGAAGGAATGGGGGAGGATGCAAAAGATGCCGTGCTGTTAGGATTGACAAGAACAAATCTCTTGATATGAATGGGAGGAGAAAAGAGTTTGCCTCCCAAGTTGCAAACCTAAATGTGTGGAAGAATAGTAGCCCTATTAACACAATGAGAGAGCTTAAAGGAGAGATTAGTTTGCATAAAGAAGTCCTCTAGCAATGAGAAAACTGTGAAATAGCTCATTCCTTTTTTCTCTAATGGTTAGGGAATTCTTCCTTACATTGGGCTAAAGTTTGCTCTACATTCACCCTACATATATACATATACATACATGCATGCATACATGCATACACATACACACATATGTATATATACACATGTGTGCATGTATGCATGTGTGTATATGTGCACACATATATACATATATGTAGATGGGGATAGATAGATGTATGTATATACAGAAATATACAAGCTTACACATCTTTTGAGCACATGACACTGATGGACAAGAGATTGGACTAAGAATTAAACAAGAGGCTGTATTACATTTGGGATACTGTGTGGTATTTTAAATGATTACAGCCTATTTGTTTCCTTCAAGAAAAACCCACCCTTTTAACACCCACATTTTCCAAGTGAAGGTACATGGCAACAAATCATGGAAAACCATAATCGCCTAGCTTCTTAAACTGTGGGTCACTACCCGATATGGGATCATCTAAGTGAATGTGGAGGTCACAAAAAATTTGGCAACCATAAAAGGTTATACATACCTAATTTATATATCTGTATATCTTGGGTCACATAACAATTTCTCAGGCAAAAACGCAGTTGTGAGTGGAAAAATTTTAAGAAGCTATGTTCTAAAGAAGCAAAAAAATTAAAGGGAACCTCAAGGGCAATGGAATGATGTGTGATAGACACAGAATACTGACAAACAGGAATTACCTATGCAAAAGAGCATGTAGCAAGAGTATGAACACACACATACACACAAGGTATATACTCCAGTGGATTTGTGATCTCATCAAATTGGATTTTATCATCAATAATGGAAATTGCAACAGATGCAGGCTTGTCCATCCTATGTGGCTCTCATCCCAGTCATCACTACTAGGGCTTTCCTTGAGCTTTCTTAAAATTTCAAGAATGCTGATGAAGCATATCTTAATATACAGGGATTGAGGAATTCAATGTAATGGTAAACATAATGCTGTGTCAGAATCTCAGCATCTTTATTTGGCCTACTCTTATCTTTTCCTTATCCATCCCCCCACTCTGGATCACTAAGATCTCTTTTGCTATCTTAACGAGTTTTAGAACTTCATGTTTACATTGTGTTTACATTCTAAACTTTGTTTTCATCCTGCCTGTTGCTTATTTGCACATGTTGAAATGAGTCATTTCACTAATAATTTATTCTATCAAGGGTGAACATAGCATATGGTGACAGAAAGCATTGCCCAGACCTGGCAACTGAAAGCTATGCTTTATTAATCATATGGCATCCTAGTAACACAAGTTAGCACCTTCTCTCCTTCTCCCTCTCTCTCTCTCCCTTTCTCTCTCTGTGTCTCTCTGTCTCTGTCTCTTTCTGTCTGTCTCTGTGTCCCTCTGTCTCTATCTCTTTCTCTCTCTGTTTTTCTCTGTCTCTATCTCTGTCTCTTTGTCTCTGTCTTTCTGTTTCTCTCTGTTTATCATTGTCTTGGCATGACATGGAAACCAGAAAGGGCAACATAAAAGATTTTCGGCAGAACACATTATAGTAATAAAATATTTTATCTAGTCCTAGATATGTGTCCAACATAAGTTCAGACTTCTTTTTGTTAACTACTTTAAGAACTAGCCTGTCTATATGACAGAGAAACAGATATTTTAAGAATCTTCCTAGGTTTCATGAACCCAGCTATCTAAATTTCTTTGACGTAAATTCAATAATTTTGTAATGCATGTGGATATGACTATTTCTGGATTCTAAATTCAGTAGCCTAAGGAAAAAATCACTATGATTCAGTCAGAATATCTAGGTTTGAACCCCACCCAGTTCTATTGCTTACTAGCTCTGAAGTTCCTCAACCCCCCATGTGGCTCATTTTCTTTAAAAAAAAAACAAAAAAATGCGTAAGATTGTAACTTCAGAAACTACCTCACAAAGTTTTTGTTGGGATAAAATGAAATAATAGATACATACTCTGTAAAATATAAAGCAGTGAACAAATCCCAGCTATTAATGTTTTCCTCCTTGGTTTTTTAAGATATCCAATGCCATTATGGTGTTATGTCTTTGACTATTGTGAGAAAATAGTGGGATTTGGCAGATACTCAAAGGCCCACCTGGAGATTAATTTAAACTGATTGAATTAAGTGAGAGTGATTGATTTTGGTGATTATCCTACTTAAAGTTGATTAGATTGTAATCACACCTTGCTAGTCCTTAAGAAGGTATTGTTCTCAGAAGCTAAGGACTTTGAACTCAACATGAGACTTCAAGTCCAGTGAACCAGTGGATTTGGATGACACTAACCAATCAGCTTGAAGCAGTGTGTAAGGGCTGCCTCTGCTCTGGATCTATAAAAAAGCTTCCACACTAAGTTTTTGGGGGCAGTTCATGGTTGAAGCAAGCTCATGGTGGAGGACCTGAGGAAGAATCAGACCAGGCTGGAACTCTAGGCTAGATAGGCCTTTTCTTAACTTTCTGAACTCCGATGTGTTCTCTTTTTACTAATACCTAGAATGCTTTAATACATGCTTAATGCCCAAAGACTGGTGCTAAAGCTTCTAATTTAAGGCAACCACACATTTAGATTTTAAACATCACACTATCCAGTGAATTGGAGTTAAATAAGGCAAAGTCATAAGCTTCACTCTCTCTTCCAGAATCATCAAAATTCAGTGGCAAGACAAAATTCAAGACAACTGGCAATGGCCCAGGAGTCAGTGGATGACCTTAGTATCTTCAATGTCCAACCAAGCTCTAAGAGCTCCACGAAGCCTACTCCAGCCACCTTCTTGGCCATTGGAATAAACTGTTCTCATCTACACATTCTACCAGGGAAATTCACATTTGGGGTAGACATTCCCCTACTTCTACATAATTCAGTTTGTTTTAGAATCTGGAAAGGCTGGAGAATTTGATGTTTATTCAAATGAGAAAGATATTAATAGGTCTGATAACCACAATTTACTGAGAACTGACTGATCCTCACCTACTCCCCATTCCCAGGCCAATGAATTGCCTGGGGTTATCCAATCTTTGTCAATCCCAGACACTTGATTTGTCTCATGGATCTCCCCCAAACAAACTATCCCCTCCCAAAGACTCCCCAGCTTACTCCCTGGACTTTAGGTCATTATGTAAATGGGTCCATTTATATTAAGTAGTTTCCATTTAGAGTTAAGTAGTTTCTATACTTAACTCAAGGGCAGTCTCATAATTCCCTTTGTTAAAGGTTCATTTACATGAAATAGTTAAGTAGTTTCTATATTTAACTCAAGAGCAGTCTCATAATTCCCTTTGTTCTGTTACCCCATATAAACCCTGTCCTAAGTCCCAACCTAGGGTATTCCTAGCAATCTGCTTTGCAATACTCCTAGTTATAGTTAGTCTGCCCTAATTAAAGGTCTTATTTCTCCTATATTGATTGTTTCATTAATTTTCAGATTGACAGGTCTATAGTAATCCATATATCTGTGATGAAGGACCATTGAAACTTGAATAACTCCTGTTATATAGCTCCCTTTGGTTAATGTCATTATGTTTTAGGCCATATTTTCTTTAGAAATGATACTCCCTAAGTGGGGAATAAGGAGAAGAATTGCCAGGTTAAAATAACAGTGCTAGGGCAGCTAGGTGGCCCAGTGGATAGAGCACCGGCCCTGGAGTCAGGAGGACCTGAGTTCAAATCTGGACTCAGACACTTAACACTTACTAGCTGTGTGACCCTAGGCAAGTCACTTAACCCCAATTGCCTCACAGAAAGAAAGAAAGAAAGAAAGAAAGAAAGAAAGAAAGAAAGAAAGAAAGAAAGAAAGAAAGAAAGAACAGTGCCAGGGTTGTCTCAGACTTAGTCCACATCCTTTCCCCAAGGCTCCAAGAAGAAGTATGTGCAGCAGCCAAATCCCAGTAAAATCATCTTGGCAGACGGGCTAAACCAGGTAATCTACAGGCATCAAACCCATCAATGAGTTAGGAGGATGTCTACCCCAAGCATATTCATATATGAAGTCTTCAGACTTTCCCCAGCAGAATGGGTGGATGAGAAGAGTTTATCCCAATGGTCATGAAGGTGGTTGAACCAAGAGCTGTGGATCACTTGGAGCTTGATTGGACATCAGAGATGCCGAGGTCATCCACTGCATCTAGAACCATTGCCAGTTATCTTTTGTCTTGCCACCAGACTTTGATGACTCTGGAAGAGAGAGTGAGGCTGACAACTTTATCCAACTCTGCCTCAATCAAATCTAATTCACTAGAAAGTTAAGACATCAATCTGTGATGTCACTGGTCATCTTCAAAAACAAAGTACAACCAACCAGGACAAAAAAGTTAATTGTCTACCCCTATCAGTCTGCCAGGGGCTAGGACAACTTGGACAGCCCTAGACAAGGAACAATCCCCCTCCTCACATGTACATGTATATATCCCCTCAAAGGCTTTTGAGGGGATGATGTTGATTCTACTGTTCCACAGTGACTAAACAAGGAATAAAAGAGAAGGGATCTCTTTAACAACCAGAGAATTGCAGTCAGGACTGAGCCAACTAAGTTAGCCTGAGGCTTTGAGGTTAGAAAACCTCAGTAAGCCCTCAGAAGCTGTCAGAACAATTTTACTGATAGGGAGCTATTCCTGATACAGAAATGCAAACTGCCTTTGCCTGAAGCTCTTTCTGACCCTATGGATCTGAGCTCTTGCCTTTAAGCTTGGCTTAGGGCCTTGACCTACCTTAAACTTTGGTCTCCTGACACAAACTAACACCCTTGGACAGCTATTTGTCTTGACCTCAACTACCCCTGTTAACAGGCACCATTCTTGGCCCATGGCCTGCTTGAACTTGCCCAGTTATTGAGCCATTTGTATACCCTGAAAGTCATCAAGGAGCCAGTGAATATTTTTGAGCCCTGACATGCTATGATTAGGATTGCTGTCAAGAAGACTTCTGTGCCTGGCAATATGAATAGGATGTGTGGGAGGGGAGGAGAAAGAGAGAGAGTCTAGAGGCAAGGAGATCAGTTCAGAGGCTATTCTCATCATCAAGGTAAAATTTAATGAGGGCTCAAAACAATTAAAAAGTCAGTGTTACAAAATTTCAGTGAAAAAACATGGTCTCCAAAAAGAAATATGAGAAGATAACCCCAACCCTTTTCTTTGCCAAGTTAGGAGACCCACAGTTATAGAAAATTGCATATGTTTTCCAACATTTTTAGTTAGTATTAGTTAAATTTGGTGGGGATTTTCTCTACTTCCTTTTTTAATAAAAATATTTTTATATTAGATAACTCAGAGAGGGAAGGGTAATAGAGAAAATTATCCTGATGTAAAAGCAATATATATATATATATATATATATATATATATATATATATTTAGAATTTAATGAGATTTGAGTGATGGTGGTGGTACTGGACATAGAAAGAAAGAAATCAAGTATTTATTAAACAACTACTATGTGCCAGGCCCTTTGCTAAGCACTTCACAATATTTCAATTTATCTTTACGTCAACTCTTAGAGATAGGACATATTATTGTCCCCATTTTACAGTTGAAGAAACTGAGGTAAACATAGGTGAAGTGACTTGCCCAGGGTCTCACAGAAAGTAAGTATCTGAGGCCAGACTTGAAATCAAGTCTTCCTGACTCTAGGTCCAGTGCTCTATACAATGTGCTACTTAGCTGCCTCATTATTAAGAAGCCTTTTGATGTAAGAGATTCTGTAAAGGAACAAAGTAGCCAAGAATTGGATTCTATTAGGTCCATTCACAGTTCATAACTAAATATAACTGAAGACAGAATTGACTGCCCCTTTTCCTAATCTCTGGTTGTCCTAGGCATGCATAGATGAAGATTCTCTGGAGTATGTTGTGATATAAGGAGGCTTATCTTTCTGCTATCCAGGTGGTTATGACACAAGAAGAAGGGTCGACATAATGGAAGGTCCATAATTAGTTTCTGATAAATCCAGACTTTGTGGCATTTGCCAAGTCAAGTAATCAGAAGTTGTCCTGGTACAGAGATGAAGCTAAACAATATATCCTTGTGATTGTTAATTGTCCAGAAGAACCTCAAAGCATACTACCAATCTGGGATGTACTCAGTAGAAAACTGCAGCATTAAGAGCAACATGGTACCCAAAATGAGAGATTTGAGAGTTCCACTGAACTTTATTCTGCTCAGACTGTATCTGGAGAACTAAGTCCAGTTCTAAGCACTGCATGTTAAAAAGGGCATCATTGAAAACATAAAGGAGCACCAAAGGAGGGTGGATAGAATGGTGAAGGGCCTGGAGATAAAGGATTATTAGAAAGAATTAAGAATATTTACCTGGAGAGGAGAAGATAAAGGGAGAGAAAAAGGATACCACAGCCTTTTCAATTAGTTGAAAGGTTATCCTGTGGAAAATGATATGCCCGAGGAGAGGGACTGAACCCGTTATTTCATTGGTATGAAGTACTCCTAGGTAAAGAAACTCCTGGTGCCAAAGTGCTTCTCCACCAGTTATAGTCCAAGATAGTTGCCTAGAACAGGGCTTCTTAAACATGTTCCACTCACAACCCCTTTTCCCCCAAGAAACTTTTACATGAGGTCAGGTATATAGGTATATAAAATAGGTATACATAACTTTTTATTATTGCCAAATTTTTCATGACCCATATCAGATCACAATCCACAGTTTAAGAAGCTGTAGCCTAGGACACAGAGAGATTAAATGATTTGCAAAAAGTCATACAGCTAGTATGTATCAGAGGTAGCACATGAACACAGGTTTCCCTAACTTCAGAGTTGACTCTATCCACTGCACCACATAGTCTCTCCCTGAGCCAATATCTTATATTCATGCCTGAAACTTCTCTATGGCAGTGCTAATCATCTCAGGTCACTGTTCAATGTTATAGAATAGGAATTATACTTGGCCTACTTCAATCTAGAGGATAGAACTAAGAACAATGACAGAGTTTTCAGAAAGCAAATTTAATGTGGAAGGAAGGAAAAATCTTCCTTAAAATAAAAGCTATTCAAAGCTTTGTTAAAAATGAGTTACTTCAGCAGGTAGTGGGTCCTTTCTTTCTGGTGAAATAGATAAAGAGGCTGTATAAGCAATTGTCAGTGATATTTTAGAGTGGAAACATGTTTATATGTAAATAGGCTCACCTGTCCTCCAGGATCTGTCCCAACTCTTTGGTTTTGTGAAATGTCTAAGAGACAATTTGAGGCTCAATATAATGGAAAAC
This sequence comes from Dromiciops gliroides, assembly GCF_019393635.1. Taxonomy (NCBI): domain Eukaryota; kingdom Metazoa; phylum Chordata; class Mammalia; order Microbiotheria; family Microbiotheriidae; genus Dromiciops; species Dromiciops gliroides. The sequence goes on from NC_057862.1 coordinate 446,193,248, forward strand.
ATCCTAAAATTTAGAGTAACTTACATAGTATGGGCTATAATTGAACTATCCCCAGACACTTGGTAGTCCTGTGACCCTGACCAACTTGCTTAATTTATTTGCTTCAGTGGCCTCAACTGTAAAATGGGACTAATAAATCATCTACCTTGCAGGGTTGTTGGAAGGATCAAATATGTCTAAAGTGTTTAGCATCATGCCTGGCACATAGTAGGATCTATATAAATGCTTGTTTCCTTCTCCATGTGATAGGACCATTTTAGAGGAAATTCATGTTTTTAATAATCATTGAACTAAATTACTTTTGAGATGCATTATAATTTTAAGATTGTATCATTCCATAAGTATGTTATTTACTTTGGCCACAAAAACCAAGCTTGAGAGAACTGGTTTAATTCCCAAGTGAATGTGTTTCACTCCACAAAGGGTCAAGAGTTTTGTTTCTTACCTGCCCCTCCTCAAGATGTACCACAATGGGAAAAGTTGATATCTGAATACAAGCTATAATAGAAAATTGCCATTCTAGTAATCAAATGGTATGGTCTTACCACAGGCTCATGCTAAAGTGCTCAGAACAAATAATCTAAATTACAGCCCAATTTGCAATTTATTACAAATTGGGGTTTGGGCTCTAGGGATAACTCTAGGGATAACAAGTTTAGAAATGAAGTCATGTCACCAAGTTTTAGCAGGAAATAGGACATTAGATTAATTGCATTATGTTCCCTAAATTGGCAGGGAGGCTAGTGATTGACTTAATTTGGCGTGGGCATGATTTGCTTTCTTTTTTTCTTTTACTTTCCCAATGAATAATTTTACACTTACAGTGATGCCACTGGGATAGCTCTTTGGAATTTGTGCTTTTTATCTTTCTTCTCTTTACTAGCATTCTCTTCTAAGGCCACATTCTGGGGGTAAAAAGGGCTGGTTTCTCAAGGGCTATTCCAGGATCATGTAAGAAATGGTGGATTCTACAAGTTTAGGGAATAGAATATAAAATGTGCACAGATAAACCAGCCAGCTAATTTTAGAGAATTTTATCATCACAAGGCTGAATACCAGGGGTGAATTATTTGTCCAGGATAGCTTTGAATATAACTACAGTGTCAGAGAAGAAGCATAATTTGTATTAGTGAAAGGGTTACTCACAGCAGTCAAATCCCAGACCTTTGGAGGATTAAAGTATTCAAATTTTCAGAGAAAAAACAGTAATATATGTCTTAGTTAATTCAAATCAATAAACATTTACTAATTTATCCTTTATTCATCGTATTTATATATTATAACATCAATAAATGCTTATTAAATCGAATTAGTCCATTAACTACATTTAAAAAATAAAAAGTGGTCTGGGAGACTCTTAACTTCCTCTAAAAAATCTGCAGAGCTGAAACATAATAATGATTCTCTTGATGACAGTGCTCAATACTGATTTATTTCTGTATCCTATCAAGGAAAGCTAACTATTGCTAAATAGGTTTCCATCTTCAATTTGGAGGCAAGACAAAATAGGTAAATTTGCATTCAGGCAATATACCCATGATTTTGGGAACCTTGGGGGTAAGTGACCATTCCCTCTTAGAGTTCATGATAGAGAAGGAGAAGAAAGCCAGTTTAGGTCAACATGCACTGCAGATTCTGGAAGAACAAAAGGATTCAGAGTAAGTCAAGATAAAATCCTGGGGACTAAAATCTACTGTGTAAGTCACCCCAGGAGAGATGGGAAGCTCTTAAGAATGAAATTCTGATGACAGTAAAAGAAACAAAGAAGAAGAGAAAGGAAAGTTGTCTGAAAAGACCAAAGTGTTGAAACAGTGAACCCCCAACCAATTTAGATGTTTAAAATATATTGTAGAAGATGGAAACTAGAAATGGCAACTGAGTATGCCATGGTCCTGTAAGAACAGTGTTAAGAAAGATAAAGTTCAATAGATATTGAGTCTGGTGAGGAAAACTAAGAGTCAAAAAGGGATGGAGAAGTAAATTGAGTTTTTTCTTTGTTTTGTTTCTTAGGTTTTTTGGAGGGAGAGAAAGAAGATCAAAGTAAGTATAGGGTTACTGATCAGGGTCCATTGGATAATAACTGATGATAAAGATAAGAAGCACTGCTCAATTACTATGGTGTTATTTTCTCTGCCAAAGACAATGACTTATGGGCTGGAAAGGACTGATTGGAAGTTGATACTCAACTTCCTACAAGGAGAAAAGGGGGACAATAACAGAGCATCTAAGTATTTTTTTTTTTCATTTTACCTCCTCTATCTGAACCACATCCTTAAGTAGTGAATGAATAGACAAATTTGGTTTCTCAGCCAGTCAGCAACATTTGAAAGTTTGTCAAGAATCAGAAAAGTACCATAGGAATAAAGAAGGCAGAGGGGTTAAACACATATTTGATTCAAGAAGGCATAATGGGGAAAGTTACAAAGAAGATAATTCAAGCTTGATATAAGGAAAAAAATTAGCAACTAGAACTAACCAAGTTTCAGTGGAATTCATCGAGAGGTAGTAGGTAATCCTTTCTTAGAGGTCTTCAGGCACACTGGTATGTGATCTTTTATTGAACAGGTCATGGTCAGGATTCCTTTTTGAGTGCAGGTTGAACTAGATGGCAACTGAAATTTCTCCCAAGGTTCAATATTCTGTAACTCCATGAGTATTAAATAGGTCTTGTAATGCCACACCCAGAACTTCTTCCACTTTGTCAGACTGCCAAAGTTGAATTAAATTGAATATCAAGGGCAAACTGTATGTGTGTATGTGTGTGTGTATCAGTATCTATATATGTCTATGTATACACACACATAATCCACATAATCTCATTGACTCTTCTTTGCAATTGTATAAACCAGGTACTACAGTCATCATTATCTCTGTTTTATCAATGAGAAAAGTGATGTTCAGAGAAGTCACACAAGAGCAAACCAAAGGCTGGATTCAAGTCGAGATGCTACTTGGCTCTGAGTCCAGCAATCATTCCACCATTCCATGTTGACTCTCTTAAAAAGGAATAGATACAATGGGTGTGATATACGTTAGAGGAAGGTGGTATTTCATATTTGTTAGTTTAGTATCCTCCACTAGGCTTTTAGTTCCATGATAGTATGGGTCATGTATTTCCTTCCTGCCATGCACATAATGGGCCCAGAAACCTGCCCTGGTAGATGATTATGTTCTATCAATAGCCAAGGTTACCACAGTTAACCAATTTTGTTCTCATTTAAGTGAATGGGGTAGTTGTTATATTTCAAATGAATATTGTTTATTCAGAAATCTGTTTTTGGTAGATCTCTTTGCAAGAACTTTCAATGTCTCCAAATTGCTTTTTTTTTTAAATTACAATTTATTTTTTCAGTTGATAAGCATTTATTTTCTCCTCCTCCCATCACTCCTCTCATTGAAAGAAAAGGAAAACAAAACCTTTGTGGCAAATATGAACAAAATACATTCTCAAATTGGCTACTTCCAAAAAATGTCTCATTATTCATATTGAGTCCATCACCTGTCTCTCAGCATGTATGCAACATTCTTTATCATCTGTCCTCTGGAGTCATGGTTGGCCATTCTGTTAATCAGAGTCCTTAAGTTGAATTCTTCCTTTTTATGTTGTAATTGTATAGTTTTCCTGGTTCTGCTTTCTTTACAATGTATCACTTCACACAAAGGCTTCCCAAGTTTCCATGAAATTGTTCTTTTCATTATGTCACGATGATATTCCATTACATTTATATGCCATGTTGCCTCCGGAGTTCAAATCTGTCAACCTGATCTGGTTCAATCTGACACTAGTCTTTTATCCTGTTAATCCCTTTCATATAATCTGCCCTCCAAACTAGAATAATCACTGTCTTCCATATATACTTTATGCTCTCACACCTCTGCACCTTTCCTCACACTGTTCCCTATACTTGCAATGCTTTACCTTTTCCATTCTGTCTCTCAGCCCTCTACCCTGCTCCATTGAATAAGTTTCTATACTTTAAATTCCAAATAAAATAGTACCTCCTCCAAAAAATTTTCCCTGGCTCTTATTAATTGATAAACACTCAGGTCTCACAAAATATTTTTTTTCAAATCACTTTTGCATGACCACATGCCTTTTCATAGTATGTATATTTGTGTATGTGTCTAAGTACCATGAGGACAACAGTTGTGTCTCAAGGATTTAATGTAGTGCTATGCTAACATTAGGCACTTAGTAAATGTTTGTTTATTTGTTTGTTTTTTACTTGCAAAAGCATTTATTTGAAAGTAGATCAATACCCTTAGGTGGTTTTAGGCAATTTCTTCTCTCTCTCTCTTTTTTTTTTTGTATATGTGAGGCAATTGGGGTTAAGTGACTTTCCCAGGGTCACACAGCTAGTAAGTGTTAAGTGTCTGAGGCAGGATTTGAACTCAGGTCCTCCTGAATCCAGGGCCAGTGTTCTATCCACTGTGCCACCTACCTGCCCCTAGGAGATTTCTTTCTTTCCCTGAATCAAACAAATTTGACAAAGCTATGATGATATATCCCTCCACTAAAGTCCTCTTCTTATACCTCATCTTAGCATGAAAATGATCCTCGGTCCTCAAATGCTATGCCAACAGAGCATAAACTCTCAGAGTATCCATAAAGCTAGTAAATCAGGTTGATTATATATGCACACTGATGGATTAAGTGTTTTTGGTCCAAGGACCAATCCAACTAATATGTGCAGAGATGTTCATCACCCAAACTGGATACAGAATGATTTTGTATTTTTGGTTATGACAATTCTCAATCACGTTTTTACTAAGTCACGAAAAGGGCATTATCTTCATTCCTGAAATTACTAACCTACTCCAATGAAATTAGAAATCCATGAATTTAAGTTTGAAGTGATAGCACATTTTTCCTGAATACCCAAACCTTGCATGCTGGAGTACAGCCATGAATCATAGTAGATGCAAAGGAAAGTAGGGTTTCCACATGACATTTGGGACTTGGTTTCCAAAACTATCCCTCCTGTCTCATCCTAGCAGTCCATGTTTGTTCTGTGAGGGATTATTCCTGCAATAATGCTACTATATTTACTAATTCGTATTTGCGGGTGGTGAAGATTGGGAAGGAAATGGATTTTGAATTTTAAAACCATGTAAATTTAGCTTCTAACTTAGTGGCCATGTCATGGATTGTGTCACCTCTAGTCTCTTCCACTTTAGAAATAACAGACATCAGGTTCCGCAATCAGAATTCTCCAAGTAAATTTAATGATTTGGGGACTATTGGTTGTTTTTTAAATAACACCTGCAGAACAGCCATTAGAACCTTGATTAATTCTGTCTGTCACATGGAAAAATGAAAAGCGGTCTTTGAGAAAGCTGCAGGGTTTTTAGTGTGAATAATTTGTTGAATATTCTAAGAAGGGATTACTGTGCTGAATATGCAACACTGCAAATATTAGAAGAGATTCTTTAATGAAAAACTTTTACTTCACTGTACATGACTAGACTATAAAAAATTAAGGAGACTTGTTATCTTGATCCTGCCTGGGATGAAGCTGTGCTGAATGACATCAAGTATTTTAGTATGAATAGATTGCTGAACCTGAGGTCAGGAACATCTGGATTCAAGTCCTACTTCCAAAATTAATTGTGTGACCAGGGCAATATCTCTAGCCTCTCTTAGCATTAGACAAGTATTTAAGAATATAAGTTGGGGGTAGCTAGGTGGTGCAGTGGATAAAGCACCAGCCCTGGATTCAGGAGGACTTGAGTTCAAATCTGACTTCAGACACTTGACACTTACTAGCTGTGTGACCCTGGGCAGGTCACTTAACCCTAATTGCCCTGAAAAAAATAACATAAGTTATCAAGTGTGTGCCCACAGTAGAGGGAGTACCCAGTTAGACAAAAATATCAGGTTCTTATTATTGTACAAAATTTTACAAAATATTCTTGTACAAAGATAACCCAACTTATTTTTTTTAATTCAATGATGATTGGAAAAGACTAGGGGTGGGGAAGATGGTTGAGGTAGGATACAAAATTAGTATCTTGCCTGGAAGGACCTAAGCCTCCCAGAATTCCCCCTACCTTGGGACCATGCTATCATGATTTATGAGAACTAGCCCTGGACATACCTATACTTAACACTGGCCATTTTCTTGCCATCTTCACTGCCACCCTAAGCATCTTCCTCCTTTCTAATCCCTCCATAGCACTTGTTGCTTTTGAAAGAGTAGTCAAATCAAGAGTACCATTGCTTCAGAAAAAGAGGAAAAGGAGAAAGAAGAATGTTATTAAAATTAATGTTGTTTGGAGATTCCTTCATTGGGTGGGTGATTGGATAAGAAGAGCTTTAAGGTCCTTTTCAACTTTATAATTCTACCTAGAGGGATATGAGTGACTAATACCTAACAAACACAAAGGACTAGCCATTATTTGAGAGTATGGGTATCAATTGTTTAACCTGAGATATACATAAGTAGTAAACAGTTAAAAAATTTCAGGTACCCAATATTATTACAACAGTAAGCCAAGTTTTTAGTTCAACAATGATTGGAGGAGATTAGAGGTGGTGGGGTAGAGATGCAGGTTCTGAGATATTCTAGGCTTTTCTCTAAAGTGGGTGTTCTGTGCATTGTGGAGAAATATATAACCACAAAGTACAATGGTAAGCTTTTACTGCACTCAGGAATCCAGGAATTGAAAGGACATGTTGGGTTTATTCATTTATTATAACATATATCACTAGTCCTCTTATAATGTTTCATCAAAATGTGGAAAATAATAACAATAGCTAAGACATTTAACATTTTTAGAATTTTGCATAATGCCTTATATATTATTGATTATCTAACTTTATTTCATACTCTTATTTTATGCTCACAAAAACCCTGTACAGCAGGTGCTGTTACTTTCCCCATTTTACAGAGAAGGAAACTGAGGCTGGCTGAGGAGAAAGGAAGAGAACAAACATTTATTAAGTGCCTACTATATACCAAGTATTGATAAATATTTTATAAATATTGTCTTATCTAATACAACAAATACTGGACAGTAGACCCTATCATTATCCACATTCAACAGCTGAGGAAACTGAGGCAATCAGAGACTTGCCCAGGGTCACAGAGGTGGGAAATATCTGAGACATGATGTGAAGTCAGGTTTTTCTGACTTCAATTCCAGCACTCTTCCTACTGTGCTACCAAACAAGACGGAGTTTTTAAAAACTAAGCCATCAGATAACAAGCTGAGTCAGGGCCTGCCAAACTGAAAAGTCTTTGAACGTGAGTTCAACATTATATTGTCGTTAAAAGACTGGACTAGTTAAATGTAGAGAGCCTCATCACTAAAGGTAGTCAGCAGTTAATGAAGGCCTTGACCACAGGAACTCACTTAGTATTAGACAGCCACATTCTCTGACCTTTGAAGGAGTAACCCACATCAATGAAACCATTGACATTTTGAATTCTTGAAGAATCTTAACAATATATGGCCTTACACAATCCAAAATGGGACCAAATGCATATACTGCAATCAATAGGTAACAATATTTAGCAACCAATAGCACTAAGGAAATGCAGGAAATGTTTCATTGCTTGTTGACTTGACATGACTTGACCTGAATTTGAATCTCAGTTCCACTATTTATTAGCAACATGGTCTTATAAGCTAGTCAAATTACATCTCTGAGCCTCAGTTTCCTCATGTGTAAAAGAGACAATAACATTTTCATTATATGCCTCTATTATAGCATATGTTATGGGCATATAGTAAGGAAAACAATTTCTCAACCGTTAAATACTATAGAATTAGGAGATGCTATTTATTTCCTTCGTTTGTTACATGTGTTTCCTTACCCAAAGAATTCATCATGAAGTAACCAGCCTATTGGTGTGGCAAAGAGCTTTACAAAGGAGGGACAAGTATGGATGGGTTGTGATCTGCATCACCAACAGGAATGCCCACAATAATGAGATCCCATGTTCATTGTGGTATATTGTAGTATTGTTGTAGTATTATTTCTTCCCAGTTTCTCATATGTGCTAACAGTAAAGGATAAATTCTTTCAATTCTGTCTTCATTCCTTGCTATATGGTCCATTTATCTATATCTACCTTAGGCTTTACTTCCACAGTTCATCTTTGTTTTGCATGAGTTATATACTGATTCCAAATTTAAGAAGTTAAATACCATTATGCTGCTAATCATACTCCATAGTATACCACAAGGTAAGCCTTCCCCAAGCCCTCTGAAAAATGTCAGGTATTTCATTAACTATGCTAATGTGAATCTAACTACATGATGGGGGCCCCCTCTTTTCTTGAATGAAGCTTCCACTGATGAATGCAAACAATAAGGATAGGAGGGAGGAAGGGGTTTTTTTTCCCCCTTTCAATATCCACATAATTTCTTTGTCTGTTTGAAACTGTTGAGAAAAGATACTGATTTTCTTTTAATATTTGTTGTTTAGTCATTTCAGTTGTGTCTCATTCTCTGTGGCCTTATTTAGGGTTTCCTTGGCAAAAAAAACAAAAAACAAAAAACACTATAGTGGTTTGCCATTTCCTTATCCAGCTCATTTAACAGATGAGGAAATTGAGAGAAACAGGGTTAAGTGATTTGCCCAGAGTCACACAGCTAGTAACTGTCTGAGGCCAGAGTTGAACTCAGGTCCTCCTGATTACAGGACCTTCACTCTATTCATTGGAGCACCTAGCTGCCCCTTTCTTTTAATATGTCCTCATGCCCTGATAGATAGAGTGATGATTTTAGAGTTAGTGAGACCTGGGTTCAATTCTTGCCTCTGACACAAATGGACTATATTGATAAGATCATCTCTAATTAAACAGAAGACAGACACATAGATAACAGATCAATAGATGATAGATTCAGTGTTTATGTGTCCATGTCTATGATTTCAGGTACAAGTAACTGGAATTATTTTCAGTGTGGGAAATATATACCAGTGTAAAAATGACATCAATCTATGTGGAATGAGGCATATGTGTGTGTACATTCTCATCAAAACTATCATGATATTAACATGTATACACATATGACATGTGTATGTGTGTTTGCATATGAACAGATGAGTTTGTATGGTTAAAAAGCTGATCTTGGTGTCAGGAAGGCCTCATTTCTAGTCCTGCCTCTGATATACATTTTTTTTCTATGACCACAGTAAAATCATTTAAATTCTCAGTACCTCAAGTAACTCTCCAAAATTCTAAATAAATTGAACAACGTTTGCTGAACTGTATTAGTAGAGGTAGTTTTCTCACCATGATTACCCATCATAGATAAAATCACGAATCTAAATCGAATACATTTATGTATGTATTATATATACATACATATGTACGTATATATATTATATATGTGTGTGTGCCTCTCTGTGACTATGTACACATATTTAAATGCAACTAAAATAGATAATAGAATGGTAGAATGATAGAGAGAGAGAAATTGTGTATACATACTTGCATGGCTCCAAATGGCAGAAATTTGAATCAAGCATATTTAAAGCAACTTTCATGTAAAATTAGGGAAGAAAAAGGCAGTAAGTAGGGATAGGGTTAGGAACCAGACTTTTCATTTCTTTGGTATAGAAAACTCTCAAATGAGAAAACTCCCTCTACCAATGTAGGTTGTCAACTTCTCTGCAATTTAAATTCTTAGCAAGTTGTCTTAAGCCACTGAGAGATTAAGTGACTTGCTCAGGGTTAAACAGGCCAATGTGTTAGAGGCAGTACTTCAACCTTAATACTCCTGACTCTAATACCAGCTCTTTATCCACTACTCCATACTGATAATAATTATAGGGGAATCATGTATGTATGTATATATGCTTATAAAAATAACATGTACATATATGCATGTGTGTGTGTTATGTCATGTGTGATAGGTATAGCTGTGTAGATATATTCACATTACACATATACCTATATATCCACCAGAAGTGTTGTAAGAATATAGGTGAAAATGTAGCAGGAAAGATGGGCATACCTGAAATGAAGAATGTATGCGTATATTCAAAGCCTCAGAATAATTATTACAATTTGCTCATCATGGCAGAGTCCTTGCAATATGGGTTCATAAGTTAAATGATAGGCTTTGTAACTGCCACGGACATTGGTATTATACAACATTCATGGCAATATAGAATATGGCACTCATTTCAAATATCTAAACCATTCTGATTTTCTATTCTGCATCAAGGCCCTAACTAAAGGATCATGCTCTCCCAGCAGACATGAGTTCCACAGAGTTCAGTGCTAAATTTTGATAACCAGAGCATGAAAGAACTCCTCTTCTCCTTTATAAGGGGGCTTAAATATTTTACCTACTCTGACTATATCAAGAAATAGTGATACCAATAACAATGATAATATTTTACCTCTGTAACACTTTGCATTTTATAAGGTAGTTCCAAATACATTATCTCATATGAGTTATACTACCTTCCTGACGCCGGTTGGCAGATATTATTCCCAAGTAATCAACAGAAGACAAGACAATGTGGTTTAGCAAATTGAGCCCTGTACTTTGAGTCAGGAACTCCTGGGTTCTAAATCCACCAGCATGAATAGGGTGTAATCTTTATGGTTGGAGGAAATTTCAAAATTGATGAGATAACAGATGCATTTGAGAAATTTGATTATGTGCAAAGCATGGAACTGGGCAATGGGAAGAACAAAGACCAAAGTGAAATGAATTCGTCTCCCCAAGGAATTTCATCTGGTCAAAAGTGACAAAATGTACATATATAGGTACGCAAAAACAATCAATATAGTTTGATAAAAATTGATACATTTAGCTAAAGGGGGAGGGGCCACTAGCAACCGGGGAGATTGTAGTTAATAGTTCCTTGGTTTAGGGAACTAGGCAGGCAGTCAGCAGGCAAGGAAGGAAGGTCTCAGGGAGAAACTACTTCTAGGACTTGGTCTCTGTTGTGGGTCAGTGAGGAGGTTGTGGAGTCTTCATGTAAAAGTTGTCATTTAAGTTTTAGTCTTGAAGGAAAATGGAGATTCTCTGAGGCAGAGGTAAGTAGAGAAGGACAAGAGAGAGACCCCATGTTACTTATAAAGAATAGTAAGAAGGCCAGTTTGGCAGGATCATTTTGAATATGAGGAAGCCAAGGCTTGGAAAAATAAAGCCAAGGTCACCCAAGCTAAGTGACACATCACAGGCCTGGAAAGCAGGTTTTCTGATTCAAATTCCAGTATGCGTTCTGAGACTTACCACCCCCTTTGGAACAAACAAACAAAAAAAAGAATGAAGGACTTTCTCTAATTCTGCCCTGGTTTGGCACTGATGTCCAGTTTGCTCAGACTGAGCTGGCTTCTGGGATTCCACAGACTTTGGGGATTTTCAGAAGCCTCTGGCTGTTTAGCATCATTAATGAAGTTACTTTTCTGAGTTCAGAGCTCTTCCAATCAGACCCTGAAGAACTCTGTTCTTCCAGCCATATCTCACTTGAGGGTGCTCGCTCACAGGGAAGGGAGATTTGTTCTTTAAGACTTTTATGGAGCAATTAGTGTTGTGAGGGACTTTCATTGCGCAATTAAGACAAATGTTCTGCCACATTCGTTAATTACCGAAACACCAAAAGACCATAGGAGGCAGAGCATTCCATCTTGAAAATAATTGAAGATTCACTTAAGCTAGAGATTCTGGAACTGGAAAACTGACAGTCCTAAAAATAGACTTTGTCTCTGATGTCTAGTCTAAGGAATTAGATTCAATAGGAAATATTTTTTTCTTTCTGCTTTGAAAGTTATATTTTAAAAAAGGGAAAAAAAAGAAAAATAAAGAACCAGGCCCCAAGGTAAGAGGGCAAGGGAGTTATCTTTTTTTTAATGCTTCTTCTTTACAACATGTAGTTCTTAGGTTAGGCTCAAGGGATCGTCACTAATCTACCTCATGTAGCATCTCTTGACATTTCTAATCCTGCCCAGAAAGAGCGGGAATAAAGTTGTTACAATTCGAAAGTGCTGTATATCAAATAAGGAAAAAAAAGATCCCTAGTCTGTTCTCTGATAAAATGGAAAGCTCACATGTATATTGCTTCAGAGTAATTTCCTTACAACATTGTGGGGTGAGTATTAAATGAATTATCCCCATTTTATAGATGGGGAAACATAGTGACTAAGTGGCTTGCCTAAATGTCACACAACAAGTAGTAGAACCGGGAATGTAACTGAGGTCTTCATATTCCAAGTCCTGAACACTTACTCTTCTCTGGCCACCTCCTCTACAATCTCCTCAATGACCTACAACAGAGAACACATCTTGGAAGTGTTTTCTCCCTGGGCCCTTCTCTTGCCTGGTGACTGCTAGCCTAGTTCCTGGAAAGATGGCACTATGAACAACGGTTAAATCAACTCTGCCATTGTTGGGATATGTCAATCCATTTCTCTCTAACCACCATCTTGGTGAGTACAATTCACCATCTATGTAACTTTTCTGACCAAAATGCCCCTCCCTGGCATCCTATTCCTCTCCATGCATCATCTCATCTATTGGTTTCTGCTGCAATATAAGCTCTTCAGGTCAAAGCTTGTCTTCATTTTTGTATTTTCATCCACAGTTCATAGAACAGCACTTGCCAAATGGTAACAAATGCTTTCTCATTCATTCTTACTATTATCTTTCTTGCAAAGATGAGAACATTATTGCAGAACTTCCCAAGATACCATATTGAGGAACAGTCTGCCTTTTCCTGGAATTTAAAGAAGAAAAGTATAGGTTCAATGTTCATAAAGTTGAAGGGAACTTTATGAATCCTTCGTCTCAAATCACCTAATTTTACAAATGAAGAAACTGAGGGCCAGAGAAGGGAAGCAACTTCCTCAAGGTCACTTAGGTAATAACAGATCTGAGAATTGAACCTAGTTCTCCTGTCTCCCAGTTTGGTGGCCTTTCTACTATTCAGCCATTCTTTTTTCTGCTTTGCACTTCTCTTATTTCCTCACTCTTTTCCTTTCCCAGATTTAAACCTGAAGGCATCACACTCTTCCTAGAGTCAGCATATGGCACCATATGCTTCCCTATCAGACTAAATCAGCTCCTCCTGAAATATATGTGGGTCAGCACACCCACAGTGACTAGAGACATAGCTGCTGGACAGATCAAGTATAGATTAAAAACCTCCTTTTTAACAAATCTAGGATGTCAAGTGATAATCTGCAAAGAAAGATGGGACTGAGAAATGGCATGCTGTGAGCCTGAGAAGAAAGGGGGGGAAATCAAATAAAGATTGGGCAAAAGGTAGAAACTGAGAAATAATGAAAACAAGCTTTCATCAGGCAGATCAACAACTTTATGAGCCAGCTCTCCTTGGGTTTGGAGGAAGTTTGTAATAACGGGGCCCCAGAAAATTATACTATACCATAAGCATGGTAATAATTCAGTATGTGTTTCTCTAGCTGAGATTTGAACATCTCCAAATGGGACAATGTCTTTGAATGCCTCAGTATTTTTGGTTCTGGTATACACCAAAACTTCCCTTGACCATATTAGAAAATCAGATCTTCATAACACCAAATACTATCACAAGGACAGGGCCAAGTTTTCTTATAAGCACCCAACACTGGACTCATCTCAAATCTCATATAAAAAGAACAATACTCCTTTGACAACAGGATAACAGAATTATCAACCCTGTAAAATGAGAATAATCACAGTAACTACTTCACAGGGTGGTTATGGGTATCAAATAACATAATATATATAAAATGCTTTGCAGACCTTAAATGACTATATAAATACTAGCTGTTGCTATTGTTATTATTTCCTATATATTTTCGGTATTTTTTATAAAACAAATTTATGATAATTGGTTAAATGATCTTGGGATACTGACAAAAGATACTGAGAAGAATGCACAGAAATAGAGACTTGAGCTGATGGCATTAAAAAAAATAAAAGATAAAAATAATAAAAAATAAGAGTCTAAAATCTACCTACTTGCCTTCCAGGGACCTGACTCATCAGTGAAAATGTGAATTGAACTGAGAATCACCAGAGCATATGAGATTATACATTGTTTTCCACAGGGAAAAGTGATGGAGGAAAATGGAGAAAACTTCCCTATTTCTGTTTGCTGAACTTCAATGGAGTGAGTGTGAAGGAAACAAAATAAGGGCAGCGATCTCATCCTTCACTGTTAGAGACCATAACAAAAATAGTGGAGCTTCTAATAAGTTCAACATGAATCTAAGACAGGTGACACTGTGGATTGAAATTTGGGCTTGGAGTCAAGAAGATCTGAACTCAAATCCTGCCTCAGATATTTACAAGTTGTATGACACAAGACAAATCACTTAACCTCTCCCAGACTCAGTTTCCTTATTTGTAAAATGAGAAGATAGGATCAGATGATTTCTATGGTCCCTTTCAGCTTTAAATCTATGATCCCAACATAGTCACCAATCTTCTTGGAGCCAATTCATATCTCTGAAGCACCTCAATAAGGTATCAATGAACAAGACTACTGATACATGCAGTGACCTTCGGATGTTTGCAGTGATGTCTACACCCTCTAATATCATCAAATTTATAGGAGATGGGAGGCTAGGTGGCACAGTGGATAAAGCACCGGCCTTGGATTGAGGAGTACCTGAGTTCAAATCCGGCCTCAGACACTTGACACTTACTAGCTGTGTGACCCTGGGCAAGTCACTTAAACCCCATTGCCTGGCAACAACAAAAAAAATTAAGAAAAAAAATGTATAGGAGATCTTTGCAGAGATTCTACTTATAGGCATATATTCCTGGTAGGTCATTGGTAAAAAGAAAGACATCATAGACATGAAAATATTTATAGCAGCACTTTTTATGACAGCAAAAAATATATATGAAAACAAAATATATTCCCATCATTTAAGGAATGGCCAAACCAATTGCAGTACATGCATATAATGGAATATTACTATTCTCTAAGAAACAATGAATATGATGAATACAAAAAAGCATGGAAATATTTACATGAACTTATGCAAAATGAAGTAAGCATAGTGAAGAAAACAATTTACACACTATGTCGAACACAAATGGAAAGAACAACCACAGAACAGTCAAAAATTAATTTGAAAAATTGCAAAGAAAAAGCTTTACCCTAAAGAGGATATTCAAGAAGACATTTCCCCCTATTCCTTTTCAGGGATTGAAGAGAAAGGAGTCTATAGATGTGGAACATCACATATACTGTTGGATTTTTCTTAATGTATTAATTGCTTTTGTGGATTTTTTTTCTCTTCCTCTCCTCTCTCTTTTTTTAAGAAAAAAAATGTTGTATGAGAAGGCTCTCAGAGTGTAAAGAAGGATATAAAGGGAAATGTCAAAAACACTATCACTAAAATGTATATTAAAACTTTGATGAGGTGAGGAAATTCACCTAATTTATCACAATGTGCCAAACTCCTGTTTTATTGTGTAATGATTGGAATGATGCCACCTGATGGAGAGCTACTCTAGGAAAGCTCCACCATGAGGAGAAGGCATCTGAGGGCAAGCCATGTGGTCAAGGTCCTTGGCATCAGGAAGTGACGTTTGCTCGTGGGTACTGTCTATCAAGGCTACCAGCCAATCAAATTGAGGAGCCTCCCATTTCTGGGAGGTGTACACAAAGTAGGAAGTGGACACTGGCAGAGGGCTTTTTCCTCTTTTGGTTCCTGACCTCGCCATGGCAGGTTGGATGATGGGGTCTCTTAGAAATTTTTTTTTTACCTTTCTCTCTGATCCTAAAGCTTTTTAATAAATATATAAATACTTAAATATCCTTGCTAAAGCTTATAATTTATTGGTGACCACTCATTAGATTTTAGATAGTATAGATAGAATTTTAGTGCCTTACAGATGGCTGACCATGAAGAGGAAAGCTGAACCTACAATCTTCTGATCTTCTGGTTGGGTAAGAAATTTCCCCTACCCTGTCCATTTAAATCCAAAGTACTGCTAAGTACTGGCTGTTTTCTATTTAAATTTTCAAATGGGTTTTTTCAACTCCCTAAGTATCCTATTTCTGATTTTAATCTGTTTAACCAGACAAATGGGGGATAAGATCACGTTAGTGCTTTTTTTGTGGATTTCCTATTTTTCTTTTTCTTTTTGTTAGAAATTAAAATTAGTAGCACTAAAAGTGTGTATACTTGTCCTCCTCACCACCATTAAATTATAAACTCGACAAAAGCAGCACCTGTGTTATAAAAACCTTTGAATTTTTCAATACTAGCACACTGTCTCTCACATTATAAATGTTTAGTACATGTTTACTGGATTTAATTTAATGTTTCTTTCAAAGGAATCTAAGGGTAGATGGAAGCAAAGTGTGATGTAGACACCTTTCATGCTAGGAATTTTAAACAATACGGTAGCTCTCCATTCCCAGGACAATTATACTTATTACATAAAAGTACATGTTCTTCATTAGAAAATCTTTTTAAAATATTATTTTAAGGGTCTCATAGTACAAGGAATATTAAAGTTGTTTGAACCTTTTATTCTAACTTTGCCACTTTTCTCACTCCTCATTACCTACATTAAACATAGTTATAATTCCTATTATGTAAATCAAGAAACAAGCCAGATGACAATATTTTCTCCAGAGGCTTAAAAGAGAGTCATGAAATCATCCTGTGACTGTCACTATCCAATCAACATGTGATTTGAGACAACCAGGAGACAAAGCTTTATTATGAAGAGGGAATTAATACAATGCTGAGATTTTCACAGGAAAAAAATAATCTGTTTCCAAGCTTTAGTGATAATTCTTCTCTGATGACTCCAAGTTTGTATGACTTGTCACCTAATAGCAAAAATTCACACCTCTACTGCATAATGGACTGCCAACATATTCCACATTACAACAGAGATCGTTATAACAGTGAAATCATCTGTCAAATGCCATAATATCTGTCTTATAAGGGTGAACAAATTTGCCAATCTACTTGCTGAATATGATAATGTTGATGGATTCATTGACAGGATGGCAAGTAGCAAAGCTCTACTAAAAGGAGAGAATTCCTTACTATACCAAAATGTGTGGTCTTAATCAATAATAAATACACTTCCCACTTATGTGTTTTGCAGATCAAAAACAAGTTTATGACCATAATTGTGTTTAATCCTTGGGAAGTGAGCAAGGCAATAATTATTATTCTAATTTTAAAGATGAGGAAACTAAGGATCAAAAGCAATTAAGTCAATTACTGCAATTCATATAACTGATACATACCAGGAATAAAACTTAAAACTATACCTTTGCATTTCCAATCCAGGATTTTGGCTTATATAGTGGCATTTAAATAGTTGACATTTATATAGTGCTTTAAGAATTAAATGATTTTTTATACATTATGTCACAATCTTACAGAGTTTTAGAATTGGAATGGATTTCAGAGACTATTTAGGGAATCCCCACTGTAACATACCTGACAAGTAGTCATACAGTCACATTCCTAGGCAATTACCTTTTTGGATAGTTCTAATTGTTAAGAAGTGTTGGAGTTTTGTTTTGGTTTGGTTTGGTTTTTTCCCCTGTCACTGAACATAAAGTTATCTCTTTGCAATCTATACCCATTGTTCTTGTTTCTACCTACTGGGACTGAGCAGAACATATGCCAATGCTCCAAATACTTGGAGACAGCTGCCATTCTCCTCTGATTCTTACCTTCTCCAGAATAAACATGTCCAGTACCTTCAACCAATACTCATGTCACATAGATTTTAAGGCTTTATATCATCCTTGTTCACCTCTTCTAGTCACACTCCAGTTTATTTCATTTGATCCTCACAAAATCTATGAGGCAGCGATAATACTGGTATTATTATCTCCATTTTACAGATGAGGAAACTGAGGCTCAGGTATATTAAGTGACTTGTCCAGACCCATATGGCTAGTAAATATTGGAGACAGAACTTGATCCCACTTTATTTCTACTCCTCCCTACAGGAAACTTCTACTCTGTCCCTGAAACTATCCTGTTTCCCTGATAGGTGAGCTTTCAAATTACATTGGCCAGATCAAAGATTATACCTCCTTGCATGGACATCTCCAAACCATTCTGCCATCCCTTCCCTCTTTCCAGTTCTCTTTTATGTGTCATCTTTCCCCATTTTAATTTAAGGTCCTTGTGTACAGGGATTATTTTTTTTTTCCTTTGGGGCAATGAGGGTTAAGTGACTTAACTAGGATCAAACAGCTAGTAAGTGTCAAGTGTCTGAGACCTGATTTGAACTAAGGTCCTCCTGAATCCAGGGCTGGTGCTTTACCCACTGTGCCACCTAGATGCCCCCCTACAGGGATTATCTTGTTCACTCCTATCTATATTCCCAATGCTTAGAACAATGCCTGGCACAAAGTAAGGGCTTTCTCTCCCTATTCTTTGTCCTACTCCTCCCCCTTATCTTCTCTCTCTTTCGCTCTCCCCCTTCCTTCCTCCTCTTTCCAACATTCAAGGCTTTTTTTCCCCATTCTACTATGCACTCTCTTCATTCTGTTTTCCTTCTATCCATTGGGTGTCCCAGCATGCAGGGAAGGTGTTTTGTCATGGGGACAAACTGACATAGCCCCATGAACATATAGTTCCTTGATGAATATATATCTTCATATTCCTGGGAAGATTTCCTGAGCCTAGGTCAGGAAAAACTTATTCTAACATATGCTAAATTATAATCTTAGTTAACCACAGTGACTGGTTAAAATGCTAAATACAAAGAGAACAATGAGTTGGAAAAAATGGGCTTTCAATTTTAGACATGGCAACATCTTACATTACTTAGTCATAACCTAGGCTTTAATAGTTTCTTCCCTTTTCCCAAAGGCTTAAACTAAAGATGCATGCTCGAAGCTAAAACCTCCCCAGGTAATTTGGGTAGTATCACTTTTTTCCTTAGTGAAACTCATTTTTCCCTTATTTCCACTTTTTAAAAATTTTCAAATAAATTTTGGTTTTGTCCAATTGATAATTACTTATTTTCTCTTGCTCTCACCTCTCCCCAATACTGAAAAATTTTAAAATAAAGACAAAACTCTTAACAAATATTCATTGTCAAGCAAAATAAATTCCTAGATTGGTCATGTATAACAATGTATGTCTCAGTTTACCTATTGAGTCTATCACTTTTTTCTCAGAAAGGGAGTAGCATTTTTTCATTATTAATACATTGGAATCATACTTAGTCATTGTGTTTAACTTAGTCTTTCAAATTGTTCCTTTTTACAATGTTATTTTATAAATTGTTCTTATGGTTCTGTTCCCTTCGTTCTATTCATACAGATCTTCACAGGTTTCTCTGAAGCTATCACTTCTTTTCACTTCTTATGACAAAATTATACTCCATTACATTCATATACCATCATTTGATTGCCTATTCCCCAATTGTTAAGCACTGCCTTAATTTCTAGTTCTTGAATACCATAAAAGCAAATATGCATATATATCTAAATACACATATAGACACATATATACATTATATGTGTGTATATGTGGGAGTATCTTATTTCTCTTTCTTTTGATCTCTTTGGGGGCATAAACCTAGTAATGGTATCACTGTTGAAAGAACATGCATAGTTTATCCTACGACACAATTCTAAATTACATTCAAGAATGGTTGAACCACCAATAGTGTGCATCAATGTACCTATTTCCTCAGAGCCCCACCACCATTTGTATTTTTCACATTTTCTTTAGAAACATTGATTCTCTTAGGTAATTTAGTGTATTTCTAAGGAAGTCATGAGAATATCCCCCAAATAAGTCAAGACAATAAGCTCTTATTAAGTGCTTACTGTGTACCTACCAGGCATTGCACTGGCTTCTGGGAAATAAAAATACAAACAAAAAAAGCAGTCCCTGCCATCAAGGAGTTTATATTCTAATAGGGGAAGACAACACATAAAATAAAGTTAAAAAGAAAGGGGGGAGAAAATACCTACTCAAGGACATGAAGAAATAATTTTAAAATAAAAACATTTCAGCTATCTTAGGCAGGAATTTTATGCATGATTCATTTGGAACTAAGCAGCCTGGACTCTGTCACACATGCTGGCTCAGCTTGGTAGGCAATTTAAAAATTCTGTGAATGAAAATGCATTTAATATTATTAATAACTCACATTAATATATCACTTTAATAGAAATGGATACCAGTGCTATATGAAAAATTCTGTGTTATCATGAATGTTATGTAAGTTTCTTATTGAATTTCTTTCCTACATACAGAGAAAGAAAGCTGTATCCTTTTCTGTTCATTACTAAAAAAAATCTTCTTAGAATCTGTTTATCTTGTAAACAAAAATCTCTGAAGGCATTCTATACAAAATTACTGTTGCCTTCCCTCTTGTTGGGATAACAATAGCTTACATTTCTATAGAGCTTTAAGGTTAACAGAACATTTCTTTGTGATGGCCCTATGGTCCTATGCTTTCCTTTCCTCTCCCCACCCTAACATTCCAAACTTCAGAATCATACCCCTTCTACAACTGGCTTATTCCAGAACTTTGCTTAGAACTTATGGCCTACTTGACCAAGAACAGCCTACCAGGGACCACTGTCTATGGAACATCCTACAAAAGGGCAAGACTGGCCCACCACCCTTTCCCATTAGTGAGTACCTCCTAGAACCTCTATTTTGTGATGGGGTTCAAACCCACCTGCTATCATTCCTCTCTGGTGCTCTGTTCCTGATTTCCTCTGGACTTCAAAACCATTCATCACTCCCACCACTCCTTCCTTTTTTCAGTTCTATTTTATGTATTTGTCTTCTCCCATTAGAATGTAAGCTCCCTTGAAGACAGGGACTATTTTCCTTTTTGGTAGTATTTGTATCTCTAGCACTACCTACAGTGCCTGGCACATTGTAAGAACTAAAAAAAATCTGTCTCCCTCTCTCCTTTCTTTCCTTCCTTCCTCCCTTCCTCCCTCCCTCCTTCCTTGTTCTTTAAACCTCTCCACATCCTGACCCCTTCCTATTTCTCCAGGATCCTTATACGTTGTGTCCCTCCAGAAACTCTGTGTTCCATTAAGCACTTAGCATAGTTCCAGCAAACTAGTAAGCACCAAAGAAATGTTCCCTCCTCTTCTTTTCCCCCTCTTTCTTCTCTTCCTTCCTTCTTTCCTGCTTGTCCACCTCCTTCCCTCTGTTCCTTCATATCCTGGTCCCTTCCTACCTCTCCATTCTTCTTACACTTGAATTCCCTCCAGGTACTCTCTTTCTTGTAACACTTAGCACAGTGCCTGGCACATAGTTGGCACTTAATAAATGTTTATTTGATTGATTCTATCTATATTGGCTTTCTTGCTACTTCTTACACAAGACTCCCCACTTCCCAACTCCATTCTTTTTTCACTGACTGAACTCCAAGCCTGCAATGTTCTCCCTCCTTACATCTGCCTCTGAACTTCTCTGGCCTCCCTCACAAGCCAGCTTAAAATCTACTTTCTCAAAGAGTCCCTTATAACTTCCCTCTCCCATTCCTTGCCACTGCTAGTGGTTTCCTTTGAAATTACTTTCTATTTACAAATATAGTAAAGTTGAAGGGATGTTTATCATGAGTTTGGGGGAAAATGAGGAATAAAATTAAAAATTTTTAAAGTAAATTTATGCCTTGGTGAATTAACAGATTTGAGTCTCTTTTATGTATGTGTTTGTTTTCATGATGTCTCCCCAAATAGAATGTGAACGTTTTGAGAACAAAGAACCTTTTGGTATTCTCAAGCCTTAGCCCAGTGGTAAGCAATAAGCTTAAGTAAGTAGTAAGCAATTAATAAACGCTTTTTGACCATTCAACTGTATTGATTTTACAGAAGAGGAAGCTGAGGCTCATAAGGCTGAAATGGTTTGGCAATGTTCACACAACAATTAAGGGTCTGAAGCAGTCTACAAAGTCTGTTGCCCTTCCTCCTACACTATGCTAAAAACAGACTATGGAAGAAAAATGAGAGTTCAGGGCTAATTATCCCTATTACATTCTCTCAGCAAGCTGAAGTGATGTTTAGAAAGCACAGTTTTCTTTTTTAAATATAAATATGATTCAGAAATGGGCCATCCACAAATTCTAAATAACAATTGTCCAGATGATGGGACAGCCTAGTACTGTACAAAACCACAGGTTGTCATTTTGAGGTACTTTAAAAGAAAAAGATAGGTCTACATTGTATCACTTCATGACAACGTTCTGGAACAGAAGGCAATAAATAAGGTGTCATACTCCAAGCCTCCATAGGGCTCTTCTCAGAATCAAGTCATGGGATTAAACAGAAATTTTACTGAATAAAAGGAACTGGATCTAGTTTTCTTGAATGGAAGAAGAGGAAGAAGGGGAAAGTATAAGGCCTCCCAGAGGTTCTATTTAATGGGAATACATAACAAAATAAAAGATACTTACTGAACAATCTCAAACTCATTTTACATTAAGTAAACATCTATTAAGCACCTACTTTATACACAGCAGCATTCCAGGCACTGGCAGTGATAAAAATTGAAGAGGTAACAGTCATCTCCTCATAGATTTTACACACTAGTGGAGAGAGATAAGGCATAAACATTATAGTATATAAATGCATTAGAGACATGCAAATTAAAATGCTATGTGAAGTCCAGTAGGGGAGGCTATTCCTAATGGTGGGGGCAGAGGAAGCTCTAGGGTGAAGCAACAAAGTCTTATGTTTTACTTCTTAAATAGTTCCTATATGTTTGTTTATCAAAGACTTTTTAGGCACTTTGAAGGATGCATTTTTGTCTTGTAGAAGAATTTCATGCTTGATTATTCTGAAATGATAATATAGATAGTTATTAGTTACTGAAATAAAGGGACAGAGGATAATGGAACATTTGGGGGACGTTAATTTGATCCTCTCTGCTAAAGTTCACTTCTGAGGCCTCATCATGGTATGTGAGTCACCCTGTGTTCCCAAAGACTATATTAGAAGACTGCAACCTTTATCTGGTTCTCCCAAATGAGAAAGGCTTTGAGGGGAGGTCCTGGTATAAATTACATGTTAGTCAGAGTAGAGGCAAATAAAAAGAACTTTGGCCATAAGGCAACACAATGGGCATTTTTTTGGTTTTGTTTGTTTGTTTATTTGTTTGTAGCCACAGAAGTTCATATCGAGTCAGGTTTAAGTCTGCACCAACATCTCATTGATGGGGTTATTCCCTCTGCTGATGCAGACCATAAAGCCATACAATCCTGCCCATCCTATCTGACTCCTCACAGTGATCAAAAAAAAAACAAAAACAAAATCAGATTTTTTTTTTTTTGGAACTACTAAAGGAAGTTATTTCCATTTAGAAAGACTTCAAAATTAATGTTGCCAAGAAGGCATACTTCCCAAATCTGACACAGGTAACGAAGGTATTTGCTAAACAAAGGCAGGAATAGAAACTTTGAATATGCTTTACATAATTTGCATTTTAAAATTGTATGATTTTTAAAGTGTCGTTTTTAAAGGCTGATTTGCCATACTGTAATTCAGACTATAAATCTTGCCTGTAATATATATATTAAAGTAATGAGAGATTACTCAAGAATGTGAATTTCTAAGTACTAGTGAATAATTTTGAATAATGTGGCTGCTTTCACCAATTAGCAGAACATTAAGACTGTGGTGCTGCTCTATTGAGAAGTGATTGGTTTACAAGGATGAAGTGAACAGCTGCTTGGACTCCTTTAGATGGCAGGTAACATTCCTCCCCTGAAGAAAATACAAAAGAAATCCAAATTATATATGTATTTTACAATAAAAATGATTCTGACAGCAAAAGTTCACATTTGGGAGGAGTCTCAGGCTCTTCTTTTTCCTTTTTTTCCCCCCTTTTCTAGTCTTTACTTTTTTGGAGGCAATCAGGGTTAAATGACTTGCCCAGGGTCACACAGCTAGTAAGTGTTTAAGGCTGCATTTGAACTCGGGCCCTCCTGACTCCAGGGCCATGCTCTATCCACTGAACCACCTCGCTTGCCCTCCAGGTGCTTCTTTCAATCATTTGGACTTATACTTTTCTCAGAAATACTAAAAAGAGAGCTAGCATATTGTTACTTGGTATACCAACAGGCTTCAAAACTACAAATGAAAATAGAAATGCCACATTCTTGGAAATATCATTATCTAGTCTGGGGAGACTAGGGTATAATGTGTCAAGTATTGGCTCAGGAATCAGAGGACTTCAGTTCAAATCTATCCTCTGCTACTTATTAACTGTGTGACCTGAACTTTAGTTTTCAGATCTGTAATATAATAGATTAGATGGACTCTCAAGTCCCTTCTGGGTCTAAAGCTTGGATCCTATAGGATCTTGGGATCATACAGGGATGACAGGTGAACAAAGCACTCTCATATGTCTTCTTATCCCATAAGTATCTATATTTGGTCAGAATATGAGGGACATATCCAACTAGCCAGCCATATTAACCATACTCAGAGATGTTTCCTTCATCACAAGAAGTGTTCCCCACTTTCTGTGAAATATTCCAGCTTCCTAAGAAAATAATATAAATTGCAGAGGCAGATGCTTTGACACCCAGACCTCTTCTCCTGCTTTTGTTTGTATGTAGCCAAGACGGGATGATTTGCCCTTGACAGATACAATCCTTAGTTAAAGCTTTGAAAAATGTAACTGGTCCTCTTTTCGGCAGTTCAGGGTTCTCAGCTGAGAATGTGCAAGGAACCATTTTCTCAGACTGTATGTAAATTCAATGACACATTGTTTTGGTCCATGTAAATTGGTTTCAGCTTGGTGCCAATTGTCTAGTATTTAAAGAACATTTTCATTTTTAAAAAAATGGCTATGCAGATACTGATGTAAGTTTAAATCAACTAGTTTTCATAATGTTTCTTATTCGATGTCACCAGATGCCAAAAATATGTAGATTCTTTATTTTAGCTTCAGGGCATGGGGTAAGAATACCTATAATAGGGGAATCCATCAATAAGTGTTTAATATATGTCTACTAAAAGTCAGACTCTGTGGAACTGGAAATGGGAATTAAAAAAATAAATGTAACTAATCACTACTCTCAAGAAGGATTAGTTCTAACTTTTTTTTGTTTGTTTATTTTGTTCTGTGTTGTGGGGCAATGGGGGTTAAGTGACTTACCCAGGGTCACACAGCAAGTAAGTGTCAAGCGTCTGAGGCCAGATTTGAACTCAGGTCCTCCTGAATCCAGGGCCAGTGTTTTATCAACTGTACCACCTAGCTTCCTCAGTTCTATCATTTTTTTAAAAGATGCAAGGTGATAGGAGGGAAGATACTAGCAGGTGGAAGAATCAAGGTGTTTGAGCTGAGACTTGGAGGGAAGTAAGGATCCTCAGAGGTGGAGGGGGAAAGAAAGTCTGTTTAGGCCTGGGGGTAGTCAGTTCAAAGTCACAGAGATGGGAAGTGATATATAGAATATGAGGGACAAGAAGAAGGCCAGTTTGGACCAGAGAGTAAGCGAAAGGGAATAACTTGTAACAGAGTGGGAAAGATAGTTAGGGCCAGGTATGTGAAGGGTTTTAAATGTCAAAAGAAGTTTATATTTGATCCTGAAGGTAAGAGGGAATCATCAGAGTTTACTGAGCAGGGGGTTTACCATTATGTGACCTGAATTCTAGGAAAACCACTTTGCCAGCTGTGAGGAAGATAGATTGGAGAGAGACTTGAGACAGGGGACCAAAAGAAAGTTATTGCAATAAATTAGACAAGAGGTGATGAGCCATTGAACTAAGGTATGAATGTAAAGAAGAGGACAAATGCAGGAAATGTTGTGGAGGTGCAAAAGACAAAATTTGACAACTTATTGAAAATGTGAAATAAGGAGGAATGAGAAATAATGACACCAATGTTGTGAACCTGGGATAATGAGGTTAGTGGTGCCCTCAGTAGTAATATGAGAATTAAATCATAAGTTCTTCTGTTGTGTAGATTTTGAGATACCTATGAAACATCCATCTTGAAATATCCAAAAACAGGAATGATAATTAAACTCATGGGAGCTGATGAGGTCACCAAGTGAGAGAGAGAAGAAAAAGGAACCCAGGGCTAAAACCTGAATTGCATCCACAGTTTGGGGGCATGACATGGATGATGACAAATAAAGGAAACTAAAGATTGGTAAGACATATAGAAGGGGAACCAAGATAGAATTTTCATTGAAAACCCAAAGGGTAATGAATATTTGGAAGAAGAGGGCTATCAGTAATATTTACACCTACAGAGATGTTAAAAATAAAGAGGGCTAAGAAAAAAAATAAGATTTGGAAATTAGGAGATCATTGGTGATTTTGGAGGGACGATCTTCAATTGAATAACATCAGATACCAGATGGTAACGGTTTGGGAAGTGACTAAGAGGAAATTAAGTAGAAGCAACAAGTATAGATAGCTTCTTCAGGCACTAACCAGAGAAAAGAGGAAAGATATAGGATGCTACATGTAAAGGGATTTATTTGTACCTGAATTCTACAGATTATTTTGCCAGAATTTGAACTCAATTAATGATCTTAAATATGACTCAATTCCAAATTAGTGAATGAAGTTAATGCTATGTCTCTAAAGGCAAACTGAAATAAATTCTATTGCCATACCTCCAAAGCCAACACCTAAGGCTAAAAGGAGTTTATAACTGAATTTTTTTAGCCAAACTGCATTGAGAATTTTTTTTTAGACTAGACCTGTAATTTTACTTGGAACTCTTCATGAGGAAATTCTTCATCAATGAAAAAAGAGAGCTTTTCTGCAACTTATAGTCTTAGGTCATTCCCTAGCAGAATGAGGGGTTAATGACTCACCTAAGATCACATGGTTAGCATATGTCAGATGTAGAACATTCATTTTAGGGCTTCCTAACTCCATGGCCAGATCTCTTTCCATTGTGCCATGCTGCATCTTTTTGTTTGTTTTGGTATCTTTATTTACTAAAGCATCTTTGATTAATGCCCCTTGCCCTATTTTCTTGGCCTGCAATCATGCCCTTGGGGTAATGATGGGACAGAATGTCAAAACTAATGTAGTAGTAGAAGTGCAATCTTGGCTGTTTTTGAAAGGTCTTCTCATCACAAGCTCAGCCCCTACTGGAAAAAAATCAATCAATCAATCACCCTGTCTGAATGAGAGAAAGATGCCAAGTGTTGGCATAGAACACCAGACACATGGAAAACAGATATGTACAAACTCACTCTCCTATGTTTGCTTATTTGTCTAGGGCAGGGCTTCTTTAATTTTTTCCACTCGAGACCCCTTCTCACCCAAGAAATGTTGATACCACCCCAGGTATATAAAATAGGCATACATAAGCTTTTACTGTGGCCAAATTTGTTGTGACCACCCCCTGCATTCAGTTATAAGACCCCATATGGGATCATGACCCATAGTTTAAGAAGCTAGAGTCTAGAGGAGGAGACCTAGAAACATACACCTGAAAGGAAAATTTCTCCTATGAAACCCATACAATCCTCATAAACCTTTCCCAAGCTCCAACACTTACCTGGATATTTTTCTAATTTTAGTAAGAATTTAAACTACCTAAAGGCACAAAACCCAGCCAGCCAGCTTAGTTTACTGACCTCTGATACTTCCCTTTCTCATGATTCAATAATTTTAATAATAATAATGTAAATTATAATAATGCTAATAATAATAATATCTAACATACCGTTCTTATTGTGTGCCAAGCACTGTGCTAAATACTTTATAATTATTATCTCATTATTTTCCTCACAACATCCTGGGAGGTGGATGCAAAGGAGCATGTTATGGTGGAACAAACACTAACTTAGAAAACTGTGGTGAGTGAAAATGCAACAAAGGTGAACTGAAGCAAGTTTTCTGGGCAAGTTAAGTTTATTAAAAAATGATGCATGGGGCAGCTATATGGCGCAGTGGTTAAAGCGCTGGCCCTGGATTCAGGAGTACCTGAGTTCAAATCCAGCCTCAGACACTTAACACTTACTAGCTGTGTGACCCTGGGCAAGTCACTTAACCCCCATTGCCCAGCAAAAAAAAAAATGATGCATATAATTGCTAATAAATTGGGTCAGACTGTTCCTCCCTCAGTGGGTCAGTGACCCTAAATGGATTGACAAGACCATATTTCTTGAGATCCCCCAAAGGAGGGGTTGTGACGTAGGGGAAAAGTCTTATGACTGGCTGCAGCTGTGGAAAGTGGGCTGCCCTTCGGGTATGTCTGATAATACCCCTTTCTGACAATTAGGGAATGCTAATTGTTCTATGAAACTCAGCTGCCTCTAAAAATCTTGGCTAGAAAAACAGAACCACCTCAATAAGGTTCCTCCCTCACCCTACTCTTTAGCCTTCCCCTTGGTGACTAAATCACCCTGAACTTTGAGAATGAAAAGCAAGAACAGGAGAGCTGTCCTAGGGAGAGAGACCTTTCCCAAGCTGGTTCTTCTGTTTATAGGTAAACAGAAGCAAAGGTCCCACTTTATATTGGTTAATTAGTGAGCAAATTCAGGGCAGGGGGTATAGGAGTGATGCATTCCTCATCCATGCCTTTAGTTCTGACTGGGAAAGGTCTCCTTTTTAGATTAAGAAATGGAGAATAGGATTTACAAATTACAAAATAATTTGTAATTGCAAAGTAATATTGGTTATTAACTAACATAGTATAATTCATTTCCTCAGGATATGCATTCAAATTCTGCCTCTGGTACTTATTACCTGTAAGATTCAACTCACTTAACATCCCTTTGTTCCTTGTTTAATAAAAGAAATGAAGGGGTTTGCATTGAAGGTCTTTGTTGGCTCTAGATTTGTGATCTTATCAATCCCCTAATATAAGAACACAAAAACATCGAGGAGATAAATCCTGGGGACAGGGAGAAGAAGATGGGAGGGGGAAAGGTTCAGTGAGAATTTTGTTGTAAATTATTTCTATAACCATTCTATAAACCATTCCTTTGAGGTGTTAACTACCAATGAAAGGTAAAAGGTGGCTTTTCTCATTGTTGAAAGCTTTCTTCCAAAAAGCACACTGGGGGAATACTGTATGAACAGATTTTGCATGGCAGACAAGAAATCATAGTGAAGATATTCTATAAAGGATTCAAAACTCATTGCTAGGAAAGACCACCATCAGTTCCCCATTACTGAAGCAACTTCAAGCATCCCCCCCTTTTTTTTGTTTCTCCTTCCAGATTAGAACCATAGGGAATATATGCAAATACCTCCATGCCTTTGAAAAGAGAACTGAAGAATCATATCCAAAAGAGCATCTATATGATTATAGCTTTGCTGGCTCCTCACCATGCTGGAGAGGTTTGTCAGGATTTCCACAGTATAGACCTTTATTTCCAATTGGCCATAAAACCTAACTTTGGAATGGAACTTGGCTTTCAAAACACATTTGGCATGTAGAATAAGGTCTCAGCCCAGAAGTAATTTACTTTACTAATTTGTTTTTTTTTAATGTAAAGGGTGGGGGAGGGCCTGGAATGGTTATTTGTGATTATAGTTGCCATGAATGAAAAATATAAAAATAAAGACCAAATTTTCCCAAACAGTGATGCTGCCACACTTGGGTAAATAAAATGAAGCCCTGAATTTTAAGAGCCCAAATTAGAGATGGTAATTTCCCAATCATTGCTGGCCATCTGAAAAACAAACATGTGAATAAAAGCTCTGACTTTTTCAAGGGATTTTTATGTGTACCTAGAAAGGCACGTGTATGGTGTGCTAAGATCTTTTGTGATCTAGGAGTTATGAATCTGCCCAGGGAATTATAGCTAATCTCTTTCTCACTCTCAATGTCTCTATCATAACCAAAGATCCATGTGTACATGTATGTAAATAAAAATATTTATATTTGTATAACATATAATATGTATAAAGTATAATATATAAACATGTGAAAAACATATTTATAGCTATCTCTCTTACATATTTTCTGTCAACAGAAAAAAATCTGTTGCACTTTTTCCAGGGATTTTAAAAATAACATTGGTTTCAAAAATTTACAGATAAGTATTGCATAAGGATCATTAATTGATTAGAATATCTGAGAACTAAATTGCATGAAGAAGCAAAAACTCAGAGAGGAGAAATATGAACTGTATTTAAAGGGGTTTCATATAGAGAAGGAATCATACTTGCTCTGTTTGGCCCCATTGTGAGGACCAAGGACAGTGGATGGAAGTTCTAAAGAATTAAATTAAGGCTTTACATACAGAAATCTTCCTAATAACTAGAACAATTGAAAAGTAAAATGGGCTACCTAGAAAAGTGTTAGGCTCACACTTTCTAGAGGTCTTCAAGTAGAAGATGGACAACCACTGTTCAAGGATGCTCTGTGGGATGTTATTTTTGTTTATAAATTGGATGAGATTCCCTTCCAACTCTCAGATTCTGTGAGGCTGGGAAATGCCTAGTGACTCAAAAAAAATAAGTATTTTCTTTTGTAATTAATATTTTCTCAATGGTTCTTTTTAAAAAAAATCAGTCAATTCTGAATATACTTACCACCCACCCACTCAGTTAGTCCTCCTTATAACAAACAAAAGCAATTAAGCAAAATCATTTCTGACAGTAATATTCTGGAAGCATAGTATTTCATTACTCCAAGGAAAGGAGTGAGGGGAATTTCCTTACATCTTTTCTATGGCCCAGATTGGTCATTAAAATTACATAAGTCAATTTTGTTTTGATGTTATTTTTTGTTTACATTACTATAATCAACATGTATGTTTTCCTGGCTCTTTACCTCTTTCTTTATCAGTTCATACATGTTTTCCCATGTTTCTCTGAATTCTTTATATTCTTTGTTTCTTATAGTAAAAATAAAAACCAATCCCATGTCTACTACAATTTGACCAACTATTCCCTGAAGAAGTATTTATATTATTGAGAGCAACATGGCATGGAAGATAGAGAGCCATCCCCTAAACTAGGGAAAACTGTGTTCAAGTCTCTGACACATATTGACTGTGACTCTGGCTAAGTAACTTAACATCTCAATGCTCTAGGAAGTTCTTTAAGACTATAAATTTTAGAGAAGATGCCAGATTAAAGTGACAGAGTTCCCTCACAGAGGAAAAAAATCACAAATATAGGACTTCTCCCTGAATAGAAAAGTTTGTGATTTTCCCTAGCACTTCCCCCATTGGTGTCCTGAAAGACAGTGTTCAGGGAGGGATGAATGACATTCATTCTAACTATGTTACTTGGTATGGGTTATGCTCCAATACCCTAATGACACATGATTTCGTAGGGATCAATACTTCCTCCACAAACTTATAATGTAGCTCGTCTATAAATTCATAGAAGACTGTCATAAGTTCTTTCATATATATATGTATGCCAAATTTAACTATGTTAATGCTTGGATAACAGTTATACAGTCAAGCCTCAAACATATTTTGGAACCTTTCCAGAACTTAAGGGTATACCAGTTTTTACTCCACTGGCAAACTTTCAATAACTTATGATCACATCCACCTTACAATGAGGTGTAAGTGGGGGGATCATAATAATATAAACACTCATGGGTATGCTGGCTCAGACCTAGGATCAATCTATCCCAGGAGTCTAACTCCCAATGTTACTAAGGGATCAACTTTATTAGGGAATGGCTTTTCTCCTTAGTGCCATACCCAAAGGTCAAGTACGAACTCCAGATTTCCTTTTCTCCCTTAATAGCACATTATAGCTCTACTATAGTGGAATGTATCTCAATCTTGTGGGAAGAAATCTATCTTTAGACTACACAACATCATGGAGTAGTGAGTTACCCAGGGCCATAGAATCCCAGGAACATTGATTTAAGGCTAGGAAGGGAGCTGTCCCTACCACCCCCTTCATTTTACAGATGAGAAATCTGAATTTCAGGGGAGTTAGATGATTTCCCCAAAATCATACAATTTATAAGCATCAGTTATAGGATTTGAGCTGAGGTACAGTTCACTACATAACCCAACTCTTCAGCAACTAAGGAGTTTACCTATCTTAAACCCTCTCTGATCAGTTGCTAAGAGGTCAGATTAAAATGGAATTGGTAAATCTTTCATGTGTGTGTATGTATGTGTACACATATACATATATGTGTGTATGTATATATGTATGCATATATATGTATGTGTATATGTATACACACACACTAACCATGACTATATAGCCCTTGATACCCTCATTGTCAAGATCTGATTTCTAGACCACCTAGCATTTCTATGAAAATAGCATGTGGTAACTGACATTAACCTTTAAGGGGAATTGGGGTTGACAAGAAATTCAGATGGGGTGGTTGTTGTTCAGTCATTTCTTACTCTTCATGACCCCATGTAGGGTTTTCTTAGCAAAGATACTGAAGTGGTTTGCCATTTCCTTCTCTAGTTCATTTTACAGATGAGGAACTAAGGCAAACAAGGTGAAGTGACTTGCCCAGGGTCACACAGCTAGTAAGTACACAAGGCTGGATTTGAACTCATGAAGATGAGTCTTCCTGGTTTCAGGCCCAGCTCTGTCCACTGTGCCACCTAGCTGCCCCAGATAGGGAACTGTTTACAAAACTAGAGAGAGTTCATCTGACAAGTTTTCTGGCTATGGGAAGAACTCATTCTTACTTCTTCCAACCAAAATGTACAGAAGAAATATATCCTAGCAAACAACTCTACATTTTAACTCTGAAAATAAAATTATTAGTTTTAACTGTGCTTGAAACCTTTAAAGGGGGGGGGTCTTAGTTCTTTCAAGGCCATGGATTAAATGATCGGAGCCTATTTCATAGGCCAATGATTAATATGTAACATCATCTTTCTCCAATGCTAGCTGGGTTTTAGGAGAAGGGATAGTTGTTCTTATTGTTGTAGTTGTGTTGTTGTTTATCAGAACCATTGTAACAACAAAAAGTCAACAAGTAAATGAATGTGTTATAAGTACATATATACATATTTACACTGAGTATGTGAATATGCATGCTTAAGTATATGGAACAGAAAACATATTGCTTATAGAAAAAATAAAGAAAATACTGAGAGGCTAAAATTTTTGTCAGGAGGAACTGGATTTCATATCCAAACTTCACCACTCTCCATCTGTGTCACTATAGGCAAATAAAAACATCTTTGGGCCTCGATTTCCTTGCCTATAAAATGGGTATAATATTAACTGTACTTTCTGCCTCACTGGGTTGTTCTGAGGCCTAAATGAGAAAACACATAAAATGATTTAGAAATCATAAATAACTATATATATGCCAGCTATTGTCATTACTATTAGCCATAGAGGGGAAAAAAAAAGGCTGAACACACTCTTGTTTTGCGGGGGGGGGAGTATTTTTTTCCTCTTATCAGAAATTCACTGAATATATTCACTGATCTACACTATTCATTAAAGGTAATAGAACAGAAAAATAACTTTGATACACAGCCACTCTAACGTGTTATGTTTTAGAGGTTTCAGTAAATCACATTGTCAGAGTCCACTTTCTTTTACAATTGTGTCAGTGTAGAAGAATGAGTTCTCTCTCTGAAATTTTCCTCTTTAATCCTTATGTGTTGCTCTACTAAGTTTAATACCTCAACAGTGCCAACCTTAATTTCCTCCCTGGAACACGTCATTAAGTATGCTTTGCTACTTACTGCGTCCTATGAACCATTGCCTTTTTTTTAGATACACAGCCACACAGAAGTGGTCTCTAAGGGAAGACTTTTCTCAGAGTTTGGTATTTAACTGCAAATCATAATGCCTCATTTGCCCACCCATCCAGAAATGCGCACGTGTGGCCTATGCATTTTGCATTCATTAAAAGTCAGCCATATGGCCACTCACTTTTTTTTTTCTTCTCTCACTAAAGATGGATTGGGAAATTATCAAAAGAGGCTTTCTATTTTGCAGATGCGGTATCAAGGCAATGTTAAGACAAACTTTGCAATTGTTTGAAGCTGCTGATGGCTCACTGGGTCTAGAGTCAGGAAGATGTGAGTTCAAATCTGGCCTCAGCCACTTAGTAATTCTGTGATGTTTGCAAAGTCAGCGAATCACTGTTTACCTCAGTTTCCCCAATTGTAAAATGGTGATAATGATAGCATTTGCCCTCCTAGGGTTATTATAAAGATCAAATAAGATAATATTTGTAAAAAACACTTAGCACAGTGCCTGGCATGTAATAGACACTACGTAAATGCTTATTCTCTCTCTTCTTTTTATGTGGCCAAGAGATGCTAAGAATGAAGCTGATTTAGGGTAAGTGTTAGTATCTCAGTGATTCACAGGATCATGAATTTAGGCCTCAGAGGCCAAACTCTCCAAGAGATTAACTGATTTATCCAACACTGCACAGGTAGCAAATACATTCTCTCTCCACCAGACTAACAGAAGAAATTTCTTAGCCAGGATTTCTTGGCCTGGGGCCTCTATTTCTTTTTTGTTTGTTGGTTGGGTTTTTTTTGTTGTTGGTTTTTTGCAGGGCAATGGGGGTTAAGTGACTTGCCCAGGGTCACACAGCTAGTAAGTGTCAAGTGTCTGAGGCCGGATTTGAACTCAGGTTCTCCTGAATCCAGGGCCAGTGCTTTATCCACTGGACTACCTAGCTGCCCACAGCCTGGGCCCTTTTTTTTTTTTTAAAAAAAAAAAGGTCTTAATAACTATTTCAATATAATTGGTTTCATTTATAATCATATACATTTTGTATTATGCATTTAAAAATAATTTTTCTGAGGAATCCATAGACCTGATCAGACTGCCAAATGGGTCCATGACACAAAAATAGTTATGTGCCTTTATGTTGTACTATACTACTATAACAAAGATGTCAGTTTGCTCCTATGGCTGCAGCATAGCAATAGTCAATACATATACTCAGGGCAGAAAGGACTCAGTAGACAAACCAGAAGGA
Organism: Dromiciops gliroides; assembly: GCF_019393635.1. Classification (NCBI taxonomy): domain Eukaryota; kingdom Metazoa; phylum Chordata; class Mammalia; order Microbiotheria; family Microbiotheriidae; genus Dromiciops; species Dromiciops gliroides. The sequence continues at coordinate 446,228,035 of NC_057862.1, forward strand.
CAAAGGATCTCAGCATCCTGTTCTCTTAAAATAGGTCCAAGAAACTGGAAGTGTTTAACCTAGAAAAGTGAATGACATGATCATTGACTTCAGGGATTTGAAGGATGGCCATTTAGAACAGTGAAGTGACTTGTCATGTTAGTCCTTAGAGAGAAGAAATGGGAACAATGGGAAGAAGCTTTAAAGAAGCAAGTTTAGGCTCAATGGAAGGAAAACATTCCTAATGAAGGAGAACTACAGAAATGCGGGATAGGATGCCTTGGAAGGAAGCAGATTCTTTCTCACTGGCTGTATTCAAGGAAAGCCTTGACCTTATTACGTATATTGTAGAGGAGGTTCCTTTTCAGGAACTTAACTTCTTTGAATAGATGACCCTTAACCAGGGATGTTCTGTAGATGACTGACCAGCTTGAGTCAGTGGTTAATTTGTTTGTGTGAGCCTTTACACTTCAGAAAATGGCAAAGGTTAAAAATCAGATCTTTATTTTGTTGTTGTTGTTGTCGATTGCCTAGAATTAAGAAAAGGCTGGGGGGAATATAAAAAATGTAGGTTAAACTTAAAAATGCATCGTGCATATTTCTCCTAGAGAGCTAGTTCTTAAACATCTACCATCACACACCTGTCCCTGTCATCTGTTCCAATTCTAACATTTTGTGATTCTGTAAGTTCCCAGTCACATTTACGAAAAGCTATCGAAACAGTTTTGATTTTGATTTATTTATTTGTCTGTTAATTATTTTTTTCTTTGTTTCTGTGGGACAATGAGGGTTAAGTGATTTGCCCAGGTTCACACAGCTAGTAAGTGTCAAGTACCTGATGCCAGATTTGAACTCAGGTCCTCCTGAATCCAAGGCCAGTGCTTTATCCACTGTACCACCTAGCTTCCTCAGAAACAGAATTTTGAAATCTATATAAGATATACCCTCCTTTTCAAATGTGGGGATGATGCTACTGAGCATCATCATTTAGCAAGGGTTTATTCATTGAGCAAGGATTAATTGAACCACTACCATGCATAACATTCTACTACACACTTGTAGGCATATTGAGGAATTCCATGTTAGCAAAAATGAAAACTTAAAGAAATGAAGAACTATCTACAAAAAATATAATGTGCTCAAATTCACAGAACACGGAATAGAGATCTTAAACAATCCAACCTATAAAAATAAAAATGAATAAGCCAGAAAGAAACCAAAGTAAAAAGAAAACCCTCTTCCAGACAGATTTACAGATGAATTCTGTCAAATGTTTAAAAAGCAATTAATAACATATTCTTTTCATAAACTGAGAAAGTATTCTACTAACTCTTTGTATAGCACAAATATAATCCCAGTATCCAAAGGAAGGACAAAGCAAAAACAACTGCAGACATATCATTTATGAATATTCATTCAAAAGTTTTAAATAAAACACTAGCAAATAAATCTATAGTAGCTATCTAAAAATATATTCACCACAACCAAATAACATTTGTATCAGTGATTCAAGGATGAGCCTATATTAAGGGAAATGGTGATGAAGATTTATCTGAAAATAATAAGCAGTATCTATCTAAAACCATCAGCAAACATTATATGTAATGGGGATAAGTTGGAGGCATTCCCAATAAGATCAGGGGTGAAATAGGGATGTCCATTATAACCTCTATTATTTAATCTTTTAGTAGAAATGTTAGTTTTGGCAATAAAAGAAAAAGAAATTAAATGAATTAGAATAGGCAAGGAAGAAACAAAACTATCATTCTTTGCAGATGACATGATGGTATACTTAGAGAATCCTTGAGAATCAGTTAAAAAACTACTTGAAAGAAAAACTTTAGCAATGCTGCAGGATATAAAAGAGACCCACATAACTTATCAGCATTTCTGTACGTGACCAACAAAACTCAGCATTAAGAGATAGAAATTCCATTTAAAGTAACTGTAGACAATATAGTTTAACTACCAAGACAATCCCTGGAACTCTATAATCACAATTAGAAAATGCTTCTTACACAAATAAAATGAGATCCAAATAATTGGAAAAATATCAATTGCTCATGGATAGGCCAGGCTAATATAATAAAAATGATAACCCACCTAAATTAATTTACTTCTATAGTATTATACCACTCAGGCTACCTAAAAATTATTTTAGAGAGCTAGAAAAAGTAATAACAAAATTCATCTGGGAGAACAAAATGTCAAGAATATCAAGGGAACTGATGAAAAAAATGCACAGGAAGGTGGGCTAGCTGTGCCAAGTCTGAAGCTATACTATAAAATGGCAGTCATCAAAACAATTTGGTACTATCTAAGAAATAGAGTGGTGGATCAATGGAATAGGTTAGGCACAGTAGACACAGTAGTAAATTACAATAGTAATCTACTGTTTGATAAACCCAAAGACTCCAGCTTCTGGTATAAGAAGTCAGTATTTGACAAAAACTGCTGGGAAAATTGGAAGATAATATGGCAGAAACTAGGCATAGAGCAACATTTTGTACCATAAACTAAAATAAAATCAAAATGGATATGTGATTTAGACATAATGGGTGATACCATAAGTAAATTAGGAGAGAAAGGAATAGTTTACCTCTCAGTCATGGAGAAGAGAAGAATTTATGATCAAACAAGAGAGAGAGAATATTATGAAATGCAAAATGGATGATTTTGATTACATTAAATTAAAAAGGTTTCGTACAAACAGAAGCAGTGCATCGAAAATTAGAAGGGAAGCAGAAAGCTGGGAAACAATTTTTACTGCCAGTGTTCCTGATCAAGACCTCATTTCTAAAATATATAGAGAACTAAATCAAATTTATAAGAATGCAAGTTATTCCCCAATTGAGAAATTGTCAAAGGATATGAACAGACAGTTTTTAGATGAAGAAATCAAAATTATATATTGCCATATGAAAAAATGCTCTAAATCACTATTCATTAGAAAAATACAAATTAAATCAACTCTGAGATACCACCTCACAATTATCTGATTGGCTAATATGGCAAAAGAGGAAAATAATAAATGTTGGAAAAGCTGTGGAAAAATCAGGACACTAATGCATTATTGATGGAGTTGTGAATTAATCCAACCATTCTGGAGAGCATTTTGGAACTATGCTAAAAGGCTAAAGGGCTGTGCAAACACTATGACTCAATAATACCACTACTATGTCTGTATCCCAAAGAAATCATAAAAAAGGGAAAAGGATCCACGTGTACAAAAATATTTATAGCAGCTCTCATTATGATGGCAAAGTATTAGAAATCAGGGAATGCCCATCAATTGGGAAATGGCTAAACAAGTTGTGGCATATGAATGTAATAGAATGCTATTGTGCTATAAGAAATAATGAGCAGGCAGATTTCAGAAAAACCTGGAAAGACTTAAGTGGACTAATGTTAACCAAAGTGAGCAGAACAAGGAAAACATTGTACACAGTAATAACAATGCTGTGTGATGATCAACTGTGAGAGACTTAGCTCTTCTCAGCAATACAATGACCCAAAACAATTCCAAAGGACTTATGATGAAAAATGCACTCCATATCCAGAAAAAAGAACTGTGGAATCTGAATGCAGATTGAATCATACTGTTTTCACTACTTTTTTGTTGGGGGGGGTGGGGTGGAAGGGGCAATGAGGGTTAAGTGACTTGCCCATGGTCACACAGCTAGTAAGTGTCAAGTGTCTGAGGCCAGATTTGAACTCAGTACTCCTGAATCAAGGGCTAGTGCTTTATCCACTGTGTCACCTGGCTGGACCCCCCCTTTTTTCTTTTTTTCCTTTTTTAATGATTCTTCTTTCACAACATGACTAATGCAAAACGGTTTAATGTGATTGTAAAAATATAACCTATATCAGATTGCTTTCTGTCTTGGGTAGGGAAGAGGGAAATGAGAGAGGGAGAAAAATTTGGGACTAAAAATCTTATAAAAACAAATGTTGAGTGCTTGCTTCAGCAGGATATATACTAAAATTGAAACAATACAGAGAATATTAGCATGGCCCCTGTAAAAGGATGGCACACAGATTTGTGAAGCATTCCATATTTTAAAAGAAATAAAAATAAAAAAATAAAAAAAATGCTGAAAAGTATCTTTACATGTAACTGGAAAATTATGAAATACTTTTATTATTAAAAAAAGATTTTTCTGATGAAAAATAAATCATCCAAAATTGTTATGATTATATCGATAGATTCATAATGGCTTTTGATAAAGCAAAACCTTCATTTATGATTTTTTTAATCTAAAAAGTCTAAGCAAAGATGGGCCATCTTTTCATTTTAAAACAGCATATATTTAAACCAGAAATCTAGCATTGTTTGCAATAGGAAACACTAGAAACTTTCCCAATAAATATAGTAGCAAAAGCAAGGGTCTTTCTTTTCCTTATTATTATTTCACATCCTTAAAATGCTAACAGTAGTAAGAAAAGAGAAAGAAATAAAAGTCACAAACATAGACAAAGAGATTAAATTATTGCTATTTGCTGATGACATGATTCTTTATTTTGAAAATTCCAGTGGAGCAGCAAATACACTACTGATATAATTAATAGCTTCAGTGAAGGATGCAAGATATATAAGACAAATCCCTAATAATCAATAGAATTTTTACAAAGAAACTATAAAATCTAGGATAAAATAATAGAAATGGAAATCTCATTCAAAATAACTATAAAATTAATAAAATATTTGAGAGTTAATCCAGAATACATTTAAGACTTTCATAAATACAAACTGATCTTTAAAGAAATAAAAAACAATTATATTATTGGAAAGTTACTCATTGTGATATGCCAATATAAGAAGATTGGCAACACCATCTTAAATTAATTTGCATATCTGATGCTATACCAATATAACTAACAAGAATCATTTTATAAAACCTTAAAAATGATTACAAAATTAATTTGGAGAAACAAAAGGCTTAGAATCTCAAAGGAAATAAGGGAGAAAATAGTAATGAAGGACAATTTAATTTCTACACATCAAATTATATGATTAAAAATTTAAAAGGAAAACAGTAGAACAGGCTAGATAAGGAAGAATAAAGAACAATTGAACTCAACCTAATGTTCCATAAACTCCAAAATATAAATTACTTAAGGAAGAAATTATAATTTGACAAGAATTCCTGCAATACCAAAAATCAGTGTAGCAGAATTAATTTTTTTTTGTTTTGGTGAGGCAATTGGGGTTAAGTGACTTGCCTAGGGTCACACAGCTAGTGTTAAGTGTCCGAGGCCGGATTTGAACTCAGGTCCTCCTGACTTCAGGGCTCGTGCTCTATCCACTGCACCACCTAGCTGTCCCCAGTGTAGCAGAATTATGATTAAATCAATGTCTTGGCAGAAAATGGATGTGATCTAAATATGAAAAGTATACTATATAATTAGAAATAATCAGAACTGGTAAATTTCACAGATATAACTGAGGGGAGAAGAGGGAATTCTTAAACAAACAAAACCAAATCCAAAAGATAAAACTAGATTATTTGCATCGAAATGAAAATCTTTTGTAGAACTAAAATAAATATGTATAGATGTGTAATAGAAATGGAAACACTGATTTAGAAAACATCTCAGCATCAAAATCTCCACTGAGTCTATATGTCCAAGATATATAGAGAATTAACAAACTATGTTATGTAACATTACTCCAAAGAGTAAAATGCAAATCTAAACAACTGAAGTTTTGCCCCACACCCAGTAAATTAGCACAGATTCAAGACCAGTCAATATTGGAAAGATTGTGGAAAGACAATCACACTAATACATTATTGTTTGGAGTTGTAACAACCATTCTGGAAAACAATTTGGAATTAGGCTTTTAAAAAATCAACTAAAATGACCATACGTTTGGACTCAGAAATCACTCTGCTAGCTATATACTCTAATAAGGCTAAAGATGGAAATATCTAATAAACACCAAATATTCATAGCAACCCTTTTTATGGCAACAAAGAACTGAAAACAAAGGAGATGCCCATCCACTGGGAAATGGATAAACAAATCATTGTATGTGTATTCAAAAAAGCACTGTTGTTATTCAGTCATTTCAGTCATGTCCAACTCTTCATGAACCCATTTAGGGTTTTCTTGGCAATGTTACTGGAGTGTTTTGCCATTTCCTTTTCTAGCTCATTTTACAGTTGAGGAAACTGAGGCAGAGTTAAATGACTTTCCCAGGGTCACACAACTAGTAAATATCCCAGGCCAGATTTGAACTCAGCAAGAGGAGTCTTCCTGACTCCAGGCCCTGCACCCACTGTTCCATTTAGCTTCCCTACAATAGAATACTACAGCCCTATTTTTAAAAAATGATGGCTATAAAAAATTCAAGGAAGCTGGAAAAATATATGAATTGATGGAAAGTTAAATAAGAATGATTTGCTCAATAATTCCAACAATGTAAATGGAAAGAACATAAAATAAAACTGAAAGATATAAAATTATAATAACCAAAGTTAGCCCTGGAAGAGCTATGAGAAAATGAACCTCCCTTCTTTGCAATGGTAGGGACTATGATTGTGCAATATTCTTTATTTTCAAGCAAGGTCAATATGTTAGTTGATTTTGCTTAACTTTTTTCTTTCTTGTTTTTGCTACAACAGATGGCTCACTATTTAAATAAGCTACATGTACCTCATGATAAATACATTATAGTATGATAAAACAAACCGTTGTATAAGATGTGAGGGGGAGGTTGTTACTAACTGAAGGGAAACAGATCTTATGCATGGAAAAGTCCATCAATACAAGAATTAGAGAACAGTAACAGAAAATCCTTTAAACCTACTTTAAGGAAACATGGAGAAAATAAATAATAAGCAAATGGTAGAAGAAGGAAGGAAACAAGAATTTATTAAGTGACTACTATGTGCCAGGCATTGTGCTAAGGACTTTCTAAATGTTATGTCATTTGATCCTCATTAACCCTGGAAGGTAGGTGCTGTTGTTGTCCATGTGTTATCATTGAGGAAACTGAGGCAGACAAAGGTTAAGTGACTTGCCCAAGGTCACATAGCTCATGGCTCATAAGTCTAAATCTGGATTTAACCTCAAGTCTTCCTGACCCTCTGTCTAAAGCTCTATATACTGCATCACCAAGCTGCCTCTAAGTATAAAGGAAAGCTATTATAAATTCAGGGGAATACAATAAGGAGAACACTAGTAATGTTAATAAGTATAGACTGACTGGTCCATCATCTGTGTCCATCATCCTGTGCCTCATCTGTTTGGTTTATGAACATCTAGCATATAAGATCTAATGTATAAACTGTTCAGGTCAGAGATGAAATCTGAACACACAGGGCAGTATTTTCTCTGGACAAAACTAATAGACCTACATGGGAATCAAACTTATCATCAGTCTCCTTTTTGTGAACATGCCCAAAACAAACTGAGTTTTATGGAGAACTCACTCAGTATTGTCAATGGTGTAACCAAGTTGCTTCTTTTCTCTTCCTTGTCATTTGAACATTAGCCACCCTCTTCATCATATGAAAATATGTAGAATTCAATGAATTTCTAAAAATTCTTTGACTGGCTAGTAAATACAAGTAAAGTACTGAATTCTGAGGTCACTAAACTTGTCCTTTTTACTCACAAGTAGAAAAATGCATGTATTTTACTCCCTTTTGATGACAGTGTCCCCATCTGAAGAGCTCTGAATGTCAACTGTGCCATACAGTTCCTATGCCCCATTTCTTTTTGTTGAACAGAAATTTCAAAGCAAAGGTCACTCAAGCCCAACATGACCTCCTCTGTCCTTCTATAACACAAGAGAGCGGGTTCAAGCCCAGCTCTGACAATTACTAGCTGTAGCATGATATCAATCACTTGACCCCTCCGAACATCAATTTATTCATCATAAACGGTGGACAGTATATTTGAATTACCTACTTCATTGAGTTGTCTAGTGGAAAGTGTCTTGTAAACCAAAAAGAATATCTAAAGTGAAATATCTATTATTGTTACTACTTTGCTGCATAATAACAGCATGGAAACATTATGTATATCACTCATTTTCTAACCACCACAATTACTGTATGTTTTCTTGGAATTATATCAATATATATTTAGAAATAGAGTCTAAGTTCCATAGGGGCAAAGACTATGCCTTAACTAGTTTTGTATTCCCTTAAAGGACTCGCATATAGTAGAAACTTGGAAATTATTTGATTTTTATGTGTTTCTAAAGTTTTTCAAAATTCAGTGAATTCTTACCCTCAAAAAAACCAAACCACACCAAAAAAAAAAAAAAAAAAAAAGCTTGCAAGACATTTTCTATGGAAGAAAAACAGAGCTGGCATTGATGACTAATCAAGTCAAACATTTTTTTTTTTTTTTGCCTTAGATAGGATTGAAGTCTATTTCTTTTGATGACTGGGGTTGTTAAGAGAACCCTAGAGAAATAACTCTCCTTGGAAGAGTGTGGTCTCATTCAAGATTTAATAGAATAAACAGAATGCAGAATTTAGAGAGTCCATAGGGTATCCAAAACCAAGAGCCTAGGCAAAGTATAGCGAAGGACTTTATAGGAAGAGTACAAAGTTGGGAATGTAAAGAAGAAATGGACCAAGGAGAAAACACTACACAGTGAAATCATATACATTAGCAAGGTGAGAGGTTGTCTCATGTAACTTCTCCATTTAGAGACATTATCCTTTTATTAGGGGGTACAACATCTATTTATATAGGTAACATGCTAACCTGAAACCTTCTGCCAACTTTAGTGCATCATTATTTCAATGGGCGAAAGCAAGTAAGAATAATATTCTTCATCTTACATCTATCTATTCAAACATTCTGATTTGCTAATTGATTGAAAAAACAAAAAATAACAACCAACAAACCAAAACAAAACAACTCAACATCAAAAACCAAAATCTATGACACTATGGACCTAAACAAGCACTAATGTGGATTATAGAAGCAGTGGGAATTTAAGTCATGAAACATTACATTACAAGAGAAAGAAAAGCCTTTGCTTTGGAAATGACAATTTAATTTTTTTTTGACAACTAAAGGTTAATCAGGTATTCAAAAAGAGACCATTGCATCTAAATTCACAAGAAAAGGTCAAAATGTAGAACTCAGACTCTTATGCCTATGTGACCTTGGGCAAATCACTTAATTTCTATAGAATTCAATTTTTCATCTACTAAAAGGTGGAGGGGCTAGACCCAATGCCATTTAAAGATTCTTCCATCCCTAAATCTAAGATCTTATTGGGGTACTGTCCTCAACCTCCATTTACACTACAGGACTGGGTGGAAGAAGATGACTGGATATTTTTATTTTTAGGCTTCTAGGGGTAACCATGAGGTGTTGGGAGTGATTTTTTTTTAAGTGAGGCAATTGGGGTTAAGTGAGTTGCCCAGGGTCACACAGCTAGTAAGTGTTACGTGTCTGAGGCCGGATTTGAACTCAGGTCCTCCTGACTCCAGGGCCAGTGCTCTATCCGCTGTGCCACCTAGCTGCCCCGGAAGTGATTTTTTTAATGTTATAGCTCATAAGCTCCCATCAGTAATCTCCTTCATTTATTATTAGTTGATACTAATTAAGTAGCCAGACTTAATTAGCGTTTAGATGTATGCATTTACTAAGGTGATATATTAAGAGCAACTTGTATGAAAAAAAAATCACTCCAAACTAGGAGCATATTCTCCCACAAATACATACAAAGTCCTAAAGACAGTGGACTCAGGTTTAGAAAGCACATTGGGCAAAAATGTAGCTAGTAGCTTTTGGTTGCTGAAAGTGCATTTCTCTTCTTTTGGGGGTCCTTAGGAAGTTCCTCTAAGTCATTATGTATATTTCTTCTGGGTTCCTAGTAGAGTGCTAAATCCGTCATTCTTCAGGGCATTTCATTGGGCTTCAGCCTCCAATAAAGATACTGTCATCGACTGTTCTGGGGACACTACTAGGACAATGATAAGCCCCAAATTTGCTGACCTTTTGAAGGTCACAAAGTAATCTTTTCGTTGAGGGTTAGGGGACTTTTCCTCTCTCTGAAACATTTATCTCTTAGGGGTTTGGCTGGTATGGTACACTGGCCTAGTATTCAGATGCTAACTTACAAAGTGATTTGATATTTTAAAAATCCACAGGGTCTGACTGAGTCCCTTTAGACTATCCTACTAAACTTCCTGTGTAATATAATTTTATTTCGTCCAATGACTTTATCTCCTTCAAAAATTATTAAAGGCCCACTTTCATATTATTAATATGAATAAAATTAAATACTGTGTATATTATTATTAAATATTTTGCAAATATTTTCAGAATATCCTATGAATAATAATAGTCAATACTGCAAAATATACTATACAAAGTACAAAGATTTAATTGAAGGACAGCATTTCCTTTTCAATTTTTCATTCAGTTTAAAAATGGGGTTAACTATCAGCTCCTAAGAGTTAGTCACAAAGTTCATAACACTGTTCTAGATATAAGCTGGTTCATCCATGGATTCAAAAAAGAGGTCAATTTTAGTTTTATATGTTTGGCATAATTTTTATAACTGTTGTAATGAGAGCTTTTTTAGCTATTGGATTTTGGTAGTCCAATAAAAAAATAGCTCACTTTTACAATAATAACAGCTCATATTATCTTACTGCAACTTAAGTAGTAGAGGCATTATTGTCTCCAATTACAGGTGAAGAGACTATGATTCAGTGAAAGGATGGGAGGGGAAGTAAATGAATTGACAAAAGCTACAATTGTTTCCCATCAATGATTATAATCAATTGAATCAGAAGAAAAAATATTGACTATATAATACATACATATATATTAGAACTTTTGAACTTTGGAATATTCATGATTTCACTTACAGTAGGCACTTTTAACATTGATATAATCCTTATCTTCTCCATACTTGATCCTTCAATTAATCAATATGCATTTATTAAGCAGTTATTTTGTGATAAGCAACATGCTACCCATTGGGAGTCTACATGCTATCAAGGAAAAAAGCTTATACATTGAAATACATAAAATAAGATTATATTAAATATATACAAACTTAATACAAGAGAAGATTATCAGCAATCTGGACAGATAGTTGTTCCCTACAAGTTTCTTCAACCCCAGAATATCCCCCCACAAAAAAAGTACTATACATCATATACAGTTTAATTATAATGAATAAAACAGAACCACCACATAAAGTAAAAACTTAATGAATTAAAACTGGGCATTTTAATACTTCAAGTTCTAATTTAGCATCCCTATCTCCAAATGCCTATATAACCTGACAAACTAAACACCAAAAGAATCAATGAATATTAAGAATTCATACAAAGGGGGCAGCTAGGTGGCGCAGTGGATAGAGCACCAGCCCTGGAGTCAGGAGGACCTGAGTTCAAATCCGGACTCAGAAACTTAACACTTACTAGCTGTGTGACCATGGGCAAGTCACTTAACCCCAATTGCCTCACCGAAAAAAAAAAAAGAATTCATAGAAGCATGGAAAGATATACATGAAGTGATGAAGAATGAATTAAATAGGACCAGGTAAACAATATACATAATGACTATGACAATGGAAATGAAAAGAAACATAACAACAACAATAATACATAATCCTGAACAGACTATTATATTGGCCAAATCTGGAGGACTAGGACAATGAATCCCTGCATTCACCATGAGTCTTCACTAATTCATTGGTTAGATTTTTTAATCAGTCCTCTTTCTTTTTTCATTTTTGTTACAAGAAATAGCTTATTATAGAAAAGGAAAGAAGGGATATGTTTAGAAATAAATATCATATAAAAATAACAAATATAATTACATATAAATATAAGGTCATTTTTTAAGGGGACTGTCAGGTGGGAGTATAGGGGATAACAAGAAAGAGTTCATATAACAGATGATCATTAACCAAAGCAGGGATTTTAATAAATTTCTACTGAAGAAGGAGTGATTCCCAGGCATGAGAGAAAGTTGATGCAAATGTATAGAGACAGGTAAGGATATGTTTGCTTGTGGAGCAGACAGAAAGCCAATTTGGCACTGGGGCCAAAAATGGATTCCCTCAAAACAAACCTTATGTTGATGACTTGATATACACTACACTGGTCCTTGGATGACATGTAGTCAGTAATCTACTGGGTCTGCCATCAAAGTCTTTCTAGCTTGGTCATTCCTACCATAACCAGGTATGACTGCTTCTACCATAACAGAGTTATATCAATTTGTATAATCCTGGTTATACAAACTATATTTTGGAGAACCCAGGCTCACATCCTCCCCCAACCCCCTGCTGTACTGTGGCATTGGGGCAGTAATTTATTGGGAAATTATTTTAAGATGGTTCAATGGAAATAACTCTGACTTTGGAGTCAGAAAACCTAGATTCAAATCCTGCCTCTAATACTTACTGCCTTAGTGACCTTGGACAAATTACTTAACTTTAGCCTTGGTTCCTCTTATGTAAAATCAAAGGATTGGATTAAGTGGGCCTAAAGTCCATTCCCACACCTGATCTATGGAATATCTTTTTATTCATGCTGACTCCCAATATTGAAGCCCACTAACCCTCTCTAGGCTTTAAGGATGATCATAATAAACTCTTTACTGCCTTAACACAGAGCATGCTCCTGAAAAGAATCAATAACAATAACAAAAAACAATATTCCTTGTTATGGGGTTTGGACACAGGTCTGAAGTAATGTTCCTTGAGAAGACAGAAACACCTTGAAGCAAGAGAGATAAGCCTATTAGGCATGGATGCTGCCTGAGTGGTGCCAGGGGGACAGAGATGGCTGGAGAGATTGAAGCCACCTCTTGCCCAGCTTCTCCCTAATCACCACCAGTGGGGGACATTCCACCCTCGAGTGATCATCCCAATAAGGGAACTTTCCACAGTCAGTCCCATCTGTCCCTCCACCATCCCTTCTGGAAAAGCTATAGCCTTTCTTCTGCTCAAGGAGATAGGTATTTCAGAGAACCACATCTCTGGATCTATCTCTCCTTGAGACTGCTCTCAAGGTTTCCTTTCTCTAACACCTAAATAAAATACTATTTTATTCTATAAAGAGGAATTCCTAAGGACCCCACACCAACCAGATTCCCTGTGACACTCCTTTTCAAGGACATCTTAACTTTTTAAAAGGCAAAACCTTCCAAATAGCAGTGCTTTGTTAGAAAGAACCCTGATATATAAAGTCAGAAGAGTTCCAGTTCTGATTTTTATGTGTGTGACCATGGGTAAGTGCCTTAAATCTGACTTACCCTCAGTTTCTTCATCTAAAATAAGTGAATGGGGGAAGCTAGGTGGCACAGTGGATAAAGCACTGGCCCTGGATTCTGGAGGACCTGAGTTCAAATCCCACCTCAGACACTTGACACTTACAAGTTGTGTGACCCTGGGCAAGTCACTTAACCCCCATGCCCTGCAAAAAAAAAAAAAAAAGAAAGATAAAATAAGTAGATAATATTTATACTGATTATCTCACAAAGGAAAGTAATATGTTCATGGCTTTCCTGGCAAGGTCACCAGAATATTGTAAAGGGGTTGACTGTTCAGATGCAGATTACTCTGAAGTCCCTTACAACTCTGAAATTCATTGACTCTTTGATCAAATATAAATAGAAAGAACCTTAAAGTGAGAAACCATAGATGACATAAATGTCGTGAACAATTAGTTTTATAACATTGACATAAGCGTGCCACTTAAACTACTCCAATCTATCTGGATTTTTTTAAACTAGAAAGTATCTGTTTATTTAACTTCTTGAATGGGAATATTCCCTAGGGGAATCAGCCCCAGCTCTTTAAACCAAAAGCATCTATTCTATGGAGATTTAACCCTGAATTGCTAATAAACGGAATCATAAAGCTTTTGTGAGTATGAAAGTTCCATATAAATGCTAAATAGCAATAATCATCTTATTCACATTCCCAAAACATAGTTTATTTTTTCCATCTGCTAGCTAAAGCTCATATATATATATACACAAATAACTGAACTAACATCTCCATATGTGTGTATGCATGCATATGTATATATACAAACATACACACATATGTATATGTGTGTGCATGTACATGTGTGTACATATGCATACATACACACATATGGAGATGTTAGTTCAGTTATGTATTCCATTCCATTCATTCTTTTTTTTTTTTTTTTAGGGCAATGAGGGTTAAGTGACTTGCCCAGAGTCACACAGCTAGTAAGTGTTAAGTGTATGAGGCCGGATTTGAACTCAGGTACTCCTGACTCCAGGGCCGGTGCTTTATCCACTGCACCACCTAGCTGCCCCCCCCCATTCATTCTTTATTCTGTGAAACAATTGATGAGTGGAATCTGGAAGACATTTTTCAAAAAATAACTATCAACATTCTTATCATCAGACAGTTGGCCAACAGATCGCAGATTTGCTAGGCTAAAATTAATTAATTCATTCATTCATTCATTCATTAACTAATTAATAAACACACAATTCATGAAGCCACCCAATACAGCTTGGAGGGGATTTAGTCTGCATCTACTGAGGGAGTACCCACAGAGATATAATCACATCCTTGGAGTATTGAAGTATTAAGTAACTATCAATGTTAACAGCTGTCAGCCTTTTCCATTTCTAATCAGCTAGAAATGAGTCTTCCTCTTGGGAAAATAAATTTCATAGTTCCCCATCTTGGTTTCAGTTTTATAATTCTCAGGAAGAAAGAATAGAAATAATATTACCATTCTTTGAGGACTCAATGAGCAAAATAAAAGTTGACAACCAGAAAAAGCCCAGGACCCTTTGCTAATTGGCAGGGAGGCAGCTCCTCTCCAGGGCACCTAATGGATATGAGTACTTGTGCAATGAGCTATGCCCTTGCCATTACCTACACTCAACCCAAACTCCTTCTCATAGCCTAGCCTCAATTCTCAAAATGGTTTGGATTGAATTTTCAGACTGTATAGATTCACAAAATGTCAAAATAAGGAGGAATTTAAGAGATTATCCATTGCCTTCATTTAATAGATGGGAAACAAAGGACTAGAGAAGTAAAGATGCTTCCCTAGGGTCCCACATCTCACTTTGGGGTGGGCTCAGAGGTAGAACCCAGATCACTTGACTAGGAGACCAGTTTTCCTTCCATTGTACCACACTGGCAATATGGCATTTGTTTGTTCAATTACTTGAACCTCATGAGACATAGAACTAATGATGATGATATTATTATTGTACCACTAGCATTTGCTATGAATAAATGAATGACAAAACATTTATTAATTGATTACTATGTGCCAAGAACTAGGGATAAATATACAAAAGAGCAGATGACCCCCTGCCTTCAAGGAGTTTGCATTAAAATTGTGGTAGCAATGTATAAACATATATACTGTGTAATCAAAAATTTTTGGTTTTATGCCTGTCTCCTACAGAAAACACATCAGAGCAATTATTATTTCCATAATGTTTCCTACAGGAAAAAATTAGATCAGAGACAGACTGGAAAAACATAATACCAGTTTATCACAAGAATAAGCAAGCATGAATCATGTGGAGACTCCTTCCAAAGTAGGAGCTTGAGGACACCTTTTCGTGAAGGTATATAAACAGGGTATTATCTGTTTCATCAGCATGATGCAAATCAACTTAAAAGCAAACACTATGACATGAATGTATGAAATATGAATCAGTTTAACAATTTCAATATAACAAGAATTTATGAAATGCCAATCAGTTTGATAGTTTGACTTAAAGGAAACACTATGATAAGATTATATTATTCCAAAAAGGGGTTTGTCAAGGAATAGGATACCCAGATGCTTTTTACTGTACTGGGGAAAGAAATCAGTATATAGGGACTTATCTGAAAGCTATCTGGGTTCAGTTTGGAGTTCAGTTGGAGAGCATTTTGTTTTTATTAATCTACAGTTTTATAAAAACCTCTTGGATAATAAGGCAGCTCCATAAAATCTGGGTGATCCATACATTTCTCATAAAAATACATACATATACATATACATATATATATATATATATATATATATATATATATATATATATATGTGTGTGTGTGTGTGTGTGTGTAGCTAGATATAGATACTGACTTGGCGGTTGGAATATATCAAGGAATTAAGGGACTATTAAAGTTTAAACTGGTCAATTTGTGAGAATTGGAATGATGCCCCTGCTGGAGAGATACTATAGGGAAGCTCTGCCATGAGGAGAAGGCATGTGAGGACAAGCCATGTGACTTTAGTGTCTGGAAGCTGGCTGGCGTCTGGAACTTGGCATCTGTAGAGCCACCTGTTAGTTCTGTCAATCAGAGCTGCCAACCAGTTAGCTTGGAGCTGTGTGTGTGTGGACAGTCCTGTTTCCTGTTGAAGGGGAGGCTTCTGGGAGGAGGAAGGAAGTGTTGGGGTCGTTTTGGTTCCTGACCTTGGTTTGGAAAAGTCGATGATGGGGTCTCTTCGAAATAGATTTTTATCTATCTCTCTCTCCTTACCTACTTCTGATTG
The DNA here is from genome assembly GCF_019393635.1 of Dromiciops gliroides. Lineage (NCBI taxonomy): Eukaryota > Metazoa > Chordata > Mammalia > Microbiotheria > Microbiotheriidae > Dromiciops > Dromiciops gliroides. The sequence continues at coordinate 446,244,510 of NC_057862.1, forward strand.
CTTTTTAATAAATCATTAAAAGTATAAACTCTTGTTAAAGCTTCTAATTTGAGGCAACCCCTCATTAGATTTTAGACATCATAGCTAGAACTTTAGCCCCTTGCAAACTAGATATCAGGAGGGACACACTTAAGAAGAAGAAGAAGAAGAAGAAGAAGAAGAAGAAGAAGAAGAAGAAGAAGAAGAAGAAGAAGAAGAAGAAGAAGAAGAAGAAGAAGAAGACGACATAGCACAATATGGATTTTACATATATTTCCTATCAAAGTGGCTTACTAGGTGATCCCTCTATACAACTTTTTATCTCATAACTCTGCCATGTTTGTACCTCTTGTACCTTCACCTTATTAATTCTATAAATACAGTAAAAACACAGCTCAAGTGCTATCTTTGAAAAAAAACTTTTATAAATTCCCCTTACTTTTCTTTTCTTTTTTTGTGGGGCAATGGGGGTTAAGTGACTTGCCCAGGGTCACACAGCTAGTAAGTGTCAAGTTTCTGAGGCCTGATTTGAACTCAGGTCCTCCTGAATCCAGGGCCAGTGCTTTATCCACCGCACCACCTAGCTGCCCCTCACCTTATTTTTCAGTGCTTTCTGCCTCTTGAAATTATTTTGTATTTATTTTCTGAGTCCATGCTAGGGGTACTCCACACCCTGAATACAACTTCATCTCCCTGAGGGCAAAGACTTTGATGTTTTTTTGTCTTGGTATTCTCAGTACCTAGCACAGTATCTCATATGTAGTGTGCACTGAATGATTTTTTTGTGGTCTTGGATTGAATAGTCAAGATTCCTTAACTAAAGTCAGTCAAGGGAGTGACAATAAAGTTGGCTTGATTTTAGAACATGTATTGTAAAATAACAAACAAGATATGTTATGGAATGTTATGTTCCATAATGTTATGGAAAAATTATATGATGAATATCTGGTTTGACTGAAAAGTCTTTTTTCCCTCAAAACATATTGACTTTCTCCATTCCTACTAATGTACTACTGACAGCTAGAGAAAGTCAGATAATTGTGCTGACTAGATATACTACAAATTTATGTTATCTGATTTTAACTAGGTCTTCTTCAGCAAGGCAATCCTTTTATTCCAACTTGAAAATCTCATTCCCCACAGAAGCTATTGTAAAACTTTTCTTCTTTCTTCAAGACTCTCACGTCTCTTCTCTCCTCCTTCTTAGCTAAGGATTTCACCTCTTACTTTACAAGAGAGAGAGAGAGAGAGAGAGAGAGAGAGAGAGAGAGAGAGAGAGAGAGAGAGAGAGAGAGAGAGAGAGAGAGAGAGAGAGGAGAGAGAGGGAGGGAGGACTTTACTATGAGCTCCCTTTTCTCCCAATCTCTTCATTTCAAAACCTATTAACATCACCCCATATTCTCTAGTTTCCTACAATCTGTAATAATGAGGTAACCCTTCTTGCCAAGATCAAACCTTTGACATGAGACCTTTGATTTTATTCCCTTCCATATTCTCCAAGATGTTGCCCTTTCAGTCATTTCCTCTCTCATAAATTTTCCCTTTCCCCATCTGCTTTTTCTTTCTCCACTGCCTTCAGATATGCTTAAGGTTCACCTGTCTTTTAAAACCTTCACTAGATTCTACCATCCCCTCAAGCTATCATCAAATATCTCCCTTCTCTTTCTCAGCCAAACTCCTGGGAGAGGGGGAAAGGGGGAGGAAGTTCTTATCTTTACTTCCTCTCCCCATATTCCCTCCTCACTTCTTTATCATGTGGATTCCAACACTATGACTCAGCTGAAACTTATCTCTGCAAAGTTACCAACATTTAATTTTTTTTCAATGGCCTTTGCTCAGTCTTCACCTTTCTTCATTTCTCTGCTGTATGTGACACTGTTGACCAGCATCTTCACTTGGATACTCTCTCTTCTTTGGGTTTTCATGACACTACTCAATCCTGGTTCTCTTCCTTTCCACTTTCCTATTCCTTCTCCAATTCCTATGCTGTCTCATGCAATGATGGCTTTTAACAGTAGATGTTCCCCCAAAGCCATACTTTGGACTCTCTTTTCTTCATTCTATACATTCTTCCACTTGGTGACCTCTTTAGCTTTCATAAGTGTAATTATCATCTCAATTCAAATGACTTCTACCACTGCATGTCCAACTTTAGTCTCTCCTTTACATTTCAGCCCTACCTTACCAAATAGCTATTGAACATTCCATAGTGGATGTTGTAGAGACATCTCAAACTCAACATATCCAAAATAAACCCCATTGTCTTTCCCCCAAAACTCACCCATTGGCCAATCCTCACTATGTCTATCAAAAGATCCTCATTTTCCAGGATTCCCACATTATAACTCCAGTAGTATTCAAATCTCCTCACTCTTCCCCTCCCCCTTCATGAACAACAAATTGTCAAATCTTGTAGTTTTACCTTTATAATATTGCTTGCATGAGATTAATTTTTTTTCCTTCTCAAAGAGCAACCAGCCTCCTTCAAGTCCTTATCACCTCTCACCTAGATAATTGAAACAACCTCCTATCTGGTCTCCCCAGTTCATGTCTTCTTTGCCCACTCCAAACCATTCTCCATACAGCTGTCAACATAATTTTCATTAAGCACAGATTTGTCTCTACTTACCTTTCACTGACAGAATCACCGAATTTGAGAAATGGAAGAGACCTCAGTGACCACCTAGCCTAAGCCATACATGAAAGCTTATACTTATACTCAATAAACTCCCATGGCTCCCTGTTGCATCTAGGATCAACTGTAAACTGCTCCAGAGCCTCTGAAAGCTGATCCCAGCCTATCTTTCCAGCCTTATTATATATTACTTACTTTCCTTCATATGAAGACCTAGTCAAATTATCTTTCTCTATGTTCCTCACACATGGAATTTCATTATCATTTTTACATCTTTGTATAGTACATTCCTTATTTGAAGAATTACATTGTACATTTACTTCCTCATTATAAAATTTTTTGTATTTTTAAGACATCTCAAAACCATCTTCTACATGAAGCCTTCCCTGATCAATTCAGATACTAAAACCTTCTCAACTTAAATTCCTTGTATTTAGAAATCTTGTATTTATCATCTTTAGTTATTCTGTATATATTTGTGGGCAGCTAGATGGCACATTGGATAGAATATTGGGCTTGAAATCAGGAATGCTAAGCTTTGTGAGTTCAAATCCAGAATCAGACACTTACTAGCTATGTGACCCTTGGCAAATCACTTAACCCTGTTTGTCTCAGTTTCATCATCTATAAAATGAGCTGGAGAAGGAAATGGCAAACTGTTCCAGTATCTTTGTCAAGGAAAACCCCAAATGTGGTCACAAAGAATCACACATGACTGAAACTAAACTACAACAATATATTTATCCATGTACATGTACATTTATCCATGTAAATTCAACAGAATGGAATCTCCTTAAGAATTGAGATTTTTAATTTTTTTTCTATTTGGATCCCTAGCACAAAATATAGTACTTGACACATAAAAGGTACTTCTTAAATCCTTCTCCACCCCTTGAATTCTAGGATCCCACATCACTGGCCTTCTTGCTATTTCCTTCCTTCTTTCTTTCTTTCTTTCTTTCTTTCTTTCTTTCTTTCTTTCTTTCTTTCTTTCTTTCTTTCTTTTAGTGAGGCAATTTGGGGTTAAGTGACTTGCCCAGGGTCACACAGCTAGTAAGTGTCAAGTGTCTGAGGCCGGATTTGAACTCAGGTACTCCTGACTCCAGGGCCGGTGCTCTATCCACTGCGCCACCTAGCTGCCCTCATTGCTATTTCTTGAACATTGTATTCTATATCCCAACTCTTTGCTTTCCGTCCAACTGTCTTCTATACCTGGATAGCTCTCCTTTCTCAGCTTTGCTTGCTGTCTTTCCTGACCTCCTTCAAGAATAAATTCAAACTCCAGAAACAAGAGATAGAAAAAGAAACTCCATTTAAAATAACTGTGGCCAATATAAAATACTTGGGAGTCTACCTACCAGAACTATAAAACATTTTTGACACAAATAAAGTCAGATCTAAACAATTGGAAAAATATTAATTGCTTATGGGTAGACTGAGCCAATATAATAAAAATGCCAATCCTACCTAATTTAATTTATTTAGTGCTATACCAAACTATCAAAAATTATTTTATAGATCTAGAAAAAAATAGTTATCAAATTAATCTGAAAAAAAGCTCAAGGATGTCACAGAAATCAATGAAAAAAATACAAAAGAAGGTGGTCTAGCAGCATCAGATCTCAAACTGTATTATAAAACAGTAATTATCAAAACAATTGTATTGGCTAAGAGCTAGATCAGTACAATAGAATAGGTAGAAATTATGCTACAGTAATCTAATATATGATAAGCCCAAAGATCCAAGCTTTTAGAACAAAAACTCAGTATTTGACAAAAACTGCTGGAAAAACTAAAAAACAGTATGGCAGAAACTAGGTATAGACCAACATCTCACAGCATATACTAAAATAAGGTCAAAATGGTTACATGGTTTAAACAAAAAGGGATGATACCATAAGCAAATTAAGAAGCATGGAATCATTTTTCTGTCAGATTTATGGGCAGAGGAAGAATTTAGGACCAAAGTAGGTATAGAGAGCAAAACAAAATGTAAGATAGATAATTTTGATTATATAAAATTCAAAAGTTTTTGCACAAACAAAACTAATGTAACCAAGATTACAAGGGAAGCAGAAAACTGGGAAAGAATTTTTGAAACAAGTATCTCTGATACAGGCCTTATTTCTCAGTTATATAGAGAACTGAGTCAAATTTATAAAAATACAAGTCATTCCCTAATTGATAAATGATCAAAGGATATAAAAGGCAGTTTTCAGACAAATAAATCAAAGCTATCTATAACCATATGAAAAAAATGCTCTAGATCACTATTTATCAGAGAAATACAAATTAAAACAACTTTAAGGTATCACCTCACACCTATCAGAATGGCAAATATAGCAAAAAAGGAAAATATTGGATGTTGGAGGGGATGTGGGTGTAAGACAAAACATGGGAAAGCTGGGATACTAATTCATTGTTGGTGGACTTGTGAAAAGATCCAACCATTCTGGAGAGCAATTTGGAACTATGCCCAAAAGGCTATACAGCCCTTTGATCCAGCAATACCACTGCTACATTTATATCCCAAAGCCAGCGCCAAAAAGAGAAAAAGACCTATTTATATAAAAATATTTGTAGCAGCTCTTTTTGTGGTGGCTAAGAATTAGAAATCAAAGGAATGCCTATCAGTTGGGGAATAGCTAAAAAACTGTGTTTTGTGATTATAATGGAATATTATTTTGCTATAAGAAATGACAAGCAAAATGATTTCATAAAGGCCTGGAAAGAATTGTATAAACTGATGTATAGGGAAGTGAGCAGAACCAAGAGAACATTGTGCCCCAAGACAGCAACATTGTTGGATAAATTGTGAATGACTTAACTATTCTCAAAAATGCAACAATCCAAGACAATCCTTAAGGACAAACATACTATCCTCCTCAAAAGAAAGAACTGATATTGATGGAACACAGACTGAAGCATGCTATTTTTCATTTTCTGTCATTTTTTTCTTTTATTCATGTTTTCTTGTACAAAATAACTAATATGGTAATCTTTTACACAATTGCACATGTATAACCCATATCTGATTGCTTACCACCTCAGAGAGGGGTAAAGGGAGAGAGGGAAGCAAGAAAGGAGGGGGGAAATTTGGAACTCAAAACTATAAATATAATTTTTTTTAAAGAGTCAATTCAAATCCCACCTTTTTCAGGAGGTCTTTCTCAGTTCTATGTATATCCCTCCCTTTTTCCCTCTGCATCTTCCTCCCATTTACACCATAACTATCTTATATCTAAATAGTTATTTGTACATTGTCTTTGTTACAATGAGAGTTTCTTGAGGGAAAGGATCATATGTTTGCCTTCATTATATCCCTAGAAGCACAGTGTATGTCACATAGTAAGTGCTTAGTAAATGATTAAACTTGGTCAACTCACCTCCTTTCTCTTAACTTCAGTCCTTTCACTTTTTCAGAGTCAAGTCATTTCCTTTCTTTGGACCTCAGTTTACTTTTCTGTACAATAAAAGGATTTGACTAGGTAATCTCCAAGGTATTTTTAGCTCATGATCCCACAGTAGGAAGTGCAAAGATACTCAATAACCAAAAAGTGGTTGTTGACTGAATGATTCTCTTTCAGAAGGCAAACAAAGAACTGTGAACAAATGACCATTGCTTATTTTTAGGCTTGGAAGTATGTCCTGGGATGATATTTTTTTCTAAGGGGTGGGGTAACATGCTTAAAAACAAAGTGTCCATTAGGAAGTTCTATATAGCAGCAGTAACCCAGTTTGAGCACATGTTATAGCTACAGAAATATCAAGGACATTCATAGTACTCTGCTTGCTGCAGAATTATTTTATTATAAAGGGACACTTGAACTAAATGTGTCTGAGAGAAGTACCTAGTCAAGAAAGATAAGTACCCTTTAGTTAGATTTCTTTATTACTGGGCTGCAATATATAAAGAGTTGCCAAGACTGTCATTAAAAACTCTAGTTTTTAGTGGGTTAGAAGCTGGATATGGAAATTGGCTTCATGCAGATTGCAACTTGTTACTAATTTCTCTTAGCTGGGAATAACATTTTTCCTTGTTTTTAATGGAATCTTAAAAATAAAGGCTCTTTGACATAAAGATATCATGTTTCCATATCTTAGCATGTTCCTTTATTTCAGTGCAGTGAATCCTTTACCATCTCCTCACCATCACATAAGGAATATCAAGAATTATCTGATCTTCAGTTAATTTTTTTAACAATAACTGTAGATATGTCCTCAATGCTTACATTGCCTAAAAGGCCCTTAAGAAATCCCAGAATCTGCACTGCATTCCTGGCCAACAACGTTCAAAATTTCAACAGTTGGAATGCTCAAGACTTGAGGAAATGCTTTTGGAATGTGGAATGTATATATGAAGGAATGTGCCATACTCTATAAATGTACATACTTCCTCTACCACTACATAATACAATACATTCATGCTTCCTCACCTTTGTGATCTTTATTCTTACCTGTCCACAAAATCCTCCATATATATCTAGGTGTGTAGAGTAAGGGAGCAGAAGTCAGGAAGACCTAAGTGTAAAATATACTTTAGACGCATTAGTGTGAAACCCTGGGCAAGTCAGTCACCCTCTGCCAGCCTTAGTTTCCTCATATATAAAATGTGTATTAAAGGCATCTTCCTCACAGGGTTGTTTTGAGGAACAAATGAGATAAATTTGGTAAAGCACTTTGTAAACCTTGACACGCTAGAGACATGATAGCTAACATCATCAACATTATTATCATCATCCAATGTACCGGAGAACTTCTCTGGTTCTTTCAGTGTTTTGTGGGTTACAAAGTAGTACTCAGACTGGTCCTCTTGTTTTTTGTAATTCTCATTATATTACCAGCCTGTTTCCTATTCTAAATATCCATATAGACTATGGATATATGGAGTCTATGCTTATAAATAATGTAAAATTAGGCATTCTTCAATATCCAGACAGACCACAAAAGATAAGAGATATGAAACAATAAAAAATGAACAAAGACAAAATATGGAAAAGATGGGATCTCTGTCATTTGGGGAAAAGAGGCATGAGTTGAATATTATGCTTTGCTAGCCATAAAATGTCAGGATTTAGGGATGTTGTGGTAATAGCAATCAGAAAAATTCAGGTGCTGTTAAGCATTAGGTGAAGAAGAAAGGTTCCTTTGCCTGATGCTCTTCTTACTGTGGGATAATGACTAGATGAGGCCTTAGATATCATCTAGTTCAATACTCTTATTCTACAGATATGGAAACCACAAAGGCAGTAAAAAAAGTCAGGATTCAGACTCAGGTCTTCACTCCAAATTCAAGACTTTTTCTTCTAAAACCAATTAATATAGGGAGCAGTTGAGTGTGCTAGCTTTACTCTGTGCAGATTTAGGGCTGCTAGGGAACCAGAAGAAGACTTGGAGTTCAGAAGACAGGGATTCATGTTCTATCTCTAAGAGATATTAACTATATGACCACAGATAAATCATTTAACTCCTCCTCCAAGTCCAGATAAATCTCTAAAACGTAACTAAAGATGAGGAATATCTGCATTATTGGAAAGAGTTTCCATACTAGGACATTCAATTACTAATGACATCACAAATCCAGATTAAAAAAAAACAAACAAGCAAACAATAAGCCAAAAGACCAAAGTAAAATTTTACACTTGAATTATTATTTTAATTTTTTTCAATAAAAATATAGAAGGAGGAGTGGAGTAAAGGGCAGCAGTTCATTTGAAAAGAGAAGAGAGTTGTTTTTAGTGGACTGAAAGGTCAGTGTGAGTCAACAATTCAGTATGGAACTAACTCCATTAAAAGAGGTAAACTTCCAGGAATAACAGGCTAATAGATCTGTTGTACTCTGCCCTAGTCAGAGCAATCCTGGAGTGTTGTGTCCAGTGCAGGGGACCACATTTTAAGAAATCATTGATAAGAAGGAAAATATCCAGAGGAGGATGATCACTATGGTAAAGATCCCCAAGTTCTCAAAACAATGGTAAGTTAAAGGAATCATTGATGATTAATCTAGAGAAGAAAAGACTTGGAAATAAAGGAGATATGGTTGCTATTTTCAAGTATTTAAAGGGCTACTACTTATTCTTCTGGGTTTTGAAGGTAGAACAAGAGCAAGTGAAAGGAACTTGCAAAGAGGGGGAAACATAGGCTTAATATAATGAAAACTTCCTAACCATTAAAATTATGCAAATATGGATTGTGATATCTCAGGAGACCTTGGGTTGCTAGTCACAGGATAGTCAAGCCAAGGTGAGAAAAGAACTTGTCAGGGATATTGCAAAGGTGATTCATTTATTGATGTATTGGTAGAGGGGATCATGTGGAAGTACATGGCAGTTGAGATGCCTTTTCATTCAGAAATTCTATGATATGTCAGATCTACGTTGTCATTCATTCATTTCAGTTGTATCTAACTCTTGGTGACCCCATTTGGCATTTTCTTGGCAATGATACTGGAGTTGTTTGCCATTTCCTTCTCTAACTCATTTTATAGATGCTAAAACAGGATTAAGTGACTTGCCCAGAGTCACACAGCTAATAAGTGTTTGAGGACAGATTTGAACTCATGAAAATGAGTCTTCCTGACTCTAGGACAGCATTCTATCCACTGCACCACCCAGCTGCCCTGTAGGCTAAGCATTGTAGAGACAGACAGATCCAAAACAGTTTCATAACAATTTGGTGGAATGAATAGTTAAAGAACACTACACTTCTTACTACTTGCAAAGTCCTCCTCTTTCCCAGTGGTTTCTATTCACTCTTGTCCCATTACTAAACATGGTCTTCAAAAATACTCTGCACTCAAAACTACTCTCTATAAAGCAACATAAAATTTCTGTCCTGTGATTTACTTTCAGTCTTACTGGCCACACCTTCCTTTTTCTTTCCAGTGTTAAAAAGGACTGAATGCTCTATCCTTTTTATTATGAAATAGCACCACAGTCTGGAGAATTGCTTCTATATTTTTTTAAAGCTGAGTGGTTCCAAGTGTAATGACCATGTGCACTAATGAGGTTCATTTTGGTCCTCTTTCCTGTTTGTTTATGTGACTGAATATGAATTAGGCCACTCTTGATTATTGTGAATGTCAGAGTTCTTGCTTGTTTGCCTATAACACTGTTCAGACTTGCTCGTACTTGGTGCACTATTCTGATAATGAACTGATAATTACTTTATGCCAGTTATAAGAGAATGAAGTCCCATAAGCACTCTATGAAACAATTGTGAAAACTGTTATAGTTCTTAGAGAAATGGCAAAATTTCCCCTATTGAATACAATAATTCATAAATATTTAGTAAATATCTATAATACGCAATATCCTTTGGTTATATAAAGAAGTTTGAGACGTGATCCTTGCCTTCAAAAACCTACTAATCTGGTTGTAAAGCTTAAACACAAATATTTTATTTAAAGCAACCTAATAATATGAAGGATCAAATGATATCATTTAACTTTTTAAGAAGTATTAACTTACTATTTTATGTAATGTATTATGCTAGATACTGGAGATACAACCATAAGAATAAAAAAGTCAAGGAAATGCTGGATGAGACAGGAGAGTGCAAAATCAAGAGTACAAGGAAACATGTTTTCCTTATTGAAAAGGATCCCTTATTTATCAGAGGCTAGAATAAATAAGAAGAAAAGGTGTGCTATCAAAGAGCTTTGATCTATAGGGCAAATGAGAAAAGGGAGATCACATTGAAGGACCTCTGTTTACTTGGCAACGTATAAACCAATGTCCTCTGCTGACAAGTTATGAGGAGGTAATGATGTGGGGAGCTTAAGAAAAGAAGCAAAGGGTTGGAACAGCTTCATTGTAGAATAGGGAATTAAAGGCAGAAGAAAACTGAGGAGATAGAAGGATTCTGAAAGTTGAAGACAGCCATACTATCCATGAGGAAGATTTGGTTAAAACACTTCTTTCCAACTAGCTTGTTGGTGTGTCTGAATTTCATGAGGATTCTAGGTACCCTTGTCTTTTGTTCCCCTCCTTTACCCATCCAAACCTTCTTCTCAGATCTCACCTCCTCTATGAGACCTTCCATGATAACCCCAAACTAAAATGCCCTCACTCTCCTGTGGTCTCTTGCAGCATTTATTCTCTTTACCACCATTCTCTTGTCAATTAATAATGCATTGCCTTCTATTATTACCATGAACTATTTGAAATCTCTTAATTTTTTTGTTTGTATAGATTTTTCTGCACACAAATAGTATGTTCCTTTAGACATGTCTTGCTTCCATCCATTTGTCAAAATACCAATAGGTGTCTTACCTGGCCTATATCATAAATTAGGTGTTCAACCAAAGTTTGTTGGTGTTAAAACTACTAACTCTTAATATCCATTGTTTTCTTCAAAATGCTGCTAAAGCTTTCCCCAATTGATAAATGATCAAAGGATATGAACAGGTAATTTTCAGAAGAAGAATTCAAAGCTATCAATAGTCACATGGGGAAAATGCTCTAAACCACTGATAATTCAAGAAATACAAATTAAAACAACTGAGATACCACTTCACACCCATCAGGTCAATTAACATCATGGAAAAAGAAAAAAAGATGAATGCTGGAGGAAACATAGAAAAATAGGTACATTAATTTACTGTTAGTGAAGTTGTGAATTGTCCTACCATTCTGGAAAACTGAAATAATGAGCAGGATGAGTTAAAAAAAAACACAGGAAGGTATAAACTGATGCAAAGTAGAGTGAGCAGAATCAGGAGAACATTGTATGGTGGCAGCTAGGTGGTGCAGTGGATAAAGAACCAGCCCTGGATTCAAGAGGACCTGAGTTCCAATTCAGCATCAGACACTTGACCCTTACTAGCTGTGTGACCATGGGCAAGTCACTTAACCCTCATTGCCCTGCAAAGAGAAACAGAAAGAGAGAGAGAAAGAGAGACATAGTACACAGCAACAGCAATCTATTATGAAGATAACTAATTGTCAAAGGCTTCGCTCCTCTCATCAATACAAGGAAGGATCCATGAGATTTCCAAAGGACTCGTGATGGAAAATACTGTCCACTTCAAGAAAACCAGTTGATGAACTCGGTGCAGAATGAAGGATATTATCTTTCATTTTCTTTTCTTTTTTTACAACATGGTTAATGTCAAAATGTCTTACATGACATCATATGTGTGTGTGTGTGTGTGTGTGTGTATAGTATCTTCTTTCTTACCTCCTCAGTGGATGGGGGTAGGGATGGAGAAAGGGAGAGAAATTGGAACTGAAAATATATTTTTTTAATTAACAAAATGTTGCTCAAATACCACCTTTACATGAAGCCTTCTTTGATTCTCCTCAGTTGTTAGTTTCCTCTCCTTATATATTTACTCTATATTTATCATTTTGTATACTATTTGTGTGCATGATATCTCCCTTGATATAATGTAAGTTTCTTGAGAAAAGGAAATGTTTCTTTTCTTTTTGAACCTTTAAACACAGTCCCTGGGACACAGTAGGTACTGATGTTTATTGATTAATTGATAGACATAGATTCCACAGGTAGTAGAAATGAAAGACAGAGAAAAAGAGAGTAAGAATATGTGGTCTGGGAGAGAGGTAGCTATAATTGGTATACCAGGGTTGACCTCTATTTCATCCTCAGCATTCATTCGTTGGGGGTACATATCCAACACAATGGATAGAGTGCCAGGTCTGGAGTCAAGAAGACCGGAGTTCAAATCCAGCTTCAAATAGTTACTAGCTCGGTCACCCTGAGCAAGTTACTTAACACTGGCTCAATTTCTTTATCTGTAAAAATAAGCTGGAGAAAGAACTGGTAAACCACTATAGTATCTTTGCCAAGAAAACCCCAAATGGTGTCACGAAGACTCAGAAATGAGTAAAATTACAATACTGATTGATTGAAAATATTTCTTAGTTTGAAATAACCATAATGTCCTGAATAGTTTTATCTAAAATCTTAAATATTTGTACTCAAATTAACATTGGCAGACTAGATCACTGATAAATAGTAACTCCTTTCTAAGGAAGAGAAGTAGCATGAAATATCTGTGCGATGGGCTTGCTATCCAAAGACCATACTTTGTTTTTTTGTTGTATTTTTGCTTCAGACCCTTAATACTGACTAGCTATATTACCATAGAGAAGTAATTTAATGTACCAGTGCCTCAATTTCCTTATCTGTAAAATAAAGATAATGATGTTTGGGCTGCCAATCTTATACTGCCATTACAAGGAGAATGCTGTGCAAAGTTCAATGCGCTATATAAATATGAGTTATCATTAAATGAACCCCTAGAAGGAATAGGCTAACTTTTTTTATTTTTTAGTGAGGCAATTGGGGTTAAGTGACTTGCCCAGGGTCACACAGCTAGTAAGTGTTAAGTGTCTGAAGCCGGATTTGAACTCAGGTACTCCTGACTCCAGGGCCAGTGCTCTATCCACTGCGCCACCTAGCTGCCCCGCTAACTTTCTTTTAACTGAGTATTTTTTCCCATTTAAAAGTGCCTATCTCAAAGGTGGAAGAGAAGAAAAAAACCTACAAAAGGCATGTGCTCAGAATGGTAGGTAACAGCAGCTCTTTGATAACTCAATCAGAAATGAAAGGGTCACTGCCATGGCTAATGTAATATTAAATTGAAACTCTACTTATAGAACTGGTTTGCTTAACAGCTAATTGACAAGGCACTGATGTGAATTCAAACTGACTTCCAGAAGCAGGACCTTCTTCACATTCAAAAAGAAGAAAACTCTTAAGAAATACTGGAAATTATAATCACTGGGATTCAGACCTGAAGGACATACCCCTGCTTCTCTTCTATACTTATATTATGTGTCACATTGTTCAAATACCAAATGTACATTTGCCTAAAATGTACATCTATTTTATGGAAAACTCACAGAAGGCAAGCACTCACATAGAGGTCAGAAGACACAATACAAGGACACGCTCAAAGTCTCTCTGAAAAATTTTGGAATCGATTGCATGACATGGGATACAGTGGCACAGGACTGCCCAGCATGGCATGCCCACATCAAAGAAAACCCTGTGTTCTATGAGCAAAGCAGAATTTCAGTAGCTCAAAAGAAATTTGATGTATGCAAATTTAGAGCCATCTCCAATCAAAATGTTCAGGTGGACTATTTGTGCCTGACCTTTGGTGGAGCCTTGTGACCTCACACAGTCAGATACACTGTCCATTGACTCCAACATAGTGATTTCATTTTGATCCTTTTTTTAAGAATAAAGGACAATTGGGGAAGGTAGGTGATGCAGTGGCTAAAGCACCAGCCCTGGATTCAGGAGTACCTGAGTTCAAATCCAGCCTCAGACACTTTACACTTACTAGCTGTTGTGACCCTGGGCAAGTCACTTAACCCCCATGGCCCCGAAAAAAAAAAGGAATGAAGGACAACAACCAACCAACCTTGAACCCTAAAACTTGAATGAATAGACAGGGTTTATAGCTTAATGTATTAATCTGTTAAGTAGGCACTTTGCTGCTTTACAATTATCATCTCACTTGATCCTCACAACAATCCTAGGATATATTTACTATTATTATTTTCATTTTACAGATGAGGAAGCTGAGGCAAACAGATATTAAGTGACTTTTCCAGGGTCACACAGCTAGTAAATGTCTGAGTTCTGATTTAAACTTATTTTTTTTCCTGACTTCAGGTGCAGCTCTCTATTTACTCTGTCACCTAGCTGCCTCTTATTTTAAATAAAACACTTTAATCCAAAGAAAAGAACCAAGAAGATGCTGCCCACCAATTCCCTTGTAAAATTGGGTCTCCACAAACATAAAACACTGCATATGGCATTAGACTTTTTTTGACATGTCGATTTGTTTTATTGAATTAGGAGGGGGGTTCAGGAGTATAGGAGGAAATATAGGTGATATAAAAACAAAAGATATCAATAAATATTTAAAAGGGAGTGGTGTTAAAATAACACCTCAAATTAAATGCTGCAATGGCTAAACTCAGAAAAACATCAGTGTAAAGCAATTTTCCAGCCCAAGACAGCTTAGGAAAAGTTTGTCTCACCAGGGTGGTAGTAGAGCCTAGAGTCCCATGGCAAGGCAGCAGCAGGCCTTGAAAGTGGCTGCAACATCAGCAGCTTTGGGAACTCTCAGTCCACATGTGGTAAGGGGGTCAGATAACTAATCAGAAGGAGATTACAGGGTATCCTTTGTGGATACTTGATGCAGGAGCCTGTTGCATTGTTTATACACACTTCTGAATCACAGTCCCAGAGTGAAGAAAAATGCTTGGTGCCACAGGGGAGAAGGGACCCTAGTCAAAGGTCCATGGTAGAGAAGAATGTTTGTGGTTGTTCGCAAAGAACTGGGGTCCCTGGTCTCAGGTCCAAGACAGAAAGAAGCACTAGCACTTGTGACTAGTGGAATGATAATGAAAGAGGACTTTCAAGTATTCCTGACCAAAGTTGAATAGAAAATTTTGATTTTCAAATACAAGACTCAAGAGAGGCATACAAAGGTAAACAGGAAAGAAAACTCATAAGGGATTCAATAAGATAAAATGGTTTACATTACTATATGGTATGGTACATTACTATATGATACTTGTAATTCCTAAGAACTTATCATTATTAGGGTAGTTAGAAGGAATATACATAGACAGAGAGCATAAGTGAGTTGACTATGATGCAATCATTTCCAAGAAATAAAATTAAGGAGTGAGAATGAGGGATGCACTGGAACAATGGGGAAGGAATAAGTAGAATGGGCTAAATTTTCTCAAAAGGTGAAATAAAGAGCTTTTACAGAGGAGAGGAAGATGGAGGGTGGTCAGCAACACTTGAAACTTGCTATCATCAGAATTGGTTCAAAGAGGGGAATAACATACCCACTCAATTGGGTATAGAAATCTATCTTACCCTACAGATAAGTAGGAGGGGAAGGGGATAAGAGAAAGGAAGAGAGCTATCGATAGAAAGACAGGCCAATTAAGGGAAACAGTGGTCAGAAGTAAAACAGACGTTTGAGAAAGAACAGGTTAAAGGGGAGGGGGGAAGGCTAAACAGAAGGGAAATATCAGTAATCATAACTATGAATGTAAATGGGTTAAACTCACCCATAAACCACAAGCTGATAGCAGAATTGATTAGAAACCAGAACCCAACAATATAATGTTTACCCCAAAACACGCTTAAAACAAAGACACAGTGAACAGAACCAGGAGAACATTGTACACAGTGACAGCAATATTGTTCTATGAAGAACACTTAACTATTCTCAGCAATACAATGATTCAAGACAATCCCAAAACACTAATGATGAAGCATACTATCTGCCTCCAGAGAAAACTGATAATGATTGAACACAGACTGAAGAATACTGATTTCACTGTCTTCCTTTCATTTTTTCTCTTATTTGAGTTTTCTTATACAAAATTACTAATATGGTAATGTTTTATATTTACATACGTATAACCTCTGGAAGGGAGAGTGAAGGGAAGGAAGAAGGGATAGAATTTGGAGCTCAAAATATTAAATTAAAATGTTGATTAATGGGGTTTTGTTTAGAAAATAAGGGGCTAGGGGCAGCTAGGTGGCATAGTGGATAAAGCACCAGCCCTGGATTCAGGAGGACCTGAGTTCAAATCTGGCCTCAGACAATTTGACACTTTCTAGCTGTGTGACCTTGGGGAAGTCACTTAACCTTCATTGCTGTGCCCCCCCCCAAAAAAAAAGAAAAAAAAAGAAAAGAAGGGTCTAAAACAGAATCTATTATGCTTAAGATAGGTTTTTCAAAAGGAAGGTATAGAAATTATGTTCTCAGACAAGCAAAAGCAAAAATAGACCTAAATAAAAGGAATAAACAGGGAAATTACATTTTGCTAAAAAAATACTATAGACAATAAAATAAAATTTCAATAATAAATATATATGTACCAAATGACACAACATCCAAATTCTTAAAGGAAAAGTTAAGTGAGTTGCAGGAGGAAATATAAAATAAGGCTATAATAGGGGGGACTTCAACTTTTCCCTCTCAAAACTAGATAAATCTAGCCAAAAAATAAACCTGAAATAATTTAAGGAGAAGAATAGAATTTTAGAAGAGTTAGATATGGTAAACTTTTAGAGAAAGTTGAATGGGAATAGAAAGAAGTAAACTTTTTTTTTCAACTGTACCTGGGACCTTCATAAAAATTAACCATGTATATCAAGATAAGGTCAAAATGGACACAAAATTTAGATATCAAGGGTAAGCCAATTAAGGGAGCTTATTACCTCTCAGGTCTATTGAGAAGGGAAGAATTTAAGACCAAACAAGAGATAGAGAGCACTACAAGATGGTAAATTAATAACTTTGATTACATTAAATTAAAAAGGTTTTGCACAAACAAAACCAATGCAGCCAAAATTGCAACAAAAGAAGGAAAATGGAGGAGGGATTATAGTGAATTTCTCTGATAAAGGTCTCATTTATCAAATACATAGAGTACTGAGTCAAATTTATAAGAATATGAATCAAATGTGGTCAAAGGATATGAATAGGCAGTTTTCAGAAGAAGAAATCAAAACTACCTATTGTCATGTAAAGCATGTTCTAAATTACTATTGATGAGAGAAATGCAAATTAAAACAATTCCGATGTAAGACCTCACATATCAAATTGGGATATTAATGAAGTGCTGGTGGAGTTATGAACTTATCCAATCATTCTGGAGAGCAATTTGGAACTATGCCCCAAAGGCTATAAAACTGTGAGTATCCTTTGACACAGCAAAACCACTACTAGGTCTATATCCCAAAGAGAACAAAGAAAAAAAAAGGATCTATACATACAAAAATATCTATAGTAACTCTTTTTGTGATGACAAAGAATTGGTAATTGAGGGGATGCCCTTCATGAACTAAACAAGTTATGGTATGCAATTGGAATATAATAGCACGATTGTACTATAAGAAATGCCAAGCAGGATGCTTTCAGAAAAAACTGGACTTACATGAGTTGATACAAACTGAAGTGAGCAGAACCAACAGAACAGTGTACATAGTAACAGAAGTATACAATGATCAACTGTCAGGTATTCTCAGCAACAAAATAATCTACCACAATTCTGAAGTACATATGATGAAAAATATTATCCACCTCCAGAAAAAGAATTGATGGAGTCTGAATGCAGATCAAAGCATACTTTTTTTAACTTTATTTTTATTGGGTTTTTGTCTATTTTCTTTTGCAATATGGCTAATAGGGAAATGTGTTTTTCACTACTGCACATGTGTAATGTAATGATTGGAATGATGCCACCTGCTGGAGATTTACTGTAGGAAAGCTCCAACATGAGGAGAAGGTGTCTGAAGACAAGCCATGTGGTCAAGGTCCTTGGTGTCAGGAAGTGCCGTTTGCTCGTGGGTACTGTCTATCAAGGCTACCAGCCAATCAATTTGAGGAGCCTCCAATTTCTGGGAGGAGGACACAAAGTAGGAAGGGGACACTGACAGAGGGCTTCTTCCTTTTTTGGTTCCTGACCTTTCCATGGTGGGTCGGATGATGGGGTCTCTTAGAAATAGTTAGATTTTTACCTTTCTCTCTGATCCTAATGCTCTTTAATAAATACTTAGACACTTAAATACTCTTGCTAAAGCTTATAATTTATTGGCGACCACTCATTAGATTTTAGATAGTATAGCTAGAATTTTAGTGCCTTACAGTAATCTATAGCAAATTTCTTGCCTTCTCAAGAAGAGGGAAAGGAGGGAAGGAACTTGGAACTAATTTTTTTTTAATTAATGTGAATTTTTTAAAAATAAATGATTACAACAAAGGAAAGTTGTCCATGGAACAAGATATCATGTTTCACAATGTGAGAAAATAATGGGATTTGGCAGATACTCAAAGGCCCACCTGGAGATTAATCTAAACTGATTGAATTAAGTGAGAATGATTGACTTTGCTGATTAGCCTACTTAAAGTTAATTAGATTGTAACCACACCTGGCTGGCCCTTAAGTAGGTATTGTTCTCAGAAGCTTTGAATTCAGCATGGGACCACCTTCAAGTCCAGTAAACCAATAGATTTGGATGACACTAACCAATCAGCTTAAAGCAGTGTGTAAGGACTGCCTCTTCTCTGGACCTATAAAAAGCTTCCACACTCAGTTTGATGGAGCAGTTTGTGGTTGAAGTAAGCTTGTAGTGAAGGACTTGAGGAAGAACCAGACCAGGTTGGAACTCTAGGCTAGATAGGCCTAAGTGGTGCAGTGGATAAAGCAACCTGCCCTGGATTCAGAGGACCTGAGTTCAAATCCAGCCTCAGACACTTAACACTTACTAGCTGTGTGACCCTGGGCAAGTCATTTAACCCCCATTGCCCTGCAAAAAAAAAAAAATGCTGTTTTTCTGCAGGCTACTCATGCTGGGGTCAACTCATATATGGCCAATATATATCACATATATGAATGAATTTATATGTATAATATATTTAATATTATGCATGAGTTAAATATAAGTGTATATATGTGTGTTCATATATACAGATACATTTATTGTTCAGTCATTTTCATATATATGTATATACATATTAATATATATGCAAATGCATACTTGTGTACATATATATACATATGTACACACATATACTCACACAACAAGAAAATATAGGCAGCGACTACTTCTCTGGAACCAGAATTAGCTGGGTAACATTTTAAATGGCCTAATCTGAAGTAAGTTTTAGAAGAGACCTTGAAACATCCCCAAACTGGTTTTTATACATCCATTTTTTTCTAAAGTGGGGGAAAGAGAAGACAGTTCAACCCTCTCTTGCTCTCATGGCTGTGGTTTTCCTGCTGTTACCTGATAAGATGAGAGAAATTCTCTCATGTGTCATAGAACCATAGCTATTTCTCTTGACTCAGCTTTTGCTGGCACTTCGATATAGTCCCAGTCCAATCCCAATTTATAAATACTAATGAGCATCATTCCATTTCTCCAATTCTAGTTCCACAAGCACTTTCTAAAGCCAACTAGGGGAAAAGTCAGAATGGCTATTCCTGGTAGAGATGGTGGGAGAAGATGACAAAAGAGAGAAGACTCTCTCTCTCTCTCTCTCTCTCTCTCCCCTAAACTAATTTTTTTTTCTATGCAAGTTTAAGTCACCCTGGTTATACAATTTGAAGAATAAAGGTTTCAATTTCATTAATAACAAGTCATTCATTGGGTATTTCTATATGTATACGTGCCACACATTTTCTCAGGATAAGCATGCAGTTCAGACATCAATTTGAACTTTCTTCTCCTCTCTGTCAGGAGAAAGAACAGATGAGTCTTGTTAGGATGGCATGTATTAGAGAAGGCTATGTCCTGAGTCTATGAAATACTGCTTTTCTCAGAAATGCTGGTGTTGCTTTATCTGGGCCCTAAATTCCATTCATCTATGATGATCATTCATTCAAAGATTCCTCCACCTCCACCCTGAAACAGTAGTCTTACCATCAGGGAGCTCAACACAGTTATGCATGATTCAGGAATAGCTCAGTTCCTGTTTCAGTGTATATTTGTTTTATATTTGAGAAAAATAAGCACATATATTTTAGCCCTTTCACAAGCAGTTTTCCATTTTTAAGAGATTTCAGTACATTAAAGCCCACTGTGCATGGCTCAAACCCTACTTAGACATTTTTTTATAGCTTCATCAGTAGTAACTGGACAATTACAAAAGCTTTTCTTGCTTTTAAGAACAATGATTTATTGAACCTCTTCGACTCTTTATTGCCTGCGTATGTGCATTACATGTGGTGTATTTTGCTATAATTAAATTCCTAGATTACTGTCAAGCCAATTGTTTTACCCATCCAATCTGTAACAACTCATTTTATTGCCTCTTCTCATTTTTTAATTAAGGTAGAAATAGATGTATTCTAAAAGATCCATAAACTAGATAAAACAGCCTGCTATTCAAGGCACAGAGCTTGAGAAGTTCAGATTCTTAGAGACAGTTAGAAAAAGTAGAGGCAGTATAGTAGGGCACTAGCCTCAAACCCATAATGACTTGGGTTTTAATTCTACTTCAGACACTAGTTGTATGACAGCAAGAAGGAAGAAAAGAAGGAAGGAAGGAAGGAAGGAAGGAAGGAAGGAAGGAAGGAAGGAAGGAAGGAAGGAAGGAAGGAAGGAAGGAAGGAAGGAAGGAAGGAAGGAAGGAAGGAAGGAAGGAAACAAGCATTTGTTTGAGTGCCTACTTTGTGCCAGAGACTGTTATAAGGGCTTCATAAATATCTCATTTGGTCCTCAATTATTACCCCCATTATACAGTTGAGGAAACTAAGGTAGTCAGAGGTTAAGTGACTTACCTAGGGTCACATACATAGTAAATGTCTTAGGCTGAATTTGAACTCAGGTGTTCCTGACTCTGTGCCTGGACCTTTATCCAATGCACCATTTAGTTGTACAATGTTTCTATTTAATGCCATCTTAGGTCCCTTCCAGCTCTAACTCCGTGATATGAAGAAATTCAATAAACATTTATATGGATAGGTGTGCAAGATAAGGATTTTTTGTCTTCTACCCAAAAGAAAAAGACAATAGTTAGCCAAAGCATTTAGGAAGCCATTAGGATGACAAATTGGCTTTGAGTGAGGTCTTGCATCTCTTTAAGATAATGTCATACCTGGAATCACAGAAACAAAAAAATGGGAAGAAATCTCAGAAACATCTAGAACTAACCTATTAAAGAAAAGAGGCATCACTAGCAAGCCCCAGACAAGAATCCTCCAACCCAGTAGCTTTCAGCATCAGGTAGTTTCTATCTTCTAACCCAACAAGGAGAGCAGCTCATTGTCTACCCAATGTGTTCAAATGTTTATATTATAACATAATCAAAGCTCAGAGCCAGATACATCTCTGTTCTGAGGTACCTTTACCCTCCTCTCACCTTCAAAAAATTATCATCTACACTTGTTATTTGCTCACATAGACAGCTATATGGTATAATATATAGAAGATATGAATTCAAATCTGGCCTCAGATACCAGCTACGTGGCCATGAGCAAGTAGCAACTTCTTCCTTTCTCAGTTTTCTCATCTATAAGATGAAAATAATTATAGAACCTATTGCACAGGACTTTTTAAAAAAATATGTTAATATATTTAAAACACCTTGTAAACCTTAATACACCACCATATAAATACTAGCTCTTATTTTCAATACCTGGTATTTGTTTGGTTTTGTTTTGTTTCATTTCGTTTTAGTGAGGCAATTGGGGTTAAGTGACTTGCCCAGGGTCACACAGCTAGTAAGTGTTAAGTGTCTGAGGCCGGATTTGAACTCAGGCACTCCTGACTCCAGGGCCGGTGCTCTATCCACTGCGCCACCTAGCTGCCCCAATACCTGGTATTTTTAATACCAGGAACAGGTAAGTGGCTATCAGATAAAGTGCTGGGCCTAAAATCAGGAAAATTCATCTTCCATATTTCAAATCTGACCTTAGACATTTACTAGCTGTATGACTCTGGGCAAGTCACTTAACCCTGTAAGATGACCTGGAGAAGGAAATGGCAAACCACTTCAGTATCTCTGCCAACAAAACCCAAAGTAGGGTCTCAAAAAGTGAACATGACTGAACAACTTTTTAATAACTCATTTTGCCTGGTCATAGTTTGAGAAAGCATGAGTGAGAGCATAAAAATTTAATATTGCTCAATGAGAGGATTCTGATTTCAACCACCCAACTATCTCTTCCTCCCACCCTTTAGTTCCCTCCCTATCTTTCCATAAGGTCACCCTCATGGATAGTCTTCACTGTCTACATTGCCTTAAACATGTCCACTTAGTTTGGCTTAAGGATTTTCTCTGCATTAATTGTTCCCCCTTTATTCCCCCACCAATACCTAGAGATGGGAGAATTGGACTCCTGAAAGAAAGCTTTCAAAGTGCAGAATAAATACTTATTGAGTTGAATATCTATTTCTCTTCCCTCAGAGCAAGATGGCCAAAGGCTGAAAACTCTGAACAAAACAAGAAAAAAAACTCTCAAGCTTTTCTGTAACATGTATTTCTACAAATCTACCCAAAACATTGAAAATAACAGGGAGGCAAAGTAGATTTTCTTCAACTGGGGAATGACTTAACAAATTGTGGTACAAAAATATAAAGGGATATTACTGCACCTTAAGAAATAGTGATTAGGAGAGCCATGGAAAGACTTATGGATTGTTGAAGAGTGAAATAAGCAGAAGCAAGATGCAAATGTAAAGAACAGAAAAAAGAATAATAATGAGATTATAAGCATAAAGCAATTTACAGTCAGGCACTTAACTAGCATTTATTAAGTGCTCACTATGTGGCAAGCCCTCAGGGATGCTAAGAAAGGCAAGCAAAAACAGTTTCTGCTCTCAAAGAACTTACAGTCCAAAGAAGGAGACAACATAAAAACAAATATGTACAAATAAGATATATCATACAGCTATATACAGCATAAATTGGAGGTGATCAACAAAAGGAAGGCACTAGCATTAAGGGCAATCAGTAAAGGCTTCTTGTAGAAGATGAAACTTTAGCTGAGATTTAACAGAAGCTGTGGGCAGGGAGAGATGAAGAACAATAAAGATAGAGAGACAGAAACATAGAGACACAGATTCAAGGGTAGGGGAACAGTCTTTGATAATGCCCCTAGTCAAGGGTAAAGTGTCTTGTAAGGAACAGCCAGAAGACCAGTATCACGGGACTGCAGAGACTGGGGATGGGGTTGAAATGGGGGAGGGTATAAGGTATGAGAAGACTGGAAAGGTAGGAAGGGGACAGGATACAGAGTGTTAAGAGTCAAACAGAGGATTTTTTATTTTATCCTAGAGGACTAGGAAGTCATTGGAGTTGATTGAATAGAGGGATGACATAGTCAGATTTGGGCAGTAGAAAGATCAATTTGACAGCTTAGTGGAAGAAACTTAAATACTATATAAATGTGAGCTATTATTAAGTCATAGGGAAAAGCAAAATGAAGACAAATATAGGCTGTATAATGCTGACAGTACCCTAAGAAGTAATTATACCAAAATTTGTGCGGCATTATTTCAGGAGATCTTCAGCTTCCCAGTCCTAGACTGAAAAAGTAAGGAAATAGCAGCCAAGAGAAAAATAAAGGAAATAACTGGAGATCCTTGGAAAGAGAGAAGTCACATGACAGTGATTTACTTACTGGAATCCTTCTGATGTCCTTCCTTCCCAATTTTAAGTGAAATCAATAGTTATAGAGGGTTTGAGTCCATATCCACAAAACGGTAAGTAGGGAGTCACTGGTTGTTGTGCAACTCATTGAAGATAAAGGAAAAAGATGCCATTGCAGTCTATGTGGAAAAGGTGTTGGACTTGGAATCAGAAGACCTGGGTTCAAATCCCAGTCCTAATGCTTACTTGCTAAGTAATGATGAGAATGTTTCATCAGCTCCTTGAGCTTCACTTGTCTTATCTGTAAAATGAATAACGGGCAGCTAGGTGGCACAGTGGATAAAGCAACCTGCCCTGGATTCAGAGGACCTGAGTTCAAATCCAGCCTCAGACACTTAACACTTACTAGCTGTGTGACCCTGGGCAACTCACTTAACCCCAATTGCCTCACTTTAAAAAAAATGAATAAAACAATCCCATCTACCTTGTATGGATTTGTGAGGAAAGTTCTATAAACTATAAAGCATCATCTCAATATGAATAATCATTATTTTTATTTAGATTTGTAGACTACATGCCAAATGCTTGAGTCTTTGGGAAGAAATGGAAGCAAGTCAGCATAGGTAGCTCTTAAGTTACAGAAATTCTGCACAGGGAGATGATTACTTTTAGTACATTATACTTACTTAAAACCTGTGGTCAATTAAACTAAAGAAATTTTGATTGATTGTGATTCTTTCCCAATGAAATGTATTTCTGTATTTGTTTTGCCTCCCGTCTGTTCAGAGAGAACCACTGTACCCTCTCTAATCAGCCCATACCTAAAGTATTGTAGTCAGTTCTGGGGAATCACTTTAGTTAAAGGAATTGATGAGCCTCAGTACATCTATAAGAAGGTATAAAGGATGGTGAATGGCCTCAAGGTCATGCCCTATGAGGATTGGTTGAAATGGTTGGTGATGTTTATCCTTAAATAGAAAAAAAATGGCAGGAGGTAAGGGCAGGTAGATGTTATAGTGGATAGGGCACTGGGCTTGGAATCAGGCAAACTCATCTTCATGAGTTCAAATCTGGGCTCAGACATTTACTATCTGTGTGACCCTGGGCAAGTCATTTAATCTTGTAAAATGAGCTGGAGAAGGAAATGGCAAACCACTCTAGTATCTTCACCAAGAAAACCCCCAAATGGGGTCATGAAGAGTAGAACACAACTGGACAACAACATAACTGCCTACAAATACTTAATAGAATGTTTTGTGGGAAAGTTTTTAGATGTGGACCCAGAGATCAATGCTAAGTAAAATGATTAGAAGTTATAAAAAGACAAATTTGGGCATGATGTAAGGGAAAAAAAACTTCCTAACAATCAGAGTTATCCAAAAGTGGAATGGGTCTTGTGGGAAGCACGGGGTTCTTCTCACTTGAGGACTTCAAACAGTGGCTAGATGTTTATGTCTCAGATATGTTATAGAGGGAATTCTTGTAGTTTGGATTGATCTACAAGATCCTTTCAGACTCTTAGGTCTTATTATCATGTGAGGGTGACAGACTTTTGCAGTGTTCATTTGGTTTTAAACTTTGCATAATCATAATTTGTAAGAGATCCTGTTTGGGATGAGGAGAATAAGGGAGGTAAGGTTGACTTATCCTGTATCAAGAATGGCAATCAGTTTATAAAAGATGAATATAGGGGGCAGCTAGGTGGTGCAGTGGATAGAGCACCGACCCTGGATTCAGAAGGACCTGAGTTCAAATCGGGCCTCAGACCTTTGACACTAACTAGCTGTGTGACCCTGGGCAAGTCACTTAACCCCAATTGCCTCACCACAAAAAAAAAATTAAATAAAAAAAAAGATGAATATAATGTCAGTAATTCGGTTAGATCAATTCACATTGTTGTATAATACATTTAATAATTTCTCAGGCCACAATTTGGGACTTTTTGTTTGTTCTTAAATAATAGGGATTTGCTCCAAAGTTGTTACATCTTACTACCTCCCTAGTTGCCAAAAATCCCTATAGATATACAGTTTTCTTGTTATATTTCTATCTCTGAAGCCTTCAAAAGATGTAGTTTCTTGTTTTTTTCCTTCCAAGACTTGTATTCTCTAACATGCTGTGCTTTTGATATTATATATCTATATCAATTTTTAATTTTTAATTTTGTCTCAAGACAATAGTATATAGAGTAGTGCAATGCTTAAAATAAAAACCACCATCAGTGTAGGTTTTTGGTTTCATACCTAACAGTAAAAATAGTCCTTTTCCCTTCACAGGTTTTCATCCTTCAAGAATGTGAAATTATAGATCTACTTTATAAGCTTGAATCAGGGATAGACTAGAGTAAGTAGAAAGAGGATTATTCCTCACAGCTAGCCTTGAAGACATCTTATAAAAGTACTTTGCCATTTAAAAAGTATCATACAACCGTGAGATGGTATTAATAGTAAATAACCATGGGATAATAATAAAATAATTGAAAGTGGGGGGGATTTTAGGGATCATCTAGTCCAATACACTTATTTTACAGTTGAGGAAACTGAGGCCCAGAGAGGGAAATGGCTTGCTCCAGATTACAATGTTAGAATTGGGATCCACACTGCTCTTATTTTAGTATCAATTGTGAGACACAGGAGATGTTGGTACAGGATTGCTCAGCATGGCGATGGCGTGCCCACATCAAAGAAAGTGCTGTCCTCCATTAGCAAAGCAGAATTGCAGTAGCACAAAGGAAACATGAGCTGTGAAAATCCAGAGACATCTCCATCCCAAATATGCTAATGGACTATCTGTACCTGACCTGTGGTAAAGCCTTCCAAACTCAAACTGCACTGATAAGCCATGGCTGAAGACACTTTGTACCCTGACCGCAACATCATGATGACAAACAACTCCAATGTTTTCTATAACATTAGGAATCACATAAGGTGTATGCAAAGATTATGTGGAGTGAAGAGGTCTTAAGTGAAAAAGCCTTTCTGCTCTCTCTCCCACACTCCTTAATGTCTATATGTTATCTCCCCAGTTACATTGTGAACTCCTCATGGGAAGGTAGTGTCTTTTGCCTGTCTTTGTAGCTCCAGAAATGAGCACAGTGTAAAATACATATTAGGTGCTTAATAAATGCTTATTGACTGACTGACTACTTCATGTAATGGTTACGGATATTTCCCATCTCTTCAGGTTGATTTTTGCCTAGCAGCAGCCTAGCTCCCCATTGTTTGCTCTTGCTGAGCTCCTCAAAGCTTCTCATAGAAACTAAAGGGCTAGAATCAAGATTTTTATATTTCTAGTACAAAGTCCAGGGATGATAAAAAAAAAACCCTGTCATTTATATGGTACTTACTATGTGCCAAGCACTGTGCTAAATGCTTTACAGTTATCTCATTTGACCCTTATAACATCCTTGGGATGTAAGTACTATTATTATTTTCATTTTACAGATGAATAAATTGAAGTAAACAGAGGTTAAGTGACTTGCCCAGTGTCATACAGGTAGTAAGTACCTGAGGCTAGATTTTACCTCAGGCCCTCCTGATTCCAGACCCAGGATTCTATCTACTGGACCACTTAGATGTCCACCTCTGCTTGCCCTGGTGTTGTTTAAAATATCTTCAATGACTTGGACAAAGGCATAGGATATCTAATATACTGTGTAACAGAGTATGGATCCCAAAAGATTTTGACAGGCTAGAACACTGACCTGAATTGGAGAAGATAAAATTAAATAGGTGTAAGTGTAAAGTGTGGTACTCGGGTTCCAAAAATTGTTTTCACAGATACAAACTGGGGGACATATGGTTAAACAGCAGCAGCTCATCTGATTGCTTACTGACTCAGGGAGGGGATAGGGGAGGAAGGGAAGGAGGGATAAAATTTGAAACTCAAAAACCCTTTAAATAAAAATGTTTAATTTTTTAAAAAATAGGTAGATAGATGATAGATAAATGATGGATAGATAGATGGATAAATAAAAAATAAGTAAATAATGAATAAATAAACAACAGCAGTTCATCTGAAAATGATCTAGGGTTTCCAGTGGATTGCAAGCTCAATCTGAGGCAACAGAGTATCGTGGCAGGTCAAAAAAGCTAAAGAGGTCTTCAGACACATTGAGTAGTATACTAGCTTCCAGAAATAAGGAGGTGATCGTCCAGCTGTAGTTAACCCTATATTTTGTCTCAAGCAGAGGCTACATTGCCATTTGTTGAATATCTTTTAGTAGAGGTTTTTTTCTGGGTAGAGTTTAGACAAGACGGGCATGAAAGTCACTTCCAGCTGGAAGTTATGTGGTTCTGAACCTCTATAACTGGACCTTTGATGAAGTTTATGTTCACTGCATTGCCTTTATTTCATCTCTTTGCTGTGTATCATTTCCCTGATAACTCAAGTTTATTTCTTTCTTTGCCTCAGCACACTGGGGTCTTCCCTCCCTTGTATTTAATGGGTAAGTTGCAAGAGGAGTGTGCATCTCATATAACTCATCAACATTATGGATTTGGTTAATAATTCATGATGGGCAGGCTTACTGCCATCACCATATGCTAAACAAACAACCGCAGAGCCATAGTGATAGAAATATCATCTGCCAGCTTGACAGTAGCTGTAAAATCATTATATATGTGCCTGGAGATGATAGGAGACAACCAAGAAAATCAGCAGAAAACTGTTTGGAAGCAGCCTTTGATCTCTGCTCCTTTCAGATTACAGGTCTACATGCTTAAATCAGTCCTGGTTTAACTGTCCCCTAGAGGACTCAAAAATGAATATGAAAAAGTCCAAAGTCTACCAACCAAGACTATTCTCCAATGGATACTTTAAAACTGCTTTTGTTTGGGGTTTTTATTTGGGAGGAGCTAAGATGTGTTTCTTCTCTATACTGTACTAGCTAATCTAGTTTTCAATCAATCAGCAAATGTTTGTTGAACACCTACTGTGTTCCCAGACTTGTGATTGATTCTATGGATATACAAAAGGAGCAAAAGACTCCAACAGTGATTACAAGCAACTTAAAGCCTCATTAGGGGTCTAGACCAACACACATAAGGCAGAGAGTGAAAAGGCAGTTGACAAGCAGTCTGGTGAAATGGGAAAAATACTGGACTGAGCTAGTCCTGGTTCTCCCACTAACTAGCTATGTGACACAAAGCACATCACTCCCCCTTTCTGAAACTCAGTTTCTTTATCTGTAAAATGAGGATATGCTACCTATTTCACAGGACTGTCAAAAAGAAAGTGTTCTATAAACCAGAAAGCACTATAGAAATTGATGATTATTATTGGTCATTTTCAGAATCTGTCACACCCCTGTTCTCAAAAGGCAAAACAGTTTCTTCCATAGCCATTATCTGCTATACAGGGTCCATTGTAAAGAAACATCACCCTAGCTTATCCCATCAAAACCTAAAATGTAATCTTTAAAAAAAAAAACTCTTTAAGCTTTCAGAATGATTCCTAGCAGGTTTGCAGCATTCTTGCTAATCCTGGTTCTCTCCTGGCAACTAAATGACTGAGGTCATGGAAAAGATGGGGGAGCACTGATCTTGTTCCAAGAAGAGAAGGCCCAGGCAACAAAAATGCTCTGGGCATGAGTTGACCCTTGCTGGAGCTCTCTGAAGCATCTCCAGGCTTTTGATGAGATAAGACCTGGGACTGGTACCTGGGAAGTTTGTCAGCTTCCTATTTGAGTATAAGTGTGACAGTTTCTAAGCATCCTTTGGTGGTACTGCTCTGGATCTCTAAATAGCCATGCTGTAGAGTGTCTAATTACCCAAGGCAATTAATTAGGAGCACATGGGATCAGTGAAATCCTCCAGTTCACAAAGATGGCAGATGCCTGTTTGTTCTCCCCACTGAGCTCTATTTCTCTCTGTCACTGTCTCTTTCTGTGCCTCTGTTTGTATCTCTCTGTTTCTGTCTATCTCTCTTTGTCTCTTTGCCTCTTTCTGTCTCTCTCTGTGTCTGTGTTTCTCTGTCTCTGTCTCTCTGTTTCCATCTCTCCCTTTCTCTGTCTTTCTCTCTTTGTCTCTGTCTGTGTCTCTCTCTGTGTATGTGTGTGTCTGTCTCTGTCTCTGTGTGTGTCTCTGTCTCTGTCTCTGTCTGTCCCTGTCTCTGTATCTCTGTGTGTGTGTGTGTGTGTGTCTCTCTCTCTGTGTCTCTCTCTGTCTCTCTCTCTGTTTCTCATCAATGCTTGGTGGCCACGTTCATCTGAATCACTGTTTCAAAATGAAACCCTGCAGCCAACCCTGAGCATCCAGGAGAGGTGGTAAACAGAACTAAATGCAGGAGAGAACGAGGCATATTCAGGAAAGGCAGGTTTGAACAATGACAGAGCTAAAAATGGTTTGCTCTTAAATCAGAAAAATTTTATAACAATAGTAGATAGTGGAACAACATTATCTCTAAATGTAAAGGTACCAATTAAATATTTGTTGGGCAGAGTGTCCCCCACTGTTCCTGATGGGGAAAAAAAGTCTCACTGCAGAATATCCTATTATTTTGATCTCCTACCTCTGTGATTATGAAAACTGTTAAGCCATGGCTGGGGGTGGTGAAGAGAGTTCATCTATTAAAAAGTTGTTTTTAAATGAGATAGAGAGATACCCAGGAGAGGATGATTATTACTTGAAACTTTATGGTAACAAAGATGGTCAGTAGAAAAGAGAATTCATTTTGCCAAATTGGCCCGTTTCATGACCTCTCTTACCCTGAGGTCCAGCTTCAAATCTTCATTGATGGTGTCCCTTGGGAGAGTCTCTCCAGGCTATTTCCATTCAACCCTTGACAGATCTACCCTCCTCCCTATTAGTTAGGGCTTTGCAATCATAGTAGTAGCCATCTTAATTTGAATGTATTAAGATAAGTCTCATTCACACCAAATGCTATTTTTGTTGAGAGGGTCTCAGTGCTTATTTTCAGCTTCTACCTGCCTGACTTGTCAAGGTGCCTCTTTATGTTGCTACAGGCCTATTTCATGGAATCTTCCATATTCCTGTATTTTTTCCATGATAACCAGAGCCCTACTTGATCATCTCCCATCCAAGCCTTATTTTTACAGGCATTATTCTTGATGATTTAATTAATTGGTAATTAATTAATATTGAATGAATTTTAATGGGGGCTCAAGGCCCCTAGAGCCCCATGCTCAGAGCATATTCAGTATGCTCTACCAGCTGCCAGCCTATGTGAGGATAAGTTAGGAAGTCTGCTTCTGGAAAGTTATAATAAAAGGTAATGGAAAATCCACCCCTCCCCCGCCTATCACCTCTTCTATTCGGCGCATGCATAGGAGGTATCCTGACTATTTGAGTTCCCTCATAGGGAAAAATAAAGAACCTTTTGATTGGCTGCTGAAAAAGAACTGAAAATGCTTATAAAAGGCATTAATTAGTTAAGGCAATTTCTCTTTTCTGCTTGTGATCAAGGGAAGACATGTTGTCCTAAGATTCTGTATGGGGAAAGACATCAAGTACTCCCCACTCAGGGTCAACTTGGGGCCTGTAAATTTAGATCTCTGTTCTTTTCATTTTTGAGTTTGTTTTGCTCATAAATATATACCTATTTGCGTCTAATGGTGGCCATCTTGGGAGGGGAGAAAGAATAAAAAGAAAAAAGAAATTTGCATAATAACTTTATTGTATATTTAAAAGGAAAAGCAAGTTATACATAATAGGTTTGCAGTTTCATGTACAATCATCTTTTATCATACTATATTATAGAAATGCTTTATTTCATAAATTAAAAATTAAATAAATAAATAAATGAAATTTTAGAAGGAACATTGGAAACAGCTACTACATTGTGAGCTTTGAAAGGTTGGCATGAAAAGCTATCAGTAACCTGGGAGCTTGAGTACAAGCCAAGGTTTGCTACCACCCAAGGTGCCATCTTAGCCCTTAGGAGTAGGAGCAACACCAGAAATAGCTGAGACAAACTCATCAAGTGACTTGCTACATTCAAGAGTGAATTTAGATGGGCCAGATGCTTTGCAAAAACTGTTTTGAGTGTGAACTTACTTTCTCAAGGGATCAAGGGGGTATAGGGAAAGTGTGCCCTCAGGTGTGAGGAAAATATTTGTACTTCTGTATTTGGTATTTCTTCTCAGTAAAGTTCTCTTTATAAAAACTCATTGATGTCAATTGGTTAAATAATACTATGGTGCTAATCACTAGTGATTGATATTGGAATGAATGCACAAAAATGGGGGCTTGAGCAGACAGAATTAAATAAAGATACCCTTAACCCCTCAGAAACATCCCTAGGATGCTGAGGGAAATATGTACCTTTCTGTGGATTACCTGACTCATTAATGTGATTATGTTTGGTATGAGGCTACAAAGGAATGAAAGCACATATGCATACCTGCATGAATGAATGAAAAAAGAATGGATAGATGAATAGAAAGAAGGAAGAAAAAAGCATTTATTAAGTACTTACTATATTCTAGTCTCTGTGCTAAAGGCTGGGCATACAAATACAAAAGTGAGCCTGGGCCTCAAAAAATTTTACATTATAATGAGGGCAGAAAAAACATATGAGGGAGCAGTGACTGATGAAATGTGAGGTGGGCTCTTTCTCATTTAGTAGCTAACACTCCCTCACCAAGTAATATATTCTGAGTCTATTAGTACTTTCTAAGAGTCATTTAATTAATATTATCCTCTTTTAAGTTTTTGTCCCCCTTTTAAAAGCAGCCTTGCTTTCACCCCTGAAAGAAGCCACATATTAAGCCATATAGATGCCTCAGTACTTTTCAAAGAAGTAGAGTATGGTAAGAAGAACACTGAATTTGAAGCTGGAAGATCTGAGTACAAATCCGGGCTCTGCTACAAACTACCTGTGTGACCTTGAGGAAGTTACTTCACTGTTTCAGATCTGTTTTCTTCCCTGTAAAATGAAGGGATTGGATTAGATAATCCCTAAAATTCCTTCCAGTTCTAACATTTTATGTTAACCCATATGCATAGGAAGAGGTAGCAATGAAGGTCTAGACAGCAATGAGAGTAGAGAAGTTGCCATGGGGAAAAAAGAGAGAGAAATAGACATTTCAAAGCAAACATGTAAGACAAACTTCACATATTTTCCCCAATCTTTAGTTATGAGCTTAATTAAGTGAGATGAAGCATTTCATTTTCTTTGCAATTTCTGGAATAAAAAATGAGCACTGTGCTTTCCACCTTGTTCGAGATGTGCCTTGTCTTTCTCCAAATCCCCTAGATTTCACTGTGTGAGAATACTACTTTGAGCAACTCCTTGTGTCTCTACGGAAGGAGAAAAAACCCTTAAACTATTTACATTTAATGGATGTCCTAGTTTTACCAGCTGTTCCCTTCTGCATGGTCACATATGCAAATTAAAAACAAATGCCACTAGAAAATGAGTCTCCCTCTCTGGTGGAATTCGTGCTGAGGTGGCTCTTTGCACTGTTTGTGGTTGTCAAAGTAACACTTAAGTGAACCCTTGAAATCAGCTAAGTTTCCTTTATGTCTTTACTAGGTGGCTACTCAAGGACCCAAGAGAACTATTCCCAACTCTGGAGCTGAGGAACCAGCACTTTGCAAGGTTCAACAGAAATCAAAACTCAGCAGGCTCTGTGCATGAGTACCCTGTACGTTAATTTATGTGAGTCCTCAGCCTAGACTGTTCTAAGGGAGGGAATTGTAGCCAAGGAATTTGGTAGGAACATGTTGAGGATAATTTTCTTTGCATTTGGTGCAGGATTTTGGCTTTGCTACAGTCAGTGAAGAAGTGACCCTGATGCATCTGCTAATGCTTGAGACTTGCTGTTGTTGTTTTGTCCTTCATTCTCAAAGAGGACCATGACATCAATGTGATGTCATGACTTGCACTGAATTGGATTTAAGTGAGGAAGGGCCATGCAAGGTCACCAACCTCACTCTCTCCTCCAGAGCTATCTGGGTCCAGGGGTAAGATATACATCAGGCCAACTGGTTTAAGGCAATTGGGGTTAAGTGACTTGCCCAGGATCACACAGCTAATAAGTATTTGAGGTAAGATTTGAACTCAGGTCATGCTGACTCCAGGGCCAGTGCTTTATCCACTACACTAACTAGCTGCCCCAGTGGTTGAGATTTAATCTTGTCAGAAATAAGCTACGAAATTCTGTTTGCATGGAGTCAATTCACAAAGCATTTATTATGCACCTACTATGTGCCTGATCCTGTGCTGGATCCTGGAGATACAAAATCAAAAACAAAACAGTCACTGTTTTGCAGGAATTTATAATCTACTGAGAGAATATGACCTGTATACACACACACACACACACACACACACAAGTTCATACCTAGCAATTTTGTGCTGGTAGGAAGAGCCTAAAAAACTAGGGGATACTAAGATTAGAAAAGAATTCACTTCAACTAATCCTTAAAGAGAGCTAGGAATTCCAAGAGTTAGAGTTGAGTCATTCTCAACATCAACCATTAGTCCTTTAATCTGCTTTCCAAATGAAATACAATAACAGAACACTGCTATCTCTGAAGAATTCAACATGAATATCTTTCAAGGACAATGAAAAAAATAATAGTGCATGTGAATAGACTCTAGGGAAAAATACTGGACCTGCAATTTCATTGACATAGAGAACTTGTGGGAGAGGAAATGCCTACTGCCAGTGTAGGTTGGCCCCCTGCCTGTGACTTAAGATTCTTAGAGAAATATATATATATATATATATATTGGTGTGAGATTGGCCTTTCCATTGTCGAGGTCACTATTGTATGTTTTTTTCTTTTTCTTTCCTTTTTTTTGCAGGTCAATGACGTTTAAGTGACTTGACCAGAGTCACACAGCTAGTAAGTGTCAAGTATCTGAGGCTGAATTTGAACTCAGGTCCTCCTGAATCCAGGGGCAGTTGTTTAACCACTGCACCACCTAGCTGCCCCTTGGATGTTGTTTTCTTAACTCTGCTTACTTCACTCTGCATCAGTTCACATAGATTTTTCCATACTTTTCCATATTCATCCCACATATCACTTCTTACAGCACAGCAATATGCCATTACATTCATGTACCACTGTTTATTTAGCCATTCCCCAGTTGATGGGCATCTACTCTGTTTCCAATTGTTACCTATCACATAAAGTGCTATTATAAGTATTTTGAAGTATATGGGGATTTTCTTCGTATCAATGGCTTCCTTGTGGTATAAACCCAGTCATGGAATCTCTGGTTCAAAAGTTCAAAGGCCACATCAAATAAAACGACATTTTAATCTCTTTATTTGCACAATTCCAGACTTCTTTCCAAAATGCCCTAGAAATTGTTGAAGACTCTCTGCTTGGCTTTAAACAGGGGTCAGTCTGAATTGGTGTTGGATGGCAAGAAAATCAAATGATGGTACTGCAATTTGATCCCAGCTGCTCCATCTCCAAACCTAGTACTTTTTCTACTACACCAGATTGGCTTTCAACCCAGTTCTTTTTTTTGGTCTGAAAGCAGAAATGCCAGTTTAAATTCACAAATCTTCTTACTTAGCAAATGATTTCTCACCTTACTGAAAACTTAGAAGCTCATATTCAGTTCTCAAGAGTCACATAGACAGGTAGCTGTGCTAGTTTACTCTTGGAATTGATTTAAGTGCTTCAGTAGCACATGTTATAAAAGCCATAATTTTGATACTTTTTTCTAAGAAAAGTACATGAAATCCACAATCGCCTACATTTCACTCTGAAGACCCTGTAGGGGTAGTCTCTCCACAATTTATCATTCTCCCATAATAACAGCAATGGAGGCTGAATCAGGGTGTTACAGTCACAGAACTATAGCCTTCTCTCCAAAGGCACAGAGTAATGGCTTTATTCTTTTTTTAAGTAGGTTTTTATGGATATCTTTTGTTTTCACATCACCTAGTTTCCTCCCCTTTCCTCCCCTCTCCCCAGAGCAATATTTTATAACAAAGGGATAGAATAAGTTAAAGGTCTGTGAGTTTGCCTGGAGATGAGCAACATAGTGTTTTTGGTTTGCAGGTTACAGATGTGAGAAGGGGCAGAAAAAGTGCTTGAATGCTTATGTAAATAAAAGTCTCAGCCTCCAATTGACAACCAAAGGTTGATACAGATCCCTGAACCACTGGCCTCATTGTTATCTGCTGCCTACATAAATCAGAGGAGGCTTCTGGGAAATAATCACAGTCTATTCTGGGCACCACTGGTGACACACAAATTTCCTCCTGGGGGACCATAGGTTGGTTTTCTGAAATGTTAGTTTATGGAATCACAGGATGTCAGTTGGAAGGGACATCAGGGGAGTGGTATTAACAAAAATCAGCCCTGTGAGAAAGGTACTGATACTGGAGTATAGTTGGGTACCAAGATCCAGAGTTGCTAAGATTATCAGCAACTGTGGATTCTGATTGCCCCACCATCTTCCCCACTTTCCCTTTTTTTTTTCTAGTCCATTTTTTCTAGTCCCCTATTCTTTTCCATGGCCTGTAGGTGTGTAAAATGGCATCTTTCTATGGACACACCCAAAGATCTAAAAAGACAACCTGGAGGAGTTGTAGGAGCTGAATGGAGTGGTATGCTATCATATAAGAGTGTTTGAGCAACTTCATTTTAATGTTACACTTTATACAAAAACTATGTGACTATAATATAAGTGAAGCTCAGATCAAATGTGATAATGATTCGCAAATTTTAAATCACTGTATAAGTGTTTATTATTATTATTATTTGCTGTTGTTGTTGTTGTTGTTCACTGTTAGCACATCTAAGCATGTTCTAAGGCCTGGATTTTAATTGGCCTGTGCCTTTACCACACTCTTCCCCATGTAAAAAATTTGATCTCCTCTTTAACAAATTGATTGGTTTGTATTTTGAACTCATTATCCATATACCCAATCCAGAATAGTTCTCTGTGATCCAAGGGAGGCATAAGCATTTGATTGTCATCCCATATGTCTTTTACCAAAGAAAAGACTACATACTGCCTTAAACTTAGAGGCTAGAATCACAATCACTCCCAAATATAAAATTAGTCATATTCAACAAATGAAGAAGATTTTATAAAGAGGTTTTACTGAAGACCTTGTCTTGGTGATTGAAATAATATCTTCTAACCCAAAGACAATAAAAAAGTAAAAATGCAAAGAAAATAAAGCCATAATGACTCACCCTACCTGCAATGTGTTGTGACTTAATGATTAAGTGACCTTGAACAAATGGGTACAGTAAAAGAAAAGATCTTAGTGTTTCATCATTCAAACAAGCAAAGGCAACCAAAAAGAACTGGTCTCATTTATGAAGAAACACAACAGAAAAGACTATACAATTGCAGTCTAATATAAGAAAAATTGCTAATTTTTCTCTAATGGATCCTTACAACTAGGGTGGTCAATATTAAAAACTTTGGGTAAGGAACCATGTTCGTGAGTCCCTGTGGATGGGAAGAGGTTCCCAATATATCCTGGACAAGGCCCCACCTATAACACTGTAGAGAATTAATTGTTATTTGAAATTTTTAAACCCCATCTTTTGGCTAGAATTAAAAAAAAAAAACCACGGCGCAAGCACTGACCTCTGGGGCTCTTCAAATGGTATGGTGCTCCACCCACTGGTTGTAGCCATCACCACGGCGCTGGCACCTGACGTCATCACTACTCGCTGACGGCTACGTGGGCCTGGCAAAGTTATAATGATTGGAAGCCTAGTGAGGGTAGTCATGTGACTGTCAGAGTAGCCAGCTAATTGGCAGGAGGCTGCTGTGTATTCTCAGCTGATTCCTGGGCAGTGGTGTTATTCAGGTTGTATAATTTCCCTTTCCCCATTTTATTTCCTTTCCCTTGATCCTACTGATCCTGTTTGTGTTGTCTTTTTTAAAGTTCATTCTTGTTAAATAAATCCTGCTCTGTTTTGAGGGAGGCTTCCAGTCTCCTTGCTTGCCCCAATATTGTGGCGAGTAGCTTAGCTAACACTCCCCAATTAAAAATTGGTCCCCACAATACTGATTTTGGGGTTACTCACACAACCTGTACTTGCTTTATTAACTTTATTCCCTGGAAGGTAGACCTGATTACTATTATTCTCAAGGCTATAGAAGTAACCCTGAGGGGCAGCTAGATGGCGTAGTGGATAGAGCACTGGCCCTCCTGGAGTCAGGAGTACCTGGGTTCAAATCCGGCCTCAGACACTTAACACTTCCTAGCTGTGTGACCCTGGGCAAGGCACTTAACCCCAATTGCCTCACCAAAAAAAAAAAAAAAAAAAGAACATATAACCAACATATCTCTCTGTCAAAGGGGATCATGATCACTAAGACCACCACCATCCTCAAGTCTTTCCATATCTATCACTGTTGCTGTCTCTGATTGGACCTCTGAATTTCCTGAACTTGCAAGTTCAAAGCCTGGACACTTTCACCTATGACTATCCATTTACCTAATAAGCATTAACCTATTTATGAAAAGCATAAAAAAAGAAACAGAGGTGCTATGTGTTCAAAGACATGTAATAGCTGGGTTGGAGAATGTGTCTTTCAGTCACTACAGCACCTGACAGGGCAGAATAAGCACTGTCTCACTTGTGGACAAGAAGCAGGGGAAGGAACCTGACAGATTGATGGGTTGTCTCTATTTTATGTGCAGCCAGTTCTGGCTTAGCACCTCTTGAGTCATTGGTTTTTCTTGCTCCACAGCCAATTGGAAAGGTTTTTGTCATCAGACAGTATTAACCTTTCAGCCACTTTCCATGACTAGAAAGGGGCTTCCAAAGTTCTAAATGCTGTATTGGAACTAGGCAAAGAATATTTGCACATGCTCTGTATAATCCACTATGAAGAGTCCATCTGATGAGCACACCCTAGAGAATGGAACCTCACTGTCTAGTACCCTTCCATTCCATGCAAATGTCAGTTATTATTATACACCCAAGTGTCATTCATTCAATTAAAATGGAAAGTAGTAAGTAGTTTATATATCTGGATATTCATATTCAACAATGATTTTCTGAAATGCTAGCTGGAGCTTCATAAGTGCTGTCAACTGACTTATACACAAGTGTCCTTTCCTTCCCATTATGCCCTATGAGGGTCTTTTGAAAATGGACATTAAAGGTCAATTTAAAACACACAAATACACATCCTGTTATAAACATATCACTGGTTACAAATGTTACCAAAGAACCCTGTAAGAACTTGTCTTTATATTATTCAACATTTTAAGCACAGTTGCTGAGGTTAATTAGATTTTTGACCCCTGAAAATTTTAAGTGTCTCTGATGACTTATTTCCAACTGATAATTTTGTGTGAGAAACAGAAAAAGAATAACAAATAGACAGTGAATAAATAAATTCTTCACATTCGTTCTTATAGGTAGAGAGAATATGTTTCTGAAATTTAATTAAATATCAAAATGTCCACTAGATCTATAATAAACCACTTTGCAAGACCTCCAAATGTCAACAAAAAACACATTTTACATGAAACGATTTCCCCCCAGTAAATCTGTGAAGATACAGGACTTTTAAAACCTGCAGAAACAACAAGCACATATTTTATCTTGAAAGTACTTTTTCAAAGGCTAGGGAACAGCTAGTTGTTTGCAATGTGACAGAGTGGAATTTATTTTAATTTATCATGCAGGAGTTTGTACCATTAGTTTAAGAGATATGCCAGACGGTTTTAAAATAATTCAAGTGCAGTAGAGTTAAAGCTTAGGATGCCATAGCTTAGCAAAAGATGGTAAACAGCCCCTCTTACATTCTCCTGACAACCACTCTGGTTCTCTTGCAGATATTTAAACCTATATCCAAAATAATAGCATTTAAAAGAAAAAAGTTTTACCTTGATAGCTGTTATTATTATTATTATATTTAATGATAAAATTTCAGTTTCTATAATATTTGAGGCTTTTTAAGTGTTTCCACATGATCATAGATATAGAGCTGAAAGGGACCTCCAAGGCCATCTAGTCAACCAATTTATGACAGATATAGAAAATGAGGCACAGAAAACCATGTAATTTAGCCAAAATTAATTATATTTTAAAAAACAGGATTCGAGCCCAGGTCCTCTGCTTTCTAAATCCAGTGTTATTTCCACTAAGAGCAAGTATTATTATCCCCATTTGTCCAGATGAGAAAATGGTTCAAAACCTCTGGTGCAGGAGTTTGGAAACTGGAATTGGAATATTCGTTATGCCACTAACTAGATATGTGACCTGAAATATGTCACTTAACTTTGCCCAAACTATTTTTTAATCTATAAAAAGGGATTTATATTAGATTTTCTCCAAGGTACTTTTCAGCTCAGATTCTTTCTGATTCATTTGTTTACCCAGTGAGAGTCGCAAATACTGATATTGTCCTAGTTTCTATTAAGCATAAACAAATAAGTTTTGGGTCCCCAAACCAGCTCATTTGGGAGCTAGCATTTTTCTTGTCACTTCTAGCCTAAAGTTTCAATGTTATAGACATGGGAGGTAATAATGGTAGGCAAGGCAAAGAAAAGCTAGATTTGTTTTCAAATATAACAGCAAAGAGGAGGCAGAATGTGAATTGATGGTAGTTTGGGCACATGTTTGATGAATTGTTGGTTTCGTTCTTTCCCAGAAGTAAAAGAACATCACATGTGTGTGTTTGCAGAGTAAATGCTAAAGAGAATGATGAGGCTGATCCAAAGCAACTTCTCTGTAGTTTATCTGATTTTGATAGAAGGAGCAGAGCCCTTCATGCAAAGACATACAAAGACCAAAACAAATTCAGTGGTCAGAATTTTCATTTATTGTTTATTCATGATGCATGAATTTCTTTACCTAAATATAGAAGAAAAAAGGGAAGAAATGAAGGAAGGAGGGAAAGAAGGGAGGGAGTGAGGGACAGAGGAAAAGAGGGATGAAGGGAAAGAGCAAGATAGAAAAAAAGGAAATTTTAATTCTTATTAAATCTTTTAATATTTTATTAATGCCTTAAAATTATTATTAGTTATATGAGGCTGAATAATAAGAGGCTATTTTTTTTTTTTACTTCCCAACCAGCCCTTTGTGTCTAGACCATATATGCATGTAACCTTCATCACAGGATCTCAGAACTCTTAAAAGAAATCTCAGATATCATGAAGTCTAGCCAGTTCTTAAAAGCAGGAATCTTTTCTATAACAAGCCCATTAAATGGCCATCCAGCTTTCAATGATGGTGACCCCTTGCCTCCAGTGCAACTCTGGACAACTCTAATTGTTAGGTAACTTTTCCTAATATCAGACTGAAAGCTATTTAGCATCTTCTGGTTCCAAACAAAGTAAGCCTAATTCCACTTGCAGATGGGAGATGTTCATATACTTAAAGAAAGCTTTCATGTATCCTTGAGCCTTCTCTTCTCCTGGCTAAGCGTCCCCATTTCATTCAGTTGACCATCAAACAGGTGGCAGGCACAGAAGACAAAACACTGGGTTTGGAGACACACGATACCTGGGTCCAATTGCCACCTCCAACACTTACTAGCTTTACAGCCATAAATGAACAACTTAACCTTTTTCAGCCTCTGATCTGCAAAATAGAATTAATAATATCTATAATACCTACCAACACAGGGCTATTGTCAGGCCACTAGAATTTATTAAATGCCTAATATGTGCTAGATGCTGTGTTAAGTGCTATCATGATGCTTGACTGGGGTAATATATGTAAAACAATACTTGTAAAACTTAAATCATTACATAAAAGTCAGGTTTCACTGTTCCCATCTTCATAGTGGCCATCCACCACTGGATATGCTCTGGTTTTAAAAGATACCTATTAAAAGGTGGTACCCAGAACAGAATACAATATTCAAAATGTCACCTGAACAAGCAATAAGTATTATTTGCAACAGTTTCCAGGAGTGGAATTTTAGAGAACTATTTGGGGGAGAGGAGAAAAGGGGAAGGGAGGAAGGAAAGAGGAGAGGAAAAGAGGGGATAAAAGGGAAGGGGAGGAGAGGAAAAGAGGAGAAAAGAAAAGAAATACTCAATTTCAGACCTTCCTCACCTCTCATTTGAACTTCTAGGAACTATCTTAGCTCAGATTTGATGCTACCTTTCACTTTGATATTTTCCTTGATTCCCACTATACTTCTGGCCAGAACTTACCTTTCTCTCTGAATATACCTATCTCTCTATACTTCTTTTAGGGCCTCTCTCACATTCTTTTTCTTTTTTGCATGAAAATTATTTGCATGCTTGTTTTATCTCCACTATAAGATCTAAGTTCATTGCTACAGGAATTTGTTCATTATTTGTGTCTAAATTCCCTACAGGGTCTAGCAGTACATATACAGCACAACAGTAAATATATCAAGGATCTGTGATTCTATCAGCTTGGGAAAGTTCTGGTGTGGAAATTCCCCTCCCAATGAAAGTCATAACCCCTCTAGTTATGAAATTTGTCTATGAAAATGCCTGTAGATTTATCTGAGGCCCATAGAAGTTATGACTTATCCAAGCTAATACAGCTGATAAGTGTAAGAGGTGGAATCAAATCATGATTCTCCTAACTCCAAGACAAGCAACCCTATTCACTGCCAGAGGCAGTCCACTTTGTATTTATTTGTGTTTTGCACATAGTATGTGCACAAAAAATGAAGACTGGAAAAACAAACAACTATCAAAATGATCCCAGTCCTGGCTTAAGATTACGTTAGTAAAATCTGGTTTTGTCTCCCACAAATTCCCTTCCTAATATTTCTTTTTTTTTTTTTCAAATAAATTTCTGCTAACATTTTACAACTAAGATGGCTCTTAAAAAAAAAAAGAAAAGAAAAAAACATGTTCCCCTCCTCTCCCCCTGAGATTTGGCTCTGATTGTTGTTAGTCTGTTTGGAATGCAAGAGGAAGGTTAATTAGCTTCTTTGACCCTCAGAGTCTACAGAAGGATCTCTAGTGACTCACTAATTGCTCCTCAATACACGATACTGTCGGTGAGGCAAAGTGCATGAAGCTGGTTGCTGATACTAATGTAACTTTGATTCTAAATCCCATACCTGCCAGGACAGACTAGATTCCCATGCACCACACACCCTAATGATGCATCTCCATAGTCCCCACACATCAGTCCTTTGATACTACTGGGAATCCTGGCCACTAATCTCATTGTGAATGTGTACAAAGTACAGTTGTATTTTTCACCTGGAACATAAGTGTTATTGAGGGGACCATTAAAGGCTCCTGTATTTATCAGAGCAGCTGAGCATAGGCGATGCCATATTGTCTCTTTACATAGATTATGCATGCTATCTTTAATAGGCAACTTCATACATATTTAGAGTTTAAAAGAAATGAAATCACAAGGAATATTCCAATTTGACAAAAGAAACAATGTTTGAATCAGATGAAGCAAAACAAGCTAGAATAACTTTAATATGGCCTAAGGGCCAGGAGGAGGTTAAGAAATATAGAATTAGGGAGGCGGAGCCAAGATGACAGAGGAAAGAAATTAAATCCACAAGGGTCCTGATACAATCAAAAATATGGGCTGAGAGTTTTCTCCAGCTATAGATAGATTTCAGGGGGCCGTGCTGGGCCACGAATAAAGCCTAACCCTGCAATCGGGCCGACACACCAGACATCCACCAGAGGAATTTGCCCCAGTGCCTCTGAATTGTGTGCAGCACCCATGTCTTCTGGAACCGAGCGTGCGGTGGGACTGAACGGCGGGAAGGGGGGCAGCATTAAGTGCAGAGGTACCAGTGGACTGGGGTTAAGGATTCAAATGTCCCACCCCAGCGGGGAACCAGGAAGAAATCCTGAGTGGCGGGATACCCAGACGGGGGAGGGAAGCAGGGTAGCAGTCTCATCGGAAGCTGAGAACCACACGACAGAAAGCTTTGCTGGTTGGTTGCTTAGTAAAGTAAGCCTGAGGTTATCTCTGGACCTAAGAACAGGCCAGGTGAGATTGAAGCCTGTCCCCTCTCAACCCAAAACACCTGGGACCCCCTGAAGCTAAGAACAGGAGTGGAGCCAAGAAGCAGACCCCACCCCCACCCCCCAGTGGAGAGTTTAAAATCAAATGAAAGTGAGGCCAGGTAGGCTGAGAAGTCCAACCATCCCCCGGGCCACGCAATAGCTTGAACAGCGTGTCCTGGAAGCGGCGCCATACTTTAAGAAGGAGTTAAAAGCCAAGAAATAGTAAGCCAGGATGAGCAGGCAGAGAAAGCAGAAGACCATCGAAAACTTCTTTGGGGGTAAGGTAGACCACAATACAACCTCAGAAGAAGAAGATAATAATAGGGTCAAAGCTCCAAAATTCAAAGCTTCCAAGAAAAATATGAAGTGGTCTCAGGCCATGGAAGTTCTCAAAAGGGACTTTGAATAGAAAGTAGGAGAAATAGAAAGAAGATTAGAGAAAAGGAGGAAAGAATGGAAAGGGAAATGAGAGTGATGAGAAAAAAGTTAAGAGTTTGAAAAGCCAAATGGAAAAGGAGATTAAAAAACTGTCTGATGAAAATAACTGCCTAAGAATTAGGATTGAACAAATGGAAGCTAATGACCTTATGAGAAACCAAGACACAGTAAAGCAAATCCAATTGAATGAAAAATAGAGGGCAATGTGAAATGTCTCCTTTGAAAAACAGATGACCTAGAAAATAAATCTAGGAGAGATAATTTGAAAATCATTAGACTACCTGAAAATCATGACCAAAACAAAAGCCTAGATAATATCCTCCAAGAAATTATGAGGGAAAATTGCCCTGATTTTCTAGAAGCAGAAGCTAAAATAGAAATTGAAAGAATCC
This sequence comes from Dromiciops gliroides, assembly GCF_019393635.1. Classification (NCBI taxonomy): domain Eukaryota; kingdom Metazoa; phylum Chordata; class Mammalia; order Microbiotheria; family Microbiotheriidae; genus Dromiciops; species Dromiciops gliroides. Next base: position 446,288,957 of record NC_057862.1, read on the forward strand.
ACCAATCACCTCCTGAAAGAGATCCCAAAAGGAAAACCTCCAGGAATATTATAGCCAAATTCCAGAACTCCCAGGTCAAGGAGAAAATACTGCAAGCAGCTAGAAAAAAGGAATTCAAATACTGTGGAGCTCCAATAAGGATAAAGCAAGATCTAGCAGCTTCTACATTAAAGGACCGAAGGGCATGGAATATGATATTCCAGAGGGCAAAAGAACTGGGACTTCAGCCAAAAATCATGTACCCAGTAAACCGAGTATAATTTTTCAGAGGCAAAAATGGGATTTCAATGAGAAAGAGGTCTTTCAAGCATTTGTGATGAAAAGACCTGAACTGAATAGATAGTTTGACTTTCAAATACAAGATCCTGGAGAAGCATAAAAAGGTAAACAGGAAAAAGACTTCATGAGGAATATTAAAAGATCAAACTGTTTACATTCCTACATGGGAAGATAATACTTTGAAATCATAAGAACTATTTCAGTAAGAAATTCACAGAAGACAGGGCTGAAGTTAATATGAAGGGATGATATCTGTAAAGGATTTATGTTTTGTTCCTTGTAGGGCAGACAGGGTGGGGTGTCTTATGTCTGGGGCTGGATTTGGGCTTGGGGCCTCCTGGGTCCAGGGCTGGTGCTTTGTCCACTGTGCCACCTAACTAATCCATGATGACATCATTAAAATAGGGTTGAGGTGTAGGAGAAATAAACTGGGGGAGGGAGAAGGGGAGAGATGGTCTGGGGAGAGGTAGTTCACATAAAGGAAACAAGAAGAAAGCTTATAGAGGACAGTAGAAGAGGGGGAAGGAGTTGAGGAATGAGTGAACCTTAATATCATCAGAATTGGCTCAAAGAAGGACTAACATACATACTGTGATGAAATAATGGGATTTAGCAGATACTCAAAGACCCACCCGGAGATTATTCAAGACTGATAGAATCAAGTGAGAGTAATTGACTGCTGATTAAGCCTACTTCAAGTTAATTGGATTGTAATCACACCTGGCTATCCCTTAAGAAGGTATTGTTCTCAGAAACTAGACTGTGAACTCAACTTGAGAACACCTTCAAAGACAATGGATTTGGATGATGCCAACCAATCACTTTGAAGCAGTGTGTAAGGACTGCTTCTGTTCCAGATCTATAAAAAAGCTTCCACAAACAGCTTGCTGAGGAATGCTGATTAAAAGAGGCTGGGGAAGGAGTTCCTGATTAAGACAGGCATGTTGAGGAGTTCCTGATTAAAGCAGGCTTGTGGAGGATGACTTCAGGAAGAACCCAACCAAGCTGGAACTCTAGGCTAGGTAGGAATTCTTTTTCATAACCTTCTGAACTCTTTGTAAATATCTGTATGTTCTAATAAATGTTTAATGCCCAAAGACTGGTACTGAAGCCTTTTAATTTTTGGCGACCACAATTAAGATTTTAAACATCACAATACTCAAGTAGATATAGTAATATATTTTTGCCCTGAGGGGAGGGGGAGGGAAAAGGGGGGGGAGAAGGGAAGGAGGAAAGGGCAGATTGGGGGAGAGAGCAGTAAAAAGCAAAACACTTTCAAGGAGGATGAAGATGTTCTGCATTACTGCACCAGTATGACATATTGAATTGCTTGATCTCATAGGGTTATTATATAATCAAATGTTTGTATAATAACCCTATAATGTAGGCACCATCAGTATTATCATCTTTGTTTTAACAGATGAAGAAACAAGTTTAATGATCTGCTCATGGGTCTAATAAGTGCTAACAAGTGTAAGAGGTAGAGTTTGAATGTAGGTATTTCCTGACTCTATGTCCCCTGTTCTTATCACTACACAATGAAGTCAAGGGGGAGCAGATACAAACACATAACCATAATATACAATATTGCATGATAAATGTATTAACAAGATGTGTATGATGCAAAATGTGAGGTCTGTGGGGGAAAGCAATTACCCTATGTTCATGTAGGTCTTTCCAGGTTTTCCTGATAGTATCCTGTTCAGGATAACCTTTATATAGTACCTTAAGCTTGACAGAGAATTTTCTTCATAAAAGCCCAGAAAAGTAGGTACCATATGGGCAGCTAGGTGGTGCAGTGGACAGAGCACCGGCCATAGGGTCAGGAGGACCAAAGTTCAAATCTGGCCTCAGAAACTCAACACCTGGGCAACCCTAGGCAAGCCACTCAACCCCAACCACCTCACAAAGCAAAACAAAAAGTAGGTACCATGAGTTTTGCCATTATAATCAATCATCATAACTATTTCCCTCCATCCCACTCCCTTCCCATGACATTTATTCTATCTTCTTTTTACCTATTCCTCCTCAGAGGTGTTTTACTTCCTACTATCCTCTCCCTTGCTCTGCACTCCCTTTTTTTGCCCCAAGGTCACATAATGAAATAGTAGCAATTGTCTACTAAGAGAAAATAATAATTCTAACAAACAATAGAGGTCTTTATGATAAAATCAATCAAGTTTCAGAGTTGAAAGGTACCTCAGAAGTCATCTGGTCCAACACATAACTTCATAAGAATACTATCTGCAACAACCCCAGTAAATGGGTCATCCAGCATTTCTGAAGGTTTGTTGATAAGGCAACCAACTACTTCTCACAGCAGCCTATTCCATTTTGGGATAATTCTATTAGTTAGCAAGTTTTCTCTCATTATATCAAGATGAAATGAATAATTGTTGAATCAAGTTGACTTGAAATCTACTGCTCTGCGATTTCTACCCATCACTCCTAGTTCTCACTTTGAAATTCAAGAAAATCATCCTAGAAGAGAGAGCATGCTCCAAATTTCTAGAAACAGTGTTTTCCCACAGCTTCTTCCTAAACATGTCCCCTTGAGCAAGTCATTTCCATTCTATCAGGCTCAGTGTCCTCTTTTGTAAAATGAGGGCATTTGACTAGACAGTCTCTAAAGTCCCTTCCAGCTCTGACAGTCTACAATTCCATAATCCTAATATTTTATTCTACCCCCATATTTGCATGACATTCCTTCAAATGCTTGAAGACAGCTCTCATATCCATATCAACTTAATAAATCAATAGCCATCAGCCAGATTTTTTCTGTGTCCCTGATATTGCCCCAAATTGGATTTTCAATTCATGACTAGACCTAGCAGTGCATTTTTTTCTTGATTCGATTATTCTCCTGAATATTTTTTCTCTTCAATTACAAATACATTTTTCTGGAAAACTTGTATTTCATGTCATTTCCTTAGCCCATCTAAATAGATCTTCCATCCCCAAATGTCCACTGAATGGGATGTAAAGAATTGCCTTGCCAACACCTTTCCACAGTAGATTTCCTTTCTGTTCACTGAGATCACATTCCTTAGTCTCATTAACAACACTTATTGCTCTCAATTTCATGGTTCGAGGCTAAGCTCAGTCACACAATTTTTGCCTCCACTATAGCTATAAGATTCACTAAATCAATGACCTATCTTTTTCATAATTAAGTGAAATGCTCTAAATTTTAGATTGTTTAGTATCTTCTTGAGTCCTTATCTACTATTTTAAGTATCAATAGATAATTTTCATGTTTTTGGTTGTACAATCTCTAATTTTGTTAACATTTTGCATTAGTAAAAATCCAGTTTACCAGACTGCCTCTGATTCCATTCTGTCCTTCCTAATTGTGAGATAAGTGGAAATTACCCTTTCATATTCTAAGGATTTAGTTCAAACCTTGAGACATAGTAGAAAGAGCTGCATCTACTAGGAGATAGTTCAAATATGTCTGTCTTTGCAGCAGGAGATTCTTTGATGTGCCCCTACACAGAAAGCTAGTTAACCGAATGCACTAGATTTTGTTACCTCCTATATCTTCTAGCATCATCTACTTTCAGTTAAATCGATGGAAGATGAATAATCATTTCAGAGGGTATTCTACCTTTATAGATAAAGAGAGAGACAGCAAAAGGCAAATAAGCTCTTTTTAAAATGTTTCTTCTAGGCAGCTAGGTGGTGCAGTGGATAAAGCACCAGCCCTGGATTCAGAAGAACCTGAATTCAAATCCGGCTTCAGACACTTGACACTTACTAGCTATGTGACCCTGGGCAAGTCACTTTACCCTCATTGCCCTGCAAAAAAAAAAAAAGTTTCTTCCTCAGATATTTCATATTCCCTAGGGGAAAAGATGCCCAAGTTATCAGCTTACTATTCATTGATTACTGCTGCTGCTAAATCTAGCTGAATACAGTTGATCCTCTGAATGTATTCTATATTGGCAACCAGTCCAAAAGCAAAGACTCTCCTATGCTCTTATGCTCTTCCCACTACTTTCTCTCAGTATTAAGTTATTAAATATTGGAGTAACTCCTGGAGGGAGGGAGAGACAGAGACAGAAACAGAAAAAAGACAGAGACAGACAGAGACAGAAAAAGACAGAGACAGAGACAGAGAGAGAGAGAGATGAAAGCATTTGCTGAGTACTTACCATGTACTAGTCACTGTATTAAGTACTAGAAATATGAGAGAGAAAGAAACAGAAACAGAAAGACAGGGACAGAGACAGAGAGTCCTTGACCTTAAGAAGATTATATTCAGAAAGTGGGAGAAACACATAAAGGGAAGTGATAGTCAAGTGGAATTTTGTCATTGTAGTCACATGGATAATGAGTTGATCCACGGAACAATTCATTAACCACCCCTTTTCAAAAGCATCTGGGGTTGGGGAGGCAGGGCAGGGAGCAAGGAGGATAAACACAAACATGACAGGCTAGATGACAATATGTCCTGGGTGAATTCTGAATGTTTCGATTGAATTTGAAGCATGGTCTTGGACCTGGCTAGATTTAATAGGCTAAGTAAGTTTGCTATCCTACTCATTCAGATAACAAAACGCTAACTTCCCACCACCATCACTGTGGGGGTCCAAGAAGTGAGTACATTAACTTCCACAGGGACTAAGATACAAATTCTGGAAGTCTGATGCAAAAAGGGTTGACCCAGATAGATAGGTACAGTACATAGGGCACTGGTACATGTGGGTAGCAATGGGACAGCAGTGTCAAGGAGATACAGCAAGATGACCCGGTTGCACAGCTACCCATTGGATAGCAGGTGAAGAGATAATGAGCTGACATCAATGAGGCTGAGTACCTCTAGCTGTTTCACCCCTCTCCAACCAACTTTGCCTCAAGACTACACTAACTGCAGGCTTGATCATCAGGGAGAATCAGGAACTAGATTGCTCTGCCATTTGTGAATACCCCCCTCCAACTTTCCATCTACTTTGCAGAGTTCAATAACCAAATTAACATATCAACACTACCTTTATTTTTGGTTAGGGATTGAAAATCTATGTCCTTTGCCTCCATTCAGTGCTCCTGTGCTTTTGAGCTACAGACTGACTAGACCTACACTCATGGCCCTGACTACCACTCCTTACTTTCTGATATTAATGTAGATCAGGCCCATCCTTCTTCCACTTTCCCTATTCCACTCTTCCCTGCCCTTCAATTGTGTCCTCTGGAACCCCTAATATGTTGGTAACCAAGTGCCCCTAATGTTAGAACTGTACCAACCCCTCTCAAATTATTCTGTATACATTTTATTTTTTCATTTAATTTTACTTTCAGTTCTGAATTCTCTTCCTCCCACCTACCACCCATCTACTGAGAAAGCAAAAAACAAAAATAAAACCTGTTACAAATACTTTGCACATATTTCAAGAGCATGCACTAGGATGTATAACCTATAGAGGTTGTCCAAATGCAGTTATAAATGAGATAGACAATACAGATAGAAAAAAAAAAGCTGAATTTAGATATGAAAAGAAAGAAGAGGATGAACTGGATTGTTTTAGGGAAATTGTGAAGCTCTTTTAGTGACTCCTAGTACCCCATGAAAACAAAGGTCTATCTTTTCAACACTAAAATTAAGCCATTTTGCTTTATAGCAACAAGACCCTGCTTCCCAAGAAATAAAGATGAAAATCATACAGTTCTCAAGAGAAGAAAACCAGACTATTTTTAACCATATGAAAATAAAAGTTCCAAATCACTTCCAATTAAATAAATGCAAATTAAAACAGTTTTGAGGCTGCATATTACTCATCAAGTTGTCAATGATGATGAAAAAAGAAACTGACAAATGTTGGAAGGACTGTGGGAAAACAGTCACAAACATGTATTATCATTAGTGCATTTATGAATAGATACAGCTATTCTAGAGAGCAATTAAGAATGATACATACATAATTACTAAACAATTCATTCCCCGTGACCTAGCTTTTGTCATTCAGTCACTTTAGTCATGTCTGATTCTTTGTGACCCCATTTGGGATTTTCTTGACAAAGATACTGGAATAGTTTTCTATCTCCTTTTCCAGCTCATTTTACAAATGAAAAAATGGAGAAAAGCAGAGGTAAATGACTTGCCCAGGGTCACATAGCTAGCAACCATCTGAAGTCAGATTTTAACTCAGGTTTTCCTGAATTCAGACCCCATGCTCTATCTTCTGAGTCACCTGTGACCTAGCTAAGCACTGACAAGCTTATATACAAACAGGATCACAGAAAGAAGAAAAGGTCTCATATTTACAAAAATATATGTAGCAGCTCTTTTATGTCACAAAACTGGAAAAAAGGGAGATATTCATCACTTGTCAACAAATTACAGTTTTTTTATAGTATTTTATTTTTCCCCCAATTACATGTCAAGACAATTTTTAGCATTCATTTTTACAAGATTTCTAGTTCCAAATTTTTCCCCCTCCCCTCCCCTCTACCTAAAATTTTGGCCAGTTTGCTAGGCTATGTGCTATCATGTAAAACTTATTTCCATATTAGTCACAGTTGTGAAAGAAGAAATAGATCAAAAGGAAAAAAATAAAGTCATTGGGGAAAATATGTTTCAATCTGCATTCAGGGTCTATCAGTTCTTTATCTGGATAAGTATAGCATTTAGCATTATGAGTTCTTTGTCACTTGTCTCAGATCATTGTGTTGCTGAGAAGAGCTGAGTCATTCATAGATGATCATCACACAATGTTGTTGATACTGTGTACAATGTTTTCCTCAATCTGCTTGTCTCACTTTGTATCAGTTCATATAAGTCTTTCAAGGGTGTTCATTTTTAATCTTCCTCCTCATCATTTCTTATTGAAAAATAGTAGTCCATCACATTCATATACCACAACTTGTTCAGCCATTCTGCAATTGATGAGTATCCCCTCAATTTCTAATATTTGCCACTACAAAAAGGACTACTATAAATATTTTTGCAAATGTAGGTCCTTTTCCCTTTTTTATGATCTCTTTTGAATTCAGACCTAGTAGTGGTATTGCTAGATCAAAGGATATGCACAGTTTGGTTGTCCATTCATCATAGTTCCAAACTGCTCTCCAGAATGGTTGGATCAGTTCACAATGCCACTAATAATACATTAGTGTCCCAGTTTCCCCACATCCTCTCCAACATTTATTATTTTCCTTTTTTGTCATATTAGCCAATCTGATAGTATTAAGTGGTACCTCAGAGGTGTTTTAATTTTCATTTCTCTAATCAAACGTGATTTAGAGCACTTCTTCATATGCCTATATATACACCTTTATTTTCTTCACTTGAAAACTGACTATTCATATTATTTGACCATTTATCAATTGGGAAATGGATTATATTATTATAAATTTGACTCAGATCTCTATATATTTGAGAAATGAGGCTTTATCAGAGACACTTGCTATAAAAATTATTTCCCAGCTTTCTTCTGCTTTCTTGCCAATCGTGGTAGCATTGGTTTTGTTTGTGCAAAAGCTTTTTAATATAATATAATCAAAATTATCTATTTTACAATTCATAATGCTCTCTCTTTGTCTCTCTCTCTCTCCCCCCCACCCTCTCTCTCTCTTCCTCTCTCACTCTTTCTCTCTCTTGTTTGGTCATGAATCTGTAACTCACTTAATTTCTCCTTGAAGATTTTCAATGCTATACCACTTGGTACATTTGTGGTTAGTACTGATGTTATGTCATTGTCTATGGTACCTTTTAGTAAAATGTAGCTTCCTTCCTTATCTCTTTTAATTAGGCCTATTTCTGCTTTTGCTTTGTCTGAGATCAGGATTGCTACTTCTGCTTTTTTTGCTTTTTTTTTCTTTTTTTTTTTTTACTTCAGCTAAAACATAATAGATTCTGCTCCAGCCCCTTACATTACTCTGTGTGTGTCAATCTGCTTCATATGAGTTTCTTGTAAACAACTGGCTTACCATTATTTAAAGGATTCTGGTTTTTGATCCACTCTGCTATCCATGTCTGTTTTGTGGGAGAGGTCATCTCATTCACACAGTTAGGATTGCTAACTGTGTATTTCCCTCCATATTATTTTTCCTCTTGTTTGTCTTCTCTCTCCTTTCTCTTTTTCCCTCAACAGTGTTTTGTTTCTGTCTATTGCCTCCCCTGGTCTACCCTTTCTTCTGTCATTGCTCCCCACCCTTTTACTTAATCTCCTCCCCTCCTACTTTTCTCTCTGGTAAGACAGATTCCTATATTCAACTGATCATGCATATCATTCCCTCTTTGAGCCAATACTGATGACAGTAAGGTTTAAGTGATGCCCCTTGCCCACCTTCCAATCTTTCCTTCCACTGTAATAGGTTTTTCTTGCTTCTCCAAGTGAAAAAAAAATTATCCAATTCTACTTCTTCCTTTCCTCTGCACCCAGTGTACTCCTCTTTCTCATCCCTTCATTATTTTTGTGTTGTGCCCTCAAATTTACCTTAAACCTGTACTCTCTGTCTAGCTCTACTATTAGTGGTATAATTTTTAAGAATTACAAGTATCATCTTCCTGTGTAGGGAGGTAAACAATTCTGCTCCATTGAATCCCTTATGTTTTCTTCTCCCTTTTTCCCTTTTTAAGTTTCTCTTCAGTCTTGATAATAGAGATCATTTTGTTGTTGTTGTTGTTGTTGTTCATTTCTGGTGTTCTTATGAAAGCTTGAAATTCTTCTATTCATTAAATGATCATCTTTTCCCTTGAAGTATTAAGCTTAATTTCACCAAGTAGGTGATTTCTTGGCTTTATTCCTAGCTCCTTTACCTTCCAAAATATCATGTTTCACCACCTCTGAACCTTTAATGTTGTAGCTGTTAAGTCCTGTGTAACTCTGATTGTGGCTCCCAGATACTTGAATTGTTTCTTTCTGATCATGTTTTTCTTTGACCTGATAGTTCTATAATGTGACTATAATGTCCCTTGGTGTTTTTATTTTGGGATGTCATTCCTGACGTGATCATTGGATTCTTTCAATGTCTATTTTATCCTCTGGTTCCAGGATATAAAAACAGCTGTTTCCTTTTTTTGTTTTGTTTTGTTTGGGTTTTTTTTTTGTTCTTTGTTGTTGCTGTTTTGGGGGGTAATTTCTTGAAAGATACTGCCTTCCTTTTGCAGGATTCTCCTTTTGATTATGACTTTCAGGTAGTCCATTGATGCTGATGTTGTCTCTCCTGGACCTATTATCCAGGTTAATTGTTTTTCCCATGAGGCATTTTACATTTTCTTCTATTTTTTCCTTCTTTTGATTTTGTTTGATTCTTTTTTCTTTTTATTTAATATAGTATTTTATTATTTTCTAGTTACGTGTAGAGATAGTTTTCAACATATGTTTACATAAGATTTCTACTTTCAAATATTTCTCCCTCCCTCCCCTCCATTACCCCTCCCCAAGACAGCAAGCAATCTGATATAGGTTATATATGTACAATCACATTAAACATATTTTTGCATTAGTCACACTGTGAAAGAAGAATCAGAGAAAAAGGGGAAAATCTCATAAAAGGAAAACAAAGAGTAGAAATAGTATGGTTCAATCTCCATCTAGATTCCACAGTTCTTTTTTTCTGGATTTGGAGAGCATTTTCCATCATGAGTCCTTTGAAACTATCTTGGACCATTGTGTTGCTGAGAAGAATCAAGTCTATCAAAATTGAACAACACACAATGTTGTTGATATTGTGTATAATGTTTTTTAATTCTTCTCTGGGTTCTTTCTGGGTATGAGACCACTTTGCATTTTGCTTTGGGGTTTTCCCATAGGTGTTTTGACATCATTGTAGTCTTCTGAGTTTACATATTGATATCCTCTGTCACCATAATAACTTTCAATGGTCAGATTATTTTTTGTTGCTTTTTGCTCATCCTTTTTGGCCTGTTTCTTTTCTTTTAAATTTGAGGCACTGTCTCAGGCTTCTTTTGCCAGAGGCTGTAGAGGCCTTGTGCCAGATGCCAGTGAGTTGTTTCTCTATTTCCCAGGGCTACACTGAAGCAAGTGGTGGGGCCCAGTACTGGTGGGTGTCTGTTTGCTTAGGCAACTGTAGTGTTAGTATCTACCTATTTGCCTGGGGTTATGGTGAAGCATGTGGAACCTGGCTGCTGTAGGTTGACTGTTTGTCTGGGTATACACTAAAGCATGTGACAATTCTCAGAGCTCTGATTTGCATGGTCCCCTGGCTGTGCTGAGGCAAGTATGGAGATCTGATGTTGGCATTTGTTTGCTCCACTGCACTGGGGTTCAGGATCTCCCACTGGTTTGCTGAGGTGGGACTTGCTAATGTGTTAAAATAATAGAGTTTGGTAAATGCCCAGGGGTCTGACTTGATTGACTTAGTAGACTGCTCTCAGCCAATCAACTTGAAGAACCTCCCATTTCTGGGAGGAGGACATGAAGTAGGAAGCAGATGCTGGCAGAGGGCTTCTTCCTCTTTGGGTTCGAGACATCAGCTTGGTGGCAGAACTTCACATGAGCAGTTAGGAAGGCTAGGGATTCCATGCTATAAGGAATCTGTTCTCAATTTTTCTCTCTCTTTACTATCTTATATCTTTTAATAAACCCTTAAAAGCCTAAACTCTTGGTGAATTTATCAGTGATTTAGCCAGTTTCCCCCCAAACTGGGAGGGGGACAGATTAGAACCCACATTTAGATTTTTAAATAGCACACTGCTGACTTGCTGACATGCTTCCTATCCTGGACTGCCTTCTGCTTTTACCCAAGGGAGACTGACCTTCTTTGCTGAACTTCTAAGCTTATTGGGTTAAAAAAAAAATTGTTTCATCCCATCTTTTTTCTGGTTCTGCTGTTCTAGGATTTGTTTGGGGGCACTATTTAATGGTTGTTTGGAGGTGAATGTGGGAATGTTATGTGATTTATTGTTTGCTCTACCATCTTGGCTCCTGGAAGTCTGTATCCAAATTATGGTTCTTGAAGGTAAGGAAACACTATTGTGTTACAAACAAAAAAAAAAGGAAGAAGTAGTAGTCATAGATAATTTTAAAATAAGTTGAAAAACATACTGACTGATGCAGAATGAAATAAGCAGAATCAAAACAATGTATATTATAATATTTATATGAGGAAATCACATGATTTTTAAAACTTATTAACTGATCAAGAATGAAACAAGCAAGGGGCAACTAGGTGGCACAGTGCATAAAGCACTGGCCCAGGATTCAGGAGGACCTGAGTTCAAATTTGCCCTCAGACACTTGACACTTACTAGCTGTGTGACCTTGGGCAAGTCACTTAACCCTCATTGGCCCCCCAAAAAAGAATGAAACAAGCAGACACAAAACAAATTACACATAAACAACACTATAAAAACAAAAACCTTGAAAGCTATTAAGAACTATGATCAATGCAATGATCATCTGTGATTTTATAGGACTGATGATGAAGCATGCTGTCCACCTCCTGACAGAGAGGCGATTGGTCGTACAGAATGAGATATGCACATTTCCCTTTATAGCCAATAAGGGAGCTTGTTTTGCTGACTATGCATATTTGTTACAAAGGATTTTTTTTTCTTTCCTTCCACCCTCCCAGGAGGGTGGGGAATAGGAGGAAACAAAAACAAACAGGTTTCTATTAAATAAATCAAACTTTAATTTTTAAAAACGCATAAATATTTTTAGGGTAGGGACTATCTTATTTTGTTATATTGTATATTTATATCTCCAGCACTTAGCATAGTGACTGGCACATAATAAGCACAATACATCTTCTCTATTTTTATTTCAAAAAATTAAAAATTAAAAAAAAAACAGAGAGCAATGGAAAAGCACATGGTATTGTGAACAGGCTATATTATACACCCAACAAAGAAGTCTAGGGAAAACTAGGAGTAAAGGCAGTCATCAAGGAAATGTATGATAAGAAGAGAAGGTAGTCTGGTTACAAGGTAAGAACAGGGGGTGCCTCATGGACAGACATAATGCTAAACTGTTATTCTCAGCACATTGGTAGAAATTTAAGTTGTCTCTCAATTAGAATGGGAACTCTTTGGATTTCAGAGAAACCTGGAAAGACTTACATGAACTGATGCTGAATGAGAAGAGCAGAACCAGTAGAACATTGTACACAGTAACAGTAACATTTTGTTATGATCAATTTTGATAGACTTGGCTCTTCTCAACAGTGCAATGATCTGAAACAATTTCAAAGAACTCATGATAGAAAATGTTCTCAACATCCAGAAAAAAGAACTGTGGATTCTGAATGCAGATTGAACCATACTTTTCTACTTTTGGAATGTTTTTTTCCCTTCTTTTTTGAGTTTTTTCCCTTGTGCTCCGATTCTTTTTTCACAATATGACTAATGCAGAAATATGTTTAATGTGATTGTGCATATATAACCTATATTAGATTATTTTGTCTTGGGGAAGGTGGAGGGAAGAGAGAGTGGGAGAAAAAATTGGAACTAAAAATCCTATGAAAACAAATGTTAAGCATAGACTTCTGGGGCAGAACCAAGACGAAGGGACAAAAGAAGGAAGGGCAGATTGGGGGAGGGGACAGACAGAAGCAAATCCCTTTTGAAGATGGATAATAGAATAAATATCATGGGAAAGGAAATAGGATGGCAGGGAAACAGTTAACAATAGTAATCATGAAAAAGAGAAAAGGGGGAAAATTGTACAAAAAATATTTATAGCAACTCTTTGTGGTGGCTAAGAATTGAGAATCAAGGGAATGTCCATCAATTGAGGAATGATGGAAGAAGCTGTGCTATATAATTGTGGTGGAGTGGTCTTGTGCTATAGGATATGACAAATAAGATGATCCCAGAAAAATCTGGGAAGACTCATGAACTGATGTGTAGTGAAGTGAGCAGAACTGGGAGGACATTGTGCATAGTGACAGCAGTATTGTTCAATGAGCTATTGTGAATGACTTAACTATTCTCAGCAATGCAATGATCCAAGACAATCCCAAGGGTCTAATGAGGAAGCTTACTATCCACCCCCATAGAAAGAACTGATAAAAAGAACACTTATGGATTGTATGTAAATAACCTGGTTGCAATCTTGTGGAGTGAGGAGGAAAGGGAAGGAGGGATGGAGAAAAATTTGGAACTCTAAATCTTATGAAAATAAATGTTGAAAACTATCCTTACATGTAACTGGAAAAAATAAAATAAATGTTGGTTGCTAAAAAAAAAAAGAAAAAAGAAAACAAATGTTGAAAACTATTTTTATATGTAACTGGAAAATAATAAAATACTTTTATATAGTGTGTAAAAAAAAATGGGAGCTCCTTAAGGGCAGAGACTTCTTTTACCTTTCTTTGTATTCCCAGTGCTTAGCTGTAAGCTTGGAATATAGTAACGGCTTCATAAATGCTCATAGACCCGACTAGACTTAACTTGAATGAACCAGTTCCCTTATTTTTCTCTTTTCTCCATTCTCAAGCATCTTCTCTTTCTTATCTTCTTTTCTTGTTTTTGTCCTTCTCCAATTCTCAGTCTTTGGATAGAAGCAAAGATCATTTTATCCCCAACTTCCTTTTGACATCTCAGCCCCACATGGCATATAATAAATGGCCACTGTGGTCCCATTTTTTAAAAAAAGAAAGAAAGAAATTGAAGAAGGTCTCCGGGCCATTGGAAGAATTTCTTGTGACAAATTTCTAGGAGAACCTCTGAACAAGAATCAGATAGGATGGGCAGAAATGAATTAGTTGCAATATGAATCTGCCTGGAGGAAATCCCCTAGTTGACGAGATGACAGATCCATTTGAATATTCAAGTATATTTTTTAACTTATATGTACATTGTTCCCTCTTCCCCTACCCCAACCGTTCTATTGTATCTCTCTAGTGTGCTTGGCAAAGAGTCTAACACTCTTCAGGTGCTTAATAAAGGATTATTGAAATTCATTGAATTAAATTCCACCAAGGTTACATGTGGCCCCCTGAGATTCCTCAGAAATGTAGGAACATTTTTTTTAGGTAAATATTTTTCATAGCAGTGAGGAGACTTGGGCATGTAGGACTATTTTATTTGTGCAAAATCTAAAACCAAAGCTGAAAAAAAGTAGTAGGATGGAAAAAGCCATGGTCCAAGAATTAGGAAAGCTGAATTGGAGACTGAGCTAATGAAAAAAGTAGTTATGTGACCTTGGGCAAGTCCTTGCCCTTCTCTGGGTTTTGGTGTCCTTATCAGTAAAATGAAGGCTTTGGACTCCATAATGTCTGGGGCCTCTGACAACTCTTATGCTCTCTGACTCCATGACACACAGGTTTGAATGATTGCTTTTTCCATATGAAACTAAATTGATTGGTTTCCAATTTTGGCACAATGCTCCTTTTCAAAACACTACTGGCTAATGAAAATACAAACTTTTCTTTCCTCTTGAGGTTTACCCAGTATCATTCCCTTTTGCCCCCAAGTAAAGATATTTTTTTAAGCTAAGCAATTTACATTCCTCCTTTCTCTCTTTGTAAATTGTATGCTCAAGTCCTGGCCTGGCCACATCCATAGAGAGCTTAAGTAAATGACTGTTCTCAACATAAAGATTGATTATTTGAAGGGCTGACTTGTACATGACATCTCAGTTTTCCCAGCATAGGAATAAAACCAAATATAACTGTAGTGGCCTTTGTCTGAGAGGCACAGAATATTTGATAAGTAATAATTAAGAAAGCTGTAGTTCTTCTAGGAGACACTCCCTTCCCCATTGCTGAAACTGCAGAATGTCCCTCAAAATTCATTGTGAAGACAGAGGGGTAGGCTTGACTAGGAGAAAATACTTGTGGTTGTTTGTCCTTCATTCTCAAAGAAGACCATGACATTGGGGTGATATCATGACTTGCACTGAATTAGATTTAAGTGAGGGAGGGCTGAGGAGAAAATACTATAAACTGCAGGGAGTACCTACAATGTTTTGGGGAAAAGGAAATATGGAAAGGGGTACACTTAATATACCCCTACTATGTGTGAAGCATTGTGCTAGGCACTGGAAATACAAAAACAAAAATAAAACAGTCTCTTTTTCAAGAAGCTTACAGGGAGGGGAGGGGACAGGAACAACACATCATATTTGAAAATAAGTAAATATAAAATGCATATAATAACTGGAGGAGGAAGGAGAAGGTATTAACATCTGTGGGTGTGGGGAAGATCAAGAAAGGTTAAAAAAAATGGAATTTGAACTTAGCCTTGAAGGAAGATAGGAATTCCAAAAAGTATAGGTGAGGAATGAGGAGAATTCCAGGCATGGGAGGGACCACCTTAGCATACACAAAAGATGCAAAATAAGGAATGTTCTTCACATGGAAATTGTTGCACAGAGGGGGGGAGTGAAAGGGTTCTTAGGTATTCCTTAATAAAGAATTACACTCTTTCACACTGTCCAATTAGATTTTTTTTTTTATTTGGTGCTAGGGTAGGTTATAGAGAGGAAAGTCAAAGACTTCACCTCAAGGAGAAAAGAGCTTAGAAATATTCTCCTCCCAGAAGATAAGGAAGGCAAAAGTTTCTACAGAGGATAGATGGCATGTCCACCTGAAAGTGGAAAGTTCCTTTTGGGGTTGGGGTGGGGAAAGCATGGATGCTTGATACTTTTCATATTCTTGAGAGTGAAGGGGGATTTTTTTTTAAGTGATGCAATTGGGGTTAAGTGACTTGTCCAGGGTCACACAGCTAGTAAGTGTTAAGTGTCTGAGGCCAGATTTGAACCCAGGTACTCCTGACTCCAGGGCTGGTACTCTATCCACTGCACCACCTAGCTGCCCCGGGGGATTTTTTTTTTTAATGATGGTCCTGATCTTTGGGGTTATCTCTGTCTCCTAGCTCTGGTCAGGAAGTAGCCACATCTAACTGATTTTCCTGCAATAGAATTTCATCTCCCCTTAATTCTTAGGTATGTCCATTCTGATATATAGTTGGTCAATCTAAACTTTAATAGTCCCTTGATGCCTCGATATGTTTGTCCTGTTGTCTTGTCATCTTTGGTTTTGCTTCTCATAAAAGAAACTTCTGATTTATCCTAAGCCCCATGTCAGAAATCTAGATACTACTTTAAAAGTATTCTCTGCTCCCATAACTATATACATACACAAGTATACACTTCATTTTTTATGACATTTTTCTTTTTTTTAATTTTTTGTTTAGAATTTTATTTTCCAAATTATATGTAAAAGCAAATTTTGACATCAATTTTTAAGTACTTTGTGTTCCAACTTCTCTTCCTTCCTCCCTTCCCACCCCCCAATGATAAGAACTCAACCAATTCAATGTAAGTTATACATGAGTAGTCATGGAAAACATTTCTACATTAGCTAGGTTGTGAGAGAAAACAAATAAAAACAAGACTTCAAATTAAGGAGTTGTCCAAAAAAAAAATGTGTTTCAGTCTGTTTTTATATACCATCAGTTCTTTCTCTATAGGTGTGTTGCAATTTTCATAAGTCTTTCAGAGTTATATTGGATCATTGCCTTGATGAAAATAACCACGTGCTTCCCAGCAGATCATGTTACACTATTGCTGTTATTTTGTATACAATACATTTCTCTCTGCCTCAGTTCATGTGGGTCTTTTCAGGTTTTTCTGATAGCATCCTGTTCATCAGAACTTTTATGTAGTACCTTAAATTTGATAAAGAATTTTCTTCACAATAGCCCAGCAGAGTAGGTGCCATATGTTTTGCCATTGTAGTCAATCATCATAAATATTTCCCTCTATCCTATTCCCTGCCAATGATATTTACTCTAATTTCTATCTTCTTTTGCCCTATTCCTTCTCAAAAGTGTTCTGCTACTGACTGCCCCCTCCCCCACTCTACCCTCCCTTCATTCACTCTTCCCTCCTTATCCTCTTCCCCTCCTACTTTCCCTTAGGGTTAAATAGATTACTCCTCCCAATTGGGTGTGTAAATTATTCCCTCTTTGAGCCCACTCTGATGAGGTTAAGGTCTTTGAGCTAATTCTGTTTTCTTCCTCCCTCCCTCCTCAACTCTCTCTATGAAATCAAGCAATTCAATATATGTCATACATGTGCTGTTATGCAGAACATCTTTACCTTCCTTGAAAGTGTTTTGCTTTTTACAGCTCTCTCCCCAAAACTTCCCTTCCCTCCTTCCCCTCTTCTCCCATCCCCCCTATCTCCTTCTCCAACTTTACAGTTATTATCCCTTCATATTTAGTTCTGACCTGTGTCCTCTGTGTATTCCTTACTGAGAAAGTTCTCACAAGTTGGAAGTATTATCTTCTCATGTAAGAATGTAAGGAGTTTAACCATTTAATGTCCCTCATGTTTTTTTGGTTTTTTGTTTTTTTCCTGTTTACCTTTTTATGCTTCTCCAGGGTCTTATATTAGAAAGTCAAATTTTCTATTCAGTTCAGGTCTTTTCATCACAAATGCCTGAAAATCCTCTTTTTTTATTGAAATCCCATTTTTTCCTCTGAAAGATTATAGTCAGTTTTGCTGGGTAGGTGATTCTTGGCTATAGTCCTAGTTCCTTTGTCCTCTGGAATATCATATTCCATGCCCTCCAGTCCTTTAATATAGATGCTTCTAGATCTTGTTTTAGCCTTATTGGAGCTCCACAAATTGGAATTCCTTTTTTGTAGCTGCTTGCAATGTTTTCACCTTGACCTGGGAGCTCTGGAATTTGGCTATAATATTCCTGGAGGTTTTCCTTTTGGCATCTCTTTCAGGAGGTGATTGGTGGATTCTTGCAATTTCTATTTTATCTTCTATAATATCAGGGCAATTTTCCTTTACAATTTCTTGGAAGATGATGTCTAGGCTCTGGTCATGGTTTTCAGGTAATCCAATGATTTTCAAATTATCTCTCCTGAATTTATTTTCCAGGTCAGCTGTTTTTCCAAGGAGATATTTCACATTGTCCACTATTTTTTCATTCAATTGGATTTGCTTTACTGTGTCTTGATTTCTCAAAAGGTCACTAGCTTCCATTTGTTCAGTCCTAATTCTTAGGCAGTTATCTTCTTCAGACAGCTTTTTTATATCCTTTTCTATTTGACTTTTCAAGCTGTTGACTTTTTTTCTCATGACTTTCCTGCCTCACTCTCATTTCTCTTTCCATCTTTCCTCCCTCTCTCTAAATTTTCCTTCTCTCTCCTACTTTCTCTTCAAAGTCCCTTTTGAGACCTTCCATGGCTTGAGACCAGTTCATATTTTTTTGGAAGCTTTGGATGTATGGGCCCTGAGGTTGTTTTCTTCTTAGGGCACACCTTGATCTTCCTTGTCACTGAAGAAATGTTCTATAATTCTAAACTTTCTTTGCTTGCTGATCTTGCCATCTTTTACTTGACTTTTAACTCACCACTGGGGGGCCCTGCTTCTAGGCTACACTACTGTCCCCAGCTTCAGAGGGTCCCAGGTATTTTGGTTTGAGGGAGGGCAGGTTTTTCTCTCACCTGGCCTGTTCTCTGGTCTGAAAATAACCTTAAACCTACTTACTAAACAACCAACCAACAAATCTTTCCGTGGTGTAGTTCTTAATTTCGACAAGCCTGTGCTCCTCCCCAACCTGTGCTTCCCACCATTCAGGATTTCTTCCTGGTTCTCCTCTGGGTTGGGACAGCCGAATTCCTCCCTAGGTCCCGCTGACACCCCTGTACTTCCCCCCTGACCAGCTGTTCAGCCCTCTCAGTTCCAGAAGACACTGGTGCTGCAGCTGATTCAGAGGCTTGGGGTTTAAGTTCCTGTGGTGTGGCATGCCTGGGAACTCTGTCAGCTTGATCGTGGGGTTGGACTTTACCAGTAGCTCAGCACAGCCCCCTTTAATCTGTCTATGGCTGGAAAATAATCTCAGCCCATATTTTGGTGGGTTTTTCTGCTCCAGGGGTTCTTTTATTGCTATTTTGGGGGTAATTGTATCAGGAGCTCTGTGTGTTTAATGTCTTTCCTCCACCATCTTCGATGACATTTTTCATGACAATAACTCCACTTCTGCTGAAAAGAGCAATGGAACTATAGGCTAAAGACCTGGATTCAAATCTTAGTTCTAATACTTTTCATGAAACCTTGAGAGAAATCACTTAATATCTCAGGCACTTAGGCCCCTCCTCTGTAAAGTGAGGGGGTTGTAGAGCCAGAATAATATAGTGAAAGATAGACTAGTGAACTGAGAGCTTTTTGTGATATCTGGACCTCAGTTTCTTATTCTTTAAAATGAGGGGGTTAGGGCAATAGATAAGCTCTCAAGTTTCTGCATTCTCAATGTTCTGTGATTCTGCTGTAGCTTGAGCACATTTTTTCATAGAGTTCAAACAACCTACAGACTTAAGACTATCTGAACTATTTTCACAATAGTGAAATTATTTTACTCCTCTTTTTCTTTGGAATTCTTTTGCACCTACATCTATCTATATATTTTTAAAATAAGACCATATTACAAGTTGAATCATTTTATCTTCCTTAACTATCAAAGTGTTGCTTTCTGCCCATTCAGTCAATATTGATCAAGAACAGAGACTGTGCTCTTGTCACTCAGGTCATTCTCATGTAATTTGGTAGTGGTCAAAAATATCATAGCAGGACCCCAAGGTCCAAGTGAGACCCTGGTTTGCCCTGTGTTTGGGTCACTGAAGGAGGTTTTAAATTTTCTGTTCTATTTTTAAAATATCACCTATCAAAATAACTGGCCTAGGTTTCCTAGCTCCTGCCTTAATGATTTTTTTTTCCTTCAAATAGTCTGCTTTATCTCCCACCTTTGAAGTATCATGGACCCCAGCTCACCTGGTGTCCATAAACTTTAAAAAACATAGATATAGATCTATGTGTGTATATTGCAAACTTTATTTTAATATAATTGGCTATTTTTGTCATTTGAAAAATTTTATTATGTGCATTTTAAAAACATTTTTCTGAAAAGGAATCCACAGGTTTCACCAAACTGCCAAAGGGGTCCATAATACAAAAAAGGTTCACAATCCTGCCTTGGAGGAATTGCTTGCTTTGAAGTAGATGTAACTTAATCTGAAAAGTCCCATTTTCCATTCCACCCTGAACCTAAATCTCCCAAGAAATACCCCATCCCAGCCTACCCTGTGTCTTCCAGTGTAAAAAAAAGTGCAGAGAAATGTAGAATTCCTAGTAAAATGTAAGCTCTTTATGGTCAGGAGCTATTATTAATTTTTATCTTTTTATCCTCAGTGCTTAGACAGTGAATGTCCTTGTGAATAGTAAAAGACTTTATTGAATGGAGCTCCCTTGTGGAATTGAAATCTCTTTCTCAATAACTATATTTCTGATCACTTTTTCCTGTCTAGGACTTTCAGGCATAATATTTCAGGCCATCAGGAAGAGATTCTTTCTAGGGATCTGCTCTCAGAACTGACCATTTGGTCAGTGCCAGTTAAAGATGAAAGGGAAGAGGAATCAAAAAGAAGAGTGGTTTATATTAATATTTTTTAAATTTTAAAAGTCTTTTAACAAAAAACAATTATCAAGTGAACTTGAATCTGGGGCATTTTTTCCCCTGTGTTGGATGCTGGGAGCTTCTAAGCATGACTGACTTCCCAATCTGTAACTCTGCCTGTGTGCTGAATATTTCAAAAGACCACAGCCAAGGGCACATCTTTGTAGTCACTGTCTATGTTCTTCATGTGCTGGGCAGGGATTTTCCCCTCATACATCATTCACAGATTTCTACAAATGATTCCAAATAGTCAGAAGCATCATTTATTCCCTGTCCAGCACTGTCATTAAATAACACCAATGTATGTATGTGTGTGTGTATACACATACATATACACACATACATACATGCATACATATACACTGTATATGCATGTATATATGTATGCGTGTGTGTGTGTAATATCTCCTTGCAAACTGCCATCTAGGACATTGTATAGCTGATAGGTTTACATTCTCGCCAAAAGACCAGGGCTGGGGACCATCAAGAAAGAAATAAGGATGCAATGTGCGAGGAGACTTCACAAACCTACTCGTGCATGACTTTATTTCCTTCTAGGATTTTACTTCAGGAATTTATCATCCTCTTTCTTCCCTTTTGGGTGACAGACTGTTATTTCATGTACTGCTGGGAAGATAATTCAGAATTCTGTTTATTCTAATGCAGTTCAAAATGTCTGTGACTAGCATCTGAAAATACTTTAGAGTGTTAAGATCTGGCAACCAAATAGAGTTTTGAACCATGTTTTCGCAGTCTGTCTGTCAGTCTCTCTCCCTCTTTATGTAAATCAAGGTGGAGAACTGAGGCAATTATCCAAATCTTTAGAGACATCACAGAATTGAGGAAAGGAGGAGGGAGAGGCAGGCCTAGACAAGAAGATCCCTTTCTGTATTAATTTTTGGTTCCTAGCTTTATGGGCTAAGTATGGGGAGCTGCTTAGGAAGATTCCATTCTGGTCAGTTCCCTCAGGAGCACAGATTAATTTCCCTGCTTGCTATCAGTGGTGTCCTTTGCCCTGAGACAGGGGCATTTCTATCTTCCCCTTACCATTGTCCACATATTTACTTTAATTCAATTGTATATTTCATCAATTTCTCATCCATCTCTCAAGTCCACTGTCTGCATGAGGTCAGAAGTATAAAATGAGTTGGCTGAGACCCAAGATGCCAAAGCCAGCTACATGCTATAGTTGGCTCCTTTCCCCTGAGGCCAAACACGGCTACTCATCAGCCTCCTTCTTGTCCTGTTCTCTCCAGGCTCTGTGCCTTTGCTCCCATCATCCTCTAGACTTGGAATGGATCTTATTCTCTCTCTCCATCTCTATCTTTCCAACCATCATCTGTTAAAATTATTTTCCTTCAGGACAGCTAGCTAACACAATGGATAAAGCACCGGCCCTGGATTCAGGAGGACCTGAGTTCAAATCCTGCCTCAGATACTTGACACTTACTAGCTGTGTGACCCTGGGCAAGTCACTTAACTCTCATTGCCCCACCACACCCAAAAAATTATTTTCCTTCAAGGACTAGTCTCCAAGATACTTTCTCTGCCTCTCCAATGCTTCTCCCCAAATAAGAGTGATCTTTTCCTTCTCATATATCTCATTATACTTTGTCTTTTCCTTTCATTTTGCAATGATCACATTCTGGCTCTCTCTCACTCATTCCATACATACTATCTGTTGCGAAAACTTATCATTTTTACTTTTACAAAACTCATTGTATATGTTCCTTTCTCTCCATTTACAGCCACCATCCTGGTATAGACTCATCGCCTCATGCCTGAACTATTGCAACAGCCTTTTGTTGGTTTCCCTGCCTTAATTCTCTCCCCACTTCAGTCCATCCTTCACTCAGCTTCACTCTCCGAGAGATTTTCCTAAACCACGTGCCAGGCCATGTCATTCTCCTACTCAATAAATTCCATTGGCTCCTAATTACCTCTAGGATCAAATATCTTTTTAGCATTTAAAGGCATTTACAACCTGGCTCCTTACAACCATTTCAGTCTTCTTTACATTTATTCCCCTCCATGTACTTTATGATCCAGAAACATTTAGCTTTTTCACATGGCACTCCATCTCCCACCTCCATACATTTCCTCTTAGCCTCTACCTCCTGGCTTCACCAGTATTCCCAACACTAACTCAGATCTCAATTTCTGCCTATAAGATTTCTCATAATTAGTGCCTTCCCTCTGAAATTACCTTCCATCTACTCTATATATGTCTTCTACTAAAGCAGTTCATGCCCTGGGAGCTAGTTTCTGTTGTTCAGTCATTTCAGTCATCAGACTCTTTGTAACCCCACTTGGTGTTTTCTTGGCAAAGATACTGGAGTAGTTTGCCATTTTCTTCTCTATCTCATTTTACAGATAAGGAAACTGGGGCAAATGGGTTTAAGTGACTTGCCCAGGGTCACACAGTAAGTACCTGAGGCCAGATTTAAGTTTAGGTCTTTCTGATTCCAGTCCCCTCATTCCATTAAACTAACACCTCTGGTGTGACAGCTTATTGAGCCCTTTTCAGGGCTGTTCACAAGCCTTTGATGTCCATCTGATTCACCCAATTCTTACCTGTGGCTCCAAGAAGCTGTGGTGTGCCCAGAAACTATACTCCAGTAAAACCATCTTAGCAGATAAGTAAACCTGGCTGAGGGTACCTAATGGGCTTCAAACCCATTAGAGGTTTAGGGAATGTCTACCCCCGAGCATGTGAAGACTTCCCCCAGTGAGATAGGCAAATGAGAACAAGTTGTTCAAATAACCATGAAGGTGGCTGAAGCAGACATTGTGGAGCACTTAGAGCTTGGTCAGACATTGAAGATGCTAAGGTCACCCATTGTATCCTGAGCCAATGGACTTCAATGACACAGAAGAGAGAGTGAGGCTAATGACTTTGTTCCTCACTTAAATCCAATTCACACATGACTCACGACATCACTCATGATGTCATCGGTCCTCTTTGAAAACAAAAGACAAAGAATAATGTCTTCTATGTACAAAGTTGTTTGCACGGTGTCTGTTCTATAAGAATGTGAACTCCTGGGGGCAGCTGGTGACACAATGGATAGAGCACCGGCCCTGGATTCAGGAGGACCTGAGTTCAAATCTGGCCTCAGACACTTAACAATTACTAGCTGTGTGACCCTGAGCAAGTCACTTAACCCCAATTGCCTCACCAAAAAAAATGTGAACTCCTTGAGGGCAAGAATTTTGTTTTTTTCCATTCCTTGCTTCCCCAGCCTATAATACAGTACCTGGCAAGCAGTAAGCATTTAAGGAATATTTGTTAACTGATTGACATATATCCATTTTTGCACTTGAATCCTTCCTGTTAAGCTATAAGCTCCCTAATAGAAGGAATTAGGAATTATAAAATTGATTTAGCAGTTTAATGATTAATGTATCCCCTGTGTAAAAACAATTGATATGGGGCAGCTAGGTGGTGCAGTGGATAGAACACCGGCCCTGGAGTCAGGAGGACCTGAGTTCAAATCCAGCCTCAGACACTTAACACTTACTAGCTGTGTGACCCTGGGAAAGTCATTAAACCCCAATTGCCTCACTAAAAACAATAAAAAATGAAAAATAAAATAAAATAAAATAAAATAAAACAAAAACAATTGATTAAGTAGATTTTAGAAACAAGAAGAAATCTTGGCATAGTGGAAAAAACACTGAACTTTGAAATTAAGCCTTTGCCATGTTACTTACTACCTGTGTGACTGTGGAATAGTCCCTTAGCATCTCTGCAGCTGATTTTCCTTGCCTGAAAAATGAAGATGTTACATGAATTGATCTTCAACTTCTTTCTAGCTCATATATTTTTCATACATTTAAATTCCATAGCTTCAGCCATTCCCCAATTTTGGATCACCTCTTATATTTGCATTATTTGGCACTTTAAAAAGAGATATATAGGGGCAGCTAGGTGGCGCAGTGGATAAAGTACAGGCCCTGGATTCAGGAGTACCTGAGTTCAAATCCGGCCTCAGACACTTGACACTTACTAGCTGTGTGACCCTGGGCAAGTCACTTAACCCCCACTGCCCCGCAAAAAAAAAAGATATATAGTTTTGTATATCCTTAGAGTTTGTTTTACATAGGATTATTCTCTTTTTATATACCCATCTTCTAATTCTCCCTTCTCCCTTCTCCCCCTTCCTTCCTATTTCCAAGTGAAATATATTTCTGTACCCAACTGTCTATGTGACCAGTTCAGATGAGAATGAGGTTCAAGTGTCAGTTGTTCCCTCTCCTCCTTTATATAGATGTATTTATGTATGTATAGAGTTATGCACATATTTTATTTTAATATATATATATATATATATGTGTGTGTGTGTGTGTGTGTGTGTATGTGTATGAGTGTATGGATGTGTATATATGTGTGTATAGTCCCAGCATTGCGCCTTGAACATAGTAACAACTTAATACACATATGTTGAATTCAACTAAGCATACTCTTTAGCTCCTGCTGTCATCACACTTGGTTTATTTGGGAAATGGTCAATACAAAATAACAAAAGCTTGTCACCTGCCAGACAGAACAGAATGTGGGACTCTGGTCCTATAGTCCATTTCCTAACCATACACAGAACAGAGAAAAAGAGACTTAAGCATTTTGATGTGATTATCAAGAAATATTGAGCTAGCATGAAATGGCAACCCCTGAACCAATCTGACCTGAGCCCTCATCATCCCTCTGGAGGGCAATCACAAGGTCAGCCAAATATTTGTCAGAGCAGAAGTTAGGGCAGATTCAATGGCTGTGTTAAGACTTACCCTGGAACTCCATTCCCTTCATGAGTCACAGGGCCAATGAACTTTTGAGCAAACATCTGATAATTCCTAATGGTTCAGGCATTTCTTCTCTCTTGCTTTCTTCTTTTCTGACCCCCTCCCTACACACACAAACACCTTTTCCATTCTCAGGAAGAAAAACAAAGAACACCTCACTAAATTTTGAAAATTGCCTAGTGACTAAACTAAACCAGGGCTTCTTAAACTTTTTGCACTCATGATAACTTTTTACCCAAGAAATTTTTGCACAACTCTGGGCATCTAGGGATATAAACTATGTATACATAACCTTTTACTGTTGCCAAGTTTTTCACAAACCCATATTCAGTTATGTGACCTATATGGGATTAAAACCCACAGTTTAAGAAGCCCTGATCTAAAATTCTCTCCAGAAAACACGTATAGGGTATGGGAAGGGGTATGTTTGTAACTGTTGGTTGAGATTCTATTTGTTTGAATTGGGCACTGAATGAGGCAATGTAGTTAGGGTGCTTTCCCTGGTCCATGATCCCTCGGGCTTTTCTTTTTAAGTTCCCTCACATTAAGACTGCTTTTGAGTCAGAATTCATCAGGCAGCAGAAGTAGTGAAAGGAGTCCTAGATTTTAACTTAGAAAACTTGGGTCCAAATCCGTGATAAGTGCAAACTTTTTATTGTTTAATATAATAGTTGTAATGATAGGATATCATTGATGATATGATATGATATGATATGATATGATATGATATGATATGATATGATATGATATGATATGATATGATATGATATGATATGGTATGATATGGTATGATATGGTATGATATGGTATGATATGATATACCATGTGATATATTATATCATCCTGTCCTACCACTATTTCATGTTATGGAGTCACTTAGGCTAAATGTCCTAATGCCCATAAAGCATATAGGCAAAGCCAGAGAGGGTTATTCTTTTCCACTATTCTGGCCTGTGTTAATCTTGTGTCAAACAGATAATGGTCACAGCTTCTGAATAGATAAAGCTGTTAAACTGATGCAGGGGTCTTGCATGATTGAATAGGCATCCTCCTGTTGAAGAAACTCCTCCTACGTGAGCCTCACCCAAGCTTGGCATGAAGAAATGACCCCTAGAACTTTTCACCACATCTGGGTCTGACTAAGAATGCCCCCTCCCACATTTGGAACTGAAGACCTGTTCTCAAGCCCATTTTTAGAAGATAGTATATAATTTTTCTAGCTGAATCTTAACTTTGAGCATATTCTGTCCCCAAAACATCTCCCTCCCCCTCAAGGAGCAGGAGTTTCTTACATTCATGAGGGAAACCTCTGTTTATATTACCAGGTAGTATGGGTATATCCTTTTTATTTTGCCTTCTTTCTGGGCTACAAAATAATGAAGCTCTTATTTCTATAAGCTTCCTGAGTACCAATTTCTCTTTTTTTCTTTTTTTTTTCAGGGCAATGAGGGTTAAGTGACTTCCCTAGGGTCATACAGCTACTAAGTGTCAAGTATCTGAGGCCAGATTTGAACTCAGGTCCTCCTGAATCCAGGGCCAGTGCTTTATGCACTGTACCACCTAGCTGCCCCCCGAGTACCAATTACTTGTAAATTCCCTAACCCAGGTTCTTGCTTTAACCTGAGCCATGAGGCCAAATAAAGTAAAATCCCATTTGTGGTACTTATTAATATTAAAATTTTGTTCAGGTTCCTTGACTTCCCTGAGCCTCAGTTTCCTTGTCTATAAAGGAAGTTAATAATGCCTGTACTATTTTCTGCACGGTATCATAGAATCATAGCCTCTAGACCTAGAAGGGATTCAGAAGCCCTCTAGTCCAACACCCTCATTTTATAGATGAGAAAACTGAGGTCCACAGAGGTTGAGTGATTTGTCCAAGTTCTTCCAGGTCATATAGAAGGATACATTGTAACTTGTGTCCTCTGGAATGACTCCAGAGTCAGTGTTCTTTTTAATTGTGTCATGTCTGGGTGCTGTTGGCAGTTCCCTTCCCATCTGTGACCATCAGTTTCTTCATCTGTTAAAGAGAATACTTGATCAAATTGATCTCTAAGCTTCCTCTCAGCTCTAATAACCTATGATTCGATGAGCAGAGAAATTATAATAACACATGGCAAAGTGTTATCTTTTTAGCTTCTCTTCCTCCACAGCCTAACATTTTCTTTTCTCCTCTTGTACAATCTGGAGGTAAGTTGAGGAAACATGCCCCTCCCTTTTTTTCATGACAAGGGATTACAGTGGGACTGCTTCCTAGAAGTATAATGAGAATTGGTTCAAAAAATTTTCAGTATATTATCCACATTTCTGAAGGAAAAGAAGAGCTGAAGTATATGATTAATGGGCTACTCCTGCAAAGAGGGAAATTCTGCCGCAGCCCAGAACTTTAATATTCGTGTCAAAAATTGCATTCAAGCTGAAGCTCATACTTTAATTTCTTCTATGTTAAATACACACACATATACTCAGTAACACACACACACACACACACACACACACACACACACACATCCCCCAACTAAAAGCTTGACATTTAGCGAAGCGAAGGGATATTAGATATAAAGCAGTTTCAAAATGCCCTCGTTGGTTGTGTTTCAATTTTGATTAATGTTTAAGACAGAGCCCCTTCATCTGAATTACTAATGTGAATAAGCCCAGCCCCAAGGGAACTTGAAATGGAGTAAAGAGCTGTTTTGAGCCCTTCTTGCTGCATTGAGCATTTAAGGTGGAGATAGCCCTTGGCAAATCATTATCCAGGGATATCTCCCCCTCTACTTCCTCCCCTTCAGTGACTTTCTTCCTTCCCTTAAAGTTATATATAAATAGAGCTATTATTTCTTCAGGAAGGTCCTCCCCTGCTACTTCTTCATGGTGTGGAGAAGAGTCTTGACTTCCATAGGAATGGAAGTTGTGGCGGGGCTTACCAAATAAAAGGGCTTCCATGCAGATTTAGTTGCAGGTCTCCTACCTGTCATCCAATGACAAGTCTAGTTAAGTATAGATGGCTTTAATAATGCAGTTTAAATCAACAAATACCCATTAATTAGTTATGATAACTACAAAATTTACTGAGAACTGATTCTCCACCCAGTCCCCCTACCCAGGAGGGTGAATTTTCTGGGGCTAATCAATCTTTTGTCAATTCCAGACTCTTGATCTACTCATGGACTTTCCCCCAAGCAAAATGATCCCTGCCTTACTCCCTGGACTTTATGTTATTATGTAAAAACTACATTAAGTAGTTTTTTTATTTAGAATTAGTAGCATCTATACTTAAATTAGGAGCAGTTCTACTGTTTCTTTTGTTAAAGGTTCATTGACATTAAATAGTTGTGCCCTACTCTGGAGCAATCTTTTGGTTCCCTTTTGTTCTGTTACCCCATAAAAACCCTGTCCTCAGTTCCCACCTTTCCGTATTCCTAGTTTTGGCTTTGACCAAGAGCTATAGTTCCTCTGCCCCAATTAAAGACCTTATTTCTCCTGCATTGATTGTTTCGTTGATTTCCAGATTAACAGTTACTATATGTAAGGGCAGAGAAGCAGTTTGATATAACACATAAAAAGTTGTCCTTAGAATCCAGAAGTCCTGGGTTCAAGTCTTGTCTTTGATAACTAGTGGCCACCTGACCAAGGACAAGTTACTAACCCTCTCAATGCACTAGGCAACTTTGTAAGACAATGAGTTGAATTGGTAGGGGAAGGTCTAAAGAAGAAGGAAGAGGAGATATTAGGTACTAGAAATATAAAGACAAAAAATAAAAAAAGTCTCTGCCCTCAAAGGTTTTATAACATATTAAAAAAAGTGAATAAGAAAGTAAATGTGAAATAAATGCAAAATAATTCCAAAAATGCCAAGATGTGTATTTGGGGGTGGAAGGAAGTGTGGAGACCAGAAAAGTCTGATATAGGAAGTGGGGTCTGATCTGTGCTTAGAAGTAAGAAGTCAGAGAGATGAAGGGAATGAATTCTCGACATGGAAGACTACTTAAGATCTCTCAGAGAGGAAAAAAAAAAGCCAGAATTGAACTTCCTCAGTTACAGCACATCAGAGGAATAGATGACCCAATGATGGTAGCCTTGGTTGAATATATTTTATTATAAAAGGACAGAGGGGGCAGCTAGGTGGTGCAATGGATAAAGCACTGGCCCTGGATTCAGGAGTACCCGAGTTCAAATCCAGCCTCAGACACTTGACACTTACTAGCTGTGTAACCCTGGGCAAGTCACTTAACCCCCACTGCCCCGCACACACACACACACAAATTAAACTAAAAGGACAGAAATATGATTATAGTTATCATGTAAAGCTAGGCCCACGCAACCCAGTGATACTTTTAAAGTATGTACTTTTTTGCCTGTCATTTCCATAATCTCATGTAATGTGTAATCCTATATACTCATAAGAAATAATCAGTTTCTAAGAACCTAAAGATCCTCAGCAACAACTCTGAGCTTGAGGTTCAGTCGGAGCCACAGGAAATGGGAAATTCAAAATCTACCTGATATTTTTTCTAGTTAGAGCTCAGAGCAACTACTAAATGGAGACAAAGGGGGCTATAGAAATATATTGACATACATACGTGTGTGTGTGTTTTCTGTTGCTTGTCAAGCAAGGCTGACTAAAAAGAACTCTGGAATTCTACTAGAAATTCTGAGGCCCTGGGAGCCAGAGGCAGTAGAGACTGTATTGCTAAGGCCTTGGAACCACCAGAGACTAGGAACAACTGGACTGACTTTTCCTTGAAAAGACCCTTTCCCCCCCAGCCCGCTCCCCAGTGGAAAAATACAGAGTACAAGAGATACTGATAAATAGGGTCACGAGGCTTGCGGTTAGGCCCAGTGTCAGGACTGAAGCCCACACCCAAACAGATGGCCTCACTTGATGAAGCCCACACCCAAACGGATGGCTTCATTTGGACGAGCCAATGAAAATCCCGTAACTATGCTTCTGCTTCTGTACGCGCGCTTCTGCCTCACCAACCCCATAAAAAGGAATCGCACAGGAACCCCGGCGTGCCAGTTCCCCAAGCGGCCTGGTCGCCCACAGGTACCTGTGTTCAATAAACCTCGTGTTGTTTGCATCAGATTGGTGGTCTCCGCTCGGTCTTTGGGTCCCGGGGTCTCTCCTGAAGGAAGGGTCCAATCAGGATCTTTCATTTGGGGGCTCGTCCGGGATCGGAGACCCCCCACCCAAGGACCACCGACCCACTGTCCGGAGGTAAGCTGGCCAGCACACTGTTTGTGAATTGTGTCTGATTCACTGTCTGCGCTCGCGTCTGGACTGGGGTCCGATCGGATTCATCTGTATCTGGCGAGGGCCAGAAGGAGCTGACGGGCTCGGACTTCTCCCTCGCAGCCCTGGAAGACGTTCCAGAGGCATCTGTACCTGGGTCCTCCGGGACATCTGGGCCCTCAGGTCGAGGGCCATTTAAAGGAGCTAGTTTTTTTGGAGCCCGACCCGTATCGGAGGGATACGTGGTTCTAATCGGAGAGAGAGAGTCCGGACTCTCAAAATCTCCGTCTGAACTTTTGTTTTCGGCTCTCCGCCGATACCGCGCCGCGCGTCTATTTCTCTTGTGTCTGAGTCTCGTCCCTGTCTCTGTCCTAACCGCCTTCACTGTTCTTGAAAATATGGGACAAAAAGTGACCACTCCTCTGAGCCTGACTCTGGACCACTGGAGTGAAGTTCAGGTTTGGGCACATAATCAGTCAGTAGAAGTTAAGAGAAAGAAATGGGTTACTATCTGTTCCTCAGAGTGGCCCGCGTTTAATGTTGGATGGCCACGGGAGGGCACCTTTTAACACTGATATTATTTCACAGGTAGAGGCCAAAGTCTTCAACCCTGGACCTCACGGACACCCCGACCAGGTCCCCTACATCGTGACCTGGCGGGCTCTGGCCTCAGACCCACCTCAGTGGGTCCAGCCTTTTATTCCCCCCCCTAAACTCCGTTCTCCTCTCACTACCCCAAGTGCCCCACCCTACCAAGCGCTATCCCTTCCCCTCCTCACCCCTACCTCTTCTTCCCTTTACCCTGCCCTTACCCCACTTCAGGATAGGGCTGTTCAAAAGCCTCCCAAGGCTACCCCCGTTTTGTCCCCTGACGCAGCGTCCCCCCTCATCGACCTGTTGACAGAGGAGCCGCCACCATATCCTGAGGCGGCACCGGCAGGACAGGAGGAGCCCGACTCTCCAATTTCCCCCATTGCAGGGAGGCTTAGGGACTGTCATGAGCTGCCGCTAAGTCAAACCTCCCAGGCCTTTCCCTTGAGAGAGGGCCCTAACGGCCGGCCACAATACTGGCCCTTCACTGCTTCCGACCTTTACAACTGGAAGCAACATAACCCTTCCTTTTCTAAGGATCCCGTTGTCCTAACTAACCTAATTGAGTCCATTTTAGTCACTCACCAGCCCACCTGGGATGACTGTCAGCAGCTTTTGCAGACCCTGTTGACCTCGGAAGAGAAGCAGAGAGTCCTCCTGGAAGCCCGGAAGAATGTATCGGGGGAAGATGGGCGACCAACCCAATTGCCCAATGAGATAGAGGAGGCTTTTCCCTTGACTCGACCCCACTGGGATTTCAACACACCAGGAGGTAGGGAGCACCTACGTCTCTACCGCCAGTTGCTTATAGCGGGTCTCCGCGGGGCTTCAAAACGCCCCACTAATTTGGCACAGGTCAAGCAAGTGATACAGGGAAAAGAGGAGACGCCTTCTGCCTTTTTAGAAAGACTTAAGGAGGCTTATAGAATGTACACTCCTTACGACCCCGATGATGAGGGACAGGCTACCAGCGTATCCATGTCCTTCATTTGGCAATCGAGCCCAGACATCAGGAGTAAATTACAGAGGTTAGAAGGGCTGCAGGGGTATACCCTCTCAGATTTAATAAGAGGGAAACTCCAGAAGAAAGAGAGGAGGGAGCAGGATGAGAGAGACAGGAAACGGAATCGGGAATTAACTAGGGTGTTGGCCACCGTTGTCACTCAGGGGCAGAGCAGAGAGGGAGTTAGACTGGGAGAGCGAGAGCGTGGAAGAACCAGACCGGCTTTCGTCTCCCAGGTAAGTCAGAAGGTGGCCAAGTTATTGGGGATTGATTGGAAATTGCACTGTGCATACAGACCCCAAAGTTCAGGGCAAGTAGAACGTATGAATAGAACAATCAAGGAGACTTTAACTAAATTAACGCTTGTAACTGGCTC
Source organism: Dromiciops gliroides (assembly GCF_019393635.1). NCBI lineage: Eukaryota > Metazoa > Chordata > Mammalia > Microbiotheria > Microbiotheriidae > Dromiciops > Dromiciops gliroides. The sequence goes on from NC_057862.1 coordinate 446,321,618, forward strand.
TAGAGACTGGGTCCTCCTCCTGCCCCTGACCCTATATCGGGCCAGGAATACCCCCGGGCCCCTAGGCTTAACTCCCTTTGAAATACTTTATGGGGCGCCACCCCCTGTTGTAAACTTTCTTGATTCTGATATCTCCTCTTTTGCTGACCTTGCTACCCTACTAGCCCACCTCCAGGCGCTCCAGATTGTCCAGAAAGAAGTGTGGAAGCCACTGGCAGCGGCTTACCAGGAGCAGTTGAGACAACCTACTGTGCCACATCCGTTCCAGGTTGGCGACTCCGTCTGGGTTCGTAGGCACCAAGTCAAGAGCCTCGAGCCCCGGTGGAAGGGACCCTACACCGTCCTCCTGACCACCCCGACAGCGCTCAAGGTTGACGGTATTGCTGCTTGGATCCACGCCTCCCACGTGAAACCAGCCTCTTCAGGCCTGGACGACCCAGCAGGACCTGACCCCAAAGAATGGAAAGTCCAACGCACTCCGAACCCGCTAAAAATAAGACTTGTATCCTCTTCCTAATATTAGTACTGTTAGGGGCCGGGGAGGGTTCCCCCCACCAGATAAGGCAACTTAAGTGGCAGGTGTTATCCCAAACCGGGGAAGTTGTCTGGGAAGTGGGCGGAACCCATGCCGTTGGCACTTGGTGGCCCGTCCTCACCCCAGACTTCTGCCAGCTAGCAGCAGGATTGGACACCTGGGACATACCGGGGGTTGATCTAGCCCGGCTGAACACCAGCCTTCATGGCACCCGGCCGCAACAGATGACCGCCCCCGGATGCAGTAGCCCCACTGCTAGGTGCCGCCTAGGGCAGCAAGACTTTTATGTTTGCCCTAAAGATGGTAGGAACCGAGGCCTGGCAGAGCAATGCGGGGGCTACAACGAGTACTTCTGTGCCGCATGGGGCTGTGAGACCACCGGAGATGCTTACTGGGAACCCTCCTCCTCCTGGGACTTAATTGTTGTTAAAAGGAGCTACAAGTGGCCTGATGCCGAAGCTAACGCCTGCTATCGACCTCCGGGAAATACCCCCTTTACTCCCGGGTTATCCCTACCACTTAAGATTTCCTTTACTGACCATGGGAAAAAGAAAACTCCTGATCAATGGATCTCGGGCCTAACCTGGGGGCTCCGCTGGTATTCACCGGGGAAAGATAGAGGGGTCATTTTCAAGCTACAATTGCAGATAAGCGATCTTCCCCCTCTCCCAGTCGGCCCTAACCCGGTGCTCTCCAACCAGAGGGACCCTAGCCCCACCCAGCCGAGGCCCCCGGTGCTCTCCAACCAGAGGGACCCTAGCCGCCCCCAGCCGAGGCCCCCGGTGCTCTCCAACCAGAGGGACCCTAGCCCCACCCAGCCGAGGCCCCCCATACCGGTAACAGGCACCAGGGCCCCTATACTCTCTACGGCGGCCGCCTTGCCTCTGCCCTCCCCTTCGCCAATTCCGCTCGGAAGAACGGGGGATAGGCTCATGAACCTGGTGAAGGGGGCATATCAGGCCCTCAATTTCTCCAGCCCCGAGAGGGCGGAAAAGCTGCTGGTTGTGTCTGAACCCTAGCCCCCCTTATTATGAGGGCCTTGCCCTCTCTACCAACTTCTCTAACTCCACCACTCCTAGTGCTGCCTGCCTCACCCAGGGTCACGATTTAACTCTTTCACAGGTCTCAGGATCGGGGCTTTGCATAGGTAACCCCCCTCAGCACATCCGGGACGCCCTCTGCAACTCGACCATGCAAGTGGGGACTGGTTCCTTTTATCTAATCCCACCTAATGGGACCTTCTGGGCATGTAACACCGGCCTGGCCCCATGCGTGTCTGCAACAGTACTGAATGCAAAGGCTGACTACTGTGTGCTAGTACAGCTGTGGCCCCGAATAACCTACCACTCAGATAAGCTGGTCCTAAGCTATCATGAAAGAAGTGGCCTCCACCGGGTCGCCCGGGGACCTGTCTCCCTAATCACTCTGGCCATGCTGCTGGGGGTGGGGGGCATTGCAGCTGGGGCAGGTACTGGAGCAACGGCTCTCGTTAGAACAGACCAGTTTCTACTCCTGCATAATGCCATGAACGAGGACCTCAGGGCATTAGAGCAATCAGTGAGAGCCTTGAAAGAGTCCTTGACCTCGTTGTCGGAGGTAGTGCTGCAAAACAGGAGGGGGCTAGACTTGTTGTTTTTGAAGGAAGGTGGGCTATGCGCAGCTCTGAGGGAGGAATGCTGCTTCTACGCCGATCGGACGGGGGTGGTCACTGAAACATTGGACAGACTTAAGGAGAGGCTAGATAAACGTAAGAGGGACCTTGAATCGCAGCAGTCGTGGTATGAGGGTGTCTGGAAGCGATCCCCGTGGTTCACCACTCTTGTCTCATCCTTGGCCGGACCCCTTATACTTCTTTTCCTGATCTTAACCTTTGGACCCTGCATCATTAATAGGCTGACCCAATTCGTGAAAGATAGGATTTCTGTGGTTCAGGCTCTAGTGCTAGCACAACAATATCACGCCTTAAAGCAGCAAGAGGAATAACCTACAAAGTAAATGATTTTACTTTAGCCAAAAGAAAATGGGGGAGTGAAAAGACCCTTTCCCCCCCAGCCCGCTCCCCAGTGGAAAAATACAGAGTACAAGAAGATACTGATAAATAGGGTCACGAGGCTTGCGGTTAGGCCCGGTGTCAGGACTGAAGCCCACACCCAAACAGATGGCCTCACTTGATGAAGCCCACACCCAAACGGATGGCTTCATTTGGACGAGCCAATGAAAATCCCGTAACTATGCTTCTGCTTCTGTACGCGCGCTTCTGCCTCACCAACCCCATAAAAAGGAATCGCACAGGAACCCCGGCGCGCCAGTTCCCCAAGCGGCCTGGTCGCCCGCAGGTACCTGTGTTCAATAAACCTCGTGTTGTTTGCATCAGATTGGTGGTCTCGGCTCGGTCTTTGGGTCCCGGGGTCTCTCCTGAAGGAAGGGTCCAATCAGGATCTTTCATCCTAACCTCTTACTTTCTAAAGCTTCCTATACCACCCTTTCTGCCTTCCTTTCAGCAGAGGACCTTGGTTTCTGCCTAATGGAGAATAAAGTTCATTTCCCATAAGCCATTGTTTTTCCTTTGTTCAACATATCAAAATTCTTCTACATCAAACCCCAAACTCTCTTCCTTTGATGAAAATGTGACGTCCTTCTTGCCAAGGTCACCTTTCCTACTTTATTTTTAACATGGTATCCTCTCCTGTCTCCTTCTGGAACAATTCTCTGCTTGTCTGCCTCTGTTTCTGTCTCTTATTCTCCTCTCTCTGTTTCTCTCCTCCCTGTCACTTTATCTCTGTGTATCTTTGTCTCTCTCTCTCTCTCTCTCTGCCTCTGTCTCTGTTTCTCCATCCATATTTATACACACACCTGCGCATTATACACACATACACACACAAAGATATATATGTATATATATATATATATATATAATCTCTCCTCTAATGCCTACCCCAAACATTACCAGATCTCCCTATCTCCTTACAAAACCTCAATGTCACCTTGTGCCTTAAATTAATTATATAATGTCTTTTTTCCTTTCACAGCAAAACATTTGTGCCATCTATACCAAAGGTGTCAAACATGTGGCCTACAACACACCTGAGTAGGGCCCAAACCAGATCAAAATGTATTTGGGAAATACTTAACAAAATGAATGAAAATCTAATAAAACATAGATGATATTACATGTTTTAATTGTCAATACGTGGTGCTCAGGGATCCTTATGTAGTGGCACTTGTTTTTGGTTTTTGGGGGTTTTTCTGTTTTGGTTTTGGTTTGGGTTTGGGTTTTTGGGTTTTTTTTGGCGGGGCAATGAGGGTTAAGTGAATTCCCCAGGGTCACACAGCTAGTAAGTGTCAAGTGTCTGAGGTCGGATTTGAACTCAGGTCCTCCTGGATCCAGGGCTGGTGCTCTATCCACTGTGCCTGGCACTTGTTTCTATTTGAGTTTGACACCACTAATCTACCACTCATTACCTTGATCTCTTCATCTCCCACTTTTCAATTCTTTGCCAGTCTTTGTTTTAGTACCAACACTCAAGAGAAACTACTCTTTCCAAGATTACTCCCAAAATATCTCACCTCCTAAGTCCAATGGTCTTATTTCAAGTTTTATACTACTTGACCCCCAAGCAGCTTTGGGAACTGCTGCCCAGCCCCTCCTCCCAGACACTTGTTTCTCCTTTGATTTCTGTACTCTCCCAGTTTTTCTCTTACCTTTATAATCCCTCCTTATCTGTCTCTTGTAAAGGATCATCTATCTTCTGTTCCCTATGCATAGGTATCCCACCCCCATTTTCCTCTCCCTTTTCCTCTTTCTCTCCCTCTCCTTTTCCCTCTCTCTCTCCTCCCTCTCTCTTATTGATCTTAGGTTCAAATATCTATATCCAGCAAACTTTCAAATCTACATATCTTTGCTGACTCTCCTGACATCTAGCCCTACATCTTTACCTGTTTGCAAGGTATCTCTATGTAGATATCCCTTATATACCTCAAACTTAACATTTTCCAATTATTACTGATAACCTCCTCATATACAGACAAACACACCTCCTCTAACTTATTTTTACTGATGATGCTATCATCTTTTCAATAACCTAGGTTCAAAACTTTGAAGTAATTCTCAATTTTTTTCTCTCCCTCATCCTCCCATATCCAATCATTTCTCAAATCTTGTCAGTTCTTTTCATAACATCTCTCTGATCTGCCCCATTCTCTCTGTCCATGTAACCACTAGCCTAGTTCTATTCTCATCATCTCCCCCTAGATTATCACAGTAGCCTCATAATTGGTCTCCCTGCATCTAGACGTTATCTTTTCCGATCTGTTCTCCACACAAATGTCAAAATAATCTTCCAAAGGTCCAGGCCTGATCTCTTGTCTAACACTTTCAGTGGTTCTCCATTGTCTTTGATTAAATACAAACTCCTCAGCTTGCTATTTAAGACCTTCACAATCAATCTTCACTGTTTTATATCACACTATTCTGCAGATTCTTAGATGCATCCAAACTGTAACACTTAGCTGTTCCTTGACCCCAAAATTCACTCCATTTTCAATCTTTAAGCATTCTCTCATGTTTGGAATTTACTGTCTCCTCATTTCTGACTCTCAGAGTCAACAAATATTTATTAAGAGACTGAAGTGTGCCAAACCCTGCTCCTAGTGCAGGGAATGCAAAAATAAGAGAGAAATAGTCCTTGGCCTTGGAACGTTTACAATCTATGGGGAGAAGGGAGTAAGAGAGAAGGATGATATGTACATGTATAAGTATGTATGAAGTAGATACAAGATAATTTTGAGGGGAAGACAGTAGCAGTCAAAGACATCAGGAAAGGCCTCATGTAGAAGTGGATGCTTTAATTCAGCCTCAAAAGAAGATAATGATGATAAGAGGAAAAAGTGAGGACAAAATGCATTTCAGGAATAAGGGGCAACCAGCACAAAAGCATGGAGGTGGTAGATGAAGTATTGTGTGTAAGATGAAATAAGAAGTTCAGTTTAATTAAACCATAGTATGGGAGTGAAGCAAAATAATGTGTATTAAGACTGGAATGATAGGATGGGTCCAGGGCAAAGGGCTTTAAATGCCAGAATCATTTTTATTTGCTCCAAAAAGTAATAGGGAACCTTGAGAGTTTATTGCGCAAAGAAATGTCATGGTCAGACCAGAGATTTAGGAAAATCAATTCTTTCCTTTGAAATTTGGCTCAGTAATCTCTTCCATGAAGCTTTCCTTAAACTTCCCATGTAGCATTCTTTCTCTCAATTTCCCTTGTATCATGCATATCTGTGCATGTGTAAGAGGGTGGTATAATGGAAAGAACCCAAATCTGGAATAAAAAGAGTTGGGGTCACATCCTGTCTGTTGCTTTACAAACTTGGATGACTCACTTCATTTCTCTTGACCTCAGTTTCCTTATTTTTTTTTTTAGTGAGGCAATTGGGGTTAAGTGACTTGCCCAGGGTCACACAGCTAGTAAGCGTTAAGTGTCTGAGGCCAGATTTGAACCCAGGTACTCCTGACTCCAGGGCCAGTGCTCTATCCACTGTGCCATCTAGCTGCCCCCAGTTTCCTTATCTCTTGACTGAACTTACACTAGCTATTCTCTGAGGTCACTTTTATATCTAAATCTAAGAATATAAACTCATTGAAGGCCTAGCATAGAATAAATATTTACATACTTATGGAATTAAGTTGATCTTAATTGAATTGAATTAGCTTCAGAGCTCCTACTTAACTTTAATAGTCACCTGATTTGGGGCAAGTCATTGTCCCTTGGGTTCCTTACCTAGAAAATGGAGGTGGACTTGCTTTGTCAACTACTTTCAAAGAGATGTGCTTCAGAATCTAAAATTCAGAATTCTTTTTATATAAAAAGATAGATGTATGTATATATGCTACATGTATATGTGTTGTCTATAGATGGGTATATGTATGCATATGCATTATATGTATATTTATATATAATGTATATATTATATAAGTATGTGTATATGTAATAAATATTGCTATATGTGCAAGTGTATGTTGATATGAATATGAATAGGCATGTATGTGCTATATGTGTGTGAATATTGTTACATGTAAAATGTATGTTATATGTATATGTTGATATATTGTATGTCTGGATGTGGCTATGGCTATGGCTATGGCTATGGCTACAGATATGGATATAGCAGCTCTGTGCTCCCTTTTTCTTCTTGAGAACTCTCAGGTAGAATTTGTCTCCTAGATTTTTTGTACTTGATGGTAAATCCAAGTTTGGTTTGTTTTGTACATATTGAAATAACAGCATCAATGTGCAAACAGCTCCAAATCTGGGTTTCAATACTGACTCTGCCAAATACAAAATCTTTATGATTTTGACCAAGTCATGTAACTTATCTGGGCCTCAATTTCCTCATCTATAAAATGAGAGTGATCCTCACTAGCCAAGGCTGAGGAATAGAAGACTTGCTGGAGCTTTGGGTCAGCATCTCCATCTCAGGCTATATCAGAACATTGCCTGAGCATATGTTGGGGTGCTTTGTGTTGTTACCCTTTGAAAGGACAACCTGAGTTTAGAAAAGTACCTCATCCTCCACCCCACCCCCCTAACCAGCTGTGAGCATCAGTCTTTGATACCCGAACAGATGCTCTTATTTCTACAAAAAAGGGATGTCACACTCAAATATATAACTCAGCACATAACTCGTATATAGGCCATAAAGAGGAGAGGGAGGGAGGCTAGCTCTATATTTGAATTTCATGCATAAAATTTCCATATGTAATAATGCCATCCAGATGCTTACAGGTCACTGCCTAAAAACTCATTCATCTTTTTGAATAACAAGCAGAATTTCCTCCCCAGGTTACTTGTAAAGAAATTATCCAATTGCCAGATGAGTGTTTCTCTCTGTTCCTTTTTTCCATTTTGTTCTTTCCTCTTTAAAAAAAAACTTTTTTTTAAATCAGATCATTTGTTTTTAAACAGAGCAATGTAAAAACTATTACCAGAAATAAGCTCAATTTATTCCAATTTTTTGCTGCAGCAGAAAATGTTAATGATTATACATAACACGTTGTCTTGCACATCTCTAATTCACTAATCATGTAACATTGTAGTTTGTGTTTATCTGTGTTTTGTCTTCTCCCTTATTAGACTGTGAGATTCATGAGGGCAAGTACTATGTTTTTTCTAAGTTTTGTTTTGTTTTTTTATCACCCTCAGCACTTAGCACAGTTCTTTTCCTACAGGAGACACTTAGCAAATGTTCATTGAAGGAAGGAAGAAAGGAATGAATGAATGATTGAACAAATTAATAAATGAACAAATGTTAGTTGGTGGTATGTATCTGGCAAAGTCAACACAGTAGAATGAGAAAGAATCATGGCTAGAATGCTGCCACAATACAAAGACTGGCAGAAACAAACTATCAACCTCTTGTTCACTTACTGCTCCCCTTCTTAGTATATTTTTCCCTGAAACTCTTTCAACTCCCTCAGCAGTGGGTCATGACTATAAATGTAACTGTTTTTGCCTCCTATGAAAACACTTGGATTTGGTTACAATATGAAATCTGACATGGCTCAGAACAAAACTCAGCCAACTCTCGCATTAGAATTTAGATATTATCTTTTTCTCTTAAAAAAAAATCCTGTTGTGTGTAATTAATTATACCCCATTCCTTGGATGCACAAACCCTATTGCTTGCTAGGGGACAAAACTAAAATTGTACAAACTTTCAGGTACTAAGGAGTTACTTTTTCTTGGGGAAAACTTGGTCAAAAGTACTCCATTATGTTTCACAGATCTTTTAATCCCATGATCTCAATAAACGGAAATTTTGAAGATTATTTTCAACATATAGGAGGCATTCTAGAGAAAGTATAGTATTGGTGGTAGAACCAACATGATACAATAGAGACAGTCACTCAGCCAAACTCTCCCAACATTTCCCTCCAAACAACTTTAAAATAATGCCTCAAATCAAATTTTAAAGCAGCAGAGCCAACAAAAGAACAGGTAAGACATTTTTCAAGCTTTAGAAAATTTAAGAGGTCAGTAGAAGTCTGTGTCACTAGAGCAAAGGCCTGTCCAGATCCCACACAAGTTTTGTCAGCAACAGGGCAGCAACAGCAGCAGATCTCAGCCTACAGACAATAAGAGGATAGAACAACTGTCCAGAAAGAGATTACAGGGGACCCTTTGATGGCACTGGGTACAGATTGTCAACTTTATGCCTTATATTCAGTTCTGAGTCACAGTTCCAACATGGAGAGGAGACCTTTTGGTTGGTCACAAGGGAATGGAGCCATGGTCACAGTTCAGAGCCAAAAGAACACTAGCACTTGCAGCTGCACAGGAACAGAGATCCTTCCTGGGTAAAGACCAGAAGACAGACCAGGAGAGCAGTGACCACACGTATCCCAGAATCACACCTTGGAAACAATGAAAACTTTGAGACCCTGCCCCCAGAACTAGCTCTGAAACCACCAGCAGGAAAAATTTGAAGCTTGGGACAGTGCTTCCCCACCCCAAGATGAGAAGAGCCCAACTTGTATAGGAAGTTCAAAATAAAAAATAGGCTAGGAAAAAAATTAGTAAACTACCAAAAAAAATGAGCATAAAAAGTTGCTAGCGTAGCAGGGAAGAACAAGATATAAACTAAGAAAAAACAAGAATGTGAAAACAGCTACCAAAAAAAGCCTCAAAGAAAAATGCAAATTGGACTAAAAGCCAACAAGAATTACAGGAAGAGTTAAAGATAAGAGATAAGAATGGTAGAGGGGAAAAAATGGGGGAAAAAACTAAAGTGATGCAAGAAAATTATGAAAAGAGAATAAACAGCTTGATAAAAGAGGCACATAAATCCTTAAGAAAATAACACCTTAAAAAAACAAAATTAGCCAAATGGTGAAAGAGGCACAAAAACCCACTGAGGAGAACTCCTTTAAAAGTAGAATTAATCAACTGGAAAAGGAGGTACAAAAATTCACTAGAGAAAAGAATTCCTTAAAAAGGTACAATTAGTCAAATGTAAAAAGAGGTTAAAAAGCTCACTGAAGAAAATAATTACTTAGTTATAATTGAGGGACATGAGGCATGGAGGGAGGAAGAAAATTTGCAATTGATTTTTTTTTAAGTGAGGCAATTGGGGTTAAGTGACTTGCCTAAGGTCACACAGCTAGTAAGTGTTAAGTATCTGAGGCCAGATTTGAACTCAGGTCCTCCTGATTCCAGGGCCGGTACTCTATCCACTGCGCCACCTAGCTGCCCCTGCAATTGATTTTTAAAATTAATTTTTAAATTGTCTTTACTTGTAATTTGGGGGAAAAAGAAACTACTATTCAAAATTCCAACTGAGCAAGTGGAAGCTAATAACTCTACAACTTATCAAAAAATGATAAAACAAAATCAAAAGAATGAAAAAAAAGAGAAAATATTAAATATCTCATTGGAAAACAAGTGACCTGAAAATAGATTGAGAAGAAATAATTTAATAATTATTGGACTACCTGAAAACCATGAATCAAAAAAAGAACCTAGACATCATATTTCAAGTAATTATCAAGGAAAATTGCCCTGTTATCTTAGAAGGTAAAAGAGAAATTGAAAATATCCACCAATCACTTCCTTCAAAAGATCCCAAAATGAAAACTCCCAGAAATATTATAACCAAATTCCATAGCTCTCAGTTCAAAGAGAAAATATTTCAAGCAGCCAGGAAAAAAAAATCCAAATATGGAGTAATAGTCAGGCTCACACAAGATTGATTGGCTTCCAAGATTAAAGGAATAGAGATCATGGAATATAATATACCAGAAGGCAAAGGAGCTAGGAATACAACCAAATATCACCTACCCAGCAAAACTTCATATAATCCTACAAGGGGACAATGATATTTAATGAAATGGAGGACTTTCAAACATTCTTATTGAAAAGACCAGAGCTGAATAGAAAATCTGACATTCAAACACAATACTCAACAGAGGCATAAGAATGTAAACATGGAAGAGTGATCATAAGGGACTCAATGAATTTAAAATGTTTACATTTCTATGTAGGAAGATGATATAGGTAATGAATAAGAACTTTATTATTATTAGGGTAGTTAAAAAGGAGTTTACATAGATAGAGGACATGGGTGTAAATTGATTATGTTAGAATGATCTCTAAACTAAATGAATGGGGAAGAAAGAGGGATATACTGGGAACAGGGGGAAATGAGAGGTAGAATGGAGACATTTTTCTCACACAAAAAAGATGTACAAGGAAGAGCTTTTACAATGGAGCAGGGAATGGTGAGGAGTGGAGGTGTGCAATGCCTGTACCTCACTCTCATCAGAATTGACTCAAAGAGGGAAGAATATATATGCATACTCAGTTGTGTAGAGAAATGTAACTTACCCAATAAAGAAAAGGGAGGGGGGAAGATCAGAGAAAGGAAGAACTTGATAAAAAGGAATATAGATTAAGGAAAGCAGTAGTTAGAAGCAAAATACACTCTTAAGGAGGGACAGGAGAGAGACAGACAGAGAGAGTGACAGAGAGATAGAGAAAAAAAAACAAGAACATGGGATAGAGGAACACACACAGTAATAATAAATTTGAATGTAAATGGGATGAGCTTGTACATAAAACAGAAGCAGATAACAGAATGGATTAGAAATCAGAACCCTAAAATATATCGTTTCCAAGAGACACACTTGAAACAGAAACACACAGAGAGAGAATGCTTGAGCTGAAGTAAAAAATAAAAGCAGGCATAGTAATTATTATCTAAGACAAAGCAAAAGCAAAAATAGACCTAATTAAGAGATAGTGAGGAGAACTAGATTATGCTAAGAGGGAGCATAGACAATAAAGTAATATCCAAAAATTTTACACCAAGTTTCTCTGATAAAAGCCTCATTTCTCAAATATGTACTAAGTATAGAACTGAGTCAAATTAATTTTTCAAAAAGAGCCATTCCCCAATTGATAAATGGTCAAGAGATATAAACAGGCAGTTTTCAGATGAAAAAAATCAAGGCTATTCATAGTCATAAGAAAAAAAGCTTTAAATCATTATTGATTAGAGAAATGCATATTAAAACAACTCTGGAAGGGATTAAGGAAAATAGATGCACTAATGAACTGTTGCTAGAGTTATGAACTAGTCTAATTATTCTGGAAAAGTTTGGTACTATGACCAAAGGGCTATAAAACTGTGCACATGCTTTGAACCAGCAATACCAATACTGGGTCTGTATCCCAAAGAGATCAAAGAAAAAGTCAAAGGACATATATATATATATATATATATATATATATATATATATATATATATATATATATATATACACACACACACACACACACATATATATATACACACAAAAAAAAACTATAGCAGCTCTTTTGTGGTGAAGAATTGGATATCAAGGGGATGCTCATCAATTCAGGAATGGTTGAACAAGTAGTAGTAGATGATAGTGATGGAGTACTATCATGCTGTGGGAAATGAAGAAGACAGTTTCAGAAAAACAGGGCAAGACCTATATGAACTGATGCAAAGTGACAAATGAGAAGAACTGGGTGATCGCTATGTATAGTAATAGCAGTGTTTTAATGATGATCAACTGTGATACTAGGCTACACTGATTGATGAAATGATCCAAGACATTTCTCAAGGACCCATGATGAAAAAATACTATCCACCTTCAGAATGAACAGATGAACTCTAAATGCAAATTGAAGCATAATTTTATAACTTTCTTTGTATTTCTTGCTTTTAAAAAATGTGGCTAATATGGAAAGATGTTTTGTATGGTTATACATGTATAATTGATAGCATATTGCTTGCTTTCTCAGTGGGTGGTGGAAGAATGGAAGGGAGGGAGAGAATTTGGAACTCATCATTTAAAAAGAAAAGAATGTTAAAATAAATAATTTTTTTCTTTAAAAAAAGAGCCCAAGATTTGGAGTCAGAGGTTTGGGATTTGAATACTGACTCTGCCATTACTATCTATGTGACCTTGGGCAAAACATTTAACCTCTCTGAATCTCAGTTCCCTCATCATTTAGAAGAGGGCAAGTACTTAGATGAATTCTAAGAACTTTTCCAGTTCTAAATCTAATCCTATGACTGCCTGAGAGCAGGTGTGTCAACACAGCAGAATTCTCTCTATGGTATTCACCTTTCCAGGAGAAGCTGTGAAATCTTTGTTTGTAAGTCAGCAGAAGCATTTAGGGGTGACAATTAATGGATGAGGTGCAGAGTGTGCTGGAGCATCCCCTCAGAAGAAATTCAGATTCTTGAGGGCAGGGATTGTTTTGTTTGTTTTGTCATTGTATTTCCAGTGTTTAGCACAGTGCCTAATGCAAAGCATATGCCTAATAAATATTCATTGGATTGGTATTCATCATCAGTTGTTCTTAACTATTTGACCTTGGTGTGAAAAGATCAAGTGAATTCCAGGGGGAATAATAGCTGTCAGGTGAAATAGAGGTAGAAAATCTGGGGTGTTTACTTTGGCGGTCCTTCTCCTGGATAATGAGGATAGAAGTGATGGATATTCACAGGATGTTCTTTACCACATTTGTGATCTTGTTCTTGAACCTCCACATAGGTTATGCCAGTAAAGCTGGGAGATCAAATTTATCTGGTATTGCTTATCTTCATTGCATCAAGTGAGCTTGATTTCAGTTCCTGTCCTAAAAGCACATTTGAGGGGTGGTAAGGAGTGTAGAGAAGTCACATGGCAATCTTGAAAAGGATTAAAAGCTATGCCATTTTCTTGTTTGGTGTAAGAATGGGTGCTATCTTTTGTGAACATGGGGAGAAAACTGTGTGTCCAGTTTAATTTTGACTTTTTTTTAGGTAATGGGAATACTGTCTTTATCTTCTTTTACTTATTTTTTGGGGAAAGTAATAGGTAGAAGAGGGAGGAAGAAAAGCCTAATAGCCATTAATTAGATATAAATATGGACTAACCCTCCCCCCCCAAAAAAAAAAGACAAACTGCCAACAACAGTTGGGAGAATGATGCATTGGCTGAGAGTCAGTCAAAATTATTGAGCATTTCATTAAGTGGGCATGGATCAGACAAGATAACCAGTGAGATTCCTTCTAACTCTAAAATTTTGTGATTCTGTGACTTTCTTTAAAAGGAATTTAATTCAGACTACCATGGAGAAGAAATTCTGTTAACCCCGATGAAGGAGATAGAGAAAGAGGAAGAGTTTATTCTTAAGTATGAATTGAATGTTGAGTTACTGGTAGAACTAGCAAAATACCTCTATATCTGTTCTTTCTATTCACTCCAGCTGTATGTATGTGTTTACATGCATGTGTGTGTAAGAAAGAAACACATGCCTGAAAAATGTGTATATATAAACATACATACATACATACAACGGGACAAAGATGCAGCACATAGCAGAGTTGCTCATAATAGAAGGAAATAATTGATACAGCTATTCTAATCAGGCTGCACACCCCAAAGAAAGCATATTGACCTCTGGGAATATACTGGGCAGGTACTTCCAGCAAGGGACTTTCTAGAACTATCCAACAGTTAATCCAGTTGACCTGAAATAAAAAGAAACAGGTTTTCATCAAGCAGGCATCTGACCATCATGGTATATGCAGAATGACAATGCACTTAGCCATTCTTATGGAAAAATGTGAAATAGAGATGTTGCTGGAAGACTGGGATGAGCAGCCTTAAGGGGTTGTGAGTTTTTAATTATTAGAGGTCTTTAAGGAGAGAATGGTAGACCACATGCCAGAAATGATGAACAAGATATTCTTCATCTGGAAGGAATTCAACCAGACAATGACTTCTGAAGAGCTCTTTAATGATATTGTAATGGGGGAAATGGGGTGGGGTTGGGGTTCTTAGGAATTCCTCTTTAAAGAATTACACCCTCTTGCATACAAAAGTAGTTAGAATAAAGTGATAGTTTATTTAGGAGCAAGGGTAGGGAAGGGTGGGGGGAGGGAAGCCATGAAAGAAATCCTTGGACTTTTCATGGGGAGATTTGGCATAAAGCACATGGGTCAGAGATACCAAATCTCCTCGAACAGGAGACTGGAAAGTACTTTTATAGAGGCCTGATGGGGGTGGACCATCTTCCCGTGAAAAGTTCCTTTAGAGAGAGAGGACCATCCCCTACTGCAAGTGACTAGAGGAATTGGGTGAGGGGTGGCTATGGATACCTCTTCAGAACACAAAGGCCACAGCCACACCCAAATTTATCTCCCCAGGGTAAGGGAGACCAGAATGAAGGGTAGGATTCCAATGCTAGCTCAGTTCAATTTGGTTCAGCTTATCTCTCTAGGAGTTATCTGTCCTCTGGTTTAGTTTCTCAAGGAGAAGCTTCCTTGATGTGCCCCAGAGAACTTCTGGGGTGCTCTGCACCCCATGACAATATGGTTCTTGATACAGTAAGGTTTCCTGCCCTTAATGGTCTTACCAAGAAGTTCATAAAAGTTATTTTGTAAGTCAAAGGAGAAAACCACATTTCCATAGACTAATATACACGTATACATAGTTTTTCTAGGAAAAAAAAAATAAACATGTCTAGATTTGTACAATCCTAATAGGAAATGTCATTTTTGAAATGAGTATCAGAATAATCATGGCCCCTCAGTCCTTGCTTTATTTTGATTAACTTTTCAGGGACAAATATATGCTAATAACCCACCATGGCCCATGCCATGCCTATTCATTATTTGGTATAGACCAGGTTTGGTTCTAGTGTGTCAGGTTCCTAATTATCAACTCCTTAGGAGGGAAACTTTCTTGGTGCTATAAATTCATTTATCAGGCAACGAGATGTTATTTATTTCAACTCAGGTTTGTTTCTTGCTGCAATGATTATCCAGGATGAATGCCTTCCTGTTCATTTTTGTGGGCAAATTCAATAAAAAAGTTAATTACTGAAAAGAAAGAAAATAAGGCAGCCTGGCAACTTTCCAGGGCTGCTTTTGAGACACAATTCCAGGCAAGTGAAACTGAGCAAGAGTGATGCCACAGTATTAACAGAGTGTCTTAATAAATGAAAGTGGGAGGAAGCAGGGTCTGGGTACAGGCTTACCATTGCTTGCCAATCCTTGTCCTAGGCTGACAAACAGAAAGACTAATGGTGAGAACATGGCGCTAGTTGCTTTTCACACTCTCCTCATTAAGACACTGTAATATTTTTTGTTGTTGCTGCTGTTCCTTCTTTCTTCGCACTCCTGGAACTGCAGGGGCACCGGAATCTAGCTGTTAGTTTTCACTATAATTGGACTTGGTTGCAGTGTGTGTAATATCCTTGTCCCTGGCGCTTGTGGGTTTATCTGCAGCTGACTGCTGCTCTAGTGGGGTTATTGGGAGCTATGTAAATACATTTTCTCTCCAGGGAAGCCATGCACTTCTGAAGGACTTAATAACAGTTTTAAAAGACTAGGAGATCTAGGAAGAAGAGTATCTCATCCTTTGAATCTTGCTTCGTTACCTTTCCACTGGATAATTTGGTAGCTTTGAGTATGTCTTTGTTGTCCTTATTGTCAAAGATGTAAGTTGCTGTTGGTTTGGTTTTTTTTCTTTTTTTTAAAAGACACATTGCAAGCAATTATTGCTCAAAAAGGATTTAATTGTTGGTCATATTTTGCCTACATGGGGAAGAATTGTAATGATAAAGTTGCTGACATTCAGAAACGGTTGACTTCTTGTGGTTACTGGATGTTTTGATGTCTACAACAGGATTTGAGATTCTTTTTCCCCTTCATATCCAAATTTTAGAAAGTCGACTGCATGGCTCATTGAGTCTACCCATGAACTGCCCTGGCAGGAATGCCTTTTTAGGAATCGCTCTGTAGAAGAGAAAACACACCACACATCAGAGTGGCTATTTGAGCAATGCAGCTAGGCAAGCTGTCAGCTTGATACATGGTTGACCTTTTTAAGGTCACATAGTAACTGGCACAAACACAATTTGAATCCAAGCCATCTTTCTACTGCAACATGCAGCAGTCATCTCTAGTCAAAAATTCATCTCAGGTCAAAACCTTACCTTCTCCAGAAAGCTAGGTTGTGCAGTGGATGGAGGTCTGAGCCTGGAGTCAGGAAAACCTGAGTTCAAATCCAGCCTTGAACACTTACTCATTTTGTTACCCTGGGCAAGTTGATATCCTCTGTTGGCCTCAGTTTTCTCAATTGTAAAATGATCATAATAAAAACACCTACCTCTCAGGGTTGTTGTGAAGATGAGATATTTGTAAAGAGAGTCCTTCCATGCAAATGTCTTCAGCAGGTATTGCAAATAGACAATGATCTAAGCCTAGAATTGTCTTTGAGAAATTGCAAGTATTTTTGAAGACCCCCTGAGACAAAAATTCATCTTGTTTAACGTAAGTATTCTTCTGGTGATTTGAGTCATGGCATATCAAAATCTCTGAAGACTTAAAGTTTTTGTTTTTGGTTTTTTCCAAAGGGCAATGGAGAAGTATTCAATGAGCATGAATGTCAAAAAACCCAGAAGAAGCTCCCTTCCCCCAGCAATGTGGGCAGACCCAATTTGAGTATTTATGGAAACATAAACAAGAAGCATACAGAATGAGCAGGTATAGATAGACTGTGAACCACTCTTCACTCTTACTACACAAAATCAGTTGCCAGTTCCTGTCAATGCTTCCTTGATAAAGCCACTCATATATAACCCCTTCCCTTTTCTGATACTGCCATCTTCCAAGTTGAGGCCTCTCTGCCTGCCTGCCTCCCTCCCTCCCTATCTCCCTCCCCACCTCTCTCTCCAATTCATCCCCACCCAGCTGTCAAATTGATCTTCCTAAAGTACAGTTATGACTACACTACCCTCCCTCCCCATTCATTAAACTCCATTGCCTTCCTATTACTTTCAAAATCAAATATAAAATTTTCTCCTTAGCTTTTAAAGCTCTTCTTAACTTGTTTACTTCCTACCTCTCCAGTTTTCTTACTCCTCACTCTCCCTCATGTTATTTACATCCAAATACCATTGTCCTCCTTGCTGTTCTTCATATAAGTCACTCCATTTCCCAACTTCCTACATTTTCACTGGCCTAGAATTCTGTTTCTCTTCATCTCCACTTTATGGCTTTGCTGATTTCTTCAAGTCTTGGCCAAAAATCTCACCTTCTCTGGGAAGCTTTTGCCAAAATTTCCCTTAATGCTACTTCCTTCTCTCTATTGATTGTCTCCAATTTATTCTGCATCTATCTTGTCACTGTACAATTGATTGCCTATTTGCATCATGTCTCTGTGAGACTGAAATCCACGAAAGCAAGGAATGTTTTTGCCCTTCTTTTTATCTCCAGTGCTTATAAGGCACATTCCCTGGTATATAGTAAGTGTTTAATAAATGTCTAATGACTTGTCGAATATGCAATTATCCACATAGAAGAAATCACAGATCCATGAATGTCTGGGAAAATGATGACTCAAAAGAAAGGGTTTCCACTCAGAATAGACATGATAATAAAGAACAGAAAGAAAGTAGACTTGCTTTTTTGACTTGATTTTGCTTCACTTTTCTCTGACTAGGACATTTTTTTTTTTTTGCACATGGCAATGAGGGTTAAATGATTTGCCCAGCATCACACAGGTAGAAAGTGTCAAGTGTCTGAGGCTGGATTAGCACAATTATTTTTAAGAAATTTAAGAAAGAAGAAAAATGATTAATAGAAACTTGCTATTCATAATAATAGGGAGCCAGCAAGAAAGCACCTTCCTATTCCTGACAACTTAAATGAGGCCAATATGAAATATATCTTATGACATCAAAAAAACTTATAGATATGATTATTGATCTTCTGTCAGTTGTCTTTAAAAGATCATGGAGAAGGTGAAAGGTATTGCCCAACTAGAGGAAAGTAAATGCTGTCCCAATGTTCAAAAATAGAACAAAAGTGGAGGCTCCAAGCTCTAGGTCAATGAACTTAATCGATTTCTGGAAAACCGTTAGAAAATATTATTAAAGGGATGGCTAGTTAACCTGGAGAACAGGAAACAAGGATCACAAAAATTCATATAGGTGTCCCCAAGACACTCACCTGGACTTCCATCTCTTGTCCCTTCATACTATCTCAATTGGTGATCTCTATTATATGTTCAATTTTATCTGAAATCAGATATAAATCTAGGTCTTCCTGAGTCCAGACCCAACACTCTATCCATTGAGCTACCTACCTTTAAGCATAAGAATGCAATGTAAAAGAAAAGAGGTCTACAGACCTAAAATTTAGTCTCAGTTGTGCCATTTACCATCTATGGGACACTGGGTGGGCAATATACCTTTCTGACCTTTACTTTTATTGTCTATAAAAACAGTCTCTGTCTCACAGGGTTGCTTTGTAAAGGCTTTATAAAGCTCTGAAGAGATATCAAAATATGGACAATTATTATTTTTAAACCTTAAAGCACAATTATGCTGTTAATTATTATTGTTATTGTAGTTATTATCATTTTCCTCATTTCTCTCCTATGGTATTCTTACACCAAATAAGTCTTGGCTGTTTCCTCATTGCACTCCCCTACACAACCCACAGTGGGAAGTCACTTAGTAGCTTGGGTTCTCTTTCCTTTTATCAAAGAAAACCAATAATAAAATCAGAAAATGTCCAGGTTGGAAGGGATCTCAGAATTCACTTAGTCTAACTAACTCATTTTGTAGATAAAGAAACTGAGGTTCCAAAAGATGAAGTGACTATTAGCTACTTATTCCCTCTGTATATTCTTCAAATCAGCTACCATAAACTTTATTAAGCTTCTATTATATATGTTCAAGACATCATATGGGACAATTAGGTGACACAGTGAATAGAGCACTAATCCTGGAGTCAGGAAGACCTGAGTTCAAATCCATCCTCAAACACTAGCTGTGTGACCCTGGGCAAGTCACTTAACTTTTTCTCAGTTTCCTCATCTTCAAAATGAGCTGAAAAGAAAATAGAAAACCACGCTAGTATCTTTGCCAAGAAAACTCTAAATGGGGTCATTAAGCATCAAACACAACTGAAACAACTCAACAACAACAAAGCATCAACCAAGAACCAAAGATGAAAATGACTTTGTCAACATAACTCCTTGAGGGCAGAAGTTATATCTTTTTGTTGTTGTTGTTGTTTCTCCAGGGCAGTGAAGGTTAAGTGACTTGCCCAGGGTCACACAGCTAGTTAAGTGTCAAGTATCTGGGGCTGGATTTGAACTCAGGGAGTCCTGAATCCAGGGCCAGTGCTTTATCCACTGCACCACCTAGCTGCCCCCAGAAGCTATATCTTAACAGTCTTTTGTGTCTTTCATGGTACAGAGAAGAGCACTAACCACAAAGGGGGCATTGCATACTTCATTCCTGAATTGAAGTACAGAAAGTGTTACTCTTTAGGAAGATGTATTACAGAGGAGAAAATCCTCATCTTCTAATATAGAATTTTTTTCTTGATTTTCAATTTTACATATAAAAGGCAGGCACTAACATCACACAAACCACAAAGTTGGAAGGGGTACATTGTGGCAGGAGAATCACATATACACACATATACTCCTTACAGTGTGTTGATCACAGTCCATTTTAATGATTTTCCCATATGAGATCTTTAACTTGTTTTTGTAGGTTTACTCTAGAACTGTGAGATTCAATTAGAACAAATTTGAATAGCTGTATAAACCCCTCCAGAATCACACTGTCACCAGTTGCTGTTGATTTGACATATGGACTCAAGGCAGTGAGTGGGATCTAGTGCCAGCCTTCACAATGGATCATTATATTTGTAATCATGACAAGATTAACTGGGGAAAGGATTTTTTTCTTGGAAAAGGATAAAATGGACATAAAGAAGTCAACTAATCAATGACTTGAGACACAGTGAGGTCTCCAAAGTATGGACCGATTCTTGGAAGTCATGACCAAAGTGATGGGATAGTCATTATTTTAAAAGACACAGCTCTCTAAACTCTCCCTAAATGGGTCTGAAAAAGTTGCTATGACCCAAGTAAAAATCATTGTCCTGTAGCCAAATGTCTATTGGTGTACCTTTCTACACTTATCAAGACTGGTCCATCAAGTGATCAACAAGTATTATTTAAATGTCTACTATATTCATCAATCAACAAGCACTTATTATGTTCTAGGCACTGTATAGGTCATGGGTGATATAAAGAAAGACAAAAACACAGTTTCTTCCCCAAAGGGGCTCAACTTCTAATTTGGGAAACAAGATACAAACAACTTTGTATATGTAAGGATAAATTGGAGATAAACTAAAGGGAAAACCCCTGGAAGGGTAGAAATAGGAAGGATGAGAAGGAGTAGAAAAAACATAAAAAGCTTTTTTCCAAAGGTGGAATTTTAGTTGGTCTTGAAAGAAGCCAGGAGTCAAAGCATAGAGTACCTGGTATAAAGAAGATCAAGGAACCTGGTACCTGTGGGTTGTAAAGTATGTAGAGGAGATTTAAATGTAAGAAGACTGGAAAGATAGAAATATACCAGGATGGCAAGGGCTTTCAAAGTCAATGCAATGATTTTGTATTTGATCATGGGATTTATTGAGTCAGACAATGACACGTTCAGACTCGTGCATTAGGAAGATCATTTTAGCACCTGAATAGAGGGTAGACTAGAGTAGAGAGAAAATTGAGGAAGAAGACCAACCAGAAGGATATCATAATAGTTCTGTCATAATGAAATAAGAGCCAGGGTGGTGGCAGTATCAGAAGAGATAATGGGAAGCATATAAGAGATGTTATGAAGGTAAAATGGACAAGAATTGGCGATAGATTGGATTTAGGGGTGAGGAATGAAGGATAATGACAAGTTTGTGAACCTGGAGGACTGGGAGAATAGTTATGTTCTCCACAATCGTTTGGAAGTTCAGAAGAGGGGGCTATTTTGGAAAAAGGATATTAAGTTATGTTCTGCCCATGCTACATTTAATATGTCTATAGGACATCTGATTCAAGATGGACAGTAGACAGTTACTGCTATAAGGAAAATGTTAGGACTGGATATCATGTGCAGAGAAATGAAAATCAAACACAAGAAATAATGAGATCACCAATTGAGATAGAAATAAAGAATAAGAGAAGAAAGTCCAGGGTAGTGACTTGGGGGACAAACATGTTAGTGAGTAAGACTTGGATGAAGATCCAACAAAGGAAATTGAGGAGCAGTCAGACAGGTCAGAGGAAAAATACAAGAAATCAATGTCATGAAATATTAAAGAGTATCCAAGAAAAGATGATCAACAGTGCCAAAGGCTACACTGAGGTCAATGAAAGATGAGGATGAGAAAAAGCCATTAGATTTAGCAATTAAAGAATCGATGGTAACTTTGGAGATAGTGGTTTCACTTAAACTATGGTGTCAGAAGACAGATGACAAAGTGTTTAGAAGAAAGAGGAGAAGACATGGAAACACTTTTGATTGTAGACAATTTTCTCAAGGAATTTAGCCACAAAAGAAAGGAAAGATTTGGGCAATAGATAGTATAAATGTCATGTGTGTTCTTTAAGGAGAATGGAAGTATTAGTTTGTTTATAGGTGACAGGGAAGCAGTTGGTGGACAGGGAGAGATAGAAGATTATGTAGTGAAACAGTAGGGATGATAGGTGGGGGCAGCAATCTGTTTGAAAAGATAAGATGGAATGGGATCAAGAATACATGCAGAACAGTTACTTTTTCATATGAGACAATACACTGTGCTTGAGGCAAGGAATACAAGGACAACAGTGAGCTTATATCCTAATAGTAAAGATAGCACATATATATTCTATAGGCAAATAAAAAATACACTCACAGCACATATAAGGTGATCTTGAGGGGAAATCCATTAATAAGTGGGGGGTACCTAAAAAGGTCTCATGCAGAAAGTAACCCTTGAAATGAGTCTGGAAAGAATCTGGAAATTCTAAGAGATGGAAGGAAAGAGGGAGCACATTCCAGGCATGAAAACAGCCAGTACACTGACCTAAAAGAATGAATCATTAAAAGTAGGAATTCCAAGCACTAGGAAATAACTGCTGAGGGGAAAATTTGGGGGTGAGCACCTTCTACCATCCTTCCCTTGCTCTTCCAATAAGCAAGAGTTTCTCTCTTGACAGTCATTAAACAGAGGTAAGTGGCAAATTCCCCTAGTTTACATGCAATCACTAATTTGAATTTCTACAAACTGAGTATTAACTGCATTTCTAACCAGAGAGCTGGCAGAGTAGTTGTCACAGAGATGCTATCATATCATATCATATCAATGAAAGATTATGTCTTCCTAAACACAACTGCTTCCAAAAAGGCAAGTCAACAAACACCAGGAGAGCAGCAACAAGCAATTTTAAAATGCATCCCTTGACCTAGTTCTACACCACTAAATTAAACTTCAATGACTTTCTGGGAAAATGTGTTCTTTTATGTGTTCCTATAAATCGTTCATTTCAAAGTGATATGTTTCTTTTTTATTATGAAGGAAGCTGAAAGAATTTAAATAATCAACACTAGCTATATTTTACCTTAAAAGATGTTGCCTTATTGTTCTCAGTTCACCCAGGTCAAAGGAATGTTCTGGAGCTCTTGAGTGCTGGGACTAACCAGTTGGAATTGCTTTAGGTTTGTCATTAGGACTAGGAGGAGGAAGTCGATCACTCTTCTTGAATGTCATGAAAAATCATGGGTTTTGTCTGTAGTCAAGACTTGGGTGCACACTTTAGCTCTGTTATACACTCCCTGTGTAACACTGAGAAAGTCATGTAAGCAATCTGAGCATCAGTTTCTATAACTGTAAAATGAGGGCATTGAACCTAGATTGTTTCTAAAAGTTCATTTGAACCCATGATTCTATGGTCATATTCCCCCAGGTCCTGTAGGTAGGATGGAATCATGTGAGCATGTAATAGAAATAGCACCAAGGAGAGGTCTCCATTGCTCCTTCTGTGTTCTTATAGCTAGCTAATAAAGAGCATCACATGGATAGTTCAAAAGATAATATTGTTGGTGTAGGAACATACTCAATAAATGCATCCTGCCTTAACTGCTGCTCTTTTACCAGAAGCTCCTGTCCAGTGTAGCCACTCTGTCTCTGTTACTGACAGATGGGAAATATTAGGAAAACAGGTTGGCTGGTAGGGTGAGTCCTTGAAAGCAAAGTGTGCATGCCAAGTCAGAGTTTATAGGAATTATTATCATAATCAAACAGACAATAGGGATAATGTTTCTTGAGTGGCTTAAGACTGGGGAGAGAGACTTGGAGAAGACACAGTAATGATTGACGATATAGAGGAAAGGGATGTAGAGGATGAGAGACTTTAGAGACAGTATGGGGTAATGGAGAGAGCACTAGATTTGGAGAGGGAAAACTTAGGTTTAAATCTTGGTCATGAGTTTACTATGTGGGTGACCTTAAGCAAATTACTTAACCATTGTCTCAGTTTCATCAAATATAAAATGAGAGGATTACATTCAATAATAATAATGATAATGATAATGATAATGATAATAATAATAATAATAATAATAGATAACATTTGTATGGTCCTTTAAGGTTTGCAAAGCATAATACACATATTATCTTATTTCATCCTCACAAGTCCTAGAAGGTAGGTGTTATTACCACCATTTTAAAGATGAGAAAAACTGAGGTAAATAGAGGTTCATAGAGGAATTTTGCTATTTTTCTAACTATGCTATTTCTTTTTTTTTGGAGGGATTGGAGGTCAAGTAACTTGCCCAGAGTCATCTGCTATTTCATTTGTTTTGAACTAATTCTGTCCTCTGGCTGACTAGAGAAAAATAATGTGTGTATATATATATATATATATATATATATATATGTGTGTGTGTGTGTGTGTGTGTGTGTGTGTGTATAAAGTAATATAGAGTTACTTGTGTGTATATATATATACATGTATATATATGTATATATATACATGTGTATATATACATGTGTGTATATGTGTATATATACATGTGTGTATATATATATAAAGTAATATAGAGTTATATAGTTGGGTGGATACATAGCCATGGAATAGCTTGAACCAGCTGTACCTATCCCAAGGGTTAAAGAAATGAGACAAGGATATAACTCAGGTGTTGCACATTCACTAAATCCCTCTCCAACCAAATTAATGAATTACCTCCTACTATTACTGATCAGTATCACAATTCTGATCACAAGTAATTCTCAATCTATACTCCTTCCTATATCACAACCAGACTGGTTCTAATGCTTAATAATAAGATCTAATACTTACATAGTAGCCTCACATGACAACAATAATGACACAACTATTAAGTATCAGAGGCAGAGTTTCCTTCCTCTCTATGACCAATATGGACCCTAAGGCTACTCCTGACAAGCTTAAATAGGCCAGTGGAATCCATGGCAGCCATTGCTCCTCTCTTCCCCTTCTATCCAACCCAAATTCTTGAGCCCATTAACATTATCCTTCCCCATTTTTCTGTGGGCATACTCAACATACAACACTTACCAGATTCTAGGGATTCCTGGAAAAAAGGGAAGGCAAAAAAAATACTTAGTCACTTAAATCACTTTCCCTCTTTATGCTTCAACCTTTATGCCTCATCTGTAAAATGTAGGAATGGGTAGACTAGATCAAAAATATCAAAAACCTGGCCACCAGCCCACCACATTCCTGAGTGCAGCCGAAACCAATTCAAGAATTCATTGGGGAATATTTAACAAAATAAAAGCTTAGATATTACATTTTAAAAGTAATTCAATATATGGCCCACAGGAATCCTTATGTATGTGTGGTTTAGTGGCCCCAATTTCTATTTGAATTTGACACCACTGGACTAGATGACTTCTCTAAATATATGATGCTATAAATTTACCATTTTTCCACTCCACTCAAGATCTCCCCCTGGTGGTTAGAATTGTTGTCGCAGTTGTTCAGTTGTCTTGTTTTTGTTTTCAATTGTATACTACTCTTTGTGACCCCATTTGGGGTTTTCTCAACAAAAATACTGAAATGGTTTGCCATTTCCGTCTTCAGCTCATATTACAGATGAGAAAACTGAGGCAAACAGAGTTAAGTGGCTTGCCTAAGGTCACACAGTTAATAAGTGTCTGAGGACAAATTTGAACTCATGTCTTCCTGACTTCAAGTTCATTCTCTACCCACTATACCACCTACCTGTCCCCCATGGTTGAATTACAAGGTACTTTTCCTGGATTTTTGATCCAGTAAAGTAATATTAGGAGTATTATCTCCAATTTGGGGGGGTGGGGAATCAACTATTTTATTTTATTTTTTATTTTCAGCTTTATTAATTTATTTTGAGCTTACATTGCAGACATTTACAGATTATTCCTACTTCATGAGTAGTCCCTTATAACAAAATAAAATCATTATGTAAAACTAAATACAATGACCTTATCTAAAAGTTCATGGTACATTTCACATCTGCAGCACCTTCACCTCTTCATTTAAAACAACAGTTAACAGATCTACTTTTTTCCTACCATCCTTCACTCAACCAAAACCAAAAAGGAATGTTGTTTTTTTCTAATAATACATATGTATAGTTGAGCAAAACAAATTTCCCCAGTGGCTGTACACAAAAAATGGGTATCTCATTTCACACCCCAAATCCATTATTTCTCTATAATGTATAGCATGCTTCATCACTGGTCTTCTGGAATCATAAATGGTCATTGTATTGGTCATAGTTCTAACAGCTTTCAAAGTTATTTCTTTTTATAGTATTGTATAAATTATTCTCTTTCTGCTCATTTCATTCTTCAATTTATAAAAGTTCTCAAAATTGTTCATATTTATAATCTTCTTGTTGTAATATATAAATTGTTCTTTCTTATTGCTTTAGTCCTCCCCACCACCATGTGTCTATCTCTCTTTCTGGCTCTGTGTGTGTGTGTGTGTGTGTGTGTGTGTGTGTGTGTGTGTGTATGTGTGTGTCTCTCTCTCTCTCTCTTTCCCCCGTTTTCCCTCTTTCTCTCCTTGTATGAGGTATACATTATATATGTATACATAGCTATATATACATATATGTGTATAATACACACATTTATATCCACAAATATGTGTAATTTGATGGAGGAAAAAATGCCAGCTCACACAAGGAAAAGCTTACCCAAGAAAAAAGAGCTAGTGAATATCAGGGCTGGGAGATATACCTAGATCTCTTGACTTCTAGTTCAGAGATCTCAGTTTCATCTCAGCAAATGAACAGCCTGAGAGAGGCCAGAGATCCTATTTCATCCAGGTATCTAGCAGCATAAAATAGTATTAAGTTCAATTAATTCAACTACTTTGAAGTAGGGAAGGCTCAACAGGAGTTCAAACAGCATCATGAATTTTTTTTTCTAATGTCTTCATATGCGGTAATAGCATAAGACACTGTAGATGACAAGCACAAAATGGTAGATGAAAGAAATTAGGAATGTCTTAACTAAATGGAGTGATTCTCTTGTGACTCCAGTATTAAAATTTGATGAGTGTGGGTTAAGCTTCTGCTCTATATTTAGGGAATTATTGGAGAACATTTGCCTGGGTCATTGCAGCTAAGCAATTGATTTCGGAACACATTTTAAAGTCTCAAAACAGTAGCTTCAAGGAGACACAAATCAGCAAAAGTCCTATTCTCTTTGAACACTGAGAGTCTCCTCTGATATCAGAAGTAGGAAATACAAAACAGAGGCTGAATCCAGAATGAAACCTTTGTTTGGGTGGCTCAGAATAATAATTAGGAGTTATAATAATGATCATGGTGATAATAACACTTTACATGTCCTTTAGAGGAGGGGATCTAAGGGGTCCAAGGTCCCCAAAGAAATTCATGGATAGGCAGACCCAGCAAACCAGGAACATCCTTCAGGAGCCTCTGAATCAACCACAGAACTCAGCCCACAGATGGTAAGGGTGTTGAACAGCTGACCAAAAGGAGATTACAGAGGTCTCTTTGCCAGCACTGAGGCAGGACTCTGTTGTTTTGCTCATACTCTGATCCAAGTCACAGTCTTGGGTGGTAGTCCCAGGTGGGGGAGGAGGACAAGCACACAGGAGCTTGCTGCCATAGTGAAGCAGGCTTCATAGTTCCAAGGCAGAAAAGCAGTTCTGTGGTTGCTTGCAAACCAGGGTACAGGCCAGGAAAGTAGTAAACATATCTCTCCTTAAATCATACCACCTGGGAAGAACTAAGGATTTACAAATTCCTAGAATATTCTCAGAGA
Source organism: Dromiciops gliroides (assembly GCF_019393635.1). Taxonomy (NCBI): domain Eukaryota; kingdom Metazoa; phylum Chordata; class Mammalia; order Microbiotheria; family Microbiotheriidae; genus Dromiciops; species Dromiciops gliroides. The sequence goes on from NC_057862.1 coordinate 446,349,336, forward strand.
ATAGTTGCTCAAACCTTTTGAAGCTTGGTACAATGTACTCTCCACTCTGGAAACAGTGCCCCACTGTAACAAAGAGTTAAAAGTCAAGAAATAGTCTGGGAAAATGAGCAAACAGAAAAAATGCTGGCCCTAGTAAGTTTCTATGGTGACAAGGAAGACCAAAATACACCCTCAGAAAAAGATAACTAGTTAAAGCATTGGCCCTGGATTCAGGAGGACCTGAGTTCAAATCCAACCTCAGACACTTAGTCAAAGCTCCTACATCCAAAGCTTCCAAGAAAAATATGAATTGATCTCAGGCCACAGAAGCACTCAAAAAGGACTTTGAAAATAAAGTAAGAGAGGTAGATAGAAAAATAGAAAGAGAAATGAGAATGATGCAAGAAACTCATGAAAAAAAAGTAAATAGCTTGGTAAAGGAGACACAAAAAAATTGAAAACAATAACACCTTAAAAAACAGACTGGGAAAAATGGTAAAAGAGGTACAAAAAGCCAATGAGGAAAATAATGCCTTGAAAAGCTAACTTGACCAAATGGGAAGGAGATACAAAAGCTCCTTGAAGAAAATGACTCCTTAAAAATTAGGATTGAGGGGGCAGCTAGGTGGCACAGTGGATAAAGCACCGGCTCTGGATTCAGGAGGATCTGAGTTCAAATCCAGCCTCAGACACTTGACACTTAACTAGCTGTGTGACCCTGAGCAAGTCACTTAACCCTCATTGTGCCACACCAAAAAAAAAAAAAGTAGGATTGAGCAAATGGAAACTAATGACTTTATGAGAAATCAAGAAACAATAAAGCAAAACCAAAGGAATTGAAAAAATAGAAAGCAATGTGAAAGAAGAAAGAAAATAGAGTAAATGTCATGGGGATGGAACAGGATGGAGGGAAATACAGTTAGCAATAGTAACTGTGAAATAAATTTGAAGCAAGTTTGTTTGACAGGCCTCATTTCTCAAACACATAGAAAACTGTGTTAAATTTATTAAAATAAGAGCCATTCCCTGATTGATAGATGATCAAAAGATATGAAGTTTTCAAATGAAATATTCAAAGCTAACTATGATCATATGAAAAAAATTATCTCACTATTGATTAGAGAGATGCAGGTCAAAACAATTCTAGGTGCTACTTCATACCTATTGGATTGGATAATAGGACAGCAAAGGAAAATGGCAAATGTTGTGGGGGGATATGGGGAAAATGTGACATTAATGCACTCTTGGTGGAGTTATAAACTGATTCACACATTTCTGTGGAGCAATTTGGAACTATGGACAAAGGGCTATAAAACCATGTGAACTCTTTGACCTAGTAATACCACTACTAGGTAAGTATCCAAAAAGAGATAAAAAACAAATAGTTGAATTTGAAATTGAGGAGATGTCCATCAATTGGAGACTAGCTGAGGGAACTGTGGGATGAGATTATGATGGAACATTATTGTGCTATAAGAAATGATGAACAGGATGCTATCAGAAAAACCTGAAAAGACTTACATGACCTGATACAAAGTGAAATGTACTATATACAAAGTAACAGCAATATTGTAAGATGATCAGCTGTGAATGACTTAGCTATTTTCAGCAATATCATGATCCAAGAAAACTCTGAAGGACTTATGAAAAATGCAATCCAACTCCAGAAAAAGAACCAATGGTGTCTGAATACTGATTGAAGCACAATTTTTTTAGTTCCTTTTTCTCAAGTTTATTTTTGTATGTTTTCTTTCATAACCTGACTAATGTGGAAATATTTTGCAAGACTACACATGTATAACTTATATTGAATTGCTTGACTTCTTAAGGGGAGGTGAGGAGGGAGGGAGGAAGAAAATTTTGAACACAAAGTTTTAAAAATTGATGTTAAAAATTATTTTTACCTGTAATTTGGGGAAAAAATAAAATTCTAAGTAACTGGAAGGAAAAAAAGAAATTCATCGATAGATTTCAGGAGTTCCATGAATTTGAACTGGGGGAAAAAAATCATCTTTGTTGTCACGAATCTTTGTTTTCCTTTATAATCCTATATATTTAAAAAAACTTTTAATTATTCCAAGGAGACCATAGGTTTCACCAAACTGCCATAGGGGTCTATGATATAAAAAGGTTAAAGACCTTGCTTTACAGTGATCACTGCAGCATCAGGGGCAGAGTCCCTCCAAGGAACTCCAGCCTTCTCTCCATGTTTTTGACAGCCTGTTTATCCAGATTAGCTGAGCATCAGCCTGGAAAGTTTGAGGGCCTCCTCTGCTTTCTGGAGGCTAATAAGCACCTTTGCTGGGGGCATGGCCTTAGGGTTGCAGAGCCTAATTGCAGCTAGAACTGGTCATTCCAGGCATTTGTAGCCATTTAAAAAAGAATTAATGTGCCAACCAATAATGTTCAGGGAAGAAAAATGGCCGTCTTTTCATTTCTTTCCAAGTTAATTGCCTAGTGAATGACAGTAATATTTTAGCTCTGAATTCTATCCTGTCCCAAGTGAGTTGTTATGAGGAAGGAAGGGTTATAGAGGAGAGGAGGCAGTGGGGAGAAACTGTGGTCCAGGGTGAAAGGACAGTAGCCTCTGAAGTAGAAAGTCTAAATCTAGAATGTAGAGGTGGTACAAATCTGTGTTCGACATTGGGCACACAGGTCAGAGTTGGGTCATGAGTATATACTGGGTTCCAAAGCAAAAATGAAAGTATAAGTGGCATATAAAACCGGGAGCAGCTTTGTAGGTTTCCCTGAATTAAAATTTTGAATTGTAGCTTTACAGCTACAAATTACCTTAGAGATCACCTAGTCCCACCCCCTTCACTTTGAATATGAGGAAACTGAGTCCCAGAAAGTAGAAATTATTAACCCAAGGTCACACAAGTAGTGACTAGTATGGCTGGGACTTAAACCCAAATCCTGTTTCCAAATTCAGTATTCTTTCCACTGTACTAAAAGACGAATCACCTTTTTTTTCCTTACCAATCTTAACTCATACTGGTCATTCCCTTACATTTTTGCTGTTCCTCCTTGTCTTTCTCTTCTCCTTCCTCCTTCTCCTCTTCCTCCAACTTCTCCTCCTACTCTTCCTTATCCTCCTCCCAGATATCATTGTCTGAAACCAAAAAATTTCCAAGCCTGTGACCTGTGAACCCTTATATTGCTTAGGAGATGTTACAAAGGATTCATCCAAAATGAACAAACATACTTCTCTATTTCCTCTCCTTAATCAATTCCATTGGTCTCCTGTTCCTCTGGAATAAAATATAATCTCCTGTTTGACTTTGAAATCCCTATACAACCCTGCTCCAACATTTCCAGCCTTGTTGAACATTAATATCCCTCTTGTATACTACAATCCAGCCAAACTAGCTTTCTTTCTGTCCCTCATTTGAAAACACCCATGTCCCATCTCTGTGATTTTACTTGGCCATACCCTGTACTTTAAGGCACTGCTTTCTCTTCTAGACCTCAAACATTCCCTCTCTTCCTTTTAGATGCAACTCAGGGAGCAACTAGGTTGCACAGTGGATAAAGCACTGGCCCTGGATTCAGGAGGACCTGAGTTCAAATCTAGCCTCAGACCCTTGACACTTACTAGCTGTGTGACCTTGGGCAAGTCATTTAACTCTCTTTGCCTTGACCCCCAAAAAATGCAACTCAGAAACCATCTTCTATTTGAAGTCTTTGTTGACGCCTCCAAGTGCTAGTATCCTGCCCCAGGATTTTTCTATATTTAAGAGAAAGCAAGAGAGAAATAGGGAGAGATAGAGTCTGTATTTATGTTGGATATATTTTTACATGTACCTGTTTTTCCCCCCAGCTGGCCCCCTTTGGATGTGAACTCATGATTAGAGATGTGTACATTATTTGCACTTGAATTCTTAACAATTAGCTACAGTGTCTGGTACATCATGGATACTTAATAAATACTTGTTGATTGGTTGATAAATTAATGTTGCAGAAATAGATGCGTTCTGATTTTCCAAAAGCATACAGCTGCTATTGTGAGTGAGGAAATATGATTTCATTTACAAGTTCCTGAATTAATAGTAGCTTTGTGTTATTCTCTATTTTGAAAGAAGTAGGTGGCATCATGAGTAGAACATGAGTCTTGAAGTCAAATCCTACCTTACACAATCATTAGCTTTGTGACCCTAGGCCAGTTACCTAATATCTTTCAACTGCTTCCTAATCTAAAAAAAAAAATGGAGATAATAATACTGCTTTCTCCACACAGGTTTTGTTTTGTAAGGTTCAAGTAAGATAGCATATGTAAAGAGCTTCACAAACTTCAGACTACTCTGTGTATATAAAGCTGTTATTCTTATTATGTTCTCAGAAATGAATACTGACAATATAATTACTATCATATGGTGGTCTGTGAAAGTTTGGGGGATCTAAAAAATGGAATCTTCATGTCCAACAAAATGGGAGTGGAGGCACAACTGCCCCAACAGAAAGAGAACAGTGCTGGGAATCAGAAGAAGTGATTTCTAATCTATATTTATGAATAATGAACTATATGACCTTGAGCAAAAAATTTCATCTCCCTGGACCTCCTGTTTCCCAATGGTCAGATACCTTCAAAAATCCATTTCATTTCTGATAGAATTCCCTTCACCAAAAGAAACCCAACAACCTTTAATTAGTGGTTCTGAATTGTTGTCATCAATCGTGCCCTGAAGAACTTATAACAACTTGGCAAAAATGGTGTTTGGATAATAATTACAGAATACATTAGATAAAAGTTTATTGCATATTTTTCTCACAACCACTATTAGATATACAGAAAGTATTATCCCTCTCCCACCCACACACCTGTAATCCATTTTAAAGATTTAGACCATTCATTAAGTGCTTACTATGTGCCAAGAGGTATGGCATACTATCTCTTAAAAATTCAGGATCATATTAAAATAACTGTTTCCTTCTCACATCCATCAGATTGGCAAAGCTGGCAAAACATAAATGGCACTTGATGGAGAGGCTGTGGAAGAATGAGCACACTAATGCACTACTGGTGTTGTGAATCGATCCAACCATTCTGAAAAGCAGTTTGAAAATATACCTGCAAAATCATTAAACTGCATACTCCATTTCCAAATGATCCCACTACTAGACATATGGCCCAAAGAGAACCATCAAAGAGAGAATGTACCCAAAAGTATTCATAGCAAGTTTTTGTGGTAGCAAAGAATGAGAAGCAAAATAGGTGCCTGCCAATTAAGGGATGGTTCAACAACTTACAGTATATTAAGATAATAGAATATTATTGCACTGCAAAAAAAAATTATGAAAAGAACTTATTCAAAGAAACTGGAAAGAATCATGTGAACTAATTCAGAATGAAATGAGAAAAAACAAGAGAAGAACCTGTACAATGGCTACAACATTGTAAAGAAAATATCCAAAAAACTGAAGAACTCTGATTAATGCAATGACTGTTCATAACTCTGAAAGATTGATGATGAAACATGATTTGTCAGAAAGGTGATGGACTAAAGATGCAGAAAATGCTGACATGGCCAAGATGTGGGTTTGTTTTACTTAACTATGCTTTTTGTTAAGGCTGTTAGGTATTTATTTATTAAGGAGGGAGGGAGGCATTATTATAGTGTTTTGGGGTTTTTTTAAAGAACAAAAAGAAGAATGCCGATGAAACATTAAAACAATACATGGCGGGGTAGCTAGGTGGCACAGTGGATAAAGCACTGATCCTCAATTCAGGAGGAACTGAGTTCAAATCCAGCCTCAGACACTTGACACCTACTAGCTGTGTGACCTTGTGAAAGTCACTTAACCCTCACTGCTCCACAAAAAAAAAAAAAAAAAAAAAAGAAGGGAGCAGAAGTAAGTTCAGCAGAGTACATGGGAAAGAATAAAGCATTTCAGTGTTGGTACTATCGTGTTAAAGTTAAATACAAAACAGAGAAGTTTGTATTTGATTGAAGAGGCAAGAAGGAACCTTTGGAGCTACTTGAACATGGGAGGCATGATGAATAAGATCCTTTAACAATATCTATTGCATGGTTGTGTGGATGGTAGATTAGAAAGGGAAGAAACTAGAGACATGTTGACAAACCAAAACGATATTTTAATAGTCTAGGTCAAAGCTTCTTAATCTGTGGGTCACTATTCCATATGGGATCAAGTAACTGAATGTGGGGGTTGCAAAATAAGTGACAATAGTAAAAATTTATGTATACCTATTTTATATCTCTATATACCCGGGCTCACATAAAATTTCTCAGGCAAAAAGGAGTCACAAGTAGAAAACGTTTAAAAAGTCGTGGACTACATAAGAAGTTATGGGGGCCAAAAATGAGGTTGTTTGCCATATGAATGGTGAGAAAAAGCAAAGATCTGAGAAATATTATGGAGATAGAATTAATACAGCTTGGCAACCGATTGGATATATTGTTTGGCCTTCATTCTAAAAGACAACCATGTCATCAGGTGATGTCATGACTTGAATCATATTGGATTTAAGTAAGGTAGTGCTGTGTGAAGTCACCAACCTCACTCTCCTTCAGAGCCATCTGGGTCCAGTGGTGAGATATGTATTAGAACTGAGATGGCCCCAGATGTCTAAGGCAATTGGGGTTAAGTGACTTGCCCAGGGTCACACAGGCAGTAAGTGTCCAAGGTAAGATTTGAACTCAGTTCCTCCCAACTTCTGGGCCAATGTTCTATCCACTGTACCACCTTGCTTCCCAATTGCATATGAAGGGTGAAGGAGATGACTGTGAGGTAATGAATCTTGGTGACTAAAAGGATGGTGGTACCCTCAAAAGAAATAGAAAAGTTAGGAATATGGGGTGATTTGATTTCTATTTGAGACATACTGAATTTGAAATTCATATGGAACATCCACTTGGCAGTTGGTGATGTGAGAGAGAGAGAGACTGGAACTTATTAGTTATATCTGAGTGTTGAAAACAACTCCCATGAAGGTGATAAAGGTACTAGCTGAACCTATAGAGTTTATGAGATTCCCAAGATAGAGTATAAATAGAGAGAGAGAAAAAGAATTCTTAGGACAGAGTCCTACATTACACACATGTATGGAGGTGGGAACAGGCTGGGAGAGGAGGAAACATGTATGATGATTCAGTAAAAGAGACTGAGGATAAGCAACAATAGACTTAGATGGAGAACTAGTACAGAATGGTGCCACAAAAATTCATGGAGTGGAGAATGTTGAGGAGTAGGTGGTCAAGAGTATAGGCTGAAAGAAAGTTCATTACTTTGGGGTAGGAAAATAATTAAACTTAATGGTTTTCCCTGTCACTATTTTTCTGGATCCATGAACCATAGTTAAACCAAATATTCATGGCAAGTACTTAATAGTGAATAATAGACTGAAAAAATAAAACACTATCACAACCAGCTCCCAAAACAAGCTGCTACGGAATCACAGGATTTAGAGCTGAATCCAGCCCAAGATTGTATTCCAAGTAGCCACAAAATCCAGGACTCAGACTCAAATACAAGGTTCTTTCTGTGATGGTACATTGCTTCACAGAATGGGACTGTGCTACCTAGAAACTGGTAAAGGCTTTTAGCCTTCAGTTCTCAAACAGAGAGAGAAGAAATCTTAATATTCATCCAAGGGCATTTTCTTCCTTCTTCTCCATTCTCCCTCATCTGCTCTTTCATTTCCAGATACTGAAAATGGTATCCCTTTTTGCATCAATCTTTCATCTCACCTCTGCAATCTGAGTGCTAATAAGAAAGACCTAGGTGAGGTTGGCTTTAATCTATGATATGGGAGTGACAGTGTGCAGAAGAGATCTCTTGAAAGAAGCCAGCTGAAAAGTAGGTCTCTTGAAAGTTCAAAGAAACACCCAACATCAAACGACAGGCTTTTTTTCTTTGTCTTTTTTAACTTTTTAGTGCATTCTCCATTTCTAGTAAATATTGTTTAATTTGACTTTTTTTGCCTTTCCTCACTTCCATTTTAAAGGCACTAAGTCTGAGCCAAAGCTACTTCTACTTTTCTCCTGTGTTAGAAGTGGCCTGTATAAGCTGAAGAGAGGAACTCAGTCCTTCCAAATTTATTCAGCAGAAGCAGGTGGAAGGTAGCCACAATATACACAGTTCTTCCAACTCTCTTCTCTGTTTTTACAGCCTGGAGAAATTCACTCTCAAGTTCCTCACCACCCTTCTTCAGTAAGGAGTGCTTGACAGAAGGACAACCTGTCACTGAAAGCAAACTGTCCTCTTGCTGCTGAAAGTGAGATGATCAACTCAACTGAAGTACTTCTTTATTTTAAGGAACTCATCTCTGATTCTAACAGGGCTTTGGCTAAAGTAGAAGCCCCCATTTGGGGATATGGGGCAATGGAACAAGCCCAGTACATGAAATTCCAAAGTGCACTTGAGAAACAACAATGCTAGAAAATGGAGAAAAAAGACACAACAAAGACAACCCTCAGACTCTCATGAATTCCTTTTTTCTTTCTTTGTGTAATATCTTATAGACAATGCCATTTCTCAATTTAAATTGATACTCATCCCTTTCTTTTAACTTATTCTGATATTGTCTACTGATAAAAGCATTTGGCCCAGAACATATCATACTGATGGTTCTAACCATGGGTTATACAATGCTCTAACCTAAATTGTTATCTAGAAACTCAATCCTCCCCATCTTTTTTTTATTTCATTTTTTTTTTGGTGGGGGCAATGAAGGTTAAGTGACTTGCCCAGGGTCACACAGCTAGTAAGTGTCAAGTGTCTGAGGTCAGATTTGAACTCAGGTCCTCCTGAATCCAGGGCCAGCACTTTATCCACTGTGCCACCTAGCTGCCCCTAAATAAGTGAAGTGTGGTTTGGGGGGGGGGGGCAATGAGGGTAAAGTGACTTGCTCAAGGTCACACAGCTAGCAAGCATCAAGTGTCTGAGGCTGGATTTGAATTGAGGTTGTCCTGAATCCAGGGCTGCTGCTTTATCCACTGCACCACCTAGCTGCCCCAATCCTCCCCATCTTGAAGTGGGTAGTGTAATAGTTCTATACATTTATGAAAGGTTAAGTCATCAAGATGCTCTGATTTGGTTTTTAAAATTCTGTAGACTGTATTAAGCCTCTGAGGATGTCAGTGGCTTTTAAATTAAGTCCCTAACCACTCAAAAGAGATTGGCTTAAGTATTCTCACAGAGAAAACCCATCGCCTAGATCATGGTCAATCAATTAATCAACCAATAAGCATTTATTAAGTGCCAATAATATGCCAGAAACTTTGGAAGGAATTGGGGATAAAAATATAACAAATGAAAGCATCCCTTCTCTTACGGTTAGGCAACTGAATAAACAACCCATAAAGGCAATCCTTCAGTATATATATATCTAGTACAAGCACTGCAAATGGATGAAGAGCTGGATCTAGAACTGAATGTCAGTAGTAAAGCAAGTTGGATTGCTTTTGAGAAATTGTAAAGTTCTTTTAATGATGCCAAACTGTTCCCTGAAATAAAAGTCCATCTACTTTGCATTAATATTCTTCTGATGATATAATATAACTGGAAGAAGTAGAATACCACTATCTCTGAAGAATTAAAGCCAAAGGCAATGGAAATACACATTGTAGATGAAAGCATGCAGTAGTCTATTACAAAAATGGATTTTGGAAAGAAAAGTACTGTGTGCAAAAAAAAAAAATGAGGAAGTCTTCCTCCCAACTCCTTGCAAATGGAAAGACATGGATGGATTATTCTTTAATCAGATATATTAAACTCACAACTTGATTGTGATTAAACTCCCAAGTGATTCTGGAATTAGATTAAAATGTAACTGGAAAGTATTTGACAAATTAAATAAAAATACAATATAACATAGGTAATGTTAATTTGTGGATTTCTAAATCAATATGTGGCCCACAGGGATCCATTTCTATTTGACTCTGGCATCACTGTCCTGCACGTATAGATCACATCAGTGAAACTGTGAATTGATTGGAGTTATGTGCATATATTTACATATCCTTCCATAAAGTTATACTCCTATATTTCTTTGTAGCATAGAAGCAGTCCTGGGTTCTCAGTGGCAATGGTATCATACTGAAAGTTATTGTAGGTCCCACCAAACTGGAAACACTTTGAATATGAACTATACTCATTCACTTGAATATTAGCACTTGAACTAACAGCTCTTTGTGAGGAAACATCAGAAGGTTGGCCACCAGATGAATTTTTTTTTGTCCAAGGCAACTCAGGAAGCAAATAAGCCATCAATATCTGTAGCTGGAATTCTCACATATGTGAAGTCACAGATGGTTGGAAGCTTAGTTCCTCTTCATGCATAATATGAATTGTCCATGCATGTATATGTTGGATCAATTACCAAAAATTTGTTGAGTGCCTCCTGTTTAAAAATACAGTGCTAGGCATTACATGGAATACAAGTATATGGTACCTACCATCAAAATTCTTATAATCTAGTTAGGGAGAGAAGATAATTGCACATTTAAAGATCATTTAAGATACTATACAAGGCAATATAAGATACAAATGATATGGAAATAAGTATATCAGACCTCAAAGGAAGGAGACATCATTGTCAGTTTTAGAAGTAAAGAAGGCTTCCTGAAAGCAGGAGGAAGTTGAAAGCTGGGCTCTAAAGGATAAGTAGAAACTATAGTATAATTTAGTGAAATGAACACCCTTTTAGGATTCAGCAGGTTTGGGTTCAGATGCTGGTACTAGAGGTGTGTCCTTAGAAATCTCTCTGATATTCAGTTTCTACATCAGGAAATTGAAGAGAATAATTCTTATACAATCTACCTCACAGGGTTGTTATTAGGAAAAGGATTTATAAGACCTTAATATAGTCTAAAAATGCGAGTGTTATTATGTGTAGAATCTGGGTAAGGATTACTATCGACCAGTAAAATGCCCCAGGAAGGTAAAGGAAGGAAGTGATTTTCATATTCAGAATAGAGAGAGGAATCATTGAATTTAAGGGAAATGATAGAGCATTACTTTCCTCCCACCCCAGTTAATTCAGGTCCTGTCAATAAGACCCCTGAGCCCTAATGACCTTGACAAATAACTAAACTTTGTTGAAAAGAGAGGCAAGGGTTTAGTGTGCATCCTATATTTCATTCAATAACCATTATTATTAGTCAAAAGGTCTAATACATGAAAAAATAAAACAAGCTAACACTGTGTGAAAGATGAATTTCTATTTCATAAACATCTAAATCATTGCTTAAAAACAAGACATATCTCAGAAAATTGTTCTTTCATGTTTAAAAAAACCAACACATGTTAATTCTAATTTAATTAGCCCAAATTTTTATTTAAACTATTGGCAGGATTCTTATTTAGAAGTTGAGGCCCACTTTTATCCTGGATGGACAGATGAAAAACAGTGGCTACATATCAGACTGTAACGATTGGAATGACGCCACCTGCTGGATACTTACTGTAGAAGAGTTCTGCCCATGAAGCAAAGGTCTTTGAGGGCAAGACCAGGCTTCAGGAAGTGACGCGGACTAGTGGGAGGAGGAAGGAAGAGACGGGCGCTCGGTCTCACGCTCTTTCCTCTGGACTCTGGTGGAGAAGGGAGCTAGAAATGTGCTCTCCCTTTAATAGATAGGAATTTAGGCCTTTTTCTCTCTCTTTACCAAATTCTTATTCTCCTTAATAAATGCTTAAAGTCTAACTCTTGCTAAAGCTTATAATTTATTGGCGACCACTCATTAGATATTTTAGACAGATTAGCTAGAATTTTAGCCTTAACAGATGGCTGACCACGAAGAGGAAAGCTGAACCTCACTTCTGATCTTTCGGTTGGGTAAGAAATTTCCCCTATCCTAACCCTTTAAATCTGAAGTACTACTGAATTGCCAGGTGTTTTCCCTTTAATTTTTTTTCGAATGGACCTTTTAAACTCCCTAATTATCCTATTTTTGATTTTAGTCTGTTTAACCAGACAAATGGGAGATAAGATCATGTTAATGCTTTGTTTTTGTGGATTTTCTATTTTTCTTTTTATTTTTGTTAAAAGAGCCAGCAACTTACTCACACAAGGAAATATCTCTCCCTCTCCCAACCATGCTTTTTCAGAGAAACCTGAAGAGATTCCCGCAGCTTTTCCCAGTTCTAACCGTAATTGTTGCTTTAATTTTGCATGCCTGGAGGCAATGACCCACCCTCTAGAAGCTTTTAATCCCCTAGCACCTGGAGGCAAAGTGGGGGAAGAGGAATCCAGGCCTGAGTTCAAAATCAAGTCTGATTCAAATTGTGCTGGTCCCTCCCCTCCTCTCCAGACCCCACCCTCTACTCCTCCCATGGCCAAGCCCATTGCTTCCCCTGCCTGGGAAGTCCAGAGATCTAATGCTCATGCGCAACTTTCTCTAACTACATTTGCAGTTTCAGGCTCAGCCCTTCCCCAGCCTGGCTGTGCTTCTGAGACAACTTTAGAAAACCCTTTAAATTCCACATATGCCTGTTTTGTTCATAATTTTGCTAACCTGCTTTTGTCTTTAATTAGTAATCTTATAAAGCATTTGTATGGTGAAAAGACTGACAGACAATATAGAGGGGTTAAAGAAGAAAAACTTAAGCTGAATAAGAATGACAACCATCAACATAGTTCAAGACTCTGCTTCTTTTGCCATGGAAGGGTATATATATTAGAGAAATGTAGAAGTAAGCAGCAAGGTATTGATATGAGTGTTGGGGATTTTAGATATCGGAATCAAAAGTGTTCTGAATTTACTCAGAGTAATAGTATCAGTTCAGAGGTTACATAGGATTTCTATGCTATTATATATACATTTTGAAATTAATGGTATGGGTTTATTTTCATAGAGATTTTCATGCTTTTGAGATTGTGACTTATACTTAGTTTCTAAAACAAGGAGAATATTTGTAAAGCTTTTTATAGTCATATGATCAAGTTTATATTTTATAATACTCTTATTAATATTAAGTTCATATTCATTTAGATTTCCCTAGTTTGAATTTCATTGTCTTTTATTGTTCCGTGTGTATTTTTTTCTATTTATTCATCTCTCTAATTTTGAAACATTGCAAGATGGTTTTGATTTCATAATACAATGTTAATTCTAGGAGTATTGTGCTCCCATATTCTGAGTTGTTTGTTTTTGTTATTTTTTTCTCAACTGATTATTTGATCAAACTCTTTAAAGCATTTCCCTAGCAAATTGTTTGCCATGGCAAGTGTAAATTGATTCTAGAAGTATTATTTTTGATAAGCATATTCCAAAAAAAAAAAAAAAAGAGGGGAACATTTGTAAAAGTTGTCTTTGAGATTGTGTTGTGCTTTAACTTGTATTTAAATATGTTCAGATTTTTCACAAAAGTAATTGTATACTAAGTAAAAAAAAAGATATTATTTGAAATTGTTGCATAACTATATATTGTGTTCTGAGTCAAGATGTATTCACATTTTTTGCAATCATTTATTATCCTCAATTTTTAAATCCATATGAGACTTGGATTATGGGAACTTATCATTTAAGACACTAATTACCTTTATTCTGAGTTATCAGATGCCAGTTGGCCAAGATGCCATCCAATCACAAGAGGAATACATGCAAGAGCAGACACTGAACTGTCACATGAGGGGAGACATGCATGAAGTCAAGGTATGGCCGAGGGAACGGCTTTTGACAAATGTTGAGGTTGGATTCTCTTGGTTTAATATTTTATTTTATTTTTCCCCACAATATTGTACAGATGGCTGGAAGTATTGATCCCACCCATCTCACTTCTACACCTGGCTTCTATGCTCCCTCCTATATGCCTGATGCCATGGACCATCTCAATCCCATGCATCTGATTAAGTCTGACTCAGTTTCCTCCAATATGTTCGGTGGCATGGACGTATATTCCATCCACCTATTTTAAGCCTGGCATACTGTATGGGCAGTACATATTGCTCAAGTGTGGGAATGCTCATATCCCATCATTTCTCTGTTCTTTTATGGTAACCCCCATAATTATCTCAGGTGTCATGATAAATAACAGTGTTGAATTTGGCCTTGACATCTGTTACTAATTATATTAGATTTTAAAATTTCTCATAATGGCATGAGGATAATTAGGCAGATGATGCAAAAAGTGATGAAACAAAGATAAAAATTATTTTTAATAATTAATATCGCAGCAATTGTCTTCTCAATTACCCTCCATAAAGGGGGACTATAGTAATATTATAATTTTAAAGAATGTTTCAATTTTTGTTTTATTATATGTTTCATGTGTAACAACTAAGATTCTGAATTCCCTTAGACATGTTTTTGAGAACTTTCATTGTTTGATTTGATTATTGACAAAGCTATTTTAAAGTTGTGTTAAGCTCAATTTTGTAGGAAATTTTCCTGGCTGATTACCAGCATCCATACCTCAACCCCTGAAAAGACTTCCATTCCACGACTACACCTAGAGGACATCTGAGAAAAGACTTTCAGAGACTTTAAATGAACAGTTTTGATTTGTTTTTGTTGTTTTTTTTTCTCTTTCTGTTATAATATACACCATCTGTAACATGTATTCTCTGCAGAGGCCCTCCCTTTGCAAGACCAATGTCAAAGCGTCGGTTCATGAGGACAAAAAAAAAAAATCGCCCCTCTGGACAAAACTTTCCTCTCTTCCTTTTCTATATTGTTGTTCACATATTATTAGTTAGCAATAGTTATTATATTGTTTTTACTGTTCCGTCAAGGAAACATTTTGTTTCTTGAGGAACAACAGGGGGGACTGTAACGATTGGAATGACGCCACCTGCTGGATACTTACTGTAGAAGAGTTCTGCCCATGAAGCAAAGGTCTTTGAGGGCAAGACCAGGCTTCAGGAAGTGACGCGGACTAGTGGGAGGAGGAAGGAAGAGACGGGCGCTCGGTCTCACGCTCTTTCCTCTGGACTCTGGTGGAGAAGGGAGCTAGAAATGTGCTCTCCCTTTAATAGATAGGAATTTAGGCCTTTTTCTCTCTCTTTACCAAATTCTTATTCTCCTTAATAAATGCTTAAAGTCTAACTCTTGCTAAAGCTTATAATTTATTGGCGACCACTCATTAGATATTTTAGACAGATTAGCTAGAATTTTAGCCTTAACAAGACTGAAGCAAGCTTTCCACTTGCATTTAAGGGCAATTCCTCTAATTGTAAAGTAGAAGATTATGACATATGATGCATCCAAAATACATACACCACTTGCCAACTAAAGTAACTAAGTGATTTATTACATCAAGTACAAATGTCTAATTACTGCACAGGAGAGATGTGTGATGCACGTCTTCCAGGGGAGAAGGGGGCGGGAGAAAGGGGATTCAGGGACTCCTTGAATTTCTGATTAAGACCTACCAGCAGTACAGAAAGATATGACTGCTGTGTCAATCCTGACAGTAATTTTCTATTTATTTTAATTAATAGTTTGTTCATCCCCAATTGATGGGCATCCCTTTAGTTTCCAGTTCTTTACCACTATAATGAGTTGCTATAAATATTTTTGTATGCATGTTCTTTTCCTCTTTATTTACTATCCCCTAGCCATAGGCCCAGTAGTAGTATTACTGGGCCAAAGGGTAAGCACAATTTAATGACTTTTAAAGCATTGTTCAGAATTGCTCTCTAGAATGGAAGTACTAATTCACAGTTCTACCAAATGTGTACTAATTGAAAAAATAAAAGAAAATGAAAGAATAAAATTAAAA
The DNA here is from genome assembly GCF_019393635.1 of Dromiciops gliroides. NCBI lineage: Eukaryota > Metazoa > Chordata > Mammalia > Microbiotheria > Microbiotheriidae > Dromiciops > Dromiciops gliroides. The sequence continues at coordinate 446,364,999 of NC_057862.1, forward strand.
TGAGCAACTATATGGCTAGGTGGAAAGTAGATTCAATAAGGTAAAACTGGATTCAATGAGTTCAAATCTGGCCTCAGACATTCACTATCTGTATGATCCTGAGCAAGTCATTTAACCTCTATCTACATCAGTTTCCTCATCTGTAAAATGAGGATAATAATAGAACCCATCTCAGAGGGTTGTTGTAAGAATCAAATGAGATAATATTTATTTGCAAACTTTAAATCTTTATATAAATGCTCTCTATAATATTTTTAAATATATTTCAGTTCAGCAACCATTTATCCCTTACCTGCTATGGACTAGCACTATAGCAGATGATGGGCATTCAGAGAAATGAAACCAAACAGTCCCTGGCCTGAAGAAGTTTACATTCTGCTGAAGGGACAGAACCAGTATACTTGTAAATAAGTATGGAATATATACTAAGCACCTACAAAGTAATTTCCCGAAGTCTAGAACATGATCAGTGGGAGAGGGGAGCCAGTAATATTCTCATATAGAACCTGATCTGCGGCCTAAAAGAATCTGAGTATTCTACAAGGTATAAGTGACTTTGGTAAGAAAATACCCTCAGCAGAAGATATGATGGGCAAATGGTTAGGGCTTTGTAATAATTATGACCATGGACAAGCTATTTGTGACTGCTTCTTCTGAGAGAGGATGATGGGAAGGGAAGGAAAAAGGGGTGGTGAGGGGGCAGCTAGGTGGGCAGTGGATAAAGTACCAGTCTTGGATTCAGGAAGACCTGAGTTCAAATCCAGCCTCAGATACTTGAAACTTACCAGCTTGTGAACCTGGGCAAGTCACTTAACCCTCATTGCCCCACAAAAAAAGGGGGGTGGTGAGAGAGATCAAGGCGAGAAGCAAGGTTTCAAAAAGTGACCTAAACTAAAATTGTGGGACATTTGGAAAAAGGATAAAGAATAGTGTAGATTTGGGTTAGGAAGATAGCTACAGCAATAATGAAAAGACAATGGGGTCTTTTTTTTTAAGTTAGAAGCAGCCAACCATGGTACATGAATTACAAACTATGTGAATGACATACTAGGTAAAGAAAAAAAAAACTCAGAAGACAAAGCCTTCAAGTACCGAGAAAAGGGATATAATCAAAGAAAACTTACAATTTACAACATAGTTAATCTGATACATTTGTCAGTAGTAGAATTTTAGGGCTGGAAGCTAATCCTTAGAACTAAGCTAATATAACCATTTTGTTTTATAGAGGATGAGACAGGCCCTAAGGGGGAAAGTGACTTATAGAAGGTTACATAGAAGCTACTGACATGACCCAGGTCTCCTGATTCCCAATGTAGTGACACCAATTTAAACCACATCCTCTGAGTCTTGAAAGTATCTTTTGATGACAGCGGATGGCTCAAGGTCTAAGAAGAAGATGAACTAGTAATAACAGACCTTTCTCGCCTTTAGGCAAAGTCATGTGTCACTTTCAATGTTTTGGATGTGACATACTCACTGTGTCCCAAAACCATGCTATTTTTTTTTCCTCATCTTTCAGGTATTTTTTTTAAACTCTGTATACAAACAAAACACCTCACTGTATTTGCGACCAAGGGTGGGACTTAGCTCAGGTCTCTTGTTATCTTCACTGTCCTCATCACATCACCTTGGTGGTTTTTTTGTCTTCTGGGACAAGAAAGATTATGGTATATGCCCTGCACAAACATGTTTTTAAGGAATATAAGTTTCCTGAGGTGAGAGAAAGTTATTTTTTTATTTTGTTTTCTCTTAATACCCCTAGTACCTAGTGCATTACCTGGTACATGGTAAGCACTTAATAAATACTTTTTGATTAATTGGTTGAATTCCTTTTGAGTTATAGAAGCCAGATGGAGTTTTAAATAACTTGAACAATAGCTGAAATAAATTAAATCGACAGAAGATGCAATGGAGTAACTAAAAGTGAATTAATCAAGGGAGAAGATAAAGAAAGGTCTTATTTATCTCTCAAAATTCAGAAGCAATGAGTACAAGAAAATGCATTTGTGACTAACAGGTTAAATTTCAGTGTTCATGAGAGACAGACCATCATCTGAATCCATAGTGTGTGATGCCTTTCTAACCCTTAAAGTTCTATAGAAATGGTCCACAGTTTGTACCCCTTCATCCAAGCCAGCTGTCATGTAAGTCTCTGCCACTGGTCACAAGTGGACACTGAGTGAAACTGTGTACATGGTTTAAGGAAATGAACCTCACTACAGGAAAATCAACTAACTCAGAGGTCACACTGATAGTGGGTCAATTTGTACAGTAAAGACAGAATGCATTTTAATGAATTATATATATTTCTTTCAGAAGTAGAAAATTCAATCAATGTGTGAAAAAGGAAAACTCACATAGCTATCAAAGTGATCTTGCTAAAACACACTCCAATGGCTTCCTAACATCTTCAGAAACAAATATAAAATCATCTGACATTCAAAGTCCGTCATGACCCGCCTCCATCTCTAACCTTTTCATTCATCTTAACTTACAATCTCAAGTACTATTTGATCCAGTGACACTTGGCTCCCTGTTATCCTTCAAACAAAACAACTCCATCTCCCAAATCTGGTATTTCACTGGCTGTCCCCATGACTACAATGTTCCCCCTCCTTTTGTCTGCCTCTTGGCTTCCCTAGTTTTCTCTAAATCTCCATAAAAATTGCACCTTCTACAGGAATCCTTTCCTAATTCTTCTGAATTCTAATGCCTTCCCTCTGTTAAATTTTCAAGTTTATCATGTATATGACATGTTAGTACATAGTTGTTTACATGTTGTCTACCCCTGTTGGACTGTGAGCTTATCAAGGATAGGGACTGTATTTTGCCTTTCTTTTCATTCTCAATGATTAGTACACTGACCGGCACATAGTAGACACTTAATAAGTGTTTATTGTCTGACTGACACAGAACTTGCATCACAATCAATATTCCAATAACATAGCGAGATGAAATTAAAAAATTGAACTTGTAGTTGACATAACCCAAAACTCAAATTCACCTGTAAACCGGGCATTTCCATCAACAATAATAAAGCTCAACTCATCCAAGCTTGCCTAGACTGCATTACTGTAACTTCACCTAATTTTGCCACATAGACCCATTATCATAAGTCTGGCATTCAGGGTACACCTGCATGTTCTCTCAATATCATTAGCATATTAGTAAAGTGCACAGCCTGTACATCAGTTATTTGTCACTCTAGCCATGTGACTAGACCATTTTCTTTTTTTACTTTCTTTGATGACATCCTCTATACCTCTTCTCATTTATAATTTCTGTTTTGTAATATGTTGCAGCTGGCTCACTCCCACTCTCTTGCCCTCTGAATGATCATCAATTTCAATTTTCCAAGGACTAGGGTGGTCCTTGACTTACAGTCATACAACCATACTGGAAGAATATTGAATTAAAAAGATGAGCCTTTGTTTCTAAGAGAATTTGGGGGTCAATAAAAGACCTTTGCAGTGTCTCAAAGAGAATCCAGTTCACTCTCCTCCTCCTTTTCAATTCTGTATCTATGAAAAGCATATGTCTAAGACAGGTAGATAAATGATAGCTAACTAGTTAGCTAGCTATACAGTCAGGTGGAAAACCTAAAAAGCTCATCCACCAATATATGCACTCATGTATAATGTTTGATGACCTTTATAGGTGTCCATCAAACTGCATCTCTCTCTTTGTCTCTCTCTGTTCATTAGATAGATAGATAGATAGATAGATAGATAGATAGATAGATAGATAGATAGATAGATAGATAGATATGAAGGCATTAAAAATAAGATACATACCAAAGGTATTCATCACTGGTGTGGAGGAAAGAATAGAAGATTTTTATAGATGTCAAAGTCCTTTATATAATGTGAATAATATTATGCAGGTTGCATCAAGACCAAGAAGATTACAAAGCTGTCTAAATAAGATCCATAATCACTTAAAAGAAGTTGGCCCAACTAGATACATAGGGAAAAAAAGGGAAAAAACATATTAAAAAGTGGATGAAATATGGCCATAGTCCAGATATTCAGCTGGTTGGACAACCTATAGAGTTCATCAAGTATATACACAGTGTTTGTATACACACACAGACATATACACACATACACATATACATGCACATGTATGTATATATGTATATATGCATATATGTAAATGTATGTGCTACTAAAATTTTAACCTTATCTTTCTCTTGAGCTGAAATTTGCCTCCATAATTCTGTTTCTATTTAGTTATTTAATTAGAATTTTCCCCCACCTTACATGCAAAACCAAGTTATAACATAGATTTTTAAAACTTTGTCTTCCAAATTCTCATCCTTCCTCCCTATTCCCCCTTAAGAACTCAAGCAATTCAATATAAGTTATACATGTACAGTTGTACATAACATAACAGACAAAAACCTTTAGAAAAAGGAACTAACAACAACAAAATATACTTCCATCTCAATTCAGGTACTATCAGTTCTTTCTCTGTAGATGGATTGCATTTTTCATAAGTCCTTCATAGTTGTCTTGGATCATTGCATTGCTGAAAATAACTAAGTCATTCACAGCAGATCATCTTACAATATTGCTGATATTTTGTGTACAGTACATTTCACTTTGTACCAGCTCATGTAAGTCTTTCCAGGTTTTTCTGATAGCATACTGCTTATCTTTTTTCTTCATAGTAAACTACATTTATATAGTACTATGAAGGAAGATTTCCTTGCAAAACTCCCATGAGGTTAGTAATTGCAACAACAATAATAGTTAACATTTATATGGTGCCTTATACCTGACAAGGAATTTTCATCACAATAGGCCAGCAAAGTACCACCACTACCACCATCACCACCACCACCATCATCCTCATCTTATATTGCCCTTGCCTCTGCTTCAGATTTTTACCCAGTTATTACTGCTATGTTTCCCTCCATCCTATTCACTCTCCATGATATTTATTGTATTTTATATCTTCTTTTACCCTTTCCTGCCTGAAGTGTTTTACTTCTGACTACCCCTCCCCCAATCAGCCCTCCCTTCCTTCTCCCCTCTCCCCTTATCTCTTTCCCCTCCCACTTCCCCAAAGGGCAAGATATATTACTATACACACTTGAGTATGTATGTTATTCCATCTTTGAGCCAATTCTGATGAGAATAAGGCTTATTAATTCCCTGCCTTCCCCCACCCCATCTTCCCTTCCACTCCATAAGCTTTTTTGTGCTTCTTTTATATGAGATACTTTACCCCATTTCACTCTCGCTTTCCATTCTTTTCAGTGCAATCCTCTCACCCCTTAATTTTATTTTAAAACTGTCATCATGGGGTATCTAGGTGACACAGTAGACCAAGCACCTGCTCTGGATTCAGGAGGACCAGAGCCCAAATATGACCTCAGACACAAGACTCTCACCAGCTGCCATGACTCCCTGACTGCCCCACCAAAAAGAAAAAGAAAGATAAAAAATAAATGCTTTACAGGTATCATCCCTTCATAATCAATTCCTAACTGTACCCTCTGTCTAAATTTATTCCTTTCAGCTGTCTTAATACTGAGAAAATGCTTATGACTTAGAAGTATCATCTTCCCATGTAGGAATGTAAACAGTTTAACCATGTAACCTTCCTCATGATTTCTTTTTTCCTGTTTACCTTTTTATGTTTCTCTGGGTTCGTGTATTTGAAAGTCAAATTTTCTATTCAGTTCAGGTCTTTTCATCACAAATGCCTGAAAGTCCTCTTTTTCATCAAAGTCCCATTTTTTCCCTGAAAGATTATACACAGTTTTGCTGGGTAGGTGATTCTTGGTTGTAATCCCAATTCCTTTGCCCTCTGAAATATCATAGTCCATGCCCTCTGTAGAAGCTGATAGATCTTATGTTATCCTGATTGTGGCTCCACAGCACTAGAATTGTTTCTTTCTGGCTGCTTGCAATATTTTCTCCTCAACCTGGGGCCTCTGGAATTTGGCTATACTATTCCTGGGAGTTTTCATTTAGGGATTTCTTTTAGGAGGTGATCGGTGGATTCTTTCAATTTCTATTTTACCTTCTGCTTCTAGTATATCAGAGCACTTTTCCCTGACAATTTCTTGGAAGGTGATGTCTAAGCTCTTTATATTTGTCATGATTTTCAGGTAGACAATAATTTTCAAATTTCCTCTGCTGGATCTATTTTCCAGGTCAGCTGTTTTTCCAAGGAGATATTTCACATTGCCCTCTATCTTTGTATTCATTTGGATTTGCTTTATTATGTCTTAATTTTTCATAAAGTCATTAGTTTCCATTTGTTCAATCCTAATTCTTAAGCGATTATTTTCTTCAGAGAGCTTTTACCTTTGGCTTTTCAAGCAATTGACTTTTTTTTCATGACTTTCCTACATAATTCTCATTTCTCTTTCTATTTTTTCCCTCTACCTCTCTTACTTTATCCTCAAAGTCCTTTTTGAGCACTTCTATGGCCTGAGCCTAATTCATATTTTTCTTGGAAGCTTTGGGTGTAGGATCTTTGACTTTGTTCCTTACTTCTGGAAATCTATTTTGATCTTCCTTGTCACCAAAGAAACCTTTTATGGTCCACATATTTTTCTATCTGTTCATTTGGCTAGCCTATTTCTTGATTTTTAACTCCTTCTTAAAGTGGGGCATTGTTTCCAGGACGCATTATCCCAAGCTTCAGAGGATCCCAACTGGTACAATTTAAACACAGGCACATTCTACACTCAGTTGGCCTGTGCTCTGGTCTGTAAATAACCACAAGCCTACTTGCTATCTAACCCAGAAACCAAAATCTGTTTCCCTATGGTTGCAAGCTTCAGGCAAGCCTGTGCCCCTGCCGCACCTGAGCCTGCCACTCAAGATTGCTTCCTGATTCCCAGCAAGGGCAAAACAACCGAGTTCTACCTCAGCACCAGTAGAAACCCCTGTAATCTCCCCCTAGCCAGCAGCTTAGCCCTCTCACAAGACCATGAGCTTAGTTCCAGAAGAAGCCACCATTGCAGTCGATTCAGAGGATTCAGGGTTCTCTTTCTCTGCTGCAGCCTGGGGCTGAATCTGCACATGTGACAGTTTTGCTCTCACCCTGGTACAACATACCTTTCCTACCAACCTTCTAAGCCGCCTTTGGCTGGAAAATTATTTCACACCATCCTTTTGTGTGTTCTGCTGCTCCAGGTATTGTCTTATGCCATTATTTGGAGGTTTGGGGTGAGATTTTGTGGGGAGCTCTGAGAAGTTATCGCCTTTCCTCTGCCATCTTGGCTCTGCCCCCTGCCTCTGTGGTTATATATTTTAAAGAACCTTGTGTAATTTTGATATATTCATGGGAGAAACCTTGTTGGAAAAGGGCATTAGTATGGTAACAAACAATAAGCACAGTTGGATATTGTAGTCTCTACATATTTCTACTATCAATTGTATGATAGTAAAGATACAGTCGACTCTGTAATATTGCTTGTGAACACCTGCCTGTTCCTTTCTAATACCTTATTCAAGAATACCTTCAATGAATGTATGGATTATTCTCATAAGTTTTATATTGATAAGAATATAGTTACATGAGATTACAGTTATTGATGTTCTCTTGTTTGTCTGGTTTCTTTGTAAATATAAAGTCTGTGACCTTTTTTCCATTCTATGGTATCTTCCCTTCTTTCATATACCTGAAGAACTGATCCCTCAACTCCTTTAAAATTCTCTCACCTCTATTGTGGAATGGATAACATTACAAAGTAAAATTAAGTGATTCTCCCCAACGTCAACTCTCTCTCTCTCTCTCTCTCTCCCCCACCCCCCCTCCCTCCCTCCCTCCCTCTCCCACACATGCACGCAAGCGCACGCGCACACGCACGCACACACACACACACACACACATTATTTAGTTACCCATATTGTATAGAAAAAGCATAAGACAATGCCTGTGATACCCATTTACTACCTTCTCACAGAAACCTAGGTTTCTTTCCTGCTGTTCAACCTCCTCTAATAAGTGGTCTATTTCTTGGGACAGAGAGGGACCTACACACACATACATACATACATACATACATATATACATACATACATATATGATCTATGTTTTCTCCCTTGTGAAACTTTCCACCAAAAGAGATCACAAACCAACTTAGTATATTGTTTCATGAAATGCTGCAACAGAAAAAAAAATCACAACCAGGTCACCAAACTTTGGGTGATGTTACTTCCTAAATTTAACATGATGCAATTGAAAGAAAATTGAATTTGATATTAGAAGGCCCAGGTGTCTCTCTTATCTATGCCCCCAACTGCTTTATAACCTTGAATATATCATTTTACCTCTTTGTCTCTCAGTATCCTCATCTACAAAGTAAGTAATCTGGACTAAATAGCCTATAAGTAGAAAATACCTTTTTTTAGTAGAAACACTAATGGTTTATGTAGTTCTTAGGATCATAGATCCTAAGATCTTTGGCTCAGCTGACCATTAGCCAACAGAAACATAGTCAATCATGAAGGCCAGGATCAAAGTTTTCTGAATATGTTTGTCCTTACCAAAACTTTTCCCCTACTGGCATAGAGTCCAAGAACCCATGGTTATTCCACACTGTAGCAAGAAATCGAAGGAAGAGATTAGTGCCATAACTGTAAAGGGGTAAGGAGAGGGGGGATCTATTTTTTAAAACTCCTTTAAGAGGCAGCTAGGTGGCACAATGGATAAAGCACCAGCCCTGGATTCAGGAAGACCTGAGTTCAAATCCGACTTCAGACACTTGACACTTACTAGCTGTGTGACCCTGGGCAAGTCACTTAACCCTCATTGCCCCACCCCACCCCCCCCCAAAAATTCCTTTAGCCTTTGAGATTTTTTTTAGCATGGGAAATAATAAAGATTATATCATTTGGAGCTTAGAGCACTTAGATTCATAGAGAATATTCTAATGATTGGAATGACGCCACCTGCTGGAGACTTACTGTAGGAAAGCTCTGCCATGAGGAGAAGGTCTCTGAAGGCAAGACCATGCAGCTTTTCTTTGGTGTCAGGAAGTGATGTTTGCTTGTGGGAGGAAGAAGGGGCGAGGCTGGCTCTCTCTTTCGTCAGGACACTGGTGGAGAGTGGAGCTAGAAATGTGCTCTCCCTTTGATAGATAGATGAATCTAGGCTTTTCTCTCTCTTCACCAAATTCTTATTCTCCTTAATAAATGTTTAAAAGTGTAACTCTTGCTAAAGGTTATAATTTATTTGTGACCACTCATTAGATATTTTAGACAGACTAGCTAGAATTTTAGCCCCTTACAATATATAGTCAAACTTTACTCATTTTATAGGTGAGGATACTGAGTCCCAAATGGAGGAAGTGACTTGCACAAGAATATAAAGCGATTAATAGAAAATACTAGATTCAAACCCAGGTCTCTGGTATCAAACCCATTGCTCTTCATAACACACTGTGGTGGGCAAAGGATGGACACTTTCCTTTCTATCATCTATTATAGATATGATCCCTAAGAAATAAATCAAGCTTAAAATTTGTGAAATAATGCACCACACAAAACTCCTTTCTCAATAGAAGCAATGATAATTTATTTATCACTTTAAGCTTTACTAAGTATTTTATAGACATCATGTCATTTGATCTTCATAAAGAAAGAGAATGGGATTTGTCCCTGGTCAGCACTAAAGCTGAGAAAGTAGGATAGAATATTGCTGACAAATATACATAATAAAGACAAGAAAACATACAAAGTATATCAAGGACAATGACCTTGCCACCCAAGAACAATGATCTTGCCTCCCAAGATTAGTTTTTGTTCTAGATCTAATTCATTTTCATGCCAACCCTGGAGAAAAGTTTAGGAACTTCCAACCTTGTAACATATTTGTCTGAGACCAAGGACTGACATTTAGTTACAACATATATCTTAAGACAAGATTTAATCATGGTCAGAATGCATTCTGTGTGGCTTTTGTTAGCATGGCTCTCAGCCTTGGGTTATGGTTAAAAACTATCTTCTTACCCTCATAGGGATAGTCACTGTACCCTACCAGAGGTAAACTGAGATGGCTGGCAAGTGACTCAGGGGAGATGAAGCACAGATGCTAATAGTTGGGAGAAATGCCTATTAATTATTATGTAATAGGCTAACTGATTTGCCCAATGAAGATCAGAGAGGCTCAGTGGATAAGACACAAAGTCTTATAAAAGATACAAAGTAACACCCAGATTTAGGCTCAACAAAGATCATCACTCAGGAAGGAGCAAAAAAGCAGTATATCTCCATGATATTACTGGTAGCCTTGTATCATAGGAGATGAGTTACCTGTATCATAGGAGATGAGTTGCCTTCACCACATGTCAGTACAGTCATTCATGGTCACTATGTGTATTCCCCTGTAAGCGTGTGTCCTAGCTATATGTTTTCTACATGTGTGGATCTATGTGTGATCCTCATATGTACACTTGTCACTTATGGTATGTATATTTGTGGCTGACTGTTTACTGAATGGGTGGGATGACTTTATGGAGTTTATTGAGGGTGTGGGATACACTTTGTTGTTGTTGTTGTTGTTGTTGTTTTTAGTGAGGCAATTGGGGTTAAGTGACTTGCCCAGGGTCACACAGCTAGTAAATGTTAAGTGTCTGAGGCCAGATTTGAACTCAGGTCCTCCTGAATCCAGGGCTGGTGCTTTTATCCACTTTGCCACCTAGCTACCCCCTGTAGTAAACCTTTTGAACTTTGGAAACTGCTCCTATCCTTCTTTGATGATGCAATAACTTTATTTATCTAAGATTTAATTCTTTAATATCAAGTGTTTCCTATAAACTGAAACCTCTTAATTATCTTTCAAGGGCCAATGATGATCTAACCACCTCTTTAAGGCCTAATTAACCTTTTTGCACATCCAAGGAATAGGGTGTTTAGACTTATCTGAGGTATTACAAAATCTCCCCAAAACTGGTTCTGTGGGGGTACACTAGAGATGGGAGAGTAAATTTGTTAATTATTAGATATTATGTTGGAAGTAGTTCACAATTCAATCTATTTAATAAAAGTTGTCAAGTAGGTGGTATTAAATATATCATATGAGCTGTAAAAGCTACAGCTGAGCCCAATTAATGAATGAAACAGTGAAGACAAAATCTATTTTCTGGGTGTTCAATCCCTGCCCACACAGGAATATTAAAGCCCTTTAAAGTGAATACCCATTACAAAAATGAATACATAAATTCATGGACACAATGGAAACAGAAGTTTGTTTCCAAGGCACCAAGAAGGTGCTGCTGGAGTCAAGAAAATGAAGACTAATCAAAGGAACGCATCCAGATCATTTGAAAGACAAACATTGCTGTCAAAAATTCAATCAATTAATACAGCTCATTAAAAAGTAATAAATGCCAAAACAAAATGTGGTAACAAAAAAGGAATAGATGATATCTTTTTTTTCCTCCTGCTAATGCTTAGACCCTTTTTTCTTACTTCATTTTATCATTGTTTTAACTCTGCAGAATAAATGTAAAACAGAGGTAACCTTTGGAGAAGAGACTGCCAGGAGTGGATTGAGTAATAGGGATGGGGGGGAAAGGGAAAACAGAAAAGGGGGCAGGCACTAAACAGACAATCATCGGAAAGTGAAGACTGTGGCTAAAACTTGATTTTCTTTTTTTTCCATCAACAAAATGCTGTTTCACCCTATTTGCATTTTAATGGTTACCCTACTTCCAAACTTAAAACTGTAGGCTTTTCCCAGCTGCTTTTTAAATGCTACATTATAATTTCGAGGAAGCATCATACGTAATTACATTTAATAGACACGGAATTGATTGAAACACTTAACAGAAACAAAAAGCCCAGACCTAATTTCGTAAACATGTTATTGTACAGTAACCCCCAATGAGTTTGTTCTTAAATCTCCTAATTAATTTTTAATTAAAAAGCTCAAAGATGCTATTATACTTGTTGTTGTAAATGGCAACCTTATGTAAGTGTAAATGACTTAGCAGTGCAGACAAATATCTCCCATTAAAATCCATGTTAATGAGAGCTACTGCTTTCCGTACTTCTCAGATTTAAACAGAGCCAGAAACCATCATTCAGAGTAAACATCAGATGGAGAGAGGATTGGTGAGGAGTATGGTGTGTATGTGTGTGTGTACATGTGTTTAAACTCTTAGAAATAAGCTTCTACAGAACATGAGAGGTTTGTATATGACAAGCTGTCCAAACCTTTATTTAAACATATCCTTCTTCTACCCTTTCCAAGATGTAGCTAAATATAGCCTTCCACATTCAGCATCAAATTATACTTAATACTATCACAAGCCAAAGAAGCCTTTTGCTTCCCTAAATGATGAATTTTGCTCTCTAGCTTGAGCTTTGTCCTCATGCTAAATTAAAGTGTCCCCTCCTCACTTTCCTTCACAGGGTCAGAAATCTTGCACAATTCATTTTAACATCTCTATTTCATACAGCAAGAAATGGTTGTAATGCAGTAATTGAAACTCAATGTTGCTGCGGGGATGTTGGCAATGTAACAAATGAAGAATTATTAATAGCATCAAAAAAAAGTAGCAAGTCTCTTTTTCAAATCACTATCTTAATAACAAGGGGAGAAGTTTCAGACTACCAGAGCAGTTTGCCTTTCTTGTGATTTTACCAAGAAGGGAAAATCATGTAGAAAGAGATTGTTTTCCTTCATCATTGCACAAGGAGGAGGGAACTTAACAGACTGTCATCTGGAAATTATAAGATCATGCTTATGAGTAGTACTTTTTAATTGTCAAAAGAAGTTTTGGTAGATAAAACAAGATTTAGAAATCTATATAGTTCATTTTCTTAAAATGGGATTATTTTTCTCCTTTTTAAAAGATGACATTCTTTTATCCAAAACTCTGGAGCAAATTTTATCACATTAACTGACTTTTGGACATTAAACCCATATAACAGAATCTCAAAGTTGGAAGGAATCTGAAAAACCATCTAGCATAGCCTCTACCTGATCAGGATTCTATTATGTAGTTATCTAGTCTCTATATGATGACCTCAAGTCAATGTTCCAAGGCAGCCTACTTTATTTAGGGTTAGCTCTATTTGTCACTAAGTTTTCCTTCAATAAAAGAGCTGAGGGAGCAGTTAGGTGGCACAGTGGATAGAGCACCGGCCCTAGAGTCAGAAGGACCTGAGTTCAAATCCATCGTCAGACACTTGACACTTGCTAAGCTGTGTGACCCTGGGCAAGTCACTTAACCCAATTGCCTCACCCAAAAAAAAAAAAAAAAAGAAAGAGCTAAAAAATTTCAGATTGTTGTTGGTTCTAGCCTCTGGGACCAAGCAGAATCTGTTCAACTCTGTTTCCATAGAAAAACTATCCACATAGTTAAAGAAAGTCATCATGTTCTGCTCCAAGTCTTCTCCAGTTCCTTCAAATGATCATCTAATGTCATTGTTTCAAGTTCTCTCACCATGCTGGTTGCCTCCTCTGATAGAAAGTAAAGAAACAATGTTAGCACCTAGTTGCAGAATCTTAGCTCTCCATTTGGAAGGAACCTCAGAGGTCATGTTTTGTTGAGTCATTTTGCAGTCATGCCTGATTTTTTGTGACGCCATTTGGTGTCTTCTTGGCAAAGATACTGGAATGGTTTGCCATTTCCTTCTCCAGCTCATTTTACAGGCAAGGAAACTTGAGGTAATGTGATCAAATAATGGGATTTGGCAGACACCCAGGAGCCCCACCTGAAGATTGATTTGGAATTGATTGAATTGGCTAAGACTAAGAAACTGACTGAGAACCTACTTAAGAATGATTAAATCAAGACCACACCTGGCTGGCCCTGAGTGGCATGTTGTTCTCAGAAGCAATCTATATAACCCTGCAGGAAAGTAGGAGGGGAAGAGGATTAGAAGGGAAGGGTGAAAGAAGGGCAGAACAGGGGAGGGGGCAGTCAGAAACAAATCACTTTTGAGGAAGAATAGGGTAATAGGACTATGACATCAACAGAAGACCACCCTCAACCAATCAGCTTGAAGGACCTCCCCCTTTCAAGGAGGGAAACAGGAACTTGGAAGCTGAGGGTGGCACACTGGATCTTTTCTTTTCCTTCAGGAACTGGCATGTGGCTGCGGACAGAAAAAAAAAAAAGAGGGCTTCTTTTTCATTCAGACTTTGGCTTGATGGGAGACAAAGAAAAGGCAGACAGAGAAAAACAGAGGAAAGTAGATAGACTTGTCTGGTGTTATGGATCCCATGTGTTGTCTTTACTCATTAATAAATCCTTAAACTCTTGCTGAATTTATCAGTAAATCTTGGCCAGTTTCCCCCCAAAACTGGGGGGACAGGTTAGGACCCACATTAGATTTTAAATATCACAGTAAACTGGATGAAGTGACAGTGTCATACAGCTAGTAATTATCTGAGGCCAGATTTAAACTCAGGAAAATGAGTCTTTCTGACTTCAAGCCTGTAATTCTATCCTCTGTGCCAACTAGCTGCCCAGAGGTCTTGTAGTCCAACCCATGTCTAAAAAGACATACCTTCTATAATATTCCTAACCAATGACCCTCCAACTTTCTCCAATAACAATGGGTATGACAAACTCATGACATGATTGCTCCAAAAAACATCCAATTAATGCCATAGGACAATGCCTGGAGCAGCAAAACCTACAGAAGATTGTTCTGAAATCATCTTCTAACCAAGAAGGCTTGGAAGGTCAGAAGGAGGGATCTTCTGTGCTGATATGGGAGTGGAACCTAACCCCACAGTCACCCTGACACAGATCCAGTTCCAGGGAGGCCTCACCAGAGAAGGAGGCCCCCAGAGCCTCTGAATCAGCTAAAGTTCCAGTGTCATCTAGAACTAAGCTCACAGTCTGGTGAGAGGGCTCAGCCCTTGGCAGGGGTGAGATTACAGGGGTCTATGCTGGTGCTGATGCAGAACTTGTTTTTTTCACCCCTCCTGGGAACCAGGAGGTAGGCTTGAGTAGCAGTGGCCCAGGTGGGGGAGGGGCACAGGCTTGTTGAAGCTGACAACAACAACATACAAAGTTGGTTGATTAGAAAGTTGTTCTGGGGTCATCTACAGACCAGGGAACAGGCCAGATGAGTGAAGAACCTGATCCTCCTTAAATCATACCACCTGGGACTTCTGAAGCCTGGGATACTGCAGCCTAGAAACAGTGCCCCACTTGAAGGAGCTAAAAGTCAAGTAAAAGAGAGGAAAGATGAGCAGACAGAGAAAGGTGAGGACCATAGAAAGTTTCTTTAGTGACAAGGAAGATTGAGGTGCACCGTCAGAGGAACATGTCAATATCAGGGCCCCTATATCTAAAGCTTCCAAGAAAAATATGAATTGGTCCCAGGCCATAGAGGCACTCAAAAAGGACTTTGAAGATAAAGTTAGAGAGGTAGAGAAAAAAATGGAAAGAGAAATGAGGGTGATGCAGGAAAGACATGAGAAAAAAGTTAACAGCTTGAAAAGCCAAATATAAAAGCTCTCTGATGAAAATAATCGCCTAAGAATTAGGATTGAAAATTGGAAGCCATTGACTTTATAAGAAACCAAGACACAATAAAGCAAATCCAAATGAATAAAAAATAGAGGACAATGTGAAATATCTTCTGGAAAAAACTGCTGACCGGAAAAATAGGTCCAGGAGAGATAATTTGAAAATTATTGGTCTACCTAAAAACCATGACCAAAACAAGAGCTTAGACACCATCCTCCAAGAGATTGTGAGGGAAAATTGCCCTGATATTCTAGAAGCAAAAGCTGAAATAGAAATTGAAAGAATCTACCAATCACCTCCAGAAAGGGATCCCAAAAGGAAAAGTCCTAGGAATATTATAGCCAAATTCCAGAGTTCTCAGTTCAAGAAGAAAATATTGCAAGCTGACAAAAAGAAAGAATTCAAGTACTGTGGAGTCCCAGTCAGGACAACACAAAATCTAGCAGCTTCTACATTAAAGGACCGGAGGGCATGGAATATGATATTCCAGAGGGCAAAGAAATTAGGATTATAACCAAGAATTACCTACCCAGCAAAACATAATCTTTCAGAGGAAAACATGGGACTTTAATGAAAAAGAGGACGTTCAGGTGTTCGTGATGAAAAGACCTGAACTGAATGGCAAATTTGACTTTTAAATACAAGACCCTAGAGAACTAGAAAAAATTGGAGTTGGAGGACATACCTGGGGTCATGCAGTAGGTGACTGTCTTGTGTCTGAGGATGGGTTTTGGCTGAGATCCCCCTGGGTCCAGGGTGGATGCTTTGTCCACTCTGTCACCTAGCTGCCGCATGATGACATCTTTAGGGTTAAATTGAGGGGTGAGGGGAATGCACTGGGGGATGAGTAAGGGCAGAGGTGAAATCCTACCTGAAAGAAACAGGAAAAGGCTTATGGAGTAGGGGAAGAGATGGGGGCGGAATAGGGCAGTAAATGAATTTTACACTCATCAGAAAAGGCTCAAAGACTTTAAACACATCAGAGTTGCCTCAAGAAGGAACTAAAACACACACCCAACTGGGTGGAGTAATATATTTAATCTGGGCAGTGAATGAGCCTAACACTCATCAGAATTGGATCAAAGACCTCAATCCCAAGGAGGTAATAACATACACACTCAATTGGGTGGAGTAATCTTTATAACCCTGCAGGAAAATAGGAGGGGAAGGGGAGAAAGAGAAAGAGACAAAAGAAGGAAGGGCAGATTGGGGGAGGGGACAGACAGAAGCAAATCCCTTTTGAAGAGGGATAGGATGAAAGAAGATGAATAATAAAATAAATATCATGGGGAAGGGAATAGGATGGAAGGGAAACAGTTAACAACAGTAATCATGAAAAAGAGAAAAGGGGAAAATTGTACAAAAAATATTTATAGCAACTCTTTGTGGTGGCTAAGAATTGAGAATCAAGGGAATGCCCATCATTTGAGGAATGACAGAAAAAGCTGTGGTATATTATTGTGGTGGAATGGTCTTGTGCTATAGGAAATGACAAACAGGATGCTTCCAGAAAAACCTGGAAAAACTCATGAACTGATGTATAGTGAAGTGAGCAGAGCTGGGAGGACATTGTGCATAGTGACAGCAGTATTGTTCAATGAGCAATTGTGAATGACTTAACTACTCTCAGCAATGCAATGATCCAAGACAATCCCAAGGGACAAAGTTTACTATCCACCCCCATAGAAAGAACTGTTAAAAAGAGCACTTGTGGATTGTACATATATAACCTGGTTGTAGTCTTGTGGAGGGGTGAGAAAATGAGGGAGGGAGAAAAATTTGCAACTCTAAATCTTATGAAAATGAATGTTGAAAACTACCCTTACATGTAACTGGAAAAAATTAAATGTTTGTTGGTAAAAAAAAAGAAGAAAAAAAAAAGAATGGGTATGGAAATGATACTGGAGATAAATCAATCCAACTCAAGCTTACTGGGGAGCCCCCTACCTCCCAATATAGCTCAATCCAATATTTATAGGTTCATAAGATTTAAAGCTACAAGTGACCTCAGAAATCATTTGACCTCATATAGGAAAATCTCAAAATATTACCAAGATAAAGTAGAGAATGAATATTCATTTGGGAAACAATTTATTTTGTGATTATATTGTTCAGTGATATATACTAAGGAAAATTAAAAGATAAACAAGAATTTGTATCCATGTTACAAATCAATAGAGTCCAACCTCTCTTTGAAAGAAGACAAGCATCTTGAGAGCAGGAACCACTTAACTTTTTGCTTGTTTGTTTGTTTTATTTATTTTTTTTTTTGTAACAAACATTTATTTTATTTTTTTTCCAGTTACATGTAAGGGTAGTTTTCAACATTCATTTTCATGAACCACTTCATTTTTGTCTTCACATCTACTATACCTGAGCACAATGTCTAACATATTATAGGTACTTAAATGTTTAATTAACCAATTACTTTCTTTCTTTGCATAAAGATTCACTAGAGTATCCTTTAAGGTTCTCTAGTTCATTTTGTTTTAATTGACAAGAGCTGGGTGGTAAGAAAAGAGAAGGGGAGAGGCAGAAAAAAACATTACAAACTGCAATATTAGTCAACTTCAATTTGTGATTGATTCATTTGCCTACACAGACTATAACTCTTCCCTACCTTAGTAAACAGTTTCATAAGTTTCTGAGACAAAATGAAAATTACCTGGTAGCCAACCTTTTATGATGAGCTTGTGTGCTCTTCCTGAACTTGGTCTGCCTGGATTCATGTCCTTCTAGCATAGCCTTCAAGAATGCAAGGTCACCACCTATTGTTTAAATAAGTGGCACAGTAGCAAGGACTGGATTAAACTTTTTTTAATCCTTTTTATTAGTGATTACCATAATTGCAAGGAAAAGTCCACGACCACTGACTTTTGCATTGGTGAATGTTTCATAGATTTTGATTTCCTTAATACTCCATTTCTTTCTGTTTGTCTATCTGTCTGTCTCTCTCACCTACTCCCATTAAGGAAGGGGGTGGGGGGGAGAAAGTATGATTGAAGATTGAAACAGACCTCCTTTCCCTTTCCCAGAAATCAGAAAAACCTGGAAAGACCCATGTGAACCAAAGCAGAGAGAAATGTACTGTATACAAAATAACAGCATTAGTGTAAGATGATCTGCTGTGAAAGATGTGGTTATTTTCAGCAGGGCAATGATCCAATGTAACTCTGAAGGACTTATGAAAATTGCAATACATCTACAAAGAAAGAACTGATGGTATCTGAAAATAGACTGAAACACATTTTTTTGACAATTCCTTAATCTGAAGTTTTGTTTTTATCTGTTTTCTCTCACAACTTAGCTAATGTAGAGATGTTCTCCATGACTACTCATGTATAACTTACATTGAATTGCTTGAGTTCTTGGGGTAGGGAGTGGGAAGGGAGGGAGGAAAAGAAGTTGGAACACAAAGTTTTGTTAAAAATTGATGTCAAAATTTGCTTTTACATGCAATTTGGAAAATAAAATTCTAAACAGAAAAAAATAGCATCTGAATGGACAGCTGCATGACTGTGTTCTAAAGAAGAGGAAAATGCTTTATTTAGATTTAAGGTTGAAAACTTAAATGTGGTTTCAATGTGTGAATCCATTTTCAGAAAATGTGATACCCCTAACCCATTGTTCTTAACAAAGGCACATGGCTGGCCATTATAGGTATATTCTACTGTCCTTAACAGTATGCCACGAATATGATATTAAATGTCCTAGCATACTCATTGGTGTGATTAAAGTGTACATAGATGCCACTAAGGAAGTGCCAGATGGTCTGTCATGTAATATGGAAAGTGTATTAAAGAAAAATGGGGGGGGGGCGAAAGAATGCAGGGTGACATTGATGCAATGATGAGACTTAAGAAGAAGACCCAGAGTGAAAT
The DNA here is from genome assembly GCF_019393635.1 of Dromiciops gliroides. Lineage (NCBI taxonomy): Eukaryota > Metazoa > Chordata > Mammalia > Microbiotheria > Microbiotheriidae > Dromiciops > Dromiciops gliroides. The sequence goes on from NC_057862.1 coordinate 446,384,343, forward strand.
TAAACCCCTAAGAAGTTCAGAAATATGCAATACTCTGTCTTGCATCAAATACAAATAAAACATAAAGTGAAGTGTGGAATTTTTCACTTATTCCATTAATGTACCACATTAGGGAAGAGAATGGTATGATTCCTCAGAGACGGCAATGAATTATAAGGGAATGAAGTCTTCAGATTGGGATGGGGATTTAGCTTAAAGACTAAATCCTAAAGATTTATCCTAAATGTTGAATGAAAACCCCTGTGACTAAAATTTCAGAGGTATTTGAATTGATACTTGCCACCTGCATAATTTGGGGGCAAGTCACTTAAGTTTTCTTGTAATCAGTTTAAGTATTTGGAGGGAAGTGACATAAAAGCAAGCTTAGAACAATTCTGTGTGTTCCTGACAGTAGAACTATGGTGAAATGGAAGGAACATTCAATCTGGATTACAAGGGCATGAATATAAATCCCACCTCTGGCATTATTATTTGCACATGTCATTTATGCTTTCTGGACCTCAATTTCTCCATCTTTAAAAATGGAACATTTGTATTACTTGCTTTATTTTTTTCCCTCTAAGGTCTCTTCTAGCTCAATCTCATACCAAAATATACTGAGGCAGAATGAAGTGAGCAGAACCAGGAGAATAATTTGTACTATAAAATTAATATGTTGAAAATAAACACATCAGAAAGAATTAAGAACAAAAGCAATGTATTGATCAACCATGATTCCAGGGGACCACTGACCACCTCGTGAAAGAACTATGATAGACTAATATGAGAAATAAAAAATATGTTTTTGGCAACAGTGCTTAACTCTGCTTATATTAAACAGGGGAGTTCATACACATACACATATACTCACATACACACACAAGACACACACACATATGTGTGTGTGTGTGTATATATATATATATATGTATGTATGTATGTATGTATAATAAGTATGTGTGTGTGTCTTTCTTTCTTTTCATTGGGTAGGGAGAAATGGGAGGAACCTGTATTTCTGTTTACAAGTACCATCACTATTTCCCAATTTCTAACTCCCCTTTATGTGTTGTCTTCCCCAACCAATTGGGAAATCAGGTTCTTGAGGGCAGACTGTCTTCTTGCATGAATTACTGGAATTGCAGATTTCCAGCACTTAGGACTGTATTTGGCAAACAGGAAGTGTTTAATATCTGTTTTTCTCATTCATTCAACTAGTCAGTCATTCATTCCTAGACTAAGATCTTCCATACTTCATCAGTTAAGGTACTAATTTTGAAATTTCGTTGTCATACTTACTTCAGTATTGCTTGTTTCACTCAGAGATAAAAAATTCTCCAGATTTCCATCCCCTATTTTGGGGGGGGTGGGGGGCAATAAGGGTTAAGTGACTTGCCTAGGGTCACACAGCTAGTAAGTGTCAAGTGTCTGAGGCAGGATTTGAACTCAGGTCCTCCTGAATCCAAGGTCAGTGCTTTATCCACTGTGCCACCTAGCAGCCCTCTGCATCCCTTATTTTTTACTGGTTTATGGCTTCCTCAAGTCTACTTTAGTATATTCAGGAAATAATTCAAATTGTTTTAGGTCAATGACTGGATTTCTTTCTTTTTAAAGACAATAATTCAATTTCAGTCTTCTTCCTTTCTTCCTTCCTTCCTTCCTTCCTTTCTTTCTTTTTTCTTTATTTTTGGTGAGGCAATTGGGGTTAAAGTGACTTGCCCAGGGTCACACAGCTAGTAAGTGTCTGAGGCAGGATTTGAACTCAGGTCCTCCTGAATCCAGGGCCAGTTGCTTTATCCACTTTGCCACCTAGCTGCCCTGGTAGTCATTATTTTGAACAGAGTTCCTAAGTCTCTCCAAGTTGTTTATCTTTATATATTATTGTTATTGTATACATTGCTCTCCTGGTTTTGTTCACTTCACTTTGCATCAGTTCATACAAGTCTTAAATTTCTCTGAAATTATCCCCTTCTTTACTCCTTATAGTATGATAGTATTCTAACACATTCATATACCATAATTTGTTCATCCATTTCTAAATTGATGCATGCTCCCTCAGTTTCCAATTCTTTGCCAGCAAAGAAAGACTTGTAATAAATACTTTTGCACATATAAGTCTTTTTTCCTTTTTCTTTGATCCCTTTAGGGTATAGATTTGGTAGCAGCATCACTAGGTCAATAAATATGCCAGAATTAATTGTTTTGGAGGCATAATTCTAAATTGCATTCCAGAATAGCTGGAAAAGTTCACAGCTATTCTGTGTACCCCTTTTCCCAGAGTTCCTCCAGCATTTGTCATTTTCCTTTTTTTTAATCAACTTTTCCAATGATGCATATCTTTTGACCCAGTGATGCTACTACTAAGACTATACCCCAAAGAGATCAAAGAAAAAGGAAAAAGATCCATACATACAAAGTCATACATGACTGAATGACTGAACAACAAATCTGTCCCAGTAGAATATAAGTTCCATGTGGGCAGGGCCTGTATCATTTTTGTCTTTGTATCACGAGAATCTATACAATGCCTAGCATGTTATAGGATCTTAATAACTTCTGACTGGTTGCTTTCTAACTATGCACTACAATTTTATATAAAGTAAAAGAATGAGATCTGTGAGGGATAGTAAGGGATTGGGTTTTTTGACCTTGAAAGTAACCTTATATGGGGCAGCTAAATGACGCAGTGGATAGAGCCACTGGCCTTGGAGTCAGGAGTACCTGAGTTCAAATCCAGCCTCAGACACTTAACACTTACTAGCTGTGTGACCCTGGGCAAGTCACTTAACCCCAATTGCCTCACTAAAAAATAAAATTTTAAAAAAAATTTTAAAAAAGAAAGTAACCTTATGTAACAGACATTCTTGTACAATGGCTCAAATTACTTCATGTTGCTATGGTGCTTTATAGTTACAAAACACTCTCACTCTCCTACAATAGATCTACATGATGGATATATCGTACCAGTATTACCATTTTAAAGGTAAGAGCAGTGAAATTCAAAAAGGTTCAGTAACTTGCCTAAGGTCACACAGCTAGTTAGTGCTGGCACAAGGACTTGAACTCAGGTCTCTTAATCTCCAGTCCAGTGTTTTTTCCAGTACTCTTTGGAGCTTCCACTTTATAAAAAATCAAATCATATTTTAAGTTAAGAGGGATATGTTTGTTGTCTTAGGGTATTTGAAAGACTATCATGAAGCAGAGGAATTAATTGCACACATTATACTTCCTGCAAATAGTAGAGATTGGAGCAATGGGTAGAAGGTACAGAGAAACAAATTTCATCTAAGATACAAAGAAAAAAACCCACTTAATTAAAGGGAGTTGTTATTTAAAGAAATCCTGTAATGAATCCTTTTGTAAGGCAAAAAAAAAAAACCTCTTTGTGAATTAAATTAAGACACCTTACCAATTTATATCTTTTGGAGGGTTGATTTTTTTTCTGTTCTTTTTTAAAACAATCCCTACTGTCCAGGGTTTTGGGGGTGGTGGTCAGCTGTTCTCCAACATCATTAAGGACTAGACAACACCAAAAAAAAGTTTGCCCTACAATACAAAGGATTTAATGGGAAATAACTTTCTTTAAGAAGGGTTCTTAAACACCTAAATGGATTAATCAGAATATTTTATAAAGAAAATAACCTTCTTTGGACACTGTTAAAATAGTCACCTGTCTGAATGAGCCACAAGGCTCTGTCCTTGACCATGTTCAGTTCAACAATTTTATTAATGACTTGGCTAAAGACTTACCAAATTTTCAGATGACATAAAACCATAGGGAGTGTTACACCAGATGACAGATTCAGGAGCCAAAGAGATCCATGGATTGGCATAATAACATCAGAAGGCAAAGAAGCATCCTTTACTAAGTGACCCACTAAGTTTGTTTCCAGCCCTAATATTTCTGCATCTAGGATTCTTTTTCTCATTCTAAATTTCCCTAGTTTTTAATTACCAATAAGGTCAACTTAGGTTCTAAATAGCAAAATCTTAACAACTTGTACTACACTAATTGATTATATGGGACAATCCAGAAAGAATCTGAGTTGGCATTTGCTTGTCCACTATCTATAATTGAGAGGTTTACTAAATGAATTTATATAGTAAACAATTGGGAGTTGGGTGGAAGAGAGAAATATTTAAACCATTAATGTAAAGATCATAGAATTGGAAGGTAACTTAAAGGTAATCTAATCCAATTGCTTATTTTACAGATGAGGAAACTGAAGCCCAGAAATGTTAAGTGACTTAATGTCTTATAGTTATGTGGGGACCAATTTTTAATTGGGGAGTGTTAGCTAAGCGGATCGCGGCAATATTGGGGCAAGGAAGGAGACCAGCAGCCTCCCTCAGAACAGAACAGGATTTATTTTAACAAGAACGAACTTAAAAAAAAAACACAAACAGGATCAGTAGGATCAAGGGAAAGGAAATAAAATGGGGAAAGGGAAATTATAATACCTGAAAAAATACCACTGCCCAGGAATCAGCTGAGAATACGCAGCAGAACATCTGTCGCCTTCCAGTGTCCAGCTAGAATGCCCAATTCTCCTCCCCCAATCCCAGAAAAACCCCACACAGCCCCAGCCAATGGGATGGCCGCTCTGACAGTCACATGACTGCCCTCACTAGGCTTCCAATCATTATAATTTTGCCAGGCCCATGTAGGCGTTGGCGAGTAGTGATGACCTGAGGTGCCAGCGCCATGGCAACGGCTACAACCAGTGGGTGGAACACCGTGAGGTTTGGGGAGCCCCAGGCCTGTGCGGGAGGCATAAAAACCTCAAATAACAATTAATTCTTTACAGTTAGCAAACAGCTGAGTTTAAATTTGAACCCAGGTCCTCTGACTCCAAGTTCAGTACTGTGTTAACATAGTAACATAGTACCACAACTGCCTCTCATATCCAAGCTCCTTTAAATATTCAGAAGTGCCTATGCACTTATAATTTTTCATGGAAGAACTTCATGCTATGTGGCCTCATGTCTGTGCTGGATTACACAACCTCTGAGGTCCCATCATATTCTGAGATTATAGGATTCCACAATCCCAAGTGACTCATTCATGGTCACTTAGCTAGTTGTTATCAGATCTAGCATTAGAATCCAGATCTTCTGTACTCCTTGGCCTCATATAGTTTCTGAATCATCACATTTAACCAATGTATAATGGCAATATTCTCCGATTTGACATTCAGTCTGTTACTTAATTTCTCTGACATGTGCTTTCAGAAATGGAAACATCCTGAATAAAATATATGTATGAGTATAGAGAGGATTTAGGGAGGATGTGATTGCTGTCATCAAGTATTTGAAGGGCCATCACAGAGAAGAATTTGACCTGTTGTACTTGGTTCCAGATGACAGAGATGGGAACTATAGAAGGAAGGTACAAACAAACAGGTTTCAGGTGAGTATTAAGAAAAATCTCTTAATAACTTGGCAAAAGTAAAAGAGGAGCCTTCAAAAGGTAGTGTGATCAGCATCTTGGGACCTAGAGGAAAGAGGAATGGCAAGACCTAGATGTACTGAAGATACATTGGCAGGGCAAATGATAGTGCCTGGGGGTCTAGAAAATAAATACTTTATGATCAGACTTACTAATGTCTGATCAGCTTTTCGGAGCAAAAAATGTTTTGTTTTGTTTTTTCAGTCAGCTCATCGGTACAGGTGGGTAGATGTGGTACCAGCTGAAAAGTCAGATTCAAAGGGTGATGATTAATGAATTGATATCAACTTGGCAGGATGTCTCCAGCAAAGTATCAATAGGCTATGTGTCCTTGACACTGTTATGCCCAAAACTTTTATCAATGGCTTGAAAATATGTTTTCAGGGGCAAGTAGGTGGCACACTGGATAAAGCACCAGCCCTGGATTCAGGAGGACCTGAGTTCAAATCTGGCCTCAGACACTTGACACTTACTATCTGTGTGACCCTGGGCAAGTCACTTAACCCCAATTGCCTCAACAAAAAAAAGAAGAAAGACAGAAAGAAAGACAGAAAGAAAGACAGACAGAAAGACAGAAAGAAAGACAGAAAGACAGAAAGAAAGAAAGAAAGAAAGAAAGAAAGAAAGAAAGAAAGAAAGAAAGAAAGAAAGAAAGAAAGAAAGAAAGAAAAAGAAAGAAAAAAGGAAAGAAGGAAGGAAAGAAGGAAGGAAGGAAGCAAAGAAAATATGTTTTCAGATATCATGAAACTGCAAGGAACATACTAGATGGCAGAAGCCAAAATAATTAAGAAGGAAACAACAGAGCAAAGCTAATAAGGTGGAATGTATTCTAGATGAATAGTAAATAAAGATTATAAATTTAGAGCTAGAATGGACTTTTAAGGCTATCTAATCTGAACCCATAATTTTACAGTTGAGGAAACTGAGACAGAGAGGTTAAGTCACTTGTCAATAGTCACATATGCAGTATATGGTAACACCTGGTTATAGAACACTAGATTTGAGTTAGGAAGATGGAGGTTTGAATCTTTCCCCGGACACTTACTAGCTGTGTGACTCAGCATAGTGCTTAAACCCTTTCCAGTCTGTTTCCTTATCCGTAAAATGAAGGTAATAATAACACCCATGTCATCTCTTTTAAAGATCAATCTAAAAAATGCATTCAAGTTTTACAAAATTGCACATGTATAACCTATATTCAATTGCTCACCACCAAAGGGAGGGGGGAGGGGAGAGAGGAAAGGAGGAATAGAATTTGGAACTCAAACCTTTAAACAAAAACACTTATTAAAATAAAAACAATGCATTTCAAAAAGAGAAAAAATATAAAGTATGAAATACCAAAAAATACATTTGAAGTGCTTTGCAAATGATAATACACTATATAAATATTAGTGATTATTACTATCGTTTCCTCCATATTATGTGGCCTCAAACCTTATACATGTAGGATTACGTGTGTACAATCACCAAATCAACCAAAAAGGCAAGAGAAATTCTATCAAACCATAATAGTTCATGTGAAAATAAAAACAGGGAGTAGAGGTAGAGAATGATATATTGGTGTATTTGAAGCTCCATTTGAATTAGCAGAGCAAAAATATAGCCCCAGATACATTCAGAGAAGTAAAGTATCCAGAACAAGGATAGTGATAGACTCACATCAGGAATATGGCATTTTCACTTATCGATAATACATTTTATGTAAAATGTCAGTAAGTAGGAGTGCATCCAAAAGTAAGTGGTCATGATATTAAACATGATACAGTTGAAGGAACTAGGAATTATTAGGTTAAAAAGAACACTTAGAGGGAGCAGAATAGTTGTCTTGTGCTTTCATGTGGAAGGTGGGTTATTAGACTGTTCTACTTGGCCCCCAGAGTACAGAGCTAAAACCAATATGTGAATGTTGTAAAGAGACAGATTTTGGGTCAATAAAGAGAAAAAAATGCTTAACAATTGGACTAAATACCAATATAGTTGCAACTTAATAAATGTTCATTGATTGATGGTCTAGCTTTCCATACTGGTATAGACTTCAAATGGACAAGAGATTATCACTTTTTGGATATGTTATAGAGGAGATGCCTGTTCTAATTTTGGGTAGCTCTCTAGATCCCTTCTATCTCTCTAATTCTATTCTTTTATTTTTGTTACCACTGCCTCAGTTTACCTCTTATTCTAAATTCTGACCTTTCATTTGTCTAAGCAAAATTTTAGCTAAAGAGTTTTTCTAATTGCCTATTGTTTGAACCATACTCCTGATCTTAAAGCAGGTTTTCACATGTATATTTCAACTCTCACCTTGCTCCTTTCTTGCTCTGACATCTAGTAACTCTTATGAATGCCTTGCAGGTATTTGAGCTCAAATTATCTAGGTTACTGCAGTCTTCAGTTCCAGAGAATTTGAGCTATAGCTTTGAAAGTGGAATGTGTGTCAGCATTTCTTAAGGCATGAACATCAGTGCTGTTTGCATTGAACAGGACTGAGTGTTGGGTGAGTTTTAAGTAAGATCAGGCAAAACCTCTCATGTCTAAACTTCCTCAAATTCCTTACATGCTCTGCTGGGTCACAGCTTGCATCTGAGCTCCTGCTGGATGTGAGTTATTAAGAAAAGTTTCCATTGTTCTAGCCTCCCACTAGCTGACACAAAGCAAACTAATACTGCTTGTCTCAACCAAGCACCTTTCATTGATCACTGGAAAAATCTCCTCAGAAAGTGTCATTGTGCATTTTCCTGTATGCTTTGCACCCATTACTTTGACCCAGAGAAGAAGAAGCTGTGATGAATTCCTGCTTCAGAAAAAGTTTCATGATCAAATTTATCTCAATGTCTAAAAAATATCACCTTGAAAAATGCTTTCAAAATCAATAGAAAGTAGTGGAAGAGATATTCTGGCTGGAGAGATCAGAAAAAAACATGTAGGAAATGATAGTATCTGAGCTGGTACTTGAGGGAAGAGGAGAATTTGAAGAGGCAGAGATAAAAAAAGAAGCCCACTCCAAATATTGGAGATGGCTTAACAAGCATCAGCAGTTTTTAGTAACCTCCAGTGCCAGGATTTCATACAGTTCATTGACCCTTTCTCCAAGTAAATATAACTGGGTTCAAATCTCACCCAAGATTCCTTAGCTGTATGACCTTGGAAAAAATGAATTCATCTCCCTGAGACTCAGTTTATTTATCAATAGAGAAGTGATAATAATACTTGGACTACTTATCTTAAGAGGCTGTTGTAAAGGAAAAAAATTATACATTTAAAGTATAATGTAAATGTGAGTATTATTTCCTTTCAGAAAAAACAAGTCATCAAATTAACAGGCCTATGTTTTTTTAAAAAATAAATTTTGATAGCTATACAGATAGATGATGTGACATTTGAGTTTGAAACCATTGGAGTAATGAGAGAGAGAACACTGACCTTTTAATATGGATGTCTGTGTTTAGGTATTGGCTTCAACATCTTGTGGGTGACCTTGGATTAAGTCATACCACCCTCGGTGAGCTTTAGCTTCCTCATTTGCAAAATGGAGATAATACCTGTCTTACCAGCAGGTTTCTGTTGTTGTTGTTGTTGTTTGGTAAGGATTAAATGAGATAATGTATTTTAAACATTGTAATTCTAAGTGTTATAAAAATGTAAGCTTTTTTTCATTTTAGTGCTATTCTTAAGAGGAAGTCAAACTGTGAGAAAGTGGCATGAGGAGGCAACTCATTCTGGTATGATTGGGTCTTCGTTCTTTGCTTTATTATAGGTATATATGAATTGAATACTCAAGTCCTAATTCTCCATTGACTTACGTGATTATTTGAAGACTGTTTTATATTTATTTTTAATTATTCATTAATATTTGCACACATAATTTACCTTTCTCTTCCCTTTGACAAATAGTTCATTAATCCATAAATAATAATCATTAGCATTAAGTGTTCATCATTTGAAGAAAATCTAGATTAAGCCCTTGGGCAACAACTTTTGCTACATTCAAGATCTGTTTTAAAAGTTAGATTTTTTTAAATATGTGGGTGTTTTTTTTTCTAAAAGAGGGTCACATGGAGGCAACTAGGTGGCACAGTGGATAGAGCACCAGCCCTGGAGTTAGGAGGACCTGAGTTCAAATCTGACCTCAGATACTTGATACTTACTAGCTATGTGACCCTGGGCAAGTCACTTAACCCCAATTGCCTCACCAAAAAAAAAAAAAAAAAAAAAAGAGTGTCACATGTATAGCCTACAGAGCCTTTGAAAATGGTCATCTACTGAACCAGAAGCTTTGATGGGAAAAAGGAAACAAAGAATTTACACAGAGAAGAAGGTTGCATTCAAGAGGAAATAGAATTGGATATGGACTCAGAAGACCTGGGTTTGAGAGGCTCAACAACCACTTGTAAGGTACATGACAGGGGAGATTGTTTCATATAGTGTTTCTACCAGATAGTCACTAAGGTACCATCCAACTCACAAATTCTATTATTTTGTGACCTTAGGGAAGTCAATGTAACTTCTCTACAATTTCTGAATTCATTTTAGTACCAGACTTTTTGACCTCTATTGTTCTTTCCACCTAAGATCCTATTGTCCTAAGTCATTAGAAGTTGAGAAAGGAGTAATAGATATATATTACCTATATTTATTTATGAAAATATAAGGAAATAAACTGCTTTAAAAATCAAAGTAGCCCAAGACCTGGGAATGAATTCAAAGGATATATGTGTATATATGTGCATATGTATTATATATATATATGTATATATACACATATATATTTTACACAAATATACATATATATACATACACAGAAGGGGAAAATTCCACCTTTTGACACCTTTGTCAATACTAGATATGATGTTCAGAGCTGGTTTGATTTAGTTTTTTCTCATTAGTAGTAATTTGGCACAATCTTTTATGTATTTGTTAGTAATATGCAATTCTTTTAAAAAAACTGATTATTCATATCTTTTTACTGCTTATCTAAAGAGCAATATCTCTTGGTTTTATAAATTTTGTTAATTATGTATTGTGTATACATACACATATACATATATGCATGCATATACATATACACATGTATGTATGCATGTATGTATGTATCAGGTACCAGGTCTTTATCAGAGATATTTGAAGGAAATATTTTCCCCAGTCAGGTGCATCCCTTCTCTTCTTACCTGCATTAATTTTATTCATGGAAAAGCTTTTAATTTTCATATGATCAAAATTATTTATTTTTATAATAAAAATGGAAATTATGTGGACATCTATCAACTTTGCAATGATGAAACATTATGGCACAAGGACTTATTGTAATATTATTCAACCATAATATGACAAAAATAGAGCAGCAATGTTAGTTTGTGGTTTTCTAAGTCAATATGTGGCCCTCAGGGATCTGTTTCTATTTGAGTTTCACACTACCAGTGAAGAATAACTGCTATAGGTCTCTGCATCCCATTGTTTTGTAATTTAATTTGTTGTCCCCAACAGAAATAGATTATTGAGGTTTTATTTTTCCAAAATAGTGTGTGTTCCTATTGAGAAGCAGCATAATACTTACGAACTTCAAGTAAACACAAACATTTTTCTATTAAAAAAGTAAAAATAAAAGAATACAGAGCAGCACAAGAAGACTTACACAAACTGATGTAAAATAGAATAAATAGTACCTGAAAATGATAGTAATTAAAACAATGTAAAGGAAATATGAGAAGAAAATTAACTGAATCACATGAAATCATAACAGCCAAGCTTGGTTTGAAAGAAAGTTTATGAGAATTCATCTTTCTTGCAGAACTGAGGCAGGGGGGGTCATTCATGAGTATGGAATAGAGTGTATAATTCCAGATTTGGTTAATGTGTTGATTGGTTTTGTTATATCACTCTTTTCCTCTTTCTTTTTTATTCTTTGTTATACAGAATGGAGCTCTGTGTGGAAGAGGAGGGAAGTTAAAGTAGCATAAAGAAAATGTATTAACCAAAATTTAAAATAATAATAATAAATATTTGGGGAAAACAGGAAAATCTTTCTAGACACTAAAGTAATTCAAAGGTGCAATTAACTACTTTGTACAGTAATGGACTCTCCCCTTATTCAAGGTCTTCAAGAAAAGGCCTGATGACTAACTCGTCTGACATATTGCAGGGAAGATTCTTGTTCAAGTACAGATGATACTAGAAAACTACTGAGGTCTCTACAATAGCCACTAATACAAAATAGTAGGGGATCAATCATTGTTATATCCTTTCTCTTTTTTTCCCAAACACACCAGTACTATTGACTCAAACCTAATCAGTCTAATTCTGCTGTCAGTTTTTATTTCTGTACCTGTCTTCCTCCAGGAAAAACAAAACAAAACAAAAAACCACCCCAAAAACAAACAAACAAACAAACAAAAAAACCCCACAGATCAGAGAACTGCTAGGGAAAAACATAATAGCAATTTATTTGTCCCAAGAACAATTTGGCATGAGTCATGTAGAGACCCCTTCCAAAGAAAGAGGTCTCAAAGGTTCCTAACAATATATAAACCTTTTTTTTTCTTTCACTGGTGTCAGTTTCATTAGCATGATACAATCAACCTAAAGCAAATACTATAACAGGCAACTTAAAGAAACAGGAAGGATTTATCAAGGATAAGTATGTCTAGATATTTGATAAGGAGAATAAGATCTATTTATTCTCTTGGGGAAAAAAATTAGTGAATAGGGACTTATCTGCTAACTATCTGGGTTCCGTTTGAAGCTTAATCAAAGGGCATTTTGCTCCTATTAATCTAGGGTTTCATAAAATCCTTTTGGATAATAAGACAGCTCCATCAAATCCAGGTGCTCCATACATTCATCATAACACTGCCAATATAGATTAGAGGCCAGATTAATATAATTCTGTATAGAAAAATACTGTACGCGTAATAGAATTTGGTTTCTATAACCTTTCTTATGGGGTAGTTACATGGCACAGTGGATAGAGCATTGAGCTTGGAATCAAGAAGACTCATCTTTATGAGTTCAAATCTGGCCTCAAACATTTACTAACTGTCTGACCCTGGGCAAGTCACTTAACCCTGTTTGCCTCAGTTTCTCATCTGTAAAATGAGTTGGAGAAGGAAATGGCAAACCAGTCCTGTATCTTTGCCAAGAAAACCCCAAAGGGGGTCACAGAAAGTCAGATACCACTGAAATAATTCAACAACAACAAACAATCTTTCTTATGGCAAAAGTGATGAGTAAGATAATCTCTGAAGGCAAATTCATAAAGCTTTCTGTAACAATGAAAAGGGAAGACAAGATAATAGCTCTTTATCTCCATTCCATTTGCATACAAGTGCTATTGCAATGGTTTGAAATAGAAATATATAGTCTCTATCCCTTGGCAACAACAGGAGGTGATACTTTGGGTTCCCTATTAATAGGAAGACTGAGAAAGGCAGAGTTACCTCAAATTTGTACAAATACTAATGGCCAAATGAAAAGTCAAGGGTCCCCAGCAAATTAACAGAAACCATCTGGTAGAAATGGGTGGTTTTATGTAGTCATCTCCAAGCCAGTTGTCATCACCTGGTCACTTTCATCCCTCAGCTCCTACTCACATTCAGCAGTCTTCCTTCCTCCCTATCCAATCTCACCCTCAGCCTATCAACACCCAAAGGACTTGGAAGAATTTAAGAGTGCCTTATCATTAAGAAATTCCTAAGAAGCACTGGGAGGGGGGATGGGGAATATCATGAAAAAGGTAATAGTCTTAAGACAAACTAGTGAGATTTGTCTCTTTTAGATTTAAGTAAATAGGCAACTATGGATAGAGCCAGTCAGGAGTCAAATAATAATAATAATAATAATAAGTTCAAGGTCTGCTTCTGATACATATTGGCTATGTGACCATGAACAAATCACCTAACCTCTCAGTGCCCTCAAGAAACTCTCCAAGATTATAGAGCAAAACAATTGCTGGTCTACATTGTCAAAAAAGTTTCCTCGTGGGAATTTCCGTACACCAATAGTCACAGGTTCTGGATCAAAAAAAAAAAAAAGTGACCTCCAAGACTTTTCATGATTCCAAAGGATAATCAATTTGTGATTCTTATTTTGAAGGTATAATATGTTCACCTAATAAAAAAAAAAAGATTGGAGAGGAAAAGGAAGAGAGGAATTTTTTTTTCCGGTTTCCATTTAGCTATTCCAGAATAAATAAGACAGAGGTAAATAATGATAACTTTTGTCTTGGTCTAGAAAGATGTCATTATACAAGAATAATTCCTAGCTCAGTACTGTCATTCTTATTTATGTAGAACTCAACTGGCCACTCTCATGAAACAAGACTCCATATAGACCTTGATTCATTTTACTTATGTTTGGGAAATTCTAAGGGTTATCAATTTTTACCCATTTGACAAGGCCTATTATTGGCTTGAGTATTTTTAGCCAGGCAGAAAGACTGCTCTACTCTTTATGTCCAAAGGTTTAAGGGAAATGATATGCTTTACTTTATCCTAAAGCTCAGTTGACTCAATTTATATCATAACCCCAGGGTCGTCTCCACTTGATTATAAATAATTGTCAATTTTCCCCCTATGGAAAAACCAAATTGTCCTCTGATTTCAAGATATGGGAATGACAATATGCTTCCACTTTATGAAAAATGATGTATACTCTGAATTTTCATTAGCCTGTATGTGATTCTAGCGAATTATTAGGTAAGTAGAGAATTATCCTCAGAGAAGAACTTAAAGGAATACATTTGTTTCATTTTAAATTTAAGACTTTGTTATCATGAAATAAAAGCTTCAGCTCATAGAGACCCTCTCTTATCTAAGATGCAGGTAAGGTAGCATCTTTTGCATGAAGCCTTTCCTGTAATTCCTAAATATTAGTGCCCTCTCCCCACCCCACCCCTAAAGATACCTTGTACTTAACTACTTTATGTGTGGAGCTACTTATACATAGACAACTAGATGATGCAGTAGATAAAGTGTCAGACTTGGAGTCAGGAAGATCTGAGTTCAAATCTAGCCTTGGACACTTAGTAGCTGTATAATGCAAGTCACTTAATATGAGGAAGTCACTTAAACCTGTTGGACTCAGTTTCCTCATCTATGAAACAAGCTGAAGAAGGAAATGGCAAACCACTCCAGTAGCTTTGCCAAGAAAACTCCAAATGGGGCTACCAAGAGTTGGACTTGATGGAAGCAACTGAACAACAAAAATATGTATGTGCATATATGTGTATATACATAAATGTACACACACTTTATACTTGTTCTGTATATAGCTCTCTATTTGCTTTTCTTCCCCATTTCACTATAAACTCATTGGGAGTAGGCATTGTTTTCTTCTTTGTACTTGTATCCCCAGTGCCTAGCACAGTGTCTGACACATAGTAGATATTTAATAAATACTTGCTGATTGTTCAGGTGATTGATCTAACACTGTGGGACCTTTGAATCCAAGAAGCTAGCTAAAAGCTTAGTGCCAAGGCAGACAGAGAGAGGGCAGGAGTCAGAGAGCTAACTCAATATATACAGTGGTTTTGATCAGTCTGTCCCAGCTCCCCTCACTCCTCCTACCCTGTCTCCAAAAAAGTTGAGAGAATGGTCACCTGCCCTTGGGGGTTCAGGGGAATTCATGAAAGTGGAGTGTGTTCTTTGAGATTCTGCATGAAAGCTGCCCAGGAAACTGTACTCTCTACTCCTCTCTTGACAGAGAGTCTTTTATCTCCCCCAGATATTTTGGAGATTGAATCTTATGCCTCTGGAGGACTTCAGGAATTAATGGCTAACTCAGCTTCCATTAACGTATTTGTCATTAATTCTAGTAGCTTCTTGGCTTGTCCTTGTTTCTTCGACTGTTCAATGGACAGCTATTTCTAACACCCTTACTTCAAAAAGAAATGGACTTTCCAATGCTATGTATAGCCTCTGGGTTTCCCAACCCTTTTTGTTTACCTTATTTTTTTGCCTTTTTCAAGTATGGAAAGTAAAAGGAAGCAAAATATATTAAAACATCTACTCAGTCTATATAACAAATCATCAACCTCATAGGTTATAGCTATGGAGCACATTAGTGCTGGAAAGGACTTTAGAAACAACCTAATCCAAACCTTTTATTTTCTAGTTAAGGAGACAGGGACCCTGAAAGTTTAAATGATTGTCAAAGATCAAGAAGTCAATTCAGTAGCAGAATGCAGATTAGAACTGAGATCAATAGAATGCAAACTTATTGAGTCAAAGAACTGTTTTCAGTTTAGGTTTCAAATCCCCAGTACCTAGCATACTGTTTTATATACAATAATACTTAAATATTTATTTGTATTACACTGATTCTGATCCTGAGCTCATATGCAAACAGCTTGGTAGTATGTGTATAGTTCAGTCAATCTATAAATTGACAAGCATTTATTAAGTGCCTACTCTATGCCAAACATTAAGGATTTAAAGGCAAAAGTTAAATATTTCTTGCTCTCTTAGAGCTTATATTCTAAAGAGACAAACAACATATGGATAGGGATGGGGTCTAGACCTGTGATTTCAATGGTATAGGGAACTCCCAGGGAAGGAAATTCCTTCCACTGTTATTGACTGGCCTCTCCTCTGCAACTTATAGTCCTAAAGAGTTGCTAAGAATAATGATGTCAAACTGAAATAGAAATGATCCCACTGACCTATATGTAAAGATTCCTGCTGACCACATATTAACTTAGAAAGCCATACATTAACATTACCAATTTTCTGTTGTATTTTATTTCTTTTATTAAATGTTTTCCAATTACATTTTATTCCGGTTCAAGTCACTAGAGTGTTTTTCAATGGGACAGGTGTTGGATACCTCTGACCTAGGTTACTGAGAGGTTAAATAGTGACTTGTTCAGAGTCATAAAGCAAGCATATGTCAGGCAAGATTTTAAATACAGGTCTTCCTGAATCCCAGACTGATTGTCTATCCTATATGTCATGCTTTCTTTCCAACAGGTACATGTATAAGTATATACCTATCACAGTCACAGAATCAAAGGCAACATTGGACAATGAAGCACTAGCAGCTGGTTAAAAGGCATTTACTACATAGTTTTTTAAATCCCAGGGTCATTCTCATGCCATGATGAGGCATCAGAGGAGGACTTTGGTGAAGGGTCAACCCTATAGCATGCACCATATTAAATAGAACAACAGCATTCTTCACTATGGTAAGTGGGTAATCACTCATTCAAGAGAAGGGTAGGTCAAACCCCATTATGTTAAGTACCCTTCCAGTGAAAATCTCTGGACAAGAACTTACATAAGCTTCAGTCAAAGAGACTTAAATCTAACAACATTTGATGTGACAGAATCTGATCACTTCCCAAGAATGTGAACAGAGGCTTATAGTTTCTTAGAAACTTTTCTGCTGTGAGTAGATATTATCAATGCCAGGAAGTGGGTCAGGAATCAGACCAGAAGAATCTGTCATGTGCCAAGTCACAGCAACAGAAGTGAACAGGCAGAGGGATAAGCAAGGTGCAGATATCAGGAGTCAAGGTAGGTTATGTGTCAGCAATTGAGTAGACAAGCAAGGAACAGGGGAACAGACAAGTCTGAAATCTAAGGTCATTGTTCAGGGGGCCAGGGCATCAAAAGGATGAAACAAGAGTAAAAAAGAACAAGGAGACCTGCTCATGGGAGTAGTTTTATGTCTCCATTTGGGGGTTTTAATATGGTTTGTGAAGGGCAAAGAATAATTCTAGCAAAGCTATTCTGAGTCCTGGATGGGGCTAGTTGTGGCCTGAAGGCAGAGGTGGAGAACAAAATGAATAAATATAAATGAATGAAATGGGCATGAAAGCATTTATTAAGTGTTTACTGCGTGCCAAGAATTATGTTTAAGCACTAGAGATAGGGGGGAAAAAAGCTACACAGTTCTTGCTTTGAAGGAGCCCTCACACTAATTGAGGGAGATACCACATTAAAAGTTCAGGTAGAGGGGCAGCTAGGTGGTGCAGTGGATAGAGCACTGGCCCTGGATTCAGGAGGACCTGAGTGCAAATCTGACCTCAGACCCTTGACACTTACTAGCTGTGTGACCTTGGGCAAGTCACTTAACCCCAATTGCCTCACCAAAAAAAACAAAAACAAAAACAAAGTCTGGCGACTTAAGTAATTAGGATGAAAGAGCCAGGGTACTATACAGCATAGAGGCAGGACAAATGGTGAGGCTTGGAAGATCTTAAAAGACAGTTTCATGTCATATGGTAAGGCCTAGTGGTCCACTATATCATCAGAAGAAATTGAGTTGTTGACTTCCATTTCATTCCAACACTGTGAACAATCTAGCAGCCTAGTCAAGAGGAAAAGCAAGGGAATAAGAAACCCCTAAGTGGGGGTGTTTACTCTTTCTGACTATCCCAGGTGGGTTCTGAGACAGACCAGGGTACAAGAGGAAAGAAGACAATGGCAGTAGAGTACCCTGGTAATGGTGGCTCTTTCAACCACCCATCCCTCTCATGTGAGTTCTAGCTTAGCCTAGAGCCAAGGGAGGGAGCAAGGAAGGAAGAAAAAGAAGTGAAAGTAAAGATGACCAGAAGCAGTTCCTGGTTATATCATTCTGATAGACACAATTCCACACTACGTAGATGGTGTAGCAATATGCTAGGACGTCCCTTGGTATCTGACTGCAAGACAGTGTGGCATTGAAAATGTCATTATAATTAAGTTCAGACCCTCTTACTTTAGACTACTGTAATAGCCTCCTAATTGGCTTCCCTGACTCGTGTCTCTTCTCTCCAATCCATTTACACACAGATCCCAAAATAACATTTCTTAAAGCATGGAGCTGATCATGTCACTCCACTGCTCAATAAATTCCATTGCTTCCCCATTTTATCTGTATGGCTTAAATAAGAATTCTTCTATTGGGCATTTAAAGCCTTTTATGGCCTAGTTTCAACCAACCCTTCCAATTTTATTATGCATAGCTTCCCTTAACATGTACTTCCTGGTGCAATCAAACTAACCTTCTTGTTTTTCCTTATACATGAAATTCTATCTGTCTTCATGCCTTAACATGCCAGGCTTTCTGCCATGCCTGGATTTCATTTCCTCCTCCCCTCTGCCTCTTAGAATCTCTCATTTCCTTCAAAGCTTGCCTCCTCCTAGATGAGGGTTTTTCTTATCCTCCTGTTGCTAATGTCTCAACCTGCAAAATTACCTTGTATTTGTTTTTATATTTTTTGCACATACCTCTTTAGCCACAGTGTTGTATAGTGGTGCTATTCTGATGGTGTGCAGTATTGTTAGGGCTATCACTTTTACCCCTACCCTTGTGTGATTGGAGCTACTTTTCCCTAGCAACCCCTTCAGTGCCTCCCCTCTAGAGAAGGGGTTTTTCTTACCAATTGGGCTACAATGATAAACAATGGTAAGGAAAATGGTGACTTTTCTGCCTCCCACTGACATCCAGCTAGTCACAGCCTTCTCCAGTCATATTGCTGACTATGCTTAAAAAGGTTCCAGAATATTTCTTCTCTCTACTCTGGAAAGTTATAAAAAATATGAATCAATAATTCTATATCTACAGCTCTTAGCCCCCAGCCAGGAAACTGCCCTAGCAAAATAGATTGCTGTTATAAAATCCATTTTTCTTACCTCCTGTATACCCCTCTCTGATCTCTCTCTATCTGCTCCATTTGTAAAGTGGCCCACATAGGTTATCAATATGATGTTTAATTACATTTGTCATATTAATTGACTTTTTTAAAAAAACAAGTGAGCAAAAAAGGTAAATAAACTCTTAAGGAAAGACGATACATTTTAGGAAAAAAAAAGGAAAATGGAAAAAGAAGAAAAAAACTAAAGAATCACCCCCTTTGGGTCTACTATCCTAAGAAGGTTTTCATCAACAGATTCCATATCAATAATCCTCATGTTCTAGTTCTAGTACTGTTTTAGTCCTGCAAGCTAAAATCAAGGTCCCCATGTTGGCATTTTATGCTTTCCAGCTCCTAGTCTCTTCACCTTTGGCATGGGTGCTGGTCAAGGAGGCTCTCAGATAGCTAAGTCTTTTCTACACTTCTTGGTCCTAGCTAAGAAGGGCAGCTTTTGCTCTCCTCAAATCCCTTAGTATGAAAGGAGTTAACTCTTCAGTCAAGGTTTCCCTGTCACAGGGTCAGAACAGCTACCAGAATCAAGAATACAAATACTGAAAGATCTCTGTACTAACAAGCAAGTATTCACCCCCAACATTTGGATCTCCTTGGCAATTCCAAAAACCACTCCATTAAATATATATGTATGTAATGGGGAGGAGAAAAGAGGACAGAGAGGTTGGTGCACACACAGAGTATACTTGCATGATACCATCCCCTTTGAGTCATGTGCAGACATTCTATTATTGGCTCTGATACATTACACACATGATGAAAAGAAGCCTTTTTGTTGTCCTTAAAAATAGGACTGGAGTGCATTTAAAAGGTACTCAGACACAGGGCAGCTAGGTGGCACATGATTAGAATGCCAGCCCTGGAGTCAGGAAGACTCATATTCCTGAGTTCAAATGTAACCTCAGACACTAACTAGCTGTGTGACCCTGGGCAAGTCACTTAACCCTATTTGCCTCAGTTTCCTCATCTGTAAAATGAGCTGGAAAAGGAAATGGCAAATCACTCTACTATCTTTCCCAAGAAAACCCCAAATGGCATCATGGAGAGTCAGACACAATTGAAAACAACTGAACAACAACAACAACCCAAACAAAGTGAATCACTTGGTCTGGTTCTTTCCTCCCTAGTTGTGGTAGAGTGAGGAAGCAAGGAAATCTATAAAACTGTAAGTAAAAAGAGAGGCCTCAGACCTTTCTCTCCTTCCAACAGGCCCACAATGTGTCCCATTAGCACAAAGATCGTTTGCTGCTTCTATTTTAGTTGTGTCTATATCTGCTTTTAGGTGAAAAAACATTAAAGATAGTTACAAGCTGGTCAATTTCAAAAATTCAGGATAGCAATCCATCAGTATACCGTTCAGGAGTCAGAGATAATGTCAGGATTTTAGCCATATCTAGACCAGCATCAAAACCCTGAGGAAAGATATGAGGGACACAGTAGTGGCTGAAATGAGCATTCATCCAATGGTGATCCACATTTGGAAATGAACTCAGTGGGATTAATGCTATTTGAAAACTAATTTAACTTTGAGCACCCTCTTGTCAGGGACTGAGGTCATTTAAGAGTGAATATAGGGGCAGCTAGGTGGCGCAGTGGATAAAGCACTGGCTTTGGATTCAGGACTTGAGTTCAAATCCAGCATCAGACACTTGACACTTACTAGCTGTGTGACCCTGGGCAAGTCACTTAACCCTCATTGCCTGGCAAACAAAACAAAACAAAACAAAACAAAAAAAGAGTGAATATAACCCTAGGTGTGTGTGTGTTGGGGAGGGGCAGGAGTGTCTGTACTTCTGTTCTTGCTATTGAGTAAATATCCCTTTGTAAAAGCTAATCAGTGTTGACTGATTAAATGGAATTGGCAGTTAATACTAGTTGGTACAGTGCAAAGAGTGCTGGGCTCAGCCAGGAAGACTTGAATTCAAATCCAGTCTAAGAAACTTCCTAGGTGTGTGACATTGGACAAATCATTTAACCTCTGCGTATGGATCAGTGATCCACTGGAGAAAAAAAAAATGGCAAACCACTCCAGTATCTTTGCCAAGAAAACCCCAGGGACAGAGGGAATAGGGGCTTAAGCCAAAGCATTAGAAAAATCCATCCCACTACTCATCCCTCAGAACTACTTCCAGAAATCTGAAAAGGAGATATAGCTGGCCTCTCTATGGCAAGGGGAGTTAAGGGTCTGGCTACATGTGTACATGCCTTCTTCCCCTATAGAATATAAGCTTTTTGAGGGCAAGGATGTTTTATTTACCTCTTTGTCTCCTTAGCACCTAACACAGTGTTTGGCATATAGGAGGCACTAAATAAATGCTGATTAGTTGATTGATTGAAGTTCTTCTGGCAAAGGGAACAGCACCTTGAGATCCCTGCTGGATAGATTCTGAGACAAAATATTATTATACTAAATACTTTCAGGGGCAGCTAGATGGCGCAGTGGTAAAGCACTGGCCCTGGATTCAGGAGTACCTGAGTTCAAATCCGACCTCAGACACTTAAGACTTACTAGCTGTGTGACCCAGGGCAAGTCACTTAACCCCAGTTGCCTCACTAAAAAAAAAAAAAATACTAAATACTTTCACCTAAGCATACAATGACATAGTTTGTTCCAGTCTCTAAGATATGCAGAAGCTCAACCTAATGTGTGTTCTGTAAGTGGTTGGGTAGTAGTTGGAGCAGATGGTATCTCAAACCCTCAGAACATCTTAACTATAGCTACCTCTAGAGTACAGAAAATTGTCAAAGTTCTTGACATAATGATGAAAACACTGAGGCACAAAAAATTAAACTGTCCAAGGTCACATGTCATATGTAGCAGAGTCAGAATTAGAATCCAAGTCCTCGAAATCCAAATCCAATGTTGTTTCTACCTTCCCCTCCCCTCACTATACCTACAGTGGGAAGTGAGAAAAATCCAGGCATTGTTCCCCAATTCATGTAAAATGCCTTTAAATGAAGAGATTTAGGTTATTTCAAAGTTCTGCCCTTAACTAATCCTTTCTCTATCCCTTATCTCTCAGTCTCTTAACCTGTGCCTCATGTCATCCATATATATATGCATCATATACATACTCTACTCTTTTCTGCTGGAATATGCCTGGTCCATAACTCTCAAATGGACTCTGGACTTTTACCTTGAAAAAAAGAGAGAATAAAGAAAAAGAGGCAGGGAAGTGAACCCTTCTCAGCACTCCTAAGGTAGAACTTCTCTGCTGAAATCCAAAGGCCTTCCCTTAGCAGAAATACAGGGAATGCCAAAAGTCTTAGTGCAGTTTTAAGCTTTATTAATTATCAAATGGGTAGCTTAGTAGTGCAGTGGGAAAGACCTGAGTTCAAATTCAGCCCCAGACACTTACTAGCTGTGTGACCTTGGGCAAGTCATATAACCCTATTTGACTCAGTTTCCTCATCTGTAAAACTAGCTGGAGAAGGAAATGGCAAAATACTCTAGTACCTTTGCCAAGAAAACCCCAAATGGCATCATGGAGAGTCAGACACAACTGAAACAACTGAACAAAACAATAACACTATAGATAATATAATAACTATTAAAGCTTTAAACTGCGCTAAGACTTGTAGGACACCCTTTATTCTGCCTAATGCACAACTCTTTCTGTATCTACATCAGATGCTCTGACTTTGCATCAAAGTGGCCAGGCCTGAAAACTCAAAATAAACTTTCTAGAGTTAATCTATCTGCCTTAGATGGAGAAAGACCATAACCAAGATGACAAACCTTGGGATTGGATTCCAAAGTTGCAAGTTGTCTACTTTCCAACTCTTAAAACTGGGGAAAAGGATAAGAGCTCTATCTTCTTGTGAATGTTTTATTTACCTCTAGGCCCTTACGGCCTGGCTTGGCTTGGGAAGTTGCCTTTCTCATTTCCTTTGCTACAGAGTTTAAATTCTCCCATTGGACAATCAATAAGGAAATAGTTTCCTGGGACTCATTTGTCAATCAGTCAGTCACTTCTGAGGCATGTACATCGAACACCCTGTCACCCCCACCCCTACTACTATCCTACCACGCAGACTATGGGGAAGAGTTGCTGAGGAAAAGTCGAATGCTAAAGGTCATTTTGCATACGGAATTCATTTTTTTTTTATTTAATGGATGTTCCCAAGACTGAGAGGGGGCTGAAGTTGCTTTTGAATGACATGTTTTTTCTTTGTCCTCTGCTGCGAACTAACACATTCAGTAACTAATCAATATTCTAGTTCTGATGCACTGTTAACTTTACCCCTATTTCCTCCCAAAAGATTTTATTTTTTTTTAATTGGTGGCTTTTTCATCTCCTAACTGGTCTCCCTGCCTCTATTCTCTACCCTCTCTAATTCATCTTTCATCCCACTGACACATCAATATTCCTAAGATACTGCCATCATCCTGTCACACCCATTCACAAAGACCTTTAATGGCTACCCATCAAATAAAGTCAAAATTCATAAAACTGGAATGGACCTTAGTACTCATTTAGTCCAGTGCCCTAGTTTTACAGATGAGGAAAATGAGAACCAGAGAGTGAGGAATTTGCCCAAGGTCCTCTAATTAGTAAGTGGAAGAGCTGGGACTTTAACCAAGTGGTCTGATTCTAGAACCTTTTTAATTACAGGATCATTCCATTTCCATATGAAGGAGAAGTAGAATTGGTATTGGTGAAAATGAAAGAGGAATCCCTCCAACACATAGCTCCCACAATTCTCATCTTCACTAGCCCTTTTGTACTAATGCAAGCAGTCCCTTTGAAGAAATATATCCTTCTCTAGTGAACAAACCTAACCCTATACACAGTTGGAGTAATGTTTGGCATGTGATTGATTTTTAAAGGGGGTCTACTGGTCCTCTATTATCTTCTCCTAGTAACATACAGTGGCAGATGGAATATATCAAGTTACTATGGTAACTGAAAAGCCACTCTTTATGTCTTCAGAAGATGCCTGGTAAAAGGCAAATATCTTCCTATAGAGGCCTAATTAATCAATTAACAAGTATTAATTAAAAGCTTACTATGTGGGGCAGCTAGGTGGTGCAGTGGATAAAGCACCAGCCCTGCATTCAGGAGGACCTGAGTTCAAATCCGGCCTCAGACACTTGACATTTACTAGCTGTGTGACCCTGGGCAAGTCACTTAACCCCAATTGCCTCACCAAAAAAAAAAAAAGCTTACTATGTGCCTGAGAGGGCAGGTTGGTGGCACATGGATAGAATATCAGGCCTAAAGTCAGGAAGACTCATCTTCCTGAGTTAAAATCTGGCCTCAAACACTTATTAGCTGTGTGACCCTGAGCAAGTTGCATAACCTTATTTCCTCAGGTTCCTCATCTGTAAAATAAATTGGAGAAAGAAATGGCAAATCACTCCAATATCTTTGCAAAGAAAAGCCCAAATCAGGTCTTGAAAAGTCAGGCACAACCGAAACAACTCAACAAAAACAACAACAATGTGCCTGACACTCTCTGAGATGCTGGAGATCTAATATACAAAAAACAGAGCTTGGTTGCAACTCATTTTATATATTTACCCATTTCCTAGCAAAAGATAAGATCCAAAACAAACAAACAAAAACCCAAGACTGAGAATGGATAAGTTTAGATAGCAGACTAGAAGTGAGGAAATATTAGAGAAAGGAGACATTGAAGGCACTGAGTGAGGAAGAGAATCAGAGAGAAAAAAGAAAGAGCAGCATTGCCCCTCTCCAGATGTAGGAGGAGGGTGATCAAGTTCAAGAGACTGTTCCCTACCCTGATATATGCTGTGTGTGTGTGTGTGTGTGTGTGTGTGTGTGTGTGTGTGTGTGTGTGTGTGTGTGTGTGTATGCTCTCATGCTGTTGAGGGGTTGGGGAGAGGCATGACAACACAAGGCATTGTCATGCCACAACATACCATAACCACTTTAGGAAAAGAGACTCAAGAGCAAGGCACTGAAGCACCACTACTGCCTTTAACTCCCCACTGTGATCTCTCTCCATGATGGACTCCTATCACTCCTAGAATGACCTACTCACATGTCTCACTACAAGTCCACTGAGTCACCTACAGGGTGCTAGCATCACTCCTCTTTCTACAACAAGCCCCATCGCATTTATCCATCACCATTTACCATATACCCATAATTTGCCTACTCCCTGCAACCCCTAAATAATTCTAAGCAACTCAAATCAATCTTTCCCTTTCCAACTGCTCCCTCAATTATAAATGTTGTAGAGGGAATTTTCCCTATAATGCTATGAATAGTAGCACTTGTTCAACACTGCACAAGTCCCTGGCACAGTGGAGCTGCTTAAATTTATAGAAGAGAGTAAGTTTTTCCCAGTACTCAGTATGGTATCTCAAATGTCAGCTGGGAGCTAGCACATTTGCCTCCAGGAAAAAGGGGGGGAAAAGAAGACAAATTTCTTGGAAGCCACTTGAGTTTAAACAAAGCTAACTCCACATTCTCTACACTTTGATTATTTTCTCTTTGGTGTAACCAGTATCCTCTTATCTATCCTTACTTTCCAAAATTACAACTTGCCTCAGGGCCTAGGGCAATGGTAGAAGTGTAAAAGCAAACCACATTGGTTTCCACCTCTGTCACCAAGTCCAGTATTTTTCCAACTTGACCACAAGAGACAAAAGCAAAGGTCCAAGCATGGAATCCATAGAAATTCCAGAGGAAGCTCTCAACAAATAGGGCAGGTTTCCCAGAGAATGGCTACCCCAGGTTTAAAGTACTCTATGGGTCCATCCTCCTAAAACAATGGCTCATGAACCCCGTCACTGTGTTTTTCTTTCAATAGTAGAATAAAGGACATGATTAGCTTAAAGCAAAGATATTTATCTAAACAGCATAGAAAGAAAATTCATAATTTAACATCCCTCCAGTAAAATTATAGCACACATTCCTATAAACAAGTAAATAATTAATGCAAGAGTTAGCAAGTACAGGGGTCACAGATTTAAGTCCCATTCATAGGGAACAAGTGAATGAGCCCTTGATATCATTCTATCATGCTTTCCATACAACTCCTCAGTGAAGTCATAGCTGGGTGGACTGCTCTGCTGTGTTCATTGGGATTGATCTTTGCAAGAAATTTAGCTTCATTAATTGGTCAAATTCTCTGAGGCCTCCAGCTTTCAGTTAAGCTGAAATTCTCTTTTTTTTTTTTTTAGTGAGGCAATTGGGGTTAAGTGACTTGCCCAGGGTCACACAGGTAGTAAGTGTCAAGTGGTTCAGGCTGGATTTGAACTCAGGTCCTCCTGAATCCAGGGCAGGTTGCTTTATCCACTGCACCACTTAGCTGCCCCCTCCTCCTCCTCCTCCTTTTCTAGAAATAGCTATGTGTCACAATGGAGTCAGGAAGACCTAAGTTCAAATACTATCTCAAATACTTACTAACTGTATGACCCTGGAAAAATCACAACTTCTGTTTACTTCAATTTCTTCAACTATAAAAATGGGAGTAAGAGATGGTATGTACCTCACAGGGTTGGTGTGAGGATAAAACCAGATAATATTTGTAAAGTACTTGACAGAAACACAGTGCCAGGCAGGTAATAGATGATGAGGATGAGGATAATGAGGATGATGATGATAAGAAAAAGGAGGAGGATGACAGTGGTGGTGGTGTGGGTATGAGTATGGGTGTGGATGTTGGTGTGGAGAGAGAGGAGGGAGAGGAAGATGAGGGCAGAGAGAGAGAGGTTTAGTTGTGTCTGACTCTTCATGACCATTATTTTATTTTATTTTTTTTGCGGGGCAATGGGGGTTAAATGACTTGCCCAGGGTCACACAGCTAGTAAGTGTCAAGTGTCTGAGACCGGATTTGAACTCAGGTCCTCCTGAATCCAGGGCCGGTGCTTTATCCACTGCGCCACCTAGCCGCCCCCTCTTCATGACCATTATTTGGGGGTTTTCTTGGCAAAGATACTGAAGTGGTTTGCTACTTCTTTCTCCAGTCTTTTTGCTTTAAACAAATGAGAAACTGAGGCAAACAATTAAGTGACTTGCCTAGGGTCACACAGGTAGTAATTATCTGAGGCGAGATTTTAAATCATGAAGATGATTCTTCCTGATTCTCAGTCCAGTGCTCTATCCATTGTACCAGATAGCTGGCCTGTTATCTATATTTATCATCTATCTATTTATCTACCTATCTATCATCTATCTATCTGCATATTTCCTCTACTTTCCCTTCTCTTTCTTTAGTATACTTGTCATTATTCATGCAGTTCTGGATCTGTTTTTTTTCACTCTGCATCTCATATAAACATCTTTTCATATTTCCATTGTATGTTTCAATTTTATATTTTTATAGTACTATAACATTCTGTTGCATTAATACCATAATTTATTCAGTTATTTTCCAATTATTGGAATATAGGCTGCTTCCATTTATTTACTGTTACACAGAGAATAGTTGTGAATGTTTTTGTAGAGATAGGTCTTTTCCCCCATTTATTATGTTTTAGAATAAAGTCTAAGCCATGGAATATCTAGGTCAAAATGTATGATTAGTTTTGTGACTCTTCTATATATTGCCATATTGCTCTCTGAGATGCTTGCACCAATTTTCAGTCCTACCAATAATGTATTATAATATTTATCCATGATTCCAGTAACATTGGGCTTTTTCTTATCATATTTTTCATATTTCTGACATTCTAATTGGTATATGGTAGGATCTTGACTGTTTTGATCAACCTTTCTCCTATTATTAGGGAGATTAACTATCCTATCATATGATCATTTCCAGTTTGTACTTTCTCATTTGTAAATTTTCTAGTCACACCTCAGGTATTATTTCTTTGCCCAAGGCTTGGGCCCTAAAGGGCTGATAAGGTTACAAGATGTTAAACAGATTCATAGCCTTTAGTCATTTGGACCCAGGAGGAAGATAAGGACAAACCAAAAGTACTAAGGTCTGCTTTGGGGCAAATATTATATAAACTAGTGTTTTTAAAGGGAAGGTGACTTTAGAGATCTGACAAATTATTTATTCCTTTGCAGGCTATTATTTTTATTGAACCACATGCAACCTGTTTAACAGATACCTGGAGAGAGTCACCTTCATATCTTTGTTGTTTGTTTATATTCAATTAAAGATATTGGTGGGGTTTTTAAAAATTATTCACCCAATTGAGTCAATCTCTTTAGATCATAAACTTAGGCCAGTGTGTATATAGCCTAAGACAATATGCTTTGACTATTAATTGTATCTTTGGGGAGTATACATAATTAGTCTCATAAATACATGTTTGTTTCTCAGAGTGTGAATGCCAAAACTTTATCTGGGATCTTCAATTACTGAATGTCTACACTGGCAGAGTCAGGTCTTCCCGACTCCATTGTGACACATAGCTATATCAGGTCATAACAAACTGGAAAGGTATAGGATTTGATGGACTGTACATCTCCTGTCCTGGGATACTCTGAGTTCTGAATAGCACATCAACAAATAGATGTGACCAGTTAGCATCCAGTCTTTCCCCTTTCCTTTTCAAAATCTCTCATTTTCTACTTCTGTCCTTTTGCACAGGCTGACTACTCCCCCAAACTTCACCCCAACTTCCCCATTGCTTTCCTTCCTTACTTCTGCCTCTTGGAACCCTAGCCTATGTCAAGTTCTTCCAAAAGGTCTTTCCTGATTGCCCCAGTTATTAATCCTGCTTATTGCCTGTATTAACTTATCTGTGAACATTTTGTTTCCCCCAATAGAATTTACACTCCCTGAGGACAGGCAATGTGTCTCTTATCCCCAATACCCATCCAACACAGGACACATTGTGGAAGTTTAATTCATACTGGTTGATGTCTTTTGATTAGCTGACTGAATGAGGAGCTACACTACATTAGTGGAAGGGGGATACCTGGAACATGGTAGTTTTTTAATAGATAACCTATTAATTGATTGAAGTATGTGAAAAAAATCCCATGCTAATCACTGGTCATACAAAGATGCTTGGGAAGATGAGATGTACACAGATAACCTATGCTATAAAGTAGAATGGGATAGAGGAAAAGGAGAAATCTGGGGAAAGAAACTTGAGGTTTATGAAGGAAGTGGAACCCAAGTTGAGCCTTGAAGAAAGAAAAGAATTTCAACAGGCAAAGCTAAGATATAAAGACATTTTATGCATAGGGTATACCTGGTGTGAATGCATAGAAATGGAAGAGGCTATGGAACAGCTATAAGATTGTAGAGGGTCTTAAAGGCCAGGCTTAAGGATTTGCATTTTATCCTGTGGACAGTAGGGAACCAATGAATGTTCTTGAGCATGAGAAATGACATGGTCAGACCCATGCATTAAGAAGATTATTTTGGGGGCAGCTAGGTGGCGCAGTGGATAGAGTACCAGCCCTGGAGTCAGGAGTACCTGAGTTCAAATCTGGCCTCAGACACATAACACTTACTAGCTGTGTGACCCTGGGCAAGTCACTTAACCCCAATTGCCTCACTTAAAAAAAAAAAAGATTATTTTTGTAACTGCATGAAAGTTGGAGAACAGAGGTAGCAGTGGTGTGGGAAAAGGCCCATAAAACCATTAAGAAAATCTTAACCCTGACAAAAGTGAGATGAGGGCCTGACTGAGAGTAGTGGTGATAGTAATGGTGGAGTGGAACCAGTCATTCTTCCCCTCCACATACCAAGCTAGTCTGGGAGCCATGTCCAGAGAACCCATCCCGTTAAAGGCTTTTCTTTCCTGATCATCATGACAATCAGGTAGGAACATGACATAAGGAACAGACCATAGAACCCTTAAAACATCATTCCTTGGCCTCTGCTACCTATGAAGTTTTATTTTAATTTGGTTCCATTTGAGATAAAGGTACAAGCCAATTCTCTCTTGGCCTAAACTGCTTACCTTGGATGTTTTCATTCTGTGTAAAAGGGTAAAGCAATTATTTCTTTTCTGGGCGATTTTTCCTGGAAACGAGGTCGCTGTTCTCATTCTCTCCTCCTCCTCCTTCCTCTGCCTGAGCTCTGGGAACATTTTACCTTTATTCTCAGTTCCTGATGCTATTTATGCCTTTTCAAATAAGTGTTACAAAAACAGCTTCCTCCAGCTGTATTTACGATGGAACAAAACCGTTGCTTTGACTGCCATCGCAATCTGCCGAGGAAAATCTGAACCTGCGAATCCACTTTGCAAACCATAAAATGTAATCGTTAATGTTCTTGCTTCAAACTGAAATGTTTAGTTTAAATAAGGGAATAATGTTGGCAGTATTTTCAAGTGGCTGGGATCGTTTCTTCATACCTCCATAGAACAGAAGGTACCAGTGATCCTAACGAGCTAGGTCTTCTGACATTATGTGAAATATCAAGAAGATATGAGGAATGCTAATGTCAAGGAAAATGTTTTCTTTGGGAAAGCCATATGACTGTAGCAGTTTGGATTGTTTGCAAGGTGCCTAGGAAGGATTCTGTTCCATAGACATAAGTGTAAATCAGCACAGACATGAACAAATGAATACATAGTCATCTTATCCTCATTATTTTTTAGTATCTACAATTTATTCCAGGAAAGAGCAGAGATGTTTAGCAATTACTTAGCAGCTTCTTTAAAAAGGGAAAGCATGAATACAGATAACATAGAGAAGTATTATTGAAGGCAGAGTATTGAATTATCTGTGGATGTGAGTGAACTATTAATAATTCACTCTCCCTACCTTTGCTAGCTGCCCCCAGTAACAAACAGGAGCAAAGGTCTTTCAGTAGGGCCCTTGAGACCCCAGGCTCTTCTTCTAATTGATAGTTTGTGCATGGGTTAGATCACCTCCACTTTTCCCACCCTCCTGTAAACATAATAATGTGATAGTATGTATGAAAATCAAAATTAGCTATACAGAAACAGTTTGGCACGTTTGGCAAGCACAGTCAATGAAGGCATCACTGCGGACGTTAATCAGTAATGAAGTCATTAAATGGAACTGGGGTGAAGAAAGATTTATCTGCCAACAACCTCTCTTAAATTCAGGTACTTTGGCACATCTCTAATTAAAATAGTGAGGCTTGAGTTCCAATTGACAAAGCACTGCATCTAGACAAAATGCCGTCAAGAGTACTTAAGGGTATAAGTAATACTTTGTGGAGGAAATAGCTTAGATAATGCCAGTAAAGATATAAAGTTTTACTCAGTTTCACAGGTTTAACTGGGAATGCTACTGAAATAATTAGCAAAGAGCAATGGGACTAGCATTGGTGGATTTGTTTCCTTAAATAGTGGACAGATTTAATTTTCACAACACTGCAGTTAAAAGATTTGTTTCGATGTGAGTTGGAGCTCACTTCTGAGTCCACATGTGCTGACAATCAATCAGAAATCCTTTCCCTCCCTATAGCCCAGATCCCTCTCTTTCCAAGATAAATTCTTCCATTCTGAACTCAATCTGAATAACAATGAATAATCACATTATATCTCTGATAAAATAGCTGGGTAAAGGTTTCTCCAGAGGATCCCTTTGTTTTACTTTTCACCCAGATTCAAAATTTGAAGAAAATATTTTATCATTGACAAATTATCCTGCTTTCCCTTGGAGATGGGAGGGAGGTGTTGGAGATTTGTTAAGGGGAGAGAAAAGTACATTAAGTTCATTACTTTTAGAATTGTACTCAAGAAATAGAAATTTTATTACATAAGACTACGCATGAGAGAGAGAGAGAGAGAGAGAGAGAGAGAGAGAGAGAGAGAGAGAGAGAGAGAGAGAGAGAAGCAGTATGCTTGGGTTTCTATTGCAACAGAAATTGTTAGTTAACATTAGAAAAAGAGCAAGAAGGTAGAAGAGCTATAGAAAGGGCACACAAGATGAGAGATACAGAAAATCATACAGAAATAACAGAAGATAGTGATGGACTCACCTTTGGGAGATTCCAGGGATCACCTTGTGATTTCACACAGCGATACCTCCTGCCTCCCAAAATTGTAATCTTGTCCAGATGTTCCTATATTTTGAAGATAAAATCAATGGAACCAGTGATAAACATGACTCAGGTTCTTCCAATGACTCTTGGCCAATTACAAAAGCAGTCACAGTCACTTATTTCTATGATCATGAAATTTCTTTTAGAACTATAGAGGCACTGAATGTTGGAGCTTCAAGAGTCTTAGAGATCACCTTTAGACCACATCCTCCTGTCTTTTACATTGTATACATGACATTGTATTTAGCTATATATAGCTGTATGTAGCTGCACACAATGCCATAAACAAGCAAAAATGGAATGACATAGAATAGTATACTTTTTCACATAAGCTACCCATCACCAGAAGAGTTCCAAGAAAATGACCATTCATCTGGTATGCTACCAAGGAGATTCTTGGGAAAATATGGCTTGGATTAGGTGTACTCTAAGGTCACTTCCAATTCTGAAATTATGTGATTGGGGGTGGGGGAGGCAATCTGTAATTTTTTTCCACAACACAGGTTCTAAGCATAAGCATTGTACCTGTGATATCTATCTGTAATTCTACATAATTTAATAAAAATCTACCATCAGGATTCCTGACTCTAGCTATGGCACATAACTTTACATAAAGCTAAAATCTCTATTACCATAAACTGTTGAATTTTGTGGAGCTCTTACATTTACACATTTTTCATCAGCAGAAACTATCACCTGGCCAAATAAAAGATGTGCAGTCTTTTTAATGTGTTTCATATAGCACTTGTCATGTTCCTACTTCATGGAAAGAACATAACTGCCTTTGAAGAAGGTTAGAATGATGAAAACATTACAAGTCCAGGAAATTTTATGGTAAAACTTGGGAAAGTTGGAGTTTTTGTCAATGGCAAAGAAGTGCATTTATCAATCAATTTTCAAAATGTAATAAAGTCATCATGAAGGCAAGTAGCAAAGCAAGAGAGAAAAGTCAGGTCAAATTATCCAAATGAGCATGACCACAGCAGGAATTAACCCAAATGGCACAAAAGCATAAGTAAAGTAGATGACAGCATAGAAATCAATTGTCATACAATCTAATGAACTTGCCACTATAAGTAACAATATAGAATGATTTATGTGAAAAGTGCTGGTATGTTAAAGATGGAATTTGATGGGTTTTTTGCCATAAAGAGGTTTAAAAGATAGGAAAATAAAAAAGGAGAGAGCTAAAGGATGGGAATAAAAGAAGCAGTATCCTAAGATTTCTTGTTAACCCTCATGTAAGTAGATCAGACATCTTTTAAAGGGACAGTCCCTTCTGTTTTCAAACAGGTAGCATCAAGACCAGTTTGGATGAACAAACACTGTAGCTTTTTTGTTTATTCAGAGTAGATATAGATTAAACTAACCTTCCTTGGAACTGGTCCACTTGGGAAGCCTTTCTGTATATTAGCAAAAAGACATTATTGGGCTAGAAGAGGAAGTTGAAAGGTTTGGTAGTTTCATACTTTAATAAGATTTGTAATTTAGATATAGTGCTGAAGTTGGAGTCAGGAAGATTCGTCTTCCTGAGTTCAAATCTGGCTTTGAATACTTACTAGCTGTGTGACCCCAGCCAAGCTACTTAACCCTGTTTGTATCAGTTTTTTCATCTGTAAAATGATCTGGAGAAGGAAATGACAACCCACTCCAGTATCTTTACAAAAAAACAACAACAACAAAGAACAAAAACCCTCAAGAGAGATCGTAATAAATCAGAAACAACTAAAAATGACTGAACACCCACAATCTCATCCATAGAGATACTCCTTCTAAATGGACAAAGCCTAAACCATCCATGGCTTCTCTTTCTGAGAGTCTCCTGTCCATGTCTTCTGTATCATCCACAAGTCCATTCTGTATGCAACGGGTAACTCTCTCTAGATTCCTTAATGTTGCATGACAACATAAGGACATAGACTGCCTACTGCTCATCCCTCACTGTTGTAACATTGCAAGCCCTCCTCCATTCTGAGAATCTATTTTGTTGATGATATTGTGGAATATTAAAATGGATTGATCAATTGCCTCTGACTCCAGTCACCATCCTTATTACTTCCCAAGCTAAAATATCTCTCACTGTTCACTACTCTTTTCTATGTATTCCCCATTTTGAATGTAAACAACTTGAGGGCAGGCACTGTTTTATTTTTTTAATGTCTATCCCCAATACTTAAGAGAGTATCTGGCAAATAGTGAGCACTATAAAGGCATTTTCATTCATTCGCTCATTCATGAATATGTTTTATACAACTCTTCTTGTATTTTTCTTCCTTGATAATATATTAAAGCCTCCTCATGGCAACCTTGGTCCTTTCCATTGCCTTTTTGGTGACCCTTAACTTTAATGATTCAGTGATTTTAGCATTCCATAACTCACAAACACACAGAATCATTAGAAGTAGTTCTATTAAAGTGATGAGTCTGTTTCAGGGAGTCCTTTAAGATCATTCAAAAGACTACTCATTTTCCCAAAATCAATTGCTCCCTTCCTCCTATTTGGTTATGGATCTAGTTTGTTTCTATTCATAGTGTCTGTCCATTATATAGGCACTGATGGAACAGAGGCAGCTAGGTGGCACAGTGGATAGAGCACTGGCCCTGAAGTTGGGAGCGCCTGATTTCAAATCTCACCTCAGATACTTACCTGGGCAAGTGACCCTGGGCAAGTCACTTAACACCAATTGCCTTAAACATCTGGGGCTATCTCCTGTTATCCTGACCTTGCCACTGGACCCAGATAGCTTTGGAGAAAAGAGTGAGGCTGATAACTTTGCCCAGCCTTTCCTCATTTAAATCTATAACTACAGATCATGACATCACCCAATGTCATGATCTTCTTAGAGAATGAAGGACGTATAGAATACCGGCCCTGGAGTCAGGAGTACCTGAGTTCAGATCTGGCCTCAGACACTTAACACTTGCTAGCTATGTGATTCTGGGCAAGTCACTTAACCCCAATTGCCTCACTAAAAAAAAGAAAAAGAAAAAAAAGAGAATGAAAGACGTACAAGAACAATTGATGGAACAATTCTATTAGTGATATTAATAATAATAATAATTAAAATGTATATAAAGATTTAAGGTTTTTAATATACTTTACAAAGATCTCATTTTATCTTCACAATAATTATGGGAGGTAGGTGCTATTATTTATATCTTTTTTTACAATAGAGGAAACAGAAGCAGGCAGAGGTTAAATGACTTGCACAGGGACACATAGCTGCTAGTAAGTGTCTGAAGCTCAGTTTGAACTCAGGTATTCTTAACTACAGGTCTGGTACTATATCCACGGGGCCATTTAGCTATTCTAGACAATATGGACATTTTTCATCCATTTTAGATAGATTATTACTCTTGAAAAATCACTTATCTTTTTGAGGAGTCCCTATGATATTCTGAGGTTGGATACAATCAGCATAATATCATTTTCAAACAGAAGGATCCAGAGGATCATACTATTATCGAAAATAACTCTTTCATGCACATCCTCCCTAAGAGTGGCAGATATTTTGGCAAGCATACCTCTAACCATTTTGTGTCTTAATTTATTTTCATAATTTGAGGAGCTTTGAATAAAGTAATCTCTGTTGCTGCATCTTACAAGAAATTCTGCATAAGTTTGACATATTGTGAGAGAAAACTTTTTGAAGGCGTGATTTTAAGGCAGACAGAGTTCTCTCTGTAGTTGTAATGATCATATAGTCTGGCTTGTCAATGTCCCTCCTAAAATCCAAATTCTTTTACTTGTATATGAGAGACTCTTTGTTAGAAGAGAACATTTGAGTCTGTGATTTGAACTACTGAGTCAAATGCTTTTGTGCAATCTACAGACAATAACACCTAGTATGCTGTTGTATTATTTTCCCCATCAGAAAACTCTGTGTGATTTTAAAGGTAGGGTCAGTAATAGAGATTCACTTACAAAGCTTATCTATACTCAGTATGCAAAAATATGCAAAGTTTTTGGACATGGTCAATGTGGAAAGTTGTTTCGATCAATTATACATGTTTGTAATGGGATTTGTTTATCTTGTGCTCTCAACTGGGGAGAGAAAAAGGGGCAGAGTGAGAAGGCAGATGTTGTGTGATTAAAACAAACAAAATATATTTTGAAACCCTTCCTATTCCTTTCTTATTATTATACATGTATATTATATACATATATACATATATATGTATATAATTATACAAGTAAAAAATGGGCTTGGTAGTTATTCCTTTTTGGTGTAGTAATACCACCCATTTTCCCCATTCATTTGATATAGTTCCCTCACTGAAATTTCTTCCAAAATAATGCCTCGGGGGAAGATAGGTGGCATAGTAGATAAGGCACAGGCCTTGGATTCAGGAGGACCTTAGTTCAAATACGGCTTCAGACACTTGACACTTACTAGCTGTGTGACCCTGGGCAAGTCACTTAACCCTCATCAGCCCGCAAAAAACAAAAAAAAACAAAACAAAAAAAGTCACAATAGTTTCCTAATTCTATGGTCTTTAATGTTGATTTCATCAAAGTGCACTTGCCATTCTTGCATTCATCTTCCCAAATGCTATTTCCTTGGATAGCACATGGAGGACTTAGTGTTAGGGTCCAAATATAATGGTAAAATCCCATGATAATGGACAGATGGTGAAAATTGATCATTATAGAAACATTGGCAAATCTGTTCCTTTTTCCATCTTCTCACTGTTCTTTAATTCTTTTTCTATGCATACTTTTATAATGGATTGGCTTGCTTTTCACTTCCAGTGCTTACACACAGTAGAAAAACTTTCTTGAATGCCAGGCAGAAGTGTTTGAATTTTGCTCAACAAGTCAAGTCAACATGTGTTTATTGAATAAGATAATAAAGGCTTTAAGAAAATTTGGAGAGAAAAGCAATTTGGGACTGTGCCCCAAAAATTATGAAATTGTGTATAACCTTCAATCAAGCAACAACACTATTAGGCCAATATTCTTCTCTTTGAAAGTAGATCAAAGAAAGAGAAAAATGGATGCATGATATATATGTATATTGTATATATTTATGTATGTATATGTGTATGTATGTAAATGTTTATGTGTGTACACAGAGATATACACACATGCTACTGGCAAAAAACTAGAAACTAAAAAGGGTTGCCCTTATTTGGGAAATATATGAACAAATTATGGTATATTGATGCAGAAGAATATTATTATGTATGCCTTAAGAAATAATAACAGGACAATTTGAAAGAATCCTGGGAGGAGAAGACATATAAACCAATGCAGACAAAATTTGGAAAATAACATACATCACCAAAACAGCATCACCAAAACAGAATACTTGGAGAGACTTAAGAATTCAATTAATTCAATGACCAACCATGATTTCAGAGGATATATTTTTTTTAAAATGCTACCCACCTCCTGACATGGAAGTGATAAACACAAATGCTAAAAGAAACACACATTTAAATATGGGAAAATTTAGGAGTTTGTTTTGCTTGACTTCATATCTCTCACAAGGGTTTTGTTTGAGTTTCTTTTACTCACATCTGTCACAAGGGTTTTGATTTTTTTCTAAATTGAGGGGAAGTCAGAGGGAGAGAAATAAAATTTTTTATTTAAAAAAATAAAATTAAGACTTACATAAACTGATGTTGAGTGAAGTGAGCAGAACCAGGAGAACACTGTAAGACAGTAACAGTAACATTGTGAGATGATCAACTACGATTGCTTTTCTCAGCAATACAATGATCTAAGACAATTCCAAAAGACTCATGATAGAAAATGTTCTCCACATCCAGGGAAAGAACTATGGAATCTGAATACAGATAGAAGCTAACTATTTTAACTTTTAAAAAAATATATATTTCATGGCTTTTCCCTTTTGTTCTGTTTCTTCTTTTACAACATGACTAATGTGGAAATATGTTTAACACAATTGCACATGTATAACCTATATTAGATTGCTTACTGTCTTGAGGATGGGGGATGAGAGGTAGGGAGAAAAATTTGGAACTCAAAATCTTATAAAAACAAACATTGGGCAGCTAGGGGGTGCAGTGAATAAAGCACCAGCCCTGGATTTAGGAGGACCTGAGTTCAAATCCAGTCTCAGACACATTTACTGGCTGTGTGACCCTGGGCAAGTCACTTAACCCCAATTGCCTCACAAAAGGAAAAAAAATTAATATTTAAAACTTTGCAAAAAGAGGTAGGTAGATGAAGACAAAATTTTTGGAGAGAGGTCAGTAAAAGAAAATTCTGTGATCCTCCAAAGAGGAAAGCTAACTGAAAGACGGTGTTACCATAATATTCTGGGAAATCAGGAAGGGACAGTTTCAGAAAAACCTGAATGGTCTGAAAATATAAACTGGTTCAAAGTGGTGAGCAGATCCAAGAAAATGATGTACACAGTAACAGCAATAGTGTAATGACAATCAACTGTGAAAGACTTTGCAACTTTGATCAACACAAATCTCCACAATGGTGTCACAGAACTCATGATAAAAATACTATCCACCTCTCTCTTAATTTTTTTAACTTTTTTTTTTTGTAACATGGCTAATGTGGAAATAGTTTTGCATGATTTCATGTAAATGGTGAGCACCATGTTTCTTGCCTTCTCAATGGGACAGGAAGAAAAAGTAGAAGGAAAAGAATTTGGAACTAAAAATTTGAAAGTATAAGATTAAAAAGGAAAAACAATGATCTAGGTGAGGCAATGGTGAGCAAGCAATATGCTGATTCATTTTTCTGACCTTGTGAGTCAGGGTTTAAGGAAGAAAGTGGGAAAAGGAGAGTCCAATTCCTTTTTAAGGAATACAGTGGACTTAGAGGAGAGCAAAGTTTGGATTAAAGTAAAGAGATGTGAAGAATGTTAGTTAAAGAGTTGGAAGATAGAAGATAATTTATTTATATGTCAGGGCTTCTGAAGGGTACCATAGAATGAGTTGGGTAATGGATGAATTGGCTTGGAGTAATTAGAAAAAAGATCATGTTCAGAAAGAGGTCATATAATCCAATCAAATCAAATTCAAATAGAAATGGAAACCTATGTGCCAAATATTGGCTTAGAAAACCACAAATTAGCATTATCTGTTTTGAATTGTGTTTTTTAATTTATTTTGTTATAATTTTCTCAAATATGGTTCCTCCCTATATTGGAGTTTTACTGGTACAAGCCTCTGGAAGACCAGGAGTTTGACACCTAAAGTATTCAGACTCTATTACCAGGATTGGAGAGTCAGTACAACAGGGGATAGAATGGTGTGGCATGTTCCCTTGTCAGAATTTAAATGACAGAGGGTGTCCACAGTTAACTTGATACATAATTTAAGAAAATTAACACCATTCATGCTTTGATATGGACTTCCTCATGTTCCCCACTACCACCCTGGTGTGTTCTTTGAATGACAGAGTAGAGCCCTGGAACTCTGGGCATTAAACTTCCTGGTTCTAAGTAAGGAAAAATTGAAGCAGTGTCAAGTGGGTATTCATTCTGATGACCTTAATTTCTGGTAGGAGATATCCAAACTGAAAAGAATGTGTATGTAACTCAATGACAGATTGTGTATTTGTCACCTGAGGACAAGCCTACATAAAGGAGACAGCTAGGTGACAACTAATGGATATAAAGATGGATTAGGGATCTAAAATTTCTGAGTTAAAACCCTGCCTGCCTCAGACACTTCCCAGTTGTGTGATCCTGGGCAAGTTACGTAAACTCTCTCAGTCTCAATTTACGCATCTGCAAAAAGGAGATCAATATAATACCTACTTCATAGAATTACTGGAAAAGGATAAAATAAGATTATATTTATAAAGTGCTTTATAAAACTTACTATAGTGGAAAAGAACTAGAAAATAATTACTATTGTTGTTATATGTTGGAGAAGGAAATGGCCAACCATTCCAGCATCATTGCCAAGAAAACCCCAAATGGGGTCACAAGGAGTTAGACAATGTTTGTAATGACTGAACAACAACAAATTATTATGTGCAAAGAGGCACGCCAACAGAGAGTTAACCCACAGTTAATGATATTTTTTTTTTGTATTTGACCATAGTAATGTTGAAGTATTTTGACCTGAATTAAAATTTTGGCTCTGCTATCTACTATCTATCTAATTTTCTGCATATCACTTTCATTTTATTCCCTGCAACCCCTCTTCTACCATCGACCTTGCTACTGGGACTGGTGACCATGATCTGGAAGGTTTGAGCCTTACATTTCTGGGATTCCTGGCTTGGCGATCCCTTTCCTTATTGGTGTACTCACCATTCCTGGCCTACATATCTGGCCAAGATGACTCCATCCATGTTTTGCAATATTACCTATCATTGACAAGTAATAAGCACTGAATAAATGCTTGGTGACTTACTGACTACCCATTTGACATGAGAAGAGCAAGCTCAGAGCAGGATATTGGTTTCTGTGGATAAGAGCTGACCTTGGGAGTAGACTTCGTGTGTAGCAGCTAAGGCCTAGGTGAAACTTAAAATAACTATCCTGGCATAATTCCTTTTTGCACCAGGAACAACTTAAATGCTTTATCACAAACAAAGACCAAGCACACCATGAAATCCTTTTGACTACAACAAGAATTGTTTCCCCCCAGGTGTCTGTGTGGGCAGAAGTTAATTAAAGAGTTATTTCTCAAAGGAAATTCTTTTCCTGTATTTCTAGCATCTAGATGACTAGTAATTGATTAGCTACATGGATAGCTATCCACCATTAGAAATTTATTACAATTCTGCTCAAGGCCACCTTACCACCAGCCTTACTCAACTTGCAGGTCAGTCTTGAGTGATGTCACTATATATTTATCTCCACAATCAAATCAATACATGATGGTAGAGAGGTAAACAATATGAACATTGCAATTACTGGTCTAGTTAGACCCCACTTGAAGTAGTAAAAATAGATTTGTTTCAGACTCTATTTTTTACTATGGTAGAAAATCTTCATTACTTGTCCATCTATGGCCCTGGTGGCATGAGAAGGGATGGTAAGAGCTGGTCTAAATTGATTTTATTAAGTAAGGAACAGGACTGAGAGCATTTAGACAGTTCTCAGGGGAAGTCTTCCTCCTGAAATGAAGGGTTTTTGTTTTCGTTTTTGTTAATCAACCAAGACTTTATTTTGGTGAATTGACTCCCACAGCCACCCCCTCAACCAACTCATAGAACAAACATTAAAATTCAAAGTACACTTCCTTCCTCACTTTATCTTTATCATTTAAGAATTAAACATTCAAGGGGGCAGTTTGGTGGCACAGTGGATAAAGTACTGGCCCTGGATTCAGGAGGACCTGAGTTCAAACCCAGCCTCAGACACTTGACACTTACTAGCTGTGTGACCTTGGGCAAGTCACTTAACCCTCATTGCCTGGCCAAAAAACAAAACAAAACAAAACAAAAAAACCCAAGAATTGAACATTCAATTACATTGAATAAAGACTTATTGCCTTCCCTTCTGCCTCTACATTTTATTATGATGTGATATTGGAAAGCCATGATTTCATTTTTTTCCCTTTTTTCCCTTTTTTCCAAATAAAATTTGTCAGACAAAACCTCAAAAGTTCCTTATTCACATGGAAGTATCTCTATCTTCCCTCAATGCTAAGCACAATGTGATGTATGTAATCAGCATTTAATAAACTCCATATGAATCACAGGATCATAGAGTTGAAAGACATAAAGATCATTGATTCAACCCACCTATCTCAGAGATGAGGAAACAGATCCAGAAAAAGTCTTAAGGTCACAGTACTAGTAAGTGATAGAAATTGTGCCATCCAAAAAAATAAAAAAGCATTGATTTGTAATCAGAGGATCTGGGTTTCATTTATTACCAGTTACATTGGTTAAACCATTGAACCTTTCTGAGACTCAATTTCCTCACCTTTGTTAATACTTTTCTTCAATAAGATCCTTTATATCATTTTTCTGTAATCCCATCTTCTTCAAATCAAGTCAATAAACATTTATTAAGACACACTGTATGCTAAATGCTTGGGATACAAAGAAAGGCATGTTTAATCCCAGCCTTTAAGGAACTCACAATCTAATGGGGACAATAACATGCAAATAACTATGTACAAATAAGATACAATGGAAGATAAATAGGAAATAGTTGACAGAAAAAAAGCACTAGAATCAAGGGGGATTGGGGAAAACTTCGCTTAGAAGGTAGGATGTTGGCTGGGACTTTAAGGAAGCTAGGGAAGTCAAGAGGTAAAGATGAAAAGGGAGAGAATTCCAGGCACAGGTGATAGATTGTCAATGCTTGGAACCATGAAATAAAGTGTCTTCTTGGAGGAACAAAGAGGCCAAGGCCACTAGATCAAAGAATACATAGAGTATGTCACAGCCTACATGTACCCAACATGTGCCTCTCTAGTGCTTTTGATTGATCTTCAGGTTTAGTTTTGTGAGAGCCAGGGCCCCACCCCCTAGCAAGCATGTGGCTTGGTGTCCAGAAGTTGTCACTATTCATAGAACCGCCTGTAAATCATGTCAATCCATGCTACCAGCCAATTAGCTTGGAGCTGTGTGGGGACTGCCCCTCTTCTGGTCCTGCAGGGAGCTTCTGCTTGTAAAGACTAAGGATCTGCCCTTCTGGTTGCTAGGACTGCTGGCAGTGGCAGAAAAACTTGGGAGAATAAGA
Organism: Dromiciops gliroides; assembly: GCF_019393635.1. Classification (NCBI taxonomy): domain Eukaryota; kingdom Metazoa; phylum Chordata; class Mammalia; order Microbiotheria; family Microbiotheriidae; genus Dromiciops; species Dromiciops gliroides. The sequence goes on from NC_057862.1 coordinate 446,426,944, forward strand.
AGGCCAGGCTGAATTTATCTCTCCTATAGGATAGTTAGCCTTTTTCTTTCTGAACTCCATGTGTTCTTCCTCTGTCTTTTGCTAACTTCTAATATACTTAAATAAATGCTTAATGCCCAAAGACTGGTGCTATATGCTTCTAATTTAAGGCAACCACACATTAGATTTTAGTCATAACAGATTTTAAACATCACAGTTTTTCATAGACTATATTGTGCTATTATTTGAAGCCATAGAATACCACCCAAAGAATACTAAAATTAAGAAGATGGACCTTTGTTTCAAGAAGCTTAGGATCATCCAAAGAATTTTGAAATTTCACAAAAGCAATTCAGTCATCCACATCTCCTGTTCAGATCTCTACCCAAAACATTGTGCATTGTCAGTATCTGTTCATGATGTATAGATATAGACAAAGAAGTTGGATGATGAATAGAGAAAGAGATAGAGGCAGAAGTAAATAAATGAACACTATAGGTCACCCATTCAACTACAGATCATAGTGTGAACTAAAAGCATTTTTCATCCATGTAGAGGGATTTTTGTGGATGGGTGGGATAAATTATTCTGATCAACTATGGAGCTCATTTAAGAAGCAATGTAGTATTCTGAGGCTTATCCCCATCAACACAATACCATATTTAAACAGGTGCATCAGTACGATCTCATCCTCCACAGGGAATCACTCCATAAGGAATCACCTGGAACTTAGTATTGGATTTCTTCCATTAAGGTAAGGAATATCTTTACCAAGCATAAATATCTATATTTATGCTTCCTTTGATATTAATGGTCCTAGAATCATTGAACAAAACCATCCCTCTCATATTTTCCAAGAACTCTCGTATAATTTAGCTGTTTTGGGAAAAGACACCTTGTTAGAGAAGAGGCTTTAAGGAAGCATATTGTTTTACTAAATCAAATGTGTTGAGTTTGTTTTGGTTTGATGGTTGGCTTGTTTGTTTTTGACAAGCAACGAACAATACATATAGTGAAGTACTTAACTCTCAATTTTTTTTTCATTCAATTGTGTAGTGGTAAAAATCTAGTCTACTGTGAAACATAGAATGCAAGCCAGACTGTCTTTTTCTTTTAACTCTCTCATCAAATGTCCATAATGTCTGTATAAATTATTTTTATAAAGATTTTACATAGATGGAAAAGTAGGTATATGGATAAGTAATTGCTAATATTATCTATATTTTATATAGTCATAATATGCCTTAGGATTTTTTTTATATCTTTGGTATCTTACACTTAATCAGATAAATTGTGAAGTGATTACTCCATAACTCAAAATTAATTCCATCATAGGCCTTCTCTCTGTCTATTTGGTGTAAAGTAAGAAACACTATCATCATTTCAACTGAAACTCCTATTTTACATGTCTTATAACATTGACACACACCTAATCAGTTTCACATTCATCTTTCAGTTCTTTTCACAATTGTATGTGTTTATGTATAACTTCCATGTCTCCACTTGGCAAGTAAGTCAAGTATTTGTTGATTGACTGTTTTTAGACTTGTCGTAGCAATGGATTTCCATCAGTTTCCTTTAAGCACCATAGAAGAACACCTTCCACAGAAGACTTTCCTGCCACCCACCTTCCATTACCACCCTTACCCAATGAATAGTGCCTTCCCCTCCAAGGTCATCCTATGCCTGCTTTTTATGTGATAGATAGATAGATTAGATAGATAGATTGATAGATATAGAGGGATGGATGGATGGATGGATGGATGGATACATGTACAGTTTTATATATATTTGAACATGTTGCCTCTCCATAAGAATGAAAATGTAGTTTTGCTTTTGTCTTTGTATCCTCAGTTCATAGCACAGTGACTGACACTAACTAAATGCTTGATTGCTCCCCAGTAAATTTCATTTTATTAGATCCAAGCCATTGATCTAGTCTGTTGAGATCTTTTTTGGATCTCAAATCTGTCATCTACTACATTAGCTTTGTGTCATATTTGAATTTGATAAGTTAATTGATCTAATAAATTTAATTATACATTATACCTCATTTTAATTTTTTCTTCTAATTTCTTATTACATTTTATCTTTGCTCTAATGAATCAATGGTCTGATTTTATATAACCAACTGGTTCAGACATGACAGACAAATCATTAGCATGCCATTTCTTATCTTTCAAAATAAAAATAACTAATAGTGATTTCCGGGTCAAAGAGAAAGCGGCTGTGATTACTCACAAGCCAGGCAGGCTGAGAAGAAGCCCAATCACCCCCTGGGCCACGCTGTAGCACGAACAGTGTGTCCGGGAAGCAGCACTACACTCTAAGGAGTAAAAAGCCAAGAAACAGTAAGCCAGGATGAGTAGGCAGAGAAAGCAGAAGACCATCGAAAACTTCTTTGGGGGAAAGGTAGACCACAATACATCCTCAGAAGAAGAAGATAATAATAGGGTCAAAGTTCCAACATCCAAAGCTTCCAAGAAAAATATGAACTGGTCTCAGGCCATGGAAGCTCTCAAAAGGGACTTTGAAGAGAAAGTAGGAGAGATAGAACGAAGATGTAGAGAAAGAGAGGAAGGAATGGAAAGAGAAATGAGAGCAATGCAGGAGAGTCATGAGAAAAAAGTCAACAGTTTGAAAAGCCAAATGGAAAAGGAGATTAAAAAACTGTCTGCTGAAAATAATTGCCTAAGAATTAGGATTGAACAAATGGAAGCTAGTGACCTTATGAGAAACCAAGACACAGTAAAGCAAATCCAATTGAATGAAAAAATAGAGGGCAATGTGAAATATCTCCTTGGAAAAACAGCTGACCTAGAAAATAAATCTAGGAGAGATAATTTGAAAATCATTGGAATACTGAAAACCATGACCAAAACAAGAGTTTAGACACCATCCTCCAAGAGATTGTGAGGGAAAATTGCCCTGATATTCTAGAAGCAGAAGCTAAAATAGAAATTGAAAGAATCCACCGATCACCTCCTGAAAGAGATCCCAAAAGGAAAACCTCCAGGAATATTATAGCCAAATTCCAGAACTCCCAGGTCAAGGAGAAAATATTGCAAGCAGCTAGAAAAAAGGAATTTAAATACTGTGGAGCTCCAATAAGGATAAAACAAGATCTAGCAGCTTCTACATTAAAGGACCGGAGGGCATGGAATATGATATTCCAGAGGGCAAAGGAACTGAGACTACAGCCAAAAATCACGTACCCAGCAAAACTAAGCATCATCTTTCTGAGGCAAACATGGAACTTCAAGGAGAAAGAAGACTTTCAGGCATTTGTTATGAAAAGACCTGAACTGAATAGAAAATTTGACTTTCAAATACAAGACCCTGGAGAAGCATAAAAAGATAAACAGGAAAAAGACTTCATGAGGGATATTAAAAGATCAAACTGTTAACATTCCTATATGGGAAGATAATACAGAGGACACAGGTCTGAACTGAATACAAAGGGATGTTATGTTTTGTTCTTTGTGGGGTGTCTTATGTATGGGGCCGGATTTGGGGTTGGGGCCTCCTGGGTCCAGGGCTGGTGCATTGTCCACTGTGCCACCTAACTAACCCATAATGACATCCTTAAAATAGGGTTGAGGGGTAGAAGAAATACACTGGGGGAGGGGGAAGGGGAGAGATGGTCTGGGGAGAGGTTGTTTACATGAAGGAAACAAGAAAAAAACTCATGGAGGGGAGGGGAAGAGGGGGAAGGAATTGGGGAGTGATTGAACCTTAATATCATCAGAATTGACTCAAAGAAGGACTAACATACATTCTCAAGTGGGTATAGTAATATATTTTGCCCTGAGGGAGGGGAGGGAGATAAGGGGGGCCGGAGGAAGAGGGGAAGGAGGGAAGGGCAGATTCTGGGAGAGAGTAGTAAAAAGCAAAATACTTTCAAGGAAGGTGAAGATGTTCTGCATAACAGCACAAGTATGAAATATTGAATTGCTTGATTTCATAGGGAGGGTTGAGGAGAGAGGGAGGAAGAAAATTTGGAACATAGAATTAGCTCAAAGACCTTAAACTCATCAGAGTTGGCTCATGGAGGGAATAACATTCACACCCAGTTGGGAGGAGTAATCTATTTAACCTTATAGGAAAGTATGAGGGGAAGAGGATAAGGAAGGAAGGGTGAAAAAAAAAGGTAGTACAGAGGAGGGGAGGGGACAGTCAGAAGTAAAATACTTTTGAGGAGGAACAGTTTAAAAGAAGATAGAAAATAGAGTAAATATCATGGGAAGGGAATAGGATGGAGGGAAATAGTTATGATGACCTTGCTGGGCTAATATGAAGAAAATTCTTTGTCAAGTTTAAGGTACATAATTTAGGTTATGATGAACAGGATACTATTAGAAAAACCTGGAAAGACCTACATGAACTGAAGCAGAGTGAAATGCACTGTATACAAAATAACAGCAATAGTGTAAAATGATCTGCTGGGAAGCATGTGGTTATTTTCAGCAAGGCAATGGTCCAATATAACCCTGAAGGACTTATGAAAATGGCAACCCATCTACAGAGAAAGAAAGTGATAGTATCTGAAATAGATGGAAACACATTTTTCTTTTCTTTTCTTTTCTTTTTTCTTTTTTGGTGAGGCAATTGGGGTTGGGTGGCTTGCCCAGGGTCATGCGGCTGGTGGGTGTTGGGTGTCTGTGGCCGGATTTGGGCTCGGGTGCTCCTGGTTCCAGGGCCGGTGCTCTGTCCGCTGTGCCACTTAGCTGCCCCTGGAAACACATTTTTTAAAAAAATGTTTTTTCTCTTTGACAATTCCTCAGTCTGAAGTTTTGGGAGTTTTTTGACTGTTTTTTTCTCACAACCTAGCTAATGTGGGAATGTTTTCCATGACTACTCATGTATAATTTATTTTGAAATGCTTGAGTTCTAGTGGGTGGGGGGTGGGAATAGAGGAGGAAGAGAAGTTGGAACAATGTTTTTTTTATTGATGTTAAAATATGTTTTTACATATATTTTGGAAAATAAAATTCTATTAAAAAATAATAAAAAATAACTAATAGCTATTATACATATATATACATATGTATATATGTATATATAGTTGCTGTTCAGTTATATCTGAAACTTTGTGACCTCATGTGAGGTTTTTCTTTGGCAAGGATACCGGAGTGGTTTGCCATTTCCTTCTCCAGATCATTTTACAGATGAGGAAAGTGAGGCAAACAGGATTAAATGACTTGCCCAGGGTCACACAGCTAGTAAGTGTCTGAGGTTGAACTTGAACTCAGGAAAATGAGTCTTCCTGACTCTACAGACCCAGCACTCTATCCACTGTACCACCTACCTCTCTCTTTTTGTGAGTATGTATGTGTGTGTGTTTTTTCATGCTTTAAGTTTTACAAACTGCATTACAAATATTATATTATTTTATGTTTACAACTCTGTGGGGAAGGTATTATTACAAATGAGGAAACTGGGACAAACAGAAGTCGAGTGATTTATCCAGCATCACACAGTTAATAAGTGTCTGAGGTTAGATTCCATTTGGGGAATTTTAATTAGTGCATATAGTCCAATCGCATATTATTCTTTTCACAAGTAAAGAGCTCATCATGTATAAACATAAGATTTCTTTGTAGTCTGCAAGTTTTGGGCCTCTCTCATTCTTTACTCCTGAACTTTATTTTAAACCATCAACCAATGTGATCCATTGAAGACACAAAGGAGGAAAGTATGTGTTGATTTCATTTAGAAATCTTTATGTAGTTGTTTATAGAACTTCTCTATCTCCTCATCCTCTATGGCAGATTTTGGTATATGAGCTGAGCTTTATATCATATTACTCCTTTTACAAATGCTTATCATCAGTATTATATTATAGGATAAGCAAATTTTCTCCATGAAATGATATTTCTGCTCGCCTTGAGACACACAAAAAAATGAACTTCTCCAGCTCCTTTATTTGTTCTTCCACTGAGAACTGGTGAACCATCCTACTATTTAAATACAGCTTCCTTCTATTTTGTTATTTATTGAAAATCTATCAACATCATATGATTCACTTCCTCCTTTATTATGTGTAATCCTTGACCCCTAGGCAAGGACCTCACTTTTAGAGTGACCTAAGTTAATATTTTAGATGGTCTAAATACTATGTGACTCTACATAAGCTCTGCTATCCCTTTCCACCATTCTTCTCTCGTCTCTACAAAAATAGAAGGGGACTGCATAGAACTGAGAGTAATCTTGTATTTTGCTGTTTCAGAGGTTGCTTTGTCCAAAGGATTCAATATATAGTGACCACCTTACTGGTCATGAGCCTCTCTGTGTTTAGGTAGGATGCTCTTTAAAAATGGATGCAGTTTAATAAAATTTTGACAGCATTGAGAAACTTTAAAGCATTTGAAGGAAAGGTAGATACAAAATGCATGATAAAAATCTCAAACATTAATTCTACTGATAAAAGGATGCATTTTGAGTAATGGCAATGGTTGATCCAAAGATAACCACATTTTTCCCTCACCTCCAAAGCTAAGGATTCATTTTGTGACTGCAGGACATAGTTTTTATTCTGTGTGAAGTTAACTCTTCCCCATGAGAATTAAAACCACAACCCCAGCCTCATTAAAACCAGGCTTTAAGCAACTGAACTAACCTAAACTAGGTTGTGCTGGAAGCTGAGGCAACAGGCCTGTTGTGAGAGAATAACCAATCACATTCAACTCCAGGTAGAGTCACACTGGTGTGAGAAGACATGAAAACATATAGAAAGCAAAGTAGGAAGCCCCTGGGCTTGTTTCCCTGTCCTGTACAATGAAGGAGTTGGCATAGACCTGCAATTTTCAAAGGGTGGTCTTTGGACTCCTGGGGGGGGGGGTCACTGGGACTCTTTTGGAGCATCCAAGTGATCAAAATGATTTTCATAACAATACTAAGGGGTTTGAAGTCTAACATGGCAAATATTGATAAATAGAATCCACATAAATGAAAGAACTTTTTGAAGAATCCTCCATAATTTTTAAGAGTGTAAAGGAATATTGAGATCAAAATGTTTGAGAAGTACTGGACTAGATTATTTCTAAGTTCCCTTTTAACTCTAATGTTCTAGGTAACTTATTTGCAGGTCCCTTCCAGATATTACATCCTATGAGTCCATGGTTATCTTAATGACATAGAAAGCAGAGGAGAAAGAAAAAATCCCTGATGAATTAGATGGAACTGAGAAAGACACTGGATATAAATCTAGATAAGAATTCTTGGAATGTGGCTGAGAAATAGCACCCCACCCCCACCCCAAGCTGCCTCTGAATCCAAAAGTATCTTTTTTCAAAGTTGTTTATCTTTGCTCTGATTTCCTACAATATCCCCTACCCCTCTTACTTTACTTTCACCGTCTACTTATAGAATAATGATGTAAGTGCCTGCTCTAGCTTTCCTACTCAACTGTAAGATTGCTGAGGACAAAGACAGCAACACCTTCTTCTTTTTTATTGCCTAGGTTCTAAGTATAGGAACTCAAGGTTAGTAGATAAACAGTAAATATTTGTTGGCTAAGATAATTAATTAATTTGATAATGTCTAAACCTGAAAAAATTAAATAACATTAATAGTAAACTGAATGAAGACCTTTCCTTATTAGTGTCTCATAGAAAGAGTCACATTTATTATGGGTAGTTTGTTGATCAGGTGCTATGGGGTTTTTTGTTGTTGTTGTTGTTGTTTTGTTTTGTTTTTTTTTATTTTTTGCGGGGCAATGAGAGTTAAGTGACTTGCCCAGGGTCACACAACTAGTAAGTGTAAGTGTCTGAGGCCAGATTTGAATTCAGGTCCTCCTGAATCCATGGCCAGTGCTTTTATCCACTGCGCCACCTAGCTGCCCCTGATCAGGTGCTACCTGTGTGTAATAGGTAGACTGTAGGGTCAATATACATACATACGTACATACGTACGTACATATGTATTGTGTATGTATACATACATATATATATAAGCTATTGCAATGTAAATTAAAGTAATACTAAGATAAAGCTGAACATTGTGTCATGACCAATCTTGGTCATGAAAAAGAGATGAAAAAATGGACCTCCATTTTTATATTAATGAAGTGGAGCACTTTGAATGTAGAATCTTGTATATACAGCCAGATATAGTCTCTTGTTTAGCATTTGCAAAGAAAGAAAGAAGGAAAGAAAGAAAGAAAGAAGAAAAAAGAAGGAAGGAAATAAAAAGAAAGAATGAAAGAGAAGGAAGGAAGGAAGGAAGGAAGGAAGGAAGGAAGGAAGGAAGGAAGGAAGGAAGGAAGGAAGGAAGAAAGAAAGAAAGAAAGAAAGAAAGAAAGAAAGAAAGAAAGAAAGAAAGAAAGAAAGAAAGAAAGAAAGAAAGAAAAAGAAGGAAAGAAAGAAAGCTCTCTGATCAGATAGGGGGAGAGAAAGAGTAGAAAATGATCATGTTGTAAAAATTAAGGTATCAATGAAAAAAAATTTTAATCTGTCCTTATTCTTTCTCTCTCTCTCTCTCTCTCTCTCTCTCTCTCTCACACACACACACACACACACACACACACACACACACACACCCTAGGTTTTGTTGTTTTTTTTTTTTTAAGTGAGACAATTGGGCTTAAGGGCAATTGCCCAGGGTCACACAGCTAGTAAGTGTCAAGTGTCTGAAGCCGGATTTGAACTCAGGTCCTCCTGAATCCAGGGCCCGTGCTCTATCCACTGAGCCACCTAGCTTCCCCCCCACCCTAGGTTTTAAAAAAAATTCATGTGACCTCATGCTTAAGCAGGAATTATTGGACCAAAGTAAAGTATTGACCTATTAATTATCATGTATTTTAAATGACTGGTATTTTTGTTCAGCATTCTATTTTCATTATAAAAGGTGTCCCAAAAGCCATTATGGCTCAAGACTGCACTAAAACTTTTAAGACATCCTGTATAGAAGTAATTTTAATAGACTGCCATGTTCCTAAGATAAGAATTTCCCTATGGTTTATATGCTGATGACCCCCATTAAACACTTTTCCTTTAGAGTAAAACTATATAATTATTTTGTGTAGTTCAGCATTGGAGATGTACTAAGGCCTTCAAAGATCCTAGGAGTCCTGGCCTACAAACCAACCAAACAGCTAGAGGAAATTGAGAATTTTTGCTTTATCAGCAAGCTTCTTAACTCTACTGGTCCTAGTTCTGCTCTTTACGGCCAAACAGAATGTCTACTATTTCTTTCACGGAATCACCTTTCAGATATTTGAAGACAGCTGTAAGGTGCCCCATACATTTTCCTTTCTCTAGATTAAAGATCTCCATTTCATTCAACAGATGAAAGCTTGTGCAGAAAGCTTGGTGCCCCCCACCCCCCTTTCTGGATATTTTCCTGATGGTCATTGAGTTACCTAAAGTGGGGTGTGATGTTCTAGATGGAATCATACCAATTGAGAACTATTGTCTCTAGCTAAATACACTGACAGTCAGATCCCAACATCTATATTTCTAATAGTACAATCTAAGATTACATTGGCTTTCTTGAATAACGCTGTATATTACTAACACATACAGAGCTTGTAATTCATTAAGCCCCTTCGTTTGTTTCACATGAACTATTGTCTAGTCATATCCCATCATGCAGTTTGTACATTTATTATTATTATTTTTTAGTTCAAGTATTAGACGTTAGATTTTTTCCCAATAAATTTCATTTTACTAGATCCAGGCCATTGTGGTACTCTGTTGAGATTGTTTTTTTAGAACCTAATTATGTCATGTAACATATTAGCATTTTTTCTTTCACAGCTCTGTGTTATATTTGAATTTAGTAAGTGTACCATCCATCCATGCCTTCACTCAAGTCATTAATAAACATGTTGAACAAAAGAAATCCAAAGACAGAGCACTGGGTCACTTCACAAGAGAAGACAATCCATGCATTAATAAATATTCTTTGGCTTTGTTCATTCAAGTAGTCCCACATTCACCTAAATATACATTTATCCAGATACTTTATCCATCTTGTCCATAGACTATTGTAAGAAACTGTTTATAGCTCTTTGAAATCCAGGTCCTCTATGCCTATAACTTTTTTTCTGACAAGAATTGTTCTTTTGACATTTATTGTATACATATAAGACAGTGTGAATATATGTATTTCTTTAATTTTCATTACAAAACCATTACTTCACTTTTGCAATCAACAATTGATGAGGAAATTCCTTCTACTAATCCATATCAGCATCTTAACAGAAACTTGGAGACTTACATAGATCACTGAGAAGTTAAATGACTTCTTTAGGGTCACATAGTATGTATCAGAACTAAATGTATAGTATGTATCAGGTACTGAACACAAGTATTCTTGACTCCAAGGCCCCCTCTCTATTGTTACATCTCTATCTCTCACTATCTATATACAAGGGAGTACATGATATAGCATCTGCCATCAAAAATTTTGCAATTAAGTAAAAATAGGAATTGGTATCATAATATCTGGATTGTTACTCAATGTTACTCAATTCTGTTACTTATTAGCTATGTGATATTACTCAAGTGACATGTTTTAGTTTGTTTACATATTAATAGAAGAGGCAGTGTGTCCTAATGGAAATGAAGTCATGAAGAGCCAGATACAATCGAAAAATGACTGAACTGATGTTATTATTCAGTCATTTTTCAGTCATGTCCAATTCTTCATGATTCTATTTGGGGTTTTCCTGGCAAAAAATATTGGAGTGGTTTGCCATTTCCTTCCCCAGCTGGTTTTACAGATGAGAAACTGAGGCAAATAGGGTTAAGTGACTTGCTCAGAGTCACACAGCTGAGAACAGCTTTGAACTCACTAAGAGGAATCTTTCTGACTCCAGGTGGTGCTCTACCCACTGAGCCACCTAGTGAATAATGAACAGCAGTATTTCTGTCACACTAGAATCACTATGGCTGGAGCAAAAGTTATAAGGACAGGTGAGAGTAAGACTATGAAAAGCCTTGAAGGACTTGAAGTAAAAAGTTTCTCAGGGAAGGCAATAGTTAATACAGGGTGCAAGGATTCTGATCTAGAGAAAACAGGTTCTGGGCTGCTGGAAAAGAGATAACCTGGAATCACTCTAACAGGAGCACAGCCTTGACAAGATTCCCTGGCCTGCTTTGTTGACTCATTATCAGTCTGACAGAGAGATAGTGAACAAGATTTAAATCATTATTACCATCCTTGGAAAAGAGAACACCTGAGTAGGGACCCACAAGTACCAATACTGTCTAGCTCACAGAAAGGAGGATATTAAATTAATATATAGTGGCCAATAGTCTGCTATTCCTGTTCAGTGCTTTTGGATATGATTATATATTAATCCAGTGTGAACTCATGTACTCCTTTTTCTTTGTATTTTGTATAAAACTGTTATATTGAATCTGTTAAGCTTTCATATTGGCCTCAAATTGAAAATTCATGGGGATGACATATTGTTCAATGTTCTTATGAATTCCTAGAACTATTCTGATTTTAATATTCTTAGCTCTCCTTTCATCTGCAATGTCTACATAACCCTTTTTTTCTGCATTAGCACATACATACTGCTAGAGTGGCAGTTTTTCTTTCAAGAGTGTATGAATGCATGTGTGTGTGTGTGTGTGTGTGTGCTCCTCTATATGCACTGCCCTTCAAACAGAATTCATTATTTTCTTCTTGAGCACACGACCTCGGTGTCCTCTCATTGCCACATAGCAAACTATGAAACCTCGGCATTAAGCAATACCTGAGCCAGGAAGGATGCCCTCATTTTTCATCATTTGAGGCTGATTTGATCACAATGGACAGGAAACTTTGCCTGGGATGCTGCTTTATTTACTGTCATTTTCCAATATAAAGTACCTCCAAGGGTCCAAAATAATAAGCTATATAGTGAATGTTTAGTCATGGTGTCTACTCTACTAATTCAATGATCATGGCAGTGATCAAGCCTGTTGGGGATATTGCTTTGAACAATATATTGATATTGACCTTCCCTAAGGTTCTACCCAGAGACCATTCTCCTTTTCTACACCTCTGTGTATCTGTGTGTGTGTGTGTGTGTGTGTGAGTGTGTAAAGAAACAGAGAGAGAGACAGAGAGAGAAAGACATGGATAATGTACTATATGTTTATATAATTAATATAATTATAATATAATATTATATATAAATATAATATTAATATAATATAATTAATTTAAATATACATAGTGCATAAACAGATAAGAAATAGCATAAAATAATAGTCTCTGATTCAAAAAGGCCTGGTTTCAAGTTCTGTCTTTCACAAATACTTTTTTTTTTGTGATCCTAATCAAGTCACTTAAAGTCTTAGTGCCCCAAGTAACTCCCAAAGACTAAAAGTGCTTTGCAAATAGTAAGCACTTAACAAATGTTTTATTCATTCATTCACATCTGGACCCTGAGAGACAAGTCTGATGTGTACAGTTGGCTGAGCATGATTATGATGAGAGTTTTAAATATTTCAGCTTTCCAATATTATCCCATAAGATTTTTACCTTGTATAGTGTTCCTATTGTCAACAATTCCATCAAAATCTTATTTTATTATTTCACCCTTAATTACTTGATAGATAGACAGATGATAGATAGACAGATGATAGATAGACAGATGGTAGACAGAAATGTATATATATGCCACATATTTTCTACTTTTACTGTTCCTAGATTAGGGGAGATATGCTGAAAACAACTATGCTATCTTGATAATTATGTGATAAAATTTCTGTGCTTGTCTTCTAATCTTTTTGTCAGCTGCATTTAGTATTTTACATCAATACTTATTTCTCTTTCTCATATTTAGCATTCCCTAGTTTATGTATGAATATAATATTTCTCTTATAAATACTTTGGTACTGTTCATCTCCCCATATTTTTTAAACCAGTTTATGCAGTTTATGGAACATTTGTTCTTTAAATGTTTGATAGAATTCATTTGTAAAGCTCCAACCCTAACTCTTCCCACCCTCTTTTGGAAATTATTTTTTTCCAATTTGTCTTTCAGATATTGTGTTGTTTTGTTAGATATTCATCCATTTCATTAAAGTTTTCTGTTCTGGGGCAGCTAGGTGGTACAGTGGATAAAGCACTGGCCTTGGATTCAGGAGGACCTGAGTTCAAATCCAGCCTCAGGCACTTGACACTTACTAGCTGTGTGACCCTGGGCAAGTCACTTAACCCTCATTGCTCTGCCAAAAAAAAAAAAAGTTTTGTGTTCTTCACATGTAATTGTATGTAGTAGTTTCTTTTAACTTTCTTTGTTTCCTTTCCATTGCCCATAAATCTATCTCCTCTTTGAGATAATTCTATTGAATTCCTACTCTATCTCTATTGCTTGGGTTTGTGATGACCTGAAGACTTCTTCCAGTTTTGCTGCTTCTATTTGTTCTCCTATTATATATTTTCTGCTTTATCTGCATTTCTGGGCTCCTTCTAGATGAGTCTATTCCACAGAGGGTCTATTACTCTATTAAGATATTTCCACTGAACACTCCTAAATTAAAGACTCCTGTGTTTGTCTCTTTATGCTCTTTTAATAGGCTTATTTTACTTTTATAGACATTAGATTTTCCTTTATATCTCTTCCTGAGTTTTTTTAATAACACTGAAGAGTCTAGAACTTGGTCCATTCTCTCCTTTGAGAATTTAGTTATTTTTGTGTTATTTTTTTTCTTTATGTAGGGATTTTTCCCTTCCTTTTATTCTGCAGTATATAGTCATTGGAGTCTCTCTTTTGTTTATTTGTTCAGATTATTAGTTTTTTTTCTGCCAGGGATTACTTTACTTTGCCCTCTTGATTTCATCATTCATTTATTTCATTTAGTACATTTGTTCCTCATGTGGTGTTATAAAATGGAGTTTAGTTATGACCAGTCTTCTTGTTTGAGCTTTTTCATTGAGTTTTCCTCCTTATCTCTGGTTCTTAGATTTTTGTACTCCAAACAAACTTTGCTTAAATTCAGCCAAGTCTGTTATTTTATACTTATTTTACTCTCAATTTGAACACAATCCACTTTCCCTAGAAGTAGGAATTGGCCTTCTCTCACTCATTATTGTCCACTCAGCTACTTGCACAAGCCAGCTCTGCCTAGGGTTTGATTCAGCATAGAAGAAAGCCAAGGATAAAACCTTAGGTAATGCTCATACTTAGGAAATAGAAAGAGAAAGGTGAGTTTGTAAAGGAGATGGAAGAGTATTTGGAGAGTTAAAAAGAAAACTAGGAGAAAGGAAGTTCACAAAAGTTGAGGAAAAAGAGTACTAAGAAGGAGGAAGTAGTCAGCCTCTACATAATGGATTTTATGCTAGATGCTATTGAATACAAAGACAAAATGGATCTCAAAAATCTAAAAGTCCTCAAAGAGTTGGCTTTCTCTTAGGAGGTATGTAGGAGGTAATTTGAAAAAGAAAAGAGCACCAACAAGTGGGAGCATTAGGGAAGGGGGACAAGGAGGAAGTGGTACCTGAGTTGAGCCTTGAAGAAAGATATAGATTCAGAGGTAGAAGTATATTCTTGCCCTTGTAATGATTGGAATGATGCCACCTACTGGAGACTTGCTGTGGGAAAGCTCCACCATGAGGAAAATGCCTCAGAGGCATTGTGGCTTTTCCTTGGCGTCAGGAAATGATGTTTGCTCATGGGTGCTGTCTATCAAGGCTACCAGCCAATCAACTTGAGGAGCCTCCTATGGTCTGGGAGGAGACAGGAAGGAGGAAAGGGAGCCTGCGCAGAGAGCGCTGGGGTTTTTTGGCTTCCTGACTTGATGGTGGTGGCAGCAGAGGACTTCACAGGAAATTTGAGGAAAGATAGGAATGCCAGGCTGTTAGAATTCTGTTCTCATTCTTTTTCTTTCTATTTTCCAATAAACCCTTAAAAACCTAAACTCCTTTTATCAGTGATTTTTAGTCAGTTTTCCCCAAACTGGGGGAACAGATTAGAATCCACATTTAGAATCTTAAATTACACAGTTTGGCTGACCACGAAGAGGAAAACCGAACATTTTAAACATCCTAAGTCCCCCCTTTTACTTAGGATGTTTAAAAGATCCATTTGAAATTTAAAATAGCCTATTCTTGGTAGTTCTTTCCAATTTAAGGGGACAAGGGAGGGGAAATCTTACCCAATCAGAAGATCAGAAGATGAACATTCGGTTTTCCTCTTCGTGGTCAGCCAAACTGTGTAATTTAAGATTCTAAATGTGGATTCTAATCTGTTCCCCCAGTTTGGGGGAAACTGACTAAAAATCACTGATAAAACGAGTTTAGGTTTTTAAGGGTTTATTGGAAAATAGAAAGAAAAAGATTGAGAACAGAATTCTAACAGCCTGGCACCCTAGAGGTTCAAAAACTATCTATATCCTTATCTGTCACACTTTTCTTGGCCCTCTCATTCTCTCTATATACACCTAGACAATCTAGATAATCTTATAAACTCCCAAAGGCTCCATTTACTATAATTCATTTGACACAAACACGCATGGCTCACTCTAGTTGGCTACAAACTCCAGGCCAGGCTTTATAACCCATTCAACCTTCCACCTTGACCATTCCCTTGTCAGTCACCCCATCTTACTCACTTTTTAAAGCCACTGCCCTGGAACCTTTCTCTATCAAATGAGATATTTGTAAAAATACTTAGCACGGTATCTGGCACCTAGTAGGCACTTAATAAATACTTATTTCCATGTCTCCTTGTTTAATCAGTGGGACAGTCAGTACAGATGCAAATGGTCCATATGTCTAGTCAGCCTCAGCCCACAGACCATACTTTATATCCCATATGGCTATCCAGCCCTATTATATCCTTACCATCTTCCCACCACTATCATTATCTTCCCAATCAACCAGATTTGAAATCTACATGTTATCCTTAACTCTTCTCCCTCTTCCTCAACCCACTCCAATAGCTGATTAGCTACTAGATATTATTGATTCTACCTCCAAAAAAATAGAATCAGAGTACCATAATTTAAAGCTAGATGGGATTTCAAAGGATAGCAACTTAGCTTTATATTGATACCCAGGAAATTTAGCAATCAACCAAACATTAAGAATCTCATCATCATTTATTATTTGCTATGTACTGCACTGAGGGCTGTGTGGTAGGACCAATGTCTCTCTTACATAATTTCTTTCTTCCTACCCATGACATGGAGTGGCTTTACCTAAAACAAACAAATAAACAAAAAGTTGTTCTGGGACCTGACTGGCCCTGGTTTCCTTGACATAGCTTTCCTGATCTAGAGGGATGGAAATTCCCATCCATGTGGAGTCTAAATCCTCAAGTTTGGTGTAGTTCTTAAATCCATAAGAGTAACTTTATCAGGCCCTATAAAAAATAATAGGGTTTTGGGAATGCCCAAAGGCCCCCAAACCCCCCCCCCAGGGGATTTGATTGGATTAAGATTGACTGCATTGACTGACTTCACTCAATTAAAGTTAATTCAATTAAAATAACACCTGCCTGGCTCTCAAGAGGGTGAGTATCAGAGGGTGTGAACTCTGACCTCAACGTGGGACCACCCTCAAGTCCAGTGAACCAATGGATTTGGTTGATGCTACCCAATTAGCCTGAAGCAGTATGTAAGGACAGCCTCTCCTCCCAACCCTTAGAAAGCTTCCACATGCAGTTACTCTCAGTTAGACTCTCTCAGAGGTGCTCTTGGTGGAGAGGACTTGGAGGAAGAAGCAGGCCAGGCTGAGCTCTATTTTTCCTCTAGGCTAGAAGGCCAGGCTGAGCTCTATTCTCTCCTCTAGGCTAGATATGCCTTTTCTTAACTTTCAGAGACATGTGTACTCTCTTTACTAATATTTAATATAATTTAATAAATGCTTAATGCCCCCAAACTGGTGCTAAAGCTTCTAATTTATAAGTAACAAATATATTAGGAGCCCCAGCTAATTTTCCCTAAACTTTGGACAGAAATAAGGCAACCACATATAATTTAACTCACCACACCTAGTAATGAGGCATATTTCCATATGGAAAAGAGGGCAACCATGTCCAGAAAAGGTAAGAGCCATTATATCCTTCTCACATATCCTTGCTGAGTTCTGACAAAGTAAACCTCCTTAAGTTCAAATTTCAATGATTTTCTAGTGCCTCATTTCACCCAACATCAAGCCTAAACTAAGAGAGTGCTGGCATTAGAGTCAAGCCTCTGATTGACTGGTTATTTAAAGAAAAGGCAGGGGGCGGCTAGGTGGCACAGTGGATAAAGCACTGGCCCTGGATTCAGGAGTTCCTGAGTTCAAATCCGGCCTCAGACACTTGACACTTACTAGCTGTGTGACCTTGGGCAAGTCACTTAACCCCCACTGCCCTGCAAAAAAAAAAAAGAAAAGGCAAAAAGAGTTCCAGCCCTCAAGGGAGGGATAATAAATAAATAAATAGATAGATAGACAAGGAGTAAGTAAATAAATGAATTAATTAATGGATAAATAAATGAGTAAATAAATTAAAGAATGAATGAATGAATAAATGGATACATAAATGAATGAATGAATAGATGAATGAATAAATAAATAAATAAGAGTATACAATATACATGCAAAATAGAAGGAAGTCAGCTTCACAGGCAAAGGTACAAGCCACTGGTGAGACCAGGAAAAGCCTCCTGTTGAAATTGATGTTTATATTGATTCTTGAAGGAAGCCAGGGATTCTAAGAGTGGAGGTTAGGAGGGATGGCACTGCAACCATATAAGAGGGCCAGTGCAAAGGCCTGGAGATGGGAACTGAAGCATTGTGTATGAGGAAGAAAAAGCAACAAAAAGTCAGTTGGTTGAATCGTAGAGTGAATGGGGAAGTACCTAAGACATCCAGAAAAATAGGCAAAGGTTGTTATGAAGAGCTTTACATGGCAAATAGAGAAATGTTTATCTGATTCTATAAGTACTCAGAGTCATTGGCATTTATTGAGTCAAAGGGGAATGATCACATGATCAGACCTATCCTTTTGGAAAATTCCTTTGGTAGCTGTGTGGAGGATGGATTGGAGTTGAAAGAGACCTGAATCCAGGTTCTAATTAGTAGGCTATTACAATAATCTAGCAAAGAGTTATAGCATCTGAACTACCATAGAAGCTATGTGAGTAGAAAGAAGGGAGCATATTTGAGAAATATTAAAGAAAAGGAAAGTTTAAGATCTGGCAACTAATGGGTTATGTAGACTGAGAGGGAGCAAGGAGTAAAGAATAAAATTGAAGTTGTGAACCTGGATGGTCATTACCTTGAAAGGAATAAAGAAATTCAGAAGATGTATGGAAGAACAGATAATGATTTCTGTTTGGGACACGATAAGATTAAGAGACCCAGGGGACATCCAATTTGAAATGCCCTATAGGCAATTTGTGATGTAGGATTAGAGTTCAGGAAAGGTGAGGACTGAATATAAAGATCTGGGAATCATCTGCAGCAAGATGATAATTAAACCCATGGGAACTAATGAGATCACTGAGTGAAAGCATGCAGAGTGAAAAGAGGAGAAAGCCTAGGAGAAAGCCTTGGTCTATACCCACAGGGAGTGGGCATAACACATATGAAAGTTCACTAAAGAAGTCCATTCTTTCCATTCTCATAGCCAGCAACCTCATACCATCTGACCTTTTCTTGACCAAATGCTTGCAGCAGCCTTCTAATTCAGTTTCTGACTTAAGGTCATCACTCATATCGGATCACAAATTCAGGGTTTATCTAATTCAACCTGTTCATTTTACAAGTGATGGAATCAAGGCCTAGAGAGATGAGGTAACTCATCTAGTGTCACACTGCAAGTAGAAGAACTAAGAATTGAACCCAGATCCTTTGACTTTAAATATCATTCTTGTTCTAACAGACATTGCTACCTCTCTTTCTATTCTCTTCCCTCTGTATCTTTCATATAGCTACAAAAATAATATTCTTTGAATAGAAATCTGACCATGTTGTTCCCCCACTTTTAAAGAACTTTCAGGGACTCTATTGATTCTGGGGGTGGGGAAAATATTCAAACTCCATAGCTTGGCATTTAACACAACAATCTGCCTTCAGCCTATTATTGAAACTTATTTCCCCTCACATACTCTACATTACAGCCAAACTGATTAACTTGACCTTTCACAAACTCTACCTCCCACCCTCTTGCCTTTGTGCAGGCTAGCTTCCATATCTAGAATGAACTCTCTCCTCACCTCCATGTCTTGCTCATTTCTAGTGTTATCTTGAATTATAAGTCTTTCCTGAACCACTTGGTTGCTAGAATTCTCACCCTTCTCGAGTTACTACATATCTACTTAACTGTTTACATATTACATCTCCCAACAGTTACAATATATACTCCTTTAAGAACAGAGAATTTTTTTCATTATATTTATATCCCCTCCATGACTGTATACTTGCACATAATAGGTACTTGCTCATTGAATTAGATCTGATGAATTGGGAGAATAAGGAGAGATGGAATGTCAAGTTTGGGGAGCAACTATTTTGTCTGGAGGGTAAATGATAGCAGACTATAGGTCATAGATATAGAATGAGAAGGGAAAGGTCATCTAATCCACACATCCTGCATTTTGTAGACAATGAAACTGAGGCTCAGAGGGGTTAGGTGATTTGCCCAGGGTCACACACCTCTAAGTATTTGAGTGGAGATTTGATCCCTAGCCTTCCTGACTCCAAGTCCAGGACTCATTTCACCATGCTACATCTTGAAGCTGCCATGAGAAGAAGAGTAATGTGAAAAACGAGTGAAAAGGCAGACTGTAGAAAGACTGCAAAAGCCTGAAATGCTAAGCTTAAGAGTTTAACTTTTATCCTATAAACAGCTGGAAATCCCTGAAGGTAACAACCTTCAGAAATAATGTGGATGGCAATGTGACACAAAGGAAAGAGTTCTGGACTTGGATTCAGAGGATCTGGGTTAAAATCTCAGCTTGGCCACTTATTATTTGTGGGAACTGTGACTAATTTCTTATCCTTGCTGGATCTTATGGCTTTTATCTGCAAGAAAGACAAAGACAGAGAGAGACAGAGACAGACAGAGAGGGAGACAGAGAGACAGAGAAGAGATATGGATTAGATGGCTCCTGCCAGTGTGAACCTAATGAGACCATGAGGTTTAATTCATTCTCCAAGTTGCTCTGTCTTTCCCTCTAAGGGGACTTCTGCACTGAGTTTGTATTTGTTCATATTTCTATTTCTAGTATTCAGCCATTGTCTGGCATAGGGTAAACTCTTAATAAATGCTTGTTGACAAACCCTTCACTCCACCAGGAACAGAATACCACTTAATCCAAGTAGTAGTTCTATGTTTCTGTTAAGTTAGGAAGAACTCTTAGTTGTACATTTAGAACTGTCAGATAAGATTAGAGAGAAAAGCATTTTATAAAGGGGCTTACTTGGAAGGGAGAAATTAATGCCAAAAAAACCCCCTATTTTATGCTTTAGAAAATGTAAAACATGTACATTTGAGCTCTTACAAGGTTAACCTTTTAATAGGGAAATAAGTTGGTGTCAGTATGCTGTTTTTAACTTTTTGCAATACAATTGGTAAGGCATATGGATCTGACGGCTATTTTAAATGTCATAAAAAGGACATGTTTGTTCTTACTGCGAAGTCCTCCATACTCTTTTTTTCTCTCCCTTTGTATTCCTTTTCTGAAAACTCAATTCACTAAAAGCATTTAAGTCCTTTCTACATGGCAGGAATTGTGCTAGCTAAAAGATATACAGAGATGAAAACCAACACAACTCTTACCCTTAATGGACTTGGTTGGTTGTTGTCCTTCGTTCTCAAAGAGGACCAAAATGACATTACCATGTTAGGGTCAAGGTACAGTGTGACCAACTGTGACTGATCAGACCAATACAAGCTCTAAAGACTCTGCCACAGGTCAGGAACAAAGATTCCACATGACTATCTGGAGTGGAAATGTCTCTAAATTTGCACATCTCACATTTCTTTTGAGATACTGCAATACTGCTTCATTCATAGAGCACAGAGCCTTCTTTGATGCAGCCACTTTTGGCAGTTGAACAATGTGGCCAGCCCATCAAAGTCGTGTTCTCTGCAATAGTTTGAATGTTCGGCAATTTAGCTTGAGAAAGGAACTCGGTATATCTTATCTTGCCAGGTGATCTTCAGATTCTTCCTAAGACAATCTAAATGGAAGTGATTCAGTTTCCTGGCATGACACTGGTATACTATTCAGGTTTCACAGGCATACAATAGTGAGGGTAGTACAATAGCTCCGCAGACCTCTAGTGTGGTAGGTAGCCTAATACTCTTCTCTCCCACACTTGAGCCTCCAAAACACTGAGCAAGCTCTGGCAATGCATGCATCAACCTCATCGATGTGGACATCCCTGAAAAGTATACTGCCAAGGTAAGTGAACTTATTCAGAGCATTCAAAATTTATCCATTTTCTATAACTGATGGTGTAGTGCTGGCTGGTGGAGAACCTCTGTATTCTTGGTGTGAATTTTTAGGCCAAAATTAGCACAAGTAGCAGAGAATTGATTCATACTTTGTTGCAACTCAATTTCAGAGTGCACAATCATCTGTGAACAAAAAGTCATACACCAACTCTTCTTTCACTTTAATCTTGGCTTGTAGCCTTTTCAAGTTAAATAGTTTAGTCACTGCAGTAGTTGATCTTGATACCATTTTTGTCTTCTTTCAAGGCATCTGATTTCACGGAAAACATCATGCTAAAATGCATGGGAGGAAGCACAAAGCTCTGCTTCACTCCATTAGTGACTGGGAAAGTGTGAGAGCATCATCCATCATCCAGAACCTATGAAAGTATGCTGTCATGAAACAATGAACTTAAAGTCAAATGGGAGAACCAGATAAGCACACAAATAATGTAAGGTAGATTGTGGGGAAAAGGGAAATCTCATGTATCATAAGAAATAAGAGAAAGAGATCTTGTACTCAAAGGGTCAGAAAAGGTTGCTTTGGATAATTTGGTTTCTGATCTGGACCCTGAATGAAGATAAGAGTTTTGATAAGCAGAGTTGAAAAAGGAATGAATCCTAGGCATGGGAATAGGTTAAGTGGCTACATAAGGAAGGGAGGGGACAAAATGAGACCAGGCTTAGATGGGATTTTGTTCCACAGGCAGGTAACTATATGGCACTGGAATTTAGGAAAGAGATTGGGACTAGCTATACAGACTTGGGAAACGTCAGTATAGATATGGTCACTGAAGACATAAGAGGTGCTTAGTTCACTAAAGGAAGAGAGTGAAGAAAGAGAAGAGGGCCAAGAATGAAACTTACAACAAATTAAGGAACCTAGAATAAATAAATAAATGCTTAGCACATTTTTAAAGCAATTATCTGACAATAAAAAGGTCAAACTGATTGAAACTATCTTTCATAGAATAAGTACCATGTTAAAGGTTAAAATTGAAACTTTATAGTGAACATTCTCTGTCTCTCTGTCTTTGTCTCTGTCTCTGTGTCTTTCTGTCTCTGACTCTGTCTCTGTCTCTGTCTGTCTCTCTCTGTCTGTCTCTGTCTGCCTCTGTCTCTGTCTGTCTCTGTCTGTCTCTCTCTGTCTCTCTCTCTGTCTCTGTCTCTGTCTCTGTCTCTCTCTTTCTCATGCATGCCTCAGCTGCACAAACTGTTACCTCGAAAAGAATAAATAAGTGAGTCAAGAAGGAAAATTGGATAGGCTGTTTTTCCCCCAAAATTGCTACCTCTGAATGCAGAAACTTAGAAGGCTATAAAAATACTCATAAATATCTAAACCTACATAAGACAAAAATAATAACACCGCAGTGATATGTGGAGGGGGAGAGGAGTGGGATCCTTCAGGAAGGTATTTCTAGATAAAATCTCATCCTGGATACAGAAAACATGAAGTTAATACAGAAGAAAAGTTTTCAAGAGTTGAAGCCTGAGGAGTCTAGGGAACTTTTCACAAGGGATCAGTTCTATGGCTAAAGAAAGATGGAGCAGTACTGAGGAATCCCAATTAAAATTTAAACCTTTCTTATAAATAAAGGATGAACTGTTACCAAAGGATTTAGGCAATGGAGAAGCCAGTTCCCTGCCCCACATCCTCATAGAAAGTGGTTAAAATATATGTGAGATATGTATGTATGTATGTATTTGTCTGCTCTCTCTATATATATTCATTATACATATATAAAGAAATATGATAATTGAAAGAAAATGTATTTTGTCATACAAAAAGTGAACATCTTAAAAGGCAAGCTTGACGATTCTTAAACAAGCAGGATCCTAATAGAGTTCATTCCCTGATAATACAGAGAATGGGTTTCCTACAGGGGGAAATGATCTTTTAAGAAATCTTCAATGAATCTTAAATTGAAATTATGTTTCTCTAGAAAGTTATTAAAAAAGTTAAGTGCTTCTCTAGGGGAAATTAGTGTCAAAAAGGCAATAGTTTATGGCTTGGAGTTTTCATTTCCTGAAAAAGGGCAGGTTATAACACCAAGCTCAGAGCAAGCAGTTGGGGTAAAAAAAAATTAATTTGTTCAACACTCAGTCCATGTTAAATATTAACCTTCGAAAATGTGTTTAACTTTGCAGAAGGCTATAACATGTCTTCTTTATTAAGCAGTGCATCAGGACATTTTTCTAGGCAAAATCTGTGATGCTAGAATCTCACTGCTGAGCTATTTGCTTGAAGAATTAAGCACAATACTGAAATGAAACAATTCCTGCAATACCTTGTTCTGCTAGAGAGTTCACCAGATGGTACTGCTTCTCAATTGAACTTTGAGATGCAACTAAGCTGAATGACTTCTTCATGCCTTGAGGTGTTCATAGCTAAAGTGGTCCCTCTTGCTCTTGACTTTGGTCACATCCCATCACTTTGCCCCTTGCCCCCTGCCCCTACCTCCTCCATACTGGAATGCAGACACAGACAGGAAAGACTGTTAAAAGGAAACTCTTTATTTTGGAGCCTTTAGCACTGACAACTCTGACATGCACTTTGGAAAGTTCCCTCTGCTGGGTTTATTCTTGTGCTCTCTGATAACTGCTACTGCTATACTTTCTGTGTTCTCAAAACTGAGCAGCATGTAATTAATTAGATTTATGAACATGTCCTCCTAATGAATGCCATTGTGCTATTTAAAGAAATAATAGGAAATCTATCATATTTTTGACAAGAAAAATTAAACATGATGTTGAGATACTTCGTTCCTCCTGATGTCAGTCCTTTCCTCAACAACACATACACTGTCAAGGCTCTGTGTGTGGGGCGGGGGGAGGGCGAGGGCGGGCATTCGGGGGTAAGAAGAGGTAAAGAGCAAGTTATAATCCCTGTCTATCAATTCTTCTCCAAGTCATCCAGGATAAAACCTCAGTGTCATTTTTGACTTTTTTTCATTTCCCTCACTCCTCAAGAATATCAATAAGTCCTATTGATTCTCCCTTCTTAACGCCTCGAACCTCAATCCTTCCTTTCCAGTCCTATTGCTACTACCATAGTCCAAGCTCTTATCCCCTTCCTTCTATACTACAACATAGTCTCCCTACTGCCAGTTTCACTTAACTGAATCCATTCTGAACATTGACATCATATATATCTTCCTAAAATAATGTAGTCATCATTTCCTTTCTGAGCTCCAAGGGCTCCCTACCACCTACAGGATAAAGACCAAACTCTGTAAACTCTCTATTGACATTCAAAACCCTTTACAATCTGATTCCAACTTTTCTTTCCACTTCTCCCCAACACACACCCTCTACTTCCTCTAGACTCTTTGTTGTCTCCAGCATGAATAAGCATATCATCCTTTTGTTTTCATCCCCTATAACTTTCTTACCCTCTGGAGTGACCAGTACAATCTAGGAAAGAGGAGGAGGAAAAGGAGGAGGAGGAGGAGGAGAACAACAACAAAGAATAGTTAACATGTATACAGTACTTACTATGTGCTAGGCACTGTGCTAAGCACTTAGCAATTATCTCATGTGATGCTCACATCAATCCTGTGAGGTAGGTGCTATTATTATGCCTATTTTGCAAATGAGGCAATTTAAGTAAATAGAGGTTAAGTGACTTGCCCAGGGTCACACAGTTAGTGTCTGAGAATAGATTTGAAAGCAGAGCTCTATGTACTGCACTACCTAGCTGCCCCTGGGAATGTTGTGTAACCAGAAAGCATCAGCAATTCTATGGGTAAATAATATCATTAATATGGCACTCTCTGCAATGGCATGGATCAAAACTCCACCGATTCAGGCTCAGCCTAAGCAGTTCTTATCCATGGCTTCCTGTAACTTCTCTATAGGAGATCATCCTGGAGTTTTATTGTCATTTTTGTTTTTTAATATTCTGTGGGTGCCAGTATAGAATCCAGATCTTCCATTCATTGTCCTTGGTCTCACTATATGACCAGCTCACCATGTCATCTTCGTACAAATTTTATTTTGCCTGAGATGCTAAGTGTCAGATCATGAATTCACATACAAACACATGCCATGCACAGGTTCTAGTCTTGTCTTTTCTAAAGAGCAGAGAAACAGGAAGAGAGCTCATTGTACTGACCTGGGCAGTAAATTTATCTACCTGAAACAACAAATCTTGGTTGTTGTTGTTTTTTCTAGAAGCTATTTCTTTTTTTTCCTCTTTCATATCAGTTTAATCCCTGTGAATATTATCCTCCTTCTCCAAGAAGAGGAATACAATTTGCTGCCACAGAAATAGCTATCAAGACAGTAGACTCTTCTCATTCACCCTATTTCTCTCTCTTTGGCTGATGCCTAGAGTGAGATCAGCTGTAATGATAAACCTTCCCCCCCACACACACACCTCTACAGAGAATCTCCAAGACAGTAATTCTGAACAGTGATCTCCTTTTGTCCCTCCCCCTTTTTAAAGTGCCCATCACCAAGCTTCAGTCTGAATATCTGGGATTGACAATGTCTTATCACCAAGCTTCTTCAAAATTTCATATTTTTTCCTCTGTCCAAATCGCTGGCCTTCTTGCAACTTTTGGACTTCCTCAAGGAGGAAATCCAGAGCTGTGGCTTTATTCAAGCTCTGTTTGTCCCATTATTATTCTAATAAGGAATACTAAGCAGGATCAATAGGAAGCTATGTGAAGGGGATGTGAAAGGACCTAGGTTATTTTTTTTATTTCAATTTTTTAGGCATTTCATTGTAATGAGAATAATCATTGGCTTGGCCATGACTTAATCTCCTATTTGGGTGTGCTGCAAGGAATCCCCCCCCCCTCCGTAATCCTCTACTTAATGTGTAAGTAAGAGTTGCTCTATCTGTTAGAGTGAACAAAAAGCACAAAAGGATTCAGAAAGTAATAACAAAGATAAATAACTTTGCAATAAAATTTCAGCTCCAGTAATTTTCCATTTATATTTTCTCACTGAATCATGTAGTCCCAAGCAATGCACTTTTAACGTCTGAGCTGCATCATACAAAGTAATTTCATATCTAATACTTCCCAGAGAGCCCCAAATATAACACCCCATGCACAGTGCAGTACAGTACATTCAATGAATTATACAGTCCTCCCCAATAATGGGACTTCCTGTGTGATTTCATAGTCTTTCTAAGGCAATCAATCTCCACATCTTAGAGAGAATGAATTGTCAGTCAACTTTTTTTTTTTTTCAGTAAAGGGGGTTTCAGATGCTATTACTTATCCCACTTATTACTGAAAGCTGGCTGCTGAATGTGGTTTTCCTGTGTGAAACCACTGATGTGTTTGTGAGTCTTCAACATTGAGATCTTGGTTAGTATAGCATTTTGCCAAGTGCATTAGGTGAGACTTCGGGGAATGCTAACAATGGAAAGGAAGTGAAAGGTACAGAGAGATGGAGAGGAGGAGGAATCTATCTGCTAGGTACTTGGTAGATAGGAGCTATTCTGTTTGGGGAGAAAAATAAAGCTCTCTGTCTAGCTAGCTGTCACTCCCCCTACCCCCATCTCCCTCCTCCAACCTCACGCAAACAATTTTTATCTGAACTGAAATGAAAACTGCACAATTTCCTCTGGAGACAAATCTACCTTAAACCCTTCTTAATACTCTTCCACTCACTGGTGACTATGGGCTCTTCCAGGCCCTATGTTAATATAAGTGAGTATGCAGTAAGCATCATACTAGGCATGGCTGAGAACTCACTGAGTCTCCTTGGAACAGCCTGGTAAAAACCAGAGATTTCTGCCTCCAGTATGTGGGTCACTGAATAAAGTACTTACTCTGTCCCTCATTCTTTCTGTAGCACTGAATCCTGAAACAGTCTCTTTCTTCCTGCCATTGTCAAGTACAGTAAATGATAACAGCATCACAGAATTTAATCATAAAGTTAATGAATACCTCCGATTTAGAGTGATAAGTAGCCATCTACTCCAATGCCCTCCTTATACCATCGAGAAAACTGAGACCAAAAAAGGCTGTGACTTACCCAAGGTCATATAGATATCAAGGCATCAGAAATAGGTTTGAACTCAGGTCTCCTGACACCAGGGCCCCTGTTCTCTCTGCTGCACCAAACTGCCTCAGTCTCTGTAAAGTAGGAAGCAATGCCATTGCTGAAAGATGGAGATGGAGTTGGGGGCTTGAACCTGAGCTTCCTTGCTTACTCATCTGTATTGTGAGGAGGTCAGATCAAATGATCCCCAAGTTTCCATCTAGTTCTAACATTCTGGGGTCATTGTGCCTTGTGTCTTGGTCATGTTTCAGGAAATGCAGCCCAGCCCACCCTTTTGTTTTAAAACATTCTCAGAATGAGGCACCAAAATAAAGCATCTTCTCCAGGCTTGAAAGTAGAGTTTCAACATTACAATCCCATATATATTTAGCCACTCCTTTTCTCTTCAGCAACAGGATATTAAATATACTCAATATGTGATACTAAATGTCTGCAATATATAAGTATCAGGTAACTCATAAACTAACTGCTTATGGTGGGGGACACTAGGAGTGGTCTGCCACATAAACTATAACACTTAGTTAATATGTTGGTTAGAATTGATGAACTGCTTTTTAAAAAATTGGTTGTGACAAGGGATACCTTGCTGGGTAGTAGATGAAAGGGGATACCATTTAGAAATAAATTGATATGAAAATGAAGGATGTCATCTTTTTAAAAATTCTAACTACTCTTTCTATATTTCTATCCTCTTGAAAGATGATGAGCTAAAGAAGTCTTCTATGCTCCCTTATGCCTACAATCAAGCTAAGAATAAAAAATAATTTATTAAGCAACTACCAGGCACCTGAGAGGCAGCATGATAAAATGGATTGAGTGTTGGACTTGGCTGATGTCAAATACCACCTCTGATAGTTACTATTCCACTATCCCAGGCGAATTCCTTAACATCTCTGAAATTCAAGCAACTCTGAGATTTAGTTACTAAGTCACAGACAAGTTGCTTTCTAAGCTGGTAGAGAACGGCCTAGAAAAAACACAGGCCTTTGTTGCATTGACTGCATGTCTAGCCTTGGCTACTGAAGTAGGAGACATGGTACTTGACCTTGAAGAGCTTGCAATCTATTTGGTATATACATGAAATAGACAGCACTAAACGACTGCATATAATTAAATGCTGACTACTGAGGACAGACTGTGATGAAAGAAGAGATCATATTTTACAGAAAAAAATCAGAAAAGCCTTCTTGGAGGTGGTGGTATATAAACTGGAGGTTCTGAAGGAGGAGTAGACTTGGAATGGGCTAAGAAAAGGAAAGGGCATTCCAAGAGGCAGAAATAGCATAAGCCAAGGCATGGAGTGAAAAATGAATATGATATGTAAATAGATTAGTCAAAAGACTACCCTGGCTGGAGTAGGATTTTTCCCATTGAGGAACAGAGGGATAGAATTGGTATTGCAATTCTAAGATAAATGTTATATGCTCTTCCCCCATCTCTTCTCCTCCCTACCACCTAAATACTTATGCTTGACTCCCAAGTAGCCTTTTCATAAGTGGGTATTCAGTTGCTTCCCTGATAATAACAACTGGTCATTGCCTCAGGAAGAGGAGGAGAGAGTGTCCCATTATTAGCTTATGAGTCACTTGGCCCTATCTACCAACATATGCTTAAAAACAGGCTTCAAAGGTAGTTTTAATTCTTCCTCAAGTTCCTCTCCCTGAATAGAATCTCATTAATAAAAGACTTGAAATAAATAAGAAAGGACTTGCTGAGATGCACAAGCTGTCAAAAACTTTTTTTCCCTTTAATAAAAAGGATTTTTCTCAGCAGGGAGACATAATCTTCCCTCAGTTATGGCAAGCTCACAGATTATTGCAAAGGCAGCACCCCATGAGCGTGAAGTTCAGGCTGGTATTTACCTATGTGCTGTCATCTTTGTCTTCCTTGGAGAAAAATGCAAATTTGGGGGACACTTTAAAAATATGCCATTAATTACTGAACATTGTCTTGGTCTTTAAAGGGAGAGAGAGAGAGAGAAAGAAAACATAATTGGAGACTCTCTTTCACTCTTGAAAATATTTTGGAAAGAGATGGAGGAAGATGCTAACATTGTTCAATGTACAACTAGATATCAACATTGGAATCCATTTCTGACAGCAGATGTTAATTCTATGCACAGCAGAAAGTTTCTTCTTGGAAGCCACAAAGTTGGGCTGTCCTATTTCAGATAGGCCTTGTGTTCATTAACAGGGTACATTAGTAATGAACATAGTTGGGTGTGTTTAGAAAATCAGCCTCATAGGTGCAGAAACAAATTGGCTATACCAAGGACTAACCTAACAGGCACCCCCACTGAAAGAGATGTCAAAAATTGTATGCTTACAAAAATGCATAGCATGGGGAGCAGCTGGGTGGTACAGTGGATAAAGCACCAGCCCTGGATTCAGGAGGACCTGAGTTTAAATCCGACCTCAGACACTTGACCCTAGCTTGTGTGACCCTGGGCAGTCACTGCCCCACAAAACCCTCACTGCCCCACAAAACAAAATAAAACAAAACAAAACAATGCAGAGTAATCTATGTATACTATAGTTGATCTTAAAATGATTCAAAAAGCCAAATCTAAAAGTTCCTTCAAAAATATGAAGTTTTTGTTTGTTTGTTTATTGTTCCCTTGTAATAGGTACTAGAAAGGGAGATAGCACATAATCCTCCATGGTCCTGGCTAAGGTGTCCTAGGCTTGGTTCGTCAAGATAAAATGAATATAATAAGAAGACATTTAATATGGAGAAATGTAAAGTTTAACATTTAGATTCAAAGACCAATTGGCTTTTGATGTATACCAAAATATACACAGCAGCACTTTTTGTGATAGCAAATGTTACATTATCATATACATACATCTTTATATATTATATATATATGTATATATATATATGTGTGTGTGTGTGTATTATGAAGTTCATATTACAATATGGGGGAAATGTAGTTAGATCACAATTTATATGTTAGAAAGATCTGGGCATTTTAATAGACTGCAAGCCAAATGTGAGTCAACTGAAATTAGTAGCTGAAAAAATAGTATAATTCTAGCTTACATTGTGTAGAGAACATGGCACGTGATAGCATCACTGTATTCTGCTTTATTCAAGCAGTTGGTAGAGTAGTGATAGAGTACCAGTCTTAGAGTCAAGAAGACCTGAATTCAGATCTGGCCTTGCACACTTCCCACCTATCAGACTCCATGAAAATCACTTAACCTCTTTTTGCCTCAGTTTCACCAGCTGTAAATTGAGGATAATAATAGCACCCACCTCTCAGGGTTGTTGTAAGGCTCAAATGAGATAATAATTGTAAAGCACTGACATATAATAGGCACTATGTAAATGCTCATTCCTTCTCCCTTCCTTTATATTATTAGACTCCATAGTAAGAATTGTTCAGTTGTGACTACTATATTTTGGGAAGGATATTTGCAAGCTGGAAAATATATAGAAAAGAGCAATTGGGATGATGAGGAACCTCATAGGAGAAGAAGACCATACCTTGTGAATATTGGTAGAAGGAAGTGGGGATGTTTAGTTTGTAGAAGAGAAGGTTTAGAGGCAATATAGGAGGTTTCTTCCAGTATTTGAAGGACTGTCATGAAAGAATTTTATTTGCTTACAAGACTCTAGTAGACAGAACTAAGAAGAATGGGAGAAATTTGTGAAGCCTTTTTTTGTTAATATATATATAAAGATATCCTAATGATTTGGGTTATTCAAAAATAATATAGGGAGTTTCTCAACACTGGAAGTATTTAAATGTAATCTGGATATTGAGTGCTATAAAAAAAAAATCCAAGTCTCAAGCAAAAAATAGTCTGAGGTTAAGCTAAAGTAGACAGAAATAACAAGTACAACAAGAAGAACAACAAAACCATATATCTGACAATAGATTGGACTGAACCTATTCATACTATGCTCTTTGTAGTGAAGGCAACTACACCCTTTCAAACTTTGCTTATGGTGCTTACTCCACCCTTGTACTTATTTCTGAATCATCTTCAGCCCTAGACAGCTCCTGGACCATGTTTGGGTTTCCCCATGGCAAATATATGTTTCTCTGGAGTAGGTTTGGCCAGATACATTCCATAGCTGCTTATGAAAGAAAGTTTTCTGATAGTGGGTCTTCCCACCACTTTTTTTTCCTCCTGATTCCCTACCTAGATATTTCTGTAAGTTGGTTCCCCACAAAGCAAAAGGCTTAATAGAGCTGTTCCCCACCTCTTCTCAGAGGAGTCTTTTCCTATGAAGACATTTCAGCTGCTACATATTCTGTGCTGGCAATTTCAAAGAGCAGAGTATGTTGTACTGGTTTCCTGCACCCTGCTGTAGGTAATGCTCCAGGGATATAGTCATTCTTAATACTATAATGTACATTGTGCTCAGTCCTTGGGAAAGTGAGATGTGTGTGGCACCCTGTGAATTGAACAGCACTTAAGCAATAACATATCATGTTTATGAAGAGAAGGGGCTTGGGGAAGATGAAATAACACAGCACTATTAGTCTCTAGCTCAAAACAATGACAAACCACTGCACGGGCTCAGATTTCCCTAATAAAATAGTGGGTGAAGAGCAAGTAAAGAGAGAGTCCTTGCTCTTAAAAAAATAAATTTGGGAGAAAGGAAAATTCAAGGAATGTGATTGGATTAGGAAACTGTTGCCTCTGCTAAACCAAATGTTCTGGTGATAAGGCCTGAATCTGATGCTAAACTATCTAGCTAACATTGTTCAATTAATTTTGAGTTCAGATTTACCATCAAACCTTTTGATGTTAAATTTATTCCCTTAGAGATTTCAAGCTAATTTTTCATTGAGCCATGTATATTTAAGTAATTGCTCTAATCTAATGAAGACTTATTGTAACAGAAATAAGCCTAATTGCCCCACTTCTTCAAAACTTCACTGGAAACTTGATCTCATCAAAATGGGCACTGTCACGACCAGCACAGATAATAATAGCCCATCTAAATGACTGCTATATGATGGTCTAAACCATCTATATAGAATGTATATGATTCTAGTCTATTTCTTTCCATAAACATCATAGATAATGCTCCAATGAGCAAAAAACCTTCCCCTGATTATTTTAATAGTTTGCTAGTTATATATACCAAGGACATCAATGACAGAGAAAAAGATCTCATATACACTAAAATTTTCATAACTGCACTGTCTCAGGGTAGCAAAGAACTAGAAACAAAGGTGATGTCCATGGATGGAGTAATGGTTAAACAAATTGAAGTACATGAATATAATGGAATGGTATTGTACCGTAAGAAATGATGACTATGAAGAATTTAGGGAAGCAATGGTAGAACAGCATAGGAAGACACATATGAATTGATATAGAATGAAGTCAACAGAACCAGGAAAACAACATATACAATGACTACAAGGATGCAAATGAAAAGAACAAAAAGAATGAAATAGAATACTATATAATTATGTAATAAATAATTTTAGTCCTAACAGTTGAGTTAACTTCTCCTTTTTCCAGAAGTGGTGACTATGAATAAGGAATATTGCATGTACTTTCAAATTGGATCGATGTTCTGGCTAGTTTTACCTTCTTACTTTTTAAGATCTTTCTTTTTCCATTTCTTGATAACAGCTATGGCTCATTGAGCAGGGGTATATGAAGGAATATGTTTGGAAATAAAGGTGATAGAAAAACAAAAGAGATCAAATTACATGCATACATGTGAGAAAATATTTTTTTTTGTTTTCTTTTGTTTTGTTTTGGCTGGCAATGGAGGTTAAGTGACTTGCCCAGTGTCACACAGTTAGTAAGTGTCAAGTGTCTGAGGCCGGATTTGAACTCAGGTACTCCTGAATCCAGGGCCAGTGCTTTATCTACTGCACCACCTAACTGCCCCCTCAATCCTAATTTTTAAGGAGTCATTTTAATTTGGACCACCCTCAAATCATGTCAACCAATGGAATTGAATGATGTTAACCAGTTTGCCTAGATCAATTTATAATAACCCAACTCTATCTAAATAGGATAAAAAACCCTTGGCCATGCCAGCATTACACCTCTTGGCTCCTTTGACCCACTCCCTTGGCTCAGAATGCTGTCTCTTGGTGTGCACTCTCCTTAGGACTATGTAGGTATAAAGGCCTGAGATTATGAGAAGTTAGGGAGACATGCAGTCAATTCTTTACTGATATATGATATTAATAAATAATAAATGCTTACTGCCAAAACAGGTACAATAGCCTTTAATATATAAATAGCAATCAATTAATTTATAAAATACAGTAGCCACAAAATTTTTTAAAACACATACATACATACGTACATGCATACATATGTACATATACATCTAGGGCCCAGATCATTGTCCATCTATTATGTCTATCCTAGATATCCATACTAATCCAATGGGCTTGCCCACCCAATCTGGGTAACATGAGATCTTCATCCACTTTACTTTTTGAGGGACCATGGATCTCATTACAGAGGTCCCATAGCATTTCCTAGTGTGATAGTATCAATATCTCCCTGAAGCAGCTTCTTTCCTCCCACCTGTAAAATGGAGAATTTTTACCTAAAAGAGAAGAAAGCTACCCTGAGGGTCTCATTGGCCCCAGAATCCTGGTAATTTGGGGTATAAAAGGTCTCAGGCCCACAGAGTCTGGTTCCTTTGGGTCTTCGTAAGTACTTAAAACTGACATGAGTTGCAATATCCTGATGAGCTATTGACCAGATATATCTCCATATGGAAATGATGGGAACCATCTCCAGAGAAGTAAAGTGCCACTGTATATTTGTTGCATGTCCTTACTGTGTTAGATCAAAGCAAACCTCAATGACGTTCAAGTGCCTCATTTCACCCCCAAACTGAGCCTAAACTAAGAAGATGTTGACATTAGAGCTGCACCTCCAACAGAGAACTTTTTTTTTTTTTTGCAGGGCAATGGGTGTTAAGTGACTTGCCCAGGGTCACATAGCTAGTAAGTGTCAAGTGTCTGAAGCTGGATTTGAACTCAGGTCTTCCTGAATCCAAGGCCAGTGTTTATCTACTGCGCCACCTAGCTGCCCCCAACAGAGAACTTTTAATGCAGTCTGTTCAATTACAAACACCATCTTCAAATGGTAGCCTCTGTCAATAAGGAATTGCCACACAATGTTGGGAGGGGGACTGGAGGAGGCAGGTGCTGGAGAGCCATTCCAACTAAGCAAAGTATTTCAGCATATTTCTGGACATTGTAAATGTCAATGTCACTGAAGAATTTGAATTTATGTCTTGAATTAAACTACCTGCAGCTTTATTTCCCCTCTGAAATTCACTATTAAGCTATAAACACTCCAAACCAAAAATGAACAGGCCAAAAGCCATGCCAGAGCTTCTAAACACTGTAGTATTACAATTTCAGATAGGGATACCAGTAAAAAGATAAATATCTGTTTGTCTATTCCTGACACCCCTGACAGTCTTCTCTCTGTGTGTTTTCAATGTTTGTATAATTTATTGGGGAAGCATTTTTCATAGATAAGTTGATACAAATTATTTGAAAGAAAATATATTTTGTTATTACTGGAATAAAAATAAGCAATAACATAGAAAAGGAGTACAGATTTTTTTAAAAAGGATATCATGGAGTAAAAGATATGGGAATATAACCCTTTAAGAACAGCTTGTGAAAGGTAGGTGATTTATGGATAAGTTTGGGGTATGACAAAATAATTGATAATCTTAAATCCTAAATAAAAGCATATAAAAGATCTTGAAAATTTACATCAAGAAGACAGTCATGTAAGATTAGAAAACAGCCTAAGTTAAAAATGTTACCATGATATTAGGCTGCATTGGGAAAGGTCATAGTGTCTGGAATGAGTGAAATCAGAATCCAATAGTACTTTTTCCTCGTCATACTATATTGAAAGTATTTTTTTGTTGTTTGTACCACATTTTAAGAAGGGTATTGATAAATTGCTGTGTATCCAGAAAGTAGCTACTGGGATGGGGTGGGGGACGAGGGGAAGGCTAGAAATTAGACCTTTGTGATGTTTAAGAATCTAACTCTGATGTCTAAAAATAATGTCTGGTCACCTTAAATTAGAAGCTTATAGCACCAGTCTTTGGGCATTAAGCATTTATTAAAGTATATTATGAGTTAGCAAAAGAGAGGAAGAACACGTGAGTTCAGAAAGAAAAAGCCTAGCTACCCTAAAGAAGAGATAAATTCAGCCTGGCCTCCTTCTTCTCCCAAGTTTTTCTGCCACTGCCAGTAGTCCTAGCAACCAAAAGGGCAGATCTTCAGTCTTTCCAAGAAGAAGCTCCCTGCAGGACCAGAAGAGGGGCAGTCCCCACACACAGCTCCAAGCTAATTGGCTGGTAGCATTGATTGACATGACCTACAAGTGGTTCTATGAATAGATGTAACTTCCGGATGCTAGTCACATGCTTTCTCCTCAGGGTAGAGCTACCCTGGTTCTCACAATGTCTTTCCCAGCAGGGAGAAGGGTGGCATTCTGATTCTCACACTTTGCTAGGAATAGTTGAAGAACCTTGTAGATATTTGTCCTGGAACAGGAAATATAGTAAGAGACATGATAGCTGTCTTTGGGTATTTAAAGGGCATTTTGAGGGACCTCAGATGTCATTATGTACAATTCTTTTTTTTTTGTGGGACAAGGGGGGTTAAGTGACTTGCCCAGGGTCACACAGCTAGCAAGTGTCAAGTGTTTGAGGCTGCATTTGAACTCAGGTACTCCTGAATCCAGGGCCACTGCTCTATCCACTGCACCACCTAGCTGCCCCCTGCCCAGATGTCATTATGAAGGTCCTGTAGCATTCCAGAGTATGATAGTATAAACATTTCCTTGAAACAGCTTCTTAACTCTCACCCACAACATAGAAAGTTTTTATCTAAAAAAAAAAGGTAAAGCTACCCTGGGGCCCTTATTGACCCCAGTTTCCCTGATGCAGCTTCCTGGTCATGTAGGGACATCAAAAGTCTCAGGCACATGAGTCACACATGGAAGAGGAATTACTTATTCTGCTTGACCCAATAGGGTAGAACTAGACACAATAGATAGAAATTGTTTTAAAAGGAAAGGGAAGGGGGCAGCTAGGTGGCGCAGTGGATAGAGCACCAGCCCTGGAGTCAGGAGGACCTGAGTTCAAATCCAGCCTCAGACACTAAACACTTACTAGCTGTGTGACCCTAAGCAAGTCACTTAACCCCAATTGCCTCACCAAAAAAAGGAAAGGGAGGGAAGGAGGGAGGAAGGAAGGAAGAAAGAAAAGCAGATTGAAGCCTGATGTAAAGAAGAACTTCCAAACAATAAGAGCTGTCCAAAAATGAAATGAGCTTCCCTGAGAAAGTAGTAAATTCATCATGCTGTCATGACTGGAAACCTTCCAAAAGAAGCTGGAAGACCACTTATCAGAAGTGCTAAAGACACTTGGGTACAGCCTGGACTAGATGACCTCTGAGGTACCTTCCATCTCTGAAATTATGTAATTCTGTGAAAAATTAGAACCACTAGGGGCCAGAAATGAATATTTCTATAAGAATATATATTAGTTAAATCTTTATTGGATTTTCACAACTACTTTTATTCACCAGGCTTTTTCTTTTTTTTTAATGGACAAACAAAAGAAACATAACCCAGAGAAAGAAAAATATAGAATAGAATTTATAAGTGGGGGGGAGGGTTTAGGGGGGGGAAGTGAGGGGAGAGTCAAAGGAATTAGGAATTTTAGTCAAGAGATAAGGTAACTAAGGCATTGTTTAATGCAAATCTTCAAGAATATAAATGTTCAGGAGAGTAGTTTAGGAACAGCTGCTATTTATGTCCACAGAAGCACAAAGAAGGAGAAATTTACTTAAGCAGAAATAATAATCTTTTATGCTTATAGAGTACATTCTACTTAGTTCATAAAACCCTTTAACAACCTGGCACCTCACTACCTTTTCAGATATATACTTTACTCCCTCTCTTATACTCTGTGATCCAGCTTCTTCTTTTGCTATCCTGCTGCTCCTTGCATTTGACATTCTATTTCCTAGCTCCACACCTCTGCATTGGCTGTCTCCCCTGCCTAGAATGCTTTCCCTCTTTACCTTCAAATCTTGGCTTCCCTGTCTTTCCTCAATCAAAATCTGCCTTCTGCAGAAGAGTTTCTCTGCCTCCCTCTCCCTAAGTGCCTTTCTTCTGAACATCTTTCCCATTTACACTGAGTAAGTCTTATAGGTATGTAGTTGTTTGCATATTATCTTCTCCATTAAACTGTGAGCTCCTCAAGAGTAGGAGTTATGTTTTTACCTATCTTTCTATCCCTAGTTGTTAGCACAGTGTCTGACACATAGTAAACACGATGAAAATGTTAGCTATTTTTATTAAGATCCCTACAACAACCCTACTACAGGTAGGTAGTACAAGCATTATTTATCTCAATTTTACAGAAGACTAAAATACTTCTCAGAAATATTAAGTTATCTGTCACAGGGGTTTGTGGTGGTCCTTAGGTATTCTTCAATAAAGAATTACACTCTTACACACAGTCCAATTAAAATTAAAGTGGTCTTTTAGTTGGTGCTAGGGAAAGTTACCTAGTGGGAAATCAAAGATTTAGCCCCTTGGGGAGGAGGGCTTGGAAACATTCTCCTCCTCAAATAGATAGAAGGCAAAAGCTTTTGTAGAGGATAGATGGGGTATCCACTTGAAAACTGGAAAGTTCCCTTTTGGGGTGGGGTGGGGAAAGCTTGGATGCTTGTCATATTCCTGAGAGTTGAAGGAGATTTTTTTTTTAATGATGGTCCTGACCTTTGGGGTTATCTCTGTCTCCTAGCTCAGGTCAGGTAGTAACCACCCCTAACTGATTTTCCTGCTATAGAGTTTTATCTCCCCTTACTTCTTAGGTATGTCTGTCCTGATATCTAGTTGGTCAATCTAAACTTTAATAGTCCCTTGATTCCTGGATATGTCTGTCCTGTTATCTGGTCATCTTTGGTTTTGCTTCTCACAGGAGAAACTTCTTATGATTTATCCTAAGACCCATGTCATTATCTTACTTGTGTTCTTACAATTAGTAAGTGTTGGAGTTCTGCTTTCAACTCAATGAAAGGAAAATTGGGAAGTACTGAATGTGATTATAGTACATTCATCCTTGAAACCTCCAAGATAATATACTAGTAGTTTAGACCAGGGCTTCGTAAACTTTTTCCACTTCCAACCCCTTTTCACCTGAGAAATTTTTAGGTGATTCCAAGTATTGCAGGGGAAATGGTTGGTGTGGGGGTCCTTAGGTATTCTTCTTTAAAGAATTATATGCTCTTACACACAAATCCAATTTGAATAAAATAACCTTTTATTTAGGTGCTAGAGAAAGGAAACCAAGAAAGAAGTCCAAGGGCTTCTCTCATGGGGAGATAGAACAGAGACACATGATTCTGGGGGGGAAGGGGAGGGGAGGTGATCACCTGAGCCCTTATTGAGGGTGGGCTGGGAGAAGTTGGGCTACTCCAATCTCTGGAGCCATATCTGTCCCCCTGGCAACATTCAGGCAGCAGCCATGCCTACATGTCTATAGGTTTATCTCTCTTGCTTCTGGAGATGTGTCCATCTTCTCAAGGTGAGTTACCCCAGATGGGTGTCCTTTAGTTTAGCTGGCCAGTTAAACTTTAATAGTCCTAACCCTATAACACCAGGTATATATGTATATAAAATAGGTATACATAACCCTTTAGTGTTGTCAAATTTTTCTTGACCCCCACATTCAGTTATGCGACCCCCATATGGGGTGAAGACCTTCAGTTTCAGAAACTAGAGTTTAAGCATCCTTCTGTTTGGATCATATAACCAAATTAGCTCTTTTCCAGTTTTGTTTTGTTTTGTTTTCCCACTTATATGTATGTAGACACCTAGGTGGTACAGTGGACAGAGACCTATAACTCAAGTCCAGAAGGCTTGAGTATCGACTCACCCTCAGACACTGGGTGTCCCTAGGCAAGTTTCTTAACTTCTTTTCATAACTGCACTGTCTGCTGTGACCAGTTTCCTCTTCTGTAAAACAGGGATAATAATAGCACCTACCTCCCAAGGGTTATTGTGAGTATTAAATGAAATAATACTTCTAGAGTGCCTAGCACATAGTAGGTACTACATAAGTGCTATTATTTTTGCTGTTGTTGGCATGTACTGTTGTATGTGTGTGTGTGTGTGTGTGTGTGTGTGTGTGTGTGTGTTAAATGTGTGTATGTGTCTGAGAGAGAGAGAGAGAGAGAGAGAGAGAGAGAAAAGGAGCAGCACTAGTTTAAGAATCAGATGTCTTTAGGCATAATAATGGAGATAATGATTCCTGCTTTGCTTACCTCCAGGGATATTTTGAAGATTCAGTGAGATAATGGATGGAAAGCACTTTGCAAAGCCCTATGTAAATGATACCTATTGTTCTTTTGCATATGTAAATATATAGCCCAACATTTCTGAAGAGGGCTGCTGCATAGAACTACCCAATGACTTAGACTTAAGAAATTCTCTAAAAACCATCTTCCAGGATGCACATGACCAGAATGGTAGATGGGATAGTCCTAGCAAGAGGAAGGGATAACTGATGAAAGGCAGTAGTGCTGCACTGGCATCTGTAAAATATTCAAAATAACAAAGGGAAGTCCCCAGAACAGAGTGGATTTATAAGGATGTTTTATAGGAAAAGAAGAGTAAGAATCACATGGAGCAG
Organism: Dromiciops gliroides; assembly: GCF_019393635.1. Classification (NCBI taxonomy): domain Eukaryota; kingdom Metazoa; phylum Chordata; class Mammalia; order Microbiotheria; family Microbiotheriidae; genus Dromiciops; species Dromiciops gliroides. The sequence goes on from NC_057862.1 coordinate 446,467,007, forward strand.
TCATAAGTGCATCACAGTCTGTACCAAAGAAGAGGATACCCACACTGAAGAGATCACAGAATCATCAAGCTATGGAAATATATACAAAAGGAAAGTTAAGAATACATTTTTGGATTTTAGTATGAATAGTCTGGAGAGGCTGAGAAGACATGGTTGGGGGGGATGATTGTAATGGTAATCAACAGTAATAGTACACAGGATGTTAGTGGGGAAAAGTCAGGATAAATATAAGAATTTTGTAGCAGCTCTGCAACTGGAGAGACATCAGAAAAAACTAGAGGTTTGATCCACAGGTAAAAACACTTATTTGCCAAATTTGACACCCTGTTACTTTCTCTGTACTTTGTTTTGTTGTTGTTGTTGTTGTTGTTGTTTTTGGTGAGGCAATTGGGGTTAAGTGACTTGCCCAGGGTTACACAGCTAGTAAGTGTCAAATGTCTGAGGCCAGATTTAGATTCAGGAGGACCTGAATCCAGGGCTGGTGCTTTACCCACTGAGCAACCTAGCTGCCGCTGTACTTTGTTATTTCTGCCTGAATCCCCTGATTTTGCTTCTTACTACCCTCAGTATAGACATTGTAATTCTGTACAATTGACACAGCTCCTTCAGACATCACCTCCTGCCTCTGGCCCTTTCTAGTCTGTCATGTGTCCTTAGATTGTCAGTTCCTTAAGGGCAGGGACTGTCTTTTGTCTCTTAGCATGATACCTGGTAGGTAGTAGCTACTTCATAAATGCTTCTTGGTTGACTGACTCCTGGTTCTTGAACTTGGCTTGTTCCTGGCACTTCAGTCCTGAACTTGTAAGCTGCAACCCTCTTTCTGCTCTGCTTCTTCTCCTACTTCCCTCTTGCTCTCCAAACCAGGGAGGACCCAAAAAGCATTATGGATTTTGTTCAGCCAAATATTTAGCTGTCCTAGCTCCTGGATCCATCCTGAAAGTGGGGCTATAGAGACCTTTTCAGCTACATATAAAAGATATTATGTAGCAAAAGGATTTGGTATCCTTAGAATAGTCATTTTGGCTATCTTAGAGATACATGTGAAGCAAAAGAGGAGTCTAAAAGTTTTGAATTAAAATTTAGGAATGAGTAGAGCTGATAGGAACATTCCCAAACTCTTAAAGTGCTTTTTGCAAGTATTATGATAGTGTGTCATCCAGAACTTTTCATTCTCTTTGCCACCAAACCTTACTCTCTTCCTAACTTCCCTATTACTATTGAGGGTAGCACCATCCTCCCAATAACCCAGGCTCAAAAGTTAGGTTTCATCTTCAACTCCTTCTCTCTCTCTCTCATTCCCACAGTCCTTTAGAAAGGACTCTAGATTTTACCTTATAACATTTCTCATTACTTCTGTAACAATTTCTCTCCTGACACTGCCAATATCCTAAAGCAGATGCTCTTCCCATGCCTGTACTGTGGCAAGAGCCTGCTGCTTAATCTGTCTGCCTCAAGATTCTCCCCATTCCAGTCTATCTTCTGTTCAATTGTCCAACTAATCTTCATGAAGCATAGTTCTAACCATGTTATCCTCTATTCAGTAAACTCCAGTGGTAGCTCTTATAAATCAAATAGAAAATAGTCTAGCATTCAAAACCCATCATAACCTGCTCCCACAACAACAATAACCTGCTCCCACCACCACCACCTTTCTAGTCTCCTTATACCTCATACCTCTCCCATTATACTCTGACATCTAGTGACACTGAGCTCCTTGCTGTTCCTTAAAAAAAGATGCTCTGTTTCACAATTCTGAGTATTTTTATTTGTGGTCTCCCAGGCCTGGAATGTTCTCTCTGCTTTATGATTTTTCTGACTTCTTCAAGTCCCAGATAAAATGCCATCTTTTATAGGAAGCCTCGTAATTCTAGCACCTTCTCTCCATTGATTATTATTTCTAATTTATCCTATTTATTATTGCTCAGTTTTATCCTATAAATAGCTTGTTTGTGCACAATTGTTTGCACACTGTTTCCATATTAGACTGTGATCTCCTTGAGATCAGGGACTATATTGTACCTTTTTTTTACATCCTTAGTGCCAGGAAGAGTGCCTGCACATAGTGGGTGCTTAATATGTGTTTATTGACTGATTGAATTATTCTCTAAATGTTCCATGAATTCCATGTCTTGACCTACCCCACTTCTTTACCTATTACTACTATAAGCACTCTCTAAGGAAGGGACCACATCCCCTCACAATCATGTGATCATAGCAGGATTATAGAATATTAAAGATAGAAAGAACTTTAGAGATTACCTAATCCAGTTCCCCTTTCCCATTTTTTCAAATAAGGAAATTGAACCTTAAGTAGGTTAAGTGACTTGCCCAAGGTTTCATAGCTTGACAGTGGTACAACCAGGATTCAAACCCAGGTCTTCAGATTCTAAATTCAGTATTATCTCCACTACACCATGCTGTCATCAAGAAATGCTTGTTAATTTGAACTGTTCATTTATTTAAAAAAAAAATCCCATACCTCCCAAAGTGACTGAAATTCTGAAACCTGCTACCTGGAGTCTGGATCCCTAAAAATGTGGGACAGAATGGGTCTTCTGTGCTCAAGAATACTGGTAAGCCAATGTGACCAGTTAGGACTCAGAGTCTATTAATATATAGCAATATCAAAGAATCATAGCAGCTGAATTTAAACTTTGAATATTAGAATCCCTTCTCTGAAATAGTTGTCTCATTCTTGTTGGCTCTAACAGACTGAAGATTACTAAGCATGCTGACAGCCTCTATCAGCCATAATCCATTCTGCAGTGGCTGTTTGCTTGTCAGATTTCCTGTAGCAGTAATTCATACCAGACAACTTATCCAACAGCAGCTTCCTCCAAGAATGTTTCAGGAGAACATGATGAATCTTCACAGCAGTGATATGGACCCAGATGTTGCACATTTGTTCTTTGGAAGGTAATCCTTCCTTTCATGGGAAAGTCTCCTAGGAGTTGAGATCATTTAGTCTCAAGCCATGTAATGGTTCATCAAAGGTATCATGAGTTTGCACTTGGATATATTTTGGTAATTTTGATCAGAGCTTGGACTCAGAAGAAACAAAACATGGAGTAGACATTTGTCAAAAAGGCCCATAGGTTTTATAGGCTAGCATAGGATTTTTGCCCAGGTTGTACACTTTAATTTCCCTCCCCCCATATCCACATCTGAAATTCATTTCTAATCATCATCCTCCAAATATTTTCCTGTTGAAAATCCTATATATCATTACAAGTAGTCATATTTTTATTCCTAATGTTGTTTTTTCATGTTTGTGAAAAGTCGGGAAGTTATTCTGCATTGGGTCCTCTTATGCAATTGCAAGGATTAATGCTCCAGGCAGGGGTCAACCTATTGATTTCTGAAATCTTTTCAAATTCTGTGAATCTATGATTATTGAATCTGTCCTACAGATACAGGCTTCATGTTTTAATCCATACAGTGATTTTAAAATTTTTTCAAGGAAATAGTTTTCATAGTTATACTCCTAATAAAACATATTCCATCACAACTATGGAAATATGGTTATTCCCTCATTGATTATTGAGGGCAGGACTTCAACTATTTAAAAAAACAAAAAAACAGTGGTGACCATTATTGCATCTTCCAGAAGAGGAAAAAAAAATCAGCAAGAAAGCAACTATCGGGGGCAGCTAGATGGCGCAGTGGATAGAGCACCGGCCCTTGATTCAGGAGTACCTGAGTTCAATTCCGACCTCAGACACTTAACACTTACTAGCTGTGTGACCCTGGGCAAGTCACTTAACCCCAATTGCCTCACTAAAAAAAACAAAAACAAAAAAGCAACTATCTGCTACCTGACTCCTCCATTTAATGGTAAACAGTTTGTTTTGTCTTTGTCTTATATTTCCAGAGTGTCTTAAACTTTGCAGTGCTTATAAATCCTCTCTGAACTGAATTGTTAAAGGAATTTTAGAATTTATCTATTCTAACCATCTCATTTCAAAGATTAGGAAATTGAGACTCAGATAGATTATCAATATAACAAATTGATCAACGAACGTTCTTTAAGCATCAACTATACTATGTGGCAAGCACTATGCTAGGGTAAAGGGATTCAAAGGCCCAAATAAAGAGTCCCTGCCCTAAAGAACCTTACAGTCCAGTTATGGGGAGACAAGTTAAAAGTATTAGGGCAGCTAGCTGGCCTGGAGTCAGGAACACCTGAGTTCAAATTCACACTAACTGTGTGGCCCTGGGCAAGTCACTTAACCCTGTTTGCTAGTTTCATTATCTGTAAAATTAGTTGGAGAAGGAAATGGCAAACCACCCAAGTGTATTTGCCAAAAAAAAAAAAAACCCAAATGGGATCACTTACATGGACATGACTGAAAATGATTAAACAACAACAAATTTAAGTGTATGAAAAAATAGGTAAAAAGATATATAAAAAAAATTTTTTTGAGAAGGAAGACAACAGAGAGATCAGGAAATTTCAAGGTAATACTTGAACTCAACCTCAAAGATGTCAAAGAAAAAACATTAATATCATATTCTATTTTAAGCATGTCTGCAAGAAACAATTTTACTTTATCTTCCATTATTTTATATCCAGGCAATTTCTAGCCTAAAGAGATATCTAAACTGATGTAATTTCCCCATGCCCTTTGACATGTTTCTGCCCTAAAACAATAATAATATTTGTATGAATGAGGTAACATTTATAGAAATCTTGAAGAACAATCACAATGTGTAAAGAATGCAGTTTTGGTTAACATTTCAAAATAATTGAGTAACAAAAGTCTCCATCCCATGCCTTTTTGGACCACGCAACTCAAGGATTTAAAATGCCTCTGTGAGAAAATAATTAATAAATTAATTTCTTGTGGGGGGGACCCAGAGATCAGTTTCAGTCCCTTCTCACCCCCCTCCCTTACCCCCAACTCCAGAAAGTCCAGGAACTTGTTTTTTGAGACAAGCCCAAGGGAACGAGAGAAAAAAAAAGGGAGATTGATTCTTTTGTCTAGCTCAGTGAATTGGTGGGATTAAACCACACATAGATACTGGACTTTGCCTTTACCCACCATCAAGTCATGTCAACCAATGGAATTGAATGGTGCTAACCAATTAGCTTTGATCAGTGTATAATGACCTGCCTCTATCTAAAGAGGATAAAACCCTTGACCACAACAGGATCTGAGGCTCTCTTGGTATGCTCTTCCTCTCAGGACAGTATAGGTTTTGTTGGTCTTCTGAACTCTCCTTGAGACGACGTGATGGGTCTTCTGGGGCTTTTCTCCTGCTTGTGCTGCCACATGGTCAATTCTGTTAAGGGCTAAAATTCTAGCTAAACTGTCTAAAATATCTAATGAGTGGTCACTGATAAATTATAAGCTTCAGCAAGAGTTAGGCTTTTAAGCATTTATTAAGGAGAATAAGAATTTAGTAAAGAGAGAGAAAGGCCTAAATTCATCTATCTATTAAAGGGAGAGCACGTTTCTAGCTCTGCTCTCCACCAGAGTCCAAAGGAAAGAGCATGAGACTGAGTGCCAGTCTCTTCCTTCTTCCTCCCACTAGCCGACGTCACTTCCTGATGCCAAAGAAAAGACTCCTGGTCTTGCCCTCAAAGACCTTCGCTTCATGGGCGGAACTCTTCTACAGTAAGTCTCTAGCAGGTGGCATCATTCCAATCGTTACAATTCTTTACTGGTATATATGATATTAATTAATAAATGCTTACTGCCAAAATGGGTACAAATAGCAGGTTAGCACAATAATTTTTAAAAAACACACCTCATATGAAAGATAAATATCATTAATCTTTTTTGAGGGAAAGGATGTCCTCCAGACATGGAGGACAGCCCCCTAAAATGCCCAGAGTTGATCGAATCATGTGTCTTATCTAAGGAATAGTAAGGAAAGAAGTGTCATTGGATCATAGAATCCATAGTGTTATATAAGGTATAAGAAGACCGAGAAGGTATGGGAAGTGGGGAAGGCAGGTTATAAGGAATTTGATCATGAAACAGAGGATTTTATATTTGATTTTATATTTTAGTATTTGATCCTGGAAGTTGTAGAAAGTCAGCTGGAAATTATTGAGTTGGGAGGAGGGGTGGTGACATGATGAGACTCATGCTTTAGGAATAGTACTTTGACAGCTAGCTGGGTAGAGGATGGACTGGAGTGGAAAGAGGACTTGTCCCAGGCAAAACGACCTAGCAAGGCTATTGTAGTAATCCAGTTATGAGATAATAATGGCCTGTACCATGATGGTGTCAGATGACACCTAGGTTGTAAGCCTGGATGACCAAGAGAATAATCTATTCTCCATAGTAATAGGGAAGTTAGGAGAGAGGTTGGGGGGGAAAGATAATGAGTCCAGTTTTGGACACTTAGAGTTTAAGATTTCTGTGTTACATCCAGATGGAGATGTCTGATAGGCAGTTGGAGATGCAAGGATAGAGGTTACCAGAAATGGTAGAACCTTATAAATAGATTTGAGAATCTTCAGTATAGAGATAAAAATTTAATTCATGAGAGTTGATGATATTGCCAAGTGAAATAGAGGGAGAAGAGAAGAGGGCCCTATATGACACCCTAGATTAATGGGCATGACCTGGATGAATATTCAGCAAAGGAGACTGAGAAAGAGCATTGAGAAAGGTATGAGAGGAAAGTATCATTAAAAAAAACTAGAGAGAAAAGAACATCAAGGGTGATTAACAGAGTCAAAGGCTACAGAAAGGTCAAAAAGAATAAGGATTGAGAAAAGGCCATTAGATTTGTCAATTAAGAGAGTCTAATTTTTGAGAGAGCAGTTTCAGTTGAGTTATGAGGTCAGCAGCCAGATTGTAGAGAGTTAAGAGATTAAGTAAAAAGTAATCATTTTTAGGAAGTGGAGAAGATATGAAGCAAAAGAAGACAAGAAGTACTCTTTGTTCAAATTTCAATTTCACCCTTAATCCATGTCCTCAAGAAATGGTCTTTTATTTTGGATCTATCACTCACCTTTCTAAGGAGTTTTTTGATCAAGTAAAATATAATTTCTTTTTTTTTACACTTTTTTTTGTTTGTTTGTTTGGGTTTTTTTTGTAGGCAATGGGGGTTAAGTGACTTGCCCAGGGTCACACAGCTAGTAAGTGTCAAATATCTGAGGTTGGATTTGAACACAGGTACTCCTGAATCCAGGGCCAATGCTTTAACCACTGCACCATCTGGCTGCCCCCTTTGATCAAGTAAAATATAATTTCTTAATATTTTAGTTTTACTTTAAGAACAAAAGGTTTTAAATAATCTTTTACAATTATAATAAGGAATTCTGGGAGACAGAGGTGAGGAAGGAGTGCGTTATAGTAATAGGAGGCAGACAGTACAAAGGCATAGAGATGAAAGTTGGAGCATCAGGGATACGGGATAGTATATAAGCAAGTATGACTGGATGGCAGAGTGCCAGGGAGTATTGTACATGAAGCCTGGAAAAGAAGTAAGGGGTCAGGTTGTGAAGAGATTTAAATGTCAAGCAGAGAAGTTTATGCCTGATCCAGACATGAAAGGAAGAAACTGGAGTTTATTGAATAGGGGAGTGAAATGCCTGACAGAAATGGAATTTGAACCCAAGTATTCTGACTACAAGGCTTGTGTTCTTCCTAATACAGTGTGCTGCCTCTTATGACTGGGGAGGACCTCCTCTAGGCTGCTTCCCTAACTCATGCTCACAATGGTAGGCTGGACTCTAAAAGGGCAGTTGACTACTTCTCCCTTCAGAGTTCTAGGAATTATTCTGAAAGGTTGGGGGGGGGGGGGGTGTTGGGGGTTGAGCACTGTCATTTAAGAACCTCTATCCTATGTTCTTTCCCTTGATTATCAACCATATATAATTTACTTTTTTGAAGGTTGTTTTTTTTTTTTTTTTACTAAGAAGATAGAGCAGGGATAAGTTGATTCAAAAACAATCTCACCAAAAGTTTGAGGCACAGTCTCCCACAAATACACATGTAATCCATGGGGAAAGTGCACTCAAACTTAGAGATAATATGTGGCAAAGGGATAACTTACAGTTCCTTGTTACTGGAAGTCCTTTCTTCCTTCCATAGAATCATTAGGAAGTTCTCCTTAGATGCAATTCTCTGATGAGCTGCAGCTGTTGTTTCCTTCATGGAGTCGTGAAGTTGCATTTACTTCAAGTGTCTGATTTATCCTCAGCTCCCAATGCAGACATTTTCAACAGCCACTTCACTTTTTAGGATACTGATGCCAATACCGATGGTAAATCCAAATCTTTTAACTTTTCTAAGATCAAAGCGCTTTGTCAGTGGTTGGTAAGGGAGAAGAGAGACAATTTGTTTTTTTCTTGGTCCTGAGCAATTATTAGACTGTCTTGCTGCTGGAATATGTCTGCTGTAATCTCAATGACAAATCGGTTATAATATACATTGGTCCAGAGGTGTGTCTGATTCTTTCCCCTAAGGCCAATAGTTCTCTATGTAGCTTCATCTGATTTCATTCAGGGGTTAAAGTGCTTTCTCCCTCCCCAAGAAATTTAAGACATTTCTTTCTTTCTTTTTTTTAAATTTATTTTAGTTTTCAACATTTGTTTAGAGAAGTTTAAGACATTTATGTGAAATTTATACTTTCAAGTGATCAATTCAATAGATATGCCTAATAAGCCTTCTATAATTACATTACTCTTCCCTTACAATTGACAATTTTGAATTAAGTTAAAAACCACCTAAAATTTTCCCCTATATTTTTTTTTACAAAGAGCAGCTTTTATTTCCTAGAGGGCTTAAAAGGGAAAAAGGATTATTAGCTAGAATTAGTTTGAAATCTTGTGCATCTCTGTCATTACTTACTATTCTGGAGATCCAGTATCCCTAAATATAGTATGAATGACATTAGTCATTGTGTGGTTAGAATCTATTTTCTTCAGATTCAGGATATCTAGGTGTTTAATTTCATTGTGCTGATGCTTAATCTAATGGTATCCTTCTGCTGATCTCCAAAAACTGTCTTATTCTATTAAATCAACTGAGAAAAAAGCAGTATGAGGCAGGTAACCCCACCAAATTCTGGTATCCAGACAATGTGAGGAGCAACTGAACTTTTAGGGAGAGAGGAAATGCCTTACAAGGTTTTTATAGTGAACTAGAGCAAGAAAATGTTATGAACCAGAAAACATTATTAGAAACTGGAAATGTCAATGTTTTATGCCAGGTTGAAACTGGTTGAATAAAATGTTCAAGAAATGGAGCATTTTATTTGGATGGTGTGGAGAGGACTTTTGTCATTATTCTTCATCAAGCCTGCATTTTTTACTGCAGGAGGGGAGAAAACCACCTCTCTTTGAAGCTATTCATCTTCTTTCATCTTTAAGATCATGTTTTTTAGCAGTGGTGTCTAAACATATCATTACAAAATTTCAGCAAGGAGCTTTTTTTGAAAACTGCAAGCACAGTATTGATTAATCTGTACATACAAAGTAGAACGAAGTCTCCAACATGGAATATTTTTATCTGGGCAGTTATTACAGATTCATTCCTACACAACCCAGACATGTTCAGGGTGGTAATGGAAATCAGTCTGCTGCTTTACACAGACCTTAGCCTTTTGCAGCTTCAGAGGTCACATCCATTATTATGAGAAATAGCAGGAGGAGGAAGAAAGAGAATAGGACTTGAATCCAGAAGACCCAAGTTGGAATCCTACCACTGACACAATCCTAGCTGTATGACCATGGGTAAATCATTTGACTTCTTAGAGTCTCAGTTTCCTTATATGTAAAATGTGGTTAATTATACCCATAGTATGAATCACTCAGAGTTTTGTGAGGCTCAGATAAGATGATGCATTTGAAGCACTTTGAAAAAACCTTAAGGTACTATAAAAATGTCATATATTATTAACTGGCATCATTACAATAACAAAATGCCTTACCCAGAGTAGGCACCTTTAACAAATGTTTATTGAATTAAATTGTAATAGATACTTGGAAGATATGCTAAATTTAATATCAGTTGATAGGTTAATTGAATACTTTTTGCATGCAAGGCATTGTGCAATGGGATATAATCTGTGAGGGGAAAAAACATCCTCTTCTCAATAATTTGCAGGAACTCAACAGTGATGTAGCAAAGGTTCTTTATTTCCTTCTCATGAGAAGGAGACGCCCTAGGGTGCAGCTAGGGGGTGCCCCGAAAGGTGGCTCACTGGCCCTGTTTTATACCCTAGTCCCTAATGTGAATGGACCCTCCCCTTTTTCATCACTGGTCTGATTACTCAAGGGGTACAATCTACCGCAAAAACTAGCTAATCAGAAGGCAGTATTCCCACCCCTCTTCTTTGTATGGGCATAACTCAGGAGTAGATCTGATACTTCCTTATATGGACATAACTCTGGAGCAGACCTTATTGAGACCAGGACTCCTTGAATCATGTGATTTTATTAACCTGAGGGGGAAGAGGGGATCTGAGACCTTTGTCCTACCAATAGGTCAGGAGGAGTATGACTGACTGTTATATCCACATTGAGAGGAGACAACTACCCATTTTCTAACATAATCCCTACCTTCAAAAAGCTCAGCAATCTAGTAGGGAAAGCAAGGCATAACTATAGCAAAAAATTAATACATTTATGACTGCAGTGACCTTCCCTGAACATCCTTCCATGGTAACCATTCATTAATCAATTGTCTTCCCCTATTAGAATATAAACTTCTTGAGGGCAGATACCATCTGGTTTTGGTTTTGGTTTTTTATCTGTACCACAGGCACTTAGCATAATAGTTGTCACATAGTAAAAACTAAATAATTGATTTCTCATTCATTCATTTATCTTCCACTAAAGAACACCCTTTTCTAATGTCTCATTAAAGCAAAGAGATCACTCTGGGTTCTCGAGAATAGTCTCAATAATAATAATAATGTACCAGTGGTACATAAGGTCTGTCACTAAACTATAAAGACTTGGCATGTGAACCCAAAAGTGGAATAGAGATTTCATTTCTATTATGTATATAATCTATCATATATGTAATATTCTATAGATATGTTATAGTACAGTATGGATATAGTGATATACATGTAGTGTGTTTATGTATATCTACTCCCAAAGACCAGTCTACTTAAGTGCAGTGAGGCTCATCACTGTATTAACCACCAGGTGATAAACTTTCAGGCCAGAGGAACTCTGTAAGACAATCTGCCAGGTCATAAAGGGGTTGTAAATTGCCTTAGGTGAGAGAATACCCAAACTGACAAATTAATGGTTCTTTAGACCTTTGAATTATTGTCATTTATGGGGAAGGCCAGCTGAAAGAAAACTAGATTTGGTGGCAAGAGAACTGGGTTCCAGTCCAGTTCCAGTGCTGGCTCTGCCAACTTAACCTTGAAGGGCTATTTAATGCTAGCTATTAACTGCTCACAGACGGCTTCCTTTTCTGTAAAATGGGAGCAATCATGCTTATATTGCCTGCTATGCAGGATGGTTATGAGAAAAGCCCTTAGAAAATTGTTGGAGTAGCTAGGTAGTGCAGAAGATAGATTGCTGGCCTGGAGTTAGGTAGGCCTGAGTTCAAATCCAAACTCAGATACTTACTAGCTGTGTGACTCTGGGCAACTCAGTCTGCCTCAGTTTCCTCAAACTGTAAAATGGTAATAATAATAGCAGCTACCTCTCAGGGTTGTTGTCAGGATCAATGAGATAAGATTTGTAAAGTGCTTGGCATGGTTTCTGGCACAAAGTAGGTACTTAATAAATGCTTGTCCCATAAATCATTCAGCACTAAGTGAATACAAGGCAACAGTATAAAAAGTGCATGACTAAGTACCATATTAAAGGTTATATATACATTTTTAAAAGGATTGTCCTTCCTATGTAAAAACAGAGTTACTATGCATCATCCACAGAGCACAAGCCCTGAATTTTGTCATCCATAATCGTTAAGGACCTCATTATTTTATCTTATCCCTTTTTAAGTGAGTTTTAGGCCAAGATACAAAACATCTGGATAGGATCAGTAGTCCTAGAACAAAATAAAGTCTAACTGCCCCCTCCCCCAGGAATCCAGCCCACAACTTTGCCTCAAGATCATGAAGTATTCCTCTCAAATATGGATTTAGGAATGGCTAATACCATGCTTGGCCAATGGTTCTACTTCCAAAAATTACAGATTTCAAAGTCCCAATGAAAGTGATTAAACATGATGTACCTAAAGAAGAATTCCTTCTATAATATCCTGAACAAGTAATTCTCCAGCCTTCACTTAAAGACCTCTATGCTATGGCAAACAAACAAACAAAAACCCCACATAAACAAAATGGGTACTTGTCAGCTGAGGAGTAACTGAACAAATAGTGACATATAGATGTAATGGAATATTACTATAAAAATGATGCATGGCTTATTTGTTACCAGGATTTTGGTTTTCTTTTTTTCCCTCAGAGGGGAGGGGTGAAGGGATGTGAGAGGAAAAACAGAATAAAATACTTGATAATTTAAAAAGAAACAATATTTAATTAACAAAAGAAATGAAGCATGAGAGAGAGGCATGCAGAGGAACACAGAAATGTATGAACTAACATAGAGCAAAGAAAGCAGTACCTGGAGAGCAATGACCATAGCAATATACATGAAAATAATGGCCAAAAGAGAAGTGAATTCAGATTAAAGGGAATGATCATTATTGGCATCCATAGGACAGATAATGAAATATACCTTCTTTCTCTCAGTAGGGAGATAAAGTACTAGGGGTATGCAGTGGAGTTATACACTCCTACACTGTCACACATGTTAGGAAGACAACCTTTTTTTCTTTGTAACTAGGAAGAATTTTTTTTCCCTTGGTGGGGAGTAGATAGGTCATAGGAGGAAGATAAGTTATATTAGTAAATGGCTATAGTGTAACAAAAAGACATAAATGAAACTGGTTTTTAAAATAAAGGTCTCTACTGAGAAGGAATCTGCTAACACTTTAGGTAGTCCATTATACTTTTGGATAACTAATTGTAGCAATTTCCCCTTACATCAAGCCTACATCTGCCTCCTATGAATTTCCACACATTATTTCCAGTTCAATCCCAAAGACTAAGCAAAAGTCCAATAACTTTTCCATATGATAATCTTTCAGATACTTGAAGAGAGCTATCATGTGACTTCCACCCGCCACCCCCACCCCAGGCTTCTCTATTCAAGGATAAACCTTCCCAGTTCTTTCAGCAGATATTCATGGGTCCTCATTTCAAAGCTTTTCACTTTTCTGGTTGTGTCCTATGAGCATCTTCAGGTTTGCCAACAAGTTAGGAAAGTAGTGCTGTCCTCCCCTTCCCACTGGCTTTAGTATCTAAACTTTACCAAAAACAAAGTACAAAGAAAAGTTATCTGATGATATAGGGAAGAAAGAAAACTAGTAGGAGACCAAAGAAAGTAAAGATCAATAGGAAACAGCATGGGTGGAACACTATTCATCTTTTCCTGCATGGTCTTTCCTCCTGAGCTGTCTCTATTTAACAGATTCATTTCCCTGGGATACATAAAAAATTGTGGGTGAACTAGATGCAAAATCAATGGGAACTTGTGCATGACTGGCTGAGATCAGGATTTGCCCAATATCTTCAGAAACAGAAAAATATGTTTTGAAAACCAACTAGAAGATGACATTTCCTTTTGATAGTGAATCTGTTAGCCTGAAAAACAAAACACCTCAAAACCACAGTTACACTGATTTAGTCAAATGTGAAATCTAATCTCCTAATCTAAATTCCTTCTGGCCTTAGTCAACCTCTCTACATCCCCAAATAATGATTACTATGAGAGAGCAATGGTTCATCAAGGATAGTCATTTGATTTAATTCAACAAAATTTAAGTGCCTCTTGTACTTGAAAGTTAGTATGCAGGTACCGTGGATTCAAAGACAACAATGAATGCCCTCAAGGAACCTACATTCTAATGAGAAATATAAAAATGAGAAGAATGGGAGCACTCTCCACTGGGGGATCAGTAAAAGGGAAGCTCCTTAGGGAAAAGTTTAAATTTTAGCTTTGTATTCTCAATGCCTCACCCACATATAGTACTCCTTAAAATGCTGTTGAATTGAATTAGGGAAGACAAGAAATAGGAGTTGGCATAGAACCTGAGCCTCAAAAGATGCTAAGGATTTGGTCACATAAGACTAACCTCATTTCCTCTTCTGATGGTTGTACTTGGGGAATAAGATATCAGCAAGATAATTTGACCAAGCCTTTCACAATATACTTGTAATAATAATAATAATAGCTAGCATTTATAATGTGATTTAAATTTCTGAGCAACACAATGACTCTGGGAGGTAGGTACTTTTAGTATCCCCAATTTACAGATGAGGAAACTGAGCCTGATAGTGGTTAAGTGATTTGCCCAGGGTTAATCAACTAGTAAGTGTTTGAGGAAAGATTCAAAAACAAATCCACCAATCTCTCCACTGCACTAGTAACTGCCTTGAGAAATATGAGATAGTTGTTACCACAGTCAAGTATATTTGGAACTGACAGTTACTATCCCTGAGGGATATTGATTAATGGATCATTGTTAAGTATTAGGGAAGTATTTGTTGGATGCCAAAAAGCTCTACCTGTGACCTCATTCTGTTCAATGTTTTTATGAATAGCTTAAATGAAGGTGCATCACCAGGGTGGTGGGAAGGGTGATTACAGAATCCCTGATCAAGTAAGTACCCCCAATATAACGAATACATTTACAATAGTTAAGGGGCAGTTAAAAAAGACAATGAGAAGTAAGGATATGCCTATTTCAGACTTTAAACCATTTGAAATGATAAAGATGTGGAAAGTCTGGCTGAGACAATGGGATTGTCCTAAGTGCTTATATCCCTTGTAAAAGTTTAAAGCAAAGGATGGAATTGTGGAATCAGTCAAAAAAAAAAAAAAGCAGGCTAGGGAGAAAGAATGCAGTTCCTGAAAATAAGCTCTTTGATTTTTCTCTTGAACCTCAGGGGAGAGTTCAGCAGTAGAAGAGGGATGTCTCTAAGCCCTCCATTTTGCATTTTGCTGTAGAAGCACATGGCAACATCCAGTGGAGTAAAGTCTAGCTATAGAGTTAAGAGTAGTCAATAAGAAGTGAGAAAATCTGACCCCTGATACTGGTATATTGCTCAGAAAATGATAGGCTCCAGAACTTAGATTTCTTTGGGTACTAGGGTCTAGGTTCCATTTCTTTCAAAAGTGTACAATAGTGCCCTATGCCAACATTTCAGCCGAGCCCAAAGCTAGAGATGCTAGAAACCATGGCTAAGCATCAGAGCTATGTGCACAGACAAGAAACAGAATAGGGGTTCTAGCTTAGTATCTCTCCTAGCAGAGAAGCATGAATATATCAAGAAAAAGAGTGTTAGCTTGATGAAATGATCTTTTTCTCTATCCCAGAGAGCTTGGCACCTATGTCTGAGATTCTCCTTTTCTGGAGACTCTGAGGAAGCAGAAATGGGAAGACTTCTTCTGGTCCTAGGGTAAAGGTTCCTGCTTTCTGTGAAAGAATATATCAGTATCCTAATCAAAGATTACGGTTGAGTCAGAAGCTGTACATGGTAGAGACTATGATCAAGCAGTATGTGGAAGAAACCAGTAGAGCAGAGAAGCAATGTGCAGCAAAGTAGCATTTGGCAGCATCCAGATGAACCGAGTCTCAGGGAAGCTATAAGATGAAGGAAAGCAGAAGTAACAGAATGACATCTGCAGCCCTGAAGCATCTGAGTGAGGTAGGAGTTGCCCCCTCCTCATTCATACCTTGCTCATTTATTTTCTCTACACAGATGCCCCTTTCCTTATGACCTCCACATAAATCCACTCTTCCAACTCACTCATGCTGGTTGTCCTTGGGGAAGAGTATATCCCAAGTTTATCGAAAAACTGCTATGCTGCAAGTTTTCTAACTGTGCCATTTTAGTAAGTATTGTGTTGACTTGACAGTGTCCTCTGTCTAAAGTCAAAATAAATTTGAGATTCATGAGATATAGTTTTAGGAGTGCAACCCCAAAGAAGACCTGAAACCTGAGGTAGTTGTTCCTCAGGAGATTTAACCTACAAGAGCAGGTGGGAAGGTAGGTAGCCTAGAGCAGGACTTCTTAAACTTTATCCATGCCCAATCCCTTTTTGCCCCAAGAATTTTTTACAAGACCCCAGTGTATAGATATATAAAAGAGATATACATAACCATTTACTATTGCCAAATTTTTCTCAACCCCCCCACATTCAGTTACAGGACCCCATATAATTTAAGAAGCTAGGCTTAGAGGACCTCTACAAAAGCATAAATAGAATTTTGATCAAATTTGTGGTTGACATGAAACCAAAAGGTATAGCTCACCTGCTATGTAACAGAATCAGTATCTATAAAGGTATTGACAGGATGGAACAATGGGGTGAATGCAGTAATATAGGTCTACTGTTTCCCCAACTCCCATTAACTTAGCAGGCCAGAAGTCCAACAGATAGCTTCTACTTCAATTTTCAAAGTTCTAGGAGTAACCCTGAGTGGTTTTACTTCTTTTTTTATTTTAATTTTTATTGTAAGTTCAAAATTCTCTCCTATACTCTCTTCACCCCCTCCCATACCTATTGAGAAGGTAAGTGACATGATGCTTATTATACATAACAGGTCATAAAAAAACATATTTCCACATTAGACATGTTGGGGGAAAAAACAAGAAAAATAAAGTGAAAAAACTGTTTCAAGCAGTACTCCCACTTTATCACTTCTCTCTCTCTCTCTCTCTCTCTCTGAATATAGATAACATTTTTCACCATGGGTCCTTTGGAATTGTCTTGGATATAGTCTTGATCAGAGTAGCTGTCTTTCACAGTTGATTATCATTACCACATTGTTCTTCCTTTGTACAATGATGTCTTGGTTCTGCTCACTTCATTTTGCATCGGTTCATCTAAGTCCTTCCAGAGTTTTTCTGAAACCATCCTTCTCATCATGTCTTTTTTTGTTTTTTGTTTTTTTGCGGGGCAATGAGAGTTAAGTGACTTGCCCAGGGTCACACAGCTAGTATGTGTCAAGTTTCTGAGGCTGGATTTGAACTCAGGTCTTCCTGAATACAAGGCCAGTGCTTTATTCACTGTACCACCTAGCTGCCCCCCCCCATCATTTCTTATAGCACAATAGTTTTCCATCACAATCATACTACAACTTGTTCAGTCATTCCCCAATTGATGGGCATCCCCTCAATTTCTAATTCTTTGAGACTGGCTTTACTTCTGACACTATAGTTTATGTACCACCACCACCACCCCCCCACCTCTCTAATATGCTCCTCATTAAGAAATAGCAAGTAGACATCAATTAGTTTTTAGGGAAAAAAGGATTTACTAATCAGGTAAGCAAGAACAGTTCATACAAAACATTCCCTCTGAAGCCTCAGGCACATTTTCCTATGAATTTACACAAAGAACCTGGAGAATATTAAAGGCACATTTGTAGAAAACATGGGTGGCAAAGGGGTAATATCTGTTACCTTACCCTGTAAGTCCTTTTTTCCTCTTTGTAAAACTCTCATGAAGTTCACTGTAGATCATGGCACTGGAAATAGAGAAGTCACTCCACTGGGCCCCTTTTACAACATGTTATACCTGCTGGGTTGGGACAATTGGATGCTTTAACAGGCCACTCTCCCTCCTACTGGGCTGGGCCAGATTACCTCCTTGCTAAGACACTATTTGTGTTTTCCTCTCCCTACATTCTGGGCAAGTTCCAGGAAAGGGGAAGATGACACATTATAGGATGTCATCCTATAATCTTTCTAGATCTTGCAGTGCTTATAAGGTTCATACCTAGACATGAGCACCTTTGAATATAAATATTCATTATGAGATTCTAAAATCAGAAAATAACAGAAATGGAGGTAATCATGTCCTTATAACCATCATAATCAAGGGAGAGAAAGGGAAGCTGTCCTGCCCTCCCCTTCCCTTGGCTCTCAAAGGCACCTCAAAGTAATCATCTCCTCAAAGCCAAAAAGGAAAAGAGATAAATGAAAGGCTAAGTTGACCCTTTTGCATCTCAATTCTGTTCTGACTTGGCAACTCCTAAGTAGTAAATTCTTCCAACTCTTCAATCAATCAGAAGACTTCATCATTCCTGATACAAACCCCTGAGTAGTCACTTGGACCAAAACCAAGAAGGAAATAATTGTATATGCTTTGAGGACTGGCCCTCATAGGCCATTCCACCCATGCTGTGGCAAGATGAAGTTTAATAAAATTTCTTCCACTTGTGAATTTACAAAATACCATTAAACAAGTACAGGATGGGAGTGATATGACTAGACAATAGTTATTGTGAAAGAGAACTGGGGGTATTAGTGGACTACAAATTCAATGTGAGTTAAAAGTGATATGCCTTGCAAGAGGCTCATTTAACATTAGGCTACATTAATGATCCAAAATGAACAAGTTCATGGTCCCATTGTATTCTTCCCTGAAAAGACTTTGAATAAACTATTTTGTTCCTTGTTGGGTTACCGTGTTTTAAAAATGACAAAAAAACTAGGAATGTGTCTAGAAGGAAGTAACTAGGATGATGGAGAGACTCAAAACCATTTTATAAGAGGATAAATTGAAGGAACTCTATGTTTAGAAAAGAAAAGACTTTTAGGAAATAAGCAAGACATCTGCAAGTGTTTGAAAGGCTGTCATATGGAAGAGGCATTAGGTGGTCCTATTTGGCCCCAAAGAGCAGCAGTGGGTAAAAGTTGTAGAGAGACAAAATTGAATCTCAATATAAAGAAAACTCTTTTAAAACTAAGCAATAAGCAGAGGTTGGAAAAGAATTCATTTGCAATTTATAGAAGGGCATGCTATTCAGGTCAGAATAAGACTGGATGACCTGTGTATCCATTCCAGTTCTGAGCTTCTTTGAGTCCATAATTATCCTAAAGAACAAATTATGTTTTCTACTATTTCTTTGACACAGTAGTTGGCTTAAAAAAATACTTGTTTCACAGTTAGAACTGAAAACTGTGGGAATGCTCCCCAAAAGAAAATTTATTTTGGAT
The DNA here is from genome assembly GCF_019393635.1 of Dromiciops gliroides. Taxonomy (NCBI): domain Eukaryota; kingdom Metazoa; phylum Chordata; class Mammalia; order Microbiotheria; family Microbiotheriidae; genus Dromiciops; species Dromiciops gliroides. The sequence goes on from NC_057862.1 coordinate 446,486,015, forward strand.
TAAATGTAGTCCAAGTTTCACTAACTAAAATATTTGGGGAATGAATTATTCTGCTTTTTAGGATGCTTCAAAAATGGAGTAGTCAGAAAACCTTTAAAAAAAAGTCTTTCCAAAATGAATTAGTCCAATTTCTTGCCCTACTAAGTAGAGTCTAGTGAACATATTAAATCCTTCTTTGATGACTGAGGATTCTGTAAGACCTCAGGCTCACCATTTTGAACATCACTTCTCATTGTCCAGGACTCCAAATGTAGCTGTCTGTTGAAGCTGTCTCTGATTGGGCTAAATCTTTACTAGCCCCAGGACCCACTTTGTGTTACTTTTTTTCCTTTGGCCTAAATCTCCAATATCTGCTTATTTTCTTGCCATTAAGCTGTTTCATTTAACTGAAATAAAGTATAGAGAGAAAATCCCTTTACTTGAGGATTCTGGTTAATCAAGATTTTACCATGCTGAATTGCAAGTCAGATTAAAAGATTGTAGGTTTCCTAAGTGGCTATGAATGAATCATTCAGCAAGCATTATTAAGGCTTACCAGGCATCAGGATTTGTGCTGGGAGATGGGAACACAAAGACAGAGGCAAAACAGTTCCTGCCCTCAAGGAACTCTAATCTTACTCCCCGTCCTCAAATGGAGACAGAGTGCTCTTGAAGCCCCAATTTCCCCATTTCTAATTACCCCCATGGAATGCAACTGAGTACCTAGGGTTTTCTATACTCAGCAAAACCCCACAAAACTCTGCCCTAGTATCAGGGTCTTTGCTTTTGCTGTCTAGAAGCAGCACGCTATGATTGCCACAGGGCAGCTAGGTGTCACAGTGTAGAGAGAGCCAGGCCTGGAGTCAGAAAGACTTATCTTCCCAAGTTCAAATCTGGCTTCAGACACTGTAGCTGTGTGACCCTGGGTAAGTCATTTTACCCTGTTTGCCTCAGTTCATCATCCTTAAAATGAGCTGGAGAAGGATATAGCAAACCACTCCAGTATCTCTGTCAAGAAAACTCCAAATGCAGTCATGAAGAGTCAGACACAACTGAAACAACTAAACAACAAAAACATGATAGTTATAACACTGGACTTAGATTCAGAAAAACCTAGGTTCATATCCTGCCTCAGATAATGACCAGCTATGCAACCCTGGGCAAGTCACTTAACTTCCCTTTGCCTCAGTTTCCTCATCTGTAAAATGAGGGCATTGAACTAAGGTCCCTTCCACCTCTAAATCTATGCTGTCCTATGAGCCTCCAATCAGATCCTAGCCCTTTTTCAACTTGGTTATTGTTTCTAAATTGCTGCTCTCCCAAACCTGTGGCTTCTCCTCTGAACTCTCGAGGTGGGGTGGGGGGGCGGGCAGCACTCAAGCAGTTCCTTGTTGCCTGGTGATCCTGGAATCTGACAACTGCCCTGCTTGATCCTAGTCACAGCTTCCATGTCACGTAGTTGAGCCTGCTGCCCCCAACACCTTGGCAGGACAGTGAAAAATCAGATGTTAAATGTTCTGACTTTTTCCCTCATCTTTTTCCACTGTAGCACTGATTCTGTTGTATTCACACTGCAGATATTTATGATTCATGCATGAAGATGACTGCTTACTAGCCTTGCAATCATTCTCTTATTAATTTAACTCCAATTGATGCGCAAAAATCCAGTGCACCATTTTTAAGCTGACAGTTTGGATTTTATCACAGCACTGATATTCAGGATCCTGTGCCTTAGATTCAGGAAATTCAGAAGCATAGTTTCTGCTTATAACAGTTCTCTGGCTAAAAAAAAATCTCGAATTTTGTTTTATGCACATATTACCTTAACCTTCCACTTTGTTTTCCTCCCTCTCTCCCTTTCAAACTATCATACACAGCACTGCTAAATTAATCTTCATAAGGCATAGCTCTGGCCATGTCATTGCCTTACTCAAAAAACCTTCCAAATAAAGTCCAAACTTCTCCACGTGGCATTTAAAGACATCTATGATTTGGCACCAATATACCTTATCAGTCTTATCTTCTAAAACTCTCCTTTGTTGTTGTTTAGTTGTTTCAATCCTTTCCAACTCTTCATGACTTGGTATGTGGTTTTCTTGGCAAAGATACTGGAATGGTTTGCCATTTCCTTCTCCAGCTTATTTGACAGATAAGTAATGGAGGCAAACAGGGTTAAGTGACTTGCCCAGGGTCACACACCTAATCTGAGGCAGGATTTGAACTCACAGAAATGAGTCATCCTGATGCCCAGCCCAGTGCTCTATCCACTACAACACCCAGCTGCCCCATGGCTATCCTTAACTCTTGCTAAATTAGACCATTTACTATTGCTTCAATTAGAAAACCATTTATCAGAATTCCAAAATGCACTCCAGATTCAATTTCTACTCACCCTTCAAAGCCCAGTTCAAATATTATTCTTTTCCATTAAGTCATTTCTGAGCTTCCCAATCAGAAGGAATTGCTCTGTCTTCTAATCATCACAGCTCTCCCACCTTATTTTATATATTTTGTATTGTAATTATGTATATCTATATCATTTTTCCTACTAGATTATAAACTCCATGAAGGCAAGAACAGTGTTCTGATTGTTCATCCTATCTTCACTCATGATCCAGCAAAAGGTCCACTGCACTGCTAGACATTCTATATATTTTAATGGATTTTAAGAATATTCTCCATTTCCATGAGAATAAGTATCTTATGCAAAGGAATAGATTTACTTGCTCTGTTGTAGATAAGACATAACTGAGCTGATATTCTCACATACTAATATTCCTATTTCTGCTGATCATAGATCTATGCCAAAAATACAAAGAAAAGTTTCTTTAGACCACTTAATGACATTTTGGGGAAAAAATGGTGGCCTGTTTGGGTAAATGTTCTCTCCTTGGATTTTATTACTAGTAAATTATTCATAATCTTGACTTGGATTCATCAAGGTCACCTTATCTCTGAACTCCCTTATGCCAAGAAGGCTACAATAGTGCATTTTATTTCTAAAGCGATGCATGAAATAAAAATCTCTAACTGTAAAAGAGAGTTTTGCTGATCTGTCAGGGCTGCTGTCTTATCTCTCATCCTTAGCATAGTAAACTTGGATTCATCATCATTCTGAATAATGAAGCCACAAGGCCTCTTGTTTGTTTCTAGTCAGAAGAGAGAAAACTCCGAGTTTCAAATGATGTACTGCAGTCTCTGTTGATTGTCTTGATTTGTATTGCTTAAATTCCAATGCAGAAGAATGTATTCTATTCTCTTTCTCCTTCTGATAAATCACAATTCCAGGATAGCCTGATTGCTTTCTTATCCTCTTTATTTTATTGATAGCCACCTGGGTGGAGAACTTCTCAGGTTAGTTTCTAGAAAACAATGTCTCCAAGCAGAAAGGACTCACCCTCTTAGCCAAATCCCCAACCCAGCCCTACCATTACTCTTACTGTTCCTTGCACAGACCTTGTATGACATGTCAGTGCCTTTCTACTGGCTGTCTCCCATGCCTAGAATTCCTTCCCTCAACACTTTCTGCCTGTGTCTTCCCTGGATTCCTTACATTCTCAAACCCCCCTCCCTTTCTGCAAGAAGTCTTTCCCAGTCATCAATGCCTTCCCTCTGAGATGATTTCTAATTTATCCTGTCTATATCTTGCTTGTACATGATTGCTTATGTGTTGTCTCTCCCATTAAAATGTGGGCTCCTTGAGGGCATGAACAGTTTTTACTTTTCTTTATATCCCTGATGTTTAGCACAGTGCCCAGTCCAAAGTAGGCACTTAATGAGTGGGTTTTGACTTGATTTAGTTGTGTGAAGACAGCAGAGGGATGGAGAGGAACACTCATAAAGGAGGAGAGAAAGGCTGGCAGAGCACCCAGGAGAGAGGAATCAATAGAATCACAGGATATGACAATCAGAATTTCCAGTGCAACTGGGTCTAGGGTTCCATTTCTTTCTAAGACTGTTTCCTTTAAAATCATTAGTATAGTGATTAATTGTTATACAAGGATGTTCAAATTTAAGAACTGGAAGACTCCTTCTAAGCTCAAGGGGTCCAAACCCCTCTTTTTGCAGAGAAGGAAACATATTAAAACAAAAATTCAGAATCTTAGAGTAAGGGACCTCAAAGATCTACCTTCAGGAAAAAAGGAAGGAGACTAGGAGTCCAACAAAGAGCCTCAGTTTTCCCTTGCCCTTCTCTCCTCCCTCTCTCTTCTTCTCTTCTCTCCTCCCCAACTCAGAGAATCATTTTAAAGAGAAGAGGCTATATTCCCAACATGATACTATATTCATTCCCCAAATCCTGTTTTTCTGGGTCTCATATGAAAATCATTCAATATTATCCCTGGAAACACAGCAAATGCAACACTGCAGAGGCCAAAATGCCATCTGGAGCACTTATTCTGGGCAATTACTATACCATTAGCCATTAGTTTCTTTTGGATCAAGAGACTTAAGGGGGGGTGGTGGGACTGAGTTGAAGCCTAAAGGGTTTTTGCTAAGTGAATTTCCTACCCCAAAATATATTGCCTTGATACGCATTGTTTGAAGCTTCCAATGCCTTATTTTCAAAGAGAAAAATTCTAAAGATTTCTTTAAAAGATGGTCAAATATAATCTTTTCTTTTTTCTTCCTAAGAAAAATGGATCACAAAGTTATCTGGCTTGTACAGCCAGGAAGGTAGGGAAACAAGGATCTGGATGGTAGAGGCTTAAACATCAGAGATACTGCAGCATCTCTTTCCCTGTGCTGCTTAATTCTTTTGTTTTATAATTAAAACTCTCTTGTTGTCAGATCATTGATAGGGAAAGAAAGGCAACAGTGCCATCTCTAGGACAGACACCACATTGGAGGCAGAGAAGGATGCAACCCTTCAGAGAAGTTTCCTGAGCTGAGGCAGGGGGCACATTGAGGCTGTGGGCCCATCATTGAGGCCAGTGGAATCTGAATCTTACATCATCTGGCCTATCTTAGGGGTATAAATGGACCCAGTGGGTTTTAGAAGAAGCTATTCCAATGAAATAGAAAGAAAAATTTACATCTTGAATTTGTTCAGTGAAATATCACATTCCACTCAAGCATCTGATGCCACCACAGAGTATATATTTTTCTTGTGATTTTTCTGTCCTTCAAGGCCCAGCTCAATTGCTACCTCTTCCATGAAGCCTTCCCTGTTTTCCCCCCAACCAAATGGCATCTCCCCATTCTCAAAACCTTCATGTCACTTTGTTTGTTCCTCTCCTTTAGAACACTTTTCATATGCTTCCTTGTTCTATTTATATACTTGTCATATCCCCATCCCTACCCTAACTATATTGCAAGCTCCCTTGAGGGCAGGACTTGATTATTACTTATCTTTGGTTTCCCCTATGATACCTTTGACAATCTTGTTCAAAGAAAATACTCAATAAATATCTATTGAGTAAATCCAAATCATTTATTTATCATGATGATGATGATAATTCCAAGGGCCTATGTGATTTCAGGGAATTGTATTGGGCTTTGAACCTATTTTCATAGGTCATGGGATTGTGGTTGCTGACATGGAGGAATATAAACTTTAAGGGAATAACAAGGCATTGGGAAAATTAATATTGAAAATTCATAATATAACCAGCAACTAGGAGAAAAAGAATAATCCCTGGGGCAGCTAGGTTGTGCAGTGGATAAAGCACTGGCACTGGATTCAGGAGAACCTGAGCTCAAATCCAGCCTCAAACACTTGACACTTACTAGCTGTGTGACCCTGGGCAAGTCATTTAACCTTCATTACCCCGGAAAAAATAATAATCCCTAGGGGAAGAATAGTACTTCAGTGATCCAAAACAGTAATACTCATCTCAGATTAACTCATAATCAGAGTTTCAGACTTGGGAGAGATCTCAGAGGTCATGTATCCTAAACCTAAAGAATAACTCCCTCTACAAGGAACCTGACATTTAATTAGTTGGGTTTTGCCTAAAGGCCTTCAGTAAGAAAGAAATCATTATCTCTGAGGCATTTCTAAGTGTTAGAGAGATCTTTCTGAATTTAAACCTAAATTTTTCTTTTGCAACTATTGCTTCTAGATCTAACCTCTGTGTTATTTAAAAATCTAAATGTGGGTTCTAATCTGTCCCCCCCCCCAGTTTTGGGGGGAAACTGGCTTAAATCACTGATCAATTCACCAAGAGTTTAGGCTTTTAAGGGTTTATTAAAAGATATAAGATAGTAAAGAGAGAGAAAGATTGAGAACAGATTTCTTATAGCATGGAAATCCTAGCGTTCCTAACCGCCCACGTGAAGTCCTGCCACCAAGCCGATGTCTTGAACCCAAAGCGGAAGTAAGCCCTCAGCCAGTGTCGGCTTCCTACTTTGTGTTCTCCTCCCAGAAATGGGAGGCTCCTCAAGTTGATTGGCTGGTAGCTTTGATAGACAGTACCCACGAACAAACGTCACTTCCTGATGCCAAGGAACTTGACCACATGGCTTGCCCTCAGACACCTTCTTCTCATGGCAGAGCTTTCCTACAGTAACTCTCCAGCAGGTGGCATCACTCCAATTGTTACACCTCTGGGGTACATGGAACAAGTCTATTCCCTCTTCTGGGGTCAGCTCATTTAGAGCTGGAAAAGACCTCATAGGCTATCTTGCTCACTCTTCTCATTTAACAGATAAGGAATCTAAGACTCCAGGAATGAAGTGACCTGCCCAAGGTGATGCAGAAGTTTCATGGGCAGATTTTGAACACAGAGCATCTGACTCCAGAATTAGTGTTCTTTTCCCTAAATACTTTTTGACGGCAGTTAAGTCTCACATAATTCTCATTTCCAGGCTAAATATTTCCATTTCCTTCAACTGATCTGCAAAGAGCATGATGTTGAGGTCTTTCACCATTCTGCATGCCATGCTGTAGATATGTTCCAGTGCCTAATATGTGCTACTCCAAACTGAACACAAAACTCCAGATATGTTCTAATCCATTATAAATCTTGTGGGACTATCAGCTCCCTTGCCCAGGACACTTTAGTTCTGAATATAGATGTTTTCAGTGTTTTCCATCATGTCAAAAGCTTGTGACTCAAAATGGACTTCCCTCTGCTCCAGCAATGTTGAGTGGAGTTGAATGTGAGGAAAACAGGTATGGCTGACATATGTCCCTAGTTAGTTTAGATGACATCTTATAGGACAAACAAACCTTTGCACTGTATTTTCCTCTAATCTATGAAGAACCCTTCATCTAATTAGTGGAACGTTTTGTTTGTTTTGTCTTAATTCTCTAATCCTTTCCTCCTCAGTGGCAAAAATAAGCAAGAAGAAGGATGGAAGGGAATAAAAATTTGAGATAACAGATTTACAGTAACTGCTTTGATTTCTTTGATTTGTCCATGATTATCCCTGAGGTGGATTTACTGACCCTGCTAGTAGTTTATAAGCTAGAAAACAAGGTGTCATGTGGCTCCTATCTCAGTATAAAGTACATTCATGTTATCCAAAGAGAACCAGATTTCCTAAAGTGCCTAGCAGAAATATGATTAAATTTCTCCCCCTAAACTTGTATGTCTCCAAAATTGATATAGGTTAAGTGACTTAACTTATTTCCCTGGAAGAATATACTTTGACATTCTAAAAAAGATACCATTTCATATTTTCAGGAACTTTTACAAAACTCAAGAGATAATACATTATTTGGATTCATAATTTATTAGGAAAATAAAGTTGAATTTGTTTTCCATTTGTGAGAGTTGGAATAACGCCCCCTTCTGGGAAGAACATTTTGTGAGCTCTGGCCTAAGGACAAGCCATGTGGCCTTGGCATCAGGAAGTGACATTTGCTCATGGGTATTGTCGATCAAAGCTACCAGCCAATTAGCTTGGAGTTGTGTTTGTATGGACGGCCCTGTTTTAGTTTTTGCGGGAGGCTTCTGGGATGAAGAAGGGGTGAGGGCTCTCTTGCCCGGGACTTCAGCTTAGCTGGAGCAGAGATGCTGGCCCCCTTTGATAGACAGATGAAAGAACCTTGGCCTCTTTCTCTCTGCTCACCAAATTCTTATGCTCCTTAATAAATACTTAAAAGTCTAAACTCTTGCTAAAGCTTATAATTTATGGCAATCACTCATTAGGTTTTTAGACAGTCTAGCTAGAATTTTAGCCCCTTCCAGATAGCAACTTTACACATCATTTACCAGAGCATTTGCAAATCTACTTATCAAAATGAAATGTACTATGACAAAAAATCTAGAACAACCCTTCTTAAGGGTTAACACATGGAAAAGAATAGACTTGGTCTGCCTGGCCCCTTGAGTAGAATGAGGACCAATAAGTAGAAGTTGCACAAATCCATATTATGGTTGGATATATTTCAAAAGGACCCACAATGAAATATGATACACATCTTCTGACATAGGTGATAATAGGGTACAGACTGAAACATTTTTTTTTAATATGAGCAATGCAGGAATTTGTTTTGCTCGACCATTCATATTTCTTACAAAGGATTTTGATTTTTCTTTTTCTTTTTTTTCCCCAGAAGTATGTGGAAGAGGTGGAAGTGAGAGAAAATAAAATTTTGTCAGTTGAAAAAAATATTTTCTTTAAAGAACCTTGCTATCAGAGAAATCTGAAAAGTTAATGCTATCTAAGTTGGGAATGCAGTGCTTCACAAGTAGTAGCAGGTAGAGTGCAGACTAGATTGCCTCTAAGTCTCATCTAATCTTAAAGTTATATTCCAAAAGAGAAAGAAGAATTGTTCAGCATTAATTATGCTATAGAGGGTTGGACATTTGGCCAAGAAGAATATGGCATTAAAAGTAATATGTATGTAGTTTAATCTCTTTCACAATGTACAGAAGTTACATGAAGTTTCAAAGTCACCATAATAGACACCAGAGAAATAAGAGGTAAATATAAAAAACTGGGCTTAAATAGCTTGGGCCACACTTTCATAAAATCCATTCTAAATAGTCATCAGCTAAATAAAGGCAGTTTCTTTCCAAACAGTTCCTGTAATATAAATTATACTAATAAATTCTGAATTAGAGATGGTGGGTCATCAACTCTCCATTTGATGTCAGGTCTGTTCTTATAATTCTCCATTTGTCAAACTGAAAATGCTCTTGAGATGGACAATTAACTTTTTTTTTCATTCTCCCCCCTTAAATCTTCACAAAGAAACATCTGGTTTCCTATGTTTATAAAAACTCTCCTGAATAAAAGAAGTTTTGTGAGGGATTTTTAAGTGAAGTCTCTTTTATCATAATCAAAGATGTTCTTCCTTTTGTCACAAATAGTTTGGTTTGGCCACCATCCTATAGAATTCTGCATATTAAGTATTTCAGATTCTTGGTTATTTCCTCTTTCTTCAACTCAGCTAATTTTCCTATTCAAAGGCCAGAATTTTGGCCCATTTACCCATCTCTCCATACACTTAGTGCTCTTCAAACAGAATCAGAGAATAAAAGAGCCCTAAGAAAATTAGATTAAATTTACAGAACATCTTATGTACAGCATATTCTAAAATGGAACATTCAAATTTCATCCACAAATCTATGGAACTTTTTTGATTGTGCAGATGTCAGAGATAGAAGTGGTAAAGAGGGTCAAGTTGATCTCTTTCCCTCTTTTACTTGTCTATTCATGGAATTCAATCTACGCAATCAGGACCATAAAATGTTATAACTGTATAAGACCTGAAAAGTCATTTAATCTGTCCCTTTTCCATCAATTTACAGATGGGCCTGCATGGAAATAGAAGGTGACAAACCAGATGTCAGAAATGGTACACAAGGCAAATCTAATGTGGGCTGAATAGCCCTAACTTTTTTGAGAATTGACTGGTTTCCCTAATGCACAATTTTTGACCAACCTATTCGATAGGCTAGTTATCACCAAACTATAGAAGAAATGCCTTCTTAGGCCAACTGTTACCTTTCTCTTGCTCTTTTAGGGGATTGTAAGAAAAATGATCAGCTTCCACAATGGGTAGGCATATTCATTTAAGCCAAATCACTAATAACAAATGCAAATACCAACTTGTATATCATGATTTATTTGGCATCTATAATCAGTTATCTGCAAACAGAGCAAAGTGATATGGGATGCCTGAGATAATATTTGCCCAGTGTTGATCACATTAGATGAATCGGCATATCTTAAGGTCTTATGTCAACCTTCTTCGTGGCTCAGGTACTTTCCAAGTTTCCTGATTATAATCCTCTATTGGTTTTATAAAAACTAATTCTAATAATTATGTATATAAGCTAGTGATCTCTGATTCATTATACAGGCAACACAAAATATGTCAGATTTTTATTCCTTTTTTCCAAATGCATTTCTGAGCATGGTTCAAAGAATTCTGTATATTACCTCTGTTCCTTCAAGATAAAAAAAAATAAAATCACTTCCACAAATGTTTGTCAAAATTAGGAGCACTTTAACAAATAGCTCTAAAAAGCAGCACCTTCTAACATGTCATTAAATAGTCTCTTTTGAATATGATTTAAGCCTTTTCAGTTACATCAGGAAGTTCTCTAATATATTTCCATAAATTACAATAAATAATGTCCTTTTACATTTCTGGGGGTTTTCAACAAATGTGTGAAGTTAGTAATTCAGGAGCAGCTCTTTATGCTCCCTTGGTGTTGGAAGTTCTTCAAGCTAGTCTTAATCATTAGGGGTAGAAATCAAGGCTTACGTTCAGGAACATTTCACAACAACCCAGTTCTGGAACTTTTTTATTTTCAGGTGTAAGGAAGATTATACTTTAAAAAGAAGCCAAGTGGGCTCTGGCCTTGAGTAGCTTCTTGTCTAGTCTTAATCTTTCCATAGCACCTTCAGAAGTACTCTGCACACAGTAGATGTCCAATAAATTCTGTAAACTAACATGGAAATGTACCTTTGGCTGCCAGGCAAGGGCCGGAGGGAGTCTAGTACTTATCTTTGACTCCTGTTGTTTAAAATGGTCTGCCCCTTTCTCTTCTTATAGCTAATTCCTACCCACTCTTCTACCCAGCTGAGGTCCCACTTCCCCAGTCACCGCAGAACACATTGATTTCACAATTCTGTGAACTCCTAAATCACTTATCTGAATCCTACAAGTTAGAGGAGGCACTAGACCCCTGATTTCATTGGTATAGGGGATTCCCAAATGAGAAAACTCCCTCTGCCAATGAAGTTCAGCACCTTCTTCAAAGTCTATAGACTTAGATTTGCCTAGATCAGATTTATCAAACAGGAAGCCTGATGGCCCTATGGAGCCAGTAATAATAATAACTAGCATTTATATGGTGCTTACCATGTGCCAGGTTCTCACTTTATAGTTATTAATTAATTTGGGCCTCACAATGACCCTGTGAGGTAGGTATCATTGTTATCCCCATTTCATAGATGATGAAACTGAGGCAAACAGAGGTTAAGTGATTTTCCCAGGGGCCTGCTGCTAGTTTCTGAAGCTAGATTTGAACTCACCTGGTAACATTTCTGAGTGTTGATGAACCATATTAAAATGCAATTGAATGCCCCGCAAAAAAAAAAAAAGATTAAAAAAATGCAATTGAAAAATATTTAACAAATAAATAAAATGCAGTAAATTTAGATAACATTACATTTTAGAACTAAATAAATATGTGGCTTTGTGTACAAATGGATGGCCCCCATTTCTATTTGAGTTCAACAATGCTGGCCTCACTCATTTAGAAGCCAAGTGACCTGCTCAGGGTCACACAGCCAGGGTTGAAAATAGGTCTTCTTATCTTTGAGGCTAGTTTTCTATTTTGTCACATCTCTACTTAGCATTTGGTTTTGTACAGGCTTTTACTGATCTCGGTTTTTCCTACATGCAGATTTTGCCCTCTCAGTAATACATAGTGACATTTATATAGTACTTTAATGCTTGCAACGTGTTTTGTATACAATATTTAATTTATTTCATTAATATTATACCCCTATGAGACAAGTGACATTATTAACCCCATCTGACTGATGAAGAAATGGTGATGCAGAGATTGTGATATGCCTGGAGTAAGGAACCCAGTTATTAAGAATCTGTGGTGGGATTGGAACGCAATTCTTCCTGATTCCAACCATAGCACTATATCTCATAGCCTCTTAGGTACAGGGTCCCCATCTTATCCTTCAAAGGACCCTGTAGAGGGCTAAGCACAGAAGAGGTATTCAATAAATATTTGTTAGTTGATTGATTTTTCTTCCATCATTAAACTTCAACATATTTCAAATATCTATTATTTCATCAATGGGAGGACTCTCTTCTGATATAGAATGAAAACTTTGCATGCCCAGTTGATTGTCTCCTGTGAGATGATCCCAAAAAATAAAAAAGCCAACTGGTGGCCAATCTTCTATTATTAAGCCTCTCTGCTTTTAGCTACACTGGTTTCCAGGTGATAGACTCACAGTCCGTTTCTGGTCTGGTACTTGAATTTCCACTTTGGTAGGTGCTGCAAGAGCCTATGCTCCATGGTGTTTGAGAACCCACAATTGTATGAGGCATCATACAGGGGACCTTACGGTGCAAAGCCATTAAACACTTAGAGAAAAATCAAAATGAATCAGAGTTCAGAAACCTTTCTAGGATGAAAGAGAGGTTTGATCATCAAAATAATAAAAGCCTTAGGTGAGGAGGGGAGAGATAGCAGAGAGAAGACTGTAAGCTGGAATGACAGAGAGAATATAATGAAAACCCAAAGGAAAGAAAGCTGGGGAACATGGTGTCCCCAACTGAGAATTCACATCTACGGATTCATTTGAGAGGAACCACTGTCACAGGAAAGATGATGATAGGGAATTGAGACTAAAGAGAGAGACTAGAGTACAGGAGACCTAGCCTGGCTAGTCCACAAAGAAAAATGCTGTCAGGCTTCCCAGAACAAGTTATTTACACTTTTGTGACTAAAGCACACCATTTCAGGAGCCTCTTGGGCTGTCTACAGTCTGTCATGACGGGTGTTATCTGTCCAGAACAAATGTGAGTGTTGGCAGGAAGTAGAATTGAACAGTGCCCATCCCCTCTTTTGTCAGGGGGTAACTCAAGTGCTCACCAGGGATCAGACTCAAGCATAAAAGCTCTTTCTCTGCCCAGAAGTGAAAGTATCCAATGTGCAGTAGTCTGAACAAATCCCAATTTTTTGCATTGCATGTTGGCAGATAGTGTCATGACCTAATCTAAATCTCTCCAGGCACTAAGGTTCACTTTATTCCTCCCAAGTCATTTCATTTGACTTTTAAACTACCAAGGTAGGTAGAAGGTAGTTCAAATCCTACCCTTTTAGATTAGCTTAAGATCTCATAATTAGAAATGATTCTGAAAAGGTATAAGAAGTCAGATTTTGGGTCAATATAAGCAATAATTCCTTAATCATTAGACTTATCCAAAAGTAGAATGTTACCTCATGAGCTGGTGAATCTTCCATCACAAGAGGCTTCAAAAGGAAGCTAGATGACACTTGTCAAAAATACTGTAGAGGAAAATTCCTGTCCATCTATGGGTCAGACAGGTTAATCTCTAATGTCCTTTCCAATTCTGAGATTCTGTTATTCTATGATCTAGGTTTTCCCTCATCTGTTTTTTAAACCTGGGGTACATATGGAAGAGGAGGACTTTCTATGAGCCTAGATGGTTAAAAGTCCTCTATCTTTATGAGGTTTCCTCTAACCTCTTGAATTTCTGGTTTCGTTTCCATTTCTCAACCTAAATAACTTTATGTGATTGATACAGAACATCTTACTAGAGTTGGTTTTTATAAGAGGTCTATCCAAAATAAATACTGTATTTCAAACTTCAACATTTTCTATTTCATTTGTAGTCTGTTTCTCCTTTTGGCAAGCAAATGGATTGACTCAAAAAATTGCCTTCCAATTATTTATGATATACTGAGGAACTGCTTTTTTGCTGTGAAATTCTTGTGCTCCTTTGACCAGCTGAGCCTTTATGACCTATTGTCTCAGCACTGCCTAGAGTTGGCCTCGCATTTATCTTTTTCCTATAGAGCAGGAATCCTTAACGTTTTCTTTTTTTTTCTTTTTCTTTTTTTGGTATCATGGACCTATCAGGCATTCTGGTGAAGCTTTTGGAGTCCTCAGCATAGTGTTTTTAAATGTATGTAATAAAATACATAGGATTACAAAGGAAATCAATTATATTGAAAAAGTATTTATATATGTGTGTATGTAAATGTATGCATGTGTATATATTAAAATACACATACATACATACATACATACATACATACATACATACATACATACTTCAAAGGATCCAGGTTAGGAACCCCTGCTATAGAAGACAAGCAAGGGGAAAAAAAGGAATAAAGATGAAAAAGATGAAAAGAAGGAAGGAAGGAAGGAAGGAAGGAAGGAAGGAAGGAAGGAAGGAAGGAAGGAAGGAAGGAAGGAAGGAAGGAAGGAAGGAAGGAAGGAAGGAAGGAAGGAAGGAAGGAAGGGAGGGAGGGAGGGAGGGAGGGAGGAAGGAAGGAAGGAAGGGAAAAGAAGAAATAGAAAGAGAGAGAAAGGAAGGAAGGAAGGAAGAAAGAAAGAAAGAAGGAAGGAAGGAAGGAAGGAAGGAAGGAAGGAAGGAAGGAAGGAAGGAAGGAAGGAAGGAAGGAAGGAAGGAAGGAAGGAAGGAAGGAAGGAAGGAAGAAAGAGAAAGAAGAAAAACTAGCACTAGGATTTGAACCAAGACCTGCTTATATGCATACTCTGGTTCTGTATTTCCATGTTTCTGATTTTTTCTTTATATGATGGGTTCACAGCAAGTTAATTGGAATCTGTTGGTTGAATACTACATGCCAGTTGCTGTTACCACCACTCTCCCTCTCACTTACCACTCTGAAGTTTCCCAGAATTCCCATTAAGTAGGGGTGTCCACACCCTTACTGCTTTCAGGGATTTTACTTTTAGCTCTCTCCTTCATCCTGACTTCCATCGCTGGGTCTTTACTAAGCTCAACATCCCCTGCCTTCACACAGAAACCTCACACATCCCCCACCTTGCACCCCTGTAATCTTTAGACATCGGGGAAATAAAGAATCGTTTCTCCTCACAGAAAGGTTGAGGACCCCTGCCTTAGATGAATAATCCCCATACGGTTCTTACTCCTCCTTAAGCATTCAAATAAATCTTTCACCTCTGAACAGGAGTGGCATGGTGTAATCTTGTACAGTCGACTAATTTGACTTCATAGATTCTCTTTTCTTAGGACTCAAAGGAATCATTTTGAATCCCATCATTTGAAGCTCTTCCCCTTTGAAACTTCTTTGAACTTTTTTTATCTACTTTTACCTTTCTTTCTGACAGGCTAATACCTTCCTAAACTTTCAGAGACATCCCTTTTCAGGTCAATTTGTTGGTTTGACTGCAATTAAACCAGCCTCACAAGAATCAGATGGAATTCTTTTGTGCCATTTGTCTATGTTCCTCCAGCTCATTCTCAGTCTTTGTCATGGGTTTTACTAAGTTTGGCAAATAAGAGAGTGCAAATTAAAAACAATTTTCATTTCCTTTGAAAGGTCAAACAAGAATCTGGGTATTTCTTCTTTAAAAAATATCTGACTATTATTTTTATTATTATTTCAACCCAAAATAAATATCAGAAAGGTTAATATTCACCAGTGCTCATTCCTATTTACTGAGAAGATACGGGTGAGGACCCCAGGACACTCACTATGGAATTCAATTTAATTTAGCAGGGATTTGTTAAGTACTTAATTGTACCAGTACTATGGGAAGCACTGAGAGAGATATAATGTTTAGAAAAGAAGTAGAATGTTTAGAGAAGACACAGTCCCTCCATTCTTAAATATTACATGTAAGATGACAATGAGGATTCTCACTGGCCAAAATATTGCACCAAAGCCTGTAGGCTCTGATGGTGACAGAGACTTAATAAAAGCAGACATGTGGAACCAGATGGGTAGAGGACAATAACCATGTCTCTTTCACTTATCCTAGTTCAAATTCATATCCATGTCAAGCTAGAAAGAATACTAGAAATTCCTAACCCTAAGGAAAATCATTGTCTAAGACAATGAATTATCCTTCAGCCCACAAGAGTGCGTACATGCATATACACTGAGTGAGTTAAAATAAAACACCACATCTTATCCTGGCAACAGTTTTCTTGGATCTTCTTCTGTCAGATAGCTAGATGGCACCAGGGATAGAGCCATGCAATGGGAATCAAGAAGAACCAAGTTCAAATCTTGCCTTAGACACTTATTAGCTTTGTAAAACCCACAGAGAGTCACTTAAAGTTCCTAATCTGTAAAATGGGAATAATAATAAAACCTACCTCCCAGAGTTATTATATGGCTCAATATGTAAAGTGCTTTGCAAACCTATTAATACAGCTTGCAAATTACACAAATGCTAGTTATAATAATAACAATAATTCTTATTATTAGCCCCTTACCTTGGTGTGTTGGCTCCTAGCCTTTGGCTTTAACTAAAGAGCTGAGAGTCTGCCCTTTTCCAGGAAGAGACTTCCTAACAGGAATTAAGATAGCCAGGCTGGTGGCCCTCAAGAGATGAGACCCAGAAGTTTGTGAAAGCAGCACAATGATATCTCTAGAACAAAGTTTCTTAAACTGTGGGTAAAGATCCCATAAGGGGACATGTAACTGAATGTGGGGATTGCAAAAAAAAATTGGGCAACAGTAAAAGGCTATGTATACCTATTTTATATATCTATGTACCCAGGGTCGAGTAAGAATTTCTCAGGTGAAAAGGGGTGAAAAGAAGAAAAAGTTTAAGAAGTCCTGCTCTAGAGGACACCAGCAACCCTTGAGAGTCAGAGATATGTTTATCAGACCACATGTTCTATGTGTGTGCCCTCTCCATACATGTGCCCTGACAACATGGGTTGCTAGCATGTGTCTTCTTATATGTTCCCTGGCCCCACATGTTCATCCTGAACATGTGGTTCCTGGACACCTTTGCATGTATGGCTTATCCCCCATGTGAATGGTATCTACTTTAGAGGATATTGTCTCTTGTCAATTCATGTGCTGTTATTTGATTAAACATCTTGTTTAGGTTCACATATTCTTTGACAGGCTAGTAAATATACACACATGGGATGAGTCATAAGCAATGGTTTTTAGTGAATACACAACCACAGAGAATCTTGAAAGTGGTATAGATTGTCTGGAGAGAAATATATGTAAGTGAGGGGTGTCTACATGTGCTATCTGCAGATAGCTATAAAATAAAATCTATTGGTTGCTAAATGCTTTGGTGCCAAATGCCAATAAGAAAATGACACTAGACAAGGTAAGGTCTCTGCAAGTTCTAAGCTTCCACAAATTATTCAGTATATAATAAGCCATTTGACACTGAGCTTTTCCCCTTATAACTTGATGACCTTGGATTTGTTAAAGCTATACCAGCAGAATTCTCTCAAACTAGAAAGTCATTGAAAAATAGGTTATAGATCGTGTCTGTCATCTAAGTATCAAACTAGCTAAATGTGGAGAGGCTTGTCATGAGCCCACTGGGCACCAGATGATGATTTTTTGGCCCACAGGAAATCATATAATCTGTCCACTAAGAAATGGAAGGATTACACTCTGCTGTGATGGAGAGAAAGGGTTACATTTATGAAATATCAAATCATTTTTGCATTGCAGTATTTTTTTTAGTGAGGCAATTGGGGTTAAGTGACTTGCTCAGGGTCACACAGCTAGTGTCAAGTGTATGAGGCCGGATTTGAACTCAGGTACTCCTGAATCTAGGGCCAGTGCTTTATCCACTGCGCCACCTAGCCACCCCCTGCAATATATATATATATATATATATATATATATATATATATATATATATTTGCAGGCAATAGGGGTTAAGTGACTTGCCCAGGGTCACACAGCTAGTAAGTGTCAAGTGTCTGAGGCCAGATTTGAACTCAGGTACTCCTGAATCCAGGGCTGGTGCTTTAACCACTGCGCCATCTAGCTGCCCCCCTGCAATATATTTTTAAAGAGCATATCTTATAAATTAATCACCTGTTGTTTAAAGAGTCCCAGGAGAGTCTGCTAGGAAAATGTTCCATCTTATATGTAGATTTCATTTCAGTCTCTTTTGAAATCAGCCAATCAGTGAATATCTATTAAAATCTTCCTCTGTATCAGAGGTGTATGGGGTATTCCAGGAGGACCAGTACCTCTGGTGTGAGGGTTTGCCATCCCACAGCTGTTCATCTTCCTTTAGTGTCCACCTTTCACTCACTTCTCACCTATGTCTCCAAAAAGCTATAGCATGTGCAGCAGCCATACCCCAGTAAACCATCTTGGCAAATGGGTTAAACCAGGTTGAGGGTAACTTCAGGACTTTAAACCAATCAGTGAGTTGGGGGGGCGTCTACCCCAAGCATGAGTAGACGTCCCCCAGAAGAATGGACAAATAAGAACAATTTGTTCCAACTGCCATGAAGGCATCTGATGCAGGTGCTAAGGAGCTTTTAGAGCTTGGTCAGACATCAAAGATGCCAAGGTCATGAACACCCCAGGATGTCTCCAGTCATCTTGACTTTTGTCTTGCCACTAGAATTCAAAGGCTCTGGAAGAGAGAGTGAGGCTGTTGACTTTGTGCAACTCTGCCTCACTTAAATCCAATTCACATACAAGTCAAGACATCACCCTTATGATGTCATTGGTCCTCTTTGAAAATAAGGACAAACAACAACACCAGTCACTGTGTTAAGTGTTGGGGAAGAGAAACAAAAAGCAGAAACATCCCTGACCCTCAGAGGTCTTATAGTCTAATGGAGAAGACAATATATACATAATGCTGCTCTCTCTGAAACAAAAATAGCCACTTTCCCCCATGAGATCATACTCTTCTGGTTTATGATAAGATGAGATATTCTAATCAGTAAGTGGATTATGCAAACAATTTGCTGCTTGTTCTTAATGAGATAAAATCAGATCTAGAAAGTGTAGTCAATCTAGGCTATTAATTAGAAAGCCAGATATAAATCCTCTGTCCTAATTCCTTTATACTGCAAAAGTCAAATTGTACATTCATTAAAATTAGATTCTTAAAATGCCCCCTGCTGTGTTGATGTCAGGGGAATTGATCTATTTTCCATGATGCTACAGCCAAATCATTTTAAGCATAGGTTTTGCACATCTCTCTTAGCAAAGACATTAATGTTCATGTAATTCAAATCACCATTCATCTACCTAGGCATTTCAGTGATACCTATTCTCATCCTCCCATAGATGCTGCTAACCACTGATCAGAGTATGCAGCTAAATATTTTAAAAACAGAATGGGAAGACTATTTCTTTTTCAAAAGAGGGAAGCTTAAGTATTTTCAGTAACATTTCATCTACTATGACCCACCAGCTTATTACAATATTGTCTATCCTAAATACAGCCTGCTCAGTGTGGATGAACAAAGATTCCTAGAATAGAGAAACACAAATTGAGTCATTTGTTCCTTCAGGAAACCTATGTTATGTGCACCCAATGACTAGGGAAAGTGAAGGTGAAGCTAGAGAAGAGAGAAGAGAATAAGCATTCATAGGTGCCTACTATGTGTCGCGTATTGTGCTAATTGCTTTTTTATAAATATTATCTCATATGAGCCTCACAGCCCTGCAAGGTGGGTGCTGTTAATATCCCAATTTTATAGTTGAGGAAATTAAGGCAGAGCTTAAACCACTTTCTCAGAGTTGCACACCTAGTAAGTGTCAAGTCAGATTTGAGATCAGGTCTCCCTGACTCCAGGTCCATCCCTCTATGTACTGCATTCCCAGGTGCAACGGTATTGAATCATTTTCAGTATTGTCCAACTCTTTTGACCCCATTTTGGGTTTTCTTGGCAAAGATGCTGGAGTGTTTTGTCATTTCCTTCTCCAGCTCATTTTACAGATGAGGAACTAAGATACACAGGGTTAAGTGGCTTGCCCAATGTAAAATAGGTAGTACATAACTGAGGCTAGATTTGAACTCAGGTCCTCCAAACTCCAGGGTGGTTCTCAATCCACTGTGGTACCTAGATGCCCTGATTAATGAATATTCATTATCAACTGTGAAGAAAAAAGTGGTGGAGGGGACAAAAATGTATCTCCTGGTTTCCTTACTTTGGGTTCTAAGCAGTGCCCATATCCACTGGTATTGGATAAGAAAGGACTTAGTCCTTAGTGAAAGCATCAGTCAGTCAAACAGTTATTACGTGTCTACTATGTGCCAGGCATTTTGCTAAGTACTGGAGCACAAAGAAAGGCAAAAGACAGTCCTACCCTGAAGAAACTCACAAAGGAGCTTTGGCATAAAGCCAAAGGGATGGCCTATGGAAAGAAAAGAGTAAAAATGCTTACATGAGATGAAAGATGAAACATCCTACAGTCTTCACATAAATTATTCTCATGGTTCTGCTCACTTCATTCTGTATTAGTTCATCTTCCCAGGTTTCTCTTAAATAATCATTTTCATTATTTCTTATAGCATTATAGTATTCCATTACACTCATATATACATTCTTATCTATCATTCAGTCATTGCCCAGTTGATGCCCTCCCCTTTTGTTTCCAGTTCTTTGCTACCATAGAAAGAGCTGCTGCAAATATATTTGAGCTTATAGGTTCTTTCCTTCTTTCTTTGATTTCTTAACAACATTGTAAAAACAAACCACTATGAAAGACTTGAGAACTTTAATGACTACTCGTTATTTCAGAAGACCAATAGAATACTACTCATCAACTGACAGAGTGTGGATGGTCTCAATATGAGGCATACAGTTTAGCCCATGGCCAATGTAGAAATTTGTTTTGATTGACTATGTGTATTTGTTACAAGGGTTTTGCTTTTCTTTTCCTTTCTCAATGTGTCAATTTTCCTAAAGCACATGTCTAACCATGTCACACCCTGCCTTCCTACTCAATGATACTCAGTGGCTTCCTATGCCTCCAGGATCAAATACAAAATGCTCTGTTTGGAGTTCAAAGCCCTTCATAACATAGTCCCTTCCCACCTTTCCAGTCTTTTTACTCCTTACTCTCAGTAACATATTCTTAGATCTAGTAACACTAGCCTCTTTACTGTTCCTCAAACAAGATACTCCAGTATCTTGGCTCTTGGCATTTTCTCTGGCTGTCTTAGATGCCCGGAACACTCTCCTTCCTCATGCCTGCTTACTGCTTTGCCTGACTTCTTTTAACTCTTAACTAAAAGTCCATCTTCTACAGAGAGTCTTTCACACCCCTTCTCACTTCTAGAGCCTTCCTTCTTTTAATTATTTCTTATTTATCCTGTATATAACTTGTCTCTATATATTTGTTTGCTTGTTGTCTCCCTCATAAGATTGTGAGCTCCATGAAGATAGGGACCATCTTCTGTCTCTTTGCATCCCCAGAGCTTAGCATGGTACCTGGAACATGGCAGGCACTTAATAAATGTTTATTGATTAAGGAAGAGGAAAAAAGTCCTTGTTAATGAAAAAAAGTTCATTTTTAAAAACCTATACTTTTGGGGGACGTCGTAGAGGAAAGAGCGGACGCCACCGAGTCAGGCAGAAGCTGCTGCCGTCACCATGACCCGCGGTAATCAGCGTGAGTTTGCCCGCCAGAAGAACATGAAAAAGCAAAGCAACTCAGGCAAGGGAAAACGCCAGGATGACGGGCTCTCTGCCGCTGCCGGAAAGCAGAGGGACTCAGAGATCATGCAACAGAAGCAGAAAAAGGCCAGTGAGAAGAAGGAAGAGCCCATCTCTCTTGCCGGTTCGGTCTCACCTCCTCCTGTAGCGCTCACAGTCCCGGAACTGATGGCATTCTATTCTGTGTCTGAAATGGGTTCCCTCTGTGCATCCTTCCCCCCAGGCAGCCTTGCTCTCCTCCAGGACACTCCTGGGGTGAGGGGGCTACCCTCTCCCAGTGTTTTTTATTCCTATGGGGCTTACCCCAGAGTATTAAAAGTAGCTTTGCAATTCCAAAAAATAAAATAAAATAAAAATTAATAAAAATTAAAACCTATACCTTTCTATAGAAAAAAAAATGTGTCAGGTGGATTCCTCTTTGTTAGCTTGCTCTAGAATTCTCTGAAAATCATAAATTTCTTCTACCCCACAGTTCTCTGCAAACCATAAAGTCACATTTTTCAAGTACTGTGCACATACCTCACCACTGCACCAGTAGTTATTTGGTGCCGACTGTCCAGTTTTATGAGAAGTATTTGCCAAGAAAACATATGAGTTCTCACCAAAGGCATATGCTTCAGTGATGGCATTATATTTCTTTCAATTTCCTTTACCTGTAGTTTGAACTAGAGATATCATGGTGTAGTAGAAAGAACTCTACTCAAACAACGATTACATCACTTACTCACTGTGTGGCTCTGAGCAAATCACTTACCCCTCTGAGCCTGAGGCTCCACAATTTATAAAATTGGGATAATAATATTTACAATGCCTCCCTCACATAAAATTGCTATGAGGAAAACAATTCCTATATCTCAAGGTCCTATAGATTATGAGAATTATTACCATTTCTCAGAATCACTAATCTACCCCTTTTTAAAATCTAGTTTAGTTACCAGAATTTGGTCTTATTCAGCAGGTATGTTCCCCAAAATTTCAGTGTAAAAAACAATCTGAACGTAGAATAATAGAAAGTGTACTTACTAGATTTGGAATCAGGAAGAGCTAGGTTCTGATCCCACTTCACTCTCTTCCTAACTGAACAAATCATTTGACCTCTCAGTCTCAACTTCCTCACCTGTGAAATAAGAATGAAAATAATACCGACTCCACAGGGTTGTAAGGTTCAAATGTGAAAATGGACACAAAGTACTTGGCAAACTTTAACTTACAGTATAGATGTTGACACTATTATTATAAATAAAACCATGCTTAAACTTGAGAAGAAAGCCCACTGATAAAAGGTAACCCATATTAAATAAAATAACATTGGGAATTCTCTTGAAAATGAATGGTCAATTACTTATTCAGTTATTTTTTGCTGAATTTAGTGAATTTAGAAATTTGGTAAATTTAGAAAAGACTACTCAATTGGCCCCTGGTGTTTTGTTGTTCAATATCTGGAAGGCCTAGAGTCTGTTTATTCAGGTGAAGAAATTATCTTTCAAGTATAAATATTTTACCTAATCACTAAATAAAAAAAACTAGCCAAAAAATGACAAATTCCATAAAACTGGATAAAGGGGTGGAGGAGGGTAGATGAGTAGAGGAAATGGAATAGTTAATTATTTTCTTTAGCAGAAGACATACTTAAAATACAAGAGACTCATAAGCACACATGGACAGATACATAATTTGTATTATGGATATTTAAAAGTATGAAATTTGAAATCTGCTGTCTGAATAATTCATTAAAGTTTAGTAAGCCTACTAATTTTTACTAAGCATCTACAATGTTCTAGAGACACTGTGCTAAGTGCTAAGGATACCAAAAAAAAGCAGGGGCCAGGAATCAGGGATTTACAGTCTAATCCATGTCTTCTGGCCAGCAAAGTCTGCAGGCTCATAGTCCTGTTGGTGGTTATCTTCTCTCTGAAGCATTGTAATACCTGCAGAAAGCAGCTCCTGCCAGGCAGCTGGTTCTGACTGAGGACTTCAGGAATTCTCAAATTCCTGAAATAAGCAGCAGGCTCAAAAAGTCTACCTACTCATGATTGCTATTCAGTTGCCTATGCTCAAAGAAAGAAACATGAAGTCAAAAATGCTGGCTAGGGCCTTGCAAACCAGTCTCAGGCTCACCTAGGCAAGAGTGTACTCTCACAACAATGTATATGCAAGCAGTCTCCATAGCTGTAGGGAGTAACATATACTTTGACAGGGGGAGGGAGGAGTAGACAAAATCCTCTCCGGCCCTGATAGAAAGCTTTAACTGCTGGAGTTCCAAGACAAACATTCAGAAGAGAAAAAGACAAATGAACAAACAAAAACCACCTAAAACCAAAAGCTTTTCATCATGTAGGGAATAACATGGATTTTTAAAAAGGTTTTGTTAATTAATAAACATTAATTTATTTTCGCACCATGAGCATTTTCTGAATACCTCCCCACTAAATGATTTTTTTAATTTAAAAAATGTTAAAATTGAACAAAGCTAAAAAAATTTGAACAAAGTCACCATATAAAACAACATATGCAACTTTCTACACCTGTAAGTCTCCATGTCTCTATGTAGAGGAGAAAAGATTGTTTTATCATGGGCTCTCCATGAACAAGATCGGCCATTGTAATCTGTCAGGCAGTTTTTTTGTTATATTCATTTAAATTTTTGTGGTGGCCATGTGCACTGCCCTCCTGGATCCACTGCATCTGCTCATACAAATTCTTCTGTGTTTTTTCAAATTCTTCATATCTGTCATTTCTTATGGAGCAATAATACATAATTTCATTTAAGTACCAGAGTACTAGAGATAGCGAGATGGATAGCACATTAGATGTGGAGTCAGGAAGACAAGAGCTAATATCCTGCCACAGCCACTTACTAGATATATAGCCTTGGGTAAATCATTCCACATTGCTCAACGTTAATTTTGTCATCTGTCAAATGAAGTGGTTGACTTGTATGGTATCTAAAGGCTTTTCCCATTGCAAATCTATGATCCTAGTTTGTTTGGTCATTCTGCTAATGTACACACATTTAGTTTCCAGTTCTTTCCTACAACAACAACAAAAAAGGCTCCTATGAATATTTTGTTGCATAAGAGATCTTTCTGTCTTTGACCTACTTGGGGTATATATCCAATAATGGACTGGGTCAAAGAATAGAAAAGTTTCATGACTTTTCTCACATAATTTTATTTTTTCTTTGTTTTTCTTTTTTCTTTTTAGGTTATACATGTTTAGTCATGCAAAACATTTCATGAAAAGAAAACAGACAAAATTTAAAGAAAAATAAAATTTAAAATAATATACTTCAATCTGTATTCCGATACTTACAGTATTTTTTCTCTAGAGATTGATCACATTTTTCATCATAAGTCCTTCAGGGTTCTCTTGGATCATTGTATTGATAAGATTAACTGTCATTCACAGCTAATCATTTTACAATATTGTTGTTATTTTGTACACAGTACATTTCATTTTGCATCAGCTCATGTAAGTTTTTCCGGGTTTTTCTGAGAGCATCCTGATCACCATTCCTTATAGCATAATGCTCTTCCATCACAAGCACATACCATAATTTGTTCAGCCATTCCCCAATTGATGGTCATCCCCCCAATTTCCAATATATAAAAAAAGTATTTATGGTAGCTACTACAAGAAAAGAGCTACTATAAATACTTTTTTTTTAACATATCGGTCCTTTTCCTTTTTGGTTTTTTTTTTTTTCTGTTTGTTTTGTTTTTTTAATCTCTTATTGGATGCAGACCTAGTAGTGGTATTGCTTGGTCAAAAAGGATTCATGGTTTTATATTTCTTTGGGCATAGTTCCCAATTGCTCTATGGAATGGTTGGATCAGTTTACAACCTCATATCTTCTCTAATATTTGTCATTTTCCTCTCCTGTTCTATTAGTCAATATAACAGGTATGAAGTAGTATCCCAGAATTGTTTTGATTTGCATCTCTCCAATCAATAGTGAGTTAGAACATTTTTTCCAATTGGCTATAGATAACTTTGATTACTTCATCTGAAAACTGTTCATATCTTTTGATCATTTATCAATTGGGGAATGACATATTCAGAGACACTTGCTTTAAAATATTTTTTCATAGTTTCCATTGCTAACTGTATCTCCCTCCATCCTATTCCCTCCCACCACAGTCTATTCTCTCTCTCCTTTCATTCCTTGTCCCTCCTTAAAAGTGTTTTGTCCAAAAAAAAAAAAAGAGAGAGAGAGAGAGATAGGATCACTATATCTGCAGTTTGTAAAGGAAGCTGACTAGATAAATATGGAATTGCATTTCTTATGGGAAATGTTTCATTGCATTTCCTGATTTTTATAGGGATTAAGTTTTCAGGAGGGGGGAAATACCCAATCTTGCATCTTTGTATATCTCCCTGGTGAAGAGGAGTAGTGAAACTGTAGGCATAAATGAAACTATCCTCTCACTGGGTACATATTTGCATTCCAATCATTGAGGGTCCAGACCATTTGGGATGCAAATAAAACTACTTTCCTGTTTGTGTAATCTCAACATTCAGGTTGTATTAAAATTGTTGAGTTGATTTCCCTGAATATAAATGCTTAAGGACTTGGCTTTACCCATTCATAGGTGACCATTAAATAGGATAGTACTCTATATCCATACTGCCATGAAGCAGTAATAAATATTTTCAAGATGAAGCTATCCATCTTTGGTTTCTATATGACAGAGTTTTAAATAAAGGATTTTGAAGGTTTTTGTTTATTATTGAAAAAAAAGCATTTTACTTCTGACTACCTCTTCTCCAATTTGCCCTTCCTTCTATCATCCCACCTTCTCTTATCCCATTCCCCTCCTACTTCCCTGCAGCATAAAATAGATTTCTATAGCCAATTGGGTGTGTATGTTATTCCCTCTTTGAGCCAATTTTGATGAAAGGTTCACTCACTCCCCCTTACCTCGCCCATCTTCCTCTTCCTGTAAAAGCTTTTTCTTGCCTCTTTTATATGAGATAATTTACCTCATTCTACTTCTTCCTTTCTCTTTCTCTCACTGCATTCCTCTCTCAGCCCCTAATTTTATTTTTTAGATATCACACCTTCATATTGCACTCATATATGTGCCCTCTGTGTGTGTGTGTATATATATAACACACACACACACACACACACACACACACACACACACTCCTTCCAACTGCCCAAATAATGAGAAAATTCTTAAGATTTAGAAGTATCATCTTCCTTTGTAGTAATGTAATCAGTTTAACCTTCTTAAATGCCTTATGATTTTCTTTCCTGGTTTACCTTTTTATGGTTCTCTTGAGTCTCTTATTTAAAAGTCAAAGCTGCTATTAGTCTCTAGTCTTTTCATTAAGAATGCCTAAAAGTCCTCTTTTTCATTGAATGCCCATTCCCCCCCCCAAAAAAAAAAACCCTGGTTAAAGAGTATGACTAAGCTCTTTTTTTTTTTTTTTGTGGGGCAATGAGGGTTAATTGACTTGTCCAAGGTAAGTGTCAATTGTCTGAGGATGGATTTTAACTCATGCCCTTCTGAATCCAGGGCCAGTGTTTTATCCACTGTGCCACCTAGCTGGCCCTAGACTCTTTTTTTTTTTTTAATCATGGCAGTAATTTTAAAATTATCTCTCCTGGATCTATTTTACAGGTCAGTTGTTTTTCCAATGAAATATTTCACATTGTCTTCTACTTTTTCATTCTTTTGGTTTTCTTTTATTGTTTCTTGATTTCTCATAAAGTCTTTAGCTTCCATTTGCTAATTTCTCATTTTTAAGGAATTATTTTCTTCAGTGAGTTTTTATACCTCCTTTCCCATTTGACCAATTTTACTTTTTAAAGAGTTTTTTTCTTTAGTGAATTTTTGTGCCTCCTTTACCAAGTTGTTGACTGTTTTTTCTTGTTTTTCTTGCATCACTCTCATTTTACTTCCCAATTTTTCCTCTACCTCTTACTTTATTTTCAAATCTATTTTGATCTCTTCCATGGCCTGAAACTAAGTCATATTTTGAGGGGGGGGGGGCTTTGATTGTAGGAACTTTGACTTTGTTATCTTCTTCTGAGTGTGTGTTTTGATCTTCCTTATTACCATAATAATTTTTATGATGAAGATTTTTTATATTGTTTGCTTATTTTCCTAGCCTGTTTCTTGATTTTTAGTTCTTTGTTTGAGTAGGGTTCTACTTCCATGGTGGAGGGTATACTGTCCCAAGCTTCAGGGGTTTTGTGCAACTATTTTCAGAGATATTTCTAGGGACCTGTAAGTTTTCAGTTTTTCTAAGGTGGTATGATCTAAGGAAAGGTGTATTTATTACTCTCCTTGCCTGTGCTGTGGTTTGTGAGCAAACACAAGCCCTCTTTTCTACCCTGGAACTGTGAGGAGAGTCCCTAATCCACTGTGGCTACTGCAAGCTCTGGTCTTCTAGGGTTGCTCCTAGCCCTGGAACTTCACCCTAGGACTGTGACCCAGATCTGGGTATGGGAAAAGCAACAGAGTCCTGCCTCAATGCTAGCAAAGAGAACCCTGTAATCTCCTTCCAACCAGTTGTTCATTCCCCTTACCTTCTGTGGGCTAAGAGTATCCAAAGCAGTTGCTACTAATTATGTTTCAGTGGTTCCCAAGGCCTGCTCCTGGTTCAATGGGACCAGGTCTCTGCTGGCATGGTCTGTGTTGACCTGTGTTTCACTCTCCCCCTTGCACAACAGACCTTTCCTGACAAGCTTCTATGTTGTCTTTTGCTGGAAAATTATTTCACCCTGAACTTTTGTGGGTTCTGCTGCTCCAAGAATTGTCTTATGGCATTATGTTAAAGTATTTGGAAGGTTTTAGGGGAGAACTCAGGTGAATCACTGCCTTTTCTCTGCCATCTTGTTTCATATAATTTTTTTTGTTTGTTTTTGTTTTTTCAGGGCAATGAGGGTTAAGTGACTTGCCCAGGGTCACACAGCTAGTTAAGTGTAAAGTGTCTGAGACTGGATTTGAACTCAGGTCCTCCTGAATCCAAGGCCAGTGCTTTATCCACTGTGCCACCTAGCTGCCCCATTGTTTCATATAATTTTAAGTGGATTAAAGTGTGTATTGTGAATTTAATTGAAATCAAACTTTTTACTCTTTTATTCATTTTTGACAAACTAGTTTTGTCTGTGTAGATGCAATCAACATGCATTTCAGTTCAAATCAATGAAACAAAGCACCAACTCAAATCCAATCTTTTGGCATAGAAATATCTAATAGCATAAAATGAAGTTTCTGTGACTATTATTTTTAACTACCCAAGTTCACCTTTTGGATTTATATCACTTGAAAAGTATTCTTTCATTGCTAATGTGATTCATTTTATAAAGTTGGCTACCTCCCAGCTAATTTCTCTTATCTTTCTTCCAGATAAATCTTTCCATGATTTGATTTACATCTGCTCCTCTTTTCTGATGTATAGGTAGATTTCTCCCATGCATTTATATATGACTGCAATATTTTTTCTGCTTTCTATGTTACTTCATTATTCCACACTGGAGAGCTAAATATTAGGCTACATGTGTGGTACCATATATAAATCACTTACCTGCCAATCAGAAGATCTGGATTCAAACCCCACCTCTACACAAATCCATTGCTTTTCATATAAATTCTTTGTTCAGTACAAAGAAAACTGACTGTGGAGTTAGAGAACACATTCAAAACCCTCCCTTTGTCACTAATTACCTGTGTAACCCTGGGCAAATCATTTAACTTCCAGAGGTCTCAGGATTCCCTTACCTAAAAAATGAGGAAATTGAATTAGAAGGCTTCTAAGGCCCCTTCTGGCTCAAGAAGAGAGAAAAGATGACCATTCCTATCTACCTTCCAGAATTCTTTTTTTTTTTTTTTTTTGGTAAGGCAATTGGTGTTAAGTGACTTGCCCAGGGTCACACAGCTAGTAAGTGTCTGAGGCCAGATTTGAACTCAGGTACTCCTGAATCCAGGGCCGGTGCTTTATCCACTGTGCCACCTAGCTGCCCAGAATTCTTTTAAGAATGAAATTTTGTAATGCACTTTGAATTTTATAAAACACTATATAAGTCTAAGGAATATGGGCATTAATATCTCATATTTTAATGACTGAGAGATTATCTTTATGAGACAACAATACTATGGTAAGAATGAATCCAGTGAAAAGATTATCATATATTTAGAGCTGAAGATCATCTAGTCTAACCCTCCTACCTACCCCCTAATTTTACTAATGAGTAAACTGAACCCAGAGAATAGGTGATTTACCTAAAATGACCCAATAGTAACTAAGTGGCAAAACAAGGACCCTAGGTCCTTTGATTGTCTTTCTACTATACTGTACTCCCTCTAAAAAGGTGCTAGGTATTTGTAAATATAGAACAGGATGCAGAAATTTTTACTAGCCATTTCTTGGTAGTGTTATGGGGAAAGTGCTTTGTAAATTATAAGGTTCTATATGGATGGGAGTTATTTTCATTATACTTCTATTGTTAAAATACTGGACTAAGTACTACAAAATCCCAGCTCCAAACTTTACTGCTGTGGACAAATCTCTTTCACCTCTCTTAGCCTCAGTTTCCTCTACTGTATATAGTACATCTCAAAGCTTAGGAATTTTGTTTCTGACAATACTTGTTTGTGAAAGGAAGGAGTTTAGAATGAATTGACTGAGGCACACAGTGACAATTTAATTTGCAATGATATCACTTTTTTTTTTGCCCTGCTTTTCCCTTGCCCCCTTTTTTGTAAGGAAATACTCAAAGAATTTTGGTGGATTGAATGAAGCCCCAGTGTTTTCCATATTATACTTGGTGATTTGGTTAAAGGCAACCCTAAAATGGTATGAAGGATAAAGTAGCTTCCTAACTTTAAGTCATAGATAGGCTTGGGACAATGATACAGAGAATTTTAGTAGAAGAAAGAGGATTTCAAGAGTCCAGCTAAATGTCTGAGGCTTCTAATTAGCTGGCTCACTAGTGATGTTCTAAAAGAACTTAGCCCCTGAGACTAAAATTCTGGACTTACCTTTCCTAATAGATAAAAAGCAGTATTCCCTAGCCAGATGGCTAGATTGTGATAGCCCCACGTTTATGAAAGAGTTGAAGCTGTTTTGGGGCACTAGGTGCAGAAAATCCCTCTTATGGGTAAGAGGTGACACTTCAGTTAATGAATCTAGTTAAAGACCAATAGGAGGTAGCAAAGATAAGCAGGAAGCAATAGAAACATGAGTTAATCAATGACCAATGGTGAAGAGCAAGAACACCATGCTTAGTAGGAAGCAAAACCAATGCATTGCCCAACAGAGAGCTAGGCATGGGGAGGAGGCATGATATCACCAGAAGACATTGGTGGCCTTTTGGTATCAGAGGCATGAGCTTCTCCACAATAACTGTACTCTGGCCATTTGTATTCCCTAAATGTATGTCCTTTCACATGTATGCTCTCTTTCTATGCCTGACCCCAAAGTATGAATGTCATACATGATCTCTCTGTGTCAATCCATTGAATTTAGGAAGAACATTCTCTAGGTTTATGGAAGTTGAGAAATTCTATTAGTATTTTTCTCATTCTACTATTCCATCAAATGCCTTTGCTTTAAACTATTTGTGTATTCCAGATGACAAGGTAGGGGCTCATGAGGCATGTTGTATTTTTTTTCTTTTTTCATAGATAAAGTCCCACAGAATACTTTGAACTTAAGACGGTGTTTTCTGTGAGTGGGGCTGCTCCAGACATTACATGTAAAATAGAGATAACATTATTATCACTTTCTACCTCCCAAGATTTTTTGTGACAAAAGTCTCTTGTGAACTTTAAAACAATATAGAAATGTGAGCTATTGTTATCCACCTTTAAGATACATTATAAATGGAAACTATTAATGGAAAAACATAGCAAACAACCAGATGACAGATTGAGTTGTGTGGTTTGTTTTCATGTCCTTTTTTTCCCCAAAACTTTTCAACTATGTTTGTACAACAAGGGCAGCTAAGTGGTCCAGTGGATAGAGTATTGAGCCTGAAGTAAGGAAGATCTTAGACCTGGATACTTACTAGCTGTATGACACTGGGCAAATCATTTATTCCCTATTTGTCTCAGTTTCCTAATCTGTAAAATGGAGAAGCAAAAGGCAAACCATACCAGTAACTTACCAAGAAAACCCCAGGGTTTAATTAAATGACAACAACAACAAAATTCACTACATAAGGATAGCAGGGGTTTTCTATGTCATTAGGCATCCAGATTGAATTACCTTTTTCACAAATTTGGATGAATAAGTTGTTGGGACATCATGGCAGTATAAGTTATAAGAACCCTATTTCCTCTTTTCTGACTGTTTTCTATGAAATGTAATTTGGTCTAATTTTAAGAGCACTACCATCCTCCTCAGAAACTTCATCATGGCCTGGAGTTAATAGAGGATTCTAAGAATAGTTTACATTTTTATAAGACTTAGAGTTTTATAGACTCATCATAGAACCATAAATTTAAAGTTAATAGGCACCTCAGAGGTCATTTATCCAACTTCCTCATTTTACAGATGAAGAAACTGAGGCCTAAAGAAGTTAAGTAACTTTTCCAGCATTACACAGCTAGGAAATACCAAAAGCAGCATTTGAAATGAGGTCTTTCTGACTCTAAGTTGAACATTCTATCTCCTCTATCTCACAGAGACAGAAGAAAGGATCTTAGAAAGGATGTAGTACAATTCTTTCATTTTATAGAGGAAGAAAAAGAGGACCAAAAAAAAAAACAAAACTAAAGTGACTCATTAGGGGTCACAGAGATAGAAATATAAGATCCTGGATTTGAAAACAGATTCTCTCCTCACATCTCTTTCAAGAAGATCTATGACTTTACAGAGTAAACAGTGAGCTGTGTCTGAAAGCTCTGAGAGGTCAGATGGTTGACTCAGATATTGTGTTGATTTAGGAAGGATTATAGTCCAACTCTAAAACTCTAAACATGAATTGATCGATCAATTAATTGATAAGTATTTGCCAAGGGACTATTTTATACAAAGGACTGCTAAGTGTTATAATGAAAAATACAGAAGTAAAATAGTTCCTGTTCTCAGGGAGCTTCCATTCTGCCTCTGATCAATGAAGCATATTCTCTAGAAAGTAGTACCAAATTGGAATTGCTTCAATTACAAGCCCAGCAAAGGAGGGTGTTTCACCTGTTATTGAAAGACATGTTTAGTTACACCCTGTGAAGCTCAGATCCAGAGATCTGGTCACACTTGATGGCATGTCAATTTTTCAGGCACATAAATTCATGAGGACTTCCAGCTAAGGTGACAATTCACACCTTCATAGAAAGTACCTTCACCACTGCAGTCATAGATGCTGAAGTATAAGTTTGCCAGCACACAGGTATTCACCAGTATTCTAGGAATTTGAGCAGAGATACTTTAAAGGTAGATTGTGCCCAGTATGTGGGGATCCATATACTTGAGGAGCAACCCACAGAGGTCCAATCTAATTTGCTTTCATTGAGCTTTGAGGGAGTAAATAGAAGAGGGAAGACCCTATTTACATTAATTTTCCATCACCAAAGGAGGCTGCCACCCTCATTATAATTTAGAATTTATAAAGAATTTTAGGTTTGCCAAGGACTTAGAATCCATCTCCTTAGTTATTTTCCCTCAATAACTATTGAAGTGAGGTCAGAAAACCTCACGTGCTGCTTTAATGTGATGATGGTTTTATATGTTGAAGGCAGACAGCCGGTCCTGGTGTTATGCTGAGCAATGTGGGCTCATAAGGGAGGAGGGTCAGAACTAACAAGCATAAGCCACATCCCCAGGGTTTCAAACAGCCATAGCCCAGTCTTTCTCCACCCCAAATGAATATTTATTTCCGTACATAAACAAGCCAGATCTCAAACAGAGACCTTATTAGACATGCAAAAACAAAAGCAAACCTCAGGCTCTGGTCTTATGGAAAGATAAAGCAATAGACTGAAGACCAATTTGATGTCACAAGTTCTAGGAACAAAGCAAATCCCATCTGCACCTTGACAAAACGAGCTCATGCCCAGTCTGAACATTTCGGAAGTGTTTCTTAGGTCCAATTATTCAGAAGCATATGTGGAAAGGTTAAAATTCTTGACTTTATATTTTGATTTTTTATTCATTCTCTGCTAACACTTAGTTCACCAGGTCAGGTCATTAGTACACTTTAAACTTTCTAACAATTGAGAAATTTACACCATTAACGTAATTTTAGAACTGAAAAAGACTTTAGAACTCATCACTTAACCAACTGATCTCCAAGTATTTATTGTCAACCAACTGTGTGCCAGTTGCTGTGCTGGGCACCAAAGAAACAAATACAAAGAATGAAATAATTCCTCTTTCTCAAAGAGCTTATGGGGAGAGACAAGTGTGTGTGTGTGTGTGTGTGTGTGTGTGTATGTGTGTGTGTGTGTGTATGTGTGTGTGTGTGTGTATGTGTGTGTATGTGTGTGCATGCATTTATTTATTTGCATACATATATACACACAGGCTTATGTGTTATCTCTCCTAGTGAGTTCCTTGAGATAGATATTCATATTTATGTAAGTATATACAAGTATAAACAAGTTTATAAATAACATAACACATAAATAAAAAGTTAATAAATACACATAGATATGAAGTCATTAAATTCCAATTAGTTTGGGAGTACACTAATTGAGAGAAGTCAGGAAAGGTTTGATGCAAAAGATCATGTTTGAGCTGTATCTTAAAAACAGAGAAGGATTCTACAAGGCAGAGATAAGGATGGAGTGAATCCAGGTATCATGGTTGGCCAGTGCAAAAGTGCAGAGGCAGGATATGGAGTTTCCTATGTAAGGAGCAGAGAGAAGGCCAGTTTTACTGGATCTCAAAGTGTGGAAGGGAGAGTAATGCCCAATGTGAACAGAAACATAGTGTGGGGTCAGAATATGAAAGACTTTAAAAGCTAAGCAGAGATGTTTATATTTCACCCTAGAGATACTAGGAAGCCACTGGAGCTGATTGATTATGGGGTAACATGTTGAGATCTACACTTAAGGAAAAATACTTTAACAGTTTGGTGGAGGATAGACTGGAGTAGTGAGAGACTTGAGGCAAAGAGATTAATTAGACTATTGCAATAGTCTAGGTGAGAAATGATGAGGATCTGAACTAAGGTTATAGATGTATAAGTCAAGAGAAGAAATCTGATACAACATTCCTCATTTTAAAGATTACAAAACTAAAGCTTGGTGCAGTAAACTATTCAAACCCATCCATATAATAAATGGAAAATGTGAGATTTGAACTTATGCCACTCGACTCCACATCTACTATATTTTTCTGCCATGCCACTTGGCCTGATCCATTTCCTGAATGATCTTTAAGAATTCTCTGTTTTTCAAAATGTAGAAGGTAGAGCTTATGGTAAATCAATCTTATTGAAATGTCTATGCAATAAAATTGCTGTTATTTAGCTATGCAAACCAAAAATTAAACATTTTATTGGAGCTAAAATTTAGAAGGAAAGTCAAAGGTCTGAGTCCAATGTATCTCTAAAACAGAAATACCCTCTATCCCAAACATCCAAATCCAGCTTTTTCTTGAATATCACCAGAGATGGAGAATTTACCACCTTCAGAGGGAGTCTATTCCACTTTTGGATAGATCTGTTAGATATCTTTAATGACCCTAACCAATGCCAAAGCCAGCTCATAGAAGCAGAGAATTGTAAAATTGGAAGGGACCTCTGTGACCCTCTATCACAACCCAAATCAGAAAAGTAATCACCAGTTTAACACATCAAATAATTCGTGATCCAGGCCCTGCTTGAAGACTTCCCAAGGAAGAGGAACCCATCACCTCCAAAGGAAGCCCATTCAACTTATGGTTATCTTCAATTGCTAGATTTTACTTTATACCAAGTCTACATTTACTTGTTTGCAACTTTTCAGCCTTACTCTCCTTGCCATATCTCCCTTTCACATGACAATCTTCCAACATTATAAGACAGTTATCATGTACCTATAGCCCCTGACTTTTCTTTAGGTTAAACATCTCCAGCTAAAGGGTCTTACAATTCTAGTTTTCTTCCATATGCTCTCTAGCTGATCAATATCTAATCTAAATTGTGGCACCAAGAACTGATCTAAATAACCCAGATATGGTCTGATCAGAGAAAAATATAATTAAATTATCACTTCCTTATGAGGTGATATCTGATTCTAACTCTCCTGACCTTCTCCTCCCCAACAATCTTGTCCTTGTATGGGTGCCATTTACTCTGCCCCCGTGAGTGAGATTTTCCCCATTCCTTAGAATAAAAGTGATCTAACTATAGTACTAATAAGTTTATAGACTTCAAATTAAGAGTTAAAATATTTAGACATCCTTTGGTAGCTTAAGGGTTAAAATATTAGACATTCTTTACTAACTTAAGAGTAGATAGATATTGAAAGGAGCT
The DNA here is from genome assembly GCF_019393635.1 of Dromiciops gliroides. NCBI lineage: Eukaryota > Metazoa > Chordata > Mammalia > Microbiotheria > Microbiotheriidae > Dromiciops > Dromiciops gliroides. The sequence goes on from NC_057862.1 coordinate 446,521,990, forward strand.
AAGGCAAATGCTAACTTGTCTACTCTACAAGCTTGACCAAAGATTCAACTGTTTGAATTCCAATTGTGGTTAAGTATAGCCACCAGTCAGCTTAAAGGTCAGTTACTTGAAATAGTAACTTCTGAGCTATAAGGGACCAATCAGAGTAGGAGAGAAGTTGGAAAGCCAAGCATAACCAATATGGTGGAAAGTCATGATAGCTGAGAAACAACTCAGAGAAAGATAGGCCAGAAAGACTATGTCCAAGATGGCAAAGATGAAATCCAGTAGATGGCTTCTTATGTTATGAGCCTGTTACTTAGTAGCAAGACTATTTCAAGGAGGATATATAGAATAGCAAGTGATTGCACTAGTGTATGGCTGATGGTTTCTTTCTTCCTATTCTATACTTATTGTATATGCACCCCTAAGATTACGTGAATTTGTGGGAGGAGTCATGGTGTATAAATATCTGTGGATCCTGAGGCTTGGGGTCTTTGGGTCCTAGACCTGGGACCAGCTTTATCGTGAGACAAGATCCCTCTCTCAATAAACCTAATTTTCCTTTTGTCTTGGAGACTTTAGTTTTTTCTTCATCTAACTCTGCAACTTGGAAATTTTTGCAACACTCCCCCGCCCCCTCCATGCTCACGCTCTCTCTCTCTCTCTCTCTCTCTCTCTCTCTCTCTCTCTCTCTCTCTCTCTCTCTCACACACACACACACACACACACACACACACACACACACTTTTAGAATGTAAGCTCCTTGAGGGCAGGAATTATTTTTTTGTTTTGCTTGTGTTGCATCTCCAGTTCTTAGCACAGTGCTTGACTTAGTGTTTAATAAATTATTTGTCTGTCTACAATATAGTCCAAGATCATATTACCATTTTTTGGCTACTATATCACATTGCTGACTCATATTGACCTTGAAGTCCACAAAAACTCTTAGATCTTTTTCAGACAAAATGCTATCTAACTATCCCTCTCCCTCATTCTATACCTGTGAAGTTATTTTTTTTTTATCCAAGTATAAGACTTGACATTTATCTGATGAATTTCACTTTATTGGCTCCAACCCAATGTTACAGCCTGTCAAGATCTTTTGGGATCCTGATACATTCATCCAATCTGTTAGCTAGCCTTTCCAATTTTATGCCCTCTGTAAAACTTACAAGTAGGCCATCTATCCTTTTATCCAAATCATTCATAACATATTAGAAATTGATAAAAAAAAATTAAACACAGGGCCAAGCATATATCCCTGAGTCACTACACAGGAGATCTATGACCAAACCATTATTGTCATTAATGACCTATTCTTTGAGAAGTGAATTCATCTAATTGTATTATTGTTTAGTCTATACTTCTCCACACTTTACACATGAATAACATGATCTACCTTATTAAGTGCTTTGCTAGGAACTAGGTAATCTGTACCTACATCATTTGCCTGATCTGCCAGTTTAGCAACTTTTTCAAAAAAGTAAATAGAATTAGTTTGGTATGACTTGTTCTTGATAAAGTAATTTTGTTGATTCTGTTCTCTTTCTGACAATGGGTCAACATTCACTCTTCTTCTGTTTTGTGGTATTTTACCTGTTCTTCACAATCTCTCAAATATCAGATAATGAACTCTTATTTTTACCTTTATTATTGGGTTAATAAAGGATTCACATTGACTTTTCCTGATGTTTGGGCAGATAAATACCAGCTGTGTGCTTCATGGAGGCTTTTCAAATAATGATGGTCTACCTGTACACAACTATATAATTTGGAAATTACCCTTCATCCCTATTTATGCTCAATTCATTTCATTCAACAGATATATCTGAAATGCCTAGTGTTTCCAAGATGCTACTGGATGCTAGATAGTAAGAAGAGAAAAATGAAAATTTACAGATTACCTATTCTTAAAGAGATTATAGTCTTTCAGGAAGGTAAGCATCAGAAATCTTTTGAAATTTTTTAACTAACTCATTTCTATACTACTTTTAATAACATAGAACAGTGAAAAGACTGCCCACTATGAAGTCAGAAGAAGTGGATTTGGATATTGGCTCTATGCTTTCTAAGTGTATAGTCTGGGATGTAATTTAACCCCTCTGGCTCTTTGTTTCCTCATCTGGAAGAGGAAGCATTGAGCTAGCTGACCTCTGATGTACCTTTCAGATCTAAATGTATGACTTTTTTTTCTGTTTGGATTTTTATTTTCCAAATTACATGTAAAAACAAATTTCAACATCAATTTTTTAAAAACTTTGTGTTCCAACTTCTCTTCCTCCCTCCCATCTCTCCCCCAACCCCCACCTAAGAACTCAAGCAATTCAATATAAGTTATACATGAGTAGTTATGGAAAACATCTCCACATTAGCTAGATTATGAAAGAAAACAGATAAAAACCAAACTTCAGATTAAAGGATTATAAAATAACAAAAACCAAATGTGTTTCAATCTGTTTTCAGATACCATCAGTTCTTTCTCTATAGGTGTATTGCAATTTTCATAAATCCTTTAGAGTTATACTGGATTATTGCCTTGCTGAAAATAATCCCGTGCTTCCCATCAGATCATCTTACAGTATTGCTGTTATTTAGTATACAGTACATTTCACTCTGCTTCAGCTCATGTAGGTCTTTCCAGGTTTTTCTGATAGCATCCTGTCCATCATAACTTTTATATTACCTTGAACTTGATGAAGAATTTTCTTCACAATAGCCCAGCAGAGTAGGTACCATATGTTTTGCCATTATAGTCAATCATCATAACTATTTCCCTCCATCCCATTCCCTTCCCATGATATTTACTCTATTTTCTATCTTCTTTTACCCTATTCCTCCTCAAAAGTGTTTTACTTCTGACTGCTCCCTCCCCTGCTCTGCCCTCCCTTCTTTCACCCTTCCCTCCTTATCCTCTTCCCTCCTATTTTCCTATAGGGTTAAATAGATTACTCCTCCCAATTAGGTATGTATGTTATTCCCTCCTTGAGCCCACTATGATGAGGTTAAGGTCTTTGAGCTAATTCTGTGTTCTAAATTTTTCTTCCTCCCCCTCCCTATGAAATCAAGCGATTCAATATAAGTCATACATGTGTAGTTATACAGAATATCTTCACCTTCCTTGAAAGTGTTTTGCTTCCTCTCTTCTCTACCCCCCTTATCTCCTTCCCCTCCCACTTTCCCTCCAAGCAAAAATATATTACTATACTCACTTGAGTATCTGTGATATTCCTTCTTTGATCCAATTCTGATGATAGTAAGGTTCACTCTCTCCCCCACTCCTTCCCCCTCCTCCTCTCCCCTCCATAAGCATTTTCTTGTTTCTTTCATGTGAGCTACCTCTCCCTAGTTCACCTCTCCCCTTCCCCTTCCCCCAGTTCATTCTCTTACACCTTAACTTTATTTTAAAGATGTCATCATGGGTTATCTAGGTGGCACAGTGGACAATGCACCAGCCCTGGACCCAGGAGGTCCTGAGCCCAAATCCAGCCCCAGAAATAAGACACCCCACCCTGCCTACCCCACAAAAAATAAGGATAAACAAAAAATAAATGCTTTACAGATATCATCCCTTCATATTCAGTTTAGACCTCTGTCCTCTAAGTATATTCCTTTCAGCTACCCTAATACTGAAAAAGTTCTTATGAGTTAGAAGTATTATCTTCCCATGTAGGAATGTGAACAGTTTAATCTTTTATTATCCCACATGATTTTTTTTTCTTATTTACCTTTTTATGTTTCTCTAATATCTTGTATTCGAAAGTCAAATTTTCATTTCATCACAAATGCATGAAAGTCCTCTTTTGCATTGAAGTCCCATTTTTTCTTCTGAAAGATTATACTCAGTTTTGCTGGGTACGTAATTCTTGGCTGTAGTCCCAGTTCCTTTGCCCTCTGGAATATCATATTCCATGCCCTCTGGTCCTTTAATATAATTGCTGCTAGATCTTGTTTTATCCTTATTGTAGCTTCACAGTATTTTAATTCCTTTTTCTCTAGCTGCTTGTAATATGTTTTCCTTGCCCGAGAGCTCTGGAATTTAGCTATAATATTTGGTGGATTCTTTCAATTTCTATTTTACCTTCTGTTTCTACAATATTAGGGCAATTTTCCCTGATTATTTCTCGGAAGATGCTGTCTAAACTCTTATTTTACTCATGGTTTTCAGGTAGTCCAATGATGTTCAAATTATCTCTCCTGGATCTATTTTCCAGGTCAGCCATTTTTCCAAGGAGATATGTCACATTACCCTCTATTTTTTTTTTTATTCATTTGGATTTACATTACCCTGTCTTGGCTTCTCATAAAGTCCCTAGCTTCCATTTGTTCAATCCTAATTCTTAGACAATTATTTTCTTCTGAGAACTTTTGTATCTCCTTTTTCATTTGGCTTTTAAAGCTGTTGATTTTTTTCTCATGACTCTCCTTCATCACTCTCATTTTTCTTTCCATTCTTTCCTCCACCTCTCTACATCTTCCTTATATCTCTCCTACTTTCTCTTCAAATTCCCTTTTGAACACTTCCATGGCCTGAGAACAATTAATATTTTTCTTGGAAGCTTTGGATGTAGGAGCCCTGAGGTTGTTATCCCCTTCTGAGTGTGCACCTTGATTTTGCTTGTCACTAAAGAAACTTTCAATAATTCTCAACTTTCCTTGCTTGCTCATCTTGCCATTTTTACTTGACTTTTAACTCCCTCTGACAGTGGTGCCCTACTTCCAAGTTATACTCTCCCAAGTTTCAGAGGGTCCCAGGTGTTTTGGTTTGAGGGAGCGCAGGTTTTTCTCTCACCTAGCCTGTTCTCTGGTCCAAAGATAACCTCAAGGGACAGCTAGGTGGTGCAGTGGAAAGAACACCAGACCTGGATTCAGAAGTACCTGAGTTTAAATCCAGCCTCAGACACTTGACACTTACTAGCCATGTGACCCTGGGCAAGTCACTTAACCCCTATTGCCTCACCAAAATAAAAAAATCAAAGATAACCTCAAGCCAACTTGCTAATTAACCACCCAGCAGAGTGTTGTGGTGGTTCTTAGCTTTGAAGAGCCTGCACCCCTCCCCCACCTGGGCCTCCTGCTGCTCAAGATTTCTTCCTGGTTTTCCTGCTGGGGTAGGATAGCTGAATTCTTCCTTAGGTCCTGCAGACAGCCCTGTATTTTCTCCTCCAGCCAGCCATTCAGCCCTCTCACCCAAGTGTAAGTTTAGTTCCAGAAGATGCTGGTGCTACAGTTGATTTGGAGGCTAAGCATAAGTTCCTCTGGCTCAGTATGCCTGGGGTCTGTGTCAGCACGATTGTGGGGTTGGACTCTTCTTGCAGACCAGCATGTCCCCCTTTAACCTGTCTTTGGCTGGAAAATAATCTCAGCCCATCTTTTTGTGGGTTTTGCTGCTCCAGGGGTTCCTTTATTGTCTTTCCTCTGCCATCTTGCCTCTACCCCCTAAATATATGATCTTTTTTTTTTTTTTTTTTTTTTTTTTTAGGCAATGGGGGTTAAGTGACTTGCCCAGAGTCACACAGCTAGTAAGTGTCAAGTGTCTGAGGCCGGATTTGAACTCAGGTACTCCTGAATCCAGGGCCGGTGCTTTAACCACTGCGCCATAATATATGATCTTAATAACAAAACTTTTAGTACCTTCCAATGCTCTGCCATGCTGGATTGCTTCACATGACTACTGAGACTGTGTTAAGTGCTATGGTTTCAAGTTGAAATGATAAGGTATAAATCTGGGTCCTAGAGAGTGTCATTCATTTACACCACATGATTGTGATAAAGACAAAATTATATGATGTGTGAAAAGTGCTCTGCAACCTTTAAAATACTACATAAATTAGAGTTATCATTACATTTTTTATTATTATTTAGGTCAGAGTCCTTACACCATGAAAGCAAGAAAATGTGGAAGTAGTAGTAGTAGGCTTCCACCAGTTGCAGACAACCATGGATTATTACCTTGAAGAGCCACAGGCCACAGTGTGGCTGTGCAGTCTGATACAGGAGCTGCAGCTCTTGCCACAACGAGAACATCAGAAAACTTTACTCTCTGTTGCCCATCTGTTCCTGCAACTCATTTGTTTTTCTTCCTCCACAGCTGGGAGGCCCATCTCAGCTGCACGCAAGCTGCTTGTGAGTACTGAACTCCATCGGGTGCGGTCCTTGGCCATCTCCTCCCAACTGCGGATGTCTATTCCCAGAGCCCTCAAGTCTCACTTGCATACATCTCTGTACCGAAGCTGGGGGCATCCAGAAGGTCTTTGGCCTGAGGCTAGCTCACCATAGAGTAGATCTTTGGAAATGTGCTCATCTTGTATGTGGTGCATATGACCGAACCAGAGCAGCCTTCTTTGTTTCAGTAGTGTGTAGATGCTCAGAAGTTGCGCGCGTTGGAGCACTTCTGTGTTGGTGATCCTGTCTGACCAACATATGCCAAGGATGCACCAAACGCAGCACATGTGGAAGCTGTTAAGCTTCTTCTCTTGTCTAGTGTATGCAGTCCATGTTTTGCTGCCATACAGTAAGGTACTCAGGACGCATGCTCTATAGAGGGCAAATTTAGTTCATCTTGCCCAGACACGCTTGGCAAGCTTAGACATGTTTGAAGTAGCTTTCCCAATCCTCTGATTGATCTCAGAATCAAATGACAAATTGTCATTGACAATAGAGCCAAGATATGAGAATTGACTTACAACATCCAACTGGTATCTACCAATGTGTATCAATGGAGGCGACATAGCACTCTGACACATAACTTTCATCTTTTTAAGATTAATGGTTAGGCCAAAGTCTGTGCAAGCTTAGGAGAAGCAATCCATCAGGGTCTGCAATTCATGCTCTGAGTGGCATGCAAGTGCAGTTTTGGATCTCAGATGTGAAACGTTGAACATGCATCTGTCCGACCGGGAATGTAAATAGATGCCATCAGTTGATGAAACAAAAGCATGATGTAACAGCATAGAGAAGAAATTTCTAAACAGTGTGGGAGCAAGCACGCATCTTTGTTTGACTCCACTGTTTATGCTGAATGCTTCAGAGGTGTTGCCTTTCAACTGTACGATACCCTGTATGTTGTAATGAAAGGAGCGAATCAGGCTATGGAGTTTAGGAGGGCAACCAATTCTCAAGAGAATTTCGAAAAGACCTTCTCTGTGAAGGCAATGAAGAGGGTTTTTCTTTGTTCTCTGCACTTTTCTTGCAATTGGTAAAGTGAGAAAATCATATCATTAGTTGACCTCCCTGCTTGAAAGTCACATTGCGATTTGGGGTAAACACGGTCGGCAAGTTTATACAGTCTAAGCAAGACGACCTTGGCAATCATCTTCCCAAAGATGCTGAGCAGTGAAATTCCTCTGTAGTTGTTACAGTTACTCCTGTCTCCCCTGTTCTTATAAAGGTTAAGGTTTATCTCTGCTTATATCCAATCCCTTATACAAAGTTGATGAAATCTGATGTCTTCCAAAATGAATGTTCTTCCCAATTACCAAAGTTGGAGACATTTGTTAGTATTGTCTTCTCTGACTGAATCATTATGCCAACCCTAAAATTAGCCTCATCCTTTGTTATATGTTGAGGTGAGTGTAGGGATTTATGTCTACATTAAATAATCATTGTGCTGATTCCCCAGACTAAAGTATTGCATTAATATTTTCTAACAGTAATAGATGAAACTATAGGGAGCATTACAGCACAATTAGCAGTTAGCCCAACAAAGGGGAATCATTCTTTTCTGACTTGAAATATTAAATTCAAGTATTTCCCACCATTGGCAAAGATAGGGATATTTTCCAGGACCATTCTTCTTAGCACATTGGCTGCTAGCTGCAGTCTTCTTCTGAATCTCTTTTTAATGTCTTCAACTAAAATGTCATGTCCTTTTTAAAAAAATTCATATAATGTAGAAATGATTCCTAAAATTATATCATACATATAGCATGGTGTTTTGCACCCAGAAAGTTCTAGATAAATGCTTGTTCAATTGAATGAAGGACTATCTGGATGCTGTCAATTTTCTCTGGTTTAATATTTTTTTAAACCAAAAAATTTATTTATATCTTTTGTTTCACATCAGCTTCATTACTAAATACATTCATCTCTCCTACCAAGAGAGCAAAACTATGTAACAAAGAACACAAAAGAAGGGGAAAAACTAATCGGCAAAGCTAACTAACATATTAACTGACTATGAAAATATGCTATGTTCCATACTGAATCCCTCCATTTCTGCAAATATAGATATAGATTAAATATAGATCAATGGGAATACATTATATCATCTCTTTTTTGGGTCATTTGATCATTGATCATTATAGCACTTTCAGTTTCAACAGAGCATTACAGGCTAAGCTTAACTTTTTCTCTCACTTTTAAGATATTGGAGCATGGGGGCAACTAAGTGGTGCAGTAGATAGAGCACCTGCCCTGGAGTCAGGAGTACCTGAGTTCAAATCCAGCCTCAGACACTTAACACACACTTACTAGCTCTGTGACCCTGGGCAAGTCACTTAACCCCAATTGCCTCACTAAAAAAAAAAAAAAAAGAATTAATCATGCTCCAATATCTTTTTTTTTTAAGTGAGGCAATTGGGGTTAAGTGACTTGCCCAGGGTCACACAGCTAGTAAGTGTTAAGTTTCTGAGGCTGGATTTGAACTCAGGTACTCCTGACTCCAGGGCAGGTGCTCTATCCACTGTGCCACCTAGCTGCCCCACATGATTAATTCTTTTTTTTTTTTTTGTCAAAGCTTTGATAAGATTTCTTTTTTTTTTTAAATTAATTAATTAATTAATTAATTTACATATAAGGTATTTTATTTTTTCCGTTACATGTAAAGATAGTTCTCAACTTTTGTTTATACAAGCTTTACAATTTCAGATTTTTCTCCCTCCCTCCCCTCCCTCCCCTCCCTCCCCCCTCCACTAGACAGCAAGTAATCTGATATAGGTTATATCTATATAATCTATATACATATACATATAGATGTACATGATTAATTCTTAACTCTGTTGTTCTTTCCATACATTAATGAATCCATTGTGACATTGCTTTCTTGGTTCTATTTCATTTTCTCTATATCATTTCATACTTCTCATGCTTCTCTCCATTTATCACATTTGCTGTTTATTACAAAACAGTCATATTGTATTACATTCATGGACCACAATTTGTTTTGCTATTCTCCAACTGATGGACAGCTAGTGGAGGATGGGATGCTATCATCCAAGAGCTAACATTTATATAGTATTTTAAAGCTTTATAAAGGGCTCTTTATATAAACTCATTTGATCAAAGATAGTAGCTCTTTAGGTCACCTGGGTGGTACAGTAGATGGAGAGCCAGGCCTTCAGTCAGGAAGACTCATCTTCCTTAGTTCAAATCTGACTTTAGACACTTACTAGCTGTATGACTCTAGGCGAGTAACTTAACCCTGTTTGACTCAGTTTTGTTACCTGGAGAAGGAAATGGGAAACTATCCCAGTATATTTGCCAAGAAAATCCCAAATGGAATCTTGAAGAGGCAAATGCAACTGAAAACAACTGAACAACAGTTGTTTAATCATGGGCAAATCAATCAACCTTTCAGAGACTTACTTTAATAATCTGTAAAATGTAAATAATAATATGTGTACTATCTGCCTCACTGGCTTGTTTGAAGGAATTTTATTGCAAAACCTTAAAACCCTATAGAAAGGCAAGTTGTTACTTCTGCTATGACTACTATTACTCCTAGAAGAAATTCCATTTAGTTCAATTCAAAGAACTGTTTACTATGAGCCTAAGCCTCTCAAATGTAAGGCAATGTGTTGGGCAATGGAAATATGGAGAAAGACACAACACACACTCGATAACAATAAAAGCTAATGTTTGTGTAGAATTTTAAAGATTGTATATCACTTTATATACTTTATCTAATGTAATCATCACAATAATCCTGAGAGGTAGGTATTGTCATCATACCATTTTAGAGATGAATGAACTGAAGCTGACAGAGGCTAAGTGACTTGCCTAGAAGTACACAACCAGTAAGTGCCTGAGGGAAAATTTGAACTCGGACCTTCCTGAGTACAAGTCCAGTACTCTCTCCAATATGCTATTTAACTCTCTTAAAAATAGTGAGCATTTATAAACTATGTCAAGGTTTAAAAAAAATAATTCATTTGATCATCACAAAAACCCTGTTATTCCCATTTTACAGATTAGGAAATAGACTGAAAGAAGTTAAGAGGAAATTACAGTCTAATATGGTTGAAAAGACACATGAAAATACCTAGGACACAAAAAAGAGTGAGATAAGTGCAAATGAGAGGTATGGGAAAGAATTTGAGGAATGAGCTGTCACTTTCAGTGATAAGAGATCAGAAATATTTAACGATGATCTGGCAATATGTTGAGGACCCTGAAGGAAGGTGTAAAGATGGAGTGCATGGGGGATGTCTATTCCAAGCATGGGTGGTAGGAATATGGGATGTAGAGTCATTCAAATTGGTTGGAATGTAGGATATGTGGAAAGAAGGCATAAATATGAAAAGATAGGTTGGAGCAAGTTTCAGGAGGAAAGATAAGTAGTTTATAATTTATTTGGAAGCTGAAAGGAAACCATGAAAGAAAGGTATTTGAGTAGTGGAATTCTGTGTCAAAGAGGTACATTAGGAAGATCATTTAAGCAATCCAACTAAGTCAAGGATGGATCCGGTAAGTGATGAACAAATCAGGAAGAACAGGGGAAGGGTTATTACAGTAGTCTAGGGGGAAAATAATTTGAAAGTACTATCCTAAGGAGATATAGCAGAAATTGAAAGTATGAGTTTTCTTTTCTTGGTTTCTGATCATTTCTTTTTTTCTGCCCTTCCCTCCACTCCCCCATTTTATTTTATTTTATTATTGTTTTTGCGGGGCAATGAGGGTTAAGTGACTTGCCCAAGGTCACACAACTAGCAAGTGTCAAGTGTCTGAGGCAAACTTGAACTCAGGTCCTGCTGAATCCAGGGTTGGTGCTTTATCTACTGCGGCACCTAGCTGCCCTCACCACTCCCCCAATTTTAAGCTAAGATTCTTAGAAATTTGGTGCATCTCATCAGATGGGGATTCAGTAATAGAAGAAAAATAATGTATAGCCACTTATGTGTTAAGTGTTGGAAATACCTTTTTTGCAACTTCAACCTTTAATTTTACAATTTAAAGGTTTGAATATATCAAGGAAACCTCTTACAAGAAGGATAAGCTTTGTTTCTTTGAGAGAAAAACAGGTTCCTTTGCTGATGAGTGCCTCAGGTAAGAATGAATTATGTAGGACTTCTCTAAGAGCAAGAAACATCATTACTTTTCCAGAGTAAAAGTATTCTTTTACTTCATGAGGATTCATTTTAGTATCTATCCTTTCATCTCCACAGTCTTAAAATACTATTTGAATACAACTGAAAGAGAATGAGCTTATGTTAGATTCTCTTTCAGAATACTTCATTAGGAATTCGGAGAAAAACTCCTTGTACATATCTTAAATTGCCCACAGCAAATTTCTGATCATTTTAAGAGATCAGTAATTAGTTTGTTGATGTGTTACCACATTGAAGAAAGCAAGATAGTTGAGCTATGAGAAGATGAAAACAACAGCTGTTACCAATATCACTATTGAGGACATTAACCTCTCTTTTATTGTCAGGCTGCCTATTGTTGATTCATTTTGGTTACACCCAACTCTTTGTGACCCCATTTGGGGTTTTCTTGGCAAATATACAAGAATGGTTTGCCATTTCCTTCACCAGCTCATTTTACAAAAGAGGAACTGAAGCAAACAAGGTTAAATGACTTGCCCAGGGTCACATGGCTAGAAAGGGTCTGAGGCTAGATTTGAACTCATGAATTTGAATCTTCATTCCAAGCCCAGTGCTCTTATCCACTGCACCACCTAGCCTACCCCCATCTCCAGCATTATAATGAATCCTCATGAAGTAATAGAATACTTTTACTCTGGAAAAGTAATGATGTTTCATCTGTATTGGCCTATTTGCTCTCCCTCACATATAACCCTCCATCTCCCAATGCCATGTCTTTCATTGGCTTTTCCCTATGCTTGAAATGCTCAATGTCCTCACTTCCAGTCTTGTAATCCCTAGATTCTTTCAAGGTTTAGCTCAAATCCCATCTTCTGTAAGGGAGCCCCACCCCACTCCACTAATCCAGGTGCCTTCCTTCTGAGATTACCTTCCATTTTCTCTCTCTTTTTCTCTCTTGCTCCCTCTCTCTTCCTTCTGTCTTTCTCACTCTACCACCACCCCTATCTCTGTCTCTTTTCTCTTCCCCCTCTTCCTTTCTCTTTTTCTTTTTCTCTCTCCATACATATATGCTGTACATATACATTTATGTACATATATAATATAAATATGTATGTATTTCTCTCTTATATGCATATAATTCTTATATATTGTCTCCTCCATTAGAATGTGAGTTCCTTGAAATCAGGGATTGTGTTTTTGCCCTTTCTTGTATCCTCAACATTTAGCACTATTCCTGGAACTTAAGAAGCATTTAATAAATCTTCGTCAACTGACTAGCTGAAGTTCTCAAAGAGTATGCCAGGAAGCACAAGCTCTCACAGCTCCTACACAAGTCTTTAGATATAGACCTAAAAACAAATCATGCCAGACATTGAAAGACAAGCCTTAGTTTAGAGAAAAGTGTTGGTCATCAGGTGATGATATTTTTGGCCACTTACTTTGACTGTTTCTTAAATTTTGGGAAAAGTTATAATAATTCTAAGAAAGAATTATTAATTTGTTAGTGAGGCTTATGATAGTCACTTTGCACAATGATGATGCAAAACAGTCCTTGTTTTTCACTCAGTGCTCCTAAGTCTGGCAGAAAAAACTACATTTGGAAATTAGGAAATGAAAATTCTTTCCATGCAATATTGAACAGTCACATGGTGGCCTCTAGTTCTACTAATCTAAGGTAAGAGGGCCTAGAGGGGATCTCAATGAAAGCAGCAGAAGAAAAATCTAGGGTTTTTCTCTTTCTCTTCTGAAGCCCTTATCTACTTTGACTATTCACCCACCAATCCTAATCAGTGGCTCCCTGTTACCTTTAGGATCAAATATGAAATCCCTTGTTTGGCTTTTAAAGTCCTTCTTAACCTAACCCCTTTTCACCTTTCCAGACTCCTGATAATTTATTCCCTTCCACTTCTACGTTCCAGGGTTGCTGGACTTGCCATTGCTCACATAAAACACTCCATCTCCAGGCTCAATGCATTTGCAACGGTTATCTCACATGCTTGGAATTCTCTTCCTCTCTACTTCCTGACTTCCCTGGATTCTTTCCTTCCACATAAAATCCTATATTCAGCAAGAAACTGTTCCCAGTCCCCCTTAAGCTTAGTGTCTTTTCTGAGATTTCCACCAATTTGTCTTGCATATATTTTATTAGTGTATACTTATTTATATGTCATCTCCCACATTAGAATGTGAGCTCCTTGAGACAGTTTTTGTTGGGTAGTTTGCCTGGTTTTGCCTTTCTTTCTATCCATATTACTCAGCACAATGCCTGGCACATAGTAGGTACTTATTAAGAGCTTGTTCATTGATGAAAAACATTATCAGCCTTTATGATAGGAGGAAGATTTTTTTTTTTTTATCAACAAGTGCTCTCATACTAAACCCTGGAGAGCCCAGGCTTTTGTATTACAACACCCTGTCATTTTTTATTTGATTTCATGAAACATGACCATCTCACTCCACACAGACTGACACACACAAAGGACTGCACGGCCTTTTTATTTTTAAATCAAAGTGAATGAAAATCTATTTTGTTTTGAGAATGTTTTTGCCCTTAGGAAAACTGGAAACACCCTGGGCTAACCCAACACCAGCGTTGGGAGTTGGTAAAGAAAAATGTAGCCCCTTTTCTTTGACATCCTTCACTGAAATATATAACTGTCTCCAAGTATTTGAAGGGCTACTCTGTGGGGATTATGCTTGTTCTCCTTGGCCCCCAAGGTCAAGACCAGGGACAAGGGATTAGGAAAAAAAAAACCTAGAGTTGTCCCAAAGTGAAAAGAGCTGACTACAGAGGTAGTAAATTTCTGATCCCTGGAAGTCTTCAGAGGCCAGGTGGTTAGATGACACTTGTCTGGAATGATGTAGAGGGGATGCCTGTTTAAGTGTGGATTGGATTAGATGCAGATGACCTTTGAAATCCCTTCTACCCAACACAGGTTCTGTAATGTAGATGTGTCCCAGATATTTTTAAGCAATATAACAACATAATAGATGGTAAAGGTAAGTCTAGAATTCTGGGAACAATTTCCCACAGTACTTATTGAGTAGTTATTGTGTACAGGGCTCACTTTGTCTAGTCATTGAAGCTGGTTCTCTTTTTTTTTCCTTTTTTTTGCAGGGCAATGAGGGTTAAGTGACTTGCCCAGGGTCACACAGCTAGTAAGTGTTGTGTCTGAGGCTGGATTTGAACTCAGGACCTCCTGAATCCAGGGCTGGTGCTCTATCCACTTCGCCACCTAGCTGCCCTGTCATTGGTTCTCAAAGAGGACTATGACATTGGGGTGATGTCATGACTTTTAATGAATTGGATTTAATTGAAGAAGGGCTATGCAAGGTCACCAGCCTCACTCTCTCCTCCAGAGCCATCTAGGTTCAGTGGCAGGATATGTATCAGGATAACTGGAGATGGCCCCAGATGTTTGAGACAATTGGGTAAAGTGACTTGCCCAGGGTCACATAGCTTCTAAGTTTCTGAGGTGAGATTTGAACTCAGGTCCTTCCAAGTTCAGGGCCAGTTTTCTGTCCACTGCACCACATAGATGCGCCATTGATGCTATTACAAAAGTGAGTAAAGAACAGGGCTTGGGCCTGTACCCCTCATCCCTTGGGACCTACCCAGGTGAGCTGGTGCCAACATCCTTGTCATTCCTGAAAAGCAAATACAATCATGCAACAAGTGTTTCTCGATCACATCCTCATTTTCTCCCAGCCAAACCATGTAATCAAGATGATTTACAACATCTTTACATCCTGGGCAGATTAGAAAGAGAAATCTTTATAATTATATAGGCTCGCTGTTATTTAAATATTTACCAACATTAAACACCAAAGGGTTCTGCAAATGATCAAGGGATTCATATTGTTCTAAGCTAATATTCTTTGTACAATATTATGCAAATTGCATAAACTTTATTTTGTTGTTGTTGCTGCGGGCTGCATATCCCAAGGCAGCTATTCACTAAGTTGAAACAGATAAAGTTTTAATAATAAATAGTGATGATGAATAAGTCAGAAAGTTTGTGCAATGCTAATGTACTTGCTCACCCTAGGGTAGTTTATTAGATAAACAAGTAACATTTCCTAAGCTGCTTTTGCTCAAGTGGCCTCGTTTTCCTCAAAATGTTTGCACAATAAATTATTTCAAGCCATTAGGTGCTAACGAACAAATCATATTCACTTGCAATCTGCCATGAATTTGCCGAGAATTGAGATTTAACACTGAAATTATACATTAATTTTACTTTATAAAAACAAAGCTGGTAAAGAGAAATTAAACTTGGCTGAAATGGGAAGAAAACAGTACATCTAATATTGAATATTTTAAGCCTAAAAAAGATGCTGAAAAATGATTCATTAATACTTAGAACAGCAGCTTTCACGATGACATGAGAATGCAAATTACCATCCTATTCCTTGGGATGATTATTAGTATCAATATGTCTGTATAATTAGCATATTTAGCCACGTGATGCCAGTGTTGGACCATGGTAAACAGGTGGTCATCACATCAGTATGGCTATAAAAAACCACATTAACTCAAACTACCTTGCCCTTCAATCGACACTAATAGAAAAGAATCTATTATTTCATCTGAGTTGGGGAATTCCCAGTGTGAGAACTTTCTCTATCAGTGTAAATGTCACATCATCAGTTCCTTAGTAGGGAAGTCCTGAAAGTTTCTTGCAACACAGAAATTAACTGACTTTTCCAGGATCACACAATTAGCAAATGTCAGAAGCAGAATTTGAACCCAAGGCATCCCAAGTCCAGTATGTTATCACAAGAAAAATTCTACATCAACCTAATATTCACAATATCTATTGATGCACCTGTATCAATAAAAGTACTCCCTCCACCAACACAGATCAAAGGCCTTTCATGCATTAGATTTCCTGTTAAACCATGTTCTTGGGGAGGGAAAAAAATCTTATGGCCAACACTTCACTGACGATTCTCTCCATGCTAATGTACCTGGCTTCCTGAATAAGAATCCACAATTAAAAACTCATCCCATATATAAAGCCCTTCCATCTTGGTAAGACCTTCCAGATAGTAATGGAAAGTATCCCAGAGTTGGAGTCAGAGAATCAGTGTTAAAATATTGGTTCTTCTATTTACTAACTATAAAATTTGACAAACTTCTTCAGCTCTGGCGCTCAGTTTCTTTATTTGAAAACAAGAGAGTTGGACAAGATGGTGCCTTCTAGCTATAACTCAATGATCTCATGATCCTGGACCCTTTGCTTAAATGACAAAACCTTTGAGGATCCAGGGTCTCCCACATACCAATATGAAAATATAACTCTTTTTAAAATAAAAGTATCTTATTATTTTCCAGTTACATGTGGAGATAGCTTTCAACATTTGTTTTTATAAGATTTCTAATTTCAAATTTTTCTCCCTCCCTCCGCTCCCTCCTACCTTCCCCTAGACATCAGGTAATCTGATATAGGTTTATATATGTATGTATATATATAACATTAAACATATTTCTGCATTAGTCAGGTTATAAGAGAAGAATCAGAGCAAAAAAGAAAAACCTCAAAATAGAAAAACAACAGCACCAAAAACAACAGAAATAGTATGGTTTGAACTGCATCCATATTCCACAGTTCTTTTTTTTCCTGGATTTGGAGAGCCTTTTCCATCATGAATCCTTTGGAACTTTCTTGTACCGTTGTACTGGTGAGAAGAATCTGGTCTATCACAGTTGATCAACACATAATGTTGATGATAGTGTGTACAATGTTCTTCTGGTTCTGCTCATCTCACTCATCATCAGTTCATGCAAGTCCTTCCAGGTTTCTCTGAACTCCTCGTGCTCATCGTTTCTTATAGCACAATAGAATTCCATTACATTCATATACCACAACTTGTTCAGCCATTCCCCAATTGATGGATATCCCCTCAATTTCCAATTCCATGACACCGTATAATGAGGAGCCATAAATATTTTTGTACATGTGGGTCCTATTCCCTTTTGATAATCTCTTTGGGAAAAAGACCCAGAAGTGGTATTGCTGAGTCAAAGGGTTTATAGCCCTTTGGGCATCATTCCAAATTGCTTTCCAGAATGGTTGGATCAGTTCACAGTTCCACCAACAATGCATTAGTGTTACAATTTTTCCACAGCTTCGCCAACATTTATCATTTTCCTTTTTTGTCATATTAGTCAATCTGATATGTGTCAGGTGGTACCTCAGAGTTGTTTTAATTTGTATCCCTCTAATCAATAGTGATTTAGAGAATTTTTTTCATACAGGAATAGATAGCTTTGATTTCTTCATCAGAAAACTGCCTGTTCATATCCTTTGACCATTTCTCAATTGGGGAATGACTTGGATTCTTATAAATTTGATTTAGTTCCCTATATATTTTAGAAATGAGGCCTTTATCAGAAGTACTGGTCATAAAAATTGTTTCCCAGCTTTCTGCATCCCTTCTAATTTTGGATGCATTGCTTCTGTTTGTACAAAAACTTTTTAATTTAATGTAATAAAAATCATCCATTTTGCATTTCATAATATTCTGTATCTTTTGTTTGGTCATAAATTGTTCTTCTTTCCAAAGATCTGAAAAGTAAATTATTCCTTCCTCTCCTAATTTACCTATGGTATCACCTTTTATGTCTAAATTATGTACCCATTTTGACCTTATTTTAGTATAAGGTGTAAGATGTTGGTCTATACCTAATTTCTGCCATACTATCTTCCAGTTTTCCCAGCAGTTTTTGTCAAATACTGAATTCCTATCCCAGAAGCTGGAGTCTTTGGGTTTATCAAACAGTACATTACTAAAGTAATTTACTACTGTGTCTCCTGTGCCTAGCCTATTCCATTGAACCTCCACTCTCTTTCTTAGCCAGTACCAGATAATTTTTTGTTTTTGTTTTTGTTTTTTTTCTTTTTTTTTCTTTTTTTTTTTTTTGGTGAGGCAATTGGGGTTAAGTGACTTGCCCAGGGTCACATGGCTAGTACGTTTCAAGTGTCTGAGGCCAGATTTGAACTCAGATCCTCCTGACTCCAGGGCCAGTGCTCTATCCACTGCGCCACCTAGCTGCCCCAGTACCAGATAGTTTTAATGACTGTCGCTTTATAGTAGAGCTTCAGATTTGGTACAGCTAACCCACCTTCCTGTGCATTTTTTTCATCATTTCCCTTGATATTCTTGACCTTTTGTTTTTCCAGATGAATTTTGTTATTATTTTTTCTAGCTCTATAAAATAATTTTTAGGTAGTCTGATTGGTATGGCACTAAAATATAACTCTAGTACAAGATCATCAACTTATTCTTATGAAAAGCTAATTCCCCTTTGAATGTTAATACTAGTTTTTATTCTTGTAATACCTTTGGAAATCAACTAACCCACAGTAATTCAGGTTATGTTAAATGGACTTCTCTTCTTATGACTGACACCTGGTTGTCTGGAATTATCATTGTCATAGAATCCTTGAAAGTTAGAGGTGAAGCAGATGGAAATCATGTTAGTATAATAACACTTCTTATTACCATCAAAGCTGTCCAAAATTGGAATGGGACACCCCTGGTGGTACTATTACTGGAGGTCAGCAAACAGAGGCTAAATGACCACTTGGTAGGAATGCTAAAGAAAGTTCTGCTCAGTCTTGGCTTGAGACAAAGGACCCATGAAGTCACTTCCAATTCTGGGATACTTTCATTCAACAAATGTTTAGTTGCAAGTTTCTACATTATAAATTTTGCAATATTTTGGCCAAATTTCTAAAATAAAGAATTTTGAGGGTATGCTTATATTTTCATTAATAATTGTTCCATCTCACAAATTATTATGGAAACCTCTTAATTAAATCACAAACCAAGAGTTGTATTGTTAGAGGGTGATCTTGTTTCTTTATTTTTAATTACAAGCAAAGAAAGTTTTCATTTGTGGTGGTGGGAAAAGGGAAAGGTGCAAAATATGAGTAGATCAGATGAACTTGGTTGCTGGCTTCCCTCAAGAATTCCTCATTTTTATCTTTATCCTATACAGATTCTGTAGCTCTCATAATCTTTCTCCAGGGCAGTTAAATCCCCCTAGATCTCATAGAATTCTCCTTCTTCCATGTTCTCCCTCACACACTAGTGTACAAATGCTCATTTGGCATATATTAGGTCACACTTGCGGTATAGATGGGTCTAGGCTTCAGCAATGTCTGTTGTGTTACTTCATAGCTAGGCATTCTTCCCACTGCATCTTAGCCAGCTAGCCAACTGCCACTATAGATAGAGATGGGGATTGATGTCAATCTTGAAGCCAATGGAACCCCAATCTATTGGTTTGATCATGGCCATGAATATAGCATGCTGTATATCATGTACTTGCCTTAGCATGGGTCACACTTCACCATCTTGTTGAAGAGATCAAAACAGAAGATCTCAATTCTTGAGAGTTGCTCATGATAAGACTTTTCAGCAGAGACTGAAGGCAAATAGATGACCAAGGGAGGTAAAAGTAGGGACAAGGAACCAAGATGGTCTAGAACCATGAAATTCACATTGAAAGAACCATTGGACCACAGGGAGGTACTTATGGAGAGAGAGGCCTAATTGAAACAGGTGTGCATGGAGACATTGGTCCAGGTTCTTGCATCAGATTCATGGATGGCCTCGTTATCCATGTCAAAGGCATGATCTGAATGTTCCAATTGTGTTTGGATGTTGTCATAGGGCTCTGTTCCAGTTGTGGATCCCTACTGGGCTGGGTAGATAGCAAGCTCCAAATTGGATTTCATGTTATAATCAATAGAGAAAAGGTGAAACCTGAGTCTTTGCCACTCCCAAAGCTATGAAAAATTTAAAAATCCCTGCATTATTCTGACAATTTTTTGATATAAGATCAACATTCTGATATAAGATCAACAATTTCTTATATAAGATCAACATTCTCCTCCCCAATAGTTCACAAGCATAATGACTAACATCATCTTCCTTGCCAGAAATCAGCTGCTGTTGGTAGAACAGCTGCTTACAGATGCTGGTCCTAACTTTATCATTTACAGCAGGACCCAGATCTACAAAAAACATTCTGAACATTTACTTGCTAGTTCTTGTCTCACTGAAGAAGGTACTAAAGGAGTCAACCCCACCCTCACAAGGTCTATCACTGGACATGGTATCATTGGGTTGTATACCAGGCTTTAAGCAATGTAATTCCTAGAAGGCATTTCCCATCTGCACTTGGCCTGACTGACATGAATAAAGATGCAATGACACATGGTTGCTCCAATGTGTAATGATGGGAGGGTGCTGTTGACTTCAGATAGCTTATAGATACCTGCCAACATAACAAATCTTTAGAGGTTGCTTTTAGAACAAGCACAACTGTCATAGGATTATAGGTAGAAAAGGTACTATAGATTAAGACTTGGGAGAGAGGGAACTTAAGGACACTTGTTCTTGCATCCCCATCTTATGGATAAAGAAACTGTGGTCCCAGGTCACATAAGCAAGTAGTAAGCAGCAGAGCTGTGATTTGAATTCAAATCCTCTGACTCTAAATCTTATTCCTCCACAGCAGCCTCCTCATTGCAGTTAACACAGAGCCCTTTAGCCTTTTGCAGTGAGTTCTACTCATCAAAGCAGCTGACATGGAGCAAAGCATCATATACCTCTCCATGACAGCTTGTGCTGGTTTCTTTCAGACCTGTGGTTCTTTGAATGCTTTATTTATATGTTATCTGTGGATAGCCTGAGTGCTCCTCGTGTAGCCCTGAAACAAAAGAATCAGAAGAAAACCTCTAGCACATTGGATGGATCCTCTATGAAGGAGATGAACAAGAAACACATATGATGGAAACACATAGAGGGCTGGCAAAGTTCATTAGTGTAGGGAATCAGAATATAAGTTAAATTCATCAAAGTATTAAAAAAGGACATAAATAGTAAAAATCTGCCTAGGTTTTTTTTTAGTTGGGCAATGAGGGTTAAGTGACTTGCCCAAGGTCATACAGCTAGTAAGTGTTAAGTGTGTGAGACTGGATTTGAACTCAGTTCCTCCTGACTCCAGGGCCAGTGCTCTATCCACTGTGCCACCTAGCTGCCCCCTGCCTAGTTTTTTAACAAAAGAAAAAAAATTAAATTGTCACAGTAATTTACTCATTCAAACATGTGTTGAGCATCTACTCTCTACTCTGAGGGGTCCATCCACACAACATACTGGGGACCTTCCTCTAGGACACTTCTCTCTCTCTCTCTCTCTCTCTCTCTCTCTCTCTCTCTCTCTCTCTCTCTCTCTCTCTCTCTCTCTTTGTGGGGCAATGAAGGTTAAATGCCTTGCCCAGGGTCACACAGCTAGTAGGTGTCAAGGCCAGATTTGAACTCAGGTCCTCCTGAATCCAGGGCCAGTGCTTTATCCACTGTGCTACCTAGCTGCCCCCTCTTTTTTTTAAAGTCATTTCATTATCAGATACTAGATTGGGGGGGGGGCAATGAGGGTTAAGTGACTTGCACAGGGTCATACAGCTAGTAAGTGTCAAGTGTCTGAAGTTGGATTTGAACTCAGGTCCTCCTTGATCTAAGGCCAATGTTTATCCACTGTGCCACCTAGCTGCCCTCTATCCCTTGCTCTTGCTACAACCTCTGATGTCATCTTTTATGATTCTTTTCATATGGTTCTTTGTTGGTAATATAATGTGATATATTTCCACCCATTATGCATTTCTCAGTTGCATTTTGGGTGATGAAATTTTTATTTCTCCATGATTTTATTAAATTTTATGTATTAAAAAATAAAATTTTCTTTCTCTAAGAATACCACAGTATTCTATGAGCCCTAGCTATCTATCACTGGAATAATCTTGTTTCTAAAAATATAGAGTTTTGTTTCAATGAAAATAGAAAAAAAAGAAAATGCAAAATTAATTCATATATATTAATTTTTGCAAAAGAAAATCTATCCTAATTTATTTTTCTAGACTTAAGAGTAGAGGTTTCAATGAATAATCATTCCATGTGTGGGATTATGAAATGTTCTTTCAGCATCTACGAGTTTTGTTTCTGTCAATGGCTAATTTCTCTCCTGCTTTTGCTTTGGAGCAGAACTTGATCCTGATTTCAATTTTTAAATCTGGGAGCAATCCAAAGTTAAATACCCACCAAACTCAATTTAAACTTCAGTTCAATGAATGCAAAATCCAGTACTTGTAAAATCTTATACTTCCCATACTAAATTAAGGATCTCAGTTCCTTAGCTATTAGTTATTTTCAATTCTCCTTTCATATCACTTTGTAATCTCTTTGAGTCCAATTATCATCAGTCCACTAAGCATTTGCTTTGTAATTCCCCACAGCCAGGCTATATAGATCTACTAGTTGGGCTCAATCAGGGCATATAACAACTGACATGTTCAGTATCTATGAGTCATGAGATTCACGTGAATTGTCTCAGTTCCTAGAAAGTGTGTCCATACACATACACACACACACACATATACACATGTACATATTTACATAAATGAGATTTTATTTAACAAGTCATCATGGCACAGTGGTTAAAGCGCTGGCCCTGGATTCAGGAGTTCCTGAGTTCAAATCCAGCCTCAGACACTTGACACTTACTAGCTGTGTGACTCTGGGCAAGTCACTTAACCCCCATTGCCCCGCAAAAACAAAAAAACAAAAAACAAAAACAAAAACACAAGTCATCATCATGGATGACAGCAGTTGTTGTTGTTGTTATTGTTTAGTAGTTTCAGTCATGTCTGACTCTTCCTGATCCCATTTAGGATTTTCTTGGCAAAGATACTGGAGCAGTTTGTCAAATGGCAAACCTTCTCCAGCTTACTTTATAGATGAAGAAACTAAGGCAAACAGGGTTAAGTGATTCACCCAGGGTTACACAGTTAGTAAGTGTCTGAAGCTGGATTTGAATTCAGGTCTTCCTGACTCCAGGCCTGGTGCTTTATTCACTGTGCCACCTAGCTGCCCATAATAAGATCACAGCATCCCAGATATAAAGCCTAGTGGATCCTGAAAAGATATTTATTCCCTGACAGCCCTCATTTGATGGAGAGGGACACTGAGTCCCAGAGAAGTGAAGGGTTTTACTCAAGTTCACACTGGCATGAGTAGGCAGAGATGGGGTTTAAATTCAAGCTTCTTAAGTCCAAATCCAGTGTCCTTTCTATCCTGTTACTCTGCCCCCAAAATGACAGAAACTGGAAAAGCATTTCCATTAAATCTGGATGGATGGAGAAGAAAAGAACAGAAGCCAGCTTCCAGCCTTCATTATACTTGTCTGCTACCTTAAGGCAGCTCTAATGACTGGTGGTGACAGTCTTGACTGGAGCTCAATACTAAATCTGGCTTAATGGATTTCACTTCATTATTTTGCTTTTTAACTCAGGCTCTTATTTTTAAAAGGCCCTAATGTCTCGATGTGGTTTGTTTGGGGCATTATTCTAATCTCTGTCAACAAGCTGTGTCTAGGGGCAGCTAGGTGGCGCAGTGGATAGAACACCAGCCTTGGAGTCAGGAGTACCTGAGTTCAAATCCGGCCTCAGACACTTAACACTTA
This sequence comes from Dromiciops gliroides, assembly GCF_019393635.1. Taxonomy (NCBI): domain Eukaryota; kingdom Metazoa; phylum Chordata; class Mammalia; order Microbiotheria; family Microbiotheriidae; genus Dromiciops; species Dromiciops gliroides. Next base: position 446,545,768 of record NC_057862.1, read on the forward strand.
CTAGCTGTGTGACCCTGGGCAAGTCACTTAACCCCAATTGCCTCACTAAAAAAACAAAACAAAACAAAACAAAACAAAAACAAGCTGTGTCTTCTCATGCCTGGGATTTTCCTTGCTGCATATTTTGCTCATTGTTCAAGAGAGAAGGAACAAGTTCTTACCATTGAGGAAAATGAAAAACTTTGTTTGAAATTTGCCACATAGACATCAATTTGCCACATAGACATCTTATTTTCTGGAAGAAGGGAGCTTTCTAAAGCTAGTTTAAGACAATTGTGTGATCTAGTCTAGGAATCCAAATTATTCTGATAAATATATAGGGTTTCAAAACATGTAGAATGTGAAGGAACTTTGCAGGTCTGGCCCAATGGTATCAAACTCTGAAAAAGGAGCCATCAAACCATAGAAGAGGATCCCTAAGGACCTCATATCATCTTAGAAAACCACATATTAACATTATCTATGTTCTATATTATATTTTTATTTTGTTATATATTTCCAAATTACATTTTAATCTGGTTCTGGAAACTCTCTGGAATGTTGTGGATCATGTTCTTTGACAACTCAAGTCTAGCCCAATCCCAATATTTTTCAGAGGAGAAAACTCAGGCATAGGGAGGGGAACTGATTTGTCTAAGGTCATATAGCTAATAAATAGAAAAAGCAAAATTAAAGCCAGCCTCCCTGAATCCAAATACAGTGTTCTTTCCAAAAGAAATTTTTTATATTCATGTGGACACTGATAATATAAATATTTTGGTAAAAAAATCTGTATATGCAATTTAAAAACATGAATATAAAATACATATATGTATGTATATGTATATATATGTATATATCTGTTAAGGGCTAAAATTCTAGCTAAACTGTCTAAAATATCTAATGAGTGGTCGCCAATAAATTATAAGCTTTAGCAAGAGTTAGACTTTTAAGCATTTATTAAGGAGAATAAGAATTTGGTAAAGAGAGAGAAAAAGGCCTAGAGTTCTATCTATTAAAGGGAGAGCACATTTCTAGCTCCCTTCTCCACCAGAGTCCAGAGGAAAAGAGAGCGAGACTGAGCGCCAGTCTCTTCCTTCCTCCTCCCACTAGCCCGCGTCACTTCCTGACTCCTGGTCTTGCCCTCAAAGACCTTCCCTTCATGGGCAGAACTCCTCTACAGTAAGTATCCAGCAGGTGGCGTTATTCCAATCGTTACAGTCCCCCCTGTTGTTCCTCAAGAAACAAAATGTTTCCTTGACGGAACAGTAAAAACAATATGATAACTATTGCTAACTAATAATATGTGAACAACAATATAGAAAAGGAAGAGAGGAAAGTTTTGTCCAGAGGGGCGATTTTTTTTGTCCTCATGAACCGACGCTTTGACATTAGTCTTGCAAAGGGAGGGCCTCTGCAGAGAATACATGTTACAGATGGTGTATATTATAACAGAAAGAGAAAAAAACCAACAAAAAGAACAAATCAAAACTGTTCATTTAAAGTCTCTGAAAGTCTTTTCTCAGATGTCCTCTAGGTGTAGTCGTGGAATGGAAGTCTTTTCAGGGGTTGATGTGTGGATGCTGGTAATCAGCCAGGAAAATTTCCTACAAAATTGAGCTTAACACAACTTTAAAATAGCTTTGTCAATAATCAAATCAAACAATGAAAGTTCTCAAAAACATGTCTAAGGGAATTCAGAATCTTAGTTGTTACACATGAAACATATAATAAAACAAAAATTGAACCATTCTTTAAAATTATAATATTACTATAGTCCCCCCCTTATGGAGGGTAATTGAGAAGACAATTGCTGCGATATTAATTATTAAAAATAATTTTTTATCTTTGTTTCATCACTTTTTGCATCATCTGCCTAATTATCCTCATGCCATTATGAGAAATTAAAAAATCTAATATAATTGGTAACAGGTGTCAAGGCCAAATTCAACACTGTATTTATCATGACACCTGAGATAATTATGGGGGTTACCATAAAAGAACAGAGAAATGATGGGATATGAGCATTCCCACACTTGAGCAATATGTACTGCCCATACAGTATGCCAGGCTTAAAATAGGTGGATGGAATATATGTCCATGCCACCGAACATATTGGAAGAAACTGAGTCAGACTTAATCAGATGCATGGGATTGAGATGTCCATGGCATCAGGCATATAGGAGGGAGCATAGAAGCCAGGTGTAGAAGTGAGATGGGTGGGATGAATACTTCCAGCCATCTGTACAATATTGTGGGGAAAAAGAGAATAAAATATTAAACCAAGAGAATCCAACCTCAACATTTGTCAAAAGCCGTTCCCTAGGCCATACCTTGACTTCATGCATGTCTCCCCTCATGTGACAGTTCAGTGTCTGCTCTTGCATGTATTCCTCTTGTGATTGGATGGCATCTTGGCCAACTGGCATCTGATAACTCAGAATAAAGGCAATTAATGTCTTAAATGATAAGTTCCCATAATCCAAGTCTCATATGGATTTAAAATTGAGGATAATAAATGATTGCAAAAAATGTGAATACATCTTGACTCAAAATATAATATATAATTATGCAACAATTTCAAATAATACCCTTTTTTTACTTAGTATACAATTACTTTTGTGAAAAATCAGAACATACTTAAATACAAGTTAAAGCACAACAGAATCTCAAAGAACTTTTTTTTTTGAAAAAAGAAAACTTTTACAAATGTTCCCCTCTTTTTTTTGGGGGGGAATATGCTTATCAAAAATAATACTTCTAGAATCAATTTACACTTGCCATGGCAACCAATTTGCCAGGGAAATGCTTTAAAGAGTTTGATCAAATAATCAGTTGAGGAAAAAAAAATAACAAAAACAAACAACTCAGAATATGGGAGCACAATACTCCTAGAATTAACATTGTATTATGAAATCAAAACCATGTTTCAAAATTAGATAGATGAATGAATAGAAGAAAATACACGTGGAATAATAAAAGACAATGAAATTCAAACTAGGGAAATCTAAATAAATATGAATTTAATATTAATAAGAGTACTATAAAATATAAACTTGATCACATGACTATAAAAAGCTTTTACAAATATTCTCCTTGTTTTAAAAACTAAGTATAAGACACAATCTCAAAAGCATGAAAATCTCTATGAAAATAAACCCATACCATTAATTTCAAAATGTATATATAATAGCATAGAAATCCTATGTAACCTCTGAACTGACATTAATACTCTGAGTGAATTCAGAACACTTTTGATTCCGATATCTAAAATCCCCAACACTCATATCAATACCTTGCTGCTTACTTCTACATTTCTCTAAAATATATACCCTTCCATGGCAAAAGAAGCAGAGTCTTGAACTATGTTGATGGTTGTCATTCTTATTCAGCTTAAGTTTTTCTTCTTTAACCCCTTTATATTGTCTGTCAGTCTTTTCACCATACAAATGCTTTATAAGATTACTAATTAAAGACAAAAGCAGGTTAGCAAAATTATGAACAAAACAAGCATATCTGGAATTTAAAGAGTTTTCTAAGATTGTCTCAAAAGCACAGCCAGGCCAGGGAAGGGCTGAGCCTGAAGCTGCAAATGCAGGTAGAAAAAGTTGAGCATGCGCATCAGATCTCTGGACTTCCCAGGCAGGGGAAGCTATGGGCTTGGCCATAGGAGGAGTAGAGGGTGGGGTCTGGGGAGGAGGGGAGGGACCAGCGCAATTTGAATCCGACTTGATTTTGAACTCAGGCCTGGATTCCTCTTCCCCCACTTTGCCTCCAGGTGCTAGGGGATTAAAAGCTTCTAGAGGGTGGGTCATTGCCTCCAGGCATGCAAAATTAGAGCAACAATTAGTGTTGGAACTGGGAAAAGCAGCAGGAATCTCTTCAGGTTTCTCTGAAAAAGCATGGTTGGGAGAGGGAGAGATATTTCCTCCTGTGAGTAAGTTACTGGCTCTTTTAACAAAAATAAAAAGAAAAATAGAAAATCCACAAAAACAAAGCATTAACATGATCTTATCTCCCATTTGTCTGGTTAAACAGACTAAAATCAAAAATAGGGTAATTAGGGAGTTTAAAAGGTCCATTTGAAACAATTTAAAGGAAAACACAGCCAGTGCGCCAGTACTTAGCAATTTAAAGGGTAGGGGAAATTTCTTACCCAACCAGAAGATCAGAAGACTGAGGTTTAGCTTTCCTCTTCGTGGTCAGCCATCTGTTAAGGGCTAAAATTCTAGCTAAACTGTCTAAAATATCTAATGAGTGGTCGCCAATAAATTATAAGCTTTAGCAAGAGTTAGACTTTTAAGCATTTATTAAGGAGAATAAGAATTTGGTAAAGAGAGAGAAAAAGGCCTAGATTTCTATCTATTAAAGGGAGAGCACATTTCTAGCTCCCTTCTCCACCAGAGTCCAGAGGAAAAGAGAGCGAGACTGAGCGCCAGTCTCTTCCTTCCTCCTCCCACTAGCCCACGTCACTTCCTGACTCCTGGTCTTGCCCTCAAAGACCTTCCCTTCATGGGCAGAACTCCTCTACAGTAAGTATCCAGCAGGTGGCGTTATTCCAATCGTTACATATATATATATATACACTCATAGTGGAAGGGGGAAATTAATGAACCTTAAATTATATTTAGGAACTCTATACATATGTATGAAATATGTATCTATATGCATGTATATAACCAAGGGAAACATTTAAATATGAACGTGCGTGTATATACCTCCCTCATATCTGGCCATACACACACACACACACACACACACACACACACACACACACAGAGGTCTAGGAGGGAGGCATTATATAAATATATAAATTTCATATTTAAATGTGTCCTTTGATTTAATTTATATGTGTATATATACACATATATATATGTATATATATATATATATATACATAAACATCTACGAGGGAGGCTATATATATGTATGTATGCATACACCTATCTAGGTGTATAAGGAACACATTATGCAAATGTATAAATTTCATATTTAAATATTTCCTTTGGTTTCATATATAAGTGCGTGTGTATATATATGTATGTATGTATATAGTGCCTAAATGTTTCTAAATATGTGCGTGTATATTTTCCTTTTATTGGAGTTTTATATATATAAAACACATACACACACACACATACACATATATATATACACATACACACACACACACATATATATATATATATATATTTGGGGGGGCAGGGCAATGAGCATTAAGCGACTTGCCCAGGGTCACACAGTTAGTAAGTGTCAAGTGTCTGAGGCTGGATTTGAACTCAGGCCCTCGTGAATCCAGGGCCAGTGCTTTATCCACTGTGCCACCTAACTGCCCCTGTTTAGTATATTTTTAACAGTAAACTTATGGGAATAGTACAGAAGACACAACATTAAAAACATGCATGTACTTGCATGTAGGACAACTCAGAAAAGTATAGTGAATGATGAAATCTATCGTATGATAAAAAGGCTACAAGCACCATTTAGTTGCCATCAATTAGCTTTTTTAAAAATCCAAATGCTGTCATCATCCAAAAAAAATTTAACAGGTTTATTTATAATTGTTGTAAAGCTGAATTGCTGAAACTTGTTCACAGAAACATTTTTGACTGCATTAATGCTTTATATCTTCACATTTATATTCAAAATTCACACACAAATGAAAATGGAAAAAAAAAAGCCAATACCTGATTCTGTCCCCTATTTTTCCATTTGCAAACATATACTTAGGTACCTTTTGACCTGATGGGGAAAAAGAATATCTAACATCCATAAGTACCAATAACAGGAAGAAGAATTTTTTTTTCATTTTGAGAATAAAGAATGTTTCCCATCGTAGTGGAATTTAAGTCTGTTTGTTCTCCATATATGTGGCATCCTAAGCTTTTGGCATGATTGTGACACATTTGGCATGGCTGGCACATAGGCTGCTGTCTTCAAATAGGCCAAGCAGATAGGCTTCACTTGCCTCCTGCAAAACACCAATTACTTCACTCTGGAATCACAGATCTGTCTTGAAGTCTCAGGCAATTTCATGAACCACACATTGGAAGGGAAGTGTATGTATGTGTATGTACATACACACAGCCTAAATGTAATTTGAGGTTCATATATTTTACCCCCTCAATTATGTGGAAAAAGTAACATATTTAGAGTTAATGTATAAAATGGTATCTGATTCAGTTCAGCACTAACCTTCCAACATGGGCTTTTGATATCAATATGGTTAGGGAAATGTATTATTCTGCGTTACCAAGTATGACACTATTATTTTTCTACAGTGGATACCTAGAGTAGCTTTAATTCATTGACAATGGGGGAAGATATTCCAGGAATGTTCACAAGGTAGTTGGGCTTCTTAGCAGCTTCTGAATACTGAGTGCCAATTTGTTGAAACTGGGTGAATAAATGAAGTAGATTCACTTCCAAAGACCAAAGGATGTCTTCATTCAGAATTTCTAATCCCTTTGGATTTGCCCACAGCTAGAAGAGATGAGGGGCATGAATCATAGTTATTCCTGAAGTCATACACCTCCAAGTAGACAGACTTTGTCCCTGTGTTTTCTCTCTGGAGAAGGAAGGAAGGAAGGAAAGAAAGGGCAGAAGTGTTTATTAAACACATTATAATCCAGGCACTGTGCTAAAATCTAGGAATGCAAATACAAGGCAAAATAGGAGGAAACAACAGAGAGAGAGAGAGAGAGAGAGAGAGAGAGAGAGAGAGAGAGAAGAGGAGGGGAAAGACAGAAAGACAGAGAGACAGACAGAGACAGACAGAGAGAGAGATTTTTAAGGTGGGGGAGGCATGGTTTTGAAGTTCAGAAGTTAGTAACAGGCCTGGTTAAGCCCTAGTGCCTGTAAACAACCTGTGTCTTTTCATGACTGGAATTTGCCAGGAAGTAATTTCATACTAGCCATGATCAAAATTTCAAAGCCAGTCACTAGAGTAGACAACCTTAGAAACCACCAACTAGTTACTCCAACTATCCCATTGGGAAAATATACTCTTCCCAGAATATAGACAAGTTAGACTTCCCATAGCTCTCCCTCTCAGAGTTGATCCAATTTATATCTGAACAAGTCACTTCTATGACATAACCATCAAGGGATCATTCAAACTTTGAAAACCTCCAGCGAGGGGGAACCCAGTAGCTCCCAAGGGAGCCTATTTCACTTTTATATGGCTTTCATGCTTAGAAAGTTGGGATTTTTTTGCTTGTTTGTTTTTTCTTCTGTAAAGTTCTACCCCCTCTCTTGTGCAAACATTTGGCTGCTGAAAAGGGCAAAGAAAGAACATTTGTGCAAGGAAAACCAATTTTTTAAAAAAGCTTTAGAAGAAACATATCCTTTTAGATAAAATGCTTGAAAGAAATAGACTGTTTAGAGGTCCAAATAGAAAATGACTTCTTAGATGGAATCAGAAAGAATGGCTTTGCCTAACAAGAGAATAGTAAGTACTGGAAAGGTATCAGCTAGTAAAGAAATGGCTTTGCTCAGTGCAGACTACTGCTGAAGGGATCAAGGGCATCAAGGCCTACAGTGTAGAGTTGTGAGTTACTCAGACACATAGATTTTCCACTCCTGTACCTCCCTACTAGGTTTCTATATATGAATGACCACTCTCTCCCTCAGCCACTGAATACATTGGTAAGACAATGTGACCCAGATTTATGTGTAGACAGTTTTATTTTGATTGTTCCTGCTCCTACTTTCTGCTGAGAAACAATTATGCATAATTTTTATTCTAGATATGTTTTTAATAAATATTTGTTTTCTTCATTTAAATGCAAACTCACTGTGAGTATGGATTGTTTCATTTTTTGTATTTGGTATTGTGATAGCTGATTTGGTGTAAATAGGAAACACATGGGTAAGACCTCAGGCACTATAGTTGTAAATAGTAGAAGTGTGTGTTTCTCACAACCAAGGTTTACACCTAGCATCACAAGAAAGTTTTGAGTAGTAACATGGTCAGGGCCATGGCTATTTCCCTTCCCACTCTGGAAAGAAACCCTGACATGCCAGTTTAGGGGACAATTAGAGATGATTCAGCACATAGAGAGATAGTGGATAGCGGGAGAAGAGAGATAGGGGAGTGCAGACACCAGATCAAACAGCAGTAGCTGAAGCTAGCTCTAACCAGCTGTTCAGAGCCTATGGTTCAATTTTTAGTTTGAGCATTTACACCTCAGAAATCTGTAATAACTACATATTACATCTTGATTTATTGTTTTGTTGATTGCCTGTATTTTAAAAAGTGTTAGTAATACAAACTAAATTTTTAAATGTGTGAGCTTATTTTTTCCCCCAGAGTCTGGTTATTAAGCATTTACCAGCACATTAATGTATTGCTCTGTGAACATTGCTTGAGCTCAGCAGGAGTATAGTAGAAGGCTTAAAGAATGAAGTCATCACCAGACTAGAGGCTAATGACAATAATAACTGGAATTTATATAACACTTTAGCAATTTGCAAAGTGCTTTACATCCATTATCTCATTTGAGTCTCACAACTGTGCTGATATCATCTCTTCCTGTGCTCATGGCCAAACTGGGGCTATACTGGCAGCAAACTTAATGAGCCTCTTGGTGACTTTCACTTATTGCCCCTAGTTCTGCTCTTTGGGGTCAAACAAATAGAGCCTAATTCCTCTTCCAAATAAATGTCTAATTCCTCCTACTTCTGCCTTCAGGACCATAAAGATAATTCTTTCATCCCATAATACTTCCCACTTTCTCTTCCACCCCAGACAGAAATTTCCTAGACAAGCTTAGAAACGTTATCAGAGTAACTCCCTGTTCTCTCCTTACACATATATACACATGTTGTAAAGAATTAATTGTTATTTGAGGTTTTCATGCCTCGATGCGCACTGCCCTGGGGCTCATCAAACCGCACGGTGCTCCACCCACTGGTTGTAACCATTGCCATGGCGCTGGCACCTCACATCATCACCACTAGCGATGCCTACATGGGCCTGGCAAAATTATGATTGGAAGCCTAGTGAGGGCAGTCATGTGACTGTCAGAGCGGCCATCCAATTGGCTGGGGGCTATGTGGGGTTTTCTGGGATTGGGGAGTAGAATTCGCCATTCTAGCTGGAAGCTGGAAGGAGACAGGAGCTCTGCTGTGTATTCTCAGCTGATTCCTGGAGCGGTGGTATTTTTTCAGGTTGTATAATTTCCCTTTCCCCATTTTTTTTAAGTTCGATCTTGTTAAAATAAATCCTGTTCTGTTTTGAGGGAGGCTGCCGGTCTCCTTCCTTGCCCCAATATTGCAGCGAGCCACTTAGCTAACACTCCCCAATTAAAAATTGGTCCCCACAATGTGCACAAATGTAGCACTCCCTCATTCCTAATTTAATAGTCTAATCTTGCTCTAAATTTAAAGAGTCCCTCCACTTATCTTGATTATATTCTCATATACACCCCTCTAGACTCAAACTTTGCACAGAAATAACTTTCAACATTCAAATATAGGATGAAGGCAGCCTAGAGCAGCTATGATATTTTACAGAAGCTCTCTTTTTTCCTAATAGTTAATGTATCTCGAAAAAGCTATAAAAATATTTTAGGTATGTATATATTAGTATACAAGTAGAAATATACATAATCAAATCATGTCTAAAATTATATAAAGTTTTTGACTCCCCATTTTGTGTTCGTATACCTTCAACATTTTTGTTTTGTTGAGTTTATTTTGGCAGAGATATCGTGACATGGGTAGAAAGCTGGCCTCAAAGTTAGTAAGACCTGGTTCAAATCCTGCATCTGATAGCTGCGTGACCCTGGGCAAGTCATTTAACTTCTAAGGGCTCTAAGATATCTCTCAGGCTAAAAGTTGCACAGAAGATGTCAACCTGCATTAGTAAGGAAGTTTACCTGGAAGTTCCCAGTAGCAGTAGTGTCAAGTTGTTGTTCAATCATTTTAGACCTTTCCATCTTTTTGTGACCCATTTCTTGGAGAGATACTAAAGTGGTTTGCCATTTCCTTTGTCAGCTCATTTTATAAATGAGGAACCTGAAGCAAAACAGGGTCAAGTGACTTGCCCAGGATCACAAAGCTATTAAGTGTCTGATTTGAACTTAGGGCTTCCTAACTCCAGGCCTGGTTCTCTATCCCCTACACCACCTAGCTGCCCAGTGGTGTCAAACATATCTAAATGGGGCCAATAAACCATATAAAAGAATCCCTGTGAGGGGACAGCTAGGTGGTACAGTGGATAAAGCACCGGCCCTGTATTCAGGAGGACCTGAGTTCAAATTTGGCCTCAGACACTTGACACTTACTAGCTGTGTGAACCTGGGCAAGTCACTTAACCCTCATTGCCCCGCAAAAAAAAAAAAAAAAAGAATTCCTATGAGTAGCATTAGAAAACCATATATTAACATTTTCTATGTTTTATTGAATTTTTATTTGTCTTTTATATTTCCCAGTTACATTTTAATCTGGTTCAGGGTACACTCAGCAGTATTGTGGGCTGCATGCAACAGGTTGTGTTTGATACCTTGCTCTAAGTAACTCTCAGATTCCAAATTGCATAGAATGTGCCAACTGGAATTGGCAGGAGAGTTTGCCCAGAAGTTTCCTATACCAATGAAATTGTAGGTCTGGTGCTTATCTTTAATTTCGGTTAGGTGGAACCACTTAAGCTAGAAGTGACTCTGGGTCCCTTTGGACTGTTAAGATTCCATATCTGTCTCTCTGCCTCTGTATATCCCATTGCCTTTACATGCACAGAGGCACACATCCCTCCCTACCACCTCAATCAATAAATTTCTCACTATACAACTGACAATAAAGTTTTCTTATCACTAACTTATTTGAAATCTGTCTGTTGATCTAGAGCTGGATCTGCACATGCAAAATGAAACAGATATAGTAATAGATAGTTCAAGGCCAAAGATACATTCACCTGATGTAGTTTGTTATTGTTCAGATGTTTTCAGCTGTGTCCAACTTTTGTGATTCCATTTGGGGTTTTATTGGCAAAAAATACTGAAATGGTTTGCTATTTCCTTCTCCAGCTTGTTTGGGGTGGGAGGGGGGAATCAGGGAATCGAGGTTAAATGACTTGCCCAGGGTCACACAGCTAGTAAGTGTCAAGTTTCTGAGGCTGGATTTGAACCAAGGTCTTCCTGATTCTGCCTTGCTGCCTGCCTGGGATAACTAGAGTAAAAATCCTAGGAATTTGGGGGATTATTAATTAGTGGCTCATGGTCTCAATTTGTTTTACCAAGTTATACTTGGGCAAGGTACCTTTATTGGGGTGAGGCGGAAAGTAAATTTAACTGACATATAATCTAATGATCCAAATGAATCATTATCACAAGAAAAAATTCATTTTCCTAGTTAAAATGTTTCACTACTTTGAATCTGAAGGTGGGTATTTGGACATCCACAATATCACTCAAACAAATTTTTCCATCCTTCATTCATCTTACCACAGTTTATTCATTCTATATTCCAGACAAACTAGACTTCTCTCTGTTCTCTCACCTCACATCATTTGAACAAGCAACGCCATACCTGGAATGCCCAACTGCTTAATTATGTTCCTTTAGGGCTCAGCTGAGGTGTTACCTCCTCTTTGAAGTTTTCTTGGAACTTCCCTCCCTAAACCCCAATAGTGAAAGGCTTCAATCCCTCCTCAAATAACGTTGTCATTAATCTTCTGGGCACATGTTGCATCTCCACAGTCAAGTGAAATTCACATCTTGAAGTCAGGGATTCTTTTGATTTGGTTTGGTTTCTCTTTTTTCTTTGTATCTCCACTGTTCCAGCACCAAGTAGGCACTTAATAAATGCTTGTTGGAGTGCTTATTGAATGTAGGACTTCATTAGCTTGTCCACTTAGTTAAAATAAATCACAAGCTTTGGGACAGGCTACAGAGCTTTGAGGATGTAAACAGCCACCAACTGAGCTGGGATCTCCTCCCAAGCCAGGTTCAGGCCTCCAAAAGGGCTGCTATCAACATCTAAGGTATTTTCATTAAGCTCATGACACCTCTAATTGGCTCTTTTTTCTTCCAAAAACACTGTGGCTTTTAATACACAGTAATCCACTGCCTTCGACTTTCCACTGCAGGCAGGTTGTTTAGATAAATCAATTGAATATCACTTTCCACAGGGCTGATGAATTCCTGAGAGAGGGGAATGTTTCTTTTGTAAAACCTTTGAAGGAGATGGAAACTAGGGAGAGTAGTTGTGGGAGACAGGCTCACCTGTTCATACTAGTGGGTGGTACTCTTTAAATAGCTGCTTTATTTAAAAAAAAAAAAAGCCAGCTACAGGGATGTGAAGTCCCATGTACAAACAGTACTCAGCACATATTTAAATTGCTTCATCCCTACCAACCTAGGGAAACATGTATAAATCTCAACACCCTGATGAGTGCCTCGAGGCACTGTTTTAACAACTTGCATGTAATTTGCAGCTAGGAAGCTTCTGAGAGGACGGTTAGTTTTCACTGGCAAATGCGCTTTTGTAGATAGGCTGTGGAACAAAAAAAAAAAGAAAATTTGCATTGAGTTCCTGGTAATGTATCTTAATCTCAGTATGTTGCTAAAACACACAGATTTTAAAATATATTTGCATTAATTTGTTTAATACATATGTTACGTTTAATCATTGTTTTTGCATGTTTGTGTCATTAACATAGCATGAAATGTGTTTTTTTTTAATGTTATATGGGAATCAGTGATTTAAATAATTGGAAAGCATTTGGCTCAACTTGTTAAAGACATCTCAGATGCATCCAAGCAGCTATAGTCAGGAAGCTCTAGGGCTGATTTATTTCTCCCTTCTTTCTATCCCCCACCTCATCCTTATTTTTTGTTTCCTCTTTAGTATCACTGTGATCAATGCTTTTATGGAGAAAATACTATCGGGTCCCCACAGGCCAACACAGGCAGGGGAGTAAGTTGGAGGGTTTTTTGGGTTTTTTTTGTTTGTTTGTTTTTTTCCTTAAATCTCCTCTGGAAATAGGTACATGGTCCAAATAAGAATCCAAGCAAGCATAAAGCAAAGTTCACTTAAGAATCAAAATCTCTTAGGAAGGTCAAGATCAAAGTAATGGAAATGAAAAAGGGAAGACAGACTGACTCAGATGTTTCAAGGAAGGAAAGTCTACCCAGAGATCAGGAACTACACCTTCAGCAAAATTCAATTTAATTCAATTCAATAAACATTTATTAAATGCTTATTGTGTTCCAGAAATTGCTAGGGATGCAAAAGGAGGCAAAAGACAATCCCTGCCTTCAAGGAGTTTACAATCTAATGAGGGGACAACATGCAAACAAATAGATTTTTTAAAAAGGAGCTATATACATGATAAATAGGAACAGAGGGGAAGCATTAGAATTAGGAAGGGTTGGAGAAGGCTTCAGGGATTTGTCTGACTGAGCTTTCCCTTTTTTCATTGCAGATGCTCCCAAGTACTCTTCTTAACCTTACCACCTTCATTTCCAATCCCTACAAAAATAATCAAATCTCCTCTGTCATTGATCCTGAAAAGGACATATTCATCTACTTTCCTATGGTTCTACTCACCACCTAGGAACTTGCCAAAGCAAAATATCTTTCACTGGCAACACTCTCTATGCTATTTCTCTCTTCTCTTAGAAATAAGCTCCTTAAAGACTCTTATTGTCTTTGTTTTAGTATTGGTATCTTCAGCACTTGAATCACAGGAAGCTCTTAATGCATGTTTTTTTCCTTCTTCCATTCTGCTGGTCACTTGCACACCTTCACCATTTCTTCTGCCATGCTGGCTGATGATTGTGCTTGCATTTGCCCTAGTCCCCCTGCTCATCTACATAAAAGATGCTGTAGGAATGCACAATGTCCATCTATCATTCACAATTTGGGGGAGGGAGATTTTGTGTGATACCTCATTTTGCAACTATAGAAACTCAGAGCTCTCTGAGCATGTGGTTTTTTGCCTTGAAGCTGGTGTTACACTTTTAGAATTTCTAGAGTAGAATGATTTTTTTCTGCTTTTCCTTTTTTTTTTCTTGCAAGCAATCAGTGGCACTGAGTTCAGAAGAATTGTTCAAAGTATAGAAGGACCATTTTAATAGGCAATAATGAAAACTATGGCAGTCAATACTGCTTAGGATATTCTTTATTCATGTCAACTTTAGAGGGTTGGTCCAGGAGAGTCTGGTGAACATGCAGCATTTTTCTGGGAGATGAGCCTTTGTTTGGGACTTCGAATGCATCTGCATTTGGAAGGTGTGGACTTCATTTCCCACCTGCCTGCATTCCTCTGAACTTTATCATATCCCAGGAACCTCTTCATTCTGTAAGATCACTTCAGCCCTAGAACTCAAACCTCCTCAGTACCCTCTGCCTGAGAGTCCCCTTCCTCCCTGCCCCCCACCCTTATAACTGGAGGGTGTAGAGCTTTCTTTCCAAAACCTCCATTTGAGGAAATAGCCCAAGTCAGCCATCTCTTCATTTTCTACCCAGAAGCATTCCTCTGGACTTTAATCAGTTAGTCAATCAACATACATTTATGAAACATCTACTATGTGCCAGGCACTATGCTAAGCCTTGGGGATACAAATAGAAAATAGACATTCTCCATCATACTCTTGAGCCTTCTCTCCCTCCTCCCATTTTCTGCTTCCTTTTCTATTTTGTCTTCCATTGTTAGATTGTAAACTCTTTAAGGGCAAGAGCTATCTTTTGCCTTTCTATGTATCCCCAGAACTTAGCATTCTGCCTGAAACATAGTAAGTACTTCATAAATGCTTATGGACTGACTTGTCTCTTTACCACAACATCAACAGGCTCAGGATGGAAACTAAGTGGCACAGTGGCTAGAGCACCAGGCCTAGGGTCAGGAAGACCTGAGTTCAAATACAGCCTCAGACACTTACTAGCTGTGTGACTGGGCAAGTCACTTAACCCTGCTTGCCTCAGTTTCCTCATCTGTAAAAATGAGCTGGAAAAGGACATGGCAAACCACACCAGTATCTTTGCCAAATTGGGCCACAAAGAGTCAGAACTGAAAAAAACTGAACAACACAGAGGCACAGGATGACTCCTGGAGTTGGGTGCTTATTCATTATACAGGTAGATTGGGACAAAGAGAAGAATGCAACAGGACTAAGACAAAACATAGGTGGTGGCATAGAAACCTACCTATGGCATCTACACAGTCTCTCTATTTAGAGACATTAGTGGCAGCCTCGGGAGAGAAACACATTGCAGTTGCCAAGCTCTCAATCCCTTTTTCCACTGACTGAGCTGGAATAACCTTGAGTATGTGCACACCTCACAGTTCTCACCCACTCAAGAGAGTTTGGGACTCCTACAATCCTCCATATCAGCTTCACTTTTGTGCTAGATTTTCAGTGCTCAAAAAGTGTACTGAACACTTAAGACAAAATGGAAGTAAAGATTTGGTATTTTTTTTGAATGTCCCAGGCAAGAGGCAAGAATTGTGGGCATATCTAAGGCTCAGACTCCAAGAGGAGTCAGGGGCCAGAGTCTTTCCTTATTTATTTTTTTTAATTTATTTTTTTTTGTGGGGCGATGGGGGTTAAGTGACTTGCCCAGGGTCACACAGCTAGTAAGTGTCAAGTGTCTGAAACCAGATTTGAACCCAGGTACTCCTGAATCTAGGGCCGGTGCTTTATCCACTGCACCACCTAGCTGCCCCCAGAGTCTTTCAATTAGTCATTAACAGATGGAGAGGGAGACAAGGAAATCTTCATAGAAGAAATTGCATTTGAGCTGGGGGTCCAAAGATGTATGAACTCAACAGGTAAAAAAAAGGAAGGGAAGCAAGGGTATTGCAAACACAGGATAAACCAGGGACAGGGAGAGGAAATAGTGGAGCACGTTCAGGCAGTGCCCATTAACCCAATTTAACTGGGATGTAAAAGAGAAGGTAAGAGATCAAACTAAAGAAGTAGTTAGTGCCAGATTTTGTAGGCCTTTAATCTCAGGTTGTTGTTGTTCATTCTCAAAGAGGACAATTATATTGGGAGGTGATGTCATGAATGGTAGTGAACTGGATTTAAGTGAAGGAGGGCTGTGCAAGGTCACTAACCTCACTTTGTCCTCCGGAGCCATGTGGTCCAGTGGCAAGATATATCAGGATAAATGGAGATTGCCCCAGATATTTAAGGCAATAGGCATTAAGTGATTTGTCCAGGGTCACACAGATAAGTGTCAAGTGTCTGAGGTCACATTTGAACTCAGATCCTCCTGACTCCAGGGTCAGTGCTCTATCCACAGTGCCACCTAGCGGCTCCCAATCTCAGGTTAAGGTTGAATGAATGGTAAAGACTCTGACCAGATAATTCTTCCTCCATAGAAATTCAGTCCATAGTAAAGATAGCTCTCCTAAAGCCCTTTAAGGTTCACTAAACATTTTCATTGTGAGATGGGTAATGCAAGTAGTATTGTCTCCATTTTACAGATCACTCTATTGAGGCTCAGTTAAAGTTACTCGCCCTGAGTCACACAGTCAGTAAATGTAACCAAAACCCAAACTCAGGTCTTCTAACTTTAAAACCATTGCTTTTTCTATTACATTATTATGCAATTATATGATAAATTCATATCCCATCCCTTTTCATCAACCCTTACCCCATTCTCCTGATAATCTATATTTCAGTTGTTCTTCAGTCATTTTTTAGTCATGTATGACTCTTCATGACCCCATTTGGGGTTTTCTTGGCAAAGGTACTAGAGTAGATTACCATTTCCTTCTCTAGATCATTTTACAGATGAGGAAACTGAGGCACAAGGGTTAGGTGAGTTGCCCAGGGTCACACAGCTAGTAAGTGTCTGAAGCCAGATTTTACCTCTGAAAGATGAATTTTTCTGACTTCAGGTCCAACATTCTGTCTACTGTGCCACCTAGCTGCCCCAATAATCTACATAAGGAACAATTAGTTCTGGGCGTGTCAGCATCCTTGAGGATCCCAGTGAACTTTTAAAATATTCTCTTCTACTTCTGACATACCAGAAAGGAAGGTACTTATCATAGTGAGGAAGGAAAAGTATTGTAATATACTTTCCTATTACTCAGATTCAGTCTTAATAAAGGTCAAATCATGTTTCCCAAGCTCTAACTATATTCAGTGAAACTAACCCTGATATCACACAGTTAGTGGAATGTTAATTAGACTATTAGGCATGGCTTTGTTGTGTTCCAACATTAATGATAGAAGATTTCTATGAAAATGTCCTCAGAAGTCTTGGAATCAGAGGACCTGGGTTGAAGTCTTAGCTCTGGCCCTGAACAAGTAAGAATCTTTAGAAGATCAGTTTCTTCATCTGTGAAATGGGGAATAGTAGAAATGCTTGTACCACTTTTCAAAGAGTTACTGTGAGGAAAGTACTTTGTAAACCCTAAACTGTGATACCATGAATACCTTATAAATAGATATTTGCAAAGGAAACCTGATTATATGAATTGAGATTCAGAAAAGTCACCTGATTTGCCTTGAAAGGAAAGAACAATGATAGGAAAATATATAAGCCAAGATGTGGAAACCAGAAAAGGTAGGGCAAGTGCAAAAAGTGGTAAATAGTCAAGCTTAGGAGGACTATTTCTCTTTTGCTCCAGACCTGTGATTTCATTGGGCCAGGGAACTCTCCACTAAAGAAGCACTCTTTACCAAAACTGATGGACAACTTTTATTGTATTTATAGCATTAAAGAAATATTTGAGGACCCTAAGAGGTTAAATTATTTGCCAATTGTCCCATAGGTAACATAAGTTGGACTTGAACTCAGGTCTTCCTGATTCTGAGGCCAGTCTTCCATCCACTACCCCATGCTGTCTCTTGGGCTTCCAGAGGGCACATATACGGGAGCAATTAAGGCTAATAAGCTAGGTGGGATACCAGTTATGAAGAGTCTAAATTTCCAGGTTAAGGATTTTTGCTTTATTCCATAGAAAATTGAGTATGTACTAAGGGAAGTGTGGGGACCAATTTTTAATTGGGGAGTGCTAGCTAAGCGGCTCGCTGCAATATTGGGGCCAGGAAGGAGTCCGGCAGCTTCCCTCAAAATAGAACAAGATTTATTTTAACAAGAACGAACTTAAAAAAAAAAAACACAAATAGGATCAGTAGGATCAAGGGAAAGGAAATAAAATGGGGAAAGGGAAATTATAATACCTGAAAAAATACCATTGCCCAGGAATCAGCTGAAAATACGCAGAACACCTGTCGCTTTCCAGCTTCCACCTTGAATGCCCAATTCTCCTCCCCCAAACCTAGAAACACCCCACACAGTCCCAGCCAATGGGATGGCCGCTCTGACAGTCACATGACTGCCCTCACTAGGCTTCCAATCATTATAATTTTGCCAGGCCCATGTAGGCTCGGTGAGTGGTGATGATGTGAGGTGCCAGAGCCCTGGCAACAGCTACAACCAGTGGGTGGAGCACTGTGTGGTTTGCGGAGCCCCAGGCCAGTGCGCACTGAGGCATAAAAACCTCAAATAACAATTAATTCTTTACAGAAGGAAATATGTATTTATTAAATGCTTGCTAAGTTCCAGGCAAGTGTTTTGTTTTGTTTTTTAATAAATAGGTACACTTTGTGAAAATTGATCTTGCAATAGTGTATAAAATGGGTGGTAGTGGTAAAAGTAACTAGGGGCAAGAAGGCATAATTTAATTTAATTCAACATACATTTAAGAAATGTCTCATATGTGCAAAATACTGTGTCCTGAAACAGATACAAAGAGAAAAAAAAACACAATGCTTGTGTTCTGGAAGCACCTATTCTTCTGTTCAATGCAAAGTGTAAGCTGATAAATACAAGGTTTATGAGGTGATTTAAGAAGGAGAATGTCACAAATAAATAGAGGGAAGATAAAGGCACCCAAGGTCTAGATTTATGAACCTGTGTTATGGAAGTGAAATTGATAGGACTTGGCAACTGATTGAATGTAAAGCATAAGAAAGAGTCAAGAATGACTTCCAGGTTACAAACCTGGGTCACTAGAAGAATTGTGGTACCCTGAAAATAAATTGGGAATGTTTAAGGAAAAGCAAGTTTAAGAAGATGAGTGATAACGTCTGCATTGGAGAGACTGAGTTTAGAGATGCATATGAAACAAAGTCTTCCCCTGAGTTGGTTTAAATCTGATCAGGTAAACAAAAAAACAAACAAAACAGATAAAGACACTATATTTGATATTAAATATGTCCAAATTATACTTTGAGTGCAGCTCCCCATGACCCATAGCCCATTCAATATCCCCAGCTGAAAGACAGCATAATCATTCCACCATTTCTAAGGGGCTTCCAAGTAACAGGCAGCAAAGTCCCTAAAGACTCCCATTGGAGATCCCCAAATGGCTGCCCTCAAAAAGGGCAACTGCACTCCACAACTACACTCCAGATCCTTTAGCTGTGGGGATAAGTAGCTGTTGTCAGCTACAGAGCATTCAAGTCATTTGCTGCCTCCTACAGACATCTAGCAGATAATGTTCAGCAGACAGCTAGTGGTGTGTAAGTGGAGCTCAAGAGAAAAATGAGGGCCACCAGTACAGATTTAAGGCTCACCTAATTTAATAAAATCCAGCAAGCACTTATTAAGTTCTTACTATTTAATGATAATTAACAATAATACCTAACATTTTCATAGCACCTCCTATGTGCCAGAAACTGGGCTAAGCACTTTACAAATATCTCAATATTATCAATTGAAAGTGTAGAGAAAAGAAGACTCAGGACAGAATTCAATAGGATTGTCATAGTGGTAGAGAGGTAGATGATGTTCTTGAAAAGAAAATTCATTAGATATCTTTTTTGCCACTGTCCATGTAACAGGTCATGAGAGGCCAAACTGGTTGCATCTTCTTTCCACAATAATGGTGGCACATCCTGTATAAAGAAAGTAGTCAGCAGCATATTGATTTAGAGCCAGAAATGTCGATCTTTGGGGTCAAAAAGTCCAACCTCTTCATTTTCAAGATGAAGAAACTGAGAGAGGTTAAGTAACTTGCCTATCGACATATAGCCAATATGTCGAGGTAGAATTTGAACCTTACCTCATAACTAACATTATTCACTGCTCCACTCTTCATCTTAATAAATGCTTATTCACCATTTGATTATCATAAACCCTAGATGGTATCTTATCTAGTCATCCTATTAAAGTTAATGTCATGATTAATACCTCTGCAGGCTAACATCTGGATTCTCTTACAGTGGTACTGCTGGTGCTCTCTCCACCTAGCATTCCTACCAACAGATAGCTTCAAAAACAGACAGACAAAGTTATGGTGTTCAATTATCCCCAGTAGCCCCCATAGAGAGAGAATTTGTCGAATGTAAGAGGCATCTGTTGGCTCTTGAAAAGGAATTATTTTAAATTATTTAAATGAAGCAATGAAAAACCCTGAATAGTCATAGCCACAGATTCTCTGCCTAATTTGTAGATTCTTCTGACATCCTGTTGAGTGATGAAACCACATTACTGTGATGGGTAATATTATGCTATCTTGATTTGGCTAATGTCATTATTTAAGTTGAATTTTTTAGAATGGCTATCAAATATTAACATTGTATTAAATAGAAGATGGGTCTAATTGGTGGGTGCACAAGCCCACACACAGTGAGGTGGTTAATTGTTGATATAGTGGAGGGCAATTACAGTAATGAGAAAAAAGCCAGAAATCTGGCAGCTTTGACTGTAAGGAACTTTGTACTCACAGCCCTTTGAAGAGGTCTCTGCAGGATGTAGATGAGAACAAATAGAGCTCATAGAGTCCTAGTAAAGGTGGGGCCTGACTTACTGATGTAAGTACAAAAAGTAGAATGGATGGAGGGGGAGGAAGAGAACTGGTTAGAGAAGAGATTGGGGGGAGGGGAGAGATCTGTCATTTTCTTTGGGCTAGGGAACTCCCAAGGTGGAAGTCTTCTCTACAGATGCAGATCAGCAACTCCTCCATAATTTAGAGTCTCAGAGAATTGCCTGGGGGCATTGAGAGGATACTTTCATTAAATCAGCTTTAATTATTTAGTTCCCAACATGAAGCAGGCAACACCCTTTGTATTTCTGCTACCTGGGCCAAGCCAATATACAGGCAGACTAAGCTACTGACTGTTGTCAAGAGATTTGAGGGTTTAGGAAAGGGCACTCTGCCCACACTAAACTATATCTTCCACCAACATTTCCCTGTGTTCTACCAAATTCTACCATTAAAGATGCATTCCTTTTGGATAAGACTTGTTATCTCCAGAAGTCAGAAATTGAAGTGCAAATGCCCCAGAGCTATAGAGATTAAGTTATCAAATAGAAGCAGGAAAGGACTTTTGAGGTGTTCAATCCAACCCCACCATTTCTAAAATGAGGAAACTGAGGCTCAGAGAAGTGAAATGGTTTGTCCAAGATGACACAACTAGTTGGTTGCAGAGGCAGTATTCAAATCCAAGTTTTCTCATTTCAAAAATCAGGCAACTAGGCCCTGATGGAATGAGACACAGGCCAGATCAGTGTTTATAACCCTCCAATTCAATTGAATTGAACAAATGTATTAAGCATCTACACTCTGCAAGGCTCAGCAGCAGAGACAAAAAACTAGCTACAACAGACTGTGACTTCAAGGAGTTTATAATCTAATAAGGAAGTGGAAAATGATGTAATACAAGGGAGAATGTGATTGGTGAAAAGGACACGTCCTAGCAAAGTGCTATGAGAAATTGGAGGAGGGAAAGATCACTTATAGCTTTGAGAGAGGAGGCTTAGGTGGGAATGAGAAAATAATCACGGAGGAGGTGCCACCCAGTGTGGATATACGAGGAAAGGCACAGGTGATAGGTATTTACAAGAATTTTAACTCATATCACTTCATCCTCACAAAAATCCTAAGGCAGTTAATATTATTATGACCATTTTTATAGATGAGCAAACTAAAGCTAGGTAACTTTCCCATGGCCATATATAGAGTCAAAGTCAGAATTTAAACCCATTTCCACCTGAATCTCTCTGCTGTATTACCAGGACCATAAATATTAGGATTAGATGATTCTACTTTATTCTGAAGGTAATGAGGAGGTACTAAAGTTTTTTTTAGTATAAGAGCAACCTTATCAGAGGCATGAAGTAGGGTAATTACACAGGTAACTATATGAAAAAATGGATTTGAGAGGTGACAGATTAGAAGCATGACAAGATAGGAGACAGATGCTATCTGTCTGGTCCAGAAGAGATGAGGTCCTGAAACTGTGGTGGCATAAGTGATACTAGGGGCAGCTAGGTGGCACAATGGAGAGAATACAGGGCCTGAAATCAGACTCATCTTCCTGAGTTCATATCTGGGCTCAGATACTTACTATCTGTGTGATCCTATGCAAGTCACTTAACTCTGCCTCAGTTTCCTCATCTGTAAAAAGATCTAGAGAAGGAAATGACAAACCACTCCATTATTTTTGCCAAGAAAACCCCAAATAGGGTCACAAAGAGTTGGAGAGTACTGAAAAATGACTAAATAAGACCAATAAAAATAAGTGGGAGTGTAGAAGCAATCCAAACTTCCCTGATCCTTATTCCTTCTCCCCCTGATCATCTATGATCCCACTCTCTTGTTGGAAAAGTTGGTTCATTCATTCATTTGCTACAAATATTATTGAATGCATATTGTGCAACCTGCTTAAGGACAGGGACTATTTTTATTTTTTGTCTTTGCATTTCCAGTACCCATTACAGTGTCTTGGATAAGGTAGCTGCTTAATAAATGTTCATTGACTGATTGAATTCAAATTTCTATACTAGCTCCCATGGGAGGTTCAAGGGTTAGCAACATACAGCAATTGCCCTCAAGGAGCTGAGTCTAATATGAAGGATGAGAGTTACAAAATTAATTTCAAATAATTCAACAAGTATCCACTGAGCTCTATGCCAAGCCCTGGA
This sequence comes from Dromiciops gliroides, assembly GCF_019393635.1. Classification (NCBI taxonomy): domain Eukaryota; kingdom Metazoa; phylum Chordata; class Mammalia; order Microbiotheria; family Microbiotheriidae; genus Dromiciops; species Dromiciops gliroides. The sequence continues at coordinate 446,568,643 of NC_057862.1, forward strand.
ACTACAAAAATGGGAGAGAGAGATCACTATGTGCTAGATTGATCGGGGAGAGCTTGATCAAAGAGGTGGCTTTGGAGCTGGGCCTTGAAGAATGGACATGGTTTCAATCAGCAACAAAGGATAGGAAACAGGTGGGAAGGATAGGACAGCAAGGAATCAAAATCAGTCAGTACTTAAGGAAATCAATTCAGGCTATTCCATGGAAGGTCAAGTACTGAAGCTGAAACTTCAATACTTTGGTTACATAATGAGAAGACAGGAGTCACTGGAAAGGACCCTGATGTTGGGAAGAAATGAAGGTAAAAGGAAAAGGGGGCAGCACAGCATGAGATAGATAGTGTCATGAGACCAATGAACGTGAACTTGGACAGACTTCAAGAGATAGTGGAGAGGATAGAAGGGCCTGGCATGCTATGGTACAAGGGGTCATGAAGAGTTGGAAACTAATGAATTACTAAACAACAGGTATGAGAGAAGCACTACATAGGAATTCTATGCCCATTTGAGAGTGGTTGATTTGCAAGGAAAGAGAAGTTTTCACATCTTTCTCTGCACTCATAAGAATTTATTTCAATTCAACAAACATTTATTGAGTGCCTACAGTTTAAATATCATGGGGCTAGAGGTGATGCAAAGTTTAGATAAGAAAATATTCCCTATTTTCATGAAGCTTAGAGTCTAATAGGGGGATGTTACATATACTGATAGCTATATGACATATTATATGGTAAGGAGATTAAAGGGTTGCAGACCAAAATACTATGTGAGATTCAAGGGAAGAAAAGTCATTATAGAGTAGTATCATCAGGGAATTTTTAGCAGAGGAGATAGAATTCCAGGTAGCCTTTTAAGGACAGATAGGAATTTAATAAGCAAGTGGTACCACATTCCAGTCATAGGGAAAAAGTATGAAAGAAAGTATGGGTAGGGGAGAGGAGGTGGGGAATAGCAACAGTTAATCTAGTTTAGCTGAAATCAGTTAGTTAACAAGCATTCATTAAGCACTTATGTGCCAAGCATTATGTTAAGCATTGGGAATAGAAAGGCAAAAATAGCTCCTACCCCCAAGAAGATCAGATTCTAATGGAGGAGACAACATGTAAGTAACTAGGTACATCAAAGATATAGACAGTGTAAGTGGGTGGCAACCTTAGAGGGGCAAACAGTAGCAGCTGAGGGACTAGAAAAGACCTCATGCACATGAGATTTGAACTGAGTCCTGAAAGAAGCCAGGGAGACCAGGAGGTAGAAGTGAGGAGGGAGAGAATTCCAGGCATGGGGGTCAGCCAATACAACAGTGTGGAAGCAGGAGATAAAATGTCCTGAGCAAGGAACAGCAAGCATGTTGGTCTAACTGGATTGTAGAGTGCATGGAGGGGAATATAGTGTAAGAAGACCAGAAAGGTAGGAAGGAAGCAGGTTGCAAAGAGCTTTAAAAGCCAAATCATCAGGTTTGATCCTAGTGGTATAAGGGAGTCACTATAGTTTATTGAGCAGCAGGGTGCTTTAGGAAACTATGGTTCACAATTATGCTTTAGGAAAATCACTTTGGCAGTTGAATGGAAAATGGACTGGAATAGGGAGGGATCTGAGGCAGGGAGAGCCATTAAAATGATATTACAAAAAGTGGTGAGTGGGGACAATGCAACTTGATACAAGGACAGGTATACGCAAGAAATGGCAAGCATGGCAGTGACTGAATATATAGGGTGAGTGAGTGAAGAGTCAGAGATAACACAAAGGTTATGAATATGGGTGACAGGAAAGATAGTGGTGCCCTGAACAGTAATAGGGAAGTTTCCAAAAAAAGGAGAGGTTTAAATGAAAAGATAATTAATCTCTTTTAGATATATTGAGTTTCATATGCCTATGAGACATTCAGTTCAAGATGTCCAAAAGGCACTTGGTGTTGTGAGACTGGAGCTCTGGAGAGAGATTAGGGCTGCTATAAAGATTTAGGAATCATCTTCCTAGAAATGATCATTGAATCATGGGAGCTGATGAGATCACCAAATGAAATAGTCTAGAAGGAAAATAGAAGAGGGTCCAGGACACAGCCTTGACCACCCCTGGTTTATGGCCATGATATCATTACACACCCAACAAAGGAGACTGTGATAGATCAATCAGACAGGTAGGTGGAAAATCAGCAGAGAACAGTGCCACCAAAACCTAGAGAGTAGAATTTCTTCAGGAAGAGAAGGTGATCACAATGTCAAATTCTAGAAATAGGTCAAGAAGGATGAGGAGTGAGTAAAGACCTGGAGCATAGAAAACATACAAGAGAAATAAGCAATGCAGCTCTAAATTAAAGAAGTACAAGGTCTTGGGGACCTTGGAATGCCAGAAAAAGGGACTTGCAAAGTGGCAGATTTACTATTAACTTGCCATTTGGTTGCATTCTCTTAAAAATTATGGGGTTAGGTGAGATTATCCTTAAAGTCTCTTCCGGGTCTGACATTCTATAATCCCAAATTCATTCCTCTCTCTGACCTGTTTTCTCCTTTGTAAATGAAATTATATCCCAAGTACCCTCCATCTCTTACAAGACCCTAAATCCATTCTGCTCTCTGGGCCTCAGTTTCCTCCTCTGTAAAATAAAGGGGATCGAGTAGATGATCTCTAAGATCCCTTGGTTTTGATCTGCATATTTTCCTATTAAATGAGAGGGTTATACCCCTCCAGCTCTGACCAGAGACTCCTATGATCCTACAATCATAAGCCCCTTCCCTCTCTCTGGGCCTCAGTTTCTTCCTCAGTAATACAAAGAAGTTGGATGATATGGTCTCTAAAATCTGTGAAGTGGGTTCCCCCTCACTGGAAGTCTTCAAGCAAAGGCTGACTCATCAGCGATGTTGTAGAGAGAATTCTTATTTGTGTATGAGTGGTCCCCTCTTACCCTAAGATTCTATGATGCTAGGGTAGGGCATCAGCCTCCTTTGCATCTAAATAGATATGTACTATGGCTCTTCTGTACACTTTTCTGGGTGTTAGGAAATGCCACCTCGATTTCCTCCACCTCTAACATCATATCAAAAATAAATGCGGGGCAGCTAGGTGGCGCAGTGGATAGAGCACCGGCCCTGGATTCAGGACCTGAGTTCAAATCTGGCCTCAGACACTTAACACTTACTAGCTGTGTGACCCTGGGCAAGTCACTTAACCCCAATTGCCTCACTAAAAAAAAAAAAAAAAATGGGACCAACATCCTCTCAAAGACTGTGACAGATAATTTTCAAAAGCAGCCTCACCCACAGCCTTTCAGTCCCTTCCCCACAATAAGTTCAAGCAGTATGGCTGAGTGGAAAACTAACTGGATTTAGTGGCAGAGAACTGTTATCTGTGGATAGAGCACTGTCCCTGGATTCAGGATGACCTGAGTTCAAATCCAGCCTCAGATACTTGACACTTACTAGCTGTGTGACCCTGGGCAAGTCACTTAACCTTCATTGCCCCACAAAACAAAAACAAACAAAAAACCTGATTCTGCCAGTTGCCATCTTTGTGATCCTAAGCAAGTTACTTAATATCCCTGGACCTCCCTTTCTTCACATGTAAAAATCTCTCAGATGCCTTTCAGCTCTACCTGTGAGCAGTACCAGGTGGTTTGGGGTGCCAAGGAATGAAGCTACAACTGGGATATGATTTTCCCCCTTTTATTCCCTACTTTTTCATATTTTGCTGGAGGCAGCATATTGAAGCTGAAAATATTAAAGCCACCACTCCACTCATTTGTATTTTTAATTTGACAAGAAAACTTGTGCAGTTGCATGGAACATTTATCTTAATTCTGCAAAGTTTCACATGCTTCCATGAATCACAAAATAGACTAAGAGCACAGCAAGCATTCCTCTGGGAAAGCTCACAGTCACGCCAAGACTTGCATTTTGTAAGCAGGCCTTGCCATTCACATCTCTGCTCAGATTAAAGTTGTACTGAGATGCAAAAGCCATATTGATATTGACAGAATAGATTCTAAAGAGCCAAGGCAAATAGTGTCAATTTCCTACCAAATAAAGTTATAGAAAAAAATTACTAAATGGACTCATCGATTTTTTTTCTTCTATAGTTTTACCCAATATTTCGTTCCATACAGCTTGGTTTAATATATAGAATTCCAGGCTCGGGATCAAAAAGACCTGAGTTAATATTCACCTCTAATATTGACCATCTATGGGAATGTTGAACCTCTATGTCTCTCAGACTCACTAAACCTTATCTACTAAGACAGAGACAGTTTATGATCTGTATTTGGTACAGATGTTGGTAGAGGAGGTTGTAACATTGAGAATTACACCCTCCCAACTTTTCAGAGAAACATGGGTCTTTCATACATTTGTATATTCCATTCCATGTATAAGAGGCAGCATGGTAGGTCAGAAGGAAGTCAAAAGACTCCTTTTGAGAAATACTGTTTTCAGGAGTCAAAAGATCTGGTTTTTAACACCAGTTCTACTACATATTAACTCATCATGATCATAGAGATTTGGAATGAAAAGGTATCTTAGATCATCTGGATTGATCATCTGGATCAATCTACTCAGTTTACAGATGAAAAAAACTAGGTTCAAAGAAGTTAAGTGTCCTGCCATAAGAAACACAAGCAAAAAGTAGAACTACTATATGAACCTAGAGTACTCTGACTCCAAATCCAGGTTTCTTTCCAATGAACCATGCTGCTTCCCATTTATAAGTCTGCAATTGTGTCCCGTACCTCCACACAAAAATGATTTCCTGTCCCTCTTCACCAGCCATTTCTCATTTGTTTTCTTTATTCATAACTTTCTTTCTTTGAGAGGATGTCTGGTTGACATTAAACTTTGTTTAAAATTTAAATTTAATTTTTAATTGACAAATATTTTCTTTCCATCTCACATCCATCCCACAAATGAAAAAACAAAACCAAAAACCCTTATAGGAATTATTCATAGTCAAGTAAAACAAATTCCTACATTGGCCATCTCTAAAACTAAATCTCATTCTGTATCTTGAGTTCATCGTCTCTTTGTCAGCTGTAGGTAGCATGTTCCATCATCAGTCATCAGGAATCTTGGTTGGTCATTATATTGACCAGAGTTATTAAGACTGTTACAATACTGTTATTATTGATGACCCACTGGACATGACCGAGTTTCCTCAACTAATCAGGTTAGACTTCTTGTTGTACCTAGTTGAATTTTTTTCAAGTGACTCAATTATTTCATCTGGTTAAAGTATCAGGGATATACATAGCATTTTATAACATACATTAATTGGGGTAAGGTAATCGATTGACCAATTCAATAAACCCACTCTTAAAATAATAAGTATGTAGGACAGGCAAAACAAACATGGGAGATTTGGGAAAAGAAGGATCACTGTTAGCTGGGGCAATCATGTAAAGCTTTATTGAAAACCTGAAGTTGGTCTTGAAGTAAGGGAAGGATTTTAAGAGATAGAAATATTAAAAGATTCCATTCTATCCATGGAGGCCAATTTACACAAATGTATGACGGGCAACCAAGGCAGAACAAGGTCAAAAGCAGTGGGTAGTTAGTTTAGTTTGTGTATAGTACATGACAGGTAGTAGTGCATTTAGAAAGAAAGGTTGGAGCCACATAATGGTAGAACTAGTTTACCAGAACAAGAAATGTGTATGTTGTTTTGCAGACAGTGAGAAGTCACTGAAGCACAGAAGTGTAGACTGAACAAGTTCCAGACTCAGTTTCTACATTTTCCTTGCATGCTGACTATGGGAATTAAGATCTAGTTCCAGTGGTCCTTCCACAGCATAAATATTCAATGTTCATGCATGAGCTCCATCTGGAAAACTTCATTCTCCAATTCTCAGCACTGTTCTCCACAGAAAACAGTCAATGAGAGAGACCATTAAGTGAGCAGAATTTTATTTAGTCTCATTAAGAAAGTGACCTATAGCATACAACGTATGCAAAATATTAAAGGGAAATGTTTTATTGGCCAATTTTTCTTTACGACTGCTTATCTATGAAAGAATGAGAAGATAAAATCATAGCAGTAGTAAAATAACAACTATATGAAGTTTACGGTGCTAACAAAATTTATCTTACTCATTTTTTTTGTAGTTAGGCCACAATAAAAAATTCTAGCTAATAAAATATTTCTCCTTTATGTTTCTTCTTTTGCACACTATATACTAGGCCTACTGTTTTTCCCATCCCACAGACTTACTTCACACAAAATACCATCCCTTGTGTTTCCTGAATTTATTGCTTTTGGCTGCATTTTATAACTGCTAAAAGGGATGTGGCATCCACCGAGACTTTTTCCTAAGTCTTTAATGTTTTTTAAGAGAAATGCTTTGTAACATATTTCATATAAGACCCTGCCTGAATTGGGTGTGCCCATTCTTACGTGATTGCCTGCAACTCTTTTACTCATCTAGGATAAAGAAGGAAAAAGTTCCTCGCAAAATGTCTTGTAGGACACCATTTGAAAAATTCCAAAAACTTTAGAGTTAGAAAGGACAACTGAGGCATTTATTATAACTCCTCTCTCTACAAGAAGGCTCTCTCTAATATATCTAACAAGTGGTCATCCTGCTCATGCTTGAAGCAGACCCTTTTATCTGCTAGGTAACATAGGTAATCATTTCTTTGGCTCTCATTGTTAGGAAGTCTTCCCCATAGGAACTCATTGAATTCTGTCTCTTCTAACCTAATCTTACTTTACCTAGTTCTGTCCTCTGGGCCTCAGATCCCCAGTCTATTACCTAATTCTTCCTTTGCCTTTCAAATTTTGAAGTGTTGTCTAGTAAAAAGAGTACTGGTCTTGTAGTCAGATCTGAATTCTAATCCCAAGTCTGAAATTTACTGCCTACATAACCTTGGACCAGTCTCTGAATCTCTTTTGGTTTCAGTTTCTTTATCAAGAAAATAATGCAAATAATACTTGCTTCTAGGGTTTTATGGTGAAAGTGTTTTATGAATCTTAAAATATTGTGAAAATCTGAATTATTCTTTGTATATATAATAATGTATCCTATGCAGAGAGAACCTGAATGAACAGTAGGAGCTAACAGTTAAAGCTAGCAATATAAAAGGAGTAAGAGGTATCTTGTTGATGACTTAAATAGTTAGACCTACATCAATTTCTGCAGTAGGAAGGGGAAAAGATTTTTTTTTTAAGCAAAGAAGCCCATTTATCCAAGTTGGTAGGAAAACCTGTGTTGCCTACTGCCTTGGGCAAATCACATAATCTCTTGGGACCTCAGTTTTCTAAACTGTAAAATGAAAAGTTTGGACATCCCTTCAAGTTTTAAGTCTATAATCTTAATGATTTATAAACATGAATGAGTTTATATAGAAATAGAAGGGCAGTGGATTACATGGAGTTAGCACCATGGTCAGAAGTAGCATTGGATGAATGATCTACAGTAGCACCAAACTATGAAAAAGTTGATCTGGGTGTCAGAGGTAAGATAGTGGAATGAAAGGTCACAACTGCCAAACCTCTCTACAAATCTACCACAGAACATGTGATAACATTTTGAGCAAGAAGCAAACAAAAAATCACAGTGTAATTTTTTTCTAGCCCAAGGCAGTTTAGGAAAACAGAAAGAAAATCTGTGGACGTTGGAGTTAGTGCTGGGTAGTCAGTGAGGCATGGCAGAAGCAGAGCATGTTAGAACTATTACACCTTGTGGTTGTGAGGGATTTACCAGGGATGGTAAGGAAACTGAATACTTGATCAGAAAGAGTTTCTAGGGAACTCCTATACTAGCACTGGGAACAAGCTAGGCTGCCATTTGGCAGTCCTATTTACCCATTACTCAGTTCTGGGTCATAGTTCCTGGGTGGAAAGAAACAGTTATAGTCACGAGGGAGCAGGATCCCTACCCATGTAAAGAATAAACTGGAGAGCAGGAGATCAAGAACTAAACCTGTCTCTGGATCACATCGTTTTGTTTGTTTGTTTGTTTGTTTGTTTGTTTTGGTGAGGCAATTGGGGTTAAGTGACTTGCCCAGGGTCACACAGCTAGTAAGTGTTAAGTGTCTGAGGCCAGATTTGAACTCAGGTACCCCTGACTCCAGGGCCAGTGCTTTATCCACTGTGCCACCTAGCTACCCCAGATCACATCATTTTGGAAGCATAAAATACTGACAGGCACCCAGACCAAGCTATGAAAGAAGACAGACACAAAAGTTCATACCCCTCTCCCCAGAGATAAACAGAGTCCAACTGTTATATAAAATCCAAAGTCAAGAAGTAGACTAGAAATATGAGCAAAAAGACTGATCATAGAAAGCTACTATGGTGGAAGGGAAGCTCAAGATATAAACTTGGGAAAAGGCCATAACTTAAAAACATCTAGAAGCAAAGCTTCAAAGAAAATGCAAATTAGAAACAAGTCCAACAAGAACTAGAGAAAGAAAATGTTTAAAGAAAAAAAAATAATAATGATAATAATTGTAAAGGAAAACTACCCAAGTATCTAGAACCAGAGCACAGAGCAAAAATTAAATAATCCGCAAGTAACCTATTGAAAGAAATACCAAAATGAAAACTCCCAGTAATATTATAGACAAAATTCAGAGCTTCTAGGTCAAGAAGAAAATAATGCAAGCAGCCAGAAAGAAAGAATTTAGATAATATGTAGCCACAGTCAGAGTCACACAAGATTTAGCATCTGCCAATTTAAAGAAGCAGGAGACTTGGAATAATATTTTCCAGAAGGCAAAGGAATTACAACCAAAAATAACCTAGCATGTAAAATTGAGTAAAATCCTACAGAGCAGAAATAGGTATTTAATAAAATAGAGGATTTTCAAGAATTCCTTATGAAAAGAGGAGAGTTGAATATAAAATCCAATATTCAAACATAAGATTCAAGAAAAGAATAAAAAGATAAACATGAAAGAAAAATCATAAGGGATTTAACAAAATTAAAGTATTTATATTTCCATATGAAAATGTGATACATGCTATTCCTAAGAATATTATGATCATTAGGGCAATTAGAAGGAGTCTACTTAAAGAGCACAGGTATGAGTCTATTGTGTTGGAGTGATCCCAAAAGAAGAATGGAAGGGTAAGAAAGAGATGTACTAGGTGAAAGAGGAAAGGAGAGAGGAAAATGGGGAAAATTATTTCACATAAAAAAGGAATGGAGGGGGAAATGGAAGAGGGACAGGCAGTGCTTGAGCCTCACTCTCATCTGAACTGGTTCAAGGAGAGAAGAGTATATTTACACATATAATTGGGTAAAGAAATTTATTTTACCTAACAGGAAAGTAGTATTGTGACATTAAAAGCTCGCAACCAAATGCAGAAATATTAAATGCATCCTTTTCAGACCATAATGCAATAAAAATTACATTGAACAAAAAGCAGTAGAAAGATAGATAAAACATTAATTGGAAACTAAATAATCCTAAAGAATAAGTCAAAGAAATAATCATAGAAACAATCAATAATTTTATTAAAGAGAATGACAACAATGAGACAACATATGGGATGCAGCCAAAGCAGTACTTAGGGGAAATTTTATTTCTCTAAATCAACAAAGGAAAGAGCAGATCAATGAATTAGACATGCAACTAAAAAAACTAAAATAAGAACAAATGAAAAATGCCCAATTGAACACCAAATTAGAAATCCTGAAAATCAAAGGTTAGATTAATACAATTGAAAGTAAAAAACTATTGAAATAATGAATAAAAGTTGGAGCTGGTTTTATGAAAGAATCAATAAGATAGATAAGCCACTGGTTAACTTGATAGGAAGGAAGGAAGGAAGGAAGGAAGGAAGGAAGGAAGGAAGGAAGGAAGGAAGGAAGGAAGGAAGGAAGGAAGGAAGGAAGAAAGAAAGAAAGAAAGAAAGAAAGAAAGAAAGAAAGAAAGAAAGAAAGAAAGAAAGAAAGAAAGAAAGAAAGAAAGAAAGAAAGAAAGAAAGAAAGAAAGAAAGAAAGAAAAAACCAAATATATAGTATCAAAAATGAAGAGGGCAGAATCGCCACCAGTGAAGAAGAAATTAAAGCAATCATTAGGAAATATTTTTTCCAACTATATGCCACTAAATCTGACAATCTGAGTAAAATTGATAAATATTTATGAAAATAAAAATTATCTAGATTAACAGATCGGGTAATAGAACATCTAAATAACCCCATCTTAGAAAAAGAAATTGAACAAGCCATTAATGAATTATTCCCTAAGAAAAAACCACCAGAGCCAGATTGGTTCCCAAGTGAATTCTACCAAACATTTAAAAAACAATTAATTCCAATACTATATAAACTATTTGGAAAAATAGGTGAGGAAGGAGTCCTACCAAATTCTTTTATTGAGACAAATAGAGTGTGGATCCCTAAACCAGGAAGAGCTAAAAGAAAGAAAATTATACATCAATTTCCCTAATGAATATCAACACAAAAATTTTGAATAAAATATTAGCCAGGTGATTATAGCAAAATATCACATACAAGCGTACATTATATATTATATACTTTGGTTCAATATTAAGAAATCTATCAACATAACTGATCATATCAATATCAAAACCAAAAGAAATCAGATGGTTATATCAATAGATGCTGAAAAAGCTTTTGACAAAATACAACACCCATTCCTATAAAGAAAAAACACTAGAGAAAATATGAATTAAAGGGAGCATTCCTTAAAACGATAAGTAGTATCTACCTAAAGCCATCAGCAAGCAAGTTATGGGGATAAGCTAGAAGCCTTCCCAGTAAGGTCAAGCATAAAACAAGGATGTCCATTATCACCACTATTATTCAGTATAGTACTAGTTCATTATAGCAATGAGAAGAAAAAGAAATTGAAGGAATTAAAATAGGCAATGAGGAAATAAAACTATCACTCTTTGCAGATGATATGATGGTATACTTAGAGAAGCCTAGAGAATGATTTTTTTTAAGTACTTGAAATAATCATTAACTTTAGTCAAGTTGCAGTTTATCTTAATAAACCCATATAAATCATTAGCATATTACATTATCATATGACCAACAAAGCCCAGCAGCTAGAGATAGAAAAATTTTATTTAAAATAACTGTAAACAATATAAAATACTTGGGAGTCTACTTGCCCAGACAAACCCAAGAACTACATGAACACAATTGCTAAACAATTTTCACACAAATAAAGTAAGATCTAAACAATTGAAAAAATATCACTTGCTCACAGGTAGGCCAAACCAATATAATAAAAATGGCAATTTCTGCATAAACTAATTTACTTATTCAGTGCCATACCAATAGAGTGAGGAAAAAAATAAAATTAATATGGAAGAACAAAAGGTCAAGAATATCAAGGGAATTAATGGGAAGATAAACAAAGGAAGGTGGCCTAGCAAAACCAGATCTCAAACTATACTATAAAGTAGTAATCATTAAAACAATCAGGTACTGGCTAAGAAACAGAGTCGTAGATCAGTAGAATAGATTATGTGCACAAGACACAATAGTAAATGACCAATATAACCTAATGTTTGATAAACCCAAAGACCCCAGACTTTGGAATAAGAACTCTACTATTTGACAAAAAAACTGCTGGGAAAACTGGAATATAATAGAGCACAAACTGAATATAGAACAACATCTCACACTGTATATAACAAGATAAGGTCAAAATAGGTCCTTGATTTAGACATAAAGGGTGGCACCATAAGCAAATTAGAAGGGCAAGGAATAGTCTACCTGTCAGATCTATGGAGAAGGGAAGAATTTATGATGACATAAAACATAAAGAGACTTATAAAATGTAATAGATAGTCTTGATAAATTAAAAAGGCTTTTTCACAATCAGAACTAATGTAATCAAGATTAGAAGGAAAGCAGAAAGCTGAGAAATAATCTTTATAGCAAATGTTTCTGATAAAACCCTCATTTCTTAAATATATAGAGAACTGAGGCAAACTTATAAGAATACAAGCAATTCCCCAAATGATAAATCACCAAAAGACATGAATAGACAGTTTTCAGATGAAGAAATCAAAGCTATCTATAGTCATAAGAAGAAGTATTCTAAATCACTTTTGATTAAAGAAATGCCAATTAAAACAAATCTAAGGTACCATTTCACATCTATCAGACTGGCTAATATGACAAAAAGGGGGTATGATAAATGTTGGAGAAGATGTGGGAAAATTGGGACACTAATCATTGTTGGTAGAGTTGTGAACTGAGCCAACTATTCTGGAGAGCAATTTGAAACTCTGCTTAAAGGGTTATACAACTGTACATACGCTTTGATCCAAAAATACCATTACTAGATCTGTATCCCAAAGAATTCATTGAAAAGGGGGAAAAGACCTACATGTACAAAAATATTTATAGCAGCCCTTTTCATGCTGGCAAAATATTGGAAACTGAGATGATGCCCTCCCTTCATCATCAACTGGGGAATAGCTGAACAATTTGTGGTATGTGAATCTAATGGAATACTATTGTGCAGTTAAAAAAAATGACGTTCAGCAAGATTTCAGAAAAATCTGGTAAGACTTGTACAAACCAATGCAAAGTGAAATGAGCAGAACCAAAAAGACATTATATGAAGTATCAGCAACATCATGAGATGAATAACTATGAATAACTTAGCTCTTCTCAGAACACAATGATCCAAGACAAGTACAAAGGACTCATGATGCAAAATGGTATCCACACCCAGATAAAGAACTAATGAACTCTGAATGCAGATTGAAGCGTACTTTTTTTCACTTACTCAATTTTTGGTTATTTTTCTTCCTTTTGATTTACTTCATCTTTCACTGCTGTGACTAATGTGGAAATATGTTTTACATAATTGCACATCTATAACCTATAGCAAATTGCCTACCATTTTAGGAAGAAGGGAGGAGAAAGAGGGAGGGAAAAAATTTAGAACTCAAAATCTTGTAAAAATTAATGCTAAAAATTGACTTGACATATAATTATAGAAAAACAAAATACTATTGAAAGAAACAAAAATAACAGGAGACACAGTAGTAAATGACATTAGTAGTGTAGTGTTTGATAAACCAGCTTCTGGGATAGGAACTCAATATTTGACAAAAACTGCTGGGAAACTGGAAGATAGTATGGCAGAAATTAGGCATGGACCAACATCTTACACCTTATACTAAAATAAGGTCAAAATGGATACATGATTTAGACATAAGAGGTGATACCATAGGTAAATTAGGAGACGAAGGAATAGTCTACCTTTCAGATCTTTGGAAAGGAGAACAGTTCATGACCAAACAAGAGATAGAGAACATTATGAAATGCAAAATGGATGATTTTGATTACATTAAATCAAAAAGTTTTTGTACAAACAGAAGCAATGCATCCAAAATTAGAAGGGATGCAGAAAACTGGGAAACAATTTTTATGGCCAGTACTTCTGATAAAGGTCTCATTTCCCAAATATATAAGAAACTGAGTCAAATTTATAAAAATAAGAGTCATTCCCTAATTGATAAATCGTCAAAGTATAGGAACAGGCAGTCTTCAGAAGAAGAAATCAAAGCTGTTGAGTCGCATAAAAATGCTCTAAATCAGTACTAATTGGAGAAATACAAATTATTCTTATAATTTACATTGTACACCTCACTCATCAGATTGGCTAAGATGACAGAAAATGTAAATGATAAATGCTGGAGAGGATTTTTTTTGGGGGGGAAGGTAAATTAATGCACTATTGGTGGATTTGTAAATTATGCCTATCATTCTGGAGAATAATTTAAAACTATACCTAAAGGTCTATAAAACCGTGCCTAGCAACAAAATTGGCCCAGAAATTGGGCTACTAGTCCTATATCCCAAAGAGATGAAAGGGACGAAAAAGGACCCATAAATACAAAACAGCAGTTCTTTATGATGGCAAAGAATTCGAAATTCAGAGGATACCCCCAAATTAGGAAATGGCTGAACAAGTTATAGCAATGAGTATGATGGAATACTATTTTGCTATAAGAAATGAGGATGGGGGCAGCTAGGTGGCGCAGTGGATAGAGCACCAGCACTGGATTCAGGAGGACCTGAATTCAATCCGGCCTTAGACACTTAACATGTACTAGCTGTGTGAACCTGAGGAAGTCACTTAACCCCAATTACCTGCCTCACCAAAAAAGAAAAAAGAAAAGAAATGAGGATGGTTTTAGAAAATCATGGGAAGATTTATATGAACTGATGCAAAGTGAAGTAAACAGAACCAGTAGAACAGTGTTCACAGTAATAGCAATATTGTAAGGATAGTCAACTGTGAAAGTATAATCCATAATAATTCTAAAGGACTCATACCGAAAAAATGCTAACCACCCCCAATTTTCTGAGTGAAAAATTGAAGCACTTTTTTTTTTTTAACTCTTTATTTTTCTTTTTTTGGTGGCTAATGTGGAAATGTGTTTTGCATGCATATGCTTAATGGGTACTGTATACCTTGCTTTTGGGGAGGGAATAGAAGGACAGAATTTAGAATTCAAAATAAAGATAGACTGAGAGAGACAGACAGAGAGACAGAGAGACAGAGACAGACAGAGAGACAGAGAGACAGAGAGAGAGAACGAACACTAAAAGAGAGCGTTGAGTTGCAAATACCATTATGGCCAAAGGGCTAGTCTGCAAAGGAGAGGTATAATATGAAGGACGAGAAGAGCCTAATGTTGGTAGTTAGACTGGTCACATATTTAGAATCTTGTGGCACCTTTTCTGGGTTTCTAAAAGCATTTCAGATACAGATGAGGAAGGGTCTACGGTTGTGTAACTGTATATTTATATTGATTAGAATCCCTGGAATGCATTTCTGATATAGATATTCCTCTGTGAGTCTCCCCTTGTATACACTCCTCAGGAAGATAGGCACTTTCTTCTTGGGATGGCTTGGGTACTTTAGCTATATGGTATTAGCCTTCTGGTACAGTTGAGTTTGTGATAAAAAAATCTTCTTGAAACAACCTAGAATGTTTACCAGAAATGTTGACATTAACATATCAATGCAGATTAGCTCCCCAGCAAAGTCCAGGGCTCCGAGGATATTGGAAGTTCCAAGAAACAAGGCAAGTTTCTTTTTTGGTTTTGTTTCTGTTTTCCTGGAAGAAAGAATATGGTCCATAGTGTGAACTCTTTTAAGGAGTGCTGTCATTGTGGGAAACAATGGAAAAGAAGAACAAAAAATTATTGGGATACTGGGGGAGGGGAAAACATCAAAAGGGTCAGGAAGACCCTAAAAAAGTGTTGGGGGGGGGAGGGCGGGGATTACCAAAGACAAATTCTATTTCACAGTTCTATTCAGGGTTAATCCTTCAGAGCATATGCCTGTTTCTACACAGTTAAAGATCCTATTAACCTTTGTCATTAGTTAACTCTAATATTGTAAAAGGTGCCTTAAGAAAAATTGTAATGCCTAAGGCTGGACCTTCTTTGCCCAAAGCACTCCAACCTCAGCTTGCATCTATTAGCAGTATGAATTATCCATACTCTTTTGAGACTCTTTGGAGATAAAATCCTGTAAACTTCTATGCAGATACTGGAGATGGTAGGGACCATGTTGCTAATTCCACTTAGTACTGTCCCATCTGCTATAGAGGAAACCCCTCCATTAACATAGTTTGAATACTTTTCCTTTTTCTCAGAAATATGAATTGAAATTTGAATTGAAATGAACTAATATCACTAATAGACTAATTCTCCATATATCATCATACAATCCCAGTGGGGGCAAGAGGAGGGTGGAGAGGAAGAGGTAGGGAATACTTTCACTAAAATTACTCTTTTTTTTTTTTTTTTTTTTTTAGTGAGGCAATTGGGGTTAAGTGACTTGCCCAGGGTCACACAGCTAGTAAGTGTTAAGTGTCTGAGGCCGGATTTGAACTCAGGTACTCCTGACTTCAGGGCCGGTGCTCTATCCACTGTGTCACCTAGCTGCCCCCAGAATTACTCTTTTTAAAAAGAAAAAAAAAGGAAAGATATGATCCTAGAAGGAAATGCAATTTGAAAATGAATATTTGTGCACAGGGGACAGCATAGAGTTCTGGTGATACAAAGATGAAAAATGTCAGGGTCCCTAACATAAGGGAGCTCACAGACTAAGAAGGAAGAAACAAAATTTATACAAGGAAGTATAATACAAGAAGAATGTGATAGAGGCAAAGGAGATAACCAGGCAAAGGACTCAGAAAAAAATCTGCTGAGGGAATGATCACTTACATTGGAACTAAGGTGATGAGATGAGAAGGAGAGAAGAATCAGGGAAAATATCCTGAAACACAGCTATCATCCCTCTCCACTGCCTCCCCATACACATACATACACTCTTTTCTTCTCCAGACTAAGTATTCCCAGATACTTGAACCCATGTTCTTAGGACATGGGCTCAAGTCCCTTTATTCAACATTGTACTTCTCTCGATATTCTTGAGTTTATTGATGTCCTTCTTAAACCATGGTGCCCAGAAATATACAAAATTCCAAATTTAGCCTGTCTAGGATACACTAGGACTCTTACAATTTTCTAACCATGCTTCCTTATTTTGGATTGTGAAGTCCATTATTTTTCAAACCAACGTAAGATTTTACATTTAACCCAATTGATTTTTACCTTATTTAATTCAGTTCAGTGCTCTAGCCTGTCAGAGACTGCACTATGCTAGCAAAGTCTTCAATAATCTATAGTCCTTTCCATGCTATAACAAGGGATCAGAATATATCTTTAGTAAAGAGTTACAGTGGGGAAAAAAATGCTGAATTCAGAGTCAGAGGAATTGGGTTCAAATCAGCTTTGTCATTTTACTACCTGTCTGCCCATGAGAAAGTCATGTGACTTCTCTGGGCCTCAAGTGCCATATATGTTAAATGGAAGAATTAAACTAGATTAGGGCTAAGGCACATTTAAGCTGTAAATATGTGAATCTGTGATCCTGAACATTTACTAACCACCACTTATTACATTTGATATTTTAAAAGACTGACATTGCAAAAAGTTTCTTTGAGAAGGTGAACTTCTCTTTTTTTTCCTCTCTGCATATATCTTTACTTGTCATCTGATACTATCTGATCTTATCCATTTATTCCTATAATTATATTTCTTAAATGTGCATGTAGTTTATGCATATGTGAAATTGTACAAAAGCCGCTTCACAAACCTTGATTTTTTTTCCAGGGACTTCTAGAAGAGCTGTTTACATTGATTTATTTCAGGATTTCATTAAATGCATAACTGTAGCAGTTCACACAATTCACATAGTGCCCATCAAAGCTGATGTTTACCTGAAGGCCTTTGAATAGATTTTGTCAGGATCAAAAGTAATTACTTTGTAAAGTTCATTTCCGAGTTCAGTGTCTTCTTTGTCACTGAATAAATATTTCATGAGAGTGAAATTCAGAGGGTTGTTTATTTCTATGAGTGTGTGGGTATGTTTGGTTTTGAATTTTTTTAAAGTATACTTAAGTGGTTTTTTCATTTTCCTAGATTTTTTACCTTAACCTTATGTAAGAAGATACCTTTAAAATAAATCTGAAGTATTTCTTATTGGGTACTATGGATGTCATCATAGGGGACTAGAATGCTAACATAAGAAATCAAAAAAATAATCGGAATAACAAGGAAGTTTGGCCTTGGAGTACAAAATAAAGGAGGGCAGTGATAAATAGAGTTTTATCAAGATAACTCACTGGTCATAGCAATCACTTTTTCAACAACCCAAAAAGCAACTCTAGACATGGCCAGATAGACAATATAGAAATCAGATTGATTATATACTTTGCAGCCAAAGTTGAAAAAGTTCTATTTAGTCTGTTAAATCAAGACTGAGAGTTGACTGTGGCTCAAATCATGAACTTCTTAATGAAAAATTCAGACTTAGATTGAAGAAAATAGGGGAAAACATGGACCATAAAGGTATAACCAAAATAACATCTGTTATTAATATGAAATAGAAATGATGAATAGATTTAAGCAATTAGATTCTGGTAGATGGAGTGCCTAAAAAACTATAGACATAGGTTTGCAATATTGTGTGGGAGGTAGCAACAAAAAGTATCCCAAAGAAAAAATAGCAAGAAATAAAATGGATATTTAGTGAGACTTTACAAATAGCTAAGGAAAGAAGCAAAGGGAAAGGAGAAAAGAAAAGACATACCCAATTGAATGCAGAATTCCAGAGAATAGCAACGAGAGATAAAAATATTTTCTTAAATTAGCAATGGAAAGAAATAGAAGAAAATCATAGAATGGGAAAGATAAGAGATCTCTTCAAGAAAATTACAGATCTCAAGGGAACATATCTTGGGGGGGAAATGGGCATGATAAAAGACAAAAATGGTAGGAACTTGAAAGAAGTAGAAGAGATTAAGAAGAGGTGGGAAGAATACCCAGAAGAACTATAGAAGAAAGCTATGTCACTAACAACCATGATGATGATATGGGCCTTAGGAAGCATTGCTAACAATAAGGCTAGTGGGGGAGATGGAATTCCAGCACAGCTATTTAAAATCCTAAAAGATGATATAATTTAAGTGCTGTACTCAATATGCCAGTAAATTTGGAAAACTCAACAGTGGCCACTGGATTGATAAAGATCAGTTTATTTTCCAATCCTAAAGAACATGCCAAAGAATATTAAAATAACTGAACAATTGTATTCACTTCACACACCAGCAAAGTTATACTTTAGATTCTGCAAGCAAGGCTTCAGCAATATGTGAACTGAGAATTACCGGAAGAACAGACTGGTTTTTGAAGTGGCAGAGGAACTAGATACTAAATTGCTAGCATCTGCTGGATTATGGTGAAAGCAAGGGAGTTCCAGAAAAAAAAAATCTACTTTTGCTTCATTCATTACACTAAAGCCTTTGAGTATGTGCATCACAAAAAAATGCGGCAAGTCCTCAAAGTGATAGGAGTACCAGATTGTCTTACTTGTCTACTGCGGAACCTGTATGCAGACCAAGAAGCAACAGTTAGAACCAAATATGGAATAACTAATTGACTTAAGATTGGGGGAGAGGAGGAGTACAAGGCTATATATTATCACCTTATTTATTTAACATATATGCAGAGTACATCATGCAAAATGCAAGGCTGGATAAATCAAAAGCCAGAAATAAGGTTGCAGGGGAAAATGTCAACAAACTCAGATATGCAGACAATACAACTTTGATGGCAGAAAGTGGAAAAGAATTAAGAAGCTTCTTAATGAGTAGGGAAAAAGGAAATATAAAAACTGATGAAGCTTAACCTAAAAAACTAAGATCTTGGTAACTGGTCCCATCATTTTCAGGCAAATAGAGGGAGAGAGAATGGAAGCACTGTCATGTTTTCTATTCTTGGACTCAAAGATCATTATATATGGCTACTGCAGCCATGAAATTAAAAGACATTTACTCTTGGGAAGAAAAGCTATGGCAAATTTGGAGAGCATCTTAAAAAGCAGAGACATCACCTTGCCAACAAAGGTCCATATAGTTAAAGCTATGGTTTTCCCCATAATGCAATGTATGGCTGTGAGAGATGAAATTGAAAGTAGGTCATAGAGACAGGTGCTTTAAGCTGCACCTAACCAATGAGATTAAGGTGTGGTAAATCCCTCATTCCATGTTTCTTCACAGAGATAGATGTGAATCATTTGATTCACATAGTTCTGAAGACTCAATAGTATCAATGTGGTGGGAAAAGAGTAGTTAGGGTGTGCAATCTAACATAAGCCTTGGTGCATAATGGAATTTGAACATGCATGTGAGCATGAGTTTGAGCATTGCATTTAAAATGGAAGAGTCATTTCCTTTCTTTTTCACTCTAGATGGATTGTCCAAGGAAATAAGGAATTAGAGGCAAAAGTTACAGGAATTATATGGCTTACTTGGGAATTTATTGAGCAACACAATTCTCAGGAATAAAATAGTTCCATGATTTCCCCATTGGTGCTTCTGAAAAATCAGAGCCCAATATTGGGGTTGTGGACAGGCTGATTTGATTTGGAACACATGCGGTTTGAGGCTGCCTGACCTGGGCAGGCACCTTACTACTGAAATCCACTGGCATTTGATGGTCATTGTTATTGATGTAAAATCTGGAACCATACAATTAACTTAAATGTACTTACATTTTGGCTGGGCCCTAAGTGGGAAATAGTAGAATGATAATGATTAAACATTGTCAAGTTAAGGTCTTTAGTCCTTAGGCAAAAGCTGTTTGTAGTGACCCATTTTCACTATGAGGGGAAGAGTCAAGGCAATTGGCACATTTATACTACACACACATACAAATTCACACACACACACACACACACACACACACACACACACACACACACTTCATTGAAAGATCCATGTACTAGGAATTGGAAGTTGAAGGGATGCCCATCAGTTGTGGAATGGCTGAACAAGTTGTGGTATATGAATGCAATGGAATACTATTGTACTGTAAGAAACGGTGAGCAGGCAGATTTCAGAGAAACCTAGAAGGATTTACATGAACTAATGCTGAGTGAGATGAGCAGAGCCAGGAGAACATTGTACACAGGATCAACAATATTGTGTGTTGATCAACTGTGATAGACTTGACTCTTCTCAGCAATACAATGGTCCAAGATAGTTCCAAAGGATTCATGATGGAAAATGTTCTCCAAATCCAGAATAAAAAGAACTATGGAATCTAGATGCAGATTGAACCATACTATTTCTATTTTTTTGTTTTTCTTTTTTGAGGTTTTTCCTTTTTGCTCTGATTCTTCTTTCACAGCATGGCTAATGCAGAAATATGTTTAATGTGATCGGACATATATATCAGATTGCTTGCTGTCTTGGGGAGGGGGGGAGGGAGAAAAATTTGAAACTAGAAATCTTATAAAAACAAATGTTGAAAACTATCTCTACATGTAACTAGAAAATAATAAAATACTTTTATACATAAAAAAGATCAATGCACTGTCCCTAGCCAAGACTATTCAGAGGTGTGGAGCCAAGATAACCCCTATAATTCCTCTGCACTATCAAAAGTCAAAGTTCAGGGTAATTGGATAAGTGAGAACAGTGGTACCCAGGATAAAGCTCAGGGATACAGAAGTGACTAGATGTGAGAAGGCAGTCTTGCTTGCTTGTCAGTCTCATGATAGGTGATTGTACATCTGATTGTGACACAGAGATCTTGGTAGAATATGAGCCCAGAGAGGCAAATCTCAGATTATTTGCTATTAGTGCTCAACTCTTTGGAGAAAGCATAATCAGGAGGAACAAAGGCAAATTATTTAATGGGTCTCTAAAAACAAAGACTGAAGCAGTTGAAAGAATCATGGAAGATAATGGAAAAATAGTATCTTTGGACTTTAAGAGTAGGTAGTTGAAGAAGATGACCAAAGAACAGTAGTAGAAACAGGAAAGAAAAATGTAGTTCAAAAAAATGACATTGGCTAAGGCAGCTAAGTGGTTCAATTGATAGAGTGCTAGGCCTGGAGTCAGGAAGACTCATCTTCCTGAGTTTAAATCTGGCCTCAGAAATATTGTAGCTGTGTGACCCTGGGCAAGTCACTTAATCCTGTTTGACTCACTTTCATCATCTGTAAAATGAACCAGAGAAGGAAATAGCAAACCACACTAGGCAAACTACTCTAGTATCTCTGCCAAGGAAAACTCCAAATAGGGTCATGAAGAGTCAGACACAATTGAAAATGACTTAACAACAACAACAAAGGCATGACAATAAGCAGGGAATATTTACAGAAAGATATTGTCCTGATACACAAACTAAGGTCAGAGAAAGAAAATATTTACAGAGCATAATGGAATTTATGGCATGGTAAAAGGTAAATTAGTTCTTTCCTTAGGGTTGCTATTATAAAGTCATAATCCTCTCCCTCAGAAAAGAAGGAAAAGGGACAAGAAGGGGAGCAAAGGAAAATACTGAGATAGATTATAAAACATCTATTAAATGTTTATTATGTCTCTATAAATAAATCAAGACATGCCCTGCCCTCAAGTACTGTATATTCTAATGAGAGAAGACAACATAAAAAAGGGGAGCTGGAAAGCTTGGGGTGGTAATGTGCATAGCACCATGGTGTGCCATACTTGGGCCCACTGAATTGTAAAATATTGAAGGTACAAAGAATCTCAGGGGTCATCTGATCCAAACCTTTCCTGAATAGAAATTGCCTCTACAACATTGCTTCCTAAGGGAAGTATAACTGTTAGCTTGTTTTGTTTTGTTTTGTTTTGTTTTGTTTTGTTTTTATCAAACTCAGAATCTGCCTCCCTGTGACTTTTACCCATTCGTTGGTCTTACTCCTGTCTCCTAGGTCCAAACAGCATAAACATAATTTCCCTTACACAGAGCAATCATTCATAGATTTCAAGAGAGGTTTTAAGTCTCTCTTCGATCTTTACTTTCCAGGCTAAAAGATCATTGTTTGTAATGGTTTTGAGTTTTCTTAAAATTCTGATCATACTAAAACTTGTCAATCTTTTCCTAAAATGTCTCTCCCAGAAATGAGAACAACATGCCAAATTTATTCTGACCAGGGCAGAATGCAATGGGACTATTAAATTCCTTGTTTTGAACAATGTGCTGTAGCCTACGATCACCATAACTTTTTATTTTATTTTATACTGTAGTGTCAAATGGTTTTAACTAAAAAGCCCTGTCTTTTCCACATGAACTGCTGTCCAACAGCATTTAGTAGATGTGAGTTAGATATTCTATAATTTAAAATTATAAAACACCACTATTAACCCAAACTGTTTAGAATCACAAAATCATTCTTCTCTGTTCATTAAACTAGGTTCAATGAAACCTCTGCTTATTCCAAGTTACTATATGGACTTTAAAAAAATCAAATTGTTTTATTTTAAAATAATAAATTTATACCTAGAGATCCCACTGCTGAAAATATAACCCAAAGACATTATTGACAGGACAATAATCCCATGTGTAGAAAAATATTCCTAGTAGCACTATTTACAAAAACAAAAAAAGAAAGAAAAACATAAACAAACTGAGGTATTCATCACTTGGGGAATGGCTGAACAAATTTTGGTATGAGAATGCAATGAAATGTCTTTGTTTCATAAGAAGGAAAAATAACAAAATAATTCAAATAAATATGGGAAAGCATATATTTTCAATGATTTTGAGCTGAAAAAGGTCCAAAAGGATGATGAAAACACAAGTTATGTTAAAGTTGGTACACACACATACTCCAGAGTGGTAGTAACAGTTTGTAAATAGCAGAAATTTATAGAATGTGTACAATTATTTATAATATTTTGGTGGGAGAGATGGGTAATCATCCTTGTTGCACCTTGCAAGCCTGGCATTAATGTTTTGTTTTCTTATGCTCTTGTTTATATAATTGAATATCTTTACTTATTAATAAAAATGAAAATAAAATTATAAAATAAAATATCATATTTCAATGTGGCAGAAAATTTGGATTTTTCATTAATTTAAATAGGACTATACTTACTCTCCAATTTACTCCTAATCATTGATGCATTACTATGGTTTTCTTTTCATCAAGCTTCATAGATTCACTCACAATATTCCTTCCCTACATTAGCTTAAATATTTGACCCCCAAGTTCATACTTAGTTTACATTTTCCAACCAAGAACTGTATATCTTCTTTTGCATTTGAGAAACTGCAATCTAAGTATAAATGGACCATTTTCTTATGCCTCTTAAATTCTCCCTGGAAGAATGCCATGGGAAAAGAGCTTAGTGAATCTCCTTAGGTATTAGAGGACTCAAAATCACACCTAGATTGATGCATGTACTAAAACTCAGAGATCAGGGATTCTATAAATAGGCAGCTCACTTTCCATATGGTTAACTATCCTCTGCCATAACCACAATATTTTATTACCCTGACTGTTGCACAAGGAAATGCTCAAAAGTGACACTGCTTTGAGAGGTGATCTTTGAAGCATGCATTAGTTTAATTTCCAGGGAGGGGCTGTTAGCATTTGAAGAAAGGGGAGATATTAGAGCTTCCATATCCTCCACAGTACAGTTAAAGCTTCTTAAAGCTTGTTGAGATAGATTGGGGTGATAGATTTAGAGTGTTTAAGAAAAGTTTTATAGTCTGAAAAATTATATAGGTCATTTTTCCATTTAAAAGATGTTGTCCCTATTCAAAAATAAATTTGTATCTAGAAAGCAATATCATTGCCAATGGAGAATTGAAACTCAAAGGGTGGTGGTTTGTTTGGTTTAGTTTGTTTTTGCTCTTCTCTCATTCTTTGGTTTAGCTTTGAGGAGAATCTATTCTTACCTCTCTTCCCTTCAGGAACAATCACTTTTCTTCTCTCCTTTGCCCTCTTTTCATGGTGTGATCAATGTCATTCCTGAATTAGGAAAGCCATCTGCCTTCTCCCTCTGTCCTTAGATGCTGCTCCTATTTAAACTAAACATAAGTCAAATGTGAATGGTTAAGTTTGCATTAAGTGGAAGGGAGAAGCCAGTTATTCAAAAGAACCATTTTGGACAAAGGGGATTCTTATTTTCAAAGGGTATTTTGGTCCTATTTTTGCTTTATAAAAATACAAATGAAATCAATGCTATCCCACAAATTATGCTATATCTATATCTTCAAACCTATGGATTACAAAATTAGCTAAATGTTCTGCTTCATAAAATAAGTATTTTTAGTAAGCTGAAGTTTCCTCAGCCCCCTCGCCCCCAAAAATCATTTCTAATTCAATTGAACAAATATTTATTAGGTACCTACCATAAACAAAACATTCTCTTGGGTACTGGGATAAATGACGATAAAAAATAACATAGAACTCCTCTCAGGAAACTTACAGTGTAGTTGCTATAATCACACACACACACACACACACACACACACACACACACGCACACACACACGCATGCACGCACGCACATTATACAAAGCAGAATGTAACTCTCAGCATCATGGCCAGAGGTAGCATAGCATCATTTAACAGATAGCTCTGGACCATAATTGGAAAATGTATTTCAACTAGTGTCCAACGGTCAATCAGACTAGCCCCACATGCAGAGCCTTATGGTGCATTCACCTATTTGCAGATGATAATTCAAACCCAGATAAGTCTACAAAGTATAATGATAGTTTGGCTACATTGTTTTTGGTGTCCAGAATACTCCTCTGAGATGGGCATTTCTGTGAGTCTCTCTGCAAAGTCTATACTAACTTTCATAAGACGACCAGGGAAGTCATGTGTTTCTTGTGTAGTAGTAGTGGTGGTGGTGGTATTACTAGTAGTAGTAGTAGTAGTAGTAGTAGTAGTAGTAGTAGTAGTAGTAGCAGCAGCAGCAATATCTAACAATTATATAGAATTTACTATGTGCCAGGCACTGTGTTAAGTGCTTTAAAATTATTATCTCATTTGATCCTCACAACAGTCCTGTGAGGTTGCTGCCATTATTATCCCCATTTTACAGATGAGGAAACTGAGACAGAGGTTAAGTGATTTGCCCTGTCATACAGCTAGTAAATGTCTGAAGCTGTATTTTAACTCAGATCTTCCTAAACCCAGAACAATGTTCTAACCACTTCACCTCCCGAGGTGAGAATCTATGGTTCATTCTGCTGGTAGAGGTGATTCTGTGATGATAAGGTCTTTATGAGATATCCCAAGCTGCATCTCTCAGCTGGCAACTAACACTCTGTCTCCATTGACCTAAGAGCATGTTTGAGAGCTTCAATGATAAGGATAAAGGAGTGCACTCAGATAAAGTGCTGGAAGAAATCTTATGTGGAAGAGGTCAGTTTCATCTGGAAGGAATCAGGGAAGGCTTTATGGAAAAAGAGGCCCCTAAGCTGGATCTTAAAAGAAGAGAAGAATTTCAATAAGCGGCAATATGAAAGAAGTATATTCCAGGTATAAGAGAAGGCTTGTGCAAATATATATAGAGAAGAGAAAATAGGACAAGATTTGAGGACTGCTAATAGTCCAATATTATGACCACCACCCAAGGATCACACATTTTCCTACCTATAAGACAAACAGACCAGCCAAGAAGTGGCTCTGAATGTTCCTTATTGAAGGGGGTGGCAGTGAAAGTCTAATGGACAAAGCATCTACCTTTAGCCAAAGTATTCTGTAGAATGCACCTATCTCCAGATTCACAGTCATATAAACCCACTCTGCTCCTTCCCTTAGCCCTACCCCATATGTTAGAATACATTACCACAGCCCACCTTAACTCTTCCCTAAAGCCATCTCTTGAGTGCTATGTGCTGAATTGGGGCAAAATACAGGATATACTGAGACTTCAACACTTAAAATGCTAGATAGAGCTGGAAGGAAACTTAGAGGCAATCTCTACTTTCCTCATTTTACACATAAGGAAACAGGAACCAAGAGAGAAAAGTGGTAAATCTGCCTCCCTGTGACTTTTACCAATTCATTGGTCTTATTCCTATCTCCTAGGTCCAAACAGCATAAACATAATTTCCCTTACACAGAGCAATCATTCATAGATTTCAAGAGAGTTTTTAAGTCTCTCTTTGATCTTTACTTTCTAGGCTAAAAGATCATTGTTTGTAATGGTTTTGAGTTTTCTTAAAATTCTGATCATACTAAAACTTGTCAATCTTTTCCTAAAATGTCTCTCCCAGAAATGAGAACAACATGCCAAATTTATTCTGACCAGGGCAGAATGCAATGGGACTATTAAATTCCTTGTTTTGAACAATGTGCTGTAGCCTAAGATCACCATAACTTTTTATTTTATTTTATACTGTAGTGTCAAATGATTTTAACTAAAAAGCCCTGTCTTTTCCACATGAACTGCTGTCCAACAGCATTTAGTAGATGTGAGTTAAATATTCTGTAATTTAAAATTATAAAACACCACTATTAACCCAAACTGTTTAAAATCACGTAATCTTTCTTCTCTGTTCATTAAACTAGGTTCAGTGAAACCTCTGCTTATTTCAAGTTACTATATGGACTTTTAAAAAATCAAATTGTTTTTATTTTAAGTGGTAAATCTGTCACTTCAGCCCATGGTGCCAGACCCATAGTTCTGTGTTTTTGGCTTTACTTCACCTCTGCTTCCCTTTGTGGACACTTTTTCTAGGACTGCTGCTTAGAGATCTGTTGATAAAAGCTTCTGGGTCCAAAAGAAAAAAATCACAAGAGCCTCCCCAGAGTTGAGTTGGTTGTCACAAGACAGACACACAGTTTCACAGTGTACTAGAAGCCTTTCCTGCTTGATAGGGACTTTCACAGATTCTACTCCCCTGGCACTACCTTCAAGAACTGGAGACCCCATCTATGGTAACATAAGATATGGAAGAAGGACAAAGTTCCACACCCCATTCCCAACCTTTACTGAGTAAAGTGCTGTAAAAGTTAAGGTAACTAGGAGGAAAGATCTGTTTTCTTTAGCAGAGAAAAGTTCCCAAGCCATTGACAAAAATTGTGGTTTTGCCTAGGAGGCATTAATTGGTCCCTTTGCAGATTTTGTGCAGTGCCTATTTCATTCATCCAGCTTAACTCCTAGGCTACCATTATAAAAAGCAGTGCTAACTGTGAGAAGAATTTAGCCCTCTCTCCTCTGTTATTCACAGATACATCCATCCTCATTCAGCAATAAAGTCAGAAATAATTCAGTCAACTTCCCTGTCTTGTTACCAGAACATGTTAGAATTCTTCAAGTTCTAAAGGAGAAAGTTGATAGGGAGAATAAAAACCTCCAGAGAGACAATAGCCTTGACCTCTGTTTTCCTCCACTTTCATTCTTTACCATTTTTAATAGCATATTCAGCTGTCCAGCAAGAAATAAAAGGTTTATCTTTAGTTGTCACATGAATTCTTATGGCAATAACATTTGGAGCCTTTTACTAGGACATAAACTGTAAGTTAAAATGTCACAGGATTTTATTAGACAATCTAAACTTAATTGCAAATAAGTTGATGCACTCATAAAAGATGATGTAATACTGCCATTAAAGTCAGCATATGGGAACCACTCAAAGAGCACAAGGCAACTACTAAGAGCTCCTCCGTCCTCCCACCTAAAAGTCTTGGTTGGGTTTGGAAATATGAAGAAGGAAGAATTACATAATTATAGTTACATTATTACTTAATAATAATGCACAGAGATTTTAAAAAGGTCAAACACAAAGGAACTCTTCAATGATGATTTTCTCCCAAAAAAATGTAGACACGTAGTACTCCAAGTCTTTTTATTGCTAGGGTGAGCATCGTTGGAAAATTAATGACAAATCTAAATGATGAATCTGCTTTCAAAGAGAAGGATGGGTTTTATGGAAATATGTTTTTATGCCTCTAAGGCCAAGCATGAAGGGAACATAAGACAAGAAAGGTATATCCAGAAGAATCATTGTTCCCTGTTTAAAAAAAAGAACTCCCCCCACTTTCAGATTTCTATAGAATTTATCAATTAAATTATCTATTATATTACTGGCAATTAAATATAATTTTATTCTTCAGTTCTTCAAAGATAAATGACAAACCATATGCAATATTTAATCTTTTACCTCCTTCCTTTTCCACAAATGGTCCTTCACGTCTGTAATTCATTTCCTCTTCACCTCAGTCTCATGGAATTCCTAGCATCCTTCAAAGCATAGCTCAAGTATTATCTCCTAAAGAAAGTCATTCCTGCTTCCCTTCACTTAGCAAAATTTCCTTCTTGAAATTATTTATTGTATACTTTGCATTTGCTTACTTGTGTACACGTAGGCAACCTCAATAGAAACATTTATTGCTTCAGTGGCCAACAATGAGGAAAATACCTGCCTCCATGGTCTTCGTTTCTTTTCCCCAATTCTTCATAACCATTGATAAAACTTTTTAGGTTTCTGCTGGCTATATTGTTTTTCTCACAGGGATCATCAGACATGGGTAATTTTAAGTCTTAGTAAGTTCAGGGCAGCTAGGTGGCACAGTGGATAAAGCACAGGCCCTGGATTCAAGAGGACCTGAGTTAAAATCTGACCTCAGACACTTGACACTTACTAGCTGTGTGACCCTGGGCAAGTCACTTAACCCACATTGCCCTGCCCCCCCAAAAAAATTTGTACAAATCTACTTTATCCTTGTTTTGCAATTTCTTCTACTTATCAGTTAGCTTTAAGTATCTTAACTCCACCCCCCCCCAAAGAGTTAAAGATTTGTAAATAAGCACTTAAGTGCTTGAGACATCTTCTCCTTTTATAAAATCCTCAGATAACATGAATAATCACCATCTCTGAATTCTTCCCTTCTGTGAACGCAGATTTCCACTCTGGTTTTTTATATATTATGGCTGTAAAAAAAAAAAAATAGTTGTCTTTATTTCAATGTGGCCCTGACTCTCACAATTTCCTCTTAATCAAATATTTATCAAAATGGGACCTGCTAACCAGAAAAAACAATAAGGCCTGTGTTATCCCGTCCTTTTCCAGAGTCCTATTCTATTCTGTTCAATTATTTTAGTAAGGACACTGATAACCCAGACAGGAAGTTTACCAAGGTGGTGAGGGGACTGGAGACTATAGAAGATGAGTTGAAAGAACTAGGAAAATTTAACCTCAAGAAAAAGAAAATTTATGAAGGCAGGATAGTTAGTTATCTTCAACTACTTGAAGATGGAAAATGTATTAAATGTGTTTTGTTCAGTGGCAAAGGACAGAATCGGGTACGAGGTATAAAAATGGAATAAAGATTTCCTCTTGATGTAAAGGAAGACTTCTTCATAATTCAAGAGCCATCCAAATATAGAAAGGAATGACGAAGAAGGTAGTAAGGTCCCCATACCTGGAGGACTTCAAGGAGAGTCTGGATAACTATTTCTATAGGATGTTATAGATCAGCTTGATTGCAATTCAGGTTTGTTAAACCAGATAACCCCTGAATTCCCTTCCTAACTCTACCACATTAGTAGGCTGACTGATTCATGTCAGGAACATAGTAGGTGCTCCACAAGTGCATGTTGATTGGTTGCTTGTAAAATGGTTCTAGAATAGGAAGTAAACTGGTTCTACAATGGGAAGAATATGAAATTCAAAATACCAGTGATATTTTAAGGAATATGAGTCTAGTAGATAAATCTTTTAAGGAGATTATTTTTTTTTCTTCTTTTCATTAATGCCGACTTCTTGTGTTGGGGGAAAACTAAGTTTACAGAATAGTATTCTTGCATTCAAGATCTAACAATGTGTGCAGGGACACTTATCTTTTTTCATGATATACAGCTCCACTGTAGCGTGGTGACAGGGTAACTTTAAAGCCATGGCAAGTTAATCACACACTGATGGAGACCATTGCCCACGGATGAGTTCAGTGTTGGCAAGTGAACCACAGCCGACATCATTATATTTCAAGTCCTCTTGGATACGTTATCAAATAAATAGAGTTCAATTCATCCACAAATACTATTGCTTTGACAGGTGAACTATAAAATTCTGGAAATGATAAATGCTTGTGAAGGTTTGGGGAAGGTAAGATTAGGAAGGTAGGTGAGGAGTGGGGAAGGGGGGATGCATAAGCACAGGAGCATTGCAAAATCCTATGCTTGCCTTCTGGTGGCTCTGGGTCTGCAGTGATCATTGTGGCAATCAGCTTAGAAGAGGGGCACAGTCAATGAGTAGAACATTAGCAAGAAAGACCTAAGGAACTCTATATCAATTAACAGGGCAAATTAAAGCTTGAATGAGTTGATTGCTAATGGTGCATGATTTGCATTTAAAGAAGGAAGGTTCAGGAAACAGAGCAAGAAATGAACAAACTTGGTGGCTTAGCTCTAGCAAAAAATCTCTTTACTGCCTAGCCTTGGGGTATAATAAATTGGTCCCCTTAAAAGGTCTGTTTTCAGGCAGGTAGGAGATTTCATCCTTTCTAAGTCATCAGCATAAATTAGTAGATCTGTTCACTAGGGTTTTATTTACTAAGCAAGGAAAGTAGATTAGATCATCACTGTGTTTTACCATTTGCCTCCTATGATATTTATTCATTTAATAGCTTCATTAAGGAGCTTTCAGAGAGTATATTACAGAGCAAGCCTATAGATCATTGTGTAATAAATTTGTAGAACTATTCTTAGCATTTAGCTAATTTGGTCACAGCTTTAATTAAATGTTTCAACTAAAGATTCCCATTTATGTTTAATAAAACTTGTGTTAAAATAAATTATTAAACTCTAATTCATCAGAGTTTTCCAAACCCTATAATTTGAAAGCAGATTGTATCATGGAGCAGAGATTAATATTTGAGCTATTGTATTGATTTGGAAGCTTTCATGAGTCAAAGAGCTTTGGAAAAGGGTTGAAATACACAAAATGCTTATGTTTAAGAGCAATTATTCAGTGTGAATAAAAAGGTTTGGTTACATGAACAATTTCCTGTTTTATAATTTCTTTTTTTTTTTTTAGGCAATGGGGGTTAAGTGACTTGCCCAGGGTCACACAGCTAGTAAGTGTCAAGTGTCTGAGGCCAGATTTGAACTCAGGTACTCCTGAATCCAGGGCCGGTGCTTTAACCACTGCGCCATCTAGCTGCCCCTGTTTTATAATTTCTAATGAGAAAGTCAATGAAATGAGTCAACATCTATCAATGTGGTATAGTATTTTTTCAGGTGATATGCTAAATTCTCACAGAATCACAGATCCTCAGATTTAGAAAAGTCTAAAGAATTCATCAAGTCTCAGCACACCTAAACAGAAATTTCTCTTATCTCTTCCTTTCCACTGAGGCTCTAGTCTTGAGATCTTCCAGTGGTAGAGAGCATACACCTCCTTTCAAGGCTTTGAGACAGCTCCACTTGGAGACACATTTAACTAATTGTTGAAACATTTTTCTTTCTTTTTAAAAAAGTAATGTTATTGGCATTTTAAAAAAGAATTTATATCACCTATATTTCCCAGGGATGTATATACCTTCCTTCTCCCCCTCCCAGAAACCAATCCCTATAACAATAAATTAAAAAGGGGAAAATCAGTACAACAAGACTAACATATCAAAAAGTCTGATATTGTATGCTATGTTCCATACCAATAGTCCCCCACCTCTGCAAAGAAGCAAGGAGAGGTGACTTAAGAAATGTTTTCTTATATCATTAACCTTCCTCTCTGTAATATTCCCAGTCTCCAGGCTAACTAACCCTTTAGTTATTATAAGAAGGTTAGCTTTGTTTTTGAAAAAGCTTTTTAATTTTATATAATAAAAATAATCTATTTTCCATTTAATTTTATTCTCTATATCTTCTTTTGTCCTAAATTCTTTCCCTGTCCATAAATCTGACAGATAGACAATTCCATAGTCCTTTAATTTTCTTATGGTATCATCCTTTATTTGTAAATTATGTACCCATTTTGACCTCATTTTAGTATATGGTGTAAGATGTGGGGCTACACCTAATTTCTGCTATACTATTTTCCAGTTTTCCTGCAGTTTAAAACTGGGAAAGAATTTTTGAAACAAATATCTCTGACAAAGGTTTCATTTCTCAAATATATAAAGAATCGCATCAAATTTTTAAAAATACAAATCATTCCCCAATTAATAAATGGTCAAAGGATTTGAACAGGCAGTTTTCAGACAAGGAAATCAAAGTTATCAATAATCATAAGAAAAAATGCTCTAGATCATTATTGATCACAGAAATGAAAATTAAAACAACTCTGAGACTTCACCTTACACCTATTAGAATGGCAAATATAACAAGAATGGAAAATATTGGTTGTTGGAGGGATTCTGGGAAAACTGGGATGCAAATCTACTGTTGGTGTAGTTGTGAAAAGATTCAACCATTCTGGAGAGCAATTTGGAACTATGCCCAAAGGGCTATAGAATTGTGCATACCCTTTGATCCAGCAATACCACTACTTGGTTTATATCCCAAAGACATCTCCCAAAAGAGAAAAAGACCTATTTGTACAAAAATATTTATAGCCACTCTTTTTGTGGTGGCTAAAAATTGGAAATTAGTGGTATACCCATCAATTGGGGAATGGCTAAACAAACTCTGGTATATGATGGCAATCGAATATCACTGTGCAGTAAGAAATGACAAACAGGATGACTTCAAAAAAGCTTGGAAAGACATGTATGAAATGATGTATTGAGAAGTGAGCAGAACCAAGAGAATACTGTACACAGAGACAGCAATATTGTTTGATGAAGAACTGTGAATGACCTGACTATTCTCAACAATACAATAATCCAAGACAATCCCAAAAGAATATTGATGAAATTTACTATTCACCTCCAAAAAAGAACTGATATTGATAAAACAGAATAAAGCACGCTATTTTTCACATTCTTTCATTAAGTGACAGATATGATGATGTTTTGCACGATCATATATGTATAACCAATATCAGATTGTTTGCCACCTCAGGAATGGGGGAGGGGAGGGAGGGAAGGAGGGATAGAGATTGAAACAGAAAAATATAAATAAAAATGTTTAACCTAAAAAGAAAAGAAGATTTACACACTGCCCTACCTCAGGTCATCTCCAGATTAAATATACTAAATTTCTTATAAAAATACAAATCATTCTCCAATTGATAAGTGGCCAAATAATATAAACAGGCAGTTTTCAGGCAAAGAAATCAAAGCTATCTATAGTCATATTTTAAAAAATGTTCTAAATCATTATTGATTAGGGAAATACAAATTAAAACAACTCTAAGGTAACACCTCACACCTACCAGAATGGCAAATATAACAAAAAGGGAAAATGTTCGATGTTGGAGGGGATATGGGAAAACTGGGATGCTAATCTACTGCTGGTGTAGTTGTGAATTGATCCAACCATTCTGGAGAGCAGTTTAAGACTATGCCCAAAGGGCTATGAAACTGTGCATACCTTTGATCCAGCAATACCACTGCTAGGTTGATAACCCAAAGACATCCCAAAAAAGAGTAAAAGACCTATTTATACAAAAATATTTATAGCAGCTCTTTTTCTGGTAGCTAAGAATTGGAAATCAAAGAAATTTCCATCAATTGGGGAATGGCTAAACAAGCTGTGGTATATGGTGGTGATGGAATATTATTGTGCTATAAGAAATGATAAGCAGGCTGATTTCAGAAAGGCCTGGAAAGACTTGTATGAACTGATAAGTAGTGAAGTGAGCAGAACCAGGAGAACATTGTGCACAGTGAGAGCAATATTGTTTGATGGAGAACTGTGAATGACTTAACTATTATCAGCAATACAATGATCCAAGACAATCCCAAAGGACGAATGATGAAGCATACTATCTACCTCCAAAGAAAGAACTGATATTGATTGAAGACAGACTGAAGTATGCTATTTTTCACTTTTGTTGTTTCATTTTTTTCTTTTATTAAAGTTTTCTTGTACAAAATAACTAATATGACAATGTTTTACATAATTGTACATGTATAACCTATATCTGATCACTTACAACCTCAGAGAGGGGGTAGGGGAAGGAGGAATAGAATTTGGAACTCAAAACTTCCAATAAAAATGTTTATTGAAAGTAAAAAAAATTACTAAATTTCAATGTGATCCTCATGTGGCATGGTCTCAAATCTCCTCCCCATTCTAGTTGCCCTTCTCTGGATATGTTCCAGCTTTCAATGGACTTCCTAAAGTGTGGTACCCAAGACTGAGCACCATACCAGATGTGATTTGACTTGGACGCCTGTCATTGTGATTATCTTAGAATAGGCATTGAATGTGAGACTGTTACTGTATAGTCAAGTGCTCCCATGCTTAGTGATCATAAACCCTTTGAACTCAAAGGGAACTAGCAGAGTGCCTTGTCCATAGCAGATTTTTAGTAAATGGGAACTGAATGGAATCTAGCCCAACCCCTTATTTTGAAACAAGATCATCAATTTTGAGCCAGAAGAAAGCTTCAAAATCATCATCTGGCCAACTCCCTCATTTTGCAAAGAGGGACAATCAGCCTGAGAGAGGTTAAAAGTAACTTGCCTAAAGTCTCAAAAGTAGCAGAACAAGGATTTGAGTACAGTGCCACCACACTATGCTGCCTCTATCTAAAGAAACACTGTTTTCTGGGGTAAAGTTTGTGCAAGGTCACCCAGTCACCTAATCATTTGCACAAGGTAATTAATGGCTCTGGGACTGAGGATCCACATCTCCTGACCCCTCAATTCTGGGATCTCTCTTCTTGCACCAAAATACAAACATGTCTGTGACTATTAGAGAACATTCTTTGCCCCTTTACAAGTGAAAATATTTATTATTGCCATATTTGCCTAGTAGATAAACTGGGCTACATCATACAGAAGCTATGATTCCAGCCACTTTGTTTCTTTTTGTCTTCATTCATGCAATATCAGAGTCATGAATGATGTTCCTTCCAACTGATTGTGCCAAAATTTTGTAGTCTGGGTCAGGGACAGAGGATCAGCTCAACTAGCAGGGGCTTTAAGGCTCCATTTAAGTGTATGCTTTGCTCCTTGAGTAAATTAAGTTGTTTTAGAATTGAATACAGGCAGCAGAGAAATAATGTTAATTCATTAAGATGAACCTGTTCTAAATTTACAAAAAAACTCCAGAAAGCAATACCATCAAATTTAGACACTTCTGGCTAAAAATTTTCCACAGTACAGGTAGTTGCTAAGAGATGAATGAAGCAGCTACCCATTAATTCTGACTTCTCATTCTTGTATCACTTTGTGGTTTTTTAAAAAATCTATAGTTACTGAAAAGAAAAACCACACAATTGAAACGATTCTACAGTTGAGTATGACCTGATGTGTTATATATCTAGTGTAAAGTACGTCATTTGCATAAGTAAAGAAGAGACCAACATCTCAGAAGGGAATCTTAGAGCCAGAAGTAGTCCGAGAGATCATGTAGACCAAAGCCCCTCACTTTAGACATAGGAAAACTGAGGTCTATTCATTCATTCAATTATTAATTCAAGTATTAAAGACTTATGTACTGAGTTTTCAGCTAAGTGATGGAGGAGACACATAGTTAAAGTCCCTGACCTCATGAGGCTCACTTGCCCAAAGTAGGTCTTGGCAAAACCAAGACTAGAACCTAGAATCTACTGCCAGTTCAGTGTTCCTTTCATGTTTTATCTATCTGTCCCTGGGCAAATCATTTAATTTTTCAGTACTCTGCAACTTTCTAAGAAGATAAGTTAGAAATAAATTGTCAATTTCTATCCATGGAAGATTTGTACACCAGGAGTTCCCCATATGGATGAATGAATTCATACTTTGCTTTTGTTCTAGTCCCTTGATGTGGGGAAAGATATATGTCCCTGTATTCTCTAATAACATATCTTTTTAATTATTCCTTCTCTCTCATCTTCAATCTTGATGCTCTCTACTGGCTCTTTTCCTGCTGTCTACATATTTATTTCTACACTGCCCTTCAACTGATCCTGCTATCTCTTCAAGCTATCATATATATCTTTTCTCCCTATCATTATCAAAATTCTAGGGGAAAAAATCTATGCTATACTGATTCCTTCACTTACCTCTCTTTCACTTTTTAATTTCTTTAATCCAAATTGGATTAAACCAACCAAAGTCACCAGCACTCCCAACATTAAATCAGGTGGCTTTTTCTCAATCCTCAACCTACTTCAGCACTCTGCAGTTTGGGATGCTTTTAGCCACACCTGCCCCCAGGATATCCTTTCCTCAATTAGTGCCATAATACTGCTCTCCTGGTTGTCCCCCTATCTGTCTCCCTTTTACCCATCCCTCTTACCACTCCTTAGTCTCCTTTGCTAGATTCATCATCCAAATACTTTGCCCTTAGCATAGGTGTCAGCCAAGGCTCTGTTTGGTGCCTCTTTCTCTTTTTTTTTATTCTCTCCTTTGGCAATTTCTTCTGCTCTGATGAGTTTAGGTATCATTTCTTTTTTGATGATTCAAACATGTGCTTAGTCCTAATTTTCTCCTGCACTCCAATACCACATCACTACCTGTCTGTCCCATTGACCTGTCAAACACATGTCCAAAATATGTTATTTTATTTCTTATAAAGCCCATCTCTATTTCTAATTTATTTTTTGAGGAAAATGCTCCCAGTCACCCAGGTTCCTCAATCTTCATCTCCAGTTTCCAATCAATTGCCAAGTGTTCTTGGTTCTAACTCCACAAAAATGTGATGTATCCATACTTCTACTTATTTGCTGAGTCAAATACCCTAGTTAGTCAGTCAGTGGCCTATTATAATAGTCCCCTAAACCAATTTTGATATTTCTAGTCTTTTTCCTCTTCAATACAACCAATACAGCTGACAACATAATCTTTCCAAGGCACAGTTCTGGCCATATCACTTTCTTCCTTGAAAATCTTAACTGGTTCCCTACTTCCTCTAAGATAAAATCCAAAGTTGCTGGACTGTCATTTAAAACTCTACTCATTCTGACTCCCATGTATTCTTTTCCTGCCTTAATTAATATTATTCACATTCACGCATTTAGCATTCAAGATAAACTGGATAATCAAATATTCTCTGACCTCAGCATTCTTCTGTTTCTTTGTTTTCCCGCCAGTTATTCTCCATGACTGGAATGCACTCCCTTCTCACCCCTGCCTCTAAAAATTATCATCTTTATTCAAGATTCAGCTCAGCTGCCAACTCCTTTCTAAAGCTTTCTGTGACAATCCCCATCTCTCATTTTCCCCTTTCTACTCATAGTCTCTCCACCCTCAAATTACCTTTCATTTACTACTTGTGGACATGTTTTTCTCACCACCATGTTCCCAAGAAGAATGTAAAATCTTTTAGGATAGGGATTAATTTACTGTTGTGTTTCCTCCATGACTAGAAGAATGCCTGGGATTTAGTAGGGAATTAATAAAGGTTTGGTGCATTGAACTGAATTGAATTGAATTGACTTGGCCAATGCACTGGTGATGAGCTTCTCTAATGGTAGACTACTCTGGTCTTCCAATAGAGGATGCAGTTCATTGTTGAGTCTATACTGAAAACCTTTGCAGTTTGGCATTCCTTGAAGTGATTGGACTAAAGTGGCAAATACTTTGAGAACCCAAGAGTCACATTTATGTCGCAATGACATTTGAGAGAAGTATTCTCTGTTTGAATATCTAAAATTTTAGATGCATTATGATCTTATACAATCACAGTATTATTTGCATTATCTGACCTAGTTGAATCCAAGGTGGGGATACATCAAATACTAGAAATTAAAAACAAAAATTTGGCCTTCTGTGTAGGGAAACAACAAGCATATAAACAGGGAGTAAACAAAACAGAGGACTGAGAGAAGAGCTGGCAACTGAGTTGGTGGGAAAGTTAATTGGAGGGTACCAGTAGATCAATTTAGGCAGCAAAAAATGTGTGATTTCATTGGTGGTGGTGCACCATCTTCTCTAGTGTTAAATAAAATTATATCCCCTATTGACCAAACATTTTATGAGGAGCTTCTCCAAAGCTATAGGATTACTATACAAATGTGAAGCACAGTTAAAGGATAGACATGGTCTGTCACTGGGCCCTTAACCCAAATATTTCCAGTTTAGTAGGTAGAATTTGGTTGTTCATATTACATGGGCACAGTCCTCAAGGATTCAGAGTCACCTTCACACTAGAATGAAGTATCACAGAAGGGCTTTAGTGAATGAAAGCAGATAATTTTTAATGGGGGTTGGGGGTTGCCTAATTACTACAGACTAGACTAGAGCTTGGATGAGAGAGATTGGTTATTAGAGCACACAGAGATGTAACAGAGTTCATTGATATGGCTAATTCAAGCTAAAAAGGAACTCAACTTTGACATGAAGTATTTGGATAATCCTTTGGCACACAGAAACAGCTTCTAAAGATGGAGAAGTGAAATCCTTTTCATGTGAGTGATTTTTTTCCCCTCCTTTCACAGAATAAAGTTACTTTGAGTACAAGTTGGTCTGAGTGCAAAATCACCAATAGTAAGTAGCATTACAAACTGCTATGCTCAGGAGTATTCAAGGCTTGAGATTGCAAAAGAAAGGTACTCTATCAACATAAGGCATTATTACTCTTCAAGACTGTAATTTTAATTCACTCTGGATGGAGCTTTATTCTTACTGACTTTCCCATTTCACTGTCTCTGTTATCTCAATTGCACTCCCCTGCCCCAATAGTACCATTAATTCTAGGAGTTTACTTTCAAAGGAATTTCACTAGGTTTTACAAGAAGACAACATAGGCCCTTTGCACTCTAAAGGAATGTACTATTTTATTCTATAATTTATAGAACCAGTTTAGTATAATTATTTTTGACAATGTGCAAATGTTTATACATTTCTTCAAGGAAAAATGGCAACATTATGACTCTTCTTGACAAAAATGGAGAGGGAGGGGATAGTTTTCTTTGTATAGGGAAGCATTTAATTTTCTCCCCAAGATGACTCTGAAACTTTGATCTTCTAAACTGCTGAGATGGAGAATTAATAAAAAGCATTCTTCAATGCTTTGTATAGTCAACTTTACCAAACTAATGAAAATTACATGAATGTGACATTTGGACCTTTTCTTGGCTTACTCAATAGGGCTGATTTATGAAGACTAGGCATGAAATGCATCACCTTTATTTATTGTATTTTGTGGTGTGGTCATAAGAGGTTGTAGTCAAACCCAGACAGACTTCACAAGTTCCTTCTACTGCTATAATCCAGGATTGTTCAAAGTTTTGTACATTGCTCTGTGGTTCCATTCTGTGATTTCATTATTAGTAATAAAAAAGTAACTTTTAATAAGATTTTGCATTCCAAATAAAATCCATTGTTAAAACATTTCAAAGACACTCACCTATTAAAATGTTATTGGACCAACCTTGGGGCCTTTAGGAACCCCTGTGTAACTGAATTCGAAATCCATAGAAGTCTTATGCAACATGGACCACAAAGGTAACATCTGGAACAATAAAAAGATGGATGCAGCATCCTTTGTGCTGTCTCACATTGTAATACCCTTTGATTATTTACCATTGCTAATTCAAGAGCATGTACAGCAGACAGGTAGCAATAATGAAAAGTCAACTAGTCCCTAATCCTGAATGAATCCCTGGTCAACTAACTACATCCTTTCTTTATTAAAAAAGGGTGGGGTGGGAGAAGAAATGCCCAAATCTTTTGTTCAAAACAAATTGCTAACAAGAAGAAAAGACCTTTGCTTCCCATGAGACCGAGGCATTAAATTGTCTAAGCTGGTCAAATAAAAGAGCCCATGCTATCTGCTTTCTCACATGCTCTTTATGCACTGGCAAAATTTTCATTACATTGAACATAATTTTTAATAATTTTCAGAATAAAACTCCTTTCTACTCTTTCTAGAAGTAATTGTTCTATATACTTTGGAGTGTTTTTCTCAGAGAAGGGAAGTTTGGGAGAGAAAAAAATCTTACGGCTTATCTCTAAGGAAAAAATGAATGAATAAATGAAAAAGTATTTATTAAGCACTTAGTATATGCCTAGATGAATGCTAGGGAAACAAATACAAAAGACAGTCCCTGACCTCAAAGAACTTACATTTTAATAGAGGAAAACAATATATATTGGGAAAAGAGCAGAAGGTTGCAAGGCAGAGGGCCTGTGTTTTGAAGATGAACAGAAAGTGACATGGTGGCCTGATTCTGGGCACGAAAAGGGAAAAAAATTAACTTATGTAAGAGGGCCCAGGGTTCCAGCAGCAAGAGTCTGAGTTGCAGTAGGTAGTAGAGGGTCAGAGTATAGACAACATGGTTTGGAGATGGTAGGAAAGTAAGCAAGAACAAATTTCATTTTTTGAAAGGCTTACTGTGATACTAGGAAGTGAATGATAGAAATTCTATATCATCTGATCCCTAGCTTCTTAAATTGTGGGTCATGATCCCATATGTGGGGTTCATGAAAAATTAAGCAACAGTAAAATGTTATGTATACCTATTTCATATACCTATATACCTGGTGTCACATAAAAATTTCTCAGGCAAAAAAGGGTCACAAGTGGAAAAAGTTCAAGAAACCCTGGTCTAACCCTTAGGGAAGAAGTGTCTTGTAGTAGAAATTCAATGCAGCCATGTATTAAGCATATGCCATGTGCAAGGCACTGGAGATGTAAAGTCAAAATTAAAAGTCTCTCCCCTCAAAGAGGTTTCTTCTATGTAGACATGTTGTGTCTCCAGACTCAATGTAAGTTCCCTGAGGACAGTCTATTTTATATTTATCTTTGCATCTCTAGTATCTAGCACAGTTGGGGAAGCTAGGTGGCACAGTGGATAGGGCACTGACTCTGGAGTCAGGACGAACTGAGTTCAAATTTAGCCTCAGACACTTGACATTTCTAGTTGTGTGACTCTGAGCATGTCACTTAACCCTGATTGCCTCAAACTTCCAGGACCATCTCCAGTTGTCTTGAAGTATATATTACCACTGGACCCAGATGGTTCTGGAGGAAACAGTGAGGCTGGTGACTTTGCAGAGCCCACCCTCTCTTAAATCCAATTCACTGATGGGGGCAACTAGGTGGCACAGTGGATAAAGCACCAGCCCTGAATTCAGGAGGACCTGAGTTCAAATACGGCCTCATATACTTGACACTTACTAGCTATGTGATCCTGGGCAAGTCACTTAACCCTGATTGCCCCACAAAAAAAATTCAATTCACTGAAAGTCATGACATTATCTCCCAATGTCATGGTACTCTTTGACAATGAAGGACAAATAACAACAACCTAGCACAGTGCCTGATATATAGGTGGACCTTAATAATTATTTACTGATTGATTGATTCTACAGGGTAAACGAAATTTGTACAAAAATAAACTCGAACAAGGAACTGTGAGGTGGAAAAAATACTAACAAGGAAGTCTTCATGAAGGGTATAGCACTTGAGCTTATCCTTGAAGGAAGACAAAGATTCTGAACAATAGAGATGAAGCATCAAGAATGCTTTCTGGGAATCCCTTGAGGTAGGGTGAAGTTCAGGGAATGGCTGGTAGTCTAGTTTGTGTAGACTATAGAATTCTGGAAAGAAAGTAGAATTAAACATGGCTAAAATGGTAGGTAAAAGACTTATTGTAAAGAGCCTTAAATGCCAGGCTAAGGGGTCTATATTTTGATTCTACATTTTTTGGTTAAGAGATTTGCTAGTCAGAGCCTTTGAAAGATTATTTTAAACTGAAGAATGAGTAATCAGGGTGAGAGGTGATGATGGCCTGAATTTAGGTTGTTGGCTAAATGAGTAGAGATAATGGAAGAGGATAAACATTTATTAAATACCTACTATGTGCCAGGCACTTTGTTAAGCACTTTACAAATTTTTTCTAAAAAACTGAAAATTAAAGTCCATGGGCTTTGCAGACTTATAATAGGTCCTATTATACGTACTGGTGGATAAGAGGGAAAGTCAGTGTTTGCTGCAAATCTAAATGGGCCTTCCCCAAATTCAAATTGCTGAACTTCATTTGAAGACAGATTGAAGAGATGTTATATAGATATAATTGAAAAATATCAGCAACTAATTGGCTGTGGTAGGTTAGGGAAAGGAAAGAATCCAAGATGATTCCAAAATTGGATGACTATGGAGGCCCTAACACACACACACACACACACACACACACACACACACACACACATAGTGAACTTTGGAAAAGGGGCAGGTCTTGGGGTTTGGCTTGTATTATTGGTTTGTTTTTTTTTAGTGGAGAGAATAATGAGTTCCATTTAAGGCAATGTTGAGTGTGAGGTGAGAGGTTGAGAGGTGGTATAGTATAACAGATAGCAAGTTGGCCTCAGAGCCAAAAGGGACCTGGGGTTTATTGGCTGTGTGACCTTGGACAACTCACTTAACGTCTCAGGCCTCTAGGCCAGAGGTGTCTAATTCCTAGCCAATAGGAGATCCCAGTAAACCCTGATTCAGATTAATATTTAATTAGGAAATGCTTAATAAAATAAATAAAAATACAAAGCAACACAGGTAACATTTGTGGTTTTCTAAATTAATGTGTGACCTACATTTCCATTTGAGTCTGACACCACTGCTTTAGGCAACTATCAAAGATAATTAGTAGTAGAGAAAATGATGACCTACATTGGTAGAGAGACGTGACTCAGTCAGGAGTTCAAAATACTAACGAAATCACAGATCTAGCCTTTATTTTTATCCCTTGAGTTTGAGATGCCTATATGAAATCCATGGGCAGTCAGGTGCTACAGTAGATAATGCACTGGGCCTGGAGTCAGGAAGACTCATCTTCCTCAGTTTAAATTTGGCATCAGACACATAGTAGCTGTGTGATCCTGGACAAGTCACTTAACCCTGCTTGCCTCAGTTTTCTCATCTGTAAAATGAGCTGGAGAAGGAAATGGCAAACCACTCCATTAACTTTGCCAAGAAAACCCCAAATGAGGGCATGAAGAATCAAATACAACTGAAACAATTGAACAACAATATATGAAATCCAAGAGGAGGTTTCTATCCAGCAGTTGACAACATATGGATGGAACTCAGGAAAGGGAGTAGAGTTAGATAAATAGATTTGGGAGTTGTCTGCATAAAACTGATACTTGAATTAATGGGAGCTAAGGAGAAGTCCAAGAAAGCATGTGTAGCAAGAAGAGAACCCACTAGGGAACCTTGGAAATACCCACCCAAAAGAGGTAGAAGATGGATGATGTTCCAGTAAAGAAATCTGAGGAGTTTTCAGATGAGTAAGATGAAAACCAAGAGAAAACAATCTCATAGAAGCCAGTGAAGGGGAGGGTATTCAGGAAAAGGAAGAGGTCAACAGTACAGAGAAGTGTAGAGAAGTCAAGTGGGATGGAATTTAAAGGATTACAAAGATCTGGATTTGACTCTTGACTCCTGTATGACTTTATTGGAGTAGAATAGCAGCCCTCAAAGCATCAGTTTTCCCTTAAGTAAAATGAGGGAGTTGGAGCAAAGGATCTCTAAAGGCCTCTGAAATTTCTGCCCAATTTCAATACCATTAGAAAAGGCATAGTGAACATGTTAGGCAGCCTTTGGGGCACATCATCATAATCATAACTCTTCCCCTTGTCACAAGATCAAATAGAACCTCTAAATTCTTCCTAATTATAAGAAAGTGAAATTAAATTCTTATAGTGGAAGAACATAAACATTTCTTTATTCTCCAGTTAGGGCAAGGGGAAAAGGAAAAGATTTCTATTTGATAGTATCATAGATCATTCAACCTGGAGTTAACATAATCTTACCCCCTTAATTTTAACAGATAGAAAACTAAGACCCATTGGAACTATTCCCCAAAATCTCTAAAACTAAGAATAGCCTTTGACTCAGCAATACACCTACTAGGTTTCTAACACAAAGAAATCAAAGGAAAAGGAAAAGGATTCATACACACAGAAATATTTAAAGCAGCTCTTTTCATGGTAGCAAAGAATTGGAAACTCAGTGAATGCCCATCAGGAAATGGCTGAACAAGTTAAAATAGATGAATGTGATGGAATACTGCTGTACTGTAAGAAATTGTTTCAGAATGAGAAAACCTGTATGAACTAAGGCAAAGTGAAGTGAACAGAACCAAGAGAACAATGTATACAGCAATAGCAATACTGTAAAGATAATCAACCAACTGTGAAAGACTTAGTAACTCTGACAACTATAAGAATCCACTAAA
Organism: Dromiciops gliroides; assembly: GCF_019393635.1. NCBI lineage: Eukaryota > Metazoa > Chordata > Mammalia > Microbiotheria > Microbiotheriidae > Dromiciops > Dromiciops gliroides. Next base: position 446,613,143 of record NC_057862.1, read on the forward strand.
TTTCATGATGAAACATGTTATACACCTCTAGATAAAGAACTGATTAACTCAAAGCAAAAACTGAAGCATATTTTTGAGTGGGGGAAGGGGTGAAGAGGGGATAGAATTTGTAACTAAAAATGAAATAAAAATAAAATTGAAGTTTTGGGGGGACAGGGCAATAAGGGTTAAGTAACTTGCCCAAGGTCACACAGCTAGTAAGTGTCAAGTGTCTGAGGCCAGATTTTAACTCCGGTCCTCCTGAATCCAGGGCTGGTGCTTTATCCACCTAGCTGCCCCCTAAAATTGACTTTTTTTTTTTTTTAGTGAGGCAATTGGGGTTAAGTGACTTGCCCAGGGTCACACAGCTAGTAAGTGTTAAGTGTCTGAGGCCAGATTTGAACTCAGGTACTCCTGATTCCAGGGCCGGTGCTCTGTCCATTGCACCACCTAGCTGCTCCTAAAATTGAGTTTTTAAAGAAGATCCATACTCTACACTTTTTAAAAAAAAAAAAAAGTGTGTGTGGGAGAACATTGTGCAATGGTTAACTGTGATACACTTAGCTCTTCTCAGCAATACAATAATACAAGACAATTCCAAAGGGCTCGTGATAGAAAATGCTCTCCACATCCAGAAAAATAGAACTGTGGAATCTGAATGCACATTGAACCATACTGTTTCTACTTTTTTTTTTCTTTTTTGAGGTCTTGCCCTTTTGTTCTAATTCTTTCACAACACGACTAATGCAGAAAATGTTTAATGTGATGGTACATATATAACCTATATCAGATTACTTTCTGTCTTGGGGAGGGGGGAGGGAAGGGAGAGAGGGAGGAAAAATTGGAACTCAATCTTATAAAAACAAATGTTGAAAACTATCTTTACATGTAACTAGAAAATAATAAAATATTTTTATGATTAAAAAAAAAGTGTGTGTGTGTGGGGGGGGTGCCCACAGAAATTAAGCAATTTGCCCATAGTCACACAGGTATAATCAACAAAACCAGAATCAAAACCCAGTCTTTCTGACACTGTCTGGTACACTTGCCACTGTACCATGCTGCGTACCATGCCACCACCCCCAACAATAAGATCAATACTCTTTTAACTATCTTACAAATGGACCTTTCTCAAACTTATTTCTGGGGTACCCGGAAATACTCAGCATATATAAGTGCCATAGTAAACTAGCAAAACAGGCCTGGTTCTGTGAGTAAATCATCCTTGTCTCCTTGGAAAGCTGTATCAGTTGGACGTAACTCTTGATTCACGTAACAAACTATACTAAAAATTCAAGGTGATATATTAATTGTGTCAGGATCTGCTCTTCCCTCCATGTCCTTTTCAAGGAGAACTGAAGTGGTATCAACAACTGGTTTGTGAAGGCACCAGAGTGTTGGCAGGTACATACTTTTTTTTACATCTATAGGTATACATACAGGTGTATACATATATACATATATGTGTGCATATATGTGTATATACATATAAAAATAATATTTATGTTTATTTTACCAAAGTTAACAGTCCATGTAATCAGGTGCATCCATCTGATACCCACAGAAGCAGCTGTTCTGCTTATTCTATTTAGGCAACTATTCCAAAAATATAAGATGGATGAGAGTAAAAATTTGGCTAGAGAACACAATGACACAATTAGAAATGTCCATTGTACTGAGTGTTTCCATGGAGGCATGTCTGAGGTGCCCAGGGCCATTGTGTCACAGGGATTAGAAGGGAAGGAGGCCCATAATGAGTCAATTCAATGTAGAGTCACAAAGAGCAAGAAGAGGAAGAATATTAAATGTGAGGTAAAACAGTTGGGACCCAGGTCATGAGGACTTTTTTTCAAATCCATCCATCCATTCATTCATTCATTCATTCATTCATTCATTCATTCATTCATTCATTTTTCATGAGGAATTTAATGGCAGGATAAGAAGTTTATATCCTAGAGGCAAGGGGAAATCAGTGAAGATATTTGAAGAGGTGAATGATATGGTCACACCTTTATTTTAGGAATATCAGTTTGGCAGTGTAGGGTAGCTAGGTGGTATAGGGGATGGAGCATTGGACCTGGAGTGAGAAAGACCTGAGTTCAAATCTAGCCTCAGACACTTACTAGCTGTGTGACCCTAGGCAAGGCACTTAACCCTGTTTGCCACAATTTCCTCATTTGTAAAATAAGCTAGAGAAGGAAATGCCAAACCATTCTAATATCTCTACCAAGTAAACCCCAAATAGGGTCATAAAGAGTTGGACATAACAGAAACAACTGCAAATTTGGCAATTGTATGAAGGAAGACTTGGAAAGGAGAACCCAGAAGCAGAGAGGCGAATCATCAGGCTATTAAAATAGTCCATAACAGAGATGATAAAGTCCTAAACCAGGTTAGTAACAATGTGAGTGGAGAGAGGAAGACTAGCAAGAGGTGCAAGGGTGACAGAATCAATAAGACTTGGCAAGTGACTGGATATTGTAGAGGTATGGGAGAGGGAAGCAGCAAGAGTGACTCTGAGGTTGTTGGCCTAGGTACTCTGAAGTATAGTGCTACCTAGAACAGAAATAGGAAAGTTTGGAAGAACAAGGTTTTCTGTTTTGTCAGTTGTTTTTGTTTTGTTTTGCTGGAGGAAGGATAATTCGTTCCATTTTGGATATTTTAAGTTTAATATGCCTATGGATATTTCTAGCTTTAGTGACTATGGATACTTAGATGGTAATATCTAGGAAGATGTTAGTGATGTTAATGATGTTAGTTCAGAAGAGTAATTTAGGATAGATCTATCAATTCCACTCTAAGGTTGATACCCAGGGTATCAATACCAACCAGCTCTTTATTACAAGCTCTTTTTACTAATTCTCTCTTTGAGTGCAGCTCTGTCTCAGGTCTGTCATTGCAAACCAGGGAAATCTTTTTTTCCCCCACACAGGCTAAGTGCCCCCTTTCTTAACCTCAAATTACAAATTTGTAGGCTTAAACAAAATCAATGTTAATAACCTATATTTATTAGCAGTACCAAGTGGCAAAGAACTCAAACAAACATTTAAATGAAGTATAGAAACTTTGAGCCAGGGGCACTTCTTCTGCTCTCCTCTCAACTGATTGAGGAGGGATGATTGCTGAAAATAAAGGATTGAGATTTTAACTTTAGATGGAAAGTTGCCTCAGGATTGTGCTTTGGGAAAACAAGAGGCTACAAGTGAATTTCAGTCTTACCAACTACCTCAATCAAATAATCAATAAACATTCATCAAGCACCTACTATGTGCCAGGTACTATGATAAGCACTAAGAAAGTACTATGTTAAGTATGGGACTTCCACAATCACTGGTTCTACCTAGTCTCGACTTCAGTCCTTTTCTATTATATGCCTATCTTTTCTCCTCTCATTCTCTGCTCCATCTTGTTCCAGTCTCTCCATCTCCCCATGTCATGTACCCAAACTTAAGGAGAAATCCCTTCCATAAGTCTACTGGAAATCAATCTACTGAATGCCATTAAACAATATACCTCAAAGGTTCTCCATCATCCCAGAATTCTGTACAGTCTAGCCCAAAGATTCTTTATCATCCTTCCATGTTTCCAGTGTGCTAGAGATTCTCCATCCTCTTTCCAATGGTCTTCTAAATGTTCTCTGATCCTGGGTTTCAGAAACCTGGAGTTACAAAGTAATTTGCATTAAAATATTAATTAAATAGGAGTTGTGTGACCCCATGGGTGACAGATTTTTTAAAAGGACTTTGGTTCCCTCTTATTCATAATCAAGATAACCTTGAAAAACAAGGAATGTGGTCTGGAGTTGTGAATCTTTTGAATCATGCATTAAAATCATGGCATTCCTAATCCAAAAGAATAATTTAAATGAAAATCAAGATGCTAGGTACTAGGGATATAAACATCATAATACAATTTCAATCTCAAGAAACCTACAGTTGTATTTTTAAAAAACAGCTACAATATTTATATTCAATAATGTGCATACATATTCTTTTCTATCCTTAAAATTCTGTGGGATAACTCATGTTCCCATTTTGCAAATGAGGAAACTGCAGCTCAGAAAGGTTGTGTGACTTACCTATGGTCAAATAGTCAATAAAAAATAGATACCATTTTCAAACTCAAGACTACTCCTAATATCATATCTAGTGCTCTTTCCTCTGTACCATACTAGACATAAGCAAGAATAGACTAAGTACAAAGCAGAGGTTTCCAGGCAAAGTGCTGTGAGAAATTTCAGAAGGGGAAAAACTTTTTCACTTGGTGGAAGGGATTTACCAGGAACAAATGCTTAGTCCTGATTTTCATATAAGTTGGGGAGAGATTTGGAAATGCTGGGACCTTCCTAAGATTCCTGAAATCCCACTGAGTGCTCATCAGGTAGTCAATCCCCTCTATCTTTCCCAGACACACAAAGCTTGTGATAAAGTGAAGAAAAGGAAGAGTATTCCAAACCTGACAGGGGGTCGGGGAGACAGTCTGTTTTGAGTAGTTCTTGAAGAAAGCACAAAACATTAATAAAATACCAAGCTAACTGGTTTAGTTCACAAATCACAGGACCCCAATTCCAATTTTTATGAAACCCTTGCCATAGACCCAAACAGGGTCAGCCATGAAGCTAGTGAATTAAAAACGAAAATGCATGAATTCTCCATGGAGAGTCTGGCACATGACCTCTTGGAATAGCATCAACATATTTTTAAGAAGCTCATTTTTGTTATAATTCACCTAAGTTCAAGAGGGTGGTGACTTGTTTCTGTCTGCAGAGGGAAAATAAAGGCACAAGCTGGTGATAAAACTAGCACTTTAAATAAAGAGAGAAGTCTTTTCAGCTAAGCAAATTCATTATGCAGAAAGACCTCTGAAGCCAACTCTGATAAAATTTAGCTGGCAATTGCCTTCTTTCTTACCTGTGCACACCTCACTGCTGGCTCTCCTTTAAGTGACTAATTAAAAGGACCAGGTTATTTAAGAAAAAGAATACAAAGGGGGAAAGGGGCAAAATTAAGAGAACACCATGAATAATAGCCTAGTGAGAAGAAAACTAGCTTTGGAGCCAGAAGACCTAAATTTAAACCCTAACTCTATCATTTAGTTACTAGCTAAGTAATCTGGGCAGGTCATTTAACTTCTCTGGTTAACAATCAATTAACATTTATAAATATCTAATATGGGCAAAGCACTGTGCTAAGTCTGGAGTTATAAATAGAAACAAATGATAGTCCCTACCCTCAAGGAGGTTATATTGTTCCCCCTTCCTCTTTTTTGTTTGTTTGTTTGTTTGCTTGCTTGCAGGGTATTGGGGGTTAAGTGACTTGCCCAGGGTCACACAGCTAGTAAGTGTCAAGTGTCTGAGGCTGGATTTGAAGTCAGGTCCTCCTGAATCCAGGGCTGGTGCTTTATCCACTGTGCCACCTAGCTGCCCACTTCCTTTTTTTTTTTTTTTTTAGTGAGGCAATTGGGGTTAAGTGACTTGCCCAGGGTCACACAGCTAGTGAGTGTTAAGTGTCTGAGGAGGATTTGAACTCAGGCACTCCTGACTCCAGGGCCAGTGCTCTATCCACTTTGCCATCTAGCTGCCCCTGACCCCTTCCTTTTTGAAGAGGACCAGTGGCATAACAGGGTCTTCCTCAGGAATTGGATTTAAGTGAGGCAGAGTTTCACAAAGTCCTTAGCCTCTCTCTCTTCCAGAGTCTTTGAAATCCAGTGGCAAGACAAAAGTCAAGACAGTTGGAGATGGTCCAGGATGCAGTGGATGGCCATGGTATCTTCAACGTCTGACCAAGCTCTAAGCATCCCATAGCACCTGCTTCCCCCACCTTCCTGGCTGTTGGAACAACTCATTCTCATCCACCCATTTCACTGGGGAAAGACAGTCCTTATAAGGAACTTGTATTCAAGTGGGGAACTCATAAAAGGGAGCTGTCCTATTCTACTGGGGAAAGTCTTCACATGCTTGGGGTACACATGCCCCTAACTCATCAACAGCTTTGAGGCCCATTGGTTACCCTTAATTTGGTTTAGCCCATCTGCTGAGATGATTTTACCAGGGTGTGGTCTCTATGTATGCTATAGTTTCTTGGAGCTACAAGTAAGAGTTTAGTAGCAAGTGGATACCAAAGGTGAATGAGCAGCTCTGAAAACAGTGCAGCAAGCCCTCACACTAGAGGTACTAATTACCCCTGAACACTCCATACATTTACACATTTCTTTATGAACAAGTATTAAGCATCTATTACGGGCGAAGCACTGTGCTAAGCCTTGAGATACAAATACAAACAAAAGACCATCCCTGCCCTCAAAGAGCTTGTAATCTAATGAGGGAAGGCAAAACACAAAGGAAATATGAAAATGGGGGGCAGCTAGGTGGTACAGTGGATAGAGCACTGGCCCTGGAGTCAGGAGGACCTGAGTTCAAAGCCAGCCTCAGACACTTAACACTTACTAGCTGTGTGACCTTGGGCAAGTCACTTAACCCCAATTGCCTCACCAAAAAATAAAATAAAATAAAGATGAAAATGGGAGAGAGAGGAGGGAAGGTATTCATCCCAGGAGCATGGTGCAGGGGCTAAAGAAATCCAAAATGCGAGCAGCCAGATAGGAAATAAGATGACATCTGAGAAGAGTTTTTCTTATATCTTCCTAAAATGGAGGTTTTATGCTTCATGGAGGTCCATTGATCCACCTTCTAATCAGAGAGGCAGAGGGGACAAGAGTAGTTTGTAACAAGGATGATTGGATCTTTAGAAGATGATGAACTTTCTCAATGATGAGTTAACCTGGGGCATGATGGAAATTTTTTCTTTAAAATGTTAAAATAAAAGAAGTCAGAATAGGCAAAGATATCCAAAATGACTGTTGTCAGGTGAGAAATCAGATTGGGTCCTAAGATCCTCATCTGTAAAGTTGAGAGTTTGGACAAAATGATCTCTAAGGCTCTTTTAAGTTTTATTTCTTATTATAAATCACATGGACCTCCTTTTCAGCTCCCTTTTATGAGTTCCCCACTTGAATATAAGCTCCTTAAAAGCAAGGACTATCTTTTTTTGGCTTGTATTTTTATCCCCAGTGCTCAGCATAGTGCCTGGCACATTCATGGTAAGTTCTTTTTGTTGTTATTGAGTCATGTTAGACCCCCCTGTGACCTTTCTTGGCAAAGATACTGGAGTGGTTTGCCATTTCCTTCTCCAGCTTACTTTACAGATAAGGAAACAGAGGCAAACAGGTTCAAAACAATTTGCCCAGAGTCACATAACTAGTGAGTGTCTGAGGACATATTTGAAATCACAAAGAGGAATCTTGGAGGCAGCTAGGTGGCACAGTGGATAAAGCACCGACCCTGGATTCAGGAGGACCTGAGTTCAAATCCGACTTCAGACACTTGACACTTACTAGCTGTGTGACTCTGGGCAAGTCACTTAAACCTCATTGCCCCACCAAAAAAAAAAAAGAAAAAACAAAGGAAAAAAAGAAAAAACAAAGGAGTCTTCCTAACTCCAGGCCAAGCATTATAGCTACTACATCACCTTAACTGCCTGGTAAGTGCTTTTTGACTGCTTATATTAGGACTACATTTTTTTTTAATCCAGGCAGAAACAATAAAGACTTACATGCACACAGACAAAACAGATGAGAAAAGGGCATAAACTAATTGTTATCACCATTATTATTTTGATGAATTACATATTAGTAAAGTAAATAATTCTGATTGTATAGTTTTATTTGGACCTTCTCCCCCTAAAAATTATTTTTGTGTATTTGTTAGGGTTGCTATTAAATGCATAATTTTTGAGGTATTTTAAAGGGCCATTAGTCCTGCTCTAATACTTTTAAGGGGTGTGATCTTAGCAAATTCCTCCCTCTCCCTTATCCTCGGCTACACATCTGCAAAAAAAAAAAAAAAAAAAAAAAAAAAAGATTTGACTAGATTCACTCTAAGATGCCTTTGAGCTCTGTAGTTTTTTCCAATGAACTGTAAATGAAAGAGTTGAAATTGGATGACCTCTAAAGTTGGCTCCAACCCCAACATCCTCTGAATCTCTCATTCTGTGACTTCCAAATGCAACCTCCCAAGTTAACAGAGCTGTACTATTTTTAATTGAATAAATCAGTTTTGTTTAAGATCTTTTTCCCCGCTTTCTCTATTTTTTTCTGCTCCCGTTCTGAATCTCACCACTTTGTGAGAGAGCCCACTGCTGGGCAGCTGTTTGCTTGGTCCTCTGTGCTATAAAGAGCAGCAGCAATCTTTCTCACAGTTGTATACATATTTACATTGTTCCTTTGAAGTGTGTTGTCTCTCTCTGGGCTCTGAGCCAGCTTTGTTCAAGAATCTGAAACTGGACCAGAGTCTTCTCCCTCTCCAATACTGTGAATAATTATCCCCCCCCCTCTCTTTCTCTGATTTAGAATTTTTTTAAATGTTAAGGAAAGACAAAAATCATTCCTATTGATCACTGGAGTGCATTTAGCTGCTCTGGAAACTGCTGTTGGCAGATATTCATCTGCGTTCATTTGGTCTTAGTCATGAGAAACAATTTTCTAAACAACTGTGCTAGAGTCCTACATGGAATTCTGGTGGAGGTCGGATTTTGGCCACCTGAAGTGTGTAGGATTCAGATCTTGGTGGTCTCTTGCTGATCCTTTCATCTACTTCCACCTCATACCTAATATGCTTTTCCTAATTTGGGAAACACTCAGAAGCTGGTTTTGCCCTCTCAAGGTCTTCATTTGATCATGTTCTTATATATATTTTAATACATTTTGCTATTTGTAATACTTCAATACTGATTTCACTGATATGTTGTTCCCTCCACTGCTACAGATTGCAGCCCCTGAACACCTTTGTGGATCATCATTTTTAATTTCTCTAGACAAAAATAAATAAATAAAGATAAATTTCCCATACCTCTCCCAGCTGCCATAGCCTTTTGATGATGTACCTCTCTCCACTGAGCCAAGTTCATTCTTGGATGATAGACACACATTTATCGCCAGGTCCTCACTTGAAGCTTTCCCAGGTTGGTAGAACCTGCCAGAGATTTGCTCTGCTGGCAAAGCTTCTGAGAACTCAGGGTCACCTCCATACCATAATGAATTACTGGAAGATGACTTTTGAGTAGGACATATAGGACACTGTCCAGAAATTATCTCTATGCCATATGTTTGTTGACTTGGAAGAAGAAATCCATGTACTGTATTTGTCTACATTTAGAGAGGAAAATCTTGAATGTCAGAACTAAAAGGAACATTAGAGAACATCCAATCTACCATCATTACCCTATCCAACCTCTCTTTAATTTCTCAGTATAGATCATTTACCCTATAAGGGAATTGGTGTTGTTGGTAAGTCCCATTTTTCCTAACACAGGAAACTTGAAGGACAAAATGTTACACTAATATTCAGACTTGAATTATCTATAAATTTTCCATCTTCCACATTCCACTGCCCCATACTCCTCCCTTTTCTACTCCCAAAAGATTGTGCAACAGCAAGAAATGATCTGATTTGCAGTCACTACCTTTGTTACTTTTTAAAATAACACAAACAACAACAATAACAAAATCTCTATATAATAGTGTATGATACAAAAGCTGGATTCTGCCTAGCCTCCAAAGGAAAGAGTTGTGTAGTGGCTGCAATTTTATTTCTCTCACTCACATTATAAAGCAACTGAAAGTGAACTAAGGAAAACTCCAACTCCCTGCAACTTCTGAGCTTATTGATGACTCCAAGCCTTGTGCTGAAGTTGCAACAAATTTACAGAAGGAGAAAGATTTAAAGATGCATTTGTGCAACATTGAGTGGTAACCTTGGATCTAAAAGATATCACTTTGGAGTTTTCCATTTCCATTTGCAGATAACAGGAAACTGAAATCACCAAAGTAAAATTTTATCTAGCATTTTTATTATCATTTTTAATATTAATATTCCATTTCCATAGCAGTTTATAGTTTATAATGCTCTTTTCTTGATCTGGTGTACTCCTCTGTGAGCCCCATAATCCTTAAATTCTCTCTATATGTCCTGTTTTTGAAATCAATATAATTTTCTTGTATGAAGATCATGTTTTCTTTTAACTTTATTACTTTTTCTCCTCTTTTTCTCTAGACTGTTTTTCATTTCCATGTATTTACATTCTCATCAGTTATTCTTTCTTTTATTTGCTTAGTGAGAATTGACACCACAGATTCAAGTTTTTCTATTCTGCCAATTATTTCTGCTGTGCAGGCCATAAATTCTGTTTTCCATGATACTTATTTTTCTTTTAAGCTATTCAAAAACATCCTGATATGGTTCCATGCTTTCTTGGGAATCCACAGGGCCCTCTGCCTCATCAAATGTTGATTCGTTTTCCTTTGTCTTGACACATTTATTCATAGACATTTGGATTCTTTTACCTAATCTGAAGGTCATATTTCCTTCTGTTATTCTGTTATCAACTGATCTTTCCATTGGGTCTAACAATCATCCTAAATCTCTTCTGCCCTTTGTGGCTAAACAATAAAAGGCTATCTACAAAAAGTGCCTCCATTTTCTTTCCTCTCACTCTCTTCTTAATACATCATAATCCAGCTTCTGACTTTATCATTCTACTGCAAATAGTCTCCAAACTTAGAAGTGAGCTTTTAATTGCTAAATCCAGTGGTCTTTCCTCAGTCTTCATTCTTCTTGACCTCTCTGCAGTCTTTATTATTTTTGATGACTCTCTTTCTTTGATATTTTCTTCTCTCTAGATTTCCCTATAACATTCCTGGTCCTCCTTCTACCTATATAATCACTCCTCCTTGATCTTTTTTGCTGGATCTTCAACCAGATCACACCTTCTAACTGTAGGTGTACCTCAGGATTCTGTACTGGGTCCTCTCCTCATCTCCCTCTCTACTGCTTCAATTGGTGATCCCATTAGCTCTCATGGATTTAGTTATCATCTCTATGCTGACAATTCTCAAATCTACTCCATTCACCCTCTCTGTTGACCTCCAGTCTTGCATCTCCAACTGCCTTTCTGACATCTCAAATTGGATGTCTGGTAATCATCTTAAACTCGACATGTCCAAAACCAGACTCATTGTCTTTCCCCCTAAACCTTTCCTCCCTCTAACCCTCCCTATTTTCTGTAGAGGGCATTATCATCCTCCCAGTCCCTCAGGCTAGAAACCTGGGACTCCTCACTATCTTTGATCAATCCACCCACTCCCTATGTCCAACCCTTGTCAAGACCTATTGATTTCACCTGTGCATTATTTCTCAAATATGTTCTACTTCTCTCCTCTGACATGGCTACCACTCTTGTGCAGACTCATCCCCTCATGCCCAGACTTTTGTGGTAGCCTGCTAGCAAATCTGCCTATCTCAAATCTCTCCCCATGCCAATAATTCTCTAAAGCACAGTTCTGGCCATGCCACAAACCTTCCTTCATCCACTCCCCCCATCCCTCCTCCCCCACCCTTCCCACACATAAAAAACTCCAGTGGCTCCCTATTGACTCCTGGATCAAATACAAAATCCTCTCTTTGGTATTTGAAGCTTTTCATAACTTTGCCGCCTCCTACCTTTCCAATCTTCTTACACTTTATATCCTGTGACATTGGCCTCCTTTCTTCTTGTTCTATGAACAAAAGACTCCATTTCTAGTCTCTGGGCATTTTTCTGGTTGTTTTCCATGCCTGGAATGCTCTCCCTCCTCATCTCTACCCACTGACTACCCTGGCTCCCCCCTTAAGTCCCAACTAAAATCCTATCTTCTACCAGAAGTCTTTGTCAATCCCTTTTAATTCTAACTTCTTACCTCTCTTGTTTCCTGTTTATCCTGTATATAGCTTGTTTGTATACTTATTGCCTCCTTCATTAGATTATAAACTCCGTGAGGGCAGGGGCCATCTTTTGCCTCTTTTTGGATCCCTAGAACTTACCACAATACCAGTCACATAGTCAGTACTTAATAAATGTTTATTGATTGATTATTAATATCTTCTCTGTTGCTTTATTTGTTTAAGCTCAAGGTCTTTACTTTTTCTTCTACATGAGATCTTTGCTTTCATTATATATCTCTATCTCTATAGCTCTATATTTCTATATCACTCTTTTTCTCACTCCTTCCGCTGTGACCGTGGTTCTTTTGGAAGATAGACCTCAAAGTCATCACAAGCCCATGGTAGATTTGTGGAGCCCTGTTTCCATAGTGTAATGGAAAATGGAGTACATTAAGAGAGTACATTAGGGAAAGGGGAATGGCCTTCTCTGATGTTGTGATTGAACAATTACCTTATCTGGATCCCTTGTGTTCTAGAGCATGGGGCCAGATGAAATTGCTTCATCTCATGCATAATTTCTATTTTGGAGAAGTTTGAGGGGTCATGAAGATGGGAGAAAATATCTAATCCTCCATCCTGTGCTCATGTGACTCCAAATCCCTTATAAAGCATTAGCTTTTTTTTTCCCACAACAACACTGTGAGGAAATTAAAGGAAATATTATTATCCCCATTTTGTACATGAAGAGACTAAGGCTAAGGAAAGTTGAATGATTAGCACACAATCAAAAGAATTTTTTTTTAATTTATCTGAAAGTTTCTTTACTAGATCCTGGGAGAAAGCTAACAAGGTCCTCAAGAAGTTCACAAAATTAGTACCTTACAAGTCAGATAAGCATTTAATTAATTTATCTAATTACTCATGTTTGGTATTGTTCTGTGCACAAATATGTTCACCAACAAGACTCACATTCCACATCAGTTTCCAGATCTCATCATATTTACCTCCATACCATCTCTTACATCAATCTCTCTACTCAAATGGCCACTATCCTAGCTCAAGACCTAATCACGTCTCACATGAGCTTCTCAAATAACCTTTTAATTGGTTTCCCTGTATCAGCTCTCCCTACTCTTAATTCATTCTCTAAGCAGTTACCAAAGAGATTTTCCTAAATCACAGATCCAACAGTTACCCCCACAGACCATACATTAAATTCCAATGCCACTCTATTATCTCTGGCATCAAATGTCAACTACTCTTGTTTGTCATTTAAAGTTCTTCACAACCTGGCCCCAGCTTTATTACATATTTCTTCCTTCCAAGACACTAAGGTCCGTTCATACTGGTCTTGTAGTTTCTCTCACATGACACTCCATCTCTGATCTCCAGGCCTTTTCCCTGGCTATCACCTATTCTTAGAATGCTCTCCTTCACTTCATCTTATCTCTTGGAATCCCCAGCTTCCTTCAAGACTCAAGTACAGCCTCCTATGAGGGGCCTTTCCTGATCTCTTGAGCTACACTTCTCTCCAAAGATAACTTCCTATCTGTTTTGTCTATGTTTTGAATATAGTTATATGGGGTGTCACAAAAGTCTTAGCGCAGCTTTAAGCTTTCATGACTTTAAACTGCATGAAGACTTTTGGTACACCCTAAATACATGCATATGCATGTTTTCTCTTGCATTAGAATCTGTAATCCTTGGAAAAGGTTCTGCTTTGCTTTTGTTTTTTTAGGTTTTTTTTTTTTTAATTGCCAGATCTTAGCACAGTACTTGGTACATCTGTAGGTGCTTGATAAATACTTGATTGATTGATTGGTTGGTTGGTTACATTCTATGTCTTCCAATCTGACCAGCAGATATATTTCTGCCATTGGAAAATAGGCTTTATTGCAAAGAAAAAAGTTTGTGGACCAATCAAAATTTTCTCAGAGTAGCCTAACTGAGGCAGATCTTCAATATTTCCCCTAAGCAAAAATGAGTTTCTATGAGAATAACATCTCCACAATCCTATTTGAGAATGAAGGGCTTTGAGTCCTGGTCCCACAAATGTTTTTGTGATCCATCGACTCTCTCATCATTTTGGCCTCTTCATCATTAAAATTCAAGACCACGGGGCAGCTAGATGGCGCAGTGGATAAAGCACCAGCCCTGGATTCAGGAGTACCTGAGTTCAAATCCGGCCTCAGACACTTAACACTTACTAGCTGTGTGACCCTGGGCAAGTCACATAACCCCAATTGCCTTACTAAGAAAAAAAAAATTCAAGACCACACTTTTCTGATCTACTTAATGGATTATAATTAAAAGGACAATGGTGATGAAGCTTTCAAACTTCTTAGCACATCTTACCAGTGAAATAATGGGATATTATTTAAATAATACATCGCTGACAGCATGGAGATGTTTGTGAAATAATGGACTTGCTGGACATCTGTATTCATTTTTCATTGTCTTGCCAGCTAGTATCACTGCCCATGACATGATTTTCTTCAGTCAGCAATGGTGCCAGGCCATCAGCCCTCTGAGAACAAATTGCTCACTCTGGAAATCCACATCATAATGCAAACTTGATAAGAAGACAAACAGGAGATCCAGTAGTTTGTCCAAGTTTTTGGTTTGTTATGTCCTTGAATTTTTTTTAACTTTGTTTCCAATCACTGGCACAATAGTTTTGAAGAGGGGATGTCCCTTATCAGGAAGTATGCTTCCAGATCTCTTTTATTATAATTCTTTTTTTTTCACATATAAGTTTCAATTTTTTTAAGATCCATGATTGCTACAGTATCACTTCCACTTCTGAGACAACAACACACTAAATCACTCATTAGCCATAGGGCAACCTGAGAGAGAGAGAGAGAGAGAGAGAGAGAGAGAGAGAGAGAGAGAGAGAGAGAGAGAGAGCGCTAGAAGACAGAATGTACCAGGTAAGTCAAACCACCCCATTTCCTCTCAGACCCTGATGAAGACAACCTAGGATCCTGAACCTAAGAACCTTGGGAATAACAACACTTCCAGCCCACTGTCCTCAGCCATCATCCTGAGAAACAAACTCTGGGGAGATGTAGCTCCTATAGGGGTTAGAACCATAGTTATGGGAGACCCAAAAAGGGTAATTCTTGTCCCCAAAGTCTTTAGCACCATCAAAGGTTCAACATCAGAAACTGTTATTATTTCATCATTAAAGAAAAAGTATGAATATATGCTTTACCACTCTAGTCTAAGTACCAATGGGACTTCATCTAATTCAGCTGGACCTTCCATCTATATTGTCTCCCCCATTAGAATGTGAGTTCCTTGAGAGTAGAGACTGTCATACTTTTCTATTTGTATCCCTAGCAATTAGCACAATGCTTTGTACACAGTACTTAATAAATGTTTTGTTTATTCATTCTTTCATTCATTCTGTCCGTAAAACATTTCAAAACATCATGATTTTGTCCAGTAGGAATTCCTACTGACTTGGCAGATGATAGTTCTCCCCACTTGCCTCTTTCCCTTCAGTCCCTTTAGTTTTATGAAGCATCACCCAGTGGGCAAATTTCTTGAGAGAGGTCGCTCCAAATTCAGCTAAGTTGTTCAATCAAGCAACAAGTATTTATTAAAAGCCTACTATGCTCCAGGCACTAAACCTCTAAGATGGCAGATACACAGTTGCTACTGGTCCTGTAACTCAAAAGCTTTCAAGCTTGGCAGAACTTGCTAGATCTTGTCTTCCACTGGCATAGTCATCAAGAACCCAGGATAACCACTATACTATATCCCATGTTTCAAAGGAAGACTTAAGTGGACATTCCTTTTTTCCCCATTCTGTGAATACTTTCCAGAAGACATAATATATAAGAATATTAAAAAGTCTGTTCTTTTTATTTTTTCAAAATTGTTCTAATAAAGAACAATAAGATCCAAGCTATTTCGCAAATGAGAAAATCACTAATGCTAACTCACTGGTTCTGTCCTTTGTATTATTTCTCCATTTCCCGCCCCTACATTAACATTTTGTTTTGTTTTAAAACTGGGTCTCCTATGTCATCCAGGATAGAAAATCAGGGCCTAGTCCCATTCTGATAAGTACAAAAGCTTTGGCTTGCTCTATGTCTAACCTGGGCAAGGTCACCCAACCTTAGACAACTTAGGTACCTACATACATACTCCAAGGAGATCACCATATTGGTGCTGAATTTAGTATAGATATCCAATTGCCTTAGTCCTGCTGCAGCTCAGAATTCCCAGATTCAAGAGATAGTTTGCCAGCCTCAGTTTCTTCAACCACCCCCAACCACACTGACATCATGTATAGATGACTTAGGCCCGCAATGTTTCAGATGAACATATTTTTGTGAGGCAATAGCATAGGGGTTTTTGATGATAGAAGTGGTTGAGGATGCAGCATGGTACAATTCCCAGGACCATGGGAATAGGAGAACATGGGTTCAAATCTCAGATCTACTGGATTTGTGTGTGTATTTGAGCTTGACAAGTTTTTTTTTTAACTTGTCTCAGCTTCAGTTTCTTTATATGTAAAAAAGGAAGGAAGGAAGGGAGGAAGGGAGGAAGGAAACTAGGAAGATGGGGTTAGGTTTGAGACTCTAAAGTACCTTCTAGCCACAAATCTATAATCCTATGCTGGTGGAGTATTCAACCAGAGGAGACACCCAAGATCCAGCTGCAAACCCTGGTGTATTTGCCTAGGGAAGCTGAGTCAGTGGAATAATAGGACCCTCTTTTGGCTGCTGCTCAAAAACAAAAGCCCCCTTTAGTCAATTTATATTTGAGTAGTGAAATTAGGCATTAGACATCATGTCTTCTGATTTCAATCGAATTGTCAGAGCTGCCATATCAAACAAAGAAGCTGTCTGCAAAGCATACTGTGGCTTAGGATAAGAGAGAAATTAAAAAAAAAAACAGTGAAAAAAAAACAACAGCCTCAATCTTTGGTGAAGAAAGAGATTAAAGAGAGAGGTAGTGCTGTTCCCCCATGGACATCTCTTCAGGAAGGGTATTTCATGTGAGCACCTACTGGCATGGCTGCTGCTTCTCTCCTTTATTGCTCTCTGCCTGGGCTTGGGTTAGTTTGAGGAAAGCTCTTTTTTTCCCCTTGGAAATTGTTCTCTATTGTTATTGTTGCTAAGGAAGATGAAAAGGTAGGTGTGTGTGTGTGTGTGTGTGTGTGTGTGTACCCACATGTGTGTATTTGTGTTTGTACAGAAATAATTTGGCTCATTTACTCTAGTTGCCTACAAAACCAAAGCAAGTGGTCTCCACAATAGGGCTAGAGTCCAATCCACAGGCTAATGATTATATTTCCAGCTATAGCACAGCACCAAGGGCCTCCTTCTTGTCTTGGTGATTTGAAGCATATTGCACTGTCTTACTATTATGTGCTCCAAAGTGGGGAATGCAGCAATTCTTTACCAACCCAGAGGCTATTATTTTGTCCTGATTGAACCTATCACTTGATGCTTCCCTGGATTCCTTAATCTGAGCAGCTCAGCTCATCACTAATATTCCCCATAAGTCTCATATCATGTCCAAGTAAAGATATATTTTTCTTCTTCTTCAGTGCAATGCCTAGTATTTATTGAGCAACTATTGTGTG
This sequence comes from Dromiciops gliroides, assembly GCF_019393635.1. Taxonomy (NCBI): domain Eukaryota; kingdom Metazoa; phylum Chordata; class Mammalia; order Microbiotheria; family Microbiotheriidae; genus Dromiciops; species Dromiciops gliroides. Next base: position 446,630,479 of record NC_057862.1, read on the forward strand.
TGTTTCTTATAAAGAATAAAGAAGGCAAGGTTCCATCTCACAACTTAACAAACATTTATTAAACACCAACTATGTGCAAATCATTGTTCTATTTGTTATATCTTTCCAATAAATATTCATTTATAAAAACTAATGTTAATTTGTTATCAATGATAGTGGGAAGATATTAACTGCAGATAAGTATGGGGAAGGGATATATTAGATGAAGACTCATGAGTAATACCATTAGTTATCAACCCAAATCTTCAGGGTTAATCCATAGAAGCTTCAGAAAAGAAGTAGTACAGCATACCTCAGAGTTATTGCAAGTCTTGTTCCAGACCACCACAATAAAGCAAGTATCACATTATGAGTCATACAAACTTTTTGGTTTCCTGGTACACATAAAAGTTATGTTTACATCATACTGTAGTCTATTAAAAGTACAATAGTATTATATCTAAAAATATGTGAACTTTTATTAAAAATACTTTATTTCTAAAAAATGTTAACCATCATCTGAACCTTCAATAAGTCATAATATTTTTTCTGGTGGAAAGTCTTGCCTCAGTGTTGATGACTGCCAACTTACCAGGGTGGTGGTTGCGGAAGATTGGGTTAACTGTGGCAATTTCTCAAATAAGACACTTAGAGGTCATTGTAGAGTTACTAATTAGTCTAATTTCAATATTATTGTTTCTCAGGAAATAGGGAGGTCCAAGGAGAGGGGGAGAGATGAGGAAATAGCTAAATAGTGGGGGAATCAGAACATATACAACATTTATCAATTAAATTCATCATTTTATATGGATATGGTTCATGGCACCCCAAAGCAATAATAATAGTAAAATCAAAGATCACTGATCACAGATCATCATAACGGATATAATAATAAGGAAAAAGGTTGAAATATTACAAGAATTACCAAAATGTGACACAGAGATACAATGTGAGCATATGCTATTTGAAAAATGGCAGCAATAGACTTGCTCAACTCACAGTTGCCACAAATCTTCAATTTGTTTAAAAAAATGTATCTGTAAAATACAGTAAAGTGAAGCACAATAAAATGAGGTATGCCTGTAATTGATCTCTCAGTTCTAGTAGAAGTTGAAAGTGAGCCCCAGAGGTATGTACTGAACATACAATGGCAATCAATCAATCAACATTTATTAAGCATCTATTATGTGACAGGAATTATGCTAAGCCTAGGGAGATAAAGAAAGGATTGATCAATAGCAAAGCATTATACAAGGTTCTAGGGGAAATTTACAGTTTAGAGAGGATGGTTTCCCTGCCTTCATGGAATACCTAGTCTAGGGATAAGACATCTAGATAGAGAACTATAACACAGAGAATTGCATGATAAACATTTGTCAGAGAGACACTATAGTATAATGGAAAGGGGGCAAACCTTGGAGTCAAGTATAATTTTATTCAAGTAAGGCCTGCTTCACATAAATGCTAGCTTTAGGACAATGAGTAAATTACTTAATGTCTTGGCATTGGGCAACACTTTAAGACTATTGCACAGGAGTTCCTTATTTGCATCAGTAGAAGTTTCCACATAGAGAGTGCCCTACACAGATAAAATCACAAGTCTGGCAAAAATAAACAAACAAATGAACAAACAAACAACTGAATGAAAGAATGGATAAACAAACAAGGAAACAAACATATAGATAAATAAATAGACAAATAAGTAAGTGAGCAACCAAGCAAATAAATAGGTAAATGAATAAGTAAATAAATAAATGGATGAATGAATGAATGGAAGTCAGCATTGAAAGGTATCCCTGAATGTAAATTTTTAGCTTTAAAGCAGGTTATCTTTCAGAGAGGCATTAGAACTTGGAATGGCAGGACTGGAAAGTATAGTCAGAGAACATGGGTTCAAATACCACCTCTTCTACTTACTATACACTACCTGTGTGAAATTGGGCAATAGTCATTTGGCCAGTCAACAAGCAATTATTAAGTGTTTGCTATAGGCCAGGCATTGTGCCAAATACTAGGAAAATAAAGAAAAGTAGAAAGAAAAACAGTCCCTGTCTTCAAGGAGCTTACTTTCTTATAGGGGAAGACTACACATAAAGAGAAGCTAAAAATTTGGGGAGCAGAGAGAACAAAGGTGTTTAGCAAGGTAGCATGGTAGAGGAAGGATGGAACAAGACATGACTAGCCTGGGTATTCTCCTTGAATGGAGGTTCTGGTAGGAGATAATTAATGTGAGGGAGAGGCCATAATGGTGGAGGATACTTCTAATGTGAATTCCAGCCTGAAGTGAGGTTTCAAGATGAGTCAGTGCATGGTAGAGGATGCCTTGTAGAGTGCAACCTGGAAAGGAATGTCACTGACAAATCATTTGACCTCTCTAGGCCTTAGTTTTTCCCATCCATAGAAAGAGGATTTTTGGACTAAATCTCTGCTGGCTCTCAGTTTGTGTTCATTTGACCTCAGAACACAAATCATGGGATATTACAATTGGGTGGTAGAAAGGACTTTGGAGCTCATCTGGTGCAATATTATCATTTTCCAGAAGAAACTGAGGCACAAGGAAACAAAAGCATCTGCACAGGGGGATCTCACCATAGGGAAGTAGCAAAGCAAGAATTAAAATTTAGATATCTTGGTTCCCATTGTTTGATAACACTCTCATTCCATAATGCTCCTGATCTTATCTGTCTTATTAATACTGTTACCCCAATTGATAAGCTATTCCTCAATCATTTACTGGTTGTTAATTTGTCCATCTTCTAGTTTTCCTTCAACTAACAGATACTCATTTTATCAGGGGGCTTAAGACAATGCCATTATACAAAGGACTGCCTCTGTAATGGAAATTTAAGATACTGTGTTAGTCCAAAGGGAGAGCTATTTAAGGATCATTGCAACCTTGCAGTAATTCCCATCTCATTACTACATGTTGGAAGTCAAGTAACCTTTGGAAACCTTCACCTCTACCTTAAATCAGCTGTTACTATTCATTGTCCTGCAAAGTTCCGCTGGAATGAAATGATACAATGTTTTATAAGCTTAAATATATATTATAAAGTTTATTTTGTTTATTATCAAAATATAAGTTCACTACATGTGTATGTGCTTATAAAGTATAAGGTGTTTTATTTCTTCATTTCACCCTTACTCATTGGATCATGCAGATTGGTAGTGAGTCCTAAGTAACAATTCCACTAGTCTCTTAAATTCAAAAAGCACATTATCCACAAACAACATTGATTTCTTATGTAATACAAACTTGTTCAGTGCTTCAGGCTTCTAAGAGCATGCAATATTTTCTTATTAAAGGTCATTTACCTTTCATTCTAAATGCTGACAATTGCAATCTCCTCTAAATAGGTTTGCATTGTCCTTCCAGTTGCATGGATTGATGCAACATCACCTTCTACCAGGACATTGCAAAAATGTATTATTATCCACAGGGATAGGTTTCCTGTTGTAATTAAATTTTCCAAATGCCACATCTGCTTCACACAGTGTTGTTATTGAATTTTAAATCTTTGTTGTGGAGTGGCTTCCTCCTGGTTTGTTTGTTTGTTCCTTTTACTCACATTCCTTTAACTCACACTATATCTACCATTCCAAAATCCAGCTTCTGGACCCAACCAACCAAGTGCACAAAATCAGTTCATTGTAGGCCTGGGTTTGGCTGAGTCCTCTTCCCTGCCTCCCAAACTCCTTCATCTAATCTGCCATAATTCAGCCTCTGGACCCAACCAAGATGGGAACTACACATTGTCCAAGAATTGCCATTGAGGAAATGTATTCTTAACAGAAGCCTCCCCCATCAACAGGACATGACTAAAGCATAAAAAAGAACTCGATCCACCTCCTTAATGAGACTTCAGAAACAACCAACTCAAATGCAGCTTTATAAGATTACGTCATTTTCCCACCCAGAGTAAGGTTTACTACTATTCCTTTTTTGAGGAGCAAACAATAATAATAACATTCACAGTTTTGCAAAACATTTTACAAATATGATCTCTTTAAATCTTCTCACAATTACCCTGTGAGGTAGACTCCATTATTATCTCCATTTTACCAATAAAGAAACTGAGGCAGGCAGAGATTAAGCAACTTGTTCAGGGTCTCTCAGCTAGTATGTGACTGAGGCCAGATTTGAACTCAGGTCTTTCTGAATCTACATCCAATGCTTTCTCCATTGTTCCACCTAGCAGTCCATCTGCTCCATCTAGCTGGACATTGTCCAAATCAGGCTCCACTTCCATCTGTTGATGGTTTCTGAATCCATTTGAGGAGGGTGAATGGCTCCTAAAGAATATGTTGGGTTTGTTAATCAATATGAAAGCAGTTGAAAAGAGTGGGAAACAGCAGGGACCCTGGGGAAGTACCACAATTAGCCCTGCCAGAATTTCTCGGCCAGGTTTCTCACAGCCAGTACCTGGAGGAAGTCAGGCACCTGTGGCCTCCTGCCAGGACAGGCAGCTGCTGCTACTCATATTGGTGGGATTAAACTCTTAGAGACCAAGTGGAGGGTTTGCACAGTGATCAAATCTGTGGGGGGTGCCTGGGGAGGAGGGGAGGAAAACTTTCTCCAGTTCATTATTATGACAGGCAGGGGCCATCAAAATATCCACAACAATTAAAGTCCTCCCCCCTCACCTTCCCCCCACCTCCTGTGAGAAGAGAAGATGATTATTAAAAATAGCAAGTGATATCCCTACACACTTAATCTCCACAATTTCATTTTACAATCATGGTTAACATCAATAATGTCAGACAGTATAATCAAGTTTGCATAATGTAAGTTTTCCAAAAGTCTTTTTTTCATATAACTCTCTCCCAACCTAAAAATGAGAGAGAAAAACATAAACAGATGCCAAAAAGCTAACATTAGATGAAAACATGGAAAATTTCCCTAACTAAAATGAGTCTAGAACAGATTTGTCATCAGCGGTCTTTTCAGGATGTCCTATTGGCCACAGGTTTCCCTTTTGCCCCTCTTTCCCCCTTGCTCTTTCATTTAACTAGAATAGATTAGATATTAGTGTGACACTCAAAGACATTTATACCTATCTTAGCAGAACACAAATTGGATTCTTTGGCAAATAGGTGATTTTTCAGGAGGGCACACGCTGTAATTTCCATAGTGAGAAGCCCCTAACTTTCTGACCACTAAGGATATGTGAGCTACAATGTCAAAGTGACTGCATAAAATCTTGTAAAAGTTTTTTTTTTCCTTTTAATCTCTTTATTTTGTCTCCTCCACTAAAGTCTTTTTACTTAGAGTAGATAAGGGACTGAAACTTAGGAGTGACACTTGTGAATATGTAGATCTGCACAGAGATAATAATTGAACTCATGGGAATTTATGAAAAGGTCAAATAAGATAGTTTAGAGAGAAGAGAAGGCCCAGGACAGAACCTTGGGAACATCCTCGGATGTGACATGGACAAAGAACCATCAAAAGACACTGATAAAGAACAGTCAGACAAATAGAAGGAGAAGCTGGAGAGTTCAGTTTCATAAAAACCTATTGATAATAGTGTCCGGAAAAAGGCAACCAACAGTGTTAAATGCAGCATAGAGACCAAGAAGAATAGATATTGAGGAGTCCTCAGATTTTCGATCTAGGAGATCACTGGTATATTTAGAGAGAGAAATTTCAGTTGAATGATAAGGTCAGAAGTCAGATTGAAGTGGGTTTAGAAGAGGGTGAAAAGAAATGGAAGGTAGGCTGAGAAGGTAGAATCTGGGTAGGATTTTGGTAGGTTTTTTGTTTTTATCATGAAGAAGATGGGTATATTTATAGGTAACAAGGAAGGAACCATTAGATAAGCAAAGAATAAATATTAGAAAGTAGGAATAATGGTGGGACAGGGCAGTGTGCTAGAGAAGGCAGGGGAAGGTATCAAGGAAGAACGTAAAGGAATGTTATTTCTTTTACTTCACAACCTCATATATCCAATCATTTGCCAAATCTTGTTGATTCTACCATATTTCTCATATCTGTCCCCTTTACTCTACTTTACAACAGCCTCCTAATTGACCCCCTTTTCTCAAGTGCCTCCCACCTCCAACCCATCCTCCACACTTCTGCCAAAGTGATTTTTCTAAAGTAAGGGTGTAACCACGTTACCTCCTTGCTTCCAACTCCCACCACACACACTATTCAATAAACTCCAGTGGCTCCTTTTATTTTCTGAATCAAATACCACCTCTATTTTGCATTCAAAGTTCTTTACAATCCATCCCATCTTTCTAGCCTTATTACCCATTATTCTCCTCCATAAATTCTATGGTCCAGTCAAACTAGCCTCTTTACTATTCCTCATACACATTATTCCATCTCTTGCCTGTATGCATTGAACATACCCCCACCTCACCTCTCTCACAATCCCGTTTCCTTCAAGAAAGAATGAGGTTAAATGTTACTTTCTTTATAAGACTTCTGATTTTCCTAATTGCTCATGCCCCTCCCTGTCCCAATTGTCTTGTGTCTATTTTGTATATTTCAATTAGATTGTAAACTAACTCCTTGAGGTCAAGGACTTTCCATTTTGTGCACCCCCAACACTTAGCAAAGTGCCTGGCACATAGTAGCGAATAAATTATTACCAATTGATGCCTTTTATTGTATATAATGATTATCTATTTCCTTCCCATCGTTCCTCTACCCAAAGTACTAGAAGCCTTCCTCTGGTTCTTTATCAGTGTATATCCACTCAAGCATCATTCAGATTGTTCATCTCTTATCCCTGGTACTTACTCCAATACTACAACAAAAAGAGCAAAAAATATTGATACCTATGGTAGATGCCACGGAGTTAGAAATACTGCATGGGGGACAGCCAAAGAAAATATCCAGATCTGAGAGATGGTGTATCCTGTCCAAGCCTAAGCCAGAAGATCAGTGTCACTGAATTGAAGAGTACATAGCAGAGAGTAAAGTATAAGAAGGCTGGAAAGGGAGGAGGGGGCTAGGTTAGAAAGGACTTTGAATGCTAAACAGAACATTTAATTTTTCATCCTAGAGCAATAGGGAGCCATTGGAATTTACTAATTGGGGGGAGGTTGTGACACAATTGGACCTGAGATTTAGGGAAATCACCTTAGAGTAAGGAGAGACTTGAGGCAGGCAGACAACACCAACAGTCTATGGCAGTAATCCAGGTGTGAAGTGATAAGGACCTTCACTAGAGTGATAACACTGTCAAAGGAGAGAAGGGAGTATATTCAAGGATGGAATCAACAGGCACTGGCAACAGCTTGAATATAGGGGAAGGGATAAGAGATAGTGAGGAGTCCAGGATGACCCCTACATTGGAAGCCTGAGGGATTCAGAGTATGATATTACCTCCCACAGTAATAGAGAAGGTAGGAGGAGAAAAGGTTTTAAGGAGAAAGATAATGATTTTGGTTTTGGACATATTTCATTTAAGGTATCTGCTGGATATCCAATTCGAGATGCCTGAAAGACAGCTGAAGATACAATTTTGATCAAATTTGGAATTTATGTTTTTCATAAATTATTATTTTATGAACTTTTATTTCTCTTGTTGATAATTCTGGAATTTATCACTGGATGGTTCACTTGATTCTGTATTTCATTAGGCACTATTGGATTATAATAACTGAAATGAGTTTTGAATTTTCTTTGTGACTTTACTTATTCTTCCTTCTGTTTTTAGGATTCTCTCTTTTGGTTTATCTGTGTGCTATTCTTTTGTTGAAGTTTTTTCTCTTGATATCAGTAATGTTTCTCACCTTACGTCATTATTCTTCTGTTTCTTCTACTTGATTCATAATCAGATCCCAAAGACTAGGCCGTAAGGCTATCTCAGACTCCTCATGTTAAGGGATGTGGCAGTTGATAGCCAGCATATAGGAATGGCTTCAAATGTATTTTCTAGGTCCCTTTATGTCAGATAAGACACAGGCCATACTTCCATATTTCAGCATATCCAGTTCTTTCTTCTACTCTTCTCCTTCCCTTCACATAATTGGATAGAATCAATTTTTGCTATATCTTTTGAAGAGGAATATGGATTGGGAAGCATTCAAGCAAAGTCACTTTAGCTTCCAAGGTATTATATATAATCTAGGTATAGGTTTCTAGTCACAAAACAGAATGTTTTAAGTCCACCCAATGATAATTTTTCTACTCTCCTTTATTTCGTATGATTGGAAGGATCAACATCTCCCATTTCTTGAACAGTAAGGATAGAAGTGGAGTCCCTACTCTATGGCTAGGTCTTCAGTCACAAGCCTGTTTGCTTATACTTGCAGTTGTGGGCACATGGAGGTAAGTGAGGATGAAACTTCTTTATATTAAAATTGTCATTGGTTAATTCATAAGTTTATGTGTGCGTGGTTGTTGCTGTTGTTGCTTTTAATCTTGCAGAGGTTCTCTCTTTTCTTGTGACTTTAGCTGAAATTACTCTATATCTGGAATATAATTCCTTTGGTTGGAGGGAATAGGGGATGTTTATGTCTTGAAGAGGTTTGCAATAACAAATCATCCACCTTGCTAGTCATGTGGTACTGATGCACCCAAATTCTACTCTCAGTCTCTACTTTCTTAGCCTCTTGTTCATTTCCCAAATTAATTTTTCTCTGAAACATTTATTGCTTCAATGGTCAACAATGAGGAAAATACCTGCCTCTATGTGCTCTATGGTCTTCAGTTTTTTCCGCCTATGATTCATAACCATTGATAAAACTTTTTTAGGTTTCTGCTGTCTATATTGTTTTTCTCACAGGGATCATCAGACATGGGTAATTTTGATAACTCTTAGTAGTTTAGGGCAGCTAGGTGACTCAGTGGATAAAGCACTGGCCCGGGATTCAGGAGGACCTGAGTTAAAATTTGACATCAGACACTTGACACTTACTAGCTGTGTGACCCTCGGCAAATCACTTAACCCTCACTGGCCTGAAAAAAAAAAGTCTCATTAAGTTCTCTGATGAGCCTTAAATCTGTGGCCTAGAAGACAAAAGATAGCTAGACTGTTTTCAACAGGAAATTACTAATCAATACTTATCCTCATCCTCTGAATCTTACTGGGTATTTTCTCATTTAATGGCTTCTGTGGTTCCAATAAATATGTATGCATGCATACAGGTACATCTATAAGTTTATGTGTATTTATATAAATAAATACATATATCTGTGTATACACACACACACACACACACACACACACACACACACACATACACACATACACAAGAAGATGCTTCCCACTCAGAATAGAGCATACAACTTCCTTTTCTTCAGGAAGACCTTCATATCTGTCTTTTGGTTCCAAGTGTTCAGCTATACCTTTTCCTTCCCTTCCTCTATGTAATATTCTTCCACTCTACAACTTCTTGATGAGGACCAAGTCTCCTCTCCCACAAGTCAGATACCCTTCCCTACCCTCATCAAACCCTTGCTTTTGCTATCTTTAGGAACATATAATTGTTCTTAATAACCTACAGTATGGAAAGATGTTTCTTGAGTCTCTTTACCATCTCCTCCTATAAGGATATCTGCCTACAATTATAAAAAAGATCACAAGATCATAAAGAGTATTTTAAAGTACAACCCATTCATTTTACAAATGAAGAAGCCAAGACTCAGGCTTTTTAACTTATTTTTCCAAGATAACATAGGTAGTGTCTAAGGAAAATTTGAACACAGGTCTTCTTGATTCCAACTCAAAGTTCTATCTTCTAGTCACTCAACTATGGCAAATAAAAATATCTCCTACTCAATGCAAGTCATTATAAAATATCCTCTGGTCTCCATATTGGTTGATATTTTCAGAAATGTTTTTAACTACTTGTCAACATTTATATATCAACCCTACTCAGTTAAAAAATTTTGCAGCTAATTATTACCTCAAAGCAGGGATAGTTTAATATTAGGAAAACTATAAACACAATAGATCACCAAAAAAATCACATTGTTAAATAAATTTTTAAAAAGCTTTTTTAAAAATATAACAGCATATATCCAAAACCAAGAGTTAGTATTATATGTAACAAAAGTAAACTACAGAATTTTCCAATAAGATCAGGGATAAACTAAGTACATTCTTTATCACCAGTATTAATTGTTAAAGAATTGGAGTGATAATAATAAGAAAAGAAAAAGATTTTAAAGGAATGAGCATAGGCAAGAAATAAACAAAATTATCACTTTTTGCAGATGATATTATGTACTACAGAGGATACTAGTCAACTAAAAAATTGACAGAATGTCTACCAAGTAGCAGAACATAAAATAAACTCTTACAAATAATGAAACTCACTATATAATACCAACCAGCAGTAGGGGGTAGAAAAAGAAATTTCATTTAAAAGAAATACAAAAATATATAAAATATTACACTTGTACAGGAATTATATGAATATAATTACAAAATACCCTTTCCCGAAATATAGACTGAAATATTTGGAGATATATTCATTGTTCATGGTTGGGCTGTGGCAATATAATAAAAATATGATATTACCTAAATTAATTTAATTATTCAGTACCAAGACCAACTAACAAATGATTATTTTATAGAGCTAGAAAAAATAATAAAATTCATCTGAAAGAACAAGACGTCAATAATCTCAAGGGAAATTTTAAAAAGTGAAAAGGAAGGGTGACTAGCAGTATCAGCTAATTATCACCTTTCGACAACTTGTTAATACCACTCTTCACTTTGATATGAAGCATCCAGAGGAGGAAAAAAAATATTTACTGATGCCAATGAAGTAAGCAGCACTACAAAAGCAACATTTACAATGGCTAGAATAATTAAATGGAGAAAAAAAAAGATTTGAGTGTTTCATAATTACAATAAGCAAGCTTTTTCCCAAAGGAGAGGTAAAAACAAAAATGCATCTCCCTGTCTTTACAGAAGTGCGGGACTGTAAGTATGAAAAATTGCATATAATGTAGATAAGGTAGATACAATGGTATTATTGAACTGCTTTTTAAAATTCTGTTTCTCTTTCTGTCTCTGTCTCTGTGTCTTTATCTCTCTGTAACTCTCTTTTTCTGTCTCAGTCTCTCTGTTTCTCTGTGTGTCTCAGTCTCTCTGTTTCTCTGTGTGTCTCTGTCTCTCTGTCTGTGTGTGTGTGTGTGTCTCTGTCTCTGTGTGTGTGTGTGTGTGTCTGTCTCTCTGTCTCTATCTCTTTCTCTCTCTAGGGATGTTTGATAATGGGGAAAAGAGAAGGATATGTTGGGAAATAAAGGTGCTAGAAAAAGAAGATATAATACCAATTTTTTTAAAAAGTGAAAGGTAGATATTATTTAATCATTATTGTCATAGAGGGGATTTCTATTTAGTTATAGGTCAAAGGAGGCAAATTTTCAGGTTCTTTCCAATTCTTATTCTAAGACAGTAAAGATAGGAAGCAGACTCCGACTGCCATGTAAGGTATGGGGACACTGGAAGGCCACCTCCAGCTTTTAAATGGATGGCATGGCAAGCAGAGAAAATTACATGCAAAGGCCTCAGGCTTCACAAAATGCAGCATTTGAGATTGTGTAAGCCACCAAGGCAGGCAGACAGCCTGCTTTCTACAAGCTCTATAAGGACACAATTGAATCGAGCAGAAATAGAGGTTGTTCTCTGACAAGATGTTCTCTAAAAGACATGGCATGGAAATGATTGCATTATCTATTTTTGTGTGTTGTTCATCTGAAATGTAATGAAATTGGATGAATATGATGAGAGAGTACATCAGGCTGGCAGAGCTGGGGAGGGGGTGAAGATGATGAATATATAATCAAGGAAGGCCTACTGCTTTGGAAACATGATTGTTTGAGTAAAAGGAGTCACATTGCACCCTTGGACTCAGCAGGCAGAACTGAGTTGTCTTGTTTCAGAACAAAAGGCCAAAGGGGTTAATAGGGAAAAATTCCTGACAGCTAACAGTATAAAATCTCTTCCCAGGACCAGATATGAGTGTGAGCCACTCAGATAAACAGTTGATTGTTGAAGTAAAATAGCAGTTGTTGGAATTATAAATGTAGTCAGTATAAAGCAAAACGAAGGAATCCTCCCCCCTCCTCCCCACCTTAAGTTCTGCTCCCTTCATTCCACTAATCTAGTCCATTCAATACAAGTATTTACTGAGTCTACCTTTCCTCATGCCATGGACTATGATCAAGAAACCAACAATATCCTTAAAGACACAGTACGAACATATAACATAGTTCATAGAATGTGACAGCTAGCCAGGACCTTAGATACCATTTAGGCCAACCCACACCTGTCCAAGAATCCCCTCTACTTCCCCCTCCTCCCTTAACAAATGGTCATCCAGTCTCTGTTTGAAGGTCTTTGTTGATGGAGAACAAGTCACCTGAGGCAGTTAGGTCCACTTATGGAGGGCTTTAATTGTTAGGAAGTTTTCCCTTATCTCAATTCTTAATCTGCCCTCTTTTTTAAAGTTCTACTTATTGTGCCTAGATATGCCTTCTAAAACTAAAAGAAGTCTAATATTACTTAACTTCAAGAGAACTATCATGTCTCTTTTATCATTTTTTCTAGGCTAACTATCCCCAATTTGTTCAACCTGCTTAACCCCACAAATTATCCTGTGTTTATTTTGTAAATATAGTGTACAACCTTTGCATGTGCACATGTTAACTTCCCTGGTAGAATATAAGCTCTTTGAGAGTAGGGACTATTTTTTATATTTGTATCCTCACCATCTGGTAGTGTCTGGCACATAGTAGATGCATAATAAATGTTTCTTGGTTGATTGATTAAACTAATCATTGCATGGCACATTCTCCAGTCTCCTTACTACACTTTTACTCTTCTCTAGTCATGATTCAGCTTGTCTGCTCTTTTTCTTAAAATGGGAGACATAGTGTTATCAAGGAACAATCCAAAATCACAGAGGACAAATGCCAAAATGGATGCTATAAAAGGCTAGAGAAGGAAAATATGCATGGGGACTAGAGATGTCAGAGAATCTATCGATCAACAAGTATTTATTATATGTTAGGCACCATGTTAAGTGCGAGGGTTACAAAGACAAAAAGTAAAAGAAAAGAAAAAACAGCATGTTGGCCTTAAGTCTAGCACTGAAAGATAAACATTAGATTGATAGGAGGAATAAGGAGGGCATTCCAAATGGGGAAATCAGGCCCACACTAGGGAATGAACCAGATGTGTCCAGAAGACAGTGAACAAACTACATGGTAGACTCAGAGACACATGTTTTACTACTTTAAGAAAGATGGAGTCCCCTGATGTATTCTCTGATCTTCTCACTACATGTGACAAGTATGAATCCCATTGAGCAACATGATGGCTCAGTTAATTAGCTCTACTATCTTTTAACAGAGAAAGGAACCAAAGCCCATAATTCTAGTCTAACCTTCAAGGCTTCTATCATTTTACCCTTATCTTTCCAGTCTTATGTCCCTTAGTTCATGCTGATGAAATCTCCGTCCCTATTATATGTAGGCCAGCCAGCCAAAGGTCTTTCTCAGATGAGTTTATGTACTCTTACAGTTACTGGAATAGGTCATAAAGAGTTAAGCACTATAGTCAAGGAAATGTAATTGTGAAGCCAAGTATCAGAAGAGGTGAAGGAACTATAAGCCTTAGCCCTGGGCCCTATAGAGCCTGGGTTACGTACAAGGCAGCATTGGAGACCTGGAATGGATAAATTTAATGATATTACAAGATCAGTAGTCCCATCTGTAAAGCAGGGTGATATATTAGAAAGACAAGTTAACTGGGAGCCAGGAGACCTGAGTTCTGATCCTTATCTTCCACTTTCTAGTTGTGTGACCACAGGCAACTCACTTAACCCCTCTCTGCTTCATCCATCAAATGAACAGGTTAGATGAGATGGCATTTCTCTTGCAGCTCTAAGAGCTTATGATTCTTTTGAAACATGTTATTTATTTGGCAACTAATTGTATAGTATCTCCTCTATCATTGTATTAAATGTGTATTCAAAACTTAGTCTACTTCTACAATACTTTTCCCATCAAAATGCTCTTCTCTCTTGCCACTGCCCCAAGGTAGCCTATATATCATCTTTCTCCTAGATTACTGTAACACCCTTTAAGTGAACTCTCTGGCTCCAGTTTCTTCCCACTCTTGTCTTTTCAATATGTCTTTTACACAACTGGAAAACATTATTCCTGAAAGGTCTGTCTTTGAAACTTTCCTGTTCAAAAATCTTCAGTGATTCCCATTGCCTTGTGGGATAAAATTCAAATCCCTTTGCTTGCCTCTTAATGCCCTTCATAATATGACTCCAAACTACGTTTCCAATCTTATTTCATATTGTTCTTCTATAAGCACTCTATGTACCAGTCAAATTGCACTACTAGCTACTTATCTTTTCCTCCTCCACCTCTGTGCAGTCACATGCCTACATTATGTTTACTCTTTATGTCTGCCTGTTGAAATCTTTCTGTCCTTCCAAAATGAAGCTTAAGTGCCAAACACTCCATGAAACCTTCTCAGGCCTCCTGAAGTGAAAATTGTCTCCCTCTGCCCCCTCAAATTTTCCTAGATCACTCCGTATGTTTCTCTCCTTAGCCCCTTTCACATTATGCCTTTAAGCACACTTATTTATTTCTAGGTTATATCCATCTCTCTTGTCAGTCTGCAAGCTCCATCTTTACATCCCTTGTGCCTAGCAAAGGGTTTTGTGAATAATAAGCATTCACTAGATGATTGATGGATTGAATTGTTGCAATATCTAATTTGCCCTTTTGCCACTTATCCAGGGTCACACAGCTGGTACGTGTTGGAGCTGACATTCAAATTCAGATTTCCTGACTACAAGTAGCCCTCTTTCCATTGCACCATATGTGTGTATATTTATATTTATATAATGGAAACATTCTAGGACTTTAGGACAGACAGTCCTTGTGCTATTTCCCTTATATTCAGTTATCACTCAACTGACTGTGTCCATGAGTATATTTGAGAACTGATGCTTAATAGCATTAAGATGCTAAGGTCACTATTACTGGGAGAAAACTATCATATTTCACCCTTCCCAAGTATCATGGTTACCTGTCTGCATGACAAAGCCCAGATAAAGAGTAAGAAACTGATATTTTTCCTTTAGGGGTTGGAATTCACTCATGAGAAAACCTTGAATTCTAGTTTAGGATTCTGATTGTCCTTTTCCCACCCTCCCCAACAAGAATATAAAGTCCTAGAGGATGGGGACCATGTAAATCTTATTCTGTTCTTCATCCTACCCATAGTACCAAACACTATGGCTGGTACAGGGTTAGAGGCAAGGAACTGAAAAGCACCTCAAGAGGTCATTTAGCTCAGTCCCATCTGTCCTGAGCATGATTTGAACACAAATTGCTGATTGAAGACTGAAATTTTCTGTGTTAATTCACTAAATCCCAAGCTCAATCAACTCCAAATAACATTTTTAAAATCCTAAACCAAAGGGCTTTCTTCTTCTTTTTTTTTAAGCATGTAACAAAGTATTTTGAATGAGGAAAGTCATGTGGCATCAAAACTAGCATATCAGGAGGCAGCTAGATGGCGAAGTGGATAGAACACCAGCCCTGGATTCAGGAGGACCTGAGTTCAAATCTGGCCTCAGACACTTAACACTTACTAGCTGTGTGACCCTGGGCAAGACACTTAACCTCAATTGCCTCATCAAAAAAAAAAAAAAAAAAGACTAACATCAAATGGGATCAAGTGAAGGGCAAAGGAGAGAGAACTGGATCTGGAACCAGGGGGGTTGGATTCAAATCCTGAGTCTTCCACTTGCTACCATCTGGACTCAGACAAGTCACTTAGCTTCTTAAAGCCTCAATTTCCTCCTCTGTAAAAATTATCTGATTGCATCCAATGCATCTAGGGTCTTTTCCAACTCTGAAATCCCATGATCCAAAGAAATTATCTTCTCATCCAAAGTAGCATTTCAATCTGAAGGAATAAACTGAAACCATCTATCCTTAGAGGTCCTTTTTTTGTTTAGTAATAAACATTTTTATTTATCATTTGGGGTTCCATTTTTATCCCTCCTTCCCTCCCTCCCTTCACCCCTCCCTGAGGCAGCAAGCAATCAGATATGGGTTATACATGTATGATTATGTAAAATATTACCATATTAGTCATTTTGTATAAGAGAACTTGAATAAAGGAAAAAAATGAAAGAAAGTGAAAAATAGAATGCTTCAGTCTGGGTTCCATCAATATCAGTTCTTTCTTTGAAGGTGGATAGTATGTTTCATCAATAGTCCTTTGAGATTGTCTTGTATCATTGTATTGTATTGCCCTTTGGGCATAGTTCCAAATTGCTCTCCAGAATGGTTGGATCCTTAAAGGTCTTTAAGAGCAGAGAGGTCTTGGACTTTTGCAGAGAAAAAGAAGTATCATGGAAAGAACACTGGATTTGCTGCCAGAGAACTGGAGTTTAATTCTTGCCTTGACATTTATTCATTTACTTCCTATGTGACTTCAGGCAAGTTTCTTCACCTCTCTTATGCTTCAGTTTCCTCATCCTAAAATTGAGGTCAGGTTGAACTATATGCACTACAAGGTTCCTTCCAGATCGGACTCTTTGATCCCATAATCTTCACATCCAGAATAATTCCCATTAGATTCTGTGAAGTATAGTAGTAGCATTATAGTTACCTACTAATGGAGCTCTGCCTTAGCCTTGAGTAATGCGGATGGAAATCTAAGTCCACTGAGAAATTTCTGGGGAAAAAGTGAACTCTGTGAAGGCATCACTCACAGCTGGTTAGCCTGCCACTGCACTGAGTGTTTGTTTATGTGGTGCTTATTACAGTAACATCTGGGTTCCTCAGACAATACAGGGAGAAAAGCAAAGATTATGTTTAGCTGTCTGGTGTATTTTAGGAGATGTAACTTGTATTCTGGATGATTAGAAAGTAATTAGAGTCTTAAAATCCATGCATTCATTAGGGTTGTTTGCACTGTTCTAGGGGGGAGGGTGGGGTTGGAATTCCTTCATCAGAAAGGCCTCATTTCCAATCCCTAAATCTTGATCATCAAAGCAATCTTAATGCTCCTTCCTTCCTCTGCTGAATATTTCTTATTCTTGACTGAGCTTTGTCATGGGGTGGGGGGGAGGGGGCGGATGGGTATTTCATCATGATACTTCTGAAGAGTAACTTGGGAATAATTGGACTTAGTGATAATTCATGAGCATCTTAACTGTAACAAGCAGTTCTAGAATATGTTCATAACCATAAACAACTGAACAAACTATTTGTAAGTATAGCAACCCCTCTGGGCTTACTTTCCCAAATCAAACTCACACTGACAGGTTGGATCCCCATAAAGTGGTGTGATGTTTAAAATCTAAATTGTGGTCGCCTTAAATTAGAAGCTTCAGCACCAGTCTTTGGGCATTAAACATTTATTAAAGCATACAGATAATTCACAAGGAGTTCAGAAAGTTAAGAAAAAAAAGAAGTCCTACCTAGCTTAGAGTTCCAGCCTGGTTGGGTTCTTCCTCAAGTCCTCCTCCAGGAGCCTGCTTTCAATCAGGAACTCCCCAGCAAGCTCATTGTGGAAGCTTTTTATAGGTCTGGAACAGAGGCGGTCCTTACACACTGCTTCAAGGTGATTGGTTGCTGTACTCCAAATCCATTGGCTTAAGGGATAGTCAGGTGTGATTACAATCCAGTTAACTAATCAGCAGTCAATCACTCTCACTTGATTCAATCAGTCTAGATTAATCTCCAGGTGGGTCTTTGAGTATCTGCTAAATCCCATTATTTCATCACAGTGGCTAACTACTTCTCCCCTCAGGGTCTTAGGGGTTAACCCTAGGTGTCTAGTATGATTACTCACAAGCTCCCAACTGACATACTCCCCATTAATTATCATTGACTAGAGTAAATTCACTTTTACAAAAGAATGTTTATTGAGATGAGATAGAAAAATTGCTATAAAAATTCCAGCAAACAGGGTATAATTTCCCTCACACAAGATCCTGTTGGGTAGAAGGATCAAATTTAGTTAGCATCTGTAGTTAAAAAGTGACTCATAATTCTTGGTTCCTGAAAATCCTGTTCTCTTTTCTTGGAATCCTCCTAAAATTCTGCTTATGTGTAGCTCACTCCTAGGCTCTGAAGCTCAATCCAAATCTTCTGACCTTTCAAATTTCAAGAGGTCATCTTGTCAGGGAGAGAACTTAATCTGAGGTCATTACCCTAAACCACCTTACTCCCAACCCCCATCAAATTCTCAACCACTCACTAGTAGATTGACAAATTGCTGGAATTTTCTCCTGTAATATGCATAGGTCTAGAAATATGTTTGAATCTTTCTATCAATCCCAATAGATTTCTTGTATAATTTTCCTTGATTTTATCTATAGATCAAGCTCTTCATTCCTTCTAAATTGATTAAACATTTATTTATACTTATTTTAAAATTTTGACCCATGTAATTCCTAATTTTATATTTATGCTACATATCTTATACATACATATACATATACATATACATATACATATACATATACATATACATATACATATACATATACATATACATATACATATACAGAGAGAGAGAGAGAGAGAGCTTTATTAGTAAGTTATTGGGGGCAGTTAGGTGGCACAGTGAATAAAACACGAGCCCTGGCTTCGGGGGACCTGAGTTCAAATCCAGCCTCAGACACTTAACACTTATTAGCTGTGTGACCCTGGGCAAGTCACTTAACCCTTATTGACCAGGCCAAAAAAAAAATTTAAGTTCTTTTTGAGTAGGGATTCTTTCATATTTTGTACTTTTATCCCCAGAGGTCTCACTGTGACTGAAACATAGTAGGTACTTAATAAATACTTGTTGATGGTTGTTTGATTGAATCTGCACCACATCAATTACTGTAGGCATTTCCATCCCCACCCTTAATCAATTAATCACTGAATAAACATTGCACTGTGCTAAGTTTTGGGGATACAAAAAGAGTCAGAAAATAGTCCCTGCCCTTAAGGAGCTCACCATATAATGGGAGAGACAAAGCAGATAAACATATATCAAACAAATTACATACAGGATACATTTTTTAAAAATTAACAGAGGGAAGGCTCTGGAATTCAGAGAAGAGGACTTGAGGAAAACTCTCTGTAGAAGGTAGGACTTTAGTTGGAACTTAAGGGAAGCCAGGGAGGTCAATCCTCTGAGCTGAAGAGGGATAACATTCCAGGCATGGGGGACAACTAGAGAGAATGCACAGCACCAAGAGATTGTGAGTCTTGTTCTAGAAAGAACCAGGAGGCCAGGGTCATTGGATCAAAAAGTATTTGTGAGGAAGTAAGGCATAAGAAGACCGAAAGGTAGAAGGAGGCTAGGCTATACAGGGCTTTGAATGCCAAACAAGATTGTGTATTTGATCCTGGAGACAATAGGGAGATAGGGAAACACTGGAGTTTACTGGGAGGAGGGGCAGGGGAGAGAGTTAGGAGGTAACATGATCAGACCCACATTTTAGAAAAATGACTTTACTGACTGAAAGGTGGATGCATTGGAGTGGGGTGAGACTTGAGGCAGGCAGGTATGGGGTGACAAAGGCCTTCACTAGAATGGTGGCAGTGTAAAAGGAGAAAAAAGAGCTTATAGGAGCCAGTGGATTTGGAGGACAGCAACCAATCACCTTGGCAAAAGTGAAATCAACAGGTCTTGGCAACAACTTAAATATGGTGGGTAAGAGATAGTGAGGAATCCAGTAGTCTAGCTTTCTAGCCTGAGAGATTGGGAGGACGGTGTTGCCCTCTACAGTGATAGGAAAGGCAAAAGACCGAGAGGGTTTAGGGTGAAAACGAATTAGTTATATTTTGTACATATGATTGCGTTTAAGATGTCTACTAGACATTCAATTCAAGATGTCTGAAAGACATTTGGGGATGTGAAATTGGAGGTCAGCAGAGAGATTGGGGCAGGAAAGATAAAGCTGAGAATCATTAGCATAGAGATGGTAATTAAATCCATGGGTACAGAAGAGATCAAAAAGTATTATCAAGGGAGAAAAGAAGAGGGCCCAAGACAGAACTCTGAGGGACACCTAGGCTTAAAGGACATGATCTAGAAAAAGATCCAGCAAAGAAAAACAAAGAAAGAGAAGTCAGATAGGTAGGAGAAAAACCAGGAGACAGTGGTGTCCCCAAAACCAGAGAGAAGAGTATCAAGGAAGAGTGATCAAGTGTCAAAGGCTGCAAAAATGTCAAAGAGAATAAGGATTAGAAAAGGTTATTAGACTTGGCAAATAAAAGATCACCAGTGACTTTGGAGAGAGCAGTTTCAATGGAATAATAAAGTTAAAATCTAGATTGTGAGGGTTCAATAATAGAGTGTGAAGAGGAGTAAGTGGAAGTATTTATTACAGATTTTTTTAAAGGAATGTAGCTACAGAGGGAAGAAGAAATATAGGGCAATAGAAAGCATGGAAGGTTCAAGTAAGGGCTTTTTTTTCAGGATAGTAGAGACATTCCTATTTTAGGCAGTAGGAAATGAGCCAGTACACAGGGAGAAGTTGAAATAAGTGAGAGAATGGGACTGACAGTTAGGCTATCTGTTGGAAAAGTTGGGATGGAAAGGGATCCCTTGAATAAGGAGGTTAGCCTTGGAAAGGAATAAAGCCACTTCATCATGTGAGACAAGGATGAAAAAAAAACTAGCAGAAGGCACAAGTGATGAAAGATGATGAGAAGAATAGAAGAGGCAGTTCACAACAAATGGCCTCATTTTTTTTTTCTGAAAATATGAGGCAAGGTTCTCAGTTAAGAGAGTGAAGGGCAGGGGAGTCATGGGAGGCTGTGGAAGGATGAAAAGGTTTGGAAGAGTCACTATGGAGACTATGGAATAGTGAGATGATTAGAAAGGTATAGGAGGATTGCCTGACAGCAGTAAGAGTTCAATTGAGGTTGAGCAATATAAACTTGTAATACTCAGTCAAAACTGATGTGTGATTTTCTCTACTTTTATTTAGCAGTATGTTTATAGGAATAAAGGCAACAGATCATGGAAATGATCCAAGGTTGAAGGTTAGCTTGGTTTAATTAGAAAAATGGTAAGGAGGCTAAGATTTCAAGGTAAGAGGACAGTGTAGAGTTGGTTTGGTCCACCAATTGGTCAAGAGAGAATGACTTGGGTGGGTGGGGAGCTGGCCTGGGAGACAATTGAGAGGTTGGGGAATGAGAGTCACAGTGTGAATGAATAGAAGGGCTTTGTAAGGGAAGACAGAGGGAGAGGTGAAAAGTCAACAGATTATGACCAGCCAAGGACATTTCAGAATACTTGAACACAGAGGTGGTACATTTGTGGGTGATGTCAAGATCAAGGGTATGACCATCTTTGTATGTGGCTAAGGTTGGATGGAGGATTATGGGAGGTAAGAAGGTTGAGGGAGAACTGAGAGATTAAGGTTTTTGAGAGAGAATCAATATGTGTGTCAAAATCCCAAATATGAGGGCAGGAGCAATTTTGAGCCAAATACCAAAATTATTGAAGAAAGAAAGGGAGTAACCTAGGGGTCTGTAGATAATAGACTTTGACTAAGTGGTAAAATTAAATAATATGAACCCTTATATAAGTATAACAACACAAAACTAATCCAAGAATGTTGGAAAGGTATCATGGCATCATGGAAATTGCCCTAAATTTGGCCCCAGTAGACTACCACTTAAATTGCAGTTCCAAAACTTACTGACAAGATTCAATTGCTTTGAGCCTGTTTTTTCATCTATATAATGGAAACTGGCACTGTCTTGTCATGGGTAGGGTTGGTAGGAGGAAAACACTGTGGAAGCATAAGTTATCATTTTACCCATAAGACATGTGAAGCAATAATTATTATTTTCATTTTACTGATGAAATACAAAAAAGTTGAGTAACTTTCTCAGTGTGCCACAATAAGCTGGTGTCAGAGAAGCCCTCAGAGCTGGTCATTTCAATCCATGACTTTCCTTTAACACCATGCTGCCTCTCTCTGCAGTAATCACAATCTTTTATTGTTTACATATCAAGGAAAGAAAGGGCATTTTCTTAAGGAAAGGGAAGGGGCCAGAAAAGAGGTCCTCCAGTTGTCCCTTCATCATCCTCAGGCCCCCAATGCTTCCATTAGAACAATACAATATCTGCAAAGGTCCTTCCCCTCCTCTCCCCACTCTTCTCCATTCCACTTCTCAGTAGGACTTGGCTGCCACTTTTGGATTCCTCTGTGCTCAAGGTGTTACCTGCTCACTCTCTAATCAACTTGTTTCCTCTCATTTATAAGGAAACAGACACGAAGACCTTGTGAAACGTAATCACTTTGTCAGGTTTTGTTCTGTGTTCCTCCCAGAGTATTGTTTTTCACAGGTTTTTCGTGAATGTTGTTTCAGCAAGAAAGTTGGTGATTTGGCATAAGGTGTGCAAGGACATTTGAACATACCTTTTTATAATTCTATGTATAGTGCCTGGGCTAAATGTAGCTGGATGAATAGAGTCCTGTCACTTAGGACCAGATGTTCTTGGGAGTTAGTGGGTGGGAACTATTGTTGAATACCCAATATTTTCCCCAAATTGACATGATAACACACAAAAATTAGATATTCTTAGTAGGATCTTTTATATGCTGATGTATCTGAACTCCTCCATGAGAAAACTCATTCCACCATTTAAACTGTAAAGTTGCTATCTGTAATGGGCTAAAATTCTAGCTAGACTGTCTAAAAATCTAATGAGTGGTCGCCATAAATTATAAGCTTTATCAAGAGTTTAGACTTTTAAGCATTTATCAAGGAGCATAAGAATTTAGTGAGGAGAGAGAACGAGGCCAAGTTTCCTTCATCTATCTATCTAAGGGAGCCAGCATCTCTGCTCCAGCCAAGACAAGGTCCCAGGTGAAAAGAGAGCGCCCCTCTCCCCTTCTTCATCCCAGAAGCCTCCTGTGAAACAGGAAGCAGGGATATCCACACACACACACAGCTCCAAGCTAATTGGCTGGTAGCTCTGATTGACAAGTCTAACAGGCAGCTCTACAGAAGTAACTTCTGGATGCCAGGCTGACCTTCAAAATCCCAGAAAAGGTCAGTTCCAGGACGTTCAAGCCACATGGCCTTTTCCCAGGCTAGAGCCCACAATGTTCCACCCAGCAGGGGGTGTGCTTTCAACTCTCACAGGCCCCCCTGTGCTTCAAGTGAAGAAACATGGTTTCCTTACATGAAACAATGACATTACAGATGCTTATGACTAAGTAAAGGGAATGAAAAGAGAGAAAAAGAAATTGAGTGACACATTGATATTTATGCTTCATAGTTGTCATAACCAAAATCAGCCACCAATCATTTAGCAAAGCCCTGGTGATGAGTTTCTCTCTACTTAGTGAGAATGGTTCTCAAACAAGAAATATAGGTTGCACTAAGAAGCTTTTTGGGGTTTGCCCCCCCCCAAAAGTGTCAGAGATTGCCTTCTATTGGCATAGCCTTCAGGAACTCAGGGTCATCTCCTGGCTATAATGAGGAAATGCTTAAGACTGTGGGATATACTCTGAGTCTGGGGACTAGCCAATGTGTCTAATTTTCCCTTCCTTTATAATGGTTCTAGCTTTGACTTACCTGGAAACCAAGATTATAGCAAAGCTCCCCACTGCATCTTTTGATTGTCGCAAAGCTTCCTACTAGACCTTTTGATCTTGTAATTTGGTTTTAGTAGAAGAGGACAATCTTCTCTAGAAATGTTTTCTATCTCAATTGACTTGGGGTCACAAAGTAAAATCTCTTCATTTTTAGGTTTGCTTTTTCTTAAAAGGGAAAAGTACAGAGTGCCCCCTTTTTGATGATTTAAAAACTTTATGTCAAAGAAAGAATGTCTGCTATAGTGACAGCTATACATCTGAAAACTACAGATCCAAACTCTGTGTGTGTATGTGTGTGTGTGTGTGTGTGTACATGTGTGCCAGAGAGACAGAGACAGAGACAGAGATAGAGAGAGACAGAGACTGAGAGACCGAGAGACAGAGACAAAGAGAGACAGAGAAAGAGAGAGAGACAGAGAGAGGGACAGAGAGAGAGAGAACTTGGATAATGAAATAGATGATCACCAGATTTATTTATATATAGGAATCCCCAAATCCTGAAAAGACCTCAATAGACTAGAACTAAAAATGCTTAAATTAAATAGAGATAAATGTTAAGTACTTGGTTTTTTAAAAAATGTATAGAGTAGGCCAAAAATCACAATGTTTTAATAACTTCTTGAAATTATTTTTCTTTATTTTTGCCACTTGATTTGATTTTTCAAATGTAATATAAAAGAATTTACTATGTATAGTGTATATGATGCTAGGGTATTAGAAATTAAAAACAAAAAATAAGGGAGTTATTAAATACTGAAACCCCTTCATGACTTTTGGCCCACCCTGCACAAGCCCAAAATGGGGAAGATATGGCTAAAAAGCAAGTTAAGTAAAAAAAGATCAACAAGATCCATAGGTCATTACTGTAATATGCAACAAAAACAAAGCTAATAAAATAGAATCCAGAATGAGGGAAGTGATAATCCTTCTGTATTCTGCTCTATTTAGAATAATGTGGAGTACTGACTCCAGTTTATAGAACCATATTGTAGGAAGGACATAGGCAAGCAGTTGCAAGGGACCAGGGCCCCTACCTGGATAAGGACCACAACACAGACAAGTGACCACATATCTCCCTGGATGCCACCACCTTGGAAGCATAGAAAACTTACAGACCCCAGAACCAGCTGTGAAAAACAGCAGGATAAAAAAGTCTAAAGCTTGGGACATTGACCACCCTTCCTCTAAAAGTGAGCAGAACTCAACTCTAACACAAAGTTAGTCAAGAAATAGGCTGGAAAAATTACAACTAACCAAATAACAACAACCAAAAAAAAAATCAGGGAAGTTCAAGACACAAACTCAGAAGAAGACAATGACTTCAAAACATCTACAAGCAAAGATTAGGGATGAGGGGAATGATTGGACACAAGACCAAGAAGAATTCTTAGAAAAACTGAAGGAGATTAAAAAAGAGGAAAAAATTTATTTTAAAAAAATCGAATATATGGAGTACAGGAAAAATTGAAGAATGATGAAAATGATGCAAGAACATTATGAAAAGAAAATTAACAGGCTGGTAAAAGAGGCACAAAAATACCTAAGAAAATAACTCCTTAAAAGATAGAATTGGTCAAGCGTAAGCTAATGACTCTGTGAGAAACAATAAAATAAAGTCAAAAGACTGAGAAAAATAAAAGAAAATGTGAAGTATCTCATAGGAAAAACAACTGACCTAGAAAATAGATCAAGGAGAAGCAATTTAAGAGTTATTAGACTACTTGAAAACCAGGATTTAAAAAAAGAACCTAGACATCACATTTCAAGAAATTATAAAGGAAAAAATGCCCAAATACCTTAGAATCAGAGGATAAAGTAGAAATTGAAAAAATACATCACTTCCTGATGATGATGATGGTAGCAGTGGCTTTTCTTCAAGACAGCATTTTTAAAACCTATTCTCTAAGTGGAACTACTGGACTCTCACATGTTAAATAATTAGTGTATTGGAGTCAGAGCTGAGAAAACTCAAATGCCATGAAGAAATATTTGTGACCCACAAGGGCCCCTATCAGCTATAGAAGCTTTTGACTAAAGCTTGTTAACTCAGAATATTGAAGTGTTAACATACGTACTCACACAGCGCTATTTCCAAGATCAAGAAAAGCATAATTTTTCTTCTCCAAGAAAGCAAAGTTAAACATGCACTGAATTTTTCTAGGTAACACACCCTCAATCCTATAATTAATACCACCACATCTCACTGATTCATAATTAAACATGGGATGCTCAGTTCTTGGAGGTAGTAATGGGACATGCATGAGATAAATCATTGTGCTGTTTTCTTCCATATGGTTCAGCAGTGTAAGTACAGAGAGGGAGAACACATGAGAAATAGAGAGGGGCCTAATGGTGAAAGCAAGTTCTGAGGAAATAATAAGTGGGATTCTATTTATTCATACCTGATCATTTTTCTGGCAGTGGTGAATTTCTCAAGGCATTTCCTGGCTTATTGGTTAGGCAATTAATAATCACAGACATTTTGTTCATTTCATCATTTTCTGAAGTCATTCATCACACAGTCTGGGCTACGCTAAAATAATAGTGACCAGGGTCAGCTAGGTGGCGCAATGGATAGAGCACCAGCCCTGGATTCAGGAGGACCTGAGTTCAAATATGACCTCAGACACTTGACACTTACTAGCTGTGTGACCCTAGGCAAGTCACTTGACCCCAATTGCCTCACACACACAAAATAGTGACCAGCAAGATGGCAGAATTGATTGTTCTCAGAATAATGACCAAACTCTACCACTTCAGAACAAAAAGAAATATGCTAGGTATATGATCATTTGAATTGCAGCAAGAAGAGAAAGTGAAAAACATGAGCACATAATTTAAAACCTTCAGAAATAACAACAGAAGGTTATGTAACAGATATGTGCATCACCCCATCCTAGTTCATTTCCTGTGACTAACTAAAAATGTCTACAGTTTGAGCTTTAATTGAAATGATTTCTGTCTCTACCCTTTTGTTATTCAACCACCTGATCTGAAAACATGCACACTCCTTAGTTTTGAAGAAAAAATTAAATTACCCAGTCCAACAATAAAAAAAAAATTAGCAACTAGGTGTTGAAACTAGAGTTTCAAAGTCTGAAGTGTAGTGTCTGGGTTTGTTGTTGTTATTTTTGTCATAGATTTCAGAGGCTCTAATTATTATTTTTTAATGTCATTTTTAAAAATTTCATATAATGAAAATTGTTCCTTTTGTGCCTCCTCCCCTCCCAGAAAGCCATCCCACATAACAAAGTTTTCTTTTCAAAGAGAAAGAAGAGGAAAAAAAATTTAGCTGATCAATACATTGAAGAAAACAATATAACAATATAAGCAATATTCCACAGACATGGACTTCCTCCACCTACAAAGGAGTTAGGGGAGGTATCTTCTCATATGTCATCTTTGTTTTGCATCAGTTCATGTATCTTCCCATGTTTTTCTGCACTCATATTTGTTGTTTCTTATGGTATAGTAAAATTCCATCACATTTATATACCTAATTTGTTTAAACATTGCTCATTCAAAGGGCATTCACTTTGATTCCAGTTCTTGACTACCACAAAAAGTATTACTATGAATATTTTGGTGCATATAGGGCCTTTCTTATCAATGACTCCCTTGAGACATTTCTAGCAGTAGAAACTCTGGGTCAAAGAGTGTGTATATTTTAGCTACTTAGAAGCAAGGGTCACGCAAATTACTCAACAAAACAGTCACACCAATTCCCATACCCACCACCAATCCATTAGAGTGCCTATCTTTCTACAACTTTTTCAATATTGACTATTCCCAACTTATATCATCTTATGTCACCTTTGCCAATTTGCTGGGTGTGAGATGAAACCTCAGGTTATTTTCATTTTCTTTTATTATTAGTGATTTGGTGCATTCTTTCACATGGTTGTTAAGAGTCTATAATTCTTTGAGAGCTATTTGTTCATATTAATTGAACACATCTTTTGGGGAGTGGCTTTTGGTCATATATTTATGCTAATTGTTTATAGATCTTGGATAAAAATATCATATCTGAGAAATTTGATAAAAATATTTTTTCCTATTTATCTGCTTCTTTTCTCATCCTAGATGCATTAATTCTATTTGTTCAGAAGATTTTCTGCTTCAGGTAATATAAATTATCTATTTTACTTTTATTAATTGCCTCTACCATTTGTTTTCTTACCTATATTTCCTATCTATAATAGTGGGGCACCTATGTAGTGTAGTGGATTAAGCACTAGCCCTGGAATTAGGAGGATCAGAGTTCAAATTTCACCTCAGACACTTACTAGCTGTGTGACCCTGGGCAAGTCACTTAACCCCAATTGCCTTCAATATACGGGGCCATCTCCAGTCACCCTGATATGTATGTTGCCACTGGATCCAGATGGCTCTAGTGGAAGGAGTGAGAATGATGACTTTTTACAGCCCTCTCTCACTTAAATCCAATTCTATGCAAGTTATGACATCACCCTGATGTCATGGTTCTCTTTGAGAATGAAGGACAGGGAGAGACAGTCCCAGGATGGAGCTGAGCAGATCCCAGTCCTGAGCAGCACAGGGGAGGGCCCCTCATCTTTTCCCTCCTAAGTCCATAATGAAAAAAGCAAGCACTGACCTCCCTCTAAGACAGTTTCAAGGTTCCTAGCAGCTTGAAGAAAGGCCTTGGTCCACCTACAGTCATGTGGCCAACACAGGTCATTAGCACGCTCTGCCTCCTGGCAGTGGCCAGGGCAGCTGAGGTCAAGAAGCCAGCCACGGGCAAGGCAGGGGAGGTGAAGTTCAGCGAGAAGGCGACCACCTTGGCCAAGCAGAGCACCAACCTGGCCTTCAACCTCTACCACACCATGGTCCAGGACAAGGGGGTGGAAATGATCTTGCTGTCCCCTGTGGTCGTGGCTTTGTCCCTGGGACTGGTGTCCCTTGGCGGGAAGGCGACCATGGCTTCTCAGGCCAGGGCAGTGCTTAGTGCTGACAAGCTCCACAATGATGATGTGCACACAGGCCTGGAAGAGCTGCTCGCCTCTATCAGCAACTCCACGGCCTTCAATGTGACATGGGCAACCACCTCTATGGGCCCAGCTTGGTCAGCTTTGTGGATGACTTTGTCCAGAGCAGCAAGAAACACTACAATTACAAGCACTCCAAGATCAACTTCTGGGACAAGCGAAGTGCCCTGCAGGCCATCAATGAGTGGGCCTCCCAGACCACGGATGGCAAGCTGCCCGAGGTCACCAAGGATGTAGAGAAGACCGATGGCACCCTCATTGTCAATGCCACGTTCTCCAAGCCTCCCTGGGATGAAAAATTCTACCATAAGATGGTTGACAATCATGGTTTCATGGTGACCCACTCCTACACGGTTGGAGTGCTCATGATGCACTGCACAGGCTTCTACAACTACTATGATGATAAGACAGAAAAACTCCAGATGGTTGAGATGCCCCTGGCCTATAAACTCTCAAGCTTCATCATCATTATGTCCCACCATGTGGAGCCCCTGGAAAGGCTGGAAAAACTCCTGACCAAGGAGCAGCTCAAGATCTGGATGGACAAGATAAAGAAGAGAGCTGTGGCCATCTCCCTGCCCAAGGGAGTCATGGAGGTGACCCATGACCTCCAGAAACATCTGGCTGACCTGGGCCTGATAGAGACCATTGACAAGAACAAGGCAGACCTGTCTAGAATGTCAGGCAAGAAAGACCTGTACCTAGCCAGTGTCTTCCATGCCACAGCCTTTGAGTGGTACATGGACAGCAATCCCTTTGACCAGGACATATAAGGGCGGGAGGAGCTGCAGAGCCCCAAGCTCTTCTACACTGACTACCTCTTCATCTTCCTGGTCAAGGATTCCCAGAGCAGCTCCCTGATCTTCATTGGCCTCCTGGTCCAGCCCAAGGGTGACAAGATGTGTAATGGGGGGAGGGGTTGGATGGGGGGGGGAGAACTCAATGGGCGCTATTTTGGCCAGCTGGGGCTGGGTTAGGGCCAAGGCTAGGATGGAGGTTCAGTAGAAGTGGCGGTATGGAGGCAGGGGCTTCTAGATTCAGGTGGTGGGCCTCACCTCTCCACTGTTCCCTGGAGTTTCAGGAAAGGGGGCTGTTTTTCCAGTGCCCTGGACTGTCCCTCTGGATATTAGGAGTGTGCTGCTGAGGCAGGGTGGGTGGATGATAGGTCCTCTGGGGTTTGGGCTGGGAGTCTGAGAGAGGTGGGTTTGGATACCCCCCTCACATGCCCATGGGAAAAGCATTCTGGTACTTTCCTCTTCTCGGAGTGCCCCCTGGGTTCTCTGAAATTGGGCTGAGAAACATCCCCTACAGACTTCCCCCCCTCCACAGGTCCCCGAGCTGTCTCATCTGGAGTCCGTTTCATCCCTACTTGGCATGTTATTACCAATAGTCATTTGACTCTCTCTCTGAGCTGGAAGGGGCCTTAAAGACCAGCTAGTAGTCTACACACACACCCATTATATAGATGGGGAAGCTAAGGCCCAGAGAGAGGCTTGCCTGCTATTCCACAGTGAGTTAGCAGCAAAGCCAGGATTGGAACCCAAACCTCATCTCCACCAGGCTGCCTCAGTTCTTCTATATTAGAGACTACCACCAGGGAAATCCTAAACAGCCATGATCAGGAACAAGAATCCCATGACTTGTCACATTCCAAAAACCATATTCTATAACCTAGCTACTGAGTAACTTGCTGCGTTGAGAATAGAGAACGCCAAAGAACAGCACCCCTCCCAAACACAGGAGGGGAAGGAATTTGTGTGAGACATGTGCCCACGTGGTCCATACAGCTTTATTTGCTCAAAAGGGGTGGGAGGGGAGGGAAGAGATGGGGAGAAAATTAGCCCTTGTATCTGCCAAAGCAAGGGTCAGTTTGTAAGATTTTTGCAATCAATTGTGTTTTGCAATAAAATGTGTTAAAAAAAAAAAAGAGAATATGAAGGACAAACAATAAGCCATAACAGTGAAAAGGTATATGTGTTGCTTCTCTTCTATTTACATTGTAATCGTTAATATTCAGTTCATTTCTACATTTTGAATATATCATGGAATATATTGTAAAGTGTTGGCATAAGATAAATTTTAAGATACTATTTTCCATTGCTTTCAATTTTCCGTAACAGTCGTCATCAAATAGGAGGCTCTTTCCTGAATAATTTATGTCTTGGAGTTTAATGAACATCGGATCATTGAGCTCCACTATTTCTGAGTCTCCTTTGTTTATCTCTTACATTAATCTACTTTTTAAAAAATTAATACCAAGTATTTTTATGGGGTGGGGCAATGAGGGTTAAGTGACTTGCCCAGGGTCACATAGCTAGTAAGTGTCAAGTGTCTGAGGCCAGATTTGAACTCAAGTCTTCCTGAATCCAGGACCAGTGCTTTATCCACTGTGCCACCTAGCTACCCCCCCCCAACCCTTATCTTTGAAGACAGTAACCCTCCTGAATTCTTCCCATGTTTTTTTTTTCTTATTTACTCATTTTTTCAGCTTTAGTTGCTGAATTAAGGCTTTGTTGCCAGGTCCAATCTCCACCCACTGCTGTATTTTATGGGGGTGGGAGGGTGACTATACTTAATTTCATTCTGGCCCCCTGGGTTCCTATCTTGACTTCAATCTCCTGAGGTTTGTCCCCTCCATGGTACCACCACTACCACCCATCTTTGAAGTTCAAAGTAGTAGATCTTTAAGGCCCTATTGACATGAAGGCAATGTTAGCAATCTCTGAGCCCTAAGAGCTTGGAGCATCCAGTATGAATACTGTGTCATTCTCATTACTGTCACTCCCTAGGGCTTCCAAGGGCTCTCTATCCTAGGACTTTCTGACCACCCTGAGTCTTATTCAGGGTTATCTCTACTATTGTTGTCTCTGGTGACAGAGCCTTGCAGGCTTAACTTATCTCTGGCAAGTCAGGCTATGAGGTATGCTTATTTGTCTGCACTGGTGCTTGCTTTGCTGGCCACCCTCTTTCCTATTGCTGAGGGATTCTAGCTAATTTTCTATGTGGGTCAAGTGTGGAAGATTTTACTTACTATAGTTTCTCATTGGATTTCTTGAACATAATTCAATCTGGTACAAATTTTAGGGTTTTTGCTAGAGTCCTTATGTAGGAGCCTCTATTTGTGAAGTCATCTTGGCAAGAAGTCAAGACCAAAAACTAATGAAGGAACAAATTCCTATTTGATAAGAACTGATGGCAAAACTGAAAAGAAGTATGGTAGAAATTAGTCTTAGAGGAACATCTTACATCATATACTCTAATAAAACCCAGACTTGTATGTAACCTAACTATAAAAGGTTATATCATTAAAATAAAATTTTTCAAAGAGAATGGAAGAAGGCATATTCCCAACTATTGCCAGGGGAATAGTTATTAAATGATGTATAGAAGTAATCATGAAAGATAAAGTGGGCAATTTTTATTAGTTACATCGAATTTAAAAGGTTTTATGTGAATAAAATCATTAGAACTAGAATAAGAAAAGAAACAATCATGTGAAAGATAGTCTTGGCATTAAATATCTGTAATGAAACTGTCAGGTATGACACTTTCACTACATATATTTAATGCCAAGATTTTCTTTCACATGATTGTTTCTTTACATATATATATATATATATATGTTATATATATATATATATATATTTGCGTGTATGTGTGTATATTTCTGTTAATTCCATATTTAGCAACTGGGAAATCCCCTTCTCACTTGTGGGTCCCCAAAATATCTATCTGAGGTACTATCACAATACTATTGAAAGTACTTTTCGGGGGCAACTAGGTGCCTCAGTGGATAAAGCACTGGCCCTGGATTCAGGAGGACCTGAGTTCAAATCCAGCCTCAGACACTTTAAACTTACTAGCTGTGTGGCCCTGGGCAAGTCACTTAACCCTCATTTTCTGCAAAACAAATAAACTGGGGCAGCTAGGTGGCACAGTGGATAGAGCACTGGCCCTGGAGTCAGGAGTACCTGAGTTCAAATCTGGCCTCAGACACTTAACACTTACTAGCTGTGTGACCCTGGGCAAGTCACTTAACCCCAATTGCCTCACTAAAAAAAATAAAAACAAACAAAAAAAACAAGCAACAAACAAACAAAAAAGAAAGTACTTTGCAGGCCCACATCCATGCAAAACAGCAGGTTATGAGTCCTCATGTATGTGTTTTCTCTAGTCAATCAGAGAATACAATTAACTCAAAGAAAAAATATTCAATGAAATAGCATGCTAAGATTTTTAATAATTTGTTCCTTCCACAAACTTGGAACACACTCTTCCACAAACACACAGAGATCACATATAAGGGTCAAGGACATAGGAAACACCTGTGAATGAGCAACTCATCTTTCAGATGCTTTAGGGCCATCACTGTGATTGCTTTCACTGGGCCTGCTCCACAAATGACATCGCATCTTTCCCAGGATCACACATTTAGTAAATATCTGAATCTAGATTTGAATGTGGGCATTCCTAAATCCAGGTCCAGCCTTCTATGCACTGAACCATCTAGCTGCCTCTAGGTAGTTTATAGCACATTCCAAAGAATAATACTACACAAAGGACACGCACAATAGAGGGAAACACAAATACAGAGGAAAAGTTATCCAGGAAACCAGACTCTCCATATCCATACTACTCTACCAAAGTGAGGTCTCACCAGCATAAAGGCTAATTAAAGAGGACTATCTTAGAGATCTAGGCTCCACCTGTTTAT
This sequence comes from Dromiciops gliroides, assembly GCF_019393635.1. Lineage (NCBI taxonomy): Eukaryota > Metazoa > Chordata > Mammalia > Microbiotheria > Microbiotheriidae > Dromiciops > Dromiciops gliroides. The sequence continues at coordinate 446,663,755 of NC_057862.1, forward strand.
ATATCCTGCCTATGGGTAGCCTCAGAGTGGAAGAAAAGCTTTTTGCTCATTCCCAGGCTTCAATGACATTGCTGCCTTCCCCACATTCTACACTTTACGCCTATTGATTTTTATTTCACTCATTCATTCATTCATTCATTTATTTGCCATTTGCTGAATTTATCCTTCCATCTTCAGCTTCCATGCCTTTGCAAGGACTGGCCTCCATGCCGGTAATGCCTTCCTTCACTGTTTCTTCCCCTTAGAATTGCTAGCTTCCTTTAAATATCATCTCATCTGTCTTCTCCTAAGAGGAAGACCTTCCTAATCCCTGTAATTGTTAGCATTCTCCCTCCTCAAATTATCATGTGTATATTTATCTGTCCCAGTTATTATACATACTGGCTGTGAGATCTTAGGCAAGTCATTTCTCTTTTTCATTTTTCTCTTTCCACATTCCAGGAAACATTTTTAGGCCAAGACAGTCGAATGTAGAATAACTGCTTGTTCAGTAACTGGCATTTGCAAAAGTAGTTTACTTTCTAGAAGTCCCCTACAACAATAAAACCACTACTTGGCATAAAACAAAGAAAAATTTATCTATTTATTTGTTATACTTCCTCCAGCCCCAGTAGAATGTAAGCTCCTTTAGGATTGAGTTAATTTTTCATTTCCCTTTTGTAACTCCAGTGACTAAGAGAAAACATTGCACATAGTAGGTCCTTAATAAATGCTTGTTGATTTGTATTAGTTCCATTAGAGGCAGTATATTATTGGGCTTGGCTTTAGGCCCAGGTTCAAATTCCACACAGGACACTTCCTAGCCATGTGAGCCTTGGCAATGAATGATTGCTATCTGTAAATTCTAGCTAGTCCGGCTAAAAAATCTAATGAGTGGTCGCCAATAAATTAGAAGCTTTAGCAAGAGTTTAGACTTTTAAGCCTTTATTAAAGAGCATAAGAATTTGGTGAAGAGAGAGAAAGAGGCCTAGATGTATGCATCTATCTATCTCAGGGAGCCAGCATTTCTAGCTCCACTCCCCACAAGGTCCTGACGAAAGAGAGAAAAGAGAGAGCCTTGCCCCTTCTTCCTCCCAGAAGCCTCCTGTGAAAACTGGAAACATCCCATCTACACGAATATACAGATCCAAGCTAATTGGCTGGTAGCTTTGAAAGACAGTATCCACGAGCAAACGTCACTTCCTGATGCCAAGGAACTGATCTTCCAAACCACATGGCTTGCCCTCAGACACCTTCTCCTCATGGTGGAGCTTTCCTACAGTAACTCTCCAGCACGTGGCATCACTCAAATTGTCACAGCAAGTCCCTAAATGTCTCTGTGCCTCAATTTCCTTATCTGTAAAATGAAGGTGTTTGAGTTGATGTCTAATATTCCTTCTAATTCTCAGTCTATGATCCTACTGACAATATCTACTGCCTTCTTGATCTCACTACTTAATTGCTTTTTTACTTTTGCATTAACAGTCAGGAGACAGAAACAAGATTTTCTTTTGTTAAATATGGACCATCCTGCCTTAATGATGGAATCCATTCAAAGCCATACTTTTCCAAGTCACTAGGATCCTTTTGGGAAAAGTTATTTATTAAGTTAGCCCTCAAACCAGAAAAGGTTAATGTATCTTCAGAATGGTAGGGGGAAAATCTACTAATTTTAATATTTTGCACATTGACACCAATTCAGAATGTTTTGGTCTCTTTAGACCTTTTTCTTTTTAATGAATACAACTCTCCTCAAAGGAGATTGTTTGCCTTGGTCTGTAATGTTGGCAGTTCTGAAGACCCTTTAACATTCAAAGCTGTAGCTTCTGGGAGAAAACACTGAAGTGGGGAAATTCTCTGCAACCAATGGATTCCAGAAATAGAAATTCACTAGTCACTGCTACCACTTTAAAATAAATTTTGAAAAGAAAAAATACCCTTTGGACTATACATAACATTACATGAAAGTGACAGGTCAGGCTGTTCTTGTGGCAGCCTGGGTCAGCAAATTTCAGATTGTCAGCTCAGCAATTTTAGATTCTTCCAAGGAGGACAACTGCCCTCTTTCTTCCTCTCAACCACTCCCATTCCCTTCTGAGTTATCAAGAAAGAGAAAATTGTGTTTAGAATAAAATTTAGCTGGTACTAAAATTACAGAATGCGACTTCAGCCCATCAGGTGATAGAGTGGGGGAAAATACTAGATTCAGTGTCAGAAACCAGTCACATTTGTGTCTTTGGAGAAGTCACTTAAACTCCCTCAGCCTTAGTTTTCTTATCTGTGAAATGTTTAACTACATGATTTCTAAGGGCCTTCCAATCCCATGAGCCAAGATTTCAGTAATATGGGTACTCCCTCTAACAATCAGTCAATTAACATTTATTAAGTCCTGTTATGGGTCAGCTATTATGATAGGTGCTGGGAATACAAGGACAAAAAATATTACCGCCTCTATTATCAAGGGGCTTACTTAAGGAGAGACAACACACATGCACATGCACACTGTGTGTGTGTGTGTACACACAGACTAAATGTAAAATAAATGCCAATACAGGCCACAGACCCTCCCCTTCCATAACACACACCTGAGTAGAAGGTATACAGATGTTCCTGTGACTTCTAAATTGCTGAAAATCATCAATTTACATATCAAATGAATAGCAACTCCAAGCTACCTTACTACCACTGGTGGGGAGGAGACAGGAGCAGAAGAGAGAGGAGCAAGGGGCAGTACTGCTGAGTAGACAAGCCAGATTTGGGAGAGGACTTTTTATTTGCCTGACCTTTGAGATCTCCAAAATTAGATTTCTATTTGGGAAAATGACTTAAGAATTTTAAAAGTTTTTTTTTTCTTTCCTGCCCTTGGGTAACATGGTTTTAATTAAAAGAAACACCAGAGGACTTTAGTCTTGCATCACCTGCTATCTGCAGAGGAAAGACACTGAATGAGGGAATCTGCTGAGCTGATTCTGTCTGCCTTAATCCTGGCAACACTGAAGTCACATCTCTGGATAAGGTAACTATAAAACAAACTCTTAAGCAATGAGTATATTTGATGGAATCTGGGGGTATTTAAACTTCCAGGCTCATTCAGTTCATCCAGTCCTCTTCCTAAAGAAAAGAGAAAGTGTTTGCTGGATATCCATGGTGTGTAAATAAGTTCCTTAATATTCTAATTCTCTGCTGGCTTCACCGGGCAGAAGCAGTCCTGGGAGAGATTGGGCATGGGGCTGAAGCTGGCTCTGCACACAGCAAGCAGCACTTTGGCAAACACAGTGGTTGTAACTTAAGCCTCTCAGGTATTTAGCTTCCTCTCCAGCCTGGAGATGTTCTAAGTCAATCAGCTATGGTTCTAATTAATTACACACCCACCTAAACCCACAACTGGCAGAGAAATGGGGAAAGGGGAAAAAGAAGAAGATAGCAAGGAGAAGAGGGAAAAAGGAAAGGAAGAGAGGGAACAGAAGGAGGAAGAGAGAAGGTGGAGCATCAGAGGCAGAGGGAGAAAGGGAAGGGGAGGAGAAAGAAGGAGCAGGAGCTAGAGAGAGGAAGGAGCAGAAGGAAAAGAGAAGGGGGAGGAAGGAGAATAAAGCCAAGGGAAGGAGGGAGGGGAGAGGAGGAAAAAGGGAGATTGCAGGGAGAGTGTCAGGGGAGGGAAGGGAGGGATCAGGAGGAAGGTAAAAGAAATGGGGAGGTGGGGGAGAGAAGGGCAGGGACATGGAGAGAGTGAGAAGAGTAAGGAAAGACAAGGAGGGGAAAGGGAGCTACAGAACTGGAGGAAAAGGGGAGGTGAAAGAGAGAAGGGTTGGAAGCTGAAGGAGGGGCTAAAGGAAGGGAAGAAGGAGGAGAGCAAAAAGGGAGGAGAGAGGAGAGAGATAGAAGTGTAGGAGAGAAGAGGGGAAGAAGAAAGAACAGGGAAGGAGAAGAATTGAGTGTTAGTGAGAAGACAGGAAGAGAAAGGAGGTTAGGGAGTGAGGCAGAGACAATCAGACAGGGAATGTTCAAATGAATTAATCAGACTTCAGCAGGTTTCATTCTGCCACAGTTTTACAAAATATATTTTCCTATGACATGATGAGAAGCTAGGGATCTGTTACATAGCTGGGGGGAAAATACAGGGGAAAAAACAAAAAAAAACAGGGATTTTGTTTTCAACCACTCATCTGGTAGGTTTATTTGCTTCCCTGTTGTGCCACATTTGTGTGATTTTTAATGGCAAAAGAAGTAAGGATGCTTATCAGTTTAACAGGCCTTCCCCCATAAAGGTTAGATCTATTTAATCTGTCTTAATCAGGCAATGACTTTTTCATCAGTCACAGAAAGACTCAAGAGAAATATTACACCTTCTGTTCTCTTTCCCAGAGTGAGCTTCATGGATATTTGTATTCCTAGAAGACCTGCCTATGGACTGGATTGAGGAATGACTACGGGGTAGAGAGGAATAGAATTACAGAAAATCTTATACTTGTCACCTGTTCCCCTACCCTGGCCTCAAAAGATCCTCCCTGATGCCTAACATTGTCAAACTCCAGTCTTATAATTCAAAACTTTAGCTCCTATCAGGAATATGTCCCTTACTCAGTCATACTGATTTGTATCATACCACTCTATATTAAGAAGACTAGGCTTGGAATAAAAAGATCTGGTGGTTGAATCCCAACTTTGCTTATTATAAGGCATATCTAGTCTCAGTCAAATACCTTAATCAATCAATCAATCTATACTTTACTAAGTGCCTGGCCTTGTGCTATGAGCTAGGCACAAAAAGACAAAATCAAAACAGTCTCTCAAGGAGCTGACATTGGGAGAGAACTGAAGAGGGAGAAAACAGGGAGGGAGAAAAGAGGGAGAACCTATGATCCCATGATCTTGCCCTTTTTCACATATATTCCTAAACTCTCAACTTTCCTCTACAAAGAAATGCCCTCCCCACTAGCCTCCAAATCTAACCCTCCACAAAGAATGTCGTTCCTAGTTGTATCTAAGTGTTTAAGGCTAGATTTGAACTTAGTCTCCCTTATTCTAAGTCATAGCTGCTCCCTAGATCCGGTCTATCAATACACAATGGAAGGTTGTTCTTGTTCTTGTTCTTGTTCTTGTTCTTGTTCTTGTTCTTGTTTGTCTTTCATTCTGGAAGAGGACCATGACATCAGGGAAGCAATGTCAGGACTTGTAATGAATTGGATGCAAGAGACAGATTCGAGGACATATAGTTGTGCCTACATTTCACAGGGGGAAGAAGGGGTGAGTTTTTCCACATATAACATCAGTCTACAGAAGTACAAGAAATCCACTATGCTAGAGTCATTGACACTACCATAAACCTTTATTCCCAAGACCTTTGGGCACCAATAATGAATGGGTCTTGGAACTTGCTTCCCTCTACTTGGAGCTAGGCCCCGCCCACTGTCAATATGAAGGGAAAAGGCTGGGGAGAGCTGCCCACACACACACACACATGCACACACCCAGAAATGGGTGAGTGGGCAAGGACAGTCTTCCTTCCTTCATACCTTCTATCCTCATCCCCTCTACTTCTCCCACCCCCAAGAATGGTAATGTACAGTTCAGAGATACTGCCACACTCCAAGACTTTCATTCCTTATCCTCTGCCTCATTCCGTATCCTCTTGCATACTGTGGGGCTGTCACCATGCAAGTGCTTGTCCTTCATGCCTCCCTCTGAAGAAAACCCTGAAAAGGAACCCAGCCAAGCTCTACTGTTTCTATGCTGCTGAAGTTCTGCACATAAATATCCTTTAAATTCAGCACCTTGCTGCAGGATGCTAGGCACATGCATACTGTTGGTGGAGCTGTCAGTTCATCCAAAGAGACTGTGGGGCCATTTGGAATTAGACTGGGGGAGGGAAGGATGTAAAATATCCATATCTTAGACGATAAGATTCCCCTGCTAGGCAGGTACTCCAAAGAAGTCAAGATCAAAAAAAAAAAAGGTTCTCATGTATAGCAAAATATTCATAGCAGCACTTTTTTGTGGTAATGGAGAACTGAAGACAAAGTGAATTCCCATCGATTTGGATATTATTAAACAAACCATGGTAGCTGAATGTAATAGACAGGTAGGTGGTACAGTGGATAGAGTGCTTTTAAGTTCAAATTTGACTTCAGATACTAACTGGGAGACCCTGGGAAAGTTGCTTAAGCTTTATATGCCTCAAATTTCTTCATCTGTAAAATGGGGATAATGATAGCACCCAATTCCCAGGTTTGTTGTGAGGAAAAAATGAGACAGTATTGTAAAGCACATTGTAAACCTTAAAGCACTATGTAAATACTGGCTATTATTACTATTATTATTAACCATAACTGCATCAAGCAAGTTTTTTTCCCTCTTTATTACAAGAGAATGCTCATTTGGCAGAAGAAGAGGGGCCTATTTGAAAATAACTGTGGTGTAAAAACAAAAGCCATCAATACTTTTTTTTTTCATAAAAAGAATATAATTAAATATATTTAGTGCCTGGGACAAAACTCTGGTTGTCCTGCCCTAGTTGTTCCTTTGCAATTAACCAAGTGTTGCTTTGAAGCATCTTTGACAGTGCTTTCTCCACATTATATAATCCTTGTATTGCCACCGATTTTTTCCTTTGTTTATGCCTTATGTCTTGAGTGCAAGGACAGTCTTGGACCTTCTCAGGAAGCACAAAGCTAGGCACCTAGCAGGTACTCTGCAAATGTTCATTAACCAAATTTCAATTTTCATCTTTAGATCTTCTCTTTGAGTCAAATTGGGAGATACTTAAATCTGGGGGATCTTAAGACACCTTTGCCACCCTGGTGAAATTTATGGACTCCTCAAAGTAATGCTTTAAAATTCATAAAATTAAATATTTAAAATTAAAAAGGAGACCAATTTTATTGAACTAAAGCTACTTTTATATATTTTTAAATTTTCAGTGATGCTAGGTTAAAAACCCCAGCTTTCAATTTATCCTGTATATATTCATTTCCACAAAATTCCAAAGACAATAGGGAGTAGCAGTCCACCTTAACTTACTATATTAAATATCTAATAATCACGGGAGACTGTATTTTGAGGAAAGACATGAATTGAACCTTGGCAAAAGACAGCTTGGTGACAGAGTCCAAGGACAGATTAAAATGAAACTAAATCTCCTCTCACCTAGCAACCTAATAAGGATTTGAACCCAGGTCTGTAAGGAATTGTCAGTGTAACTAGGTTTTCATATGTGGAAAGCACGTTTCAGTTTTCAAGAGACCCTGAGGGGGGAAACTGCAAGCTGGAAATGCGGATGGATAGAAATCGCTTACATCTGTTCCTTCTCCACTTCAGTCCCTACCCCCACTCCCCAGGTGTCAGGAAACAGTTTATCAATTTATAAGAACCAGGAGGCATTGTGGGAGGCCTCCAAGTTTGGGTTAGACTGAGGAATGGGACTGCAACTCACAAGGAGGGATAGAATTTGCAGAGAAATGAAGGAAGTCAGAATGATAAATGCACAGAAATGAAACATTGGGCTTAGAGGTTATTCCAACAGCTCTGGGAAATGAGGCTCGTGGGCATGGGGAAATGAGTAGTACAGAAATTAGAGTAGTCACTATATTTCATGTTTTTAATTCCTCACTGACTCAAATTCTGTCAACAGCTCCCACCAAAGATGGCCAAATTAGTGTCAAGAATTGAAGCTTGGAAATTTAGAGACTACAGAGAATAATGTCTTCAGTTATCCCTGTTTATTCATATAGTAAGAAGATTTGCTTTCCAATCACAGGCAAGGAAGCAAAAGGCCAAGGGCTTTGTACAAGGCCTGTTTGTGGTTTACAAAGTGGACAAGTTTTGTTCTCGAAATGAAGTACTCACTTGTGCCTGCTACGTACAGGGTACTTCTGGGGTAGAGGACAAACATGGGCTTTTGCCCTGTTGGATGTCCACAACCCCCTATATCAAAGATGTTACCATTCATGAAGAATGCCCAACATTCTTCCTATGATTCTCTTTAAAATAGGATATGCTTTATCACAATTGTTCATTGTCATCATCATCATCAGGGTGTGTGTGTGTGTGTGTGTGTGTGTGTGTGTGTGTGTGTGTGTCTTTGGGGGAGGTATAGCAGAGGGTAGAATTTACTGTAGAATAATCCAAAAACAACTGGGACAGACACTAGCCAAGTGCTGCAAAATAAGCTTGCTTTCGCCATCTTCTGGAGATTTTAGTCAATTGCATCCATAAGGAAAGGATCATAGGCTAACTAGGATTTTATAGTTGGAAGGGACCTTAGAGATCATAGATTTGGAGATGGAAGGTAATTTAAATTACATTTAGTTGTACTCCGTTAATTTTACAATTAAGGAAACAAAGTCCAAGAGAGGTCAAGTGACTTGGCTAAGTCAGTTGCAGAGCTGGGATTGGAATAATAACCTTATTTTAGAGATGAGGAAACTGAGGTACAGAGTCAGGAGACTGCTTTCCCACATGGCCACACAGTTAGAAAGTGGAAAGGAGAATCCAGGATTCTCCCTGACTCCATACTTTTTCCTTCCCTAAGATGGTGAAGAAAGGGATTTTCCTCCCTCAAAATGAAATGAATAAAACATGGAGAGGCTAAAATTTTGGCTGTTGCATCCTAGTTTATTTATTTTTTTATTATTATTACAAAGCCAAGGGGCAGCTAGGTGGTACAGTGGATAGAGCACCAACCCTGGAGTCAGGAGTACCTGAGTTCAAATCTGGCCTCAGACACTTAACGCTTACTAGCTGTGTGACCCTGGGCAAATCACTTTACCCCAATTGCCTCATTAAAAAAACAAAAACAAAAACAGAAACAAAGCCAATTTGACGGTCCAGGACAGTTTGTTTAGACAGAGAGAACTTGTGTCAATAGTGCATTGTAGGGTTTCATTTTTCAAGTTCCAGAAGTGCCCAGGACTAGTTCTACCACTTACTAGCTATGTGATCTTGCACAAGTCACTTCTCCTTGGTCCTCAGTTTCCTCATGTTATAAGTTATACAACTTATGTGTATAAGTTATACAACTTATGGACCAGCACCACTCAGCTGTAGGCTTATATGGACTAGGTAAAATCTTAGGGACTTTTCAAAAATCATTTTTCTTTGACTCGTTTTCCCACCTACCCAGAGGGAGCCTACACACATTCCAATATCTCCCCTATCCTGGGGCAGCTAGGTGGTACAGTGGATAAAGCGCCTGGCCCTGGATTCAGGAGTACCTGAGTTCAAATCCAGCCTCAGACACTTGACACTTACTAGCTATATGACCCTGGGCAAGCCACTTAACCCTCATTGCCCTGCAAAAAAACCCACAACCCCCCCCCAATATCTCCCCTATTCTGAAAAAAACTCACTTCATCTCACAACCCCTTTTAGCTTTTATCCTATACCTGTATTTTCTTTCTCAGCTTATGTCCTTGAGAAAAACTTACACAATCAGTGCCTTTTCTTCCTCTCCTCTGACTTTCTTCTAAACCTTCTGAAATCTGACTTTGGATTTTCTTTCTGGGGACTCAGGAGTACTTTTATTTCTGTTGTGGTTCTCTCTGTTCATCTGGATCACCTCAAAGAATACTCCAATCTCTTACAAAATTTCATTTATAGGCTCAATATAAAAAAGGTGGGACCAAACCATGGTACCCTGAAACAATCAAATTACTTCCTAACCAGGAGACCTTCCCCTGCAGTGAGGTATAAAAGGATTGACAAGTACCAAGTCCTATTAAATATCTTCAATCATGGTAAAGGTATTGATGGGCACACGCAGAGATTTAATCACAGTCCCAAACAAAGTCCCACCTTCACCAAGGCAAATTGATTAATGGGAGGGTCATGTTATCATGTTGATCAAGTACCTTTCTCTCCATGTGTGAAACAGAGACTGGACCCAATAAGCTCTAATGTCTCCACCAGCTCTGATAGTTTCTAATTCTACAACTGTTTGTTCTATCTTGAGTTGGCTGTAACTTCCACCACAAGGCACAGGAGCCTTTTGTGACCATTAAAAAAATAAGAGACATAGTTTCTGGATAATTCTGCAATTTTATTAATATGCCAGCAGGGTATTAATAAAAGGAGGTCTTTGACTGTCTCAGACCAAAGACCCTTCCAACTGTGGGAGGTCCATCACATAACCACCAAATGTAATTGGTTTACATGGTTGGAAGTGGGTTATATTAAAATGAAGTCCAGGGATAACATTAAAGAAAGAATTTAAGACCCTTACTCAATTCGATTAGGGCAAAATCCTTTCTATATAGGTATGGTTTAATCTCATCAGTAACTCCTCAGGCTATCTAGACAAAAGGATCTGTTTTCACCTAATACTCCTTTATGAACTTGGGTCTGGTTAGACCCAAATGAATCTTACTTTCAAAGAGAACTTAGACCTTGAATGGAAGAGGAAAAAGGACTAAGAAAGAAGGGAAGATATCTAGGTCTCCCAAGATATTGATGATTAATAATTATTTCTCACACCTTATTATCTTATCCTGAAGCATAGCCATTCACCTCTCAAAAAATGGCTTCATTTAAAGCTCCCTTCCAATTAAAACAAGTGGAATCTTTCTCTTATGAAGTCTACAGCACTGTTCAATAATAAAATCATCTAGAACTAATGAGTGAGGCTCAGAAAGTCATACTTGAACTTTTGAGGCTTCTCAAAAACCAGTCCATAATTTTCTGCAAATAACACCTATAGACATGTCTCATATTACAGTGAGACTATTGGTTGATAAAGATGTGGTTCTGTGGTGATTGTGAAGCAGGGGGTAGTGTTTATTGATCAGTTATTGGTCAGTTTCATCTTCACTGTTTTGGCATTTGGGGCTATTTTTAAGGCTCTGGATCAGTTTTCCAGCGTCAGCTCTAAGTAAATTTTATTGTGTTTGGTTGTCCTTCCATTTGCAAATTTGTCGAAGAAGTTGTCCTGACCTCCCATTGGACTCATAAGTCAAGATTAAGTAGTTTGTTGGGGATAGGCACAAGGTACACATCTGGGACAGTTTGGCAATGGTGTTGCTGACATAGATAAAGTGATTTCTACTAAAAAAAATACCCAACATGTGGTTATCCAAAGACCTCCAATGAGAAAGAGCCTACCACCTAAGGCAGTACTTCATTTTAAGATATTTCTAACTATGGGGGGTTGCTGATACCCAGCCAAAATTGTCTCTTCACAATTTCCATCTATTGCTCCTAGTTTTACATGCTGGGACCAAATAAACATACTAACCACTTCCTCCCTGTTGGATAGAATCATATCTAGAATCCTTCTTGCTTGTTACTCCTCTTTTTGACAGATTAAATTATATCTACGGCAAGTCAAGAAGTTATTACCAAGTCAGTTTTTGGAAGAGAAAGGGGAAGGGAGAATGGTAGAGGCAGATAACAGGTAGGCAGACAGAGACAATGAAACAAAGACAAATATAAAGATTTTTAAAACACAGAGTAAGGGAGATAAATGGAAACACTGAGACAGAAAGACAGAGAGAGAAGGGGAGAGAGAGACGAGGGGGGGGAGGGAGCGGGAGAGAAAGACAGAGACAGACAGAGAGAAAGAGAGAGAGAGATCCAGCAGATGTCTGTATAATGGAAGTCTCCCACTACTCTATCATATCTCTATGTTAAGCAAGCAATCTATTTACTAAATTCTTGATCTATTTCTTTTCTCTGTCTTGGTGGTCTGTAGCAAAGTACTTCAATGACAAAATTGCTTCTATTAATCTTCACCAAAATACTCTGGCTCTTTGGCTCCTTGGTTTCCTCATATGAGTATAATCTTATTAATAAACAAAGTTCCCTCCAACTCTACCCCTGTTTACCTATTTTATACCTTTTGAACAAAGCATATCCTTCCAGAGCCATATTATAGCCATGCGTTTCATCCCACTCAGTCACAATGATACTATTAAATCAAATTTGCCTCCTTACATCAGGACATCTTGTTCCTCATGGCTATTGCTTAAGCTTTGAGTATTTGTATATAGATATTATAAGTCATGGATTTTACTACCAACTCCTTTCTTAGATTTTGTCTTCTATGAATCCCTATGTGCCTCAATAGCTATGATTCCTTTATTGTAGCTTTTATTATATTTGGCTTGGTGGACACTTATAAGCGATTTTTTCCTTCCTTTATTCTTTTGAAAAAAATATTCTTTGGGGGCAGTTAGGTGGCACAGTGGATAAAGGACTGGCCCTGGATTCAGGAGTACCTGAGTTCAAATCCAGCCTCAGACACTTGACACTTACTAGCTGTGTGATCCTAGGCAAGTCACTTAACCCCCATTGCCCCACAAAAAAAAAAAATTCTTTTGATTAGATTTGCAAGAATCTAGGCAAACAAATTCTTTTTTCTTTTTTTTTCTTTCCTTTTTTTTTTTTTTTGGTTTCCATTCTCTATCTTGCTAAAATAAGAGCTAAATTTTCCTCCTTCTGCTTCATATTGTTTTCCCATTGAATTCCATTTTTAAGGAATACTTTATTTTCCCTAATAACTTAAGGTATGGAGAAAAATTATTCCTTCTCCTTTCACTTCTCTTCTAAAAAGTAGACCAACCTATACTTGCAATAAAAATAACAGTATTTGGCTGTGACAGGAATACAAACATTATAAACTCAAGGCAAGTCACTAAAATTTTCCTTTGTTCTCTGCACTGATTGAGAATACTGACCTTGTTTCTCGAACTATTTGTGGGAATTAATATTTTACTTTCTAAACATGTTATGACCTATGCAACTTTTTATCATCTCCTAACAACCTAATAGTCTTTCCCTTCTCTCACAAATTTTATTTCATCAATGTGTCCTCGCCTTTTCTTTTTTACCTTGCCTTGCACCTACTTTCTCCTTGACTCCTTCTCTTCAGGTCTTTACCCCCCCTCAATCCTCTCCTTCCTTCAGATTGAATCTTCCAGTATAAGGATTTTTATTTATCCAACTCATGTTGTTCTTCAGATTACCCTCAAGTTCTCCCAGATTTCTCCTTTCCAAAACTCAGTCTTTGGGCTTCTTCACAAACCACAAACCCCCAAACTCACCTTCACACTTTATTTCTTCTTATTAGTCAGAAATAGAAGCTTGACCTGGAGATTATTATTTTTACAACTTTCTTCAATCTCTCCAAAATTTCTCCTCCCCAAATTCAGTCTTTTGACTTCTTTACAAGTTTAAATCCCTCAAAGTCACATTCCCAATTTCCTTCACCTTCTAATTCAGCTTTAGCCCTTCTGTTTTCTCCCATTCCTTTTCCTAAATAAGAGTATTGTATAGAATAAATGTAATAATTTATAAAAGAGGTTTTGTAAACCTTAAAATACCGTCTACATAAAATGCAAATTATTTTTGAAATTGGTAAACAAGAGTGAGAATTAAGAGAAATGATCAAAAGACACCATGACTAAACACTTATATTTCAGTTTTACAGTCCAGAAGCAATTAAGAGTCTAAGGCAGAGAAGCCCTGTTTTAATAACTCTGTCATTATTCTCAATTTTTCAGCACCACCACACATGAAAAACCCATTTCCCATTTCTTTAAAGGTGTTAAATGGCTTTTGCACTGAGTTGGGAAACTTTGCCACTAGCAAAATGACTGCAAAGTGAGTTCACAGCTTTCCTGCCCCAAAGCCTCTATAACAACCCAGTTTGGCCTATTTTTTCCCACTAGACCAACACTCTCTTGTTAAGTGTTTAATTATGAGGACTGCAGACTATGAAAATTCTGGCATTCATGGGAGCATCTAATTGCAGCCTAAGTGTTACCTCTAAGCATTTTCCGTCAGAGGAACTAAGCTAACCTTTACCTCTGCATGGCACTGCTAAGATATTAATGGGAAATTGTTTCTTCCTGTTAAACAGACAAGACTCCAAATTGATGTAGAAACCAGGGAAGCAAAGTAGCTTCTATGAGAGAAGGAATATACAAGACTGAGAAGAGAACATGAAGGCTTTATATGAGAATTATATCTAAGGAGAAAAGGATGAGCTGAGCAACTGAATGGGAGGATAAGAAATGGAATGGGATCCCATCAAAGTGTGAGAAAATGAGCCCAAATTGCAGGGATAGCAAGAATTTGTGATTTCATCAGCTGGGGAACTACAAAAAAAAATCCATTCATGAATTTCATAGATTTAGAGCCGGAAGCAGTGGGATGATAGAGCCAGCTCAAACTAGCTATGAGGGCCAATTTTTAAACTTTTCAATGTGAGTGCTTGCACTTCAGAAATGATAACTGTTTTATTGATTGTCTAAACTTTACAAAGTGATAGGAAAGTGTTAACACAGATTAAAATTAAAAGTGTGTCATACACCTTTTTTTTTCAGACACCCAACTGTTAAACATTTGTCAGTGCATGACTGACTAGATGGGACTTTAGAGGTCAACTAATTTTGATCATCTCGTTTTTACAGATAAAGAAAATGAGATCAAGAGAGGTTAAGTAACTTATTTAAGGTTATAAAGATCATAAGCAAGAAAGACAGCATTTGTACTTGGGTCTTCTAATATAATTGCACAAACCCAGTATGTGCCAGGTATGCTCAGTGCTGGGGTTATAAAATAAAAATTAATTATTAACTACCCTCATGGAGTGGGAGGGTAAAAAACATATGCAGGTAAACATAAAACATGCACAAAAAATATAAATTGGGACTGATCAGTAACAAATGGGGGAATCAGGAAAAACTTATTATTGGAGGTGGTAATAAAGCTGAGCCCTGAAGGGAGGTAAGGGTTTGAGAAGCAGGAATGAGAAGAGAAAGCAGTCTAGGAATGGGGCACTGGCCTTGCAAAGGCACAGAAACAGGAGACAGAATATGATGTAAAAGTTATAGCCACTTGGCCATTTTGGCTGAATCATACTATGTTTGAGAGGGCCTAAAAAGCTAGGTTGCAGGCAGATAGTGATGGGTTTTAAATGCCAAGCAGAGCTGTTTGTATTTTATCCTAAAGGCAACAGGGAACCACTGAGGATTCTTGAGCAAAGAAGTGGCATGATCAAACCTGTGCTTTAGGAATACTTATTTGACAAATGTGTGGAGGATTGATTAGAGAGGGAAGAGACTTTATGCAGAGAAATCAATTAGGAGGTTGTTGCAATAGAACAGGCAAGAGGTGATAAAGGGATGAAATAAGAGTGGTTGTGATTTGGATAAAAAATGGGACAGAGGCTAGAGATGCTGTGGAAGTAGCACTGACAAGTCTTAACAACTGGCTGGACATGGAAGGTGAGCAAAAGTGAAGTATCAAGGATGACTCCTAGGTTGCAAACCTGGGTGACTAGAAGGATGATGGTGCCTCAACATAAACAGAGACATTTCATAGGAGAGCAGGTAGGTTTAAAGGAAAATATGATGAGTTCTATTTTGGGCATGTTGAACTTGAGATGCCTATGAGACATACAGGTAGAAATAAATTTCTAGCAGGCAGTTGAATATAGAAGAATGGAATTCAGAAGAGAAAAGAGCCCTAGACATGTACATCTTACTGTGAGAATTCCCCTCAGCAACACAAATTGCAAACTGTGACAGTACTTAAAAGCCAATTTGTTGAAAGATGCTTGATACCCAATTATAGAATATTGGAATTATACTAGAATAACAGGTCAATACTGAGTTGGATATAAAGGCTATTTATTCTATAATTGAATGTAAATATTATTGATTTTAAATTCCCAGACTTTTTTCAATAATCAGCTAAACTGAAACCTCTACTAAAGTCCCTGTCCATCATAGTGTGGAGATAACTCTGGATCTGAAAGGTCATTCCAGTAAAATCCCTGACAGATTGTACCAAGATGGAAAGACTGTGTGCATGGGTCAGGAAATAGACTATGTTCAAAAAAAGTTTCATCCCCAAAAGCTTGACCTCCAGATGATAAATTTTTATGGCCACAGCAATTCATTAAACCTTTTACTAAGGCATGGAGAATTTGTCTTCTACATCATAGGAGAGACTACCCACATCAATCAATAAGCATTTATTAAGAACCTGCTCCAGGCACTGTGCTAGGCCCTGAAGATGCAAAGGCAAAAATAAAAGTCATTATCGTCAAGGAACTTATGTTCTAGGATCTCACATAAGTGACCACAGATCCCTGCAATCTTGAAGTTGGTTTCCTAGAAAAGAAGTATTGAAATAATAAAAGTGGCATTCACATGAACCATGGGAAGAATTCAGGAGGGTTACTATCTTCAAAGATGAGGGTTGAGGGGCAGCTAGGTGGGCAGTGGATAAAGTACCAGTCTTGGATTCAGGAGGACCTGAGTTCAAATCCGGCCTCAGACACTTGACACTTACTAGCTGTGTGACCCTGGGCAAGTCACTTAACCCTCATTGCCCCACCAAAAACAAAACAAAACAAAATACAAGATAAGGGTTGGAATGAGAGAGGGAAACTAAAAACTTTGGCTTTGGGAAAGAGGACAAGCTGGGATGAACAGAAGACCTCACTGGATTCTCCTTATTCACTTTGTATGGGTTGATATGCCAATAGAGCTTCACTGTGAAGAAGAGTGATTTGATTTGACTCCTGATAATGGGAGTGGGCCTGCTGCTTCAGATTAGGAGATATTCTCCTCTCTAGCAATCCTGCTTGCTTTGGGATAAGAAAGAGCTCAATGAGTGACTGATTTTCCTCAGTCCAACCTTTAGAGATATGATTTTTAGCAAGCAACTGGGGTGATAACATCTACCAATTTACACCTCTTTCCAAATAATCCCTGCTGATTTTTGTAATCAGCCTGTAAGGATAGAACCCACCAGCTTGTGATCCCCCACTGTTAAGCTCTGCTAAAGCCACTACTCATGATTCTAACAAATGCTCCTTAGTTTTTAGACCAGTGGCAAATTAATGGGCTAATTTATCCTACTTTTCTGTCTTGCAAGAATACATACCAGCTCTGTCAATATCAACTAACTTCCCACTGACAGACTCAAGTCACCAATGAGAAGGACATTAGGAGGCAAATAGATCTTCAAACCTCATATTACTTAGTGAGCTCCCTGGGATTCCAGACACAGGAATGCGATGACTTGATAAATTAATACTCCCTAGTACGTGGAGATTGTCATATATCTGGCACAGATTCTGTCTTTGCTAAAGGCAATGGTATCTGTTTCAGAGAGGGTCAGAGAGAAGGAATCTTAGGGATCACCTGTGACTTGTTCATGGTCACACAGCTGGTCAGCAATAAAGTTGGGACTTGAACCCAAGTCCTGAAACTACAAGATCAGTGCCTCTATTACAGAGAGAAGTCCAGATGATTCCATGGGAAATTAAGTCTATTGCTTCTATGGATGGTTTGTTAGGATAGCCTGACCCCCTTGGAGTGAGGGAGGAAGTAATTAACTCTACCACCTCTCATTCTCACCCTGGATCATCAGAGTCAGCCAACCAACATATGCAAGTGCCCTGCTAAACAAATGCCTAAGAAACAAGCATGGTCTCTGTTTGTAAGGGCACTGACTTTCTAAAGACTGAGATAGGTCAACACTCTCCTAAATATTTTAGATAGTACAAGGCAATGTACCAGAGCCAATTTATACTGCAAAATAAGTGAGATTGCTCCTTGAAGATAGGACCAAATAATAATCAACTCATTCCAATTCAGTAAAGACTTAGTAAGCATCTACTTTGTAACCTCAATGCCTAGCATAGTGCTTTGAATAGATTTGAAAACTACAAGGAGCTTTTAATTCATCTGAGGGAGGGGCATGATAATTCTGAAAAGTATAGGAATGCATAGTATAGTGGGGAGAGATCCAGACAAGTGCCCTGGGATCATTTGAGGAAGGAAGTATCTGATGTCTACCTGTTGGACCCTTCTACTCCCTGCCACTTCTACTCAAATCATCACTTCCACTTCCTCCCCACTGGTAACCTGGATTTGCCCCAATGTCCCTCAGCCCTGATAGATCAGCTTTTGCCTTATCTTATCAGGACTGAGGCCTGTATACCACCACTAAGACTTGCCACTACCAACCAGTGTCCCCCACACACACACACACACATACACACATACCTCTCCCTTTCCCAGTCCTATCATCTTTCACTTATGTGTTATCTTCCCCCATTTCAATGCAAGCTCCTTGAGCCCCACCCAGGAAACTGTCTTACTTGTCTATATTTATGTCCCCAGAACTTAGCATAGTGTTTGGTACATGTTAAGTGCTTAATAAAAACTCTATCTATTTATCTAATCAATCAGTCTGTCCTATCTATATGTCTGTCTGTCTGCCTATTTGTCTGTCCATCTGTCACAGTATAATTTAGCATAGCACTGAGCAGATAAACATTCATTATATACCAATTCATTGAATAGAGAAAGAACAGATTGATCTAGGTGACACAAATTAGATGAGATGCCAGTTTGGGGCAGCTCTAGTCATTAGGAGATTTTTCCTGATGTTGCTCTGAATTCTAGTTCCATGTAACTTTCACTAACTGATTCCAGTTCTGCTGTCTAGAGTCAAGCATAATAATAATCAAAATAACAACTACTATAACATCAGTTAACATATTTTTTTTGTCTTGTTTTGTGTTTTGTTTTGTTTTGTTTTGTGGGGCAATGAGGGTTAAGTGACTTGCCCAGGGTCACACAGCCAGTGTCAAGTGTCTGAGGCTGGATTTTGTAATGATTGGAATGATGCCACCTACTGGAGACTTGCTGTGGGAAAGCTCCACCATGAGGAAAATGCCTCAGAGGCATTGTGGCTTTCCTTGGCATCAGGAAATGACGTTTGCTCATGGGTGCTGTCTATCAAGGCTACCAGCCAATCACTTGAGGAGCCCCTATTTTCTGGGAGGAGACAGGAAGGAGGAGAGGGAGCCTGAGCAGAGAGCTCTTGCACTTTTGGGTTCCTGACTTGGTGGTGGTGGCGACAGAGGACTTTACAGGAAATGTGAGGAAAGATAGGAATGCCAGGCTGTTGGAATTCTGTTTCTCAATCTTTTCTTTCTATTATCCAATAAACCCTTAAAAACCTAAAACTCGTTTTATCAGTGATTTTAGTCAGTTTCCCCAAAAACTGGGGGAACAGATTAGAATCCACATTTAGAATCTTAAAATTACACAATTTGAACTCAGGTCCTCCTGAATCCAAGGCCAGTGCTTTATCCACTGCGACCACCTAGCTGCCCCTTATATACCATTTTAAAGTTTGCAAAGTGCTTCATTATCTCATTTGATCCACACAAGGACATTGTAAGACAGGTGCTATCCTCATTGAAAGTGAAATAATTAAGACTGAGAAAGCTGAAGGCTTGGCCCACTGTAACACAGCTAGTAAGTACCTACAGTGATATTCAATATTCAAGTCTTTCTGATTTCAAACTAGTGCTCTTATCTACTATGCCAAGCTGCCTCTCAAAATAAGTCTTATCCTTCTCTCACATGATAATCCCTCAAATATTTGAAGGCAGCTAAAATGTCTTCTCTTCTCCAGGCTAAATGTCTCAAGTTTCTTCAGTCTTACCCACTCCTGGAATAGTTCCAAATTGTTCTTTCCATCCTAGTTACCCTCTTCTTGGCAAGTTCCAGGCTCTAAATATCCTTCATAAAATGTAACACTTGAAATGAATATGAGACAACAAATGTAGTCCTGAACTTCACAGAATACAACAGCAGTATGACCACCTTATTTGTTTTATACCCTTTAATGCTTTCCAAAGTTCCCTGATTTTATTACTGTAGATTTATTCACCAATGCAGGTTGCAACCCCTGTGTGTGATAGTACATGGTCTCTTTGAGTTCCTGTGGCCAACGTTTATTCCTTTGTAGTCCCCTTTTTGCTAGAGAGACTTAAAGCCTTTCTATAATCAGCTGGACTGGTCCTCAGATGACAAACAGAGCCCAGGACTGGGGTATGTTCTTAAGTTCCCAAAAGTTTTCCAGCTTAATAAGATTTGCCGAGAACTTGCTTTCCCCTGACATAGTCTTTGGTAGTCCAGAGTTATGAACAGGCCACCATAAAACATTGAAGATGGAATTTTTAATGAGCTTTTAGTTCTGACCACCATGCAGTGCAACCAATGATCTCATTAGCTTTTCTTAAGCATGGATTAAGTAGCATAAGGTAAAGTACTTTGTGCTCCCTTGTAGAGAAACACATTATAAATTCAAGAAATTAAATTCTCATAGGATTTCACAGCTATTAGTTGCACTGCTATACAAACCATAGCAGCATGCATTGATACTCTTTGGCTCCATGATTAATTGGTATAAGACTTTCTCAGGATTGTCTAGATCACTCTTAACTGTGTATTCAAGATGTCAGCAATTGAGATCAATCTTCATTGGGTGATGCCAAACCATCTGCTAATCCCCTTGATTCAACTACAAATCCAGTGTCTGCTACGGCATGTGCATTTTGGCTGGAATTCAGGATGTATTAAATTTTTAAATTGTTCTCCCACTTGGTCTGAGATACCCTATGAGTCCTATATATTCTCCCAATTTCATGTGGCTTCCACTTGAAAGCTAAGCAAAGCCAAACATAAGCTCTCTAGTGCCTACCAAGCTGGGAAAACTTAGAGTACAGGTCAGAAAAAGAGACTGTGTATTAGTCTTCCAGAGATAACAACTAGCTAAGTTCAGAGACATTTATTGGTCACCAGGTTGAGATTTATTTTTTTTTTTTGGCTACAGCATACTAAAAACAAGGGTTTTAAAACTGGGATACACAGATAGATTTCAGGAGGGTAGTGAATCTGTAGGGGGGGGGAAATGTATCTTATTTTCACTAACCCTTGGTTCCTTTGTAATCCTATAATTTTATGCATTTAAAAACATTCTTTTGAGAGGGTCCTCAATAGATTTCACTAAACTAACAAAAGGATTTGGGCCACAAAAGGTTAAGAATCCCTCTACTAAAGGCTTTCTGCTAAGGCATGGGAAAATGGCTACCTATATTGTTAACAAGAAGTACCCATGCGGTAAAATAATGGATACTTAAAGTACTGAATGAGCAGGTAGTAGTGCAGTGGATGGAGTGCTGGCCTTGGAGTCAGGAGGACTTATGTTCAAATCTGGCCTCAGACACTTACTATCCCATGTGACCCTAGGCAAGTCACTTAACCCTGTTTGCCTCAGTTCTTCATCAAGAAATTGAGCTGAAGAATGACATGGCAAACCACTCCAGCATCTCTGCCAAGGAAAACCCCAAAATAGGGTCACAAAGAGTCAGACACAACTAAACAACAACAAAAGTACTGAACAATTATGTGGGCACTTTACTGGGATCTTCTTATTACTATAGATTGACTCTGAAGTGTACTCAGAACAGAGTTGAAAGGAGGCAGAATTCCATAGCTTAAATCCCAATGGGAAAATTGTCCTAAAAGGGATAGTATGTTCCTGATAAAACAATAATTCTGATGGGGAAAAAAAGGAGGACTGTCTAAAGAGACCTTGGATGTGGGTACACACTGGAACTCATCAGCATGCTTAGATATTAAAAACATAATAAAAGATGGAAGGAAGGACAGGTACCTGGGCGTGACATGTCAGTAAGAAAAGCATTAGATAAAGATCACATGAACTAAAATTGTTGATAAATACTACAGATAACAACAGAGACCAAGCGGAAGATCAGAGAAAGGATAGGATGATAGATATGGATTGGAAAGAAAGAGAGTAACAGATGACAGAGAAAAGGCACAATTACTCAATTCTAAATTTGCTTCTGTCTTCTCCAGCAAAGAGACTGGAAAGGATGGAATAAAAATGGCTAACAAGAACATGAAATATAAAAATAAAGCAAAAGATGGTAATAGAAAACCTAACTGTCCTTTGTGAGTTTGAGTTTACCACAACCAAATGATCTATAATAGCACAGAGTATGAGTATAAAAAGTGTTGGTGTGTGACTGAGAAATTTCCAGTATTTTTTTTTCTCTCAAATCAATGGATGGTGTGGTCCTGGAGTCAGGAAGACCTGAGTTCAAATCTTACCTCAGATATTTACTAGCTATATGACCCCAGGTAAACACTTAACCTTTGTCTGGCCTCAATTTTCCCCAAAGTCAAAATGGGTATAATGAAAGCACTGTAAAATATTTCACACAATACCTAACATATAATAGGATTTAAATAAAATTTTATTCCTTCCCTTTCCCCCACATATCCCCATTTTTTTCAACTTACCTTTATAAAAACATGAATTAAGTACATCTTATTGCTGTTCTGTCATTTCAGTCATATCCAATTCTTTGTGACCCCCATTTGGGGTCTTCTGGCAAAGAAGCTGGAGAGGTTTGCCATTTTCTTTCTCCAACTAATTCTATAGATGAGGAAACTGAAGCAAATGGGGTAAAGTGACTTCCCCAGAGCACCACAGCTAGTAAGTAATCTGAGGCTGGATTGTAACTCAGGTCACCCTCACTATGAATCCAATGTTCCAGCAACACATCATAAAATTTCCTAATTATGGACTACACAAGTGTTGTAATGGGCTGGGGCTGGCTCAGCCTGGTCTACTAATAGTTTAGTTCTAAAATTTGAATGAAATGAGATAATTATAATCCATTTAATAGTTAAGAAAAAGACCATAGCAGTGGAAAGGCATTCAGAACAGAAAAGGAATATTCATACAGGATAAAGCATTGATTCAGCTGGGCACAGCTTCCTAATATGGGTCTTACAATAGTCCATGGTCAAAGCCAGAGGAAAGAGCTCTGGTCCTTCTTAGGACTGGTTGTTTTATACTCAACTGATTAGGAAGCTCATGGAAACCTTAGTCCCCTGAATTAATTAAATATTGAGTTCAATTTCAATACCTTTTAAGGAAAACTAGACTAAGTTGCATAGGGGAAGTAAAAGGTGATAGAAAGGGAGGGCCCATGATATTGTTCCCATCATGTAACTAGCCAACATTTTCTTGACTTTTTCAATGGAATATTATAGGACAGTTTGCTGAATGCTTTGCTAAAATCTCAGTATTCTATATGTACAGTACCCCTTGAGTGATATCCTTGTGGAAAAGATAGAGAGATGTAGGCTGGACAACAGTATAGTTATCTTCATTTATAACTGGTTGAACAATTATGATCAACAGCCCCGAGTTTCAGGGAACAGAGACAAAACCTCATGCTAAGTTCATCTAATTATAGGTTTTGTTGATAGTGGAAAAATCACCCTTTTTTCTTTTTTCAGACCTGTGATTTTATCAGAGTAAGAGTTTGCAATAAGGAGCTTCTTCCAGCAATGCAGATCAGAGCCTTATTCAAATTTGACATCTTAAAGTATTGCCTAGAAAAGTGAGTGGCAAAATAACTTGCTGAAGGTATATGGTAAAGGTAAGATTTGAATCTAGGTCTTCCTGGCTCTGAGGCTAGCTCTTTACTATGCCATGATTTGTGCTGCATCCAAAAGTAAATGGAATATTTATTCACAAAGAAAGGTTTAAGATGTACATAATCTCAACAATGACACTTCCATGTTTGGGGTCTCACTTTGATTCTACAATGTGAAGTTCTAAGTATGTGTATTGGATCCTAGGTCTCCAGTTTATTCTAGGCATTCAACTTGTTTTAAATGGCTCACAGATATTAGAGGGTATGAAGTTTTTTATACTAAGGTAAACAAAGGGAGCTGGATGTTCCAACTGTTAAGGGCTAAAAATTCTCTAGCTAAACTGTCTAAAATATCTAATGAGTGGTTGCCAATAAATTATAAGCCTTTAGCAAGAGTTAGACTTTAAGTATTTATTAAGGAGAATAAAGAATTTGGTAAAGGAGAAGAGAGAAAGGTCTAGATTCCTATCTATTAAAGGGAGAGCGCAATTTCTACCTCCCCTCTCCAACCAGCATCCTCAGGAAAAAGAGTGTGAGAGCAAGTGCCAGTCTCTTCCTTCCTCCTCCCACTAGACCGCATCACTGCCTGATGCCAAAGAAATGACTCCTGGTCTTGCCCTCAAAGACCTTCGCTTCATGGGCGGAACTCTTCTACAGTAAGTCTCCAGCAGGTGGCGTCATTCCAATCGTTACAAACCTTAAGTGAATAAACACCAGATGACTCTTAATGCTCCAGTCACAGGTAGAACAGTTAAACCTAAACACAGGAATCAGAAAAATTAATATAGAGTCAGGGCCTTTACTATAAATATCCATTAGCCTCTGACTTTCCTCCTCCTCTGTGTTAAAGGACTAGTCTAACTTACCAAGCTTAATGATCATATCCAAAGACTTGTAATTAACAGATCAAATTGGAAAGGGGTTTCCAGTAGAGGACCCCAGGAATTTTTCCTTCAACATTTTTATGAATAATTTCAGTGGAAGCATAAATTGCAAATTTGCAGATGTCACAGAATTGAAAGCAATACCTAACACATTGGATGAAAGAGTCAATATCCAAAATAATTTCAATGGGTAAGAATGATGGAACTGATTTAATAGGGTGTATTTCAATAAAGATAAATTTAAAAGCCTCCATTTGGTTTCCAAAAATCAACTATACAATCAATCAGCTAGCATTTACTAAACACTTATGTGTCAGGCACTGTGTTAAGCATTGATGACATAAATAAAAAGCCAAAAGAGTGCTTGCCACCTAGGAGCTCATATGATTACAGAGGAAACTTTTTACATAAAAGAATATATACTAGACACATACCAAGGAGAAGGAAAACAAGCTGAGAGGAGAAGTCATAGACAGCTAGGAGGGACTGGGAAAGACCTCTAAGTAAAGGTGACATTTGCACTTAATCTTGAGGAAAGTTAAAGATACTGTGAGATAGGAGAGCACTGCAGTCACAGCACAGTCAGTACTGTAATGATTAGAATGACCTCACCTGCTGGAGATTTACTGTAGAAAAGCTCCACCATGAAGTGAAGGTCTTTGAGGGCAAGACCAGGAGTCTTTTCTTTGGCAATCAGGAAGTGATGTTTGCTTGTGGGAGGAAGAAGGGGGAGCCTGGCACTCTGTCTCTTCCTTTTCCTGGGGACTCTGGTGGAGAGAGGAGCGAGAAATTCACTCTCCCTTTAATAGATAGATGAATGTAGGCCTTTCTCTCTCTCTTTACGAAATAAATGCTTAAAAGCTTAACTCTTGCTAAAGCTTATAATTTCTTGGTGACCACTCATTAGATATTTTAGACAGTTTAGCTACAATTTTAGCCTTAACAGTACCTAGTACATAGTGCAACAATAGAATTTGTGACGGGAAGTAATATGTAAGAAAACTAGAAAGACAGGAAGGGGTCAAGTTATGAAGAACTTTAAATACCAAATAGAGGAGTCTATATTTGATCCTGCAGATGTAGGGAGCCACTGACGTTTATTGAGTGTAGAGTGACTATGTCATGTTCTGGGGAAATCATTTTGGTAACTCTGTGGAGGGGGATCAGATTGGATTGGGGAGAGATGAGGCAAGGAGACCAATAAGGAAGAAACTCCAATAATACAGGTGATAGGTGATGAGGACTTAAACTATGGTGGTGGTTGTGTGAGTAGAGAGAAGGCAACATATATGGAAAATATTGTGGAGGTAGAAATCACATGATTTAGCAACTTATTGGATAACTGAAGTGAATAAAAGGAAAAAAATTGAGAATGACAACTAAGTGGTGGGCCTAGGTGACTGGGAGAATAGTGGTGTTAAGAAGTTCAGAAGAGGGATAGATTTTTGGAAGAAAGACTGAGTTCCATTTTGAACATGTTGATTTGAAATGCCAGTGGGACATCCAATTGGAAATGTCCTGTAGGAACTTGTGATTGCAAGCTAGAGCTTATTAGGGAGACTAGGACTAGATATATGTATAGGCCTGGTAATCATCAGCACAGAGATAATAATTAAACCCAAGAGAACTAATGAGATCATAAGGTATTGAATGAAAAGATTAAAAAAAAAAGGCCACAAGAAAAACCTTAGAAATACTCACAGTTTTTAGGTGACATAGATGAAGATTCAGCAAAGGAAAGGAGGAGTGTTCATGAAAAGACAGACAGGAGAGAGTAACCAGGAGGAGAAGATGATCAATAATGTCATTGCCACTGATAGGTTGAAAAAGGATGAGCATTTAGAAGAGGGTAAGAAGAGAAACAGAGGTACTGAAAGTAGGTAGTAATCTACTAGTTTCAATAAGTTTAGCTGAGAAAGGAAGATAGATATAGGATGATAGCTAAAAGGGATGGTAGGATCTAGTGTATTTTCTTTCAAGAATGAGGGAGACATACACATGTTTGTAGACAGAAGGGAACCAGTAGTTAAGGAGACATTGAAGATTAGGAGGAAAGTGAATATGATTTGGGACCATTTTTTGGAGAAGACTGGAGGAAATGAGATGGAGGGGGCATGTAGTGAATTTGGTGTTGGCAAGGTGAAGGGTGACCTCTTCATCAGAGATTGGAATGAATAAGGTGGTGAGAAATTATATCAGAGGGGCATAAGATGAGAGGGGGGAAATTACATTATTTGAAAATGGCCACAGGTTTTTATCCAGTCAAGTATGAATCAAAGTTCTCAGAAAAGAAACATTCTAGAAAACAATTTGTGAAAAATCATCTTGGGGGGGTAGTGGATTATAAACTTAGCAGTCAACAGAGTGACTCATAGATCAAAAAAAAAAGCTGATGTTGGAGGAATCATATCTGGAAAGACAATAGTCCAATAGTCCCCTGTAATTTTTTGGTTTTTTTTGCGAGGCAATAAGGGTTAAGTGACACCCAGGTTCACACAGCTAGTAAGTGTCAAGTGTCTGAGGCTGGATTTGAACTTAGGTCCTCCTGAATCCAGGGCTGGTGCTTTATCTACTGTGCCACCTAGCTGCCCCCATCCCACTGTAATCTGATCTCATCAGACCACATCTCGAGTACCATGTTCAGTTCTAGGTGCCACATTTTGGAAAGGATGTTAACAAATTAGAATGTGTCTAGAGGAGGGAAGTACAGTAAGATGGTGAAGGAACTAGAGGTCATGACATAACAATTATAAATTGTAGGAATTGTGTATTTACCCTCATGGCAAAGAAGATTTAGGGGTAACAGGGTCATTGTCTTCAAGTCCTTGAAGGTGTATCAAGATAATGGAATGTGGTAGATAAGGAGATTTAGCAGATACTCAAAGGCCCACCTGGAGATTAATCTAAACCGATTGAAATAAGTGAGAGTGATGGACTGCTGATTAGCTATCTTGTGAAAGTGCAGTAAGACTTGTTCTCTTTGGTATCAAAGGACAGAAGTAGGAATAATAACTAGAAGTGACAGTAAAGCAAATTTCAACAGTGCAAATGGTGGGGGCGGGGGGGGGGGGCAGACAGCTTATGTCTAAACGCATAATAGGCTGCCTTGAGAGACAGTGAATTCCCCATCAGTACATGTCTTTAGATGTAGGCCTTGTTGGGCACTAAGTTTAATTTGCTTTCACAATATTTACCATGGATAATCCTCCTGCAGATAATAGGAGTTGGCTAATGGTGATTACCCCTTATATATGGAGGAGTACATTACAGTTTGTAAAGCATTTTCACAGCTTCTATCTTATTTGGACCTCCTTTGTAAATTAGATAGCTTTTACTGTTGAGAAACTGAATTGCTGAACATTTGAAGTACTAGAAGTGCCTGGACTCAACCAAGTACAATTCTTCTTCCCTATGACAATGCTTCAAATATTTGAAGTCATGTCCCCCACAAATCTTGGTAAATATTTCATATCAGGCTATCTTCCCTCTGCTCCCAGTGCCCCTTCCCCCAGGCCATTAATTGGCATGTACTCAGGAAGGCCAGAATCATTTTTCTTTTTTTTAATTTACATGAGAACTGTATTATATATTTTAAAAGATAGAAAATTGTTTCATAATATTTTCAATTTCATGTGCAATCATCTTTTTTTATTATACTATGTTTTTTTTTACTTTTTTTTTAATTGGGTAGTTTTTAACATTCATTTTCATAAGATTTAGAGTTCCAAATTTTTCTTCCTCCCTCCCTTTCCTCCCCCCTCCACAAGATTGCAATCAGGTATATATATGTACAATCCATAAGTGTTCTTTTATCAGTTCTTTCTATAGCAGTGCATAGTATGCTTCTTCATTAGTTCTTTGGGATTGTCCTGGATCATTGTACTGCTGAGAGTAGCTAAGTCATTCACAATTACTCACTGAACAATACTGCTGTCACTATGCACAATGTCTTCCAGCTCTGCTCACTTCACCATACATCGATGTTCATTAGTCTTTCAAGGTTTTCAGGGATCATCCTGTTTGTCATTTCCTGTAGCACAAGTCCATTCCACTACAGTCATATAACACAGCTTTTTCCATCATTCCTCAATTGATGGACATTCCTTTGATTCTCAATTCTTAGCCTCCACCAAGAGTTGCTATAAATATTTTTTGTACAATTTTCCCCCTTTTCTCTTTTTCATGATTACTATTGTTAACTGTTTGCCTTCCATCCTATTCCCTTCCCCATGATATTTATTCTATTATCCATCTTCTTTCATCCTATCACTCTTCAAAAGGGATTTGCTTCTATCTGTCCCCTCCCCAACTCTGCCCTTCCTTCTTTTGCCCCTCTCTCTTTATCCCCTTCCCCTCCTATTTTCCTGCAGGGTTATAGAGATTACTCCATCCAATTGAATGTGTGCATTATTCTCTCCTTGAGCTAATTCTAATGAAATTGAAGTCTTTGAGCCAATTCTGATGAGTGTTAGGCTCATTTACTGCCCAGATTAAATAGTTGGGTGTATCTGTTAGCCCCTCCTTGAGGCAGCTCTGATGAGTTTAAGGTCTTCTCTGATAAGTGTAAAATTCATTTACTGCCCTGCTCCTCTCCCATCTCTTCCCCCACTCCATAAGCCTTTTTCTGTTTCTTTCATGTAGGATTTCACCTCTGCCCTTCCCTCTCCCCCAGTGAATTCCCTTCACCCCTCAATTAAACCCTGTAGATGTCATCACCTAGCTAAGTGACACAGTGGACAAATCATCACCCCTGGACCCAGGGGGATCCCAGCCAAAACCTGGCCTCAGACACAAGACAGTCGCCCATTGTATGACCCCAGGTATGTCCCCCAGCTCCAGTTTTTTTTATGGTTCTCTAGGGTCTTGTATTTGAAAGTCAAATTTGCCATCCAGTTCAGGTCTTTTCATCACAAATATCTAAAAGTCTTCTTTTTCATTAAAGTCCCATTTTTTCCACTGAAAGATAATGCTGAGTTTTGCTGGGTAGGTGATTCTTGGCTGTAATCCCATTTCCTTTGCCCTTTGGAATATCATATTCCATGCCCTCCGGTCCTTTTATGGAGAAGCTGCTAGATCTTGTGCTATCCTGACTGGGGCTCCACAGTACTTGAATCTTTCTTTTTGGCAGCTTGCAATATTTTCTCCTTGACCTGAGAGCTCTGGAATTTGGCTATAATATTCCTAGAGAGTTTTCTTTTGGGATCTCTTTCTGGAGGTGATCGGTGGGATTCTTTCAATTTCTATTTTAGCTTCTTCTTCTAGAATTTCAGGGCAATTTTCCCTGAGAATATCTTGGAAGATGGTGTCTAAGCTCTTTCCTTGATCATGGTTTCAGGTAGACCAATAATTTTCAAATTATCTCTCCTGGATGTATTTTCCAGGTTGGCAGTTTTCCCAGAAGATATTTCACATTGGCTCTACTTTTTTTATTCATTTGGATTTCTTTATTGTGTCTTGGTTTCTCATAAAGTCACTAGCTGCTCCATTTGTTCAATCCTAATTCTTAGGCAATTATTTTCATCAGAGAGCTTTGTACCTCCTTTTCCATTTGACTTTTCAAGCTGTTGACTTTTTTCTCACGTCTTTCCGGCATCACCCTCATTTCTCTTTCCATTTTTTCCTCTACCTCTCTAATTTTATCTTCAAAGTCCTTTTGAGCACCTCTATGGCCTGAGACCAATTCGTATTTTCTTGGAAGCTTTAGATATAGGGTCCCTGATGTTTACATCTTCCTCTGAGGGTGCCACTTGGTCTTCTTTTTACTGAAGAAACTTTCTATGTCTTCACCTTTCTCTCTCTGCTCATCTTGCCTTTCTTTTACTAGACTTTTAGCTCCTTAAAGTGGGGCACTGTTTCCAGGCTGCAGTATCCCAAGCTTAAGAAGTCCCAGGTGGTATGATTTAAGGAGAATCAGGTTCTTTCCTCATCTGGCCTGTTTCCTGGTCCTAGATGACCCCAGACCAACTTGCCAATCAACCAGCTTTGTGTGTTGTGGTTGTTAGCTCTCAGGAGCCTGTGCCCCTCCCCAACCTGGGCCACTTCTACTTGAGCCTACCACCTGGTTCTTAGTAGGAGTGTAAAATCCAAGTTCTGCCTTAGCACCAGCATAGACCTCTGTTGTCTCTCCCCTGCCCAGGGCTCAGCCCACTCACCAGACTGTGAGCTTAGTTCCAGACCACACTGGTGCTTCAGCTGATTCAGAGGCTCTGGGGGTCTCCTTCTCCAGTGAGGACTTCCTGAGACTGGATATGTGTCAGGGTGCCTGTGGGGTTGGGCCCAACTCCTGTATCAGCACAGCAGCTCCCTGCTTCTGACCTTCCAAGTCGTTCTTGGTTAAAAGATGATTTCAGTACATTCTTCTATGAGTTTTGCTGCTCCAGGCATTTTTCTATGACCTTATAATGTTATGGAAATGCTTGTTCTATTACATAAACTAAAAATATATAATCTTTGTTTTTCTCTTCCTCCCTCTCTCATTTTCTTTCCTCCACCCCCTTGACTCCCCCTCCCTCTCCCTTGACACTTTCACCCTCCAGGGATATTGTGAGGCTCAAATAAAATGATGGATGTAAAGTACTTTGGGACAATTAGCTAGCACAGTACATAGACTTCCTGGAGTCAGAAAGACCCAAGTTCATATTTAGGCCAGATTCATTTTCACATTATCCTTACAAAAACCTAATTAGAAATGCAAATCCGCTTCCCAAAAATGGTAGGATGTATTTCAAAGCCATAGAGAAATGGTTTAAAGTTTGTCTATACTGTGCTGCCCCTCTATTACTTAATTTGTTAACTATATGTCATAAATATGTGCTGGTAAGTGATGGTATTATGCCATATGCTTAAGTGGTATATAGTAGACACATATTTGAAGAGGCACTGCCCTTCTAGCATTTTAATACTTCTTATGTATCACTGTGGCAGAAAGGTGTCCCTGCACATAGTTTGGAAGATTATGCCAACAAAAACAAGTTCTGTCAGATTCTGTAAGTTCTTCCAGTCCAGATCTAGTGCTGAGATCTATTTCTGTTGTCCAAGGACCTTGCCTAGATACGTTTGGAAAAGTATCATCAGAAAATTCCCCACAGATTGATGATTTTTTTTTCTCCAAATCAACTCATGAAATGCATACACTGATGTAGTGAAGGGTTTCAATCTATGTCAGTGAAGGAACTACCAATGACAATGCAATCAAGAGCCTGTTAATGATTAAAATAAGCATGTTAATACCAATTCATCCTTTAATACTTTAATAAGTATTAGCCACTTGGCTCTACTTTGTAGTAAAATAATTGTTCCTGTTATTGACAATTTTCATTGGTCCTGCTCACCATCCTGCTTGACTTAAAAGTTTCTCATCTGGAATTATTATTTAAGGTCAGTTTATCACAGGAAAGATTGATGGAATAAGCAGACTTGGCTGTTGGCATTTGGAGAAACATGTTATCCCCCTGCCATTCTGTAAGACTTCTTTAATCATGGTTGATTGAAGGTTACCAACCCTGAATTATTAGTTAATGGCATCTTAACAAACAAATGATTTATTATGTGAGTAAGCTTTGCAGTGGTACATAGAACCTGAAACACTAGGTATTTAATCTGAAGCTGAAATGTATGTTATTTCATTTTTGACACTGAAAATAAAATCCCAAACAAAGGCATTTGCACTCAGTCTCAGTTCCTCCTGTGCAGGTACTATGCTGAAGTAGATTGAAGTCTGAAGCCCTTTTAACTCTCCCAACTTTTCAAACGATGTTGATGAAGAGGGGTCTACACAGCTCAGGAAGTCCATCCTTAGAACTAGTCCCCAAAGTAATTGATCATCATCAAAAATGAAAGATATGTTCCAGCAAGCTGAAACTCAGGTGTGTGTTTTGTGCTGAGCTCCAAAGATCAGTCAACTCTCATTAGGGACCTCCTTCTGAAACACTAGCATGTGTTCAAGAAGCTGTTCTCCACACTACGGTTTCACAGCATGGATTCTCAGGCCCAAAAGGATATTAAATTCATCCAGTGGGACAGCAAATTAGTTGGTTCCAAGTGAAAGGAATGCATTCATTCAAGAGACCACCTGCTCCATATCCTTGGTCCTTTATGGGTCCATCCAACGGTAGTTTTCATCAGTGGTATTTCATCAGAGTCAAATTCAAAACATAGATTTACAAAGATGGAAGGCTATCTTCAGGTTCTCTCATGCAAACTCTCACCCAATGTCAGAATGCCCTCTATATAACATCTCTAAAGCTATTTCTAGGGGGAGGGGAGAGGGGAGGTAAAAAAGGGAAAAAATAAATTTACATAAGTTATAAAAGAAATAATAAGTTGTATATAATAGATGTATAATTTCACATACAATGATTTTTTATTATTCTGCTATGTTATGGAAATGCTTGTTTTATTTCATAAATTAAAAATAAAATACATTTTAAAAAATTTAAAGGTAGTCATCTAGTTTCTACTTGCACATCTTCAGAGACTGGAAAATCATTTGTTCCAAAAACAGCTTTTTCCACTGATGTACAGCTCTAATCACCAGAAAGTTCTTTATATAGAGCTAAAGTAAAGTGAAGCTCTCAAACACTTTTCTATCCCAGTATTCTTTGCATAACTCTGTATGTGAAACAAATTGGTCTATATAGATAAGAATAGAAATTAGGTTTGGGTGAGCTTAAAGAAACTTTATTCAATTAGTGTGGCAGCCCACAATTTGAAGGATAGCTCTTCTGGAGAAAACTTGCTCTAGGTTAAATGTATTCTGTGGATCCCCATCTGCTAAAACCATAACTCCTGCTACATCCCTCTATATGTTTACCTTTAGTAATCAGCCAGGAAACATATATTGTGTGCATTCAATACATGTGTATTAAACACATGTATATAGATACTCATGTAAGGAACATATGTGGCCAGGACACACAGAGGGGGAACCCATGCTGCTAACTCTGCAGGACTACTTGGTTACTTGCATCTTCTAGGGATGCCGTTGTTTTGTTCCCCTAAACACTGATCTGCTGGAGATTTCTCTACTGAGCACATGGTCTCTACTGACCCTTGCCAAGTATGGCACCACTAGAATGTGACTATGGGGTTTCTTTCTTCATCCAGTTTCTAGATTCTGCTCTAGCCCTTGGCTATAGTGCCACCCAGGTATGTACTGGTAACTGTTTAATAATTGTCTCCCTAAAAACATGTACACACAGTTTATACTTTTAAAGTCATTCTGCATTATTCATTCCTTCTGCTATTGTAGTTCAGTTGTTTTAGTCATGCCCAACTCTTTGTGACCCATTTGGGGATTTTGTGGCAAAGATACTAGAGCATTTTGCCATTTCTTTCTCCAGCTCATTTTACATATGAGGAAACTGAGGCAAACAGGATTAAGTGATTTACACAGAGTCACACAGGTAGTAAGTGTGTGAGGCCAGATTTGAACTCATAAAGATAAGTCTTCCTGATTCTAAGCCCAGTGCTCTATCCTCTGCATCACCTAGCTGACTTTATTAATTTCTCCATCACTTTCTTAATTCTAGACAACCAAGAAAACAATAAATCAAGCCTGGATTTGTGAAGGTTTGCCGATTTCTGAGGTATAATTGCTGACACTGATAATTTAACAATTGGCTCTAGTACAAGTTGGCTCCAATACACCCCTGGTGCTACCTCTTCTTCATAAGATGAATGGGCACTGCCATGCTCTTTTAGTTCAAACGGCAAGGATTTTTTTTTAATAGCTCTTTGAGAAAAGCAGCCATTCTTGCCTCAGCCACAGTACTAATAATAATCTGAGGGTAAGAAAAAAAAAACAACTTCCTGGATTTTTTCCTTTGTAGAATGACTCATAGGTTCTCTTCTAGAGACTTAACTGGAAGGTTTTTTATCCCTAGTTGGAAATTCTTTACCCCCAAGCATTTGTACAAAGAACAAGGTCTTCCCACTTAGTTAATCCTTTTAGGCTTGGAGTTTTCTTTGGACTAAATTCTTAGTCACTTGACTTGGCCTTCTGTGGGTAACCGTACTCTAGCTTATGATGAGCATTCTGTTTAACTTTTACATTTCATCTCTAAAAGTCAGGCTGTTCCTGGTCATAATTCATGTAAGTATCATTTGCCCAATAACAAATTACCCAATCACTTTGGAATCCATTATTTCCTAGTTTCTTTCCAAGTTCAAATCTCTTCCATTATCCAATGTAGATGCATGGATTGGGGAAATTCACAGAGACAAAGCTAGGTCTAAAGACAGAGTCATTGCCTCTCCTATCAGCCTAGCCATATCCCTGTAATCTTTTGTATATAGAAATACACCCCTGCATTATCATTTACTAGGTATGTGCTAGGCCCTGAGAATGGTGTAGCAAAGTATAAAGTTTGTTTCATCTCTTCTAGCCAGAGGGATAAAACATACAATGTCCGATTTCAACTAGTTGGTCGGGACTAGGGTACAGGGCTGGGGTATCTGAAGGCCAAGTTTCAGTTACCCACAAGACCAATGGGGATGATAAATGAGAAGTTCTAAGGATGTATGTAAATCAGGACAACAATCTAAACCAGTGTCCTTTGCTACCCTATGGCAGGAAAGGTAAATCTAGGCGAACCATGAAGAGGAGTTCAGATCCTCAAGCCATCTGTCAGGCTTGATTCAAGATACATAAGAGATATGAGAGCCATAGCTGAGAATAAAAAGTAAAAGCAGAGTAGAGGAAATTCATTTGCCCAGATTGCTGGGAGCTGTCTCTTTGTAATGCTTTTCTCACCTATGTTGGGATGGTAGGTCTCAGCTGCCACCAATATCACATGAGTTAAGGAACAAAGTACCACAATAAATAATCAAATAAAATGCCCCTGTAAGTAGTTCTGCTTACCCACACACTCCAGTGGTCTGAATAATAATCCTTCCTGATTTACAACTCTGGTTTTTGCATCCTTCAATAACCTTTATAATTTTCTTCTCTGTAGTCTAAGAAGTAGGATTGTTTTTAAAAATTGGTAATAATAGATAACATAT
The DNA here is from genome assembly GCF_019393635.1 of Dromiciops gliroides. Taxonomy (NCBI): domain Eukaryota; kingdom Metazoa; phylum Chordata; class Mammalia; order Microbiotheria; family Microbiotheriidae; genus Dromiciops; species Dromiciops gliroides. Next base: position 446,698,906 of record NC_057862.1, read on the forward strand.
TTCCATAGAACTTTATAGCTTATTTTCTTTACCACAACCCTGTGTGATAAGTACTACAAGAATTATCATCCCCATTTTAGAGATGTGAAAACCGAAGCTACAAAGAATATGTGACTTGTTTATGGACATACAGCACTGGGATCAGAACTAGAACCCAGGCCTTCTAATTCCGGGTCTGGCATTCTACCTATTTATGACATGCTGTTTCTCTAGGTAGAACTTCACTGTGAAGGAAGGAACAAGAATTAAACATTTAACTCACATTTTGGAAAGATTGTGTTTACCCTCAGACACTAAATTAGATTGAGAGAGGTTACCTAGAGTGCCAAAAGCAAGAAGACTTCAGTGACTAGTCTTCTAAGACCCCATAAGCAAAACTTAGGTTGCCTATCATTTCGTAATATCATTGGCACCTGAGAGAAACTCAATATCTGCAAACCAATCTGGGATCTAGCAGCTCTTTGGAACAGAAAGGTCCCAGTACTATCAGCTAACCACATACTCACTTGGTTCTTTGAAAAGCAATTTTCTAAATATAAGATCCAGGCCCAGGACCAAAATGGGAGAAGTATTTTTAGGTCCTGTCCATTCCAGCTACAGTCACAGCCATCAGGGAAATAACTTGGCTCTCACTGGACAGGATGAAATTCTCACTCCCTGTGTCCTATAGGCTTGGGCTATAACTGGACAGAGTTTTTAGCACTGCTTTTACCTCTTCACCGACCCCCTTGCCCCCAACCCCTGTTTCCCTCTCAGCCTGAAGATGCTTGTCCTATAACAGGAGTCCTTTGGTAAAGCAAGATAAATTTCTATATAGACTAAAGGGCAGCTTTTAACCTCAGATTTTGCAGTCTTAAAAATGCCTTTCCTCTACCTGGCCAACAGTTGTTTTCACAATTTGAAATGATAGATATTTATTAGCTAATTAATCAAATTCTCCCTTTCAGGGTCAAAGAAAAACTATTAAAATAATAGAAAACATGATCTGATAATGACCTGTACTTGTCTTTGTTGGCATGACAACTTAGAAATCATGCTGTCAAACCCTTTCATCTTATAGTTGAAGAAAGTAAGCTTCCTAATCAGTTGGTCAGTCAGTAGTCAACAAGCATTTATTAAGTACTTACTATGTGCCAAGTATAGTGCTAAGCACTGGGAATGTAACCACAAGCAAAAAAAGAAAGACAACTCTTGCCCCAAAGAGCTTACGTTCTAATTGGGGATGATAACACACACACACAAAAAAAAAGGACAAGGAAGGTATGGTAGAGAGTAATGAAGGAATAATTTTAATTACAACCTAATAAGAAATAAAGAGATGGCCAGTCTGGGATCTCTCCTCCAATAGAGGTTCTGGGAGGAGCCAACCAATTGGAGGGAGGGGTCATGGGGCTGAAGGTACTTCTGAGGTGTGAATTCCAGAGCTGAAGTGTTCTTCCAAGTTGAAGAGTTTTCTGGGAGGTGACAGAGTATTGCAACCTGGATTGAAGCCTGGTGAGAAATTAATAGATGTGAAGTGATTTGACCCAGGTTCATGGGTACTAAGCAGTGAGGCTGAAACTAGAACCAGTCTTCTGACATCTAGGCCAGTGCTATTTCTGCTACTACAACATTGCCTTTAAGTAATAACTTTGAATTTTGCCGTGCCCTTTTCCTTCTAATCATGCCTGATCCTAATTGGAGGAGGGGATGGGCAGGCTGTCCAGTTTGCTTAGCTACCAGGAGCAAGTGATATTCTTACCTCATCCACATAGTCCCTAAGGAACACCCACAGAAACGTTGCTGCTCAGTGCCTGAATGGCCATGGGTAAACTGCAGAGGGCAGCACTACCATACCGTCCCTCCAACTGGCCAGCACTCACCGCCAAAGGGGCACTGAGATGTCCCTAGAAGTGGAAAGAAAGGAGGGGGAAATTGTTTCTTTCTCAGTCTCTGTTCTCTTCCTTGCAAACACAGCATGCAGCTATGAAGGTGCTAAAAAAAACTGGTGTTATATGAATTGTTACAATTGTTAAAGTCATAATTAACCCCACAATGCCACTGTTTAGATATCATCTGAATTTTCCATAATTCATTTCTTACAAGCAGTATTTCAAGTTTGAATTCTGGCTCTTGGGTAACAATCTCATAATTAGTTTCTTTGCTTTCATAACACATAAATTTTTCAGGCATCAGGAGGCTTCCTCTTTTTTTCTTGCCCCAGCCTTACAGAGGTTGCTTGGGTAACCTGTGGTTACAGTAAGTTATGAGAAAAATTTGCCAATATTTTTCAATTTTAAAAAACCTGTTCTCTCGAAAGCAGCAGATATCACAATTCCTCTATTACCAATTCCATTAAACCTAATAAGGGTAGGTAGCTATGTGTCAAGTTCTGGCTTTATGAGTCACATGATACATTAAATCAATATCCCCCTAAAGTGAACGAATCAAAACTTCAGGAAAAGAGAGGCTAGAAAACAAGGAAGCAAAGACTAAGTTTGCACCTCAGTCTCATGTGTGACAAACCCTCAGACCCAGCCAGGAACAAGACGAAGCAGATAATGAAAAAGCTGTCAGTCATCTCTGCTTCCTCATTCTCCAGTCCAGCATGCTGCAAAGGTTTCTTCCATTTCTCATAAGGCTATTAAAGCAAACACCACATTATAATGTCAATTGTTACAGAAATGGACCACCAAATTTCAAGAATAATAGATTTTACTTCCTATATCTAAACCAGAAGAACTTAAAAAATAATTTTATTCAAAAAAATTTAATGTGAACCTTCTGAATTAATAAACTGAATCTTTCCATGGGAAAATCTGTCATGGACAAAAAAGGAAAATCTGTGGAACTCAATCTTATGGATGGCCATATTCTAATTTCTGCACTTGGAATGATATGCAACAGGATAAAAATACTCTTAAGCTAGGAACTTCTCTGATGACAACTGCTCCAACCCCAAATTTCGTCATTTCTCAGAAACATTGAGGCCATCGTTATCGTACAGCTCTTTATGTTCTATGAGAGCCATGGAACGACAGGTCTCCACAAAAGCAGGAAATCCCAGCATTGTACACCCCCTCTATCCTGTCAGAGCTTTAAAAAGCTCTCTTCTTTTTGCAAAGGTTCTCTGGTGTGCTGAAGATTTGGATGAGAATGAGAGAGAAGTGAAATTACTTTATTCTTTTTGTTTTTCATAAAAAGAGGATCCTGGACAACTTATTCTTAGTTGACCAGGTTGAGTAGAATATCTCTGGCCACCCCAAAGCAGCAAGCACCATGATCTCTATAGTATTCACCACATAAGACTGATAAGAGCCCACAGCTGTGGGCTACTTTATTGAAAATTCATGGTTCAGATGGACTCCACACTAAATCAAACTAATAATAAAGATCTTTTTCCCCTGGCCCTGAAGGGCAGAATTAGGATCAATGGGTAGCCATGGGAGAGAAAGATTTCAGTTTAAAGTATGAAAATATTTAACAAGTAGCACTGTTTAATGGTGCAATCTACTGCCTCTGCTTCTAGAAGCCAGTGCTTAGGTGGCACAGTGGATAGAGACTGGGCTGGTAGTCAGATAAACCCCAGAGTTCAAATCTGTTCTCAAACACTTACTAGCTGTGTGACTCTGGGCAAGTTACTTAACCTCTCTCTGACTACCTGTTTCCTCAATTGTAACTAGAGATATTGATAGCACCTGACTCTCAGGGTTGTTGTGCCTAGTACTTACTAGGTACTTCAAGATCCATTTCTTTTTACTCTAAACTTAAAAAGAATAAATACAATGAGCATTTCCATATACATAGTAGAACAGAAAAAAGAGAATTATATGCAAAATTGTGAATCTCTATTTTTGTACTTGCTTGCTTTTCTTTTAAAGTAAATAATGAATTCAGCAGTTAACTTTCAAAGCTCTCCTGCTTGTCTGTGATTCCTTCTGGTATTCCTTCTGGTCTTTTGTGCACATTTTAAATTATACTTCAATAACCCTGATTTTTCTTTCTTATTTTTGGCATTCTTATTGCTAGCCTCCCACCCCTCCCACTTTCCCTCTCCCCATTAAAAAAAAGGAAAACACAAAATGCTTGTAAAATATACAGTCAAGTGTAATAAATTACAGCATTGGCTATCTGTGAAAAAGTATGTCTTTTTCTGAATCTTGAATCTATCAGCTCTTTATCAGATGGTGGTGGGTTGCATGCTTCATCTTTGGTCCACTGAATACGTGATTGGTCATTACATTACATAAGTATTTAAAAGTTGTTTTTCATTACACTTTTAGTTTTATTATATACATCTTTCTCCTGGGTCTGCCACTTTTTTTTGGCAGGGCAATGAGGGTTAAGTTACTTGCCTAAGGTTAGATAGCTAGCAAGTATCTGGGGCTGAATTTGAACTTAGATTCTCCTGAATCCAGGGCTGGTGCTTTATCCACTGGGCCACCTAGCTGTCCCCTAGCTCTGTTCACTTTTTTTCACATCAATTCATGCAAGCTTTCTCAGAATTCTCTGACACTTTCCATTTCTTCATTTTTTACAGTAGGATAGTATTCTATTACATTCATATACCATAATTTGTTCAACTATCCTCCAATTTATAAGTACTCCTTTTTACTTTCTAGTTCTTTGCAATAACAAAAAGAGCTGCTGTAAATATTTTTGTTTGTGAGAGTACTCTGTCGCCTTTTCATTGATCTCTTTTGTAATATAGTGTTATTATTAGGTCGAAAGGTATGTACAATTTAATAACTTTTAGGGCACAGTTCCAAATTGCTTTCCAACACTGCTAGACTAATTCATAGCTCTACTACAGGTGCTCTAGTGTGTCTGTTTTTCTGAATCCCCTACAACTATCATGTTTCATTTTTCTCAATTTGCCAATCTGTAAGCATGAGGTAGAACTTCAGAATTGCTTTTATTTGCATTTCTCAAATTATTGGTGAATTGGAGCATTTTTTCACCTCTTCATTCAAGCTCTTTGCTGATAACTTTGACTTTGTCCTTTAAGAATTTCCTGTTCATATCCATTCGCCATTTTTTCTACTAGAGAATGACCCTTGTTTTTATAATTTTGTTTTGTTTGGTTTTCTTGGTTTTTTTGTGGGGCAATGGGGGTTAAGTGACTTGCCCAGGGTCACACAGCTAGTAAGTGTCAAGTGTCTGAGGCTGGATTTGAACTCAGGTACTCCTGAATCCAGGGCCAGCGCTTTAACCACTGCGCCATCTAGCTTCCCCCTGTTTTTATAATTTTGAATCAGTTTCTTATGTATCTTGGAAATGAGACCATTATAAGAGAAACATGTTCAAAAATGTCTCCCAATTTTCTGTTTTCCTTATCATTTTTCCTACACTTGATTTGCTTGGGCAAAAACTTTTAAAAATTGTATATAGCCAAAATGGTTCATTTTATCTTGTGTGATCCTGTCACTTATTTAGTCATTACCTTTTCTATTATTCATAGATTCAAAATGCTTCTAAAATATACATGTCAAGCAAAATAAATTCCCACATTGGCTATATGTGAAAAATGTATGTCTCTTTCTTTTTGTTTTTGTTTTTAGGCAATGGGGGTTAAGTGACTTGCCCAGGGTCACACAGCTAGTAAGTGTCAAGTGTCTGAGGCCGGATTTGAACTCAGGTACTCCTGAATCCAGGGCCGGTGCTTTAACCACTGCGCCATCTAGCTGCCCCGTGTATGTCTCTTTCTGCACCTTTAGCCCATTATCTCTTACTCCTCATTTCTCTAATTTGATTATGATGCAGTTTTTTTAATATCTAAGTCATGCACTTAGAGTTTATCTTGGTATAAGGTGTAAGCTGTTGATCTACACTTAATTTCTGCCAGACTGCTGTCCATTTTGCCCAGAATTTTTTTTTGTAATATAGTGAATCTTTGCTTCAGTAACTAGAACCTTTGGGTTTATCAAGTACTATGTTATTCTTGCTTTTAATCTGTGCCACTGCTTGATCTTTTTTTAACCAGTACCATAACATTTTGATGATAACTGTTTGTAATACAGTTTGAGTTTTGTATAAACTTAGTTATTTGTAATGGAATTTCTTTCTATTTTTTCCTAATCGATTTTGTTGCTATGGTTTATATGGATTGATTTTATATCCTGCTATTTTTCTGGTTATCAACCATATTAACATAATATAACATCTGTAAAACAATTATAATTATTTCCTCTTTACCTGTTTATTCCATTTCATTTCTTGTTATATTGCTTATAGTGAACATTTCTAGCACTATATTGTTATTATAAATGTATAGACCAGCTGGATTCGATGGAGCTGCCTTATTATCCAAAAGGATTTTATGAAACTCTGAATTAATAGAAACAAAATGCCCTTTAACTGAACTCCAAACTGAACCCAGATAGCTAGCAGATAAGTTCCTATCTGCTGACTTGTTTCCCCAGGATAGTAAGTCCCTATCTTGTTCAAACATCTGGGCATCCTCGTCCTTGCCAAACCCCCTTTTCTGAAATCATATAATCTTATCATAGTGTTTCCATTAAGTCAAACTATCAAACTGATTGCTTCTTACAATTTGATTATCTTTTTCTTCAGATATTTAGATAAACATTTAGGTCATTCACTACATAAATATTAAGTAATGATATTCATTCTTCATCTTAGTACCCTGAGACATAATGTAAGTTCCTTGTCTCTCTTCTTTTATCCTATTTTTGCTCTTTCCTTCTCTAAAATCAGGATTGCTATATTTACTTTTTTGAATTTACCTGAAGCACAATAGATTTTGCTCTAGCACCTTATCTTAATCATGGGAATCTTTGCCTCGTGTGTTTTTTTGTGAAACAAACAAATAAAACTATTGTTGCATTGTGCTTTCTAATCCATTCTGATTAATCCTTTTAATTTATGAAAATATAATAGTCATATTTAAGATGATTGGCAATTGTGTAATTGGTAAACCATCCTGATCTCTAGTATTTTTTCTTTTCTTTACTAAGAAGATGGTAGTGAAAGCTAAGGAATCTGCTTAATACTAGTTATCCATAATTAAAGTGATTTGTTTCTACTCCATTACCCATCTTCTCTTCCCTTTGCCCTGCAATCATAGGTTTTTATTTTTCTTTTGTTCCTCTTAAACCTTCCTTCACACTCTGACACTGAAATTTGTTTTGCTTATGACTACTCTCTCATGCATGGATCCTGCCTTCCCTTTCAAACCACTCCCTATCCCTATCCCTGCCTATTTCCTTATTAAGTTTAACATATTTCTACACTAAACTTGTGTTTGCATGAGTATGTGGGTGGTGGGTAGGTGCACACATGCAAAATGCATGTGCATGTCTTCTGCTTTCCTTTATCTACTTCAGGTTAAATTGAAGTACATAGGATAAATATTCCCCCATTCCTTCCTCTATGTTTGTCCATGCTTCTTCTCCTGAAGCCCTACTAGGAAAAAAAAATTAGTAAAATTTATCTTCTTCCTCCTCCCCTACCCAATACATTCTTTTATTCACTTTTTCATTTATTTATTCCCATTTTCTTTTCCTAATACCATCCAATGTGCACAAGTGCTAAACACACACATACACACATACACACACACACACACACACACACACACACACACACCCTTTTCTGGTTGTATTTAAATTTTTTTACTTGAAGACATTAAGTTCTAAAGGACACGTTGTTACATTCAGTATTAGGATGTTAATTCATCAATGAATTTTTCCAAAGGAGAGGGGCAAGTGTTAAGGGAATAAATATCTATTCACTGCCTACTATGCACCAAGAACATAAAGCAGTTAGGTGGCACAATGGATACAGCACCAGGCCTAGGAGTCAAAAAGACCTTAGTTCAAATCCAGTCTTAAACCCTCACTAGCTGTGTGACTGGACAAGTCACTAAACCCTATTTGCCTCAATTTTCTCATCTATAAAATGAGTTGGAGAAGGAAATGGCAAACCACTCCAGCATCTTTGCCAAGAAAACCCCAAATGGGGTCATGAAGACTGATACAACTGAAACAACTGAACAAAAAAGTATAACAGGCACTGTGATAAGCGTTTTCTAAATATTGTCCTGTTATTAACCTCATTTTTATAGTTGAGGAAACAAGAGGCAAACAGAGATCAAATGACTTGTGCAAGTTCACACAGTTAGTGTCTGAGGCCAGTGATCTCTGTTATTTCTGTCTTCAAGTCCTTTTCCTTTGGCTTGTATATAATTCATGTGTTCTTTTAACACTATTGACATTTGTTTCTCTTCTGTCAACTCAACTTGCTACTCTGCTATTTGGGGTTCTTTAATTCTTGTGTTGGGAATGCCGATTTCCAACCTTAATTCAGTCTTATTTTCTTTTTTTAAAAGTTTTCTCTTTTGAACCACTCTGTAGTTTCTCTGCAGTTATTGTCCCATGATATTGGAAGAGTCACAAGATCTTCTTTTTCACTTGGTAATTTGGTTCATTTTCCTTCTAATCAATAGTACTTTATAAATAATAATTGTACTCATTATACTTCTTAAATGTTTATTTTCTTAAATTTTTATTTGAACTTGAAAAATAAAGTTAACATCTTAATATACAAAGAAAAGAAAAAGGATAAGATGAAACTGAATTTCTCTTGGATTTTTGGTTGTTGCTATTTATTTATATTAATTTAACACAATAGTGCCTCAAACTATCCAGTTTGTCTGTGTCCCCATCTGAGCTTCTTTATGTTCTCTTCTGAATATTTAAATACTTTATTGATGTTCTTTTAAATGTTTTCTCTCTCTTTCTCTCTCTATCTATCTCTCTATCTCTCTCTCTTTCTCACTCTGTGTGTGGGTATGTGTGCATCAGTATCACTACCTACCTACTTCTCCTTCACATCTCTATCCTGCCTTCTCTTGTAATTAATAAATATAGTCAAGAAAACAGATTCACACATTGGCCACATTTGAAAGTGTATGTCTTATTTACTATCTCTGGACTAGAGCTAGGTTATCTTGGATACCAGTCCAACACTGTTATCACTATGTCACACTGCTTTTCTACCTTGGTACAGCTTTGTCAACCTGTGCTTTACTTCTGATAACCTAGAGATATCTCTTCATTTTAATGGGGCATTAGAGAAGGATTTGGTAGAGGTTCTATATTCAAAACCACAGAAAAATACATTTTAGACCACATACAAGTAAAAAGCATTTAAAGTAAGGTGGTGATGTTTTACCCTCCCCCCTCCCCAAGAAAAAATATGTTACTTAACTCACCCCCATCTTTAATTAAGTTCAGAAAACATAAAACAAAACAAATATATTGCAATTCAGATGTGTACTATTCCCAGCTAAGAAAAAGACACAACATGGCTGATATGTAACCCCAGTTCCATAGTCCATTGGTACATGATTCTCTTCTTATTAGTGGTGGTCAATGTCTTGTGCCTGGTGAAGGGTGGGCTGAGGTTTGCAAGAACAGAAAAGAATTCTTGAGTTCTCTTCAAGTTTCAAGTCTCTTCAGGTCTTTTCAGGCTTCATATCCTGAAGTTCCTTCAGGTATTTCTGGCTTCTAACTTCAGGAGGGAAAATGGACAAGGCCAACCCCACTTCAGGTTGCCGAAGGAAAAGACTGGGAAGATATGAGAGTTGGTGATCTCTGTCGTGCCCTTGTCCCTAGCTTGCTACACTATAGACTTTGGGGGATTTCCTTTTGGCTTATCCTGCTCCAGAAACTTGATCCTGGGGAAGTCACTCAGCCTCAATTTTCTCACCTATAAAGTGGAAATAATAACAGCAACTACCTCATTGGGTGGTTATATGGATAAAAATGAGACAATATGTGCAAAACACTTTGCATAACTTAAAGTACTATATAATTGTTAAGTATCATCATCATCATCATCATTTATTAAGTATTAGAGAAAGTGACATGACTTGCTCCAAGTCCCTCAGGGAGTAAGCAGCAGAGCTAGGATTTAAGAATAAGAACCAATGTTATTTCTACTTTACAGTACTTGGAGAGGTTCAAATAACTTGCCCAAGGTTCACATAATTAGGAAATGTTGAAGCTAATATGTTTATTAGCTTCAATATGTTGATAACATTTATTTAGACATACAAATTCTGAAACATTTATTTTAAAAAGAAAATCAATTGCATTATTTTATGCTCATAGATCATGTACTGGAGTTTCTAGGGAGTAGAAGAAGCAGAAAATAATAATCCTTATCCTCTTGCCCCACCCCTTTGTCTTATAGTCCAAGGAAATCATCTTCCTGGCTCTTTATCTATCCTTGAAGCAGATTGGTTTTGACATTTGAGATATTTCTTATGAAAAGGAACTATTTGACAAACCCTGCAATCGATGTCTACTCAAACAGTAGAACTTTTCCATATAGAGAAGTTCCTAGAGAAGAAAAAAATATTAACTCAGAAATGTCCCTGGCCCAGTCCTTAATTTATTTTCTTGATGACTCTGCCCACTCATCTTTAGTTTTCTGGGATAAACATTGCTTCTTTCATCTCTCATCTTTGAGGGGGCTGTTGGGGGATGTTGCTGTAAAGGAGGCTATATATAACATCAAATGGATTTTTATCAAAGTACTCCATAAGAAGCAATGCTGTGGTCTCCCCTAGGGCCAATATTTCCCTTTTGTCAAATGAAAGTTTCATTGACTAAGATGTTGGGTGAGCTACATCTACCTAGTATTAAAAAACAATCAAAATAACTACTTGGAACAAATACACAGAAAACCAAAGGAATTTTTATTACTGAGAAAATGGAAAAGGAAAATTGAAGAAAAATCTTCATAGAGGAGGATGGAGATTAAGATTGTGTAATTTGAAGATGATTCAAAATGAATAAAATTGAATTTTGCCTGAACTTAGCTACCGTTTCTGTCAGAGAACAATTAGAAAACTAATTCATTGTGGTATTGATTAAACATACTTGATTTTTTCCATTGCCAATCAATAATAATATTAAAATTTGTTCACATTTCAAAGATTGAATATCATATATTTCATATTTCCCAAAGGATTTTATTAACATTTTCATGTTCTGGTTCTGGTTTATCAAAATACAACCAGGGACAGCTAGGTGGTGCAGTGGATAGAGCACCAGCCCTGGATTCAGGAGAACTTGAGTTCAAATCGGTCCTCAGACACTTGACACTTACTAACTGTGTGAGCCTGGGCAAGTCACTTAACCCTCATTGCCCTGAAAAAAAAAATACAACCCAAGTCTTATTTTAACAAATAATTATCCTTAAGGTAAATAATATAAGTAGAACCATAATTTATGAAATTACTTATATATTCTTCCCTGTTATGGGAAAGTGCAGTATCCTGTGGTAGTCATAAAATATGCATTGAGAAAATTAAGGAGAAAGATAACTACATAATTCTAATAAAGATATTCAATGAAAACACTCAAGTTCAAACTTTTTGTTTCAATGAAAAGTCTTATATCTATCTTTATGTATACCTATGACACTGGTATTTCAAAATTGATTTAGACCAGGTGGTCTAAAGTACTGGTCCCAAGTACAGGATCATGATCTGAAGACATTGAATCAACACGGCAAATAATGTGATCAGTCATTTCAGTCATGTCCACCTATTGGCAACCCCTTTTGGTGGTTTTCTTGACAAAGATGCTGGAGTGGTTTGCCATCAACTTCTCCAGTTAATTTTACAGATGAGGAAACTGAAACAAACAAGGTTAAGCGACTTGTCCAGGGTCACACAGATAATGAGTGTCTGAGGCCAGATGTGAATTTAGGAAGATGAGTCTTCCTGATTGAAGGCCCAGCACTCTATCCACTGCACCACGTTGCTGCCCTTAGGCAAATAATAATTACTATAGTAATAAGTTATCTTGTTAAATACAAATACTCAGTTAGGACACACATTGACAAGTACAGTTTGGAAGGTCCCCACATACAAGGGAGTAATTATAAAAATAGGTCTTATTTAGTAACAAGTCTGGTTTGAAGAATTATATTGCCTTTTCAATATTAGTTTATCTAGGATTCATTTGGGCTTTAGTGGATTTAGATCTGTCCTGTTCCAAGTCTCCATAACTAAAATCTATTAACATGTCCTAAATCACTAAGGCCATGCTGTCTTTTTTTTTTTTTTTCCCGGGCCAATTGGGGTTAAGTGACTTGCCCAGGGTCACACAGAGTCAAGTGTCTGAGGTCGGATTTAAACTCGGGTCCTCCTGAAAACAAGGCCAGTGCTTTACCTACTAGGCCACCTAGCTGCCCCTGCCATGCTGTCTTGTTAGGACACAAAGTCTCTCTTATGGCTTAGGATACAGGGCCACAGCAGGACTGTGACCATATTTTATGTCTAGTAGTAAGTGAGCCAAACATTGGTTTTACATACTAAGAAATAAAACACATGAGGGGAACTATGGCACATTAGTCATACTCCAAACAAAGGAAACAAAAAGCAATCACAGCCAAAAGTGCCACCACTCCCAAGTCAAAAGAGATGTGTTGTTGCCATGATAAGAACTGTCCTGAATCCCTTAGTAAGATGGCAATGACTGAGGGCAAACCCTGCCTCTATAAGGAAATCAGTCCTTTTTGCAAAGGTAGTCCTTTCCAACTCTCAGTGAAACCTGCTGCTTGAGGGTTATAGGCCAAATGAAATTTCCAGGTCATACTATTAGACTTAGCTGAATTCATAGTGCTGGAGGTGAAGTGCATCTCTTGATCAAAGACAATGACAGTGAAATGGGTTATGAGGAAGAAGTCTTGTCCAACCTGTTCATTATTCTATTTGGTTGAGGGAGTATTTGCTCCTCAGTAAGTACTGACCTAACTCATGCAAATGTGCAATTAATTGACTATATTGGCAAAGTCCACCCTTGAGCCTCCAGGCTCCAGATCACTTAGGGAGGCTTACAAAAATAGCACTAATTTGCATAAATGATGAGTTGCCCTTTCCCCCAGGAAGGCAACTTCACGGGCCATTTTATTGGCTCAATGCTTAGCCCACTGGAAGGATTGTGATGGTCCCTATTTCCTCAGGGGCTCACTTAATATTGGGTTAAGCTTCAAGGAGGACCAGAGGTAAATGTCAGACATACAATGGTAAAGCCTTTTGCAAACCAAGAACCAATGAACAGGGTGACCCAAAGTGTCTAAATCTGTAAAACACATCCAAATGGTCAGAGCTGTTAGTGGCAGACAACACTCTCAGGGAGATTAATGACCTGTTCATAGGGGCACTGGCAATGGAGGGCCTAGGCTTAGCACATTTCTGTGCCTGGTCCAAACTATCAAAACATATGACCGGGGGCAGCTAGATGGGGCGAGGGCAGCTAGATGACACAGTGGATAAAGCACGGGCCCTGGATTCAGGAGGACTAGAGTTCAAATCTGTTCTCAGACACTTGACACTTACTAGCTGTGTGACCCTGGGCAAGTCACTTAACCCTCATTGCCCTGTAAAAAAAGCACAAAAACAAAAACAAAAAACATATGACCACTGTGAGGATGGAAATCTTAGTTACATCACCCCGAGATGTGGGACTATCTTACTTTAATAATGTATGATGTTTGAGGCATATCAGGTAATTCCAAATAAACCTGACAGAACAAATAAGACAAAAACTTTGGGAGCAGTCATATATTTTCAATAGTGCTAGGGGTTTTTGTCCCTTGTTTTCAAAGAGGACCAATGACATCACAGAGTGATGTCTTGATTCATGCATGAATTGGATTTAAGTGAGGCAGAATTGCACAAAGTCAACAGCCTCATTATCTCTGCTAGAGTCATCACAATCCAGTGGCAACAAAAGTCAAGATGATTGGTGATGACAGTGAATGATCTTGGTGTATTCAATGTCTGACCAAGTTTTAAGTACTCTACAGAACCTGCTTCATGGCCAATGGAACAAATTGTTCTCATTTGCGCATTCTGACAGAGGACATCTTTACATCCTTGGGATTGATACCCCCCTAACTCACCGAGGGAATTGAAGCCCATGGGTTACCCTCAACCCAGTTTAGTTAGCCTGCCAAAATGGCTTACCAGAGTGCAGCTGCTGTGCATGCCACAGCTTCTGGGAGCCACAGGTGAGAGCTGGGTGAAAACTGGGCACCAAAGGTACATGAGAAGTCCTGAAAAGGGCTCAATAAGCCCTCACCCCCAAAATTTTATTCTTCCTTGAACACCTTATATAGCCCTTCAGGAGTCCTAAGCACTAAATGAAAAGTGATCTGATTTAGTGGAAATATTTAATTTGGATTCCTTTAGAGTTGATATTTACAAGCCTCCTTGGGAAAGTATTTCAATCTTAAGTCTACCCAAGACTTGTTGCCAGAGGGGATACTCTGACAACTCTGAAGCAGGTTTGTTTCTCCATATTGAAGTTAGGGAAAAGGCAAGAAGAGACTAATATTCAATAGAAATTTTAAATCAAATCTCTTTAAAATCCTAAAGTTAGGGAGAAGAACTCACAAGATTTAAGTTATAAATTATAATGGCTTTAACCTTAGCCAATCAGATGCCCTTTTTGGTATTCTGTTCAGATTATGGATCGCAGTTGTCCTAGTTGCTTTTTCATATATCCTGCAAACATGAAAATTATTGATTCATGTGACAACTCTACCAGTATTTATGTTTTTTTCTTTACAACTTATAAGAAAAAAACTAAATATATTTTGTTTTCAACTTTAAATTAAAGGTTAGGTGAGTCCTCAGGAAACAAATATGTTATATTTCCAACCAAGCCTGAGGTTTTTTTTTTTTTTTTTGGCAGGGCAATGAGGATTAAGTGACTTGCCCCAGGTCATACAGCTAGTAATTGTCAAGTGTCTGAGGCCAAATTTGAACTCAGGTCCTCCTGAATTCAGGGTCAATGCTTTATCCACTGCACCACCTAGTCTGGGGTATTTTAAATGTTACTATGTATATACAAAGAGCCTTGACTTCTAAATAGTGGAATGTTGATTTGATGCTGCAGACATGAGTAAGGGATAAAGTTGGTAGCAGATCTCTTTGGGGGAGAAACCTGTATAACTGCAGACACACTAGGGAAGAGTCATATAAAAAGACTTTGGAAGCTATACACATGTTGGGGATACCAGCTCTTCAACATGTCCCTGATTTTCAGTTTGTCTCCCTAGAGACTTTGTAGACTTTCTCTTGGGATTGGGGGGCCTCTCTCTTGCTTTGAGCTGAGATCTCTCTCCCAGATGAGCTCATTCCCTCGTGTATTTTCTGGTATATATGCTAACAGATATAATTTCTATTTACTTTATGTTTGGATAAATGTGTTTACTTGCTATTAGATATTTGTAAAAATCTTTTATGTAACCAGTGTTTGGTGGGAATGACATGGGATGGCAGGCCTTGGGGCTACCCTTTCCCTTAAGAGCAATTAGAGAAGTGGCTTTGTTTTAAAGCCTTTGAAATTATAGCCATAGTAGTATTGGATGGGAGTAGATAAATATAATTCTAGTCCAATAAGCCTCTTGGAAATAGCACAGCACTTCTCCTGCTCCTCTACCCATACCTACAAGGCAGAAATCACTGTCTCCCTTGAAGAAGAGTGGGGCAGATTACAGACATATATATTCATGCAACCTTCAAACCATATCAGTACTTTTTGACAAGCCATATGAACAAACATATACATCTTACATTTAAATAGAAAAAAATAATTAAGCTTTGTAGTTTGGATAAAGATGGCATTATTAACCTCTTCCTCAATCCTTCCTGGCTTTGGATAGCTGGCTAAATTCATTTTATGGCATAAAATGAAAAGGTTGACCCTCTGTCAGTGTTTTGTATAGTGAGAATAGTATTGCTTTTGTTGTGTAGTTTTAGTTAAAGGTTTTGTTTTGTTTTGTTTTGTTTTTGTGGGGGAATGGGTCACACAGCTAGTAAGTGTCAAGTGTCTAAGGCCACATTTGAACCCAGGTCCTCCTGAATCCAGGGCTGGTGCTTTATCCACTTTGCCACCTAGCTGCCCCCTAAAGTTTTAAGAGTAATTGAAATCTTCATTTTACTTGTCTGGAATATCATAGTGTTCATTGCCCTCTTAACCAACCAGAGAGAAAAACAAAATCTATATTTGTAAAAATTTTCCTTGAAATTTCAAAGATACATGATTTCTTCAGTGTGAATATTCCCAGCACCAAGATGGATTACAACCACTTTGGTTTTTGCTGAAAAGTCTGTGTGTGAGCTGTAGCTGAAAAAAAAAGCCATCAGTTCTATAGCCAACATACATCCATATGTATGTGTATGTATACACACATATTACATATAGATACACAATATATATGTATAAGTATGTGTGTATTATGACATTTGTTTTTCATCATTTTTTATCATGTCTGACTCTTCATGATCCTATTTGGGGTTTTCTTGGCAAAGATACTGTTGGGGTTTGCCATTTCCTTCTCCAATTCATTTTACAGATCAGGAAACTGAGGTAAAGGAGTTAAGTGATTTGCCCTAAGTAACATAGCTACTAAGTGTCTGAGGCCTGATTTGAACTCAGGTCTTCCTGACTCCAGGTTGGTGCAATATCTACTGAGCCACTTAATTGGCTTCCCATGTACGTATGTACATATATACATGTTTGAGAAAATAAATCCACATTTTATATATGTATGTGTATATACATACACATAGGTATGTATATGTGTTACATAGATACACATATACATAAACATGGGTTTATTTTCTGAAACTTGCATTAAAAGGTACTTTTTAGGCCTTTATCTTTCCATTCCTCAACTTGCAACAAAACTAATGCAAGATGGGGCAGCTAGATGGTGCAGTGGTAAAGCACTGGCCCTGGATTCGGGAGTACCTGAGTTCAAATCCGGCTTCAGACACTTGACACTTACTAGCTGTGTGACCCTGGGCAAGTAACTTAACCCTCATTGCCCTGCAAAAACAAACAAAGAAACAAAAAACTAACACAAGAGCCAACAAAAAGTTAGTTGAGGGGCAGCTAGGTGGCACAGTAGATAAAGCACGATCCCTGGATTCAGGAGGACCTGAGTTCAAATTCGGCCTCTGACACTTGACATTAGCTGTATAACCCTAGGCAAGTCACTTAACCCTCATTGCCCCACAAAACAAAACAAAACAGTTAGGTGAGACATTTTTCTGTTGTAATACCTGGGTGGGGTCCTGTCTGGACCCTACACATGTGGTGGCAGCAACAGCAGCCAAAGCAATAGCAACAGCTTTAAGAGCTCTCAGCCCAGAGATGGTAAGGGGTTCAGACAACTGGTCAGAAAGAGATTACAGGGGACCCTTTGCTGGCACTGGGCACAGCTATCACTGATTGGTACTCTATTGCCCATGTACAGTTTTAGGTCATAGTTCAAAGGTGGAGAGGAGCACCGATGAAAGCAGCAGGGGATCAGATCATAGTTCCTGGGACAAGAGGAGCACTAGGGCTTGTGGCTGCAGGGGAATAGGGGCCCTTCTTGGGTAAACACTGGAGTGCAGGCCAGGAGACCATTGTACCTCCCTCTCCCAGGATCCCACCACTTTGAAAGCATCAAAAACTTGCATACCCCCAGAACTAGCTCTGAAAACAGTAATATAAAAAAGGCTGAAGCTTGAGAAAGTGCCTCCCTGTCCCCAAGTGAATAGAACTCAACTTTAACATAAAGGTCAAAGTTAAGAAATAGGCTGGGAAAATGACCAAACAACAATAAATGAATCTTACCATAAAAAGCTACTGCAGTGTCAGGGAAGACCAAAACAAACTCAGAAGAGGACAACAATGTGAAAACAGCTACAAAGCCTCAAAAATGCTGATTATACCCAAGCCCAACAAGAATTCATGGAAGAGTTAAAGAAAAAGATAAAAGTGGTAGAAGAAAATGGGAAAAGAAATGGGAGTGATGTAAGAAAATTATGCAAAGAGAATTAACAGGTTATTAAAAGAGGCACAAACATACTGAAGAAAATAACACCTTAAAAGCCAGAATTTACCTGATGGCAAAAGAGGCACAAAAATTCACTGAAAAAAAGACCTCCTTAAAAAGCAAAATACATCAAATGAAAAAAGATACAAAAATTCACTGAAGAAAATAATTTCTTAAAAAAATTAGAATTGGGTAAATAGCAGCTAACGACTCCATGAGATATCAAGAAACAATAAAACAAAGTCATAACAATGAAATATAGAACAAAATGTGAACTATCTTATTAGAAAAACAACTGACCTGGGGAATAGAATGAGGAGAGATAATCGAAGATTTATTGAACTACCTGAAAGCCATGATAAAAAAAAAATAGTCTAGACATAAAATTTCAAGAAATTATCAAGGAAACCCGTCCTAATATCTTAGATCTAGAAGGGGAAATAGAAATGGAAAGACTCCACCAATCACTTCCTGAAAGAGATCCCAAAATGAAAACAAGGAATATTATAGCCAAATTCCAGACCTCTCAATTCAAAGAGAAATATTTCAAGCAGGCAGAAGGAAACAATTCAAATATTGTGAGCCACAGTCAGGATCATACAAGATTTAGTAGTTTCCATCTTAAAGGATCAGAGGGCTTGGGATATGATATTACAGAGAGCAAAGGAGCTAAGATTACAATCAAGAATAACCTAAAAAAATTTTTTAAAAAGAAGAACCTACACAGCAAAACTGAGCATAATCCTTCAGAGGGGAAAAACTTATTTTTAATGAAATAGAGGGCTTTCAAGCATTCCTGATGAAAAGACTAGAGATGAATAGAAAATTTAATATTCAAACACAAGACTATAAAATAATTAAAAGGTAAACATGAAAAAGTAAGCATAAGTTTAATAAAATTAAACTGTTTACATTCTTATTTGAAAAGATGATACATATAACTACTAAGAACTTTATTATTATTAGGGCAGTTAAAAGGAATTTACATTGATGAGTGACATGGGTATGAATTGATTATGTTGAAATAATCTCCAAGAAAAATGAAGGAGTGAGAAAAAGGAATGCACTGAGAGAAGGGAGAGGTAAAGAATGGGGAAATTTTTCTCACATAAAAGAGGTGCACAAGAAAGATTTTTTACAGTGCAGGGGAAATTGGTGGGAGGAAGTTAGCAGGCAATGGTTGAACCTTACTCTCGAATTGATTCAAAGAGGGAAAAACATAAGCGCACACACATACTCGGTTATGTATAGAAATATAATTTACCCAATAGGGAAATAGGAGGAAAGGAGGATCAGAGAAAGAGGGATGATAAAAGAGAGGACAGATTAAGGGAAGCTATAGTTAGAAGCCAAACAGAATTTTGAGAAGGAAAAGGGGAAGAAGAAGAAGAAGAAGAAGAAGAAGAAGAAGAAGAAGAAGAAGAAGAAGAAGAAGAAGAAGAAGAAGAAGAAGAAGAAGAAGAAGAAGAAGAAGAAGAAGAAGAAGAAGGAGAAGGAGAAGAAGAAGAAGAAGAAGAAAATAGGATGGAGGGAAATACATAGTAATCATAACTGTGAATGTGAATGGGATGAGTTCTCCCAAAAAACAGAAGCAGATAGCAGAATGGATTAGAAACCAGAATCCAACAATATTGCATTTATAAGAGACATACTTGAAACAGAAATGGCTGGAATAAAATCTAATCAGCTTCAACTGAAACATTGTTGTTGTTTGTCCTTTGTTCTAGAAGAGAACAAATGATATCAGACAAATGATGTTTTGACTTGCAAGTGAATTGGATTTAAGTGAGGAAGGGCTTTTCAAAGTCATCAGCCTCACTCTCTCCTTCAGGGTTATCTTAGTCCAATGGCAAAACATAGGAAAGGACAACTAGAGATGACCCCAGATGCAGTGGGAGACCTTGGCCTTTTTAAGCTAAGGTCTTTCCTAGAACTTAGTTTTTATTAAGAAATACCTATTCAATGATTTAAGGCTAGGTAAGAAATGAGGCAAAGGATAGCCTAGTAGAATCCAATATGCTTCAGCTAAAGTTAAAAAAAAAAAGCAGGAGTAGTAATCATGATCTCAGACAAAACAAAAGCAAAAATAAACCTAATTAAAAGGGATAATCAGGAAAACTATATTTTGCTAAAAGGTACCATAGATAATGAAGTAATATCAAAAATGGCAAGTTTTTCTGATAAAGACTTCAAACATACTGAGTATAGGACTGAATCAAATTTGTAAAAATAAGGGGCATTCCCCAATTGATAAATGGTCAAACGATATAAATAGGAAGTTTTCAGAAGAAGAAATTGAAGCTATATATTGACATATGAAAAAATGTTCTAGATCACTATTGATTAGAGGAAGGCAAATTGAAATAACTCTGAGGTACCACCTTATACCCATCAGAAATTACAAAAGCTGGAGGGGATAAGGGAAAAACTGGTACATTCATGAATTGTTGGTGGAGTAATGAACTGGTTCGACCCTTCTGGAGAACAATCTGGAACTAGGACCAAAGGGCTATAAAATTGTGCATAGCCTTTTCTGTTTGTTTTTGTTTTGATTTGATTTATTTATCTTTAATGTTCATGTGTAAAATATTTTCAATTCCAAATTCTTTGACTCCTTCCCACTCTCCCACCCATTTAGAAGGCAAGTAATATGATATCAATTATACATGTGAAGTCATGCAAAACAAAGTACCATATTAGCCATGTTACCAAAAAAGGCTAAAAGTAAAGGAACAAAATAAAAGAGAAAAAGGTAAGCTTTGATTTACACTCAGTGTTCATCAGTTCTCTCTCTCTCTGGAGATAGAGAGTATTTTTCATCATGGGTCCTTTGACGTCTTGATTAAAGTGTTGTAAGACTTTCAAAATTGATCAACATTACAATATTACTGTTACTGTTTACCATATTCTCTTTCTTCTGCCCACCTCAGTTTGTATCACTGCATATAAATCTTCCCATGTTTTTTTAAGAAACCAGCCTACTTATAACACAATAACATTTCTTATGGCACATTTACATTCCATCACAATCATATAACACAACTTTTTCAGCCATTCTCTAATTGATGAGCATCCCTCCAATTTTCAATTCTTTGAACAGGCAATTTTCTTTTTTTTAAATAATAAATTTATTTATTTAGAATTTTCCCCAAGTTACATGTAAAAACCACATTTTCACATTGATTTTTTAAAACTTTGTGTTCCAAATTCTCTTCCTCCTTCCCTCCCCAGCCCTCCCTCAGAAATCAAGCAATTAAATATAAGTTATACATGTGCAGTCATGCAAAACATCTCCACATTAGTCAGGATGTGAAAGAAAACAGACAAGATAACTTAGAAAGAGGAACTAACAAAAAAATTATACTTCAACCTGTATTCAGACACCATCAGTTCTTTCTCTGTAGATGGTTTGCATTTTTCATAAGTCCTTCTGAGAGCATCCTGCTCATCATTTCTTTCACAGTTACTATTGCTAAATGTATTACCCTCCATCTTATTCCCTTGCCTTTATTTTCTATCTTCTTTCACCCTATCCCTCTTCAAAAGTGTTTTGCTTTCTACTGCCCCCTCCCCCAATCTGCCCTCCCTTCCTTCACCTCTCTCCCCTTATCCCCTTCCCCTCCCACTTTGCAAGATATATTACTATACCCACTTGAGTGTGTATGTTATTCCCTCTTTGAGCCAGTTCTGATGAAAGTAAGGTTCACTCACTGCCTCACTCCTTCCCCATCTTCTTCTCCACTTCATAGGCTTTTTAAAATTTCTTTTATGTGAGCTACTTTACCCCATTCCACCTCTCCCTTTCCCTTTCTTCCAGTGCATTTATCTCACCCCTTAATTTTATTTTAAAGATGTCTTCATGGGTCAGGTAGGTGACACAGTGGACAAAGAACCAGCCCTGGACCCACAAGGCCCAGAGCCCAAATCTGGCCCCAGAAATAAGCCACCTCACCCTACCTGACCCAAAGAAGAAAAAGATAAACAAAAAATAAATGCTTTACAGATATCATTCCTTCATATTCATTTCACACCTGTGCCCTCTGTCCAAGTATATTCCTTTCAGCTGCCCTAATACTGAGAAAGTTCTTATAACTTAGAAGTATCATCTTCCCATGTAGGAATGTAAACAGTTTAACCTTTTAACATCCCTCATGATTTCTTTTTCCTGTTTACCTTTTTATGCTTCTCTAGGGTCTTGTATTTGAAAGTCAAATTTTCTATTCAGTTCAGGTCTTTTCATCACAAATGCCTGAAAGTTGTCTTTTTCATTGAAGTCCCATTTTTTCCCCTGAAAGATTATACACAGTTTTTGCTTGGTAGGTGATTCTTTGTTGTAGTCCCACTTCCTTTACCCTCTGGAATATCATATTCCATGCTCTCTGATTCTTGAATGTAGAAGCTGCTAGATCTTGTGTTATCCTGACTGTGTCTCCACAGTATTTGAATTCCTTTTTTCTAGCTGCTTGCAATAATTTCTCCTTGACCTGGGAGCTCTAGAATTTGGCTATAATATTCCTATAAGTTTTCATTTTCAGATCTCTTTCAGGAGGTGATTGGTGAATTCTTTCAATTTTTATTTTACCTTCTGCTTCTACAATATCAGGATAATTTTCCCTGACAATTTCTTGAAAGATGATATCTAAACTCTTCTTTTTGATCATAGTTTTCAGTTAGTCTGATAATTTTCAAATTATCTCTATTTTCCAAGTCAGCTGTTTTTCTAAGGAGATATTTTGTATTGCCCTCTATTTTTTATTCATTTGGATTTGCTTTATTGTGTCTTGATTTCACATAAAGTCATTAGCTTCTATTTGCTCAATTCTCATTTTTAAGCAATGATTTTCTTCAGAAAGCTTTTATGCCTCCTTTTCCATTTGGCCAATTTGGCTTTTCAAGCTGTTGACTTTTTTTCCATGACCTTCCTGCATCACCCACATTTATCTTTCCATTTTTTTCCTCTACCTCTCTGACTTTATCTTCAAAGTCTTTTTTGAACACTTCTATGGCCTGAGACCAATTCATATTTTTCTTGGAAGCTTTTGATGTAGGAGTTTTGACTCTATTATCTTCTTCTGAGGGTGTATTTTGATCTACCTTATCACCAAAGAAACTTTCTATGGTTCACATCTTTTTCTGCCTGCTCATTATCCTTGCCTATTCCTTGGCTTTTAACTCCCTCTTAAAGTGGAGTGCTTCTTCCAAGATGCATTGTCCCAAGCTTCAGGGGGCCCCAGGTGGTATCATTTAAGGAGAGATATTCTCAGTTCACCTGGCCTGTGCTCTGGTCTCTATGTAACAACGGGCCTGCTTGCTATTTAACCAGGAAGCAGAGGTCTGGTTCACTGTAGTTGCAAGTATGATGTGCCTGTGCCCCTCCCACATGGGGCTGCTGCCACTCAAGTCTACTTCCTGGATCTGAACATGGGCAACACAACAGTGCTCTGCCTCAGCTCTAGCAGAGACCCCTGCTATCTCCCCCAAGCCGACCACTGGACCCCCTCACTGGTCCATGAGCTGAGTTCCAGAAGTAGCCACTGATGCAGATGATTTTGAGGCTATGGAGGCATGGCCTACCTAGCTGGATCTGCACAGCATGGCTGTGCTCCCCTCTCACCCTGGTATAGCAAAACTTTCCCTGCTTCATTTCTGAGCCATCTTTGGCTAGAAAATGATCACACTCTGTTCTTTTGTGGGTTCTGCTACTCCAAGAATTTTCTTATGGCATTATTTGAGATATGTGGGTGGATCTTGTAGGGAACTCCAAAAGTTACAGCCTTTCTTCCACCATCTTGGCTCTACCCCCTGTGCATACCCTTTGACCCAGCAATATCACTACTAGGTCTCTATCCAAACAAGACCAAAGAAAAAGGAAAGGGGCCTACATGTGCAGTGTAATTTGTAGCAGCTCATTTTGTGGTAGCAAGGAATTGGGAATAGAGAGGATACTCATCAATCAGGCAATAGCTGAACAAGTTGTGGCATATGATTGTGATGGAGTACTATTATGCTATATGAAATGACAAGGCAGAGGGTAGTTTCAGAAAAGTAAAAATATTTCAAGATCTATAGGAACTAATGCAAAGTGAAGTGAGAAGAATTGGGAGATCAATGTGTACAGTAACAGCAATGGTGTAATGATGATCAGCTGTGAAAAACTTCCATTAATATAATGATCCAGATTGTTGTTTGATTAGAGTGATGTCATGATTTGCACTGAATTGGATTTAAATGAAGGAGAGCTGGGGGCAGCTAGGTGGCACAGTGGATAAAGCACCAGCCCTGGATTCGGGAGGACCTGAGTTCAAATCCAGCCTCAGACACTTGACACTTACTAGCTGTATAACCCTGGGTAAGTCACGTTAACCCTCATTGTCCCTGCCTAAAAACAAAACAATATAAACAAATAAATGAGGGAGGGCTCTGCAAGGTCACCAACCTCAATTCCTGCTCCAGAACCATCTGGGTCCAGTGGCAAGATATACATCAGGACAACTAGAAATGGCCCCAAATATTTAAAGCAATTGGGTTAATTTCTATTTTACCTTCTGCTTCTAGAATATCAGGGCAATTTTTCCTGACAATTTCTTGGAAGATGATGAATAAGCTCTTTCCTTGATCATGGTTTTCAGGTAGACCGATAATTTTCAAATGATCTCTCCTGGACCTATTTTCCAGGTCAGCAGTTTTTCCCAGAAGATATTTCACAGTGCCCTCTATTTTTTTTATTCATTTGGATTTTCTTTATTATGTCTTGGTTTCTCATAAAGTCACTAGCTTCCATTTGTTCAATCCTAATTCTTAGGCAATTATTTTCATCAGAGAGCTTTTGTACCTCCTTTTCAATTTGGTCAATTTGGCTATTCAAGCTGTTGACTTTTTTCTAATGTCTTTCCTGCATCACCCTCATTTCTCTTTCCATTTTTTCCTATACCTCTCTAACTTTATCTTCAAAGTCCTTTTTGAGTGCCTCTATGGCCTGAGACCAATTCATATTTTTCTCAGAAGGTTTAGATATAGGGGCCCTGACATTGACATCTTCCTCTGAGGGTGCACCTTGGTCTTCCTTGTTACTGAAGAAATTTTCTATGGTCCTCACCTTTCTCTGTCTGCTCATCTTGCCTTTCTTTATACTTGCCTTTTAGCTCCTTAAAGTGGGGCACTATTTCCAAGCTTCAGTATCCCAAGCTTTAGGAGATTCCAGGTGGTATGATTTAAGGAGGATCAGCTTCTTTACTCACCTGGCCTGTTTCCTGGTCCATAGATGACCCCAGACCAACTTGCTAATCAACTTGTGTGTTGTGGTTGTCAGCTCTGACGAGCCTGTGTCCCTCCCCCACCCGGGCCACTGCTACTCAAGCCTACCTCCTAGTTCCAAGCAGGGGTAAAAACCCAAGTTCTGCCTCAGCACCAACAGAGACCCCTGTACTCTCCCCCCTGCCAGGGGGTCAGCCCTCTAACCAGACTGTGAGCTTAGTTCTAGATGACACTGGCACTGCAGCTGATTCAGAAGCTCTGGGGTGGGGGGGTCTCTTTTTCTGGTGAGGCCTTCCTGGGACTGGATCTCTGTCAGGGTGACTGTGGGGTTGGGTTCCACTCCTGTCTCAGCACAGCAGCTCCCTCCTTCTGATCTTACAAGCTGTCCTTGGTTGAAAAATGATTTCAGTACATTCTTCAGTGGGTTTTGCTGCTTCAGGAATTGTCTTATGGCATTATTTGGATGTTTTTTGGAGCGATCATGTCATGAGTTTGAGAACTCACTGCCTTTCCTCACCATCTTGGCTCTGCCCTGGAAGTTCCTCAACAATTGGTTTAAAATGACTTGCCCAGGGTCACATAGCTAGTAAGTGTCTGAGGTCAGATTTGAACTCAGGTCCTCTTGACTCCAGAGCCAGTGTTCTAACTACTGTACCACCTACTTGCTCCAATACAATGATCTAAGACAATTCCAAAGGACTTGGGATGAAAAGAAATGCTACATACCTTAGTAGAGAGAACCGATGAACTCTGAGTTTAAATTGAAGTATAATTTTCTCATTTTGTTTTTCTTGAGTTTTAAAAAATATGGCTAATATGGAAATATGTTTTGCATGGTTTCACTATGTGGATTGATATATGGCTTACCTTCTCAGTAGGTGGGGGAGGGGTGAAAGGAAGGGAGAAAAATCAGAACTCAAAATTTAAAAAGAAAAGAATGTCAATAAATAAATAATATTTTTTAAATATTGGAAAAGAGAAGTAAGAGAAAACATTTTGTTTCCTTTATTTGTCCCCAATTTTAACCAATTCTGTTCAAAACTTCATAGAGTCCTATTGATCTTTCTATTCATATTTATAGCTATAAAACAAACAAAATGGAACAAAGAGTTATATGCAAATCAATAAAATTCATATCTGTAGAAAACAGGTTCTCATGACCCAGGGGAAAAATACAACTTTCATTCTTCTCTCTTGACTACTATTTCTGTTCTAAGAATGCCACAGCTTTTTATCCACATCATTAACTTTCACATAAGCCCTAGCAAGAATGAATAAAAAAAATAAAATTGTCCTTAATTTATAACAAGGCCTCTTCAGGCATCACTACCAATTTTCCAATATGTGCATTATTTCAGAAAGATTGACTTGGAATATATTTTTTCAAGGGCAATTGCTTTTGATCCCAAATCATCCAGAAAATCTTCAGGCAGGTCACTTTCTGGCAAGGCGAGTGAGCTAAGGGAGTTAGTTTCTTCAAATTCTCCCTCATCCATGTAAATGTGAGCCTGGTAAGTAGTATTATCTTCCAGGGTGTTAACATCATAGAGCTTCTAGAAGAAGGAAAGAAGACATAGGTCAGACACAAAGTTTCCACTAAAGCTTCAATTTTTTATTCATTTTAATTGAAATCATCAAAACTATCATTGATAAGGGATCAAATGTCCAGGTTCCAGGACAATTTCTATTTTTATTTCTGGAGATAAACCTAGAAGAAAAGGTGCTGCAAAGGGTTTGAACTGACTATTTGAGGAAAACCAGGAAAGGGAAGTAATGGAAGGCCAAGGCTAGTCATTCATGTAGAGTCAGTGAAAAGATACATTAAGGTCCTTCTCCCTGGCAATGAGGGAAAGTATAGTTTACAAAGTATCAGGAAGTCACACACTTGAATCATGCCTCAGGTACCTACTAACTTTGTGTTTGAGGAAACAAGTCATTTAAATTTCTCTGGGCTTTGGTTTCCACATCTACATCAAGTGTCTCCCCACTATGATCACCTTCCTTCTGTATTGTGTCTCTCTTGTATGTATATAGTAATCTGTATGTTGTCTCCATTAAAATGTCTCCTTGGGGTTGTTTTTGCCTTTCTCTCTGTCTAAGATATTTAAGACAGTACTTGGCCCATAGTAAGTGTTTAATAAATGCTTCCTGACTGCCTTTTCTATTTGTCTTTGAGCCAACATTTCTCCAATGTAATCATTACATGTTTTGTTTCTGTATGCTTAGTAAATTCATACCCCTGTTTTCAAAGAAAGACTTAGGAGAATGTAAATGGTTGGGTACAATCTGCCAAGACATCAAACTGATAAAAAGAACAATAACAACAATAACAACAACAACAACAACAACAACAACAACAATAACCCAAATTCTAGGTTTACAAGACTCTTGTAATATGTATAAAGGAAGTATTTGTACAGGAGTTTCTCTGAATGGGAGTTGGGGAGTAAGAGAAAAGAATACAAGTAAAGATAATACAGACAAGTGTAAGTCTGATGATTCCACTGACAAGATACTACAGTTGTAGTCCTGGACAGGTTTGACATAGCTTTCTTTTTGTCAGGTCCCTGATGCTGAATTTGTCCGTGTAAACTAGGAAAGAATTCTGAATGCTAAGTTAACAATACTTAAGTTATAAATCTTGAAACTGTAAAGTGAACAGTTCTTAGAACTGATCTTTTAGTGAAGAAAGGAGTTTTTAAAGAGTGGAGCCAGAGCTTACTAACGTAATTCTAGTCTTTATGATGGCAGTTTAAGCCTTGAGGATTTAGAAGAAGCCTCTCTTATCACTGACAATCTAATCTTGGAGTCTTGTTACACTAGCTTTGATGCTTATTGTGTAAAGAAAAATAAAAACAAAGGAAATAGGCTGTAGAAACTAATGAGGCAGTGATATGTAGTAGACCAAGAAGTAAAAGAGGGAAGGGAAGATGGTTGATAATATTGACAGCATGAGCAATTGAGAAGCACCATCTCACCCTCTAAGGCTAGGATATACAAAGGCTTTGAAAAATGGAAATATTGAGAACAGCTGTTGTGTGGATAAAAATAGTAATCCCATCAGAGACAAAGGAAGAGATGGTTGTACCATAGAATTTTGATGGCACACTTACAGCTCAATGCTGCCAACTTTTACTTTGGTGCCTATTAAGTGAAAGGGACTATGCAGAATCTGAGGATATAAAAATGAAGACAGCCATAATTCACTGTAGAAGTAATGGATTCTAGGCCACAAGACCTCAGCTTGAGTTCCCTGCCTTTGCTATTCAGCAATAGCCTGTGTCTGGAACACTCAGTCATACTGTTCCAGCCTCAGTCCTGGAGGTGGAACTGAGCTTCAGTCTCCTTATGAAGCAGTTGATGACACAGTTCACAGAGTACAGGGCCTGTAGTTAGGAAGACCTGAGTTCAAATCCCACCCCAACAACTTACTAGCTGTGTAACCCCTGGGCAAGTCACTTAACCTCTGTTTGCCTCATTTTTCTCCACTGGAAAATGGGAATAATAATAGCACCTACCTCCTAGGGTTATTGTAAGGACCAAATGAAAAATATTTGTAAGAAAAATCACTTAGCACAATGCAGGCACATACTTGGCACTAAAAATGCTTATTCCTTTCCCTTCCCCATTCCCCTCAGCTGTAAAGCTAAGATAATATTCCCTTCTTCACAGGGTTGTTGGAGGGATTGAATAAAATAAAATGTGTACCTCATAAACCTTGCTTATCTGATGCTGTTGTTTTAGACACTGTTTTTTTCCCCTTGCTTGAAGAATTACTTTTATAATGGCCATTGTGTAAAAGAGCTATGTATTTAAGTTCAGCTGCCTGGATGAATGTATCAAGTGACCTTAAGTCATAGGACCCAAAAATAAGGAAGAGATGCTACTGACAAAAGGATGAAATCCCAGGGCACCATAGCTCCCACTCAGATCTTCAGTGTGTGTGTGAGGATGCCTCCCCTGCCAGTTCGTGGGAAGTTGACTATAGAAATGCTTCCTATTAGATTGGTGCTCAGATGACTTGATATTTACACTATGCTAACTGCCTGACATAGTTTCCAGCAATTAGGATCTTGAACTGAAATTGGCTTTCTTTAACTAAGGCATATAGATGACACGATAGAAAGTTGGTCTTGGAGTAAGGAAGACCTGAGATGGACTAGTTATGTGACCCTGAGCAAGTCACTTAACCTGTGTCTTAATTCCCTCAGCTATAAAATGGGGATAATAATAGCATCTACCTCATAGGGTCATTGTGAAGATCAACATCAAATAAAATACTATATGTAAAGCACTTTGCAAAATGTAAAGTGGTATGTGAATGATGATGGTGGCGGTAGTGATGATGATTGATGATTGATGATGATGGCACCATTAGGTACCATGATGGATCACTTCTGTTTATGGTACCCTTTTCTCAGCTCAAGTAAGGCAAGATATGACCTATTACCTGGGCATTACTTATGAATATATTCCCAAAGGAACTATCCTCTTTCATTGGGGGTAACAAGCTTGTTCTACTTTTTATATTTGTATTTTCATCACCTAGAACAAGGCCTGGCACACAGTGGGCATTTAATAAATGCTTGTTGTTTGGTTGAATGAGTAGTTAAGAGCATGACTATATTAAAGCAGACCTTACCACTGCCTGTGGTTTTATGCCTCTCTAAGCAGAATGGAGGGGCAACTAGGTGGTACAGTAGATACAAACCTGGAGTTAGGAGGACCTGAGTTCAAATCTCACCTCAAATACTTACTAGATATGTGACCCTGGGCAAGTCACTTAACCCCAATTGCCTCAAACATCCAGGACCATGTCCAGTTGTGATGACATATATCTTGCCACTGGACCCAGATGGCTCTATAGGAGACAGTGAAGGTTGGTGACCTTGCACAGCCCCTCCCCTCACTTAAATCCAATTCAGTGTAAGTCATGACATCTGTCTTGGTCCTCTTTGCAAAAGAAGGACTATAGGAAGCAGAATGGAGCACTTGCTCCACTAAAGCAAGCTATCAGGTCAACAACCTTTTAATTATTTTAGTTGTTAGCTAATGACATACCAAAATTAGACTTGGGGATGTTCATTTTTTTTCTATATTGTTTGTCTTCAGTTTCAGGGGCTAGAGGAGATCCCCACAGGACTGGGAGTTTGAGCCATGGTAACCTTGAAGTTAGGGTTGCGAGCAAAGTGGTACAGCCACTGAGAAGCCAGGATACCTGGGACTTGAGCTCAAAGGGGGATCTTAAACTCGGAACTGGGATTACTCTCAATGGAAACTGAGCTAAACTATGAACCCTCTTCAGAGACTGAGGTTGTGGGGGGGCAAGGGATGGGGGAGAACAGAGGGATTATGTCTCATCTGCTAGGGAAATAAATTTGTAGATTGGTAATTATACCTCTTTGTAAAAGCTCATCTGACTGTTAGTGGCTAAAGGGATCTGAGGTACAGGAATCTTACTGAGGAAACATTATCAGTAGAGGCTAAATCCATTTGCAGATATTCTAGACACACCCAAAACCCTTAAGGGTACTAGGAAAGCCTAGGGGTGCATGAGGGGGAAGGTTAAAATACAGCACAGTTGATTTTCAGGTAGGGGAGGTTAGGGTAGTTTTGTTATACTTGTAAAGGTCATTGGTAAAGTTGATAACCATATAGAGCCTAATAGATTGTCCTAAAGAGCTTGAAAAATGCCTCCCACTAGAGGAATGGGACTATACAGTGCTCAACCTCTTAGAATTTGCCCTCCTTTGCTATTCAGCAATAGCCTGTGGCTGGAACACTCAGTCATACTGTTCCAGCCTCAGTCCTGGAGGTGGAACTGAGCTTCAATCTCCTTATGAGGCAGTTGATGACACAGTTCACAGAGTACAGGGCCTGTAGTTAGGAAGATCCGAGTTCAAATCCCACCCCAACAACTTACTAGCTGTGTCACCCCTGGGCAAGTCACTTAACCTCTGTTTGCCTCATTTTCCTCCACTGGAAAATGGGATTAAGTCCCAAAAGACTTGATGAACCACAGGTTCCATATCTTCCTCCTCCAATATTTAGAGGAAGCCTGACGTTGGTAAGGTTAGATGATCACCTTGGTGTGCAGACTCTGGAAGCTAGGCCCCTTTGTATACACACAGGTGAGGGGGTGACGTATAGATGAAGTATTGAATGACAGATTGTGTTACTGGTTCTTATGGTTTTATGCATATTGTTTGTGCCAGTGAGAGGCTTATATAAGAAACAATGTAATGTTTAAAATCAACCTCAGTGGCCAATCTTATGCTGCCAAGTCGACCTGTTATGGATGTCAAGACTACTGTGATAGTCATTATGGCATATTATAATTTGAATACTATCATAGGACACTTTAGGATATTATTAGTATCTGTGCCTGTTCAAGAAGTTATGAAGGAGTCTTTTATGGGAATGCTGGATGGCATATATATGTTTTCTCTTAAATTTTCTCTTCTAGTAATAGTTGATTTCAATAATCTCATCTATTATATATATATATGTATATATATAAATGTAAAACATACACACATCTGAGTACATAGCATTATATATCATGTATGTAATTTCCATATTCTAGTGTATTCTTATTAGATATCTGTTATGTTGTGCTAGTACAATAATATGATTTATATACCCACATAGCTATCCACTTAAAATAGAGTTGAAATTCATCTTTTCTATTGGTTTAGGGATCTATGCATATGCTGGATATAGGTTGTTTGGTATCAATATAAGGGTATGCAACTCAGAATTACAAAACTCTTGGATATGAACCAATTGCCACTAAAACAAATGGACTATTTGAGGCTGCCCATAGGATGCTTCTGCCTCTTAAAAGACTATTAGTGGGCTTTGGGTCTTTTTCCCAAAGAAATCATGGAAAGGGGAAAGGGACCCACATGTACAAAAATATTTATAGCTGCTCTTTATGTGGTGGCAAGGAATTGGAAATTGAGGGGATGCCCATCAATTGGGGAATGGCTGGACAAGTTGTGGTATATGAATACAATGGGATACTATTGTGCTGTAAGAAACGATGAGCAGGAGGAGTTCAGAGAAACCTGAAGGGTCTTGCGTGGGCTGATGATGAGTGAGATGAGCAGAACCAGAAGAACATTGTATACAGTATCATCAACATTGAGTGTTGATCTACTGTGATGGACTATATTCTTCTCACCAATGCAATGGCACAGAAGAGTTCCTGGGAACTCATGATAGAATCCAAGGGGAAAAAAAAAAAGAACTGTGGAGTATAGATGCTGAATGAACCATACTATTTCTTTTGGTTTTGGTGCTGTTGTTTTTTATATTTTGAGGTTTTTCATCATTGCTCTGATTTTTCTCTTATAACATGAATAATGGAGAAATAGGATAAATGTTATTATGTGTACATATATATATAACCTATATCAGATTACCTGTTGTCCAGGGGAGGGAGGGGAGGGAGGGGAGGGAGGGAGAACAATCTGAAATTGGAAAGCTTGTATAAACAAAAGTTGAGAACTATCTTTACATGTAACAGAATAATAATTAATTGATTGATTAATTAATTAATTTTTAAAAAGACTATTAGTGGGCAGCTAGATGGCACAGTGGATAAAGCACTGGCCCTGGATTCAGGAGTACCTGAGTTCAAATCCGGCCTCAGACACTTAACACTTACTAGCTGTGCGACCCTGGGCAAGTCATTTAATCCCAATTGCCTCACTAAAAAAAAAAAAAAAAGCATGCTCAGACAAAGAGAGAATGGCTCTATATGTAAAACAATATTTATAGCAGTTCTTTGTGTGACAGCAAAAAATTGGAAGCTAAGGAGATGTTTATTAATTAAAACATGGCTAAACAAATTATGGCATATTAATGTAATGGAATAGTATTATTCTAGAAGAAATTAGGAAATAGGTGATTTCAAAGAGACACAGAAAAACTTGAATGTATGAACTGATGCAGAATGAAGTGGGAAGAACCAGAATAATAAATATTATAACATCAATAAGTATGAAGACTTGTATAAACTGAAGGAGAATGAAATGAACAGAACCAGGAGAATAATTTATACAATAACAATACTCTAAAAACAACACTCTACAAAGATTGATCAACACAATGACCATCCAAGATTCTAGAAGGCTAATGAAGCATGTAATTCATCACCTGTGAAAGTGGTGATGAATTCAGGGTTCAGAATGAGACACACATTGTTTGGAACACAGCCAGTGAGGAAATTTGTTTTGCCTGACTGTGTATTTGTTATAAGGAAGTTGCTTTTTTCCCTTTTTAATGGGGTGAGGAAGCAGGAGAGAGAGAAAAAAAATAAATTTCTGTCCATTTAAAATGTAATTTAATTTTTAAAATAAAAGAAGTTCTGAACAAAGTAGGAAAAATGCTGTCCTCATCTTTGCCTTTGGCTTAGGGGGTGCTAGATTTGACAGCTGGACAAGCCTGCTATGTACCATAGGTTCCCAAATCCTGGGATCCAGGATGTAATTACATGGATGATAGGGTTTGGGTATCTGTATATCCTTGTGATATTATCTCTGTTAAAGGATTGAACACTTGTAGTAAGTGTGCCAAATAGTTTCTTTTCCCAAACCCTGAAAGAACAAGGACACATGGACCAAAGAAGAAACTCTGTCTCTCAGTACATTGTCTAGCTGAGGTAGGGGGGGATGGTGCATAGGATGATATAATTAAGATTTAAAAGGGACACTAGAGAATATACAGCTTAATCCTCATTTTGTTTTTGTTTTTGTTTTTTTTGTGGGGCAATGGGGGTTAAGCGACTTGGCCAGGGTCACAAAGCTAGTGTCAAGTATCTGAGGCCGAATTTGAACTCAGGTCCTCCTGAATCCAGGGCCAATGCTTTATCCACTGAGCCACCTAGCTGCCCCCTTATTTTGTTTTTAGATAAAGCAACTCACGTATAAAATATTAAGTTACATACTCAAGGTCACACAAGTAGTAAATAAGATAATTGGAATTGAAACTCAAGTTTCAAATATTGCACACTTTGCAATATATTATATCTCTTTCAGAATGAAGCTTTAATGGCCATTATTTGAGGAAGCACACAATTAAGAGAGCAAATCTATTTCATGTAATTTCTCTATTTTCTTCCCTAGAATATATTTCTTTCTAATCAGAATTTTCCATTTATCTTTGTTTAAATTTTATAATACAAAATCAAGAATGTTGGCTAAGATTTAATCAGATAAGCCTGTTTTTCTGTTTTTTCTTTAAATAGTTCATATTTAATAAGTACATACTGAACTATAGCTATGAGCCAAGTACATGAAAAAATTGAAAACCTAAAGTTGAAAGAATTAAACAAAAAAAGATTCTAGATATGATCTGGAGGTGGAGTCAAGATGGAGGCATAGAGAGGGCCTTACTGCCAAACTTTGACATTTTCCTCCAAACAACTTTAAAATAGCACTAAAAATAAAGTTCTGGAGTAGAATATTCAAAAAAAAGGTCAAAGTGAGACTTTTCCCAGCCTAAAGGCAACTTAGGAGGTCAGAAAAAGAGGTCTGTGCCACTGCTGTGGGGGCTGGTTCAAAGCACAGGCAACAGCAGCACCAACCTTGGAGAAGGGCTGCTTCACAGCAGAAGTGGCAGCAGGTTGGAGATCTATTAACTCAGAGACAGCAAGAGGATTGAACAAATGATCAGAAAAAGGTTACATAGGACCCCTGGCAGGTACTGGGCATAAGACCAGATGCTGCTTGGCAATGCCAACACAAATTATTCAGTTCCAAGTTGCAGTTCTAGGGTGGAGAGACAGCAGAGGACATAGTTCTTGGTAGTAGTTTCCATAGCAGGAGAGAGGAGTGCTAGCATTTGTGGTAGCAAGAGAGCAGACACCTTTATTGAGTAAGGGACAAGAAAAATCATCTAGAAAAGCAATAACCACACCTCCCCTCTGGATCATACCACCTTGAAAGCACACTTATTGACCCTCAGAAATAGCTACAAAAACAGCTGGGATTAAAAAATCCTGAAGCTTGGGACAGCGACCCTCCTCCTACTCTTTTACCACCTTCCAGGTGAGCAGAGACCAATTCTAACATAAAGTTCAAAGTCAAGAAATAGACTTGGGAAATCAGCAAACAACAACAACAACAAAAGAACCTGGTTGACAGGGAAACTCAAGGAATAAATTCAGAAGAAAACAATAATGTGAAAAACATCTAAATTCAACAGCCTAAAAGAACAATTCAGGATGGAAATTAGCACAATAAGAATGCCTAGAAGCCTAAAGAAAGCTATCTTTAAAAAAAGACCAAAAAAAAAGTTTTAAAAAATTAAATAAGAGCATTAGAGGGAAGCTGGGAAAAGAAATGAGAGCAATGAAAGAAAATTATGGAAAGAGAATTAACAGCTTAGTAAAAAAGGAATGAAAAATGCTGAAAATAAATCCTTAAAAAGAAGAATTGACCAAATGTAATAAAAGGTTGTTGTTCAGTAATTTAGTTGTGTCCAACTCTTCATGACTCGATGGAACATAACACACCAGGCCCTTCTGTCCTCCACTACCTCTCAAAGTCTGTCCAAGTTCATGTTCATTGTTTCCATGAAACTGTACATCTCATCCTCTGCCATCCTTTTTTCCTTTTGCCTTCAATATTTCCCAATATCAGGATCTTTTCAAATGAGTCCTTTCTTCTTATTAAGTGGCCAAAGTATTTAAGCTTCAGTATTTGACTTTTGATGAACAAGGTGAATCAATTTCTTTAAGCATTGACTGATTTGATCCCCTTGTTGTCCAAGGGACTCTCAAATGTCTTCTCCAGTACCACAATTCAAAAATAACAATTCTTTGGCACTCTGCTTTCCTTATAGTCCAACTCACACAGCCATGCATTGCTACTAGAAAAACCATAGCTTTCATTATATGGACCTTTGTCAGCAAGGTGATATCTCTGCTACTAAAGTATGCTCTCCAGATTTGATATAACTTTCTTTGCAAAGAGCAAGCATCTTTTAATTTCATGGCTAAAGTCACCATCTACAGTGATCTTTAAGCCAAAGAATATAAAATCTGATACTGCTTCCATTTTTTCTCCTTCTATTTGCCAGGAAGTGACGGGACAAGTTGCCAAGATCTTAGCTTTTTTTTTAATGTTAAGCTTCAAGCTAGCTTTTACACTCTTCTCTTTCAACCTCGCCAAAAGGCTTCTTAAATTCTTCACCTTTCTGCCATCAGAGTGCTATCATCTGCATATCTGAGATTGCTGATATTTATCCTGGCAAAGTTAATTCTGGCTTTTGACTCATACATCCTGGCATTGAGCTTGGTTTCCTCTTCATATAAATTAAATAAATAAGGTGAGAATATATAAACCTTATTGTATTCCTTTCCCAATCTTAAACCATTCAGTTGTTCTATGTTCAGTTTCTAACTTGTTTTTTGACCCACATTACGGGTTCCTTGGGAAATACTACTCAGGAGATACTCCCATCTCTTTGTGGGCTTGCCACTTTTTATCATGATCCACACAGTCCAAAGTCTTTCATGTAGTCAATGAAGCAGAAGGAGATATTTTTTCAGGAACTCCTTTGCTTTCTCCTTAATCCAACAAATGTTGGCAATTTCATCTCTAATTCCTCTGCCTCTTCAAAAACCATCTTACTCTTCTGGTATTTGAAGTTCACATATTGCTGAAGCCTACCTTGCAGAATCTTAAGCATACCTTGCCAGCATGTGAAATTCACACAATTGTTCAGTAATTTGAACATTCTTTGGCACTGCCCTTCTTTAGGATTGGGGTGTAAACTGATCTTTTCCATCCAGTAACCACTGTTGAGTTTTCCAAATTTGCTGGCATATTGAGTGCATCACTTTAATAGCAAGCTCATTAAGAAACTAATTTTTTAAAAATCAGAATTGAGCAAGTGGAAGTAAATCAATCCATGAGGCACCAAGAAATAATAAAACAATTTTTTTAAAAAGAAAAGAAAATGTAAAATATCTCATTGTAAAAAATGACCTGAAAAAATAGACCTAGGAGAGAATATATAAGAACTATTGGACTACCTGAAAGCCATGATTTAAAAAAAAATATCCTATACATATTTCAAGAAATCATCAACAAAGACTGCCCAGATATGTTAGAACCAGAGGGCAAAATAGAAATGGAAAGAATCCACTGATCACCTCCTGAGAGAGATCCCAAAATGAAAGCTCCCAAGAATATTAAAATCAAATCCCAGAGTACTTTGGAAAAACAGGTACACTAATGGTGGTGTTGTAAACTGGTCAAACTATCCTAGATAACAATTGGAACTATGCTCAAAGGATTATAAAATTGTACATTTCATTTGATACCACTACTAGATCTATATCCCAAAGATATCAAAGAAAGAAGGGAAAGATTTATATATAAAAATATTTATAGGAACTTTTTTTGTTGTGGCAAAGAATTGGAAACTCAGGGGATATCCATCAGTTGGGGAATAGCTGAACAAGTGGTGGTGTATAATTGTGATGGAATACTATCGTTCTGTAAGAAATGATAAGCAGGGTAGTTTCAGAAAAATACCTGGGAAGACACATGAACTGATTCAAAGTGAAGTGAGCAGAACCAGAAGAACATTGTACACAATAACAAGCAATATCATAAGGAAAATCAACAGTGTAAAACTTGGCCACTCTGATCAATATAATGATCCACAAAAATTTCAAAGGACTTAAAATAAAATATATTATCCACCTCCATAGAGAGAACTAATGAACTCTGAGTGAAGATTTAAGGAGTGTGTTTTTTGCACTTTATTTTTCTTGATTTCTTTTTTGGAACTTGGCTAATATGGAAATATATTTTGCATGACATTGCTTGAGTTCTCAAGGCAAGTAGAGGAGGAGCTACAGAAAGGAAGAGAATTAGGAACTCAACATTTTTAAATGAATGTCAAAAATAATAAAAAGTTTTTTAAAAAGGTTCTAAAATTAATATCATTAAAATTTAGATTGAGTGCAATGACCAGTCTTGGATGCAAAGAACATATGATGAAACAGTATGTCCTTTTTTGGAGAGAGCTTGAGGAGTGCTATAGTGTGGATTATTGTTTATACTGTTAGATAGGACCACTTGTCATACTTAATTGTTATAAAGAAGAGGTCAAATGGGGAGAAGTATACTGGGAAATGACTGTAGTATAAAAAGAGAAAACTTAAAAGAAATTAAAAACAAACAAAAAAAACCCTCTTCTTACTTGAGTTAGTATCTCTGCTATTATTCCTTCCATCCTTTTCAGTTGGCTTTTAGTATACAGACTGCTTGCGTCATTTGGATAGTTCTGTAACATAAAGAAGTCCAAGATGTAGAAACACTAATAGATGTTACCATATCAGTATAAACTATGCTTATACCTGCCATTTCTGCTTTAGAGCCACCATACAAGCACCCCATGCAGAAAATCACACCAGCTCTGAGTTAGATATGTTTGTCACCATTCACCACTGAGCTAAAAGACTCTTCAAATCTAGCTTGTAGATATTACTCTGATTCTGATTTGTAGTGTCTCCCACCATATATCATATGATCCAAACAGCCTGGACATCTGTTGTACTCTTTAGCCAGTGTCTTTGTTCAGTGTTCCCTTTACCTAGAACAACTTTCTTCACTCTCTCCTCCAACCTTTAAAGTCTAACCCAAAAAGCTCTTAAAAGTTCTACTCTATATAGTATTCTCTGAATCCTAATTGATAGCAAATTCCCCCTTGGGAGCTCATATGAGACTTTAATTTGCACTTTCCTAAAAAAAAATTATCATTCAATATTGTTTACTATTAGAGTTATCTCCCTCCAAGACTTTAAATTTCATTTGGTCAGAAGCCATGTATTATCTAAATTTTGTATTTCTCTCTGAGCCAAGTAAAACACTCTGAATGCAAGAGACCTTTAATAACAAAATGAATAAGAAATAAATTGTGAAGAACACAGGCTGGAAGGGAAAACTACCCAGAATCTCTAATTGCTACATCTGTTATATTTAGTAAAGAACGCTTGGTGGCCTACCAGAGATTTAGACATAATTGATTAAGAGCAGAAGTAGACAGCATACCACAATGGTAAGTATGATAAACATGAAAGAACAATGGACTAGGTATTAAGACTTAGGTTCCAGTCTCAGCTCTGATACCATATATATATATGCATTACAAAAATCCATAGGCATCTTTTAGAATTGTTTTTTTTTCTATATTTATTTCAAGTCTGTGGTCAATTAGTTCAGTTGGTTGGAGCATATTGCTAATGAGGACACAGCTACAGGTTAATTCCTAAGTCAGACACAAATTATACTTCTAACTCATATGTCGGGGAAGAAACAATGGTGAATCTAGCAAGAGAGTATAGATTTATGATCCACTATTAGCTGACAGACATGGAATCAGGAGACCTGGTTCAAATCCCAATTCAAATACTAGCTATGTATGACTATGGGCAAATTATTTTAACCTTTCTAAGTCTCAGTTTCTTTATTTATAAAAAAGACTTAAATACAATATGAATGAGCTATCATTGTGTTATACTAAAATCTATTACCACAAGTGGAAAAAGAAACCTTGAAACATATGTCCTATTGATGGTAACAACAACATCTCTGCATAAGAGTAACATAAAACTACATAAATACTTGTGTTCTGAGTTCTTCATATTTTGTCTTAAATATTAGAAATTATAGAATAATATTGTCATGAATTCTACTTACACTCTTTCCATAACAGCAAAGCATTTTATCT
Source organism: Dromiciops gliroides (assembly GCF_019393635.1). NCBI lineage: Eukaryota > Metazoa > Chordata > Mammalia > Microbiotheria > Microbiotheriidae > Dromiciops > Dromiciops gliroides. The sequence continues at coordinate 446,738,770 of NC_057862.1, forward strand.
TTTTTAAACTATGTAAAAAGTAGCAATAACAAATGGACAAGTAATGTTGTTCAGTTGTTTTAGACATTTCAGATACTTCATGACCCCATTTAGGGTTTTCTTGACAAAAATACTGGAGAGGTTTGCCATTTCCTTCTCTGGTTCATTTTACAGATAAGGAAACTCAGGCAAAGAAGAGTTAAATAACTTGCCTAGTAAGCATCTGAGGCCACATTCTAATTCAGACCTTCCTGACTCCAGGTCCATCACTCTATCTACTTTGCCACTTAGCTACCCTAGGACAGATATAGCATGGTTAAGTACGGAACACAAAATTTTAGTCCAATAACATTTTACTTTACCAATGCATAAATAAATCATGACAAATGAAGTGGTGAGTTTTATAGTAAATACTAATTTAAGCACCAAATCGCTCATGTATGTAAGGATTGAGATGCATATATATTTCTCTTACTAAATTATTAAATTCAAAGTATACTTGACTTGATACAGAAATTGTGATAAAATGCTAATGTAGACAAAGTCCACAATGAACCTTAAAATGGGTATTCTATATGGTATTTTCTGGCCTAGGAGAGACAGAGATAGTAGACTACCCAGAGATTGTTGGCAAAAGTAATGGATAACCCATACCTGTCTTAGGTACAGAGTTAGTTTTTCCTTTATCACCGAGATTTCAGGGTAATGATTTTAATCCATCCAACAGGTATTTGTTGAGATCCTATGTGGAGGCTATGAGGCCTTTCATTGTATGGGTGTACAAAACAATTTTTTACCTTCAAAGAATTTGTTACTTAGCTAGTGAAAAAAGAGACATATACACACAAAAGATCACCCTAACAGCTACTTTATGCTAAATGCTAAATGAATGGTGTAAAGAATAATATCTAAGATGTCAGCTAGTCACAGAATCTTAGAGTTGGAAGGAACCTCAGAGGGTGTCTAGTCTACTTCATACCTGAACAAGGATCTATTCTACAATATCTTCAACAAGGGCTATGCAGTACTCAGCTTGAAAAGCTCAAGTGAAGAAGAAATCACTACTTCAAGAGAAGTCCATTCACTTTGGGGCATATTTAGTTAGCAAAAATTTTCCTCATGTTGACCTGAAATCTGCCCTTCTGAAACTTCTGTTGTTCCTGTCTCTGTCCGTTGAGGCCAAGTTGAAAAAGGATACAGGATGGCTTACTGTAGGCTGAAGTGGCAACCAAAGCAATAATACTGGATCTGGAGTCAGAGGACCATTGTTTCAAGTCTTGGCACTGCTACTTCTTACCTGTATGATCTCTGGCAAATTATTTCCTCCCTCTGGACCATAGAGGCTTCAAATGAAAATTAAGGAAGTTGGATTATATGGATTTTAATGTCCTTTTCAGCTATAAAACCTGCCATCCTAAAGGGCTATGGAGGACTTTTGAGAAGAGAGGAAGCTTGACCTAGGCCTTGAAGGATTTGGGGGTAGGATTTTGAGAATCAGAAGTTACAGGAAAAATTTTCCAGGTAACATAATTGGCAAAGACCCAGAAGTCAGTACTTAACCTTTCCTGTTGTTCTGTTCAAATTAACAATTACTCACTTCTCAAGAAAAGCAATAAACACTACTTTATTACTTACCTTTTCATTCCCTTTGATTACATAGCGTTGTGAAATATGACCCATGTCGTTTAACTTCACCTAAAAATGGGGTGGGGTTGGAAGTAAACATGAACCAATTTTATCACATTAATGGTAAAAGCCCAGAATATGAATATTTCCCACTCTGTATCCTGTCCCCAATGGTATCTATATGTCACAGGAAAATCTAACTCCTTGAAACCCAGTTTACTGAAAAGAGGGGTTTTATTAGCAGATTTGGATTTTTTTAAATTACTGAAATGGTTTTTATTTCAAGTGTTCAAAAAAGGCCTTGAGTATCTCAAGTGGTATAGAGGAACTACCTATTTTCTTCTATCACAGCTAGGTGTCAAAATGGATAAAGTACTGGGCTTGAAATCAGAAAGACCTAATTTCAAATCCAATCACAGACACTATTTGTGTGACCCTGGGAAAGTCACTCAACTTCTATCTTCCACAATTTCCTTAATTGTAAAATGGGGACAATAATAGCACCTACTCAAGGTTATTGTGATTAAATGAGAAAACATTTATAAAGAGCTTAGCATAATGCCAAGAACATATTGGTGCTTCATAAATCCCTTCTATCTTTTCTTCTTTCCTGTCATTAGATCTATGTGAATAAACAATGTCTTGGCCTTCCATTATCAGTAAGGGTTCAGGTTACAGTGAAGGAATCATATATCCTACCTTGTGTCATCAAAATATGTGAGAAAATACCACATCAGCATGGTCATAGGGGCTCAAGTAAGGGGGGTCTATGTCAATGATTCCACTATGTCTATATCTATGACTATGAACTCTGAAATTCTCCTTTCTGATCACAATTTCTTACATCTTCTATCTTTCTCTCTGCCTCACTTCTCATAACCCTATTCCTTGTCCTTGTTGTAACTTTCAGCATCTTCATTTCTCTATTCACCTAAGTTCATCACCGCTACTCTCTCCTCACTTTGCTTCTTTAACGATCTTACAATATCAGACCACTTCTATTATACATTTTCCTCTACCCTGGACTCTTTATCACATTTCTGTGCAAAGGATACTCTACAATTTTTCTTCTTACCTCCAACCCCTCATCACCTCTTCTGCCCCCTCAGTAAGGGCTGACACTTCATACTTTATTGAGGAAATTGAGTTCACCTACACTAAATTCCCTATCCTCTTATTCTACAACTAAAAACTATTTTATTCTCCATTGTCTCCTATTTTTCTTCAATCTCTGGAAAGGGAGTGTCCCTCTCTTTGCCAAGGACAATCTCTTTGTAAATTTGCCCTTTTTATCTTTCTCTCTCATCTTAAATCTTTCTTCACTTAATAGACTTCTTTCCCACTGCCTACTAACATGCCAGGTCTTCTGCCATTTCCTTGAGGGGCAGAGACCGTTTCCTTTTTCTCTTCGTATCGTGAGTACCTATTATAGTATCTTGCAGGTAGTAGCCATGTAATAAATATATCTTGAGGGGCAGTTAGGTGGCGCAGTGGAGAGAGCACCAGCCCTGGATTCAGGAGAACCTGAGTTCAAATATGGCTTCAGACACTTAACAATTACTAGCTGTGTGGCCCTGGGCAGATCACTTAACCCCATTTACTTCACCAAAAAAAAAAAAAAAACCAACAAAAAAATGTATCTTGAGTGATTTTAGAAAGGAGGCTAGTTAGCATTTTTTTATGCTAGGGATTATGACTGATGGCAACTATGGAGTGATTTTAATTAAGAAGGTGTTTACCAAATCTTTGAGAAGATGTAAGCTTCTTATCAAGGTCAAGGACAACATCTATTAATGTTTATTTAACTTTGTAAGTGCCTCACCATGGATTACCTCATGCAAGTTGGCTAAGGGGATTATAGACATGCTTCATAAACATTTCATTAAGATATGGGAAGATCAAGTAACAACAGTATTTTGGATTTATTAAGTTTTGGCTTTATTAAAAAAAAACCTTCATGGTTATTTTGTTATTTTGCTCTTATGTATAATTTAATTTTCACCATAGATGACTTGCTCTTATGGCTATTGACTGATTAGTCATCATGGAGTGAAGGTAACACCTGGTTTTCAAAGGTTATTCCAGTAGATCCTATACATCTATAAGGGAAAGCTCTAAGTGCATGCCAAGTACAAGACAGGCTACATGACTTTCAATTGAAAAACAGCCTTGCTAAGTTTAAAGGGGTTCATCACTTGATAACTGGACACCAGGTAAAGAATTATACAGCAACTCATAAAAATTGTTCTACTAAAGTATGGAAGAGTTGTTACCTACATCAATGGAAGGACTGCCAATATCAATGTTGTCACATGATAAATATGGATAAATATGATTTTATTTATAGGTGATACTGTTGTTCAGTCATTTCAGTTATATCTGACTCTTCATGACCCCATTTGGGGTTTTCTTGACAAAGATACTGAAGTGGTTTGCCATTTCCTTCTCCAGCTCATTTTACAGATGAGGAAACTGAGGCCAAGAGGGTTAAGTGACTTGCCCAGGGTCATGTAGCTAGTAAGTATCTGAGACCAGATTTGAACTCAGGAAAATGAGACTTCCCAATTCCAAGCCCAGTGCTCTATCCACTGCACCACCTAACTGCCCTTTTACTCATAAATAGGTCATGTTAATGTAGATGGTGCATTTCTAGGGCACAGTTGATGGAGTGTTGTTGCCAGAGTTAAGCATAGCATATGAGTCATGCTAATAGCGGGTTCCAAGCAGGTGGTGTTATGGCATACAAGTATGACATATTTTTGGCTGGGCTCCCTAGTCCTGACTTCCTGCTTGAATTATAGTCTGGCATACATTTCTCCATTACCCTGACATTTCTTGCAGGGGGCTTGTACTCAAGCCTTCCATTTTGAGAAGCCTCTTCTGGGAACTGAGTTTTTCTTTTTCTTTTTCAAAATATGTAAAATAAAAATAGTTGGGGTATAGAATAATGCAAGAAATTTAATCCAACAAACATTTATTAGGGGGTTACTATATCTAAGGTACAGTAATAAATTCTGGGGAATATGAAGACAAAAACAGTGTTCCTTGCTCTTAAGGATCCTCCCAGGGAAAATGTTTTCTTGATTTTTATGCTTAAACTATGTGTCAGGCAACAAGCACATATTAAGCACCTACCATCTGTCAAGCACTGCACTAAGCTATAAAGATAAAAAGAAAGACAAAAAAAATCTCTTCTCTAAAGGAACTCACAGTCTAATGGAAGGGATACTATGCAAACAATTATACACAAGATAAATTGGAGAAAACCAACAGAGAAAAGACAGAATTAAGAGGGATTGGTAAAGGCTTCTTATAGAAGGTGGGATTTTAGTTAGGGAAACTAGGGAAGCCTGGAGGTGAAGATGAAAAGATAAAGAATTCTACCCCTATGGGATGACCAGTGAAAATCTTCCAAGTCAGGAGATGGAATATATTGTTTAAGAAAAAGCAAGGAGATCAGTGTCACTGGATCACAGAGAGTGAGCTGTAAGAAGACTAGAAAGGTAGGAGGAAGCAAGATTGTGAGGGTCTTTGAATGCCAAACAGAGGATTTTAAATTTAATCTTGGAAATGATAGGGAGCCAGTGGAGCTTATTGAATAAGAGGAATGGCATAGTCAGCCCTGCATGTTAAGAAGATCAATTTAACAGTTGAGTGAAAGAGGAAAGATAAGAGGTAATAGATGATAGGAATTGGAGTGAACAACATGTGAATCACCCAATATGTGCCTATGATATAGCACAGGCATCAAGAGATGATGCCTGAAATAAATACATTAAAAATACGTTTTATTACCAGTGTCAAGGTGTTTTCACTTTCTTCATTATACTTGATTAAAGTCTGATTGCCCGGGTCATAAGGAATGGACATTGGCTGCCTCTTGTATGCAGATCCAAAAGAAAACCACAGCAGGAAAAGCAGGGCTACTATGATGAAAGAAAATTCAAATTCATTTTGTCAGTTTATTAAATACATATTAGGTACTTAGCAGTTTGTGGTTTTTTTACCCTCCTTAAAAACTAGTTTCTAAAAGTGGGCCCTTATATGGGATGGTTCTCTGGGATGGAGGAGGAGGATCAAGGGGGACATTTAGTGATGTAAAAACAAAATATATCAATAAAAATGTATTTTTTAAAGAAGTGAGGCCATTGCCCCATATTCCAAGATAAGATCCTCCCCTTACCCCCTATCATCTAGCTCCTGCCCAAGCATTTGAATCACTGCTTCATAAAAATCCTTGTAGCAGCCCAGGGTCACACTTCCTCCCCATTCCTTCCTATTCCTGGCCCATGACTTTAAGCAATGGGCTATTGGGTTGTAATGTTGTTCTTATTAGCCAGACAGAAGAACTAGGCAATAGTAGTTGAGTGGTATCCCAATAAAAATTCTTTAAGGGTGATAGAATCCTCCCATCATTAATTTTTTATTGTGACTCTGAGAGCCTGTGATTCAATGCCCCAGGTTATAGGGTATTACTGAGAGAAAGGACATCGCCTGAGAATGTTAGCAGCTGGCTACTGACCTGCCAATGATATGAAAGCTGCACATATTGGGATAATGGCAACCCCACCAAGTCCTACAAAGGGCGCTGAAAGTCTTAGACAAGTAATTCCATCGAGACAGGAACACAGATTCACATACAGGATCTGTTTTTTGAAAAATCCTTGCTTATCTGAGATAATGAAAGGCACTGAATAATTACCATTCTGGAGACTTTTTAACATTAAAAGTTCCACAGAATAACCTATAAGGGAGAAAAGAACCAGCTATAGATCAGAAAATTATAAATCTTATTATAGACAAAGGGTAAACAGTTCCTAAAATTATGTTAACTAAAAGCCACAAATGCATATTTTTTCAATATTTATTAAGTGCCTTCCTTCTATGGGCAAGGCAACATATAGCCAATCTATAAAAAGCACAAGGGAAGAAAACTTACCAAAATTTTTTCCTAGCTCCCAAGTATCTTTTATATTTCCAGAGGTATCATCTAACTCAAATGTAAAAGGACCTGAGAATGGATCTAAGTCTTTATCCTCAGCTTCCACAATAATAGGTATCTTCTCCTCTGTCTTACAAACTTCCATGAAAGGTTTAACAAGAGTAGGTGTGTTGTCATTCTTGTCAGAAAGAAAAATCATCATGGTTCCTGTACCTGTCTGGGGTGGGACACCTCAGAATAGAAAGAGAACAGACAATGAAAGGATTAACATTCATTTTCTCCTCTCAATTTAAGGTGTATATTCTTCATCCACACCAAAAAGAATATAAAGAGGAATAAAATTAGTGACAATGAAAGTGTTTCTAGAAAATGACTTCGAATTAACCATAGGCCCATATTTCATGCTGAAATCACAAATCATTTAGGAAACAGCTTGAATCTATTTTCCTATGTAATGAAAAATTTAGAATGTCTCTAAAAAGTGTCGTTCTCTAAAAAATGATTGTTTCATAAATGGTGGACATGGCATGTTAGTGAAGCAGTGTGGAAATGGGGAAAGAGAGGTAAGCTCCAAGTCACATAGCTGACACATTCTAGATATGTCACCCTGGGCAAGTCAAAACCTCCTAGGGTCTCACACAACTCTCTAAGACCAGTATGCAGAACAGATGTTGATCTGTATTTGTGAGCAGTTTCTTCATGGTTTCCTATCAATGAAATCATAGGTCCAGTTAGAAACAAACAAACAAATAATATGTTAAGGTTGAATGCAGCTTGGTAAATGGAAAGAGCACTGGACTTATATTTAAAAGAACTGAGCTCTCAAATCCTAGGTCTAATCTTTACTATCCATGTGACCCTGGGCAAGTCCCAATCTCTCTGGTTTTCAAATTCCTCCTCCACAAAATGAGGATGATAGTATTGATTACCCACCTCACAGGGCTGTTGGGAAGAAAGCAAATTAAAAATCTTAAAGTACTACAAAAATGAGAATTTTTATTATTTTTAAATAATCAAATCAATGACAAATATGTAAAACATAAATCCAGATTTCAAGGGTCTAAATTTTGTTAATTAATACTTATTAAGAAAGTGGGTTTAGGGGCAGCTAGGTGGCTCAATGGATAGAGTACTGGCTCTGGAGTCAGGAGGACCTGAGTTCAAATCTGGCCTCAGACACTTAACACTTACTAGCTGTGTGACCCTGGGCAAGTCACTTAACCCCAATTGCCTCACTAAAAAAAAAAAAAAGTGGGTTTAATATCATAGGAATTAAAGTCAACTTATAAGATATAATGCTACAGACACTACTTACAATAGCCCAAATTTTAGTTCACAAACTTGAAAAAAAAAAAAACTTAGGGGGCAGCTAGGAGGCACAATTGATAAAACACCAGCCCTGGATTCAGGAGGATCTGAGTTCAAATCCGGCCTCAGACACTTGACACTTACTAGCTGTATGACCCTGGGAAAGTCACTTAACCGTCATTGCCCTGCCCCCCCCCAAAAAAAGAAAAAAACCTTAAAATTATCCAAATAGTTTAAATATTAACTAACTTTCACTTACTAAACTTGATTTGTTTGTACTTTGATCAGCTTATAAATTTAGATTTGAAGGATTGCAATATAGGCATATAACCTCTCCACTTTAAAGAAATCTGCCCTTCTTAGAGGTAGCTGGTGGTGTGATGTAGAGAGAATTGGACCTAGAGTGAGGAAAATCTAATTTCAGATTCAACCTTAGACACTTATTAGCTGTGTGACCCTGTACAAATTACTTAACTTTTGTTTACCTCGGTTTCTTCAATGGTAAAATGAGGATAATAATCATGCTTCATAAAATGATTGTGAGAAACAAATGAGGAAAAAACTTGCAAAAAATGTTTCACATAGAGCCTGGCACATAAGGGCTATCTAAATGTTTATTCTTTTCCCTTTTCTCCCAAGGAGTCAAAATAAGGAGAAACTATGCTAAATATTTATCAGAGATCATTTGCTTGAAAAAAGGCAGCTGAAATTACACTTATCTAAAGATGATAAGAGATATTAGGTTTGACCACAACTTCCATAAGGAACTAATAGCTTCCATCTGAACTACAATTGCTTTTTTTTCTCCTAGAACACTGCTCTCACAGGTTCCACTGTGAAAGGCAAGGCAAGAAGGAAAGGCAAGAATAATTATTTTACTCTTTTGGAGTTGTGCTGCTCCAAGATTCTTATGAGTTTCCTCCTCAGGCAGGGACATTGGGTTATTCATGTGTGAGAATGTACTTACCATCATCTATGGCACTGACAATAACTGTATAAAAACTGTTATTCACATAAGGGGATTCCCGATCCACATGCTTCACTGTGGTAACCACACCGGAGAGTTCATCTACAGTGACCCAATTAGCAGGATCATGAACCAGCTTAAATCTTGTAGAAGGAGGGGAAAAAAAAAACTAATTTAAAATTCACAATAAGAGAGGAACCAAGAAAACAATATTTATAATGACTACATCCATGTAAATGAAAGGACAATAACAACCACAAAATAAAACTAAATGCTGTGCTATTAAAATGATTGACCAGGAAGAATACAGAAAAAAGCACCTCCCTCCTTCTTAGCAGTAGTAAGAGACTGAGTATGGAATAATGAATATACTGTCAACCTTGGTTTATGTGTTGGATAGTTTTGATGAATTACTTTTAACTTTTCTTCTCCATTTAAAAAAAAATTCTTTGACTTTCTGGGGGAAGTCAGGGAAGGAATATGTTAGGAAATAAATATGATATAAAAACAAAAGATATTAAAATTTTAAAAATGTTTTAAGGAAACCACAATGCCTATGAAAACGAATTTAGAATTATGTTATAGTTCATAAATGGGGTGAAAGACACAAGGGTTGGCAGCTCTGGAAACTGAGGTGTACAATAATATGTGATATAGAAGTATCAATGAAAATTTATAACCCCCAGTCCTTGTTTTCCCTTGCTCCCCATTTTATATTAATAATAACTATATCAATTTGGGGGAAATGTTATGTTTGCAGAATCAAACTCTTCATTTGAATACTTGTTTAATGGTGAAATTCCACACTAGCAAAATGATTCAGAGAAACATGAAATCTCAATTTTGTCTGCTGTAAAATGAGAGGATGTGTCCTCCCATCCCTGTAATTCTATATTCCTTATATTCACAGCATTCTATAATTACGAATTCTGCAGGTTTCTACCATAGAAGGTTCTGGGCAGGTAGGTGGCACAGTAGATAGAGTACCAGGCCTGGTGTCAGGAAGACTCCTCTCCTGAATTCAAATCTGGCCTCAATTACTAGCTATGTGGCCCTGGGCAAGTCACTTAACCCTGCTGGCCTCAGTTTCTTCAACTATAAAATGAGCTAGAGAAGGAAATGGCAAACCACTCCAATATCTTTACCTAAGAAAACTCCAAATGGGGGTCACAGAGAGTCAGGCATGACTGAAACAACTCAACAGAAACAACCATAGAAAATTTTAGGTTCTAAGGGCCCTTCCAGCTCTAATCCACTCTCTCTTTTGGGGGGGTGGGGGCGGCGGGGCAATGAGAGTTAATTGACTTATGCAAGGTCACACAGCTAGTAAGTGTCACGTGTCTGAGGCTGGATTTGAACTCAGGTCCTCCTGAATTCAGGGCCAATGCTTTTTCTACTGCACCACCTAGCTGCCCCATCTAACCCACTCTCTTCAAGTTTCACTCAGATCTAAGGTTTTATGAGTCTCTTGTCTCTGGTATCTTTGGCCTTATTTATGTTCTACGAATAGATTTGTTCTGTTATATGAACAGAGGGTTCTAACCAAAAGACAAGTACTTAAGGTGATATAGCTCCTTGCATTTCATCTTCCTGTATAGTATACGTAGAAGAGCAAGGTTCTAATCCCAGTTCTCTTACTAAGTGTATAGTTTTGGGCAAGTCATTCCTCCACAAACTTCTCACTTTCCTTATTTTTAAAACAAGAGAGTTGAACTAGATCATCCCCAGATCCCTTATCTAGTTCTTCCAATGTGTGACTTAAGAATATGTATCCTTATTAAACAGCAGGGTATATAAAGTCTATCTAATTTCATCACTTGAAGTCTTGGTCAAGTGACTAACAACAGAGACATAGATAAAGCTTCCCCTCTCCTCTCTCACCTAAGTAAACAACCAACCAGAATGTTTCAAGCCCTTAGAAGGGTAAGAATAAGAGAAAGTGCTATTTCTTTCTCCTTCCCTCCTTAAAAGCCAGGGCTTTTTATCATTCCATTTTAAAACTTGGATGAGCTAAAATTTTCAAAGAACCTGCCACCTTCCCATCTACAGTTTCACATCATCAGGCAACTAAAACTCTCTGCAAACATAAATGGCATCAGTGTTTACAAACCAGAGGCACTATAAGTGGCAAATCATTCATCCTTGTAGTATCTGAAGCATTAAGAAAGCAATTCTCTAGTAACCTTGGATCTGAGACCTCATTCCAATTAGATGCAAATGGAGTGGAGAGGAAAGATCATGTTTCACTGTGAGTCAACAGCCTGCTACAGCAGAAAGAGAATAGGATTTGGAGTCAGAGGAACTAGATTCAAATCCTGGCCCTGAAACTGTGTGGTCTTGGATGGTCGAGTCACTCAATCTCTCTAAGCCCTTGTTGTGCAAATGTAAATCTACAAAATGAGGACATTGGACCAGAGAACCTTTTAGATCCCCTCCAGCACTAACTGTATGATTTTAAGGTCACAAGGTAGCTGTAAAGATCCCTTAAAGGTGATACAAGGGTGTCAGATACTACAGAGTTCTCAAGGCTAAATTTTAAAAGTCCTTTTCTTTTCTTTTTCTTTCTTTTTTTTTTTGCAACTATAAGTGTTTCACCATTGTGGCCAGTCCATAATATCATGGACTCAGAATTGAGCCATAGGAGAAATTAGTTAACCAAGTAAAAACTCTACTAACACTATTCCAATATCTCATATTACTGTGACAGTAACCCTGGATTCCCAGATCCTCAAATAGAGCATGGTCTCAGTTAGGTCTAATCAAGTTGGAAAAGCTTCTAGTATAGCTCTGGCAACAACAGTCTGTGAATCTGTCATCTGAGAATCAGTGTAGTTAAGCTTGGAAAGTTTCATCACTAGAGCACAAACTCTACCAGGTAATTGATTACCTTTGTGTGTGTGTGTGTGAGGCAATTGGGGTTAAGTGACCTAGTAAGTCTTAAATGTCTGAGGCTGGATTTGAACTCAGGTTCTCCTGACTCTAGGGCCAGTGCTCTATCTAGTGCACCACCTAGCTGCCCTGATTGATTACCTTTTTAACAGGACTAGTTCATTAGACTATCCCCTAATATATAGAGGGATTGTAATCTATACCTAAAGCAGGAGCACCCATGCCAATGAAATCATAAGTCTTCTGAAATACAAATATGGAAAAAGTGAAGATTTTCAGCAATAACAATGGCATCAAGTGATGGTACTTCATTCATTCCAAATGGAAAACTGTCCTTATTTCCTCTATTATATCTTTACCTTATGTTCTTGGTCTTTCCATCTGGGTCTGTGGCATGAAATTGTCCCAATTGGGCTCCAGGTTTGGCATCATCTATTTCTTGAACAATAAAATTAGGAGGATGGAATTGAGGAGGGTCATTGGTATCAATAACTTCCACACTCACAATCACAGTGCTGGGCATCATGGTTCCATTACCAAGCTGCTCTTTTTCACATGAAGAAAATGGTTCTTCATTTTCAACTACAACAACAAGTTTTCTCTCTGGAAGGTTTTCATAATCCAAAGGCTGTCAACCCCAAACAGAAGACTCCATTAGCAAATATTTCTTATAAGTGACATGAAATGGGGACCTTATGGCCTTTGTTTTCTCTCTATTATAGAATCAAAGAATCTCAGGGATTGATAGACTCCCAGAGATCAACTAAGTCAACTAATATTTGAAAAAGATCCCCTTCTACAATATTCCCAACACGTACCTATCTAAATTCAGTTCAAATGTATCTTTCTAGTGATAGGAAATTCATTATCTTATGATGGAACCCTTTTATTTATGTATGTATTTATTCATTCATTTCTCCATTTATTTATTTATTCATTCATCTATTTATTTAGTTATACTATTCTAAATATGACAAATACCAACAAACATGAATCTCTTTCTATATGAAAAGAACAGGGGAAAGGGTTGCATTTGAAACTGTGGCTCAAATTATAGATAGTTTTTTCAAAGGTATATACTCAATTCAAGATGTTCCAAAGCTGCCTCACTTCTCCATTTCCCTCTAGACTTTCTTCTGTGTTCTTTTGGACATTTTCTTTCCATGTTTGATGGACACACTACTCTTTCTTTTTTGGCATTAATATCAATAGCCACCCCTCTCTTTACCAATTCTCATGGTGTCCACCTCCTTCCCTCCCCTTCCCCCTGAAAAAAAAAAAACCCTTCCCTTATTATAAGTTATCATAGTTGAGAAAAAGAAATCCACATCCTGGTTATGTCCAAAAATATATGCCTCATTCCGTACCCCTAGTGTATCACATCTCTGTCAAGTGGTAGGAAACAGGCTTTGGTCATCAATGAGAGATAGGGTTGCCTAGTGGATAGCATGCTAGACTGGGAAACAAGAAGACCTAAGTTGAATCTCTGCCTCAGACATTTATTAGAAGTATGACCTCAGGTAAGTCACTTAAACTCTCTATGGTCCAGTTTGCTCATCTATAAAATGAAGCAGTTAAACTCAATTACCTTTAAGGTCCCTTTCAGCACAATCCATGATACTTTGGTCAGTCCTCAGGAGTCATGATTGGTTCTTGCATTGATTAGAGTTCTGAAGGTATCTCTAATCATTAGAAAAATTTTCCCCTAGAACTGAACACAAATCTGCCTCTCTGCATTTCACTGCCTTGGTCTTAAGTCCCATCTTTTGGAGGCAAATAGAATAAATTTAATTTTTCTTCTAATGTGTCAGCCCTTCAATTCCTTAAAGAAGATTATCATATTCTCTCCTATCCCCACAAGTCTTCTCCAAGCTAAACATCTTCAGTTTCTTTAACCAATCCCCATATGGTACACTTACATTTTATTTTACAAGAAAGTCTTCAGCTCATTCTCAAATCATTTATGGATTGTTTTTTGTCTTTTCATGGCTAAATAAAATCACCACCAATCAAAATAGAAAAATGCAACCAAAATCAAACCTGAATGAAAAATTAATGTGAAAACCCAGGCTGCAAAATCAGGGGAATTTGGGGAAAATGTATATTTATAACAGTTGCTCAGTATACAAAGGGATTTAATGTGGTAGGGGGAAAAGAAACATAGGAAACAAATATCTTAACTGATAAGAATGCATGAAGCAATGAAGACAGGAGGAATGTGCCAAGCCTGAGAATTTTATTTCCAAGGCTTCAAACCTTCTTGGTTATCCTTGGTGATGTACAGAAATCCTGGTTGTGTACATATTACCAGACAGAGAAAATAGTGGCTTAGCACTATAGCACACAGTTTACTAATTCAACTTTGGAAAGAGACTAGATAAGTGAAAATTATCAACAGTCTTATGAAAGGTTGCTCCAAATCACAAATGATAAAGTAGACACAAATTAAACCAACTGAGTTTTCACTGTGGTACAAAGCACTGAATATGGCATCAAAGGACCTGTGTTCAAATTCTTCCTATGTCACTACCTGAAGGACTGTGGGCATATAAAATGATGGGGTTGAATTAGATGGCCTCAAAGGTCTCTTTCAGATCTAGATCTAAGACTTTACAATTTTATACCTATCAAACTATTTAAAATTATACATAATATAAGTGGCTATTGTTAGAGGAGAATCCGGAAAGACCAACATACTAATGTGTTACTGGTGGGTCTGCAAATTGGTAAAAAAAAAAACTTGTAGAAAAATTGAATTATATAGAAAAGTCAGTAAAATGTATATTCCCTTTGACTTAATTATACTACCATTAGGGATATACTTCTAAGGAAGTAAAATTCAATAGGAAAAGTTTTCATAGCCATCTCTTAGTAACAACAACCTGGAAACAAATGAAGGATAGCTGAACAAATTACAATTGATTATAACAAAACATGACTGTAATGGGATTTATTTCACCATAAGCAAAGGCAATTGTGAAGAATCCAGAAAAGCTTGAGATAATCAGAGAATCTACTAGGATATGTCTGGCAAGAGCAGTTTAGCCCTGACTTTACCTTGATGACACTTAAAATTCCTTGATTGGTCTCAGGATCTGTCACAATGTTGAAGTGTTCTTCTTCATTACCATGTAGTATTTTGTATTTTACTCTCCAGGCAGGTGTGAATGGAGAATCATGATCTTGTACTAGGAGCCTTAGCACATCCTGTTTTATTTGGCCTTCAGAAATCTGTATTTTATACTGAAAGAAGCAATCATCACTTTGGTGACATTGAGACCACGAAAACTTTCATCATTTTTTTCCCCAAAGTTAGCTAACTCAGAAGCCTGGACACATGTCTTCACTGAAATCTCTAAAAGAATTTGAAATCCTAATTATTTGTTAGCAGGATAACCGAAGATAATGAGACATGTTCTCTGCCTGCTACTTGGACCATAAAAGCAGAATCATTTCTTTAAAAAAAAATTTCTTAAACATGTTATTTTCTCAATATTTCAAAATATTCCTTTAATTTTTTTTAATGTGCTGTAATGTAAAGACTATGCTATCCTATAAAATTCTGGTAATATCCCAAAAGACTAAAGGAGAGGCACTCTAGAATAATGGAAAGAGTATTAGAGAGTCAGGAAATCTGAGTCCTAATTCTGGCTCTAATACTTATATGTCATGTGACTTTGGACAAGTCATGTGTCTCTTTATGTCTCAGTTTCTTCATCTATAAAATTTTTCTTGTAATAATTACCTAATAGTGTTTTTGGTACCATATAAATGTTATTTATAATGACTACATAGATTCCTACACACGAAAAAGTTGGAAATAGAGGTTAAATGTTTGCTTATTCCCTTAAGTCATCTGAAAGTAAGTCATACACACTCAAAATAATACACTCATGTTGGTCAAGAATGATTCCCAATCTTTTTTCATTGTGACATGCAACCATTTTGGATATTTTCTGACATCCACATCATATTTCTCCTTCATTAACCCCATCTCCATATTATTATGATAGTAAATTAAAACCAATCTGATTTTGCAAATTTCATGACACCTCCCACCCCATCAAGAGAAGTGGAGACACCCTACAAACTGGAGACCAGATCTCACTGGTTTTTATGATGATTAAAAATAGAAGTTAGCTGTTGGACTTACATCTCCTTTAGTAAATGTAGGCATGTGGTTGTTTCCATCTTCAACTGCTATGTTAATAGTAGCAGTGGATGACAATGGTGGCTCTCCATGGTCATTTGCTCCAATCAGTAATTTGAACAACCTGTCAGCCTATTCATGGAGGGGGAGGGGGTGTGTGGCAAGGAGAGGGGGAGAAAGTTAGCTTCCCCAACAAAGAACATAAAAACAAATTAACTGACTTTGTTGCTTAACTTTCATTTCCAGTTGTTTTATAGTAGTTCTTTCAACATTTCGCTGTGACATGAACGTGGGATTTTGTAGGTTATGCCAACAGAAAGCAAGCTCTGGCAGGTCCTATCAAACTGGAAAAAGTTTTGGGCCAAGTCCAGCAACAGACTCTGATTCAAATATCCAAGAATCAGTCTAGCCAAGTTCAAAGAGGTTCATCAACCTTTGGCTGGCAGGTAATGAAATTTATTGGGGGCCACTGTAATTCTTTAATGTTTACTTAACTGTGGAAAGGCTATGATCTTCCTGAGTGAGGCAAGCATCCAATCCAATGAAACCCTAGATCTTTTGAAATATTTTTGTAAGATTGTAGGATTCATCAGTGGGAAAGACCTTAGAGATCACCTTTCTAGCCACTTTCATTTTAAAGATGAGGGTACATGACTTAGACATAAAAGGTGATACCATAGGTAAATTAAGAGATGAAGGAATAGTTTACCTCTTAGATCTTTGGAAAGGAGAACAGTTTATTGAACAAACAAGAGATAGAGAATATTATGAAATGCAAAGTGGATGATTCTGATTACATTAAATTAAAAAGGTTTTGTACAAACAGAAGCAATGCATCCAAAATTAGAAGGGAGACAGAAAACTGGGAAACAACTTTTATAGTCAGTACTTCTGATAAAGGCCTCATTTCTAAAATATATAGGAAACTAAATCAAATTTATAAGAATCCAAGTCATTCCCCAATTGAGAAATGGTCAAATGATATGAACAGGCAGTTTTCTGATGAGGAAATCAAAGCTATCTATTCCTATAGGAAAAAATGCTCTAAATCACTATTGATTAGAGGGATGAAAATTAAAGCAATTCTGAGGTACCACCTGACACCTATCAGATTGGCTAATGTGACAAAAAAGGAAAATAATGAATGTTGGAGAAGCTGTAGAAAAATTGGAACACTAATGCATTGTTGGTAGAGCTGTGAACTGATCCAACCATTCTGGAGAGCAGTTTGGAACTATGCCCAAAGAGCTATAAAGCTTTGTATACCCTTTGACCCAGCAATACCACTATTAGGTCTTTTCCCCAGAGAGATCATAAAAAAGGGAGAAGGACCCACATGTACAAAAATACTTATAGCTGCTCTTTTTGTGGTGGCAAGGAATTGGAAATTGAGGGATTGCCCATTAATCGGGGAATAGCTGAACAAGTTGTGAATATAATATGAATGTAATGGAATACTCTTGTGCTGTAAGAAACGATGAGCAGGTGGATTTCAGAGAAATCTGGAAGGATTTGCATGAAGTGATGATAAGTGAGATGAACAGAACCAGGAGAACATTATACACAGTATCTACAACATTGTGTGTTGATCAACTGTGATAGACTGGATTCTTCTCAGAAATACAATGGTCCAAGATAGGTCCAAAGGACTCATGATGGAAAATGCTCTCCAAATCCAGAAAAAAAGAACTGTTGAATCTGGATGCGGTTTGAACCATACTATTTCTATTGTTTTTGTTGTTGTTTTTCTTTTTTGAGGTTTTTCCTTTTTGCTCTGATTCTTCTTTCATAACATGACTAATGCAGAAATGTGTTTAATGTGATTGTAGATATATAACCTACATCAAATTACTTGCTGTCTTGGGGAGGAGGGAGGGAGGAGAGGGATGGAGAAAAATTTGAAACTTGAAATCTTATAAAAACAAATTTGAAAACTATTTCTAAATGTAACTGGAAATAACCAAATATTTATATGGAAAAAAATTAAGTAGATTGCAACTTTCAAAAAGCAAAAACAAAAACAAAACAAAAAACAAAGGTCATTTCTACTGCTGAATCCTATAATCCTACAAAAAATATTTTAAAATATCTAAGTTTTCATTGGAGTGGATGCTTGCTCCACCCATAAAGATCATAATCCTTCCACTGTGTGTGTGTGTGTGTGTGCGTGTGTGTGTGTATAAAATCATGCATTGTTTATGTCTGTATCAAATATATAGTGCAGATATAAGTAGTTTAAGAAAGACACCATTATAATTATCTACATTTGAGTGTTAATTACCTACTAGATTGTCAACCATTTGAGGACAAGGAACCTGGCATAGTGCTCTGAACATAGCAGTCATTTAGTAAAAGAAAAAGATATGCCTACATACTGAGAAGTCATGTATAATGATCACATGTAGGAGACAGAATTCAAGCTTTTAGGAAGAATAAAAAACATTTATGACCTCATAATCTAAGCATCCTGAAACATGGATTTCGCCACTACTGCGATCAATGTAAAACCCATTTCCTTTTATCAATGGCACTTGTGAAACAAGGGAATAGGAGACTTCAGAGTTGGGAGTTTGCTCTTCATCCAAATCTACTGCCACTACTTGAAAGATGGGGTGATCTAGAAGGAAAGAAAAAAATCAGTTGTTACACCAGATTAAAGTTCCATGGTGTAGTTTGGATTTGTTTTAATGTGATTGTTAGTAGTCCATCAACAGTTCTAAATGATAATGAACTATGTTCCAGGTCATCTTATTGTTAGTACAAAATTTAGCTTAAGGACCAAAAAGAGTCAGAATAGGAAGCTTCAGGCCTATAATAATTAAGAACTGAACAAGAAAAAATATATATATGTATGTACTATTCAGTAGCATATTCCTTCTCCATTCTTCATCTATCCTGTTTCACTATACAAAGCAAAGAAGCCTCCATGAAAGAAGTTAAAGAATACCAGGCTATGTTTTTACATGTAGTTGAGGGGGGGAATAAAATATTAACGATGTAATAAATGTCATTTCCACTGATTTAAAAAAAAGCAGAATATAAATCTCACCCAACAGGTGAACAGGTCTCACCCAGATTGTGGTTATCTTTGACAGTGATGTTAAATTCTTCCTTAGTAAACTGTGGTGCATTATCATTGATGTCACCAACTTTGACAGTGAAAAATAAAGATCTATCCACAAACTCCCCAGTTGATCTGTCAGCAATATCAAAGCGGATCTGGAAAACAGTGGTCAACATTAATGCCAAGACCAATTATTTTGGGGAGGGGGAACATTAATATATTATCTTTTATGGTTTACTATTCTGTTTAAAAATTCTTTATCATTGTTATATCTCCTCCACTGGTATCTCAAATGGATCATCCTCATAAATACCCCATAGTGTCATGCACTTGGAACTTATCCTGATAACAAATGAATTGATGCAGAGATCTCCCTAAAATTCAACTTAAGGATGCTTCTCCATGTTATGTAATTGATACAGGCCCACACAGACTTAAATGAACAAAGTACAATTTCTGCAATGTCTAGTGAAAAACAATGCTTCAAATGGAGAGATTTGGGGCTCTTTCTCTCTGAGATCAACATGTGACCCATGAATATGGGCTTTGGTTCTTTCCCTCAGCATTTGTTCTTTCATTTTAGATGAAGGCTGTTGGAGATGCCAACTTTGTGAGTTTCAAAAAGTTAGAAGAATAAGCCACCTGGGGTCTAGGAGGCAAATCTAAGCTGGGCTTTGTAGGCAGCTGAGCATCAATGTCCCAAGGAGCAAGGAGTGATCTTGGGACCATGCATAGCAGTATTACTCAACCGGCTGCAATGCCACACTTGAGAGTGAACTTGGTGGGACCAGTGCTTTATAGACATTGCATTATGTTTGAGCCCCGCCCCCAGCCCAGAGACTAAGGTGACATAGGGGAGAAAATACCCTCAAGTTGTTAAGGGTGGGGGAACATTTGCATTTCTGTTCTTAGTTTATCTTCACATTTTAAAGTAAATATCCATTTTAAAAAACTGATATTAATTGCTTTAATGGAACTATGGCACTAATTACTGGTTGCTGACAAGGGAGGAAAATGTCCCCCTAATGGAGGTAGAGAATACATACCCCAAACCCTAGAGGCCATTTAGTGGATTAGTGAATTTGCAAAAGTTTTCAGTTCCCTTTGTCCTACTGAGTAAGTGACTTGCCCAGGGTCACACAGCCAGTGAGTATCTGAGGCCAGATTTGAATTCAGGAAGATAAGTCTTCATGATTCCAAGCCCAGTACTCTATCCACTGTGCCACCTACCTGCACACAATGTGATCAGCCATGTTCCAAATTTAGGAATTTACAAATGGCTCCAACATTTATTAATTGTGGACAAATTACTTAACCTCTCTGACCTTCACTTTTGTTTTTGTTTGGTTTTTTGTGGGGCAATGGGGATTAAGTGACTTGCCCAGGGTCACACAGCAAGTAAGTGCCAAGTGTCCGAGGCCGAATTTGAACTCAAGTCCTCTTGAATCCAAGGCTGGTGCTTTATCCACTTTACCACCTAGCTGCCCCCTGACTTTTAGTTTTAACATCTGTAAAATGGGAACAATATTACTATCATTGCCATCACTGCCCACCTCACAGGCTTTTTGTGAGGAAAGTACTTTATAAATACTGAAAGGATATAGTGAGGGCAGCTACATGGCGCAGTGGATAAAGCACCAGCCTTGGATTCAAGAGGACCTGAGTTCAAATCTGGCCTTGGACACTTGACACTTACTAGCTGTGTGACCCTGGGCAAGTCACTTAACCCTCATTGCCCTGGAGGGAAAAAAAGATATAGTGAGCTGAACCAGATTAAAAGAATATTTGGGAAATATTTAACAAAATAAATAAAAATACAATAAAATATAGATAATGCTAATTTGGGTTTTCTCAGTCAATCTATGGCAATCAGGAATCCATTTCTATTTGAGTTTGATACCACTGATATAAATTATTATTATTCTATGCATCACATAAACCCATGCATGAGAGGCAATTGACTTTGGAATCTTTAGAAGAGATCGGTTAAATATTAAAAGAGATATATATGCTATACCTATCCATAGACAGATTTTGCTTGTTTAAAGTCTAAAGGTCACAGTAGTGCTAATAACTAACTTGTTACAGGGAATACAAATATTCCCTATAAAATTTTTTAAAGTTTTCTTATAACCAAATTTCCTTTAAAATACAACCATATGCATACTCACTTTCATAACTTATGAATATTCCCTCAATAGCATTGAATTTCTGCATCTAAAACTATACTGTGCCCTTCCACTCAAAAAAATTATTTTAATATGTAATTTTTCACAATGAGTAGGAGAAGAGATGCTTAGAAGGACAAACTTGGGTCAGAGACTGTTGGAGAATGTGGTGAGGTGGGTGGGGAGACTCTCAGATGGGGAAACTCATTGATTCATTTAGGCACCTTCTTTGTAATTGATAGTCAGTAGTCTAGGGCAATAAGAGGTTAAGTGACTCACTCAGGGTCACAGAGTCAGTATGTGTCAGAGGCAAGACTTGAAAACAATTCTTCTTGGTTCTGAGGCTGACTCTTTACCCACTATGCTATGCTGCCTCTCTTATGATTTCATATTTTGTTATTTTCCCTAGAAAGGGACATACCTACACTCTAAGCCAGTGCTGGGAAAATTTGTAGAATTTCCACCAGGGCCTTGAAAGTCAGAGCAAATGTAGGAACAATCACGTATATGTTCTACACTTGGAAAGCTGTTCTTTCTGTGTGGATGTGTTTGCTATGGTTGAAAAATTTATTTCTTAAAAGGATGGTTTTGTCTCTGAGTAGAAATAGAAATTATATATCTCTGCCTGCCATTACTTCTTAAAGCCTTCAACAGTTTTCAAGTTTGGCTGGCTCTTTCCTAGGGGACTGAAGGAACAGGATGCTAGACCAGATCTCACACTCTCATTCCATTACCCTTCAAAAGCCATCAAGGGTAGAATGTTTTCTCTACTCTTGTGACCAACCACCAACGATAGGGTAGGTTGTTTAAAAAGTATTCTGACTGTACAAATCTAAACTGAAATGTTCAATTTTCTCCTGAGTCTCTCCTCAGTGAGCTAATTTTTTTAAAACATAGCACTTACTGTTGGCACTTTGTTATCTTCTGAAAGCAAAAGGTTTTATATTACAGAGTAAAAGGGGGACCAAGAGAGAACTTAATATTAAGTAGAACTTATATGGCACAGAGAAAAGAGGGCTGACTTTGAACACCTGTTTTGTACTTTTGACATTTCCTACCTGTGTGACCTTGGGTAAGTTACAATCTCCTTAGGATTCAGTCTCCTTATCTGTAAAATGAGCAATTTGGACTAGATGACTTCTGAGATCCCTTCTAGATCTGAGCCCATGATCCCATAATTATAATAGTTAAGGTTTGAAATGCATTTCACATAGATTCTCACATTCGAGCCTCAAAACTACTTTGAGAAGTAAGATACTAAAGACATTCTTCTTTTTTTTCAGGGCAAGGAGGGTTAAGTGACTTGCCAAGGGTCACACAGCTAGTAAGTGTCAAGTGTCTGAGGCCAGATTTGAACTCAGGTCCTCCTGAATCCAGGGCCAGTGCTTTTTCCACTGTACCACCTAGCTGCCCTCAGATACTAAAGATATTCTTAACCCAATTCTACTGATGAGGAAACTGAAACTTAGGGCATGTAAATGACTAGTCTATGGTCACATAACTCAGCACTAGCAAAATTTTCTATCTCAGTTGGGTTAAATGAAAACAAAACCCCCAAAAATCTTTTACTGAACATTTACTCTATGCAAGGTATTGTCCTACTAGCTCTTCCTTGAACTTGACATTTCATTTTCCACTTTTTGTCATTTTCAATGATCTGACTCTGAGCACAATGTCCACTGTATCACATTGCCTCTAATTCAACCTTCTTATTTTAAAAGGGAGGAGACAGAGGCTCTAACAGGTGATGAGCAATGATGAGCAAGGGACAAAGCCAGGCCTAAAACCAGGGTCTCCTGACACCCAGGCTAGAATTTTTCTATTGTAGAACATTACTTCTCTTGACTATCCCATGCATCTTAATCTCCTTTACTCTACTATAACCTCACTAAGAGCCAGGCCTATGTCATATTCTGTGTTTTATATTGATCTGTGTATCCCCTATGGACCTGTGAATCCACAAAGATTAATTCAATAAACATTTATTAAACATCTACTATGATGTCTAAGGCATTGGGCTTACAAGTACAAAAACAACCCAATCTCTGACCTTAAGGAACTGATATTATACAAGTGAGAAAGAACATCTACATAGATGATTTAGATATGAGATAATTTTACATTAGATACAGGATAATTTGAGAAGGGAGAAAGCAGTAACAACTGGGAAAATCAAAGAAATAATGGTCAACTGAGCTGAGGCTGTTTTTTTTTTTTTTTTACGGACAATGGGGTTAAGTGACTTACCCAGGGTCACACAGCTAGTAAGTGTTAAGTGTCTGAGGCCGGATTTGAACTCAGGAACTCCTGAATCCAGGGCCGGTGCTTTATCCACTGCGCCACCTAGCCGCCCCATGAGCTGAGGCTTTAAAGAGGAAAGGTGGCCTAAGAAGCAGAGATGAGAAAGAGGTGCACTCCATGCATGGAATACTATGGAAAATCACAGGGTGGAAAATGGAATGTCAACCCTTATGTTACAAATATCCCTCTATTCTTATCTGGGAGTCACTTTTATGGCCACTTAAAGTTTCCTCATGTTTTATCAGGTATTTTGTCTGGAAAGGATTATAAGATGAAAGATTTAGAACTAGAAGGGACCTTAGATATGGAGTCCAACTGGTTCATTTTGAAGTTAAGGAAACTGAGGCCCAGAGATGTTGCCCAGGGTCTCACAGCTGGTAAGTGTTTAAGAATAGAACGGAAAGATACAATGCCTTAAGAGAAATAAATTTTTGTCTATATAAGGGTTTTAGGAGAGTTTCTGCACATTTGGAAATAATAGAGCCAGATCCCATCAATGCATAAGGAGGATATTTCCCACTTTGGAAAACTACACTAACTCTTTAAGTGATACATGGGAAATTATTATTCCGAAGCATTAAAATATATGGTTGGGGTTATGAAAAGGTTAATATCCTTTCAAAGTGGACAATATACTTTCAGCATAAAGGAGAATCAGGCCCTAGACCCTGTAAAAACCTGAAAGGTAAGGTGCTGTTCCGCAGAAATGAAAAATAAAAGCCAACATGGTCCTTGTTTGTTGAGTTTACAAAAGCAAACTCTTTTCTGGATCCCCAGAGTTGCATCAGTGGAGTTTATAGATATTTCAGTAGTGACTCATTTGCTAATACAATATAAAGTCAATAAACCTTGTAAAGGTAAACTTAGAAACCTTCAAACTTCCTGGTCAACCTGGGACACGTCACCATAACTAGGATACATAGAATCCCATGTCAAATTATAAAAAGAAAATGAGGAAGAAATTAGCATAAATTACTGGGAAAAAACATCACAGAAGAGTCCTTCAAATATGAGGTTAAGGATTGTTCAAGAATTCCTTAATTCCCTGGTCCAGTCACAATCTATTGGCTTTCTACCTCTTTATCTGCCTTCCCTTACCTAAACCAACTCTTCCACTGCACTATGACCTCCAATCCCCTAACCCCTCAATTCAAGTCATCTCCCTAGCACTAGCCACTCTCTCTTCTTTTGTCCATCTTAACCCCCTTGGAAAATCAATTCTATCCTGTCCCTTCTCTTGAGTCTGTAAACTACTTCATCATTTCTTTCAATTGCACCTTGCCAAGTCTTAGCTTTGGATTACTCCTACTATCTTGTTGCTTTTACATGTTGCTATACATGCTGCTGAATGAAGGTGAAGAAAATCATGTGACTGTTTTGACTACGTTCACTACAAATTTATGTTACACAACCTCAATTGGGTCCTCATCACTGTTAGGCAATCTTTATGTACCTGATTTATCAACTCACCATCCCACTCACCACAAGGGCTCTTCTAAATGTTTTTAAGCCTCCTCAAACCTTCCATGGATCCCTTTCTATCCTTTCAGCTGAGAACCTTGCTTCATATTTTAGAGAAAAAAAGAGATGAATTGCTACAAACTCCCTTTCCTTCCCACTTCCTCATCTCATATCACCCATATGCCTTCTGTCACAATCTTCTCCTTTGCCCCTGTAACACATGATGAGGTGGCTTACTCCTTACCAAGGATAACCTCTCAAGCAATCCCATTCTATTCCATCTTCTCCAATAGGTTGCCCTTCTGTCATACCCATTCTATCACTTATGTTCATTCTCTCTTGGCCTACTGACTGCATTCCAATTGCTTACAATCATACACATGTCTCTTCATAAACTCTTCTTTGATCCTTCCATCACTGCTATCACTCTATATTTCTTTTGCCCTTTGTAAATAAACTACTTGAAAAAGTGACCTATAAGAAGTGCTTAAGCTTTCTCTCTTATCATTCTCTTCTTAATTCCTTAGAATCTAGATTCTGACCTCATCATTCCACTGAAACTTATCTCTCTCAAGTTACCATTGATCTCTTAATTATCAAATCCAGTGTCCTTTTCTCAATCCTTAATCTCCTTGAGCTTTCTGCAGCCTTTGACACTAGGACCAAATACAAAATCCTCTGTTTGGCATTCAAAGCCCTTTGTAAGCTAGACCCCTCCTACTTTTCCAGTCTTCGAATACCTTACTCTGGACCATATGCTCTGATCACATGACACTTGACTCCTGACTGAATCATGAACAAGATACTCCATCTCTCAGCTTTAGGCTTTTTCTCTGGCAGTTCCTCATGCTTGGAATGCTTTCCCTTCTCTGCTCCAATTACTGACCTCCCTGGCTTCTTTTAAATCCCAACTAAAATCCCATTTCTACAGGAAGCCTTTCCCAACCCCTCTTAATTCTAATGCCTTCCCTCTCTTATTTACTTCCTATTTATTCTGTATATAGTTTGTACAAATTTGTTTGCACATTGTCTCCTTCATTTGTTTATAAGCTCCTTGAGGGCAGGGACTATCTTTTGACTCTTTTTTGTTTCCCCCAGTACTTAGATCAGTGCCTGACACATAATAGGTGCTTATTTAGTATTTATTGTCTGACTGATAAACCTCAGCTCAAAATTTCTGGTAGGTTAAATTTTTTTTTATTGTCTTGCTATGCTACTCCAAATACTTTTCTGGGGGTTAGGGGAGAAGAAAGAAGATTAGAGGGATAAACTTTATAGATACCACAAAAAATTTTATTTCCTCTCGATCAATTGGATGGTGAACATAGACTTTCCCATTATGGTTATCTTCTATAGAAAACAGACCAATTGGATACTCATCCACACCAGGTCCACTGATTAAATATATTATGGATTCATTGTAGTCCCTGACATTGAATATCTGTAAGTAAAAACACAGAAAAAAAATGCTCTTGTTTTAAATCATTCTTCAGATAAAGTGTTCCCAACCACTGAAGCAGGCTATTTCCTCTTCTTCAAGTCCTATAACCAGTTTTCAAGTCTTGGTGAATCTACTACTGCCACAATGCCCCCTTACATCCACTTACACTTCCTCATAAACTCCTACCACCTCTCACCTAGGCAATTTAAATAAACAGACCTAAATAAAAGACTTTAATTGGTCTCTCTACTTCCATTATCTCCTCTCTCCAATCCATCCTTTACACAGCTCCCAAATTGATTTGATATTCCTAAAACAGAGCTGACCATGGTACTCCGCTAATCAAAAATCTTCAGTGGCTCCCCAGTGCTTCAAATATAAAATTTAAAAAATTTAAAAGCTTTAGCCCTAAAGCCCCCCACAATCTGTCTCTCACTTACCTTTCTAGTCCCTTACCATTACTCCCTTTGTTTACTCTCTGTCCCAGTCAAATAGGCTTATGAGCCTTTCCCAGGACACAAGATTCCATTGCTTGCCTCTATCCTTTTTCACAAGCCATCCTCCATCCAAGGAGACTCCTTCCTCACTTTTGTCTCTATTCTAGAATTCTTACCTTCCTTCAAAGCCCTTCCTGATACCTCTTTGTAGTTGGTACACCGTAAAATTACTGTGTGTGTGTGTGTGTGTGTGTGTGTATTGCATTTACCTATTTGGGTACCTGTTAACAGGGGAGTACTGAAGCCCAGGTGAACTGGCTTAGAGAATAGAACATTATATTTTTCAGTATGAACATTTACAATTCAGAAATTGGCAAAAAAAATACAAAGCAGGCTGGATTTATTGTTTTGTGGGTTGTCTAGATTTTAAAAAGTGTTAAGAATGAAGATTGAACTTAAAAGTGTTTTTGGAGAGAAGGTTGTTAAACATTTACCAGCACAACTCTGACTTATATTCACACAACACAGAATGCAAGCTCCCCAAGAAAAGGTAATAGTTTTGTTTTGTTTTGTTTTTTGTTTTGTTTTGTTTTGATCTTTGAATCCTGGCATCTAACACAGTGCTTTACACATAGTAGGTACTTTATACATAGTAGGTACTTTAAAAATTCTGTGGCATTAAATTGAATAAGGAATCATTATTAAGAAACCTTTCAGGATTTTTTTCTGTTTCCAGTTGCTAGATTTTTAAATGGCCCCTAGGGATAAAAGCAGATAGACATGTGGCTTACCTCTCCTGCAAGCTTGGGGAATGGTCCTGGGTCCTCCTCTTTGATTTCCAAGGTAGTAATAATCCATCTTCTTTTAAAACGTTTTAAAGGTTGGTTATCCTCTAACTGGAGAATGTATTAAACCAAATATATAGTAATCAAGACACAAGAAGAAAATTGTTGCAATGTTACTTTGAGGTGGTATTATATGATATATTTATGAGTTTCACAAACTGTTCATAGCCTCATCTAAGATGAAATACTCTTTACCTTAAATCCCTAGTGGCTCACTTTGACTTCATAAATGCAAGCATTTTAATCTATTTTTACTTTGTTTTCCTGAAAACCAAAACAAGTCAGGGCACTGCAAATCTCTAGATTTTCAAACAAATTTATCAGCAAAAAAATAATTATATCTTGCATATTAATAAACTTAATACCTACCCTCATCTTTACCTGACTGGTAAATTCATCTTTTGCTAGTTGGAGACAGCTGGTTACAGTGACCTTGGAAACAAAAACTAAGTTAGTAGGCAATACACTTATTGAAATGTTCATTGACAGGTGCAAGCTACCTAAAACAATACAATTTTCATATGTCCAAAAAATGGGGGGGGGGATATTATAAACTCTGATCACATCCAAAACCCAAAACAAATTTAGAAAATAAACAAAAAATGTATTTGTATATTCAGCTGTCTAAAACTGTTATTTTGTTTAGTTTACATTTTTTTTGACTATCCTGTCAGTTATCTCATGCTGTAGAGAAAAGGGCACTAGATTGTGTGGTGGAAAAGAAATAAGTTGGGTCCTAGTTGGATTTGACACAATACAATTTGTTGTTGTTCAGTCATTTTCAGTCATGTCTAACTCTTCATGATCCCATTTTGGGGTTTTCATGGAGGAAATACTGAAGTGATTTGCCATTTCCTTCTCCAGCTCATTTTACAAATGAGGAAAACAGGGTTAAGTGACTTCTCCAGTGTCACATAGCTATTAAGTGTTTGAAGCCACATTTGAACTCAGGAAAATGAGTCTTCCTGATTTCAGACCAGAATTCTATCTAGACAGCATATAGCTGCCCTAAAATTGATCAATGTGTTTTTCAGTTTTGTCCAATTCTTCTTCATGGTCCCGTGGACCATACTGTCTGTGGGGTTTTCTTGGCAATGATACTGGAGTAGGTTGCCATCTCCTTCTCCAGTAGATTAATCAAACAAAGGTTAAATGACTTGCCCAGGGTAACACAGCTAATAAATGTTTGAGGCTACATTTGAACTCAGGTCTTCTTGACTCCAGGCCCAGTTCTCTATCCAGTGAGTTACCTAGTTGCCTGTAGCTGTTTGATTGTATGTAAATCTTTCAATCTCTCAGAGCCAATTCCTCATCTTAAAATAGGAACAATTACACTTACTTTGCCTTAGAGGGTTGTTGTGAGGAATATGCTTTGTAGGTCTTAAAATTGCTATAGAAATGTGAACTACTGTTAAATAAAGGCTAAACAAATATGATTCGATATAAATTCATCAATGGCAGGGACTGCCTATAACTAAAACTATTAAAGCCTATTTGTCTTTTTTGTTTGTCTGTTTTTTGTTTTTCTTTTTTTGGTGAGGCAATTGGGGTTAAGTGACTTGCCCAGGGTCATACAACTAGTAAGTGTCAAGTGTCTGAGGCCGGATTTGAACTCAGGTCCCCCTCAATGCACGGCCAGTGCTTTATCCACTGCGCCATCTAGCTGCCCCAAGCCTATTTGTTAATGTATGCTTAATGATAAATTTTCCTAATCATATGTTCTATGTCCTTTTTTCCTAAAGGAGAAAAACTTTCAAATGTCTTGAGTGGGATTCTAACATCTCAAATATGAGCAAATTCACGTAATTACTCCTTTTTGATTAATGCTGGTAGTTCTAAGAATAAAACCAAGGGTTAAATTTTTTAAATACACTTACTATAGAAAAACAAATATAAATTCAAATTTTCTGAGATTGGTAAGAAAAGGTGATAATGAACCAATTAATTGGGCATGCAACTTAAAAAGCTAGAAAAAGAACAAATTAGAAATCCCCAATTAGTTACTAAACTAGGAATGCTGAAAATTAAAGGAGAAATTAATAAAATTGAAAGCAAGAAAACTATAGAATTAATAAAACTAAGATCTGGTTTTATGAAAAAACAATAAAATAGATAAAATATTGGTTAATTTGATTAAAAAAGAAAGAAGAAAACCAAATTACCAGTATCAAAAATGAAAGGGGAGCTGTTACCACCAATGAAGTAGAAACTAAATCAATAATTAGGAATTATTTTGCCCAACTGTATGCCAATAAATTTTACAATCTAAATGAAATGGATAAGTATTTACAAAAATACAAACAGCCCAGGTTAACTGAAGAGGAAATAAAATCCTTAAATAAGCCCATATTAGAAAAAGAAATTGAACAAGCCATTAATAAAGTCCCTAAGAAAAAATCCCAGGGCCAGATGGGTTTGCAGGTGCATTCTACCAAACATTTAAAGAACAATTAATTCCAACATTATAAAAATTATTTGGAAAAATAGGTGAAGAAAGAGTTCTACCAAATTCGTTTTATGACACAAATATCGTGGTGATACCAAAACCAGGCAGAGCAAAACCAGAGAAAGAAAATTATAGACCAATTTCCCTAATGAATATTGATGCTAAAATCTTAAATAAGATATTAGCAAGGAGATTACAGCAAGTGATCACCAGGATAATACACTATGACCAGGTGGGATTTATACCAGGAATGCAGGGCTGGTTCAACATTAGGAAAGCTATCAACATAATCAACCACATCAATAAGAAAACTAACCAAAATCACATGATTATCTCAATAGATGCAGAGAAAGCTTTTGACAAAATACAGCACCCATTCCTAATAAAAACACTAAAGAGCTTAGGAATAGGTGAAGCTTTCCTTAAAATAGTAAGCAGTATCTACCTAAAACCATCAGCAAGCATTATATGTGATGGAGATAAGTTAGAGGCCTTCCCAATAAGATCAGGGGTGAAACAGGGATATCCATTATCACCTCTATTATTCAATATTGTACTAGAAATGTTAGCATTAGCAATCAGAGAAGAAAAAGGAAGTAAAGGAATTAGAATAGGCAAGGAGTAAACAAAACTTTCATTATTTGCAGATGATATGATGGTATACTTAGAGAATCCTAGAGAATCAACTCAAAAATTACTTGAAACAATTAACAACTTTAGCAAAGTAGCAAGATATAAAATAAATCCACATAAATCATCAGCATTTCTATACATGACCAACAAAATCCAGCAGCAAGAGATAGAAAGAGAAATTCCATTTAAAGTAACAGTAGATAATATAAAATACTTGGGAGTCTACTTGCCAAGACAAACCCAAGAACCCTATGTACACAATTACCAAACACTTTTCACACAAATCAAATCAGATCTAAATAATTGGAAAGATATCAATTGCTCATGGATAGGCAGAGCTAATATAGTAAAAATGATAATTCTACCTAAATTAATTTACCTATTCAGCACCATACCAATCAGACTACCTAAAAATTATTTTATAGAGCTAGAAAAAATAATAACAAAATTCATCTGGAAAAACAAAAAGTCAAGAAGATCAAGGAAAATAATTTTAAAAAGTACACAGGAAGGTGGGTTAGCTGTACCAAATCTGTAGCTTTACTATAAAGCAGCAGTCATCAAAACTATCTGGTACTGGCTAAGAAATAGAGTGGAGGATCAATGCAATAGGCTACGCATAGGAGACATAGTAGTAAATGACATTAGTAATGCAGTGTTTGATAAACCCAAAGACTCCAGGTTCTGGGATAGGAATTCAGTATTTGACAAAAACTGCTGGGAAAACTGGAAGATAGCATGGCAGAAATTAGGCATAGACCAACATCTTACACCTTATACTAAAATAAGGTCAAAATGGATACATGATTTAGACGTAAGAGGTGATACCATAGGTAAATTAGGAGACGAAGGAATAGTCTGCCTTTCAGATCTTTGGAAAGGAGAACAGTTTATGAACAAACAAGAGATAGAGAATATTATGAAATGGAAAATGGATGATTTTGATTACATTAAATTAAAGTTTTAGTACAAACAGAAGCAATACATCCAAAATTAGAAGGGATGCAGAAAGCTAGGAAACAATTTTTATGGCCAGTACTTCTGATAAAGGCCTCATTTCTAAAATATATAGGGAACTAAATCAAAGTTATAAGAATCCAAGTCATTCCCCAATTGAGAAATGGTCAAATAATATGAACAGGCAGTTTTCTGATGAAGAAATCAAAGCTATCTATTCCTATAGGAAAAAATGCTCTAAATCACTATTGATTAGAGAGATGCAAATTAAAACAAATCTGAGATACCACCTGACACCTATCAGATTGGCTAATATGACAAAAAAGGAAAACAATGAATGTTGGAGAAGCTGTGGGAAAATTGGAACACTAATGCATTGTTGGTGGAGCTGTGATCTGATCCAACCATTCTGGAGAGCAATCTGGAATTATGCCCAAAGGGCTATAAAGCTGTGCATACCCTTTGACCCAGCAATACCACTTTTGGGTATTTTCCCCAGAGAGATCATAAAAAAGGGAGAAGGACCCACATGTACAAAAATACTTATAGCTGCTCTTTTTGTGGTGGCAAGAAATTGGAAACTGAGGGGTTGCCCATCAATTGGGGAATGGCTGAACAAGTTGTGGTATATGAATGTAATAGAATTCTATTGTGCTGTAAGAAATGATGAGCAGGAGGAGTTCAGAGAAACCTAGAAGGACTTCCATGAACTGATGATGAGTGAGATGAGCAGACCCAGAAGAACATTGTACACAGTATCATCAACATTGTGTGTTGATCTACTGTGATGGACTAGATTCTTCTCACCAATGCAATGATACAGAAGAGTTCTAGGGGACTCATGATGGAAGGGGATCTCCAAATCTAGAATAAAAAAAGAACTGTGGAGTATAGATGCTGATTGAACCATACTATTTCTTTTGCTTTTGGTGCTGTTGTTTTTCTGTTTTGAGGTTTTTCCTCATTGCTCTGATTCTTCTCTTATAACAGGACTAATGCAGAAATATGTTTAATGTTATTATATATATATATATATATATATATATATATATATATATATATATATATATATATATATATATATATAAATTTGTAGTACAAAACCTCAAGTGGTTCTTTCCTGATCATAACTATCCATTTAATTTACTCATTTAAACTTTTAATTCCTCACAATGACTGTTTCAAAATATTTCTTCTCTTTTTCCACCACCAAATAGAACTTGACCCACTAAAAATTAGAAATCAACTAGCTTCCTGTTTCGCTGAAAAGATGTCAATCATCTTCCATGAACTGTCTCAGCTTCCCTCTGCTATTGTTCAAACCTTCTCATCAGATAAGATAGTTCTATTCTTCACCAAATCTAATCTCTCATTACCCAACCTCTTGGTCTCATTCCCTCTTGCTTCCTCCAGGATCTGGCTAGAGTTATAGCATCCTTCCTCTTCCTCTTTTCCATAAGTCCTCCCCAATTTCTTCATAGAAATATATGAAGGAATTCCTAATACAGGCATACCTTATTTTGTCATACACAAGTCTATTGGCATCATTTTTCAACAGCACATGTTCACATCATGTCTCTCGGTGACATTTTGGTAAGTCTTGCAATATTTCAGATATTATCATTATCATTATTATTATTATTATATGTTATAGTGATATATGCTCAGTGATCTTTGATATAATTATTCTAGTTGTTTTGGGGTGCCACAAACCATGCCCATATGAGTTGATGAACTTAATTGATAAATTCTGTGTGTATTCTGATTGTTCCACTGAAAGGCTATTCTCTGTCTCTCTCCCTTTCCTCAGAGCTCCCTATTTATTTCCTGAGACACAACAATATTTTTAATAGGCTAATTGATAAGCCGATACTGGTCTCTAAGTGTTCAAGTGAAGTCAATTGATGCAGCAAACTACATTTTCATCTTATTTTAAGAAATTGCCACAGCCACCCTGATCAATCAGTAGCCATCAACATCAGGTCAAGACCCTCCACCAGAAAAAAGATTACAACTTGCTGAAGGCTCAGATGATAACTAGCATTTTTAACAATAAATTTTATTTTTAAAATTATGTGGATTGTGGTTTTTAGATACAGTACTGTTGTACGCTTAATAGACTATATTAAAGTGTAAATATAACTTTTATATATACCAGGTAACCAAAAATTCATGTGACTTGCTTTATTGCAATATTTGCTTTATTTTGGCAATCTGGAACTGAACCCATAATATCTCTGAGGTATGCCTGTACATAAAAAAAATTTAAAGCCTTCCCTATCCACCTATTATCATATTTTTATCCAACTCATAAATATTCTTACAAAGTTGTTTATACCAAATATTTAACACCTAAAATATATAGGGAACAGTTAAAATGCACAAGGTTAACTTCCAGTCCATGAAAGATATACTTAAAGTATAAGAATAGACAGCCTTTGAAAAAAAAGGAAACACAAACACTTGAAAAAAGGCTTAAGCTCATTGTCAATTAAAGGGTTACAAGGAAAACATCTTTGTGGTACCATGTCAATTCATTAAATTGGAAAAAAGAAACAAAATTCAAAGCTGTAGCAGTTATAAAGAACAAGTACATTCATTACTGGAGGAACTGAAAATCTATAGAGTATTTTGGAGATTAGTCTAACAAAATAGTAAAAGTTACCAAAAAAAAGATCATAGCCTTTGATCCAATAATCTCATTGTTGGAATTATACTTTTAAAGTATTATCAAAATCAGAAAAAGTAGTAAAGGAAGGAAGGAAAGAAGAAAGGAAGGAAGGAAAGGAGGGAGGGAGAAAGGAAGAAAAAAGAAAGACCTACTGCTCAAATATTTTCATAACAGCCATATTACATGCTGTTTCAAAAGAAAATCTAGAAGTAATATAAATGTCCAACAAAAGGATAATGTAACAGAATACCAAAATTCAACCACTGTGCTGTAAGAAACAATGAGCAAGAGGAGTTTGGAGAAACCTAGGAGGACTTATATGAACTGATGCTGACTGAGAGAAGCAGAACCAGGAGAATATTGTACACAGTTACAGCAACGTTGTGTGATGAACAATGGCAATAGACTTGGCTCTTCTCAGCAGTGCAATGATCCAAAACAGTTTCAAAGAACTCATTATAGAAAATGTTCTCAACATCCAGAAAAAAAGAACTGTGAATTATGAATGCAGATTGAACCATACTGTTTCTACTTTTGGACTGGGTTTTTTTCCTTCTTTTTTGAGGTTTTTCCCTTGCGCTCTAATTCTGCTTTCACAAGATGACTAATGTAGAAATATGTTTAATATGATTGTACATATAGAACGTATATCAGTGTGCTTTCCATCTTGGGGAGGAGGGAAGGAAGGAAGAATGGGAGAAAAAAAATTGGAACTAAAAATCCTGTGAAAACAAATGTTGAAAACTATCTTTATATGTAACTGGAAGATAATAAAATACTTTTTAAAATACCAAAATTCAATTATGACTTGTACATATGAAGAATACAAAAAAATCTTGGATGACTTTTATGAAATAACAAAAAGTAGAAAATAGCAGAACCAGAATTGTGCACACACTAAGACCATATTAAAAAAAAAGAAGCAATGAACAATAATGACCAAAGGATCTTGATGGATGAAAAGTGATATTTTGTGTTTAAATCAGTTAATAGGGGGCAGCTAGGTGGTACAGTGGATAAAGCACCAGCCCTGGATTCAGGAGGACCTGAGTTCAAATCCAGTCTCAGACACTTGACACTAGCTGTGTGACACTGGGCGAGTCACTTAACCCTCATTGCCCTGCAAAAAACAAATAATAACAATAATAACAACAACAACAGTAACAATAATAATAATAAATCAGTTAATATATACTTATTGAGCAAATTTAATTCATTTAATTTTTATTGTTTTAATGAGCAATTTTTTTTAAGTGAGGCAATTGGGGTTAAGTGACTTGCCCAGGGTCACACAGCTAGTAAGTGTTAAGTGTCTGAGGCCGGATTTGAACTCAGGTACTCCTGAATCCAGGGCCGGTGCTTTATCCACTGCACCACCTAGCCACCCCCAAGCAATTTAATTTTTAATAATTTGTAGCTAATGATGCTATATCTGTTCTACCCTCTTTTTATATCTATTAAGCTTCCTTTCCTACCATGATATTAAAATTGTTCTCTTTAATATTATTAATGACTCACAATAGGGACAGCTAGGTGGTGCAAAAGATAGAGCACTGGCCCTGAAGTTGGGAGGATCTGAGTTTAAATCTCACCTCAGACAATTACTAGCTATGTTACCCTGGACAAGTCACTTAACCCCAATTGCCTTAAACATCTGAACCAATCTCCAGTTGTTCTGACATGTATCTTGCCACTGGACCCAGATGAAATGAGCTTGGTGACCTTACAAGGTACACAGCCTTGCCTCACTTAAATCCAATTCACTGCAAGTCATGATATCACCTCCCAATGTCATGGTCCTCTTCAAGAATGAAGGACAGGGGGGCAGCTAGGTGGCGCAGTGGATAAAGCACCGGCCCTAGATTCAGGAGTACCTGAGCTCAAATCCGGCCTCAGACACTTGACACTTACTAACTGTCTGACCCTGGGCAAGTCACTTAACCCCTATTGCCCCGCAAAAAAAAAAAAAAAAGAAAGAATGAAGGACAAACAACAATGACTCACAATCAACAAATTCAATGGCCCCTTGATTCAAATTTCATTTCTCTTAATTCCCTTGGAATTTATGAATTTTAATATTTTCCCTTCTCATTATCTTAGTCCATTTTACAGTCATCACAAAATAATCACAGCTAAGGCATATATAAAACAGGTTTGTATTATATAATGGATTCTAATTAAATATATTTATATATTGCTCCCTTTATTTTTAAAGGTGACACTATGACAGAATTTTTCTTTTTTTCTTTTTCTACTTTATTTATTTATTCATTCATTGATCTATTTATCCATTCATTTATTTATTCATTCATTCATTTATTTGCTTGTTTGTTTGGTTGGTGAGGCAATGAAAGTTAAGTGACTTGCCCAGGGTCACACAGCTAGTAAGTGTCAAGTGTCTGAGGTGGAATTTGAACTCAGGTCTTTTTGAATCTAGGGCTGGTGCTTTATCCACTGCACCACCTAACTACCCCCCAGAATTTTTCAAACTAATGGGTCATGTTCCATTGTAGGGCTGGGGTGAGGTTGGGATGGGAATGAGAAAAACAATGGCCAAATTTTCTGATATTTCTTAGTACACTCTTGCATAAATACATCTATTTTTCCCCAATGAAACCAAAGTTCAAATCACAGTAAACAAAAGCAAACCTCATACAGTGAATTCACAAAAGAGAATCCAGTATGTAAGTTATTTGATATAATATCTGCAAATGAAGTCAATTTTTAGCTGGGAGACTTTCCATTGTCACTATCTTTATTATATGGATGAGTTACATGATCAAACTGATTGCTTTGTCTGAAACGGTCATGTAAATTTAAAGTTATAAAATCCTTTTTAAAAAACTAAAAGTACTATAATATATTTTAGATTTTTCATTGTTATTCATTTTGATAAATATAATAAGCTGGTTCCCCCTGAGACTGCAACTTTTAATAAATCAATGTAATCTGAAAGTTTTTAGATTATATTTGATAATATCAATAACTGAATTGAATTACCTTACATTTTTATCTTACCTGATCATACTAGAGATGAAGTAATAGTTCTTCATGAGAGATAAATAACCAATTTGAAGATAAAATAAATTTAAAGTGATATCTCTTTTAAATAAAATACTCACTGTGGTAAGTATATAACAATTTAATTAATATCTGTATATATTATTTTATTGTATATTTATATTTATTATATAACTATACCAAGTTATTTGTATAACATGGAAACTAAAACAAGTACTTTCAATTTAGTTTTTTATTTTTTCCCCAATTACATGCAAAAACAGTTTTTAAAATTCATTTTTAAAACTTTTGAGTTCCAAATTCTTTTCCTTCCTTCCCCTCTCACCCAATTGAGAAGGCAAGCAATTCAATATAGTTATTCAAAATTTTTCTGTATTAGTCATGTTGTGAAAGAAAACATAGCTAAAAAAATACCCAAAAGATGAAGTTAAAAATTATGCTTCGGGGCAGTAGATGGCGCAGTGGATAGAGCACTGGCCCTGGATTCAGGAGTACCTGAGTTCAAATCTGGCCTCAGACACTTAACACTTACTAGCTGTGTGACCCTGGGCAAGTCATTTAGCCCCAATTGCCTTAGTAAAAAAAAATTTTTTTTAATTAAAAAAAAAATTATGCTTCAATCTGTATTCAGATACCATCAGTTCTTTCTCTGGGGTTGGATAGCATTTTTCATCACAAGTCCTTCAGAGTTATCTTGGATTACTGTATTTCTGGGAATAGCTAAGTCATTCACAGTTATTAATTTGTACACAATATATTTCACTTTGCATCAGCTCATTTAAGTCTTCCCAGGTTTTTCTGAGAGCATCCTGCTCATCGTTTCTTATAGCACAATGGTATTCCATCATAATTATGTGTTACAACTTGTTCACACATCCCCTCAATTTCCAATTCTTCACCACCAGAAAAGAGCTGCTATAAATATTTTTGTATCTATAGGTTCTTTTCTTTTTATTTTATCTCTTTCTGCAGACCTATTAGTGGCATTACTAGGTCAGAGAATATGCATGTTTTATATCCCTTTGGCCATAGTTCCAAATTGTTCTACAGAATAGTTGAATCACTTTATAACTCCATGAACTGTGTATTAATGTCTCATTTTCCCCATACACCCTACAATATTTGTCATTTTCCTCTGATGTTCTATTATCCAATCTATTATCTGGAACTGAACCCATAATATCTAGGTATGAAGTGATAACTCTGATTTGCATTTCTCCAATAAATAGTGACTTAGAAGCACTTTTTTCATATAGCTATAGATAGCTTTGATTACTTCATCTGAAAACTGTTCATTTTTTTATCATTTATCAATTAGGAAATGACTCTTTTTTTTATAAATTTGACTCATTTTTCTATATGTTTGAGAAATAAGGCCTTCATCAGAGAAACTTGCTTCAATTTTTTTTCACAGTTACTATTGTCAACTGTATCTTCCTCCATCCTATTCCTTCACCACAGTTTATTCTATTCTCTCTCTCCTTTCACCCTGTCCCTCCTCAAAAGTGTTTTGCTTCTGACTACCTCTTCCACAATTTGACCTCCCTTCTATCACACCCCCTTCTCTTTATCCCCTTCTCCTCCTACTTTCCTGCGGGGTAAGATTTCTATACCCACTGGAGTGTGAATGTTATTCTTTCTTTGAGCCAATTTTGGTGAGAGTAAGGTTCACTCACTCACCCTCACCTCCTCCATCTTCCCCTCCCTAAAAAAGCTTTTTCTTGCTTCCTTTATTGAGATAATTTACCCCACTATACCTTTCACTTTCCCTTTCTCCAAGTGCATTCCTCTCTCACCATTTAATTTATTTTTTTAATTATAATCCCTTCATGTTTAACTCAGACGTGTGCTTTCTATCTATATATACTCCTTCCAACTGCCCTAATAATGAGAAAGTTGTTATGAATTACAAGTATCATCTTCTCATGTAAGAGTGTAAACAGTTTGACCTTATTGAATCCCTTATGATTTCCTTTTCCTGTTTACCTTTTTATGCTTCTCTTGAGTCTTATATTTGGAAGTCCAATTTTCCATTCAGTTCTGGTCTTTTCATCAAGAATGCCTGAAAGTCCTCTCTTTCATTGAATGGCCATTTTTTCCCTGAAAGATTATATTCAGTTTTGCTGAGTATGTGATTCTTGGTTGTAATCCCAATTCCCTTGCCCTTCAGAATATCATATTCCAAGCCCTCCAATACTTTAATGTAGAAGCTGCTAAATCTTGTGTTATCTTTATTGTGGATCCATGGAACTTGAATTGTTTCTTTCTGGCTGCTTGCAATATTTTTTCCTTGTCTTGAGAACTCTGGAATTTGGCTATAATATTCCTGGGAGTTTTCATTTTGGGATCTCTTTCAGGAGGCTATTGATGGATTCTTTCAATTTCTATTTTATCCCCCAGTTCTACAATATCAGGTCAATTTTCCTTAATAGTTCCTTGAAAGATTATGTCTAGGCTCTTTTTTATCATGGCTTTTAGGTGTACAATAATTTTTAAATTATCTCTCCTGGATCTGTTTTCCAGGTCAGTTGTTTTTCCAGTTAGATATTTTGCATTGTCTTCTATTATTTTCATTCTTTTGGTTTTATTGTTTTTTTATTTCTTATAATGCCATTAACTTCCATTTGCTCAATTCTAATTTTTAAGGAATTATTTTCTTCAGTGAGCTTCTGTACCTACTTTTCCATTTGGCTAATCCTGCTTTCCAAGGCATTCTTCTCCTCACTGGCTTTTTTTTTAACCTCTTTTACTATTTGCCCTAGTCTGTTTATAAAATTTTTTTTCTTCAGTATTTTTGTTTGTGTGTCTCCTTTACCAAGCTATTGACTTTTTTCATGATTTTCTTGCATCTCTCTCATTTATCTTCCCAATTTTTCAAAATTCTTTTTGAGCTCTTCCATGGCCTGACACCAATTCATATTTTGCTTGGAGGCTTTGGATGTAGGAGCTTTGACTTTGTTATCTTCTGAGGGTATATTTTGATCTTCATTTTCCCCATAGTAACTTCTATGATCAATTTTTTTCCTGTTGTTTGCTCATTTTCCCAGACTATTTCTTGACTTTTAACTCTTAGTTAAAGTAGGGCTCTGCTTTCAGGGTGGAGGGCACCCTATCCCAATCTTTAGGGGTTTTGTGCATCTGTATTCAGAGATACTTCTTCCAAGGTGGTATGACCTAAAGAGAGGTGTGCTTACTATTCTCCTGGCCTGTGTTCTGGTCTGTGAAAGAGCACAACTATTCTTTTCTGCTCTGGAACTGTGATGAGTGTCCCTTTTCCACTGTGGGTTCAAGCTCTGTTGTACTAGAGCTCCTCCTTATGCTGGGACTGCAATTAAGGACTAGATCCAAGAATGGGCAAAGCAACAGAGTCCTGCCTCAGTGCTAGCAAAAAGACCCCTTGTAATCTCCTTCTTACCAATTGCTATGCCCTATTACTGTCTGTGGGCTGAGAGTTCTGGAAGCAGTCACTGCCACTGATGCTTCAATAGCTCCCAAGGCCTGCTCTTGGTTTTCTGGGGCTGGGGCTGGGCTGGTGTGGCCTACATTGGACTGTGCTCCACTCTCACCCAGGTACTATAGACCTTTTCTGCCAACCTTCTTAGTTTTCTTTGGCTGGAAAATTATTTTACCCTGTCCTTTTGTGGGTCCTGCTTCTCTAGGAATTGTGTTATGTCATTATTTAAAGGCATATGGAGGGGTTTGGGGAAGAGCTCAAGCTAGTCAGTGCCTTTCTGCCACCATCTTGGCTTCTCTAAAAAGCAAGTATTTTCATAGATTTTTCCGTACATATTTTTTTTTTGCAGGGCAATGATGGATGGTTAAGTGATTTGCCCAGGGTCACACAGATAGTAAGTGTCAAGTGTCTGAGGACGGATTTGAACTCAGGCCCTCCTGAATCCAGGGCCGGTGTTTTATTCACTGTGCCACCTAGGTGCCCCATAGATTTTTTAAATGAAAAGTAAAAGAAATAAATTTTTTTGCAAAAAAAGGAAATGACTATACTCTGATGAGAATTGCTGTGTGCAATGAAAATAACAAAACCTTTTTGTGACTCTGAGAACATGATGGTAGACCTTTGATGTCCAGCCATTGAATCTGGTTAGCAGCTTTTAGTGTTAAATATCTCACTTCTTTTTTTAATTAAGAATTTCATTTAGACACAAATGATCAAACAGCAAATTCATCAACAACCCACCCCAAAAGAGAAGCTGTATGATATAGCAGATAGAATGTTGGACTTGAAGGTAGGAAGACCTGCCTGGGTTTGAATCCCACCTCAGAGATCCTGAGTAAGTCACTTAACTTTTCTAAGGCCTCATTTTCCTCATTGGTAAAAAAGAAGAGGTTAGATATGATGACATCTGAGGTATCTTTCAGTTCTAAATCCAGAATCTTTTAATTATTAAGTGAAGTCCCTTAAATTTTGTTGTTCAGTCCTTTCAGTAATGTCTGACTCTTTGTGACCTCATTTTGGGGTGTTCTTGGCCAAAATAGTTCATGGAATAGTTAACTACTCCTTCCATAGGATACTCTTTCTTCCACTGGCTTCAGAGATTCCACATTCTCCTAGTCCTCCTTCTGTCTCTTTTGTTGACTTCTTATCCTCTTCCAGGGTTTTTCTGTAGGTGCCCTCCAAGGTTCTGTTTTTGATTCTCTTCTCTGTCTCTGTCTCTGTCTCTCAATCTCTCTGTCTCTCTGTCTCTGTCTCTGTCTCTCTGTCTCTCTCTGTCTCTCTCTCTCCATATATACATATATATATATATAAAGAGCTAGAGCAGGAAAGTCATCTTCTTCAACAAATCTTCCCTTTACACATGAGGTAACTGAGGCCTAGTGAAGTTAAGTAAACTGCCCAAAGTCAAATGACTTCAATCAACCCCTCTATGCTGATAACTCTCAAATCTATGTCTCTTATTGTCCTTATCATTTGCAGACTATCAGCTGGATAGAGTAGTTTTCCAGGAATAAATTAAATGTACAGCATTACTCCATCAGAGTTCACATATCACTTTATTCTATGCCTTTTTAGTATATTTATTATGTAAGAGTTATATAATATTGTCTCATATAGTATCAGTACCTTATCACCCATCTAAATATTGTGTTTTATCAGAAATAAAACATGTCTTATGGGTCTGAACACACAGAACTAGCTTAGCACAGGTTTCTTGAATTGTACCATAAAATACAATTACAAGCTCCCTAAGCAGCATACATGGCATATATAGAATTTTTTTTAAAGTTCAGTCTGGCAAATATTTATACTTCTTTTTTTACAAAACTGGATTAGTTATTTTGCCATTTTGGTATTTTGTTCCTTTCTCTTTCTTGGAAATCTTAAACAATACTTTTTAGTACCTAGTCATTATAATTCAAGAAGCCTAGAAATTCGGTTACATTTGCCAAAAATAAAACTGCCAAGTGCTTTTATTATATTCTCTGACAAATTGTAGGCAGTTTATTTTTTTTTTAAGGATTTCATTCAATAGATTTCCCTAACAGTTTTGATTAAGCTGGAAAAGACTTTCCAAAACCCATTTTTTCCAGGTACTTTCTCTATCCTGCAGCAGCATTGCAAATATTACTATGGTGAATTCATCCTTTCCACTGTTCTTTGTCAGACTCTGCCATTTTCTAGTGATTCAACTACTGTAATTTTAATCTATTCAGTTTTTAAAAGAAAACACTTTTGAAAGATGAAAAAATCTAGATAACAACTAGTTTCTACCTAATTGATATTTATTTCTGGAAGTTAAAAAAATAAAAAATGTCCTTATTCAGAATTCAGTTTTAGTTGGAAAATGTGGGTCAGAGGCATTTAAAAGGAACTTCAGAATGTCATTCCAGAAGAACTTTTAAAATGTTTTATAAGGAGCAAAAGAGAGAATCAAAGAATCTCAAAGTTATTAAAAAAAAAAAACTACAGAATCAACTGGTCCAATCTGTACCTAAATAAGAATCTGCCTATACCCTGGCCAGCATATAGTCATCCAGACTTTAAAATCTTCATTGAAGGGGGCAGCTAAGTGGTGCAGTGGATAGAGCACCGGCCCTGGAGTTAGGAGTACCTGGGTTCAAATCCAGCCTCAGACACTTAACACTTACTAGCTGTGTGACCCTGGGCAAGTCACTTAACCCCAATTGCCTCATTAAAATAAATAAATAAATAAAATAAAAAACTCTTCATTGAATGAGAACCCGTTACTTACATAGGCAGCCCCTTCCACTTTTGGATAGCACTAGTTACAAGGAAGTTTTCCCTTGCATCAAGCCTAAATGTATTGCTTTGTAATTTTACCCACTGCTGCCCTCTGGAACTAAGCAGGAAAATTTTTTTTCAAATATTTAAAAGATATCTATGTGTTTTCTCATATATCTTCTCTTATTTAACCTAAACATCCCCACTTCCTTCAAATAATCCTCATATGGCATAAACCCAAGCCCCTTCACTATTCTAATTGCCATCCTCTGTAACTTTCTGCCTTATCAATCAATGACTTTCCTAAAATGTGGTCTTATCAGAGAAGAGCACAGCAAGATGTTTAATCCCCTAGTCCTAGAAATTATACTTCTCTTAACACAGCATTACAATGATCTTTCTTCATTGAAATAATGGACTAGCAATAAAGAAGAGTTGGCTTAGAATACTGTCTCAGATTCTTATTAGCTGTATGACCTTGGAGAGGTCACTTAATATTTCTGACTCTCAGTTACCTCATCTTCAAAATGGAATAATAGCACATACCTCATAGAATTATCATATTCAAATGAAAGAACGTGAGTTAAGTGCTTCACATGCCTCAAAGTCCTGTATAAATGTTAGTTTGTTGTTAATACAATATTCCAATAGGAGGTAACTCATCAGGACATGAGGAGATGAACTTATCAAATGCCATCTTCCTTATTTGGGGTATCAATTTACTATTTGCAATTTTTTCTGTCCTTTAAAATCCACAGATGATTCTCTTTGTTAGAGAAAGCAGATGAAAAATAAGAGTTGAACAGCTGTCTTCTTTCCATCATTAGTTATCACTAATCAGTGAAGAATTTATCAAGCATCTACTATGGACCAGATTCTGCTAGGTGCTGGAGATATAAAAATAAAGCAAAATAGTTCCTACTTTCAAGGAGTT
This sequence comes from Dromiciops gliroides, assembly GCF_019393635.1. Taxonomy (NCBI): domain Eukaryota; kingdom Metazoa; phylum Chordata; class Mammalia; order Microbiotheria; family Microbiotheriidae; genus Dromiciops; species Dromiciops gliroides. The sequence goes on from NC_057862.1 coordinate 446,783,209, forward strand.
TACATTCCATTCAGGAAGACAAGCATACAGCCATTGGCATATAAAAATAGATATAGAATAGGTGTAAAGTAATGGGGGGGTGGTAGAAGACATTGGCAGCTATAGAGCTCTGGTCAGGAAAAGTTAGTAAAAAGATGGTATCTGAACTGAGTCTTGAATGAAACTAGAGATTCTAAGAGGCTAGAGTGAAAAGAAACAGAATTTCAGGCATGAGGAACAATAAATGCAAAAGCAAAGAGGTGGGAGATGATGTGTTTTTATATGAAAAATAGGAAGGCCCGTTTGGCTGAACTTTGAAGTACCTGCAGGGAAGTGATATATAATAAGGATGGAAAGGTATTTTCAGATCAGATTATACAAGGTTTTGAATACCTAAAAGAAGAGTTGATATTTTACTCGAGAGGTGATGGCCTCAAGTGCCTATATATGAGACCTATGGCTCCAGATGCCTATATACAAGTAATAGGAGTAATAAGCTCCAACACCCTGATCTGTTCTGTTTAAAGCATACACCTTTGCAGCATTCAAGGAGCTCTACTGAGCTCTGTAGCCCTAATGCTTTCCAAAACTTGAGTCCTCCCTTCCAAGGAAAATTTTCTCTTCAGTTTATGACTGCTTCTCTTCTATGCTACCAGGGGTCATGATCCTTGAAACTGGTTCCAATCTGAACCCTCCATCTGCTTCATTTCACCTCTCCCCTCCCCTCTTCTCTTCTCCTCAATGGTCACTTGGCAAAAAGTGTTGGGAGGTTTTATTGTAGATAAGGCTAACCACAAAGTTCTTTATTAGAACATTAATATAACCACAAATATTCATTGAATGACCACTCTGTAACCAAGACTTGTGGGAAATCAAAAGTATGAACATGATCCAGGTCCAAGAGTGAAGGGCTTGGAATCAGGAGGATCTTAATTCAAATCCAACCTCAGACACCTATTAGCTATGTGACTCTAGGAAAATCACATAATGTCTGTCTGCCTGCCTCAGTTTCATTAACTATAAAATGGGGATAATAATAGCATCAACTCCTCAGGGTTGTTGTGAGGACCAAATGAAACAACATTTATACAGTTCCTGGCATATACTAAATTCTTCTTTGCTTCCTCTTTTCCTCTTTTTCTTCCTCCTATTCATCTTCCCTCCTTCTCTCCTTTCTCCCTCCCTCTTTCCTTGCTTTCTTCCTTCCTCAAGAATCCAGGTTCACCATCATATTTTGGTTTCTGTGGAAAAGCTTCAATGTAAACAACATCTAAGGAAGTCAAATTTTTTCTCATAGAAATCTTCCAAAGACCAACAAAAATTATTTTAGGGTGCCTGCTAATTTTGTATCTGTCGCTCATCTCTCACTATTAACATGGAGAAATAGTTTTAACTGCACTTTTCTTGCTATAAATATGAAATATAAGCTTTCCATAACTGCATCTCATTTTCTCCATGACTTATATCCTTAGACACTTGTAATTTTCAAGGAATATTTTTAAGGAGACTAAAGACAGGCCTGAATCAATCTTCCCAGTCTGATCAATGTTCTTGTCTGAATGGAAAGATAAGATTCCGTTAGCATGTAAGTTTCATTTTCATGAAATTAAAACTAGTTAACTACACTAGAGAGCATAGGAGTAAGTGGAGCTTTCCTTAAAATAATAAGCAGTATCTACCTAAAACCATCAGCAAACATTATATGTAATGGGGATAAGTTGGAGGCATTTCCAATAAGATCAGGGGTGAAACAGGGATGTCCATTATCAGCTCTATTATTTAATATTGTACTAGAAATGTTAGCTTTAGCAATAAGATAAGAAAAAAGAATTAAAGGAATTAGAGTAGGCAAGGAGGAAATAAAATGATCACTCTTTGCAGATGATATGATGGTATACTTAGAAAATCCTAGAGAATCAACTAAAAAACTACTCAAAACAATTAACAACTTCAGCAAAGTTGCATGATATAAAGTAAATCCACATAAATCATCAGCATTTCCATACATGACCTACAAAGCTCAGCAGCAGGAGATAGAAAGAGAAATTCCATTTAAAGTAACTGTAGACAATATAAAACTAGTTAGCTAAATAGAGCTTGCTTTTAAATTGAGAGTGAACTCATCTTGTTCTCCAGGTCTTTCCCCAAGCTCCTTTTACTGGTAAGGTCTTTAGCTTGGTACATATAAAGTGATTTATAGAAATTTAAAGCTAAAAGGGGCCTTAGAGACCAGTAATTTCTTTCTCTTCCCCTCACCACACCTGTAACTGTCTGAAATAAGGAAGAAAATACACCAAGGAAAAGTCTAGGCTTTGTGATTTGATACCTATTCACAAAATTTTAATACAAAAGTATAGAGAGCTAGTGATAAAAAATGACACTCTAGATATTTCAGCTGCTCAGATTGGAGATACAACCTGGAACCTGGAAACCAAAAAGGAGAGTAGAAGAGGAACTACTCGTGAAGGGTAGAGAAGAAGCTGAGGGTAGTTTGAATTTCTAGTCAGAGGACCTGGGTTTTAAACTCAGCTCTATTAACTTAAAACCTGTGTAATTTAAGGAATGGCTCTTATCATATGATTCCATAAATAATATAAAGAGAGTGGGCCAGCTGAGCTCTAAAGTCCCTTTCTGTTCTAAAACCTATGATCCTACAAACTCAGAGTGGTTCAAGGAAAAGAGTAAGCAAAGCTATTAGTGGGAAACAGCACCTAGGGCAAATTCGGTTGAGAATGGTGATTTCATAGAAGATGGTCTGAGCCAAGATTCAGTTGCACCAGGAATGGATACAGCTCATCTCCCAGAGAGTTCATCCATTTTCCTTGTAGTAGTAAGTAAGGGCCCTGGGGTAGGAATAAGTGGTGGTGAGAGTTTTAAGAGAGGTATACCACCATAAAGACCATTATGCCATAGGAATTATAGACCAGTAAAGGAACACATGGAGAGGTACAGAAGGAAGCAAGCTTTGCTCAACCATGTTGGTCCTTGGGGCAAAGCCCCAGCTTGCTGCTAGTTAAGAATGAATGAAGGGAAAGTCATTTTAACTTATTTAAGTATTAAGTATTTTTATATATAATTACTTCAATGTGATTTCAACAAAAGTATAATTATTTTTATTCAGATTCTGTTTGTTTTGGTCTTCCATAATTCATATGTAACTATTTTCATATAATAGTCATTTGAGTAAATGGAAGAGAGAAAACAAATTTGCTAAGCTTTATTCAGACTCAACTCCAACTCACTCCCTGGAAGGGAGAGGTGAATGAATGTTCAAGCAATTACATTACCTCACCCTTGCAGGAAATGAGAGCCCTGTGGTAGGATCATGGTATTTTAGAGTAAGGAGGGACCTTAAAGATAACCTAATCCAATTTCATTAATTTACAGATGAGGAAACTGAGGGCTGGAGAGAGAAAGAGCCTTGTCCAAGACAGAGGGGTAGAATAATGCAATATTGGCAACAGGGAATATTCTAAGCAAAGAGGAGAAATGACTTCCAAGATTTGTAAATATTTTTTACATCCCAAGTCCTTCCCAGCCCTTTTATATTTTAGTGCTTAGAGATTTGAATATACAGCTAAATGTCATATAAAGTTTTTAGTTTCCTTTCCTTCAGAATACAGCCCATAGCATAATAGGATTCTACTACATAAGGGTTTTTTTTTGTTTTTTGTTTTTTTTTAAGTGAGGCAATTGGGGTTAAGTGACTTGCCCAGGGTCACACAGCTAGTAAGTGTTAAGTGTCTAAGGCCGGATTTGAACTTAGGTACTCCTGACTCCAGGGTTGGTGCTCTATCTACTGCGCCACCTAGCTGCCCCTTTACTATATAAGTTTTAAAAATAAAATTATTTGTCTGATTAAGAGGCAGTATGGTATAGTGTGTAAGAAGCTGGCCTTGTAGTAAGGAAGACCTGGGTAAAAGCCTTGTCTTCAACATAAAATGGCAGTGTTACCCTGGGCAATTCACATAACCTTTCAGTGACCTTGGTCAACTCTTTATAACTACAATTGGCTGAACTCATAATAACTCTTTTGTGGAGGAAGTTTGCTATTTGAGAATTTTCTGAACCAGTTTAATCACAGATCCTGCCTTTATTTTATTTTATTACTATTATTATTTTGGTAAATTGTCATTGTTCCCTAAAGTCCTCTTCCAATGCCTTATCATGGCATAGAATCAAGGCTGGATTTCCAATGCCTGGCAAGTTCTGATAGGTTATTTTTGATAAACATTTTTATTTAAAGTTTTGAGTTCCAAATTCTATTCCTCCTTGCCTCCCAAAGGCAGTAAACAATCAGATATAGGTTATACATGTGCAATTAAATAAAACGTTATCTGGTAGTTCCTAAGAAATTGTAAACACCAAATATAGTCCCAGAGATAGATTATATGTCTACACAACCAGATAACTTATGTGCTGGGAACTTTGATCCCCTGAGAACTAGCTACTAGGTGAAGACTTTGGGGGTTGGGGGTGGGGTGGCGCTGTACTCACGAAGACTTCCACTAAAATATAATGTTTAGGGGCAGCTAGGTAGTGCAGTGGATAAAGCACCGGCCCTGGATTCAGGAGTACCTGAGTTCAAATCCAGCCTCAGACACTTGACTAGCTGTGTGACCCTGGGCAAGTCACTTAACACCCATAGCCCCGCACAAAAAAAAAAAATAATAAAAATAAATAAATTTTTTTAAAAAGAGACAGAACTTTAAAAAAAAAAACCATAATGTTTATGGGTGGAAGTAGAACCCACATTGACAAAATCGCTGCACTTTATAAACAAGAAATATGAAAGTTCCTTTGATGGAACTTATTTGTGCCAGGAATATATCCCAAACTCCTGGCCACTATGATCAAACAAGACATCACTTCTCAGAAATCAAAGTTCCATTTCATGCTGCAAAAGGGGATGACAAAGCATGGACTTCTTCTTTTTCTTTTTTGAGAAGAAACCAGTTGAGTGGAAAATGATATTCACAACCCTGTTTCTCTCCAGAAAACACTTCTTTCTAGTCATAGCTCTCACTTATATAGGGCTTTAAGCTTTACAAAAACATTTTCCTCCCAACCCTGTGAGGTTGATAAGTAATAACCAAAAGGCATTATCTGACAATTTTGCAGTCAAGTGTTAAACACAGATTTTGTGATCTTAATTCTATCAATGTAAAATATGAATTCTTTATGTTCCCACACTCTTACTGTGAGGTGTAGTCAATGAAGAGTTTGGCCTCAGAGCCAGCAAGCCAGCCTCAGACACATACTGTCTGTGGGAGCCAGGACATAATCACTTACCCTCTCACTGTTCTCTATGCCACTCTCTAAAACTACCAGCAGAATGAAAGGTACTAACCCTACAGAAGTTTTTTCATTCAGGGATCCTACAGATCCAGCTCCTTAACTTTGTGTAAACTCATCAGTTCATACAAGACTTCCTAGGTTTTTCTGGAAGCTGTCCTTTTCTAATTTCTTTAGTCATTTTCATTTTCCAGAATCATAAAATAACAAATTTGATACCAGACATGCTTCATTCTCAAAATTTTCAAAAGATTTATAAAACCTAAGAATTGTATTTTAAAAAATCAGAAATAAGTTCAATAATAAATACGATAGTAATTTATTCACAATTATGAAATGTGCTTGACTAGGTAAAATATGCTTCTCCTTTTCCTCCAATGTCTTTCAATTATTGTTTTGCTATACATCCTCCCAATAACTCCCTTTATAGAGGACTCAGAATTTTCTAGGCTACTCTTAATTTCCCAATAGCTGTCGTTCTTAGTTTGGATTCCACAAAAATCATGCCCTGAAGAAGTGGGTACCCTCTGCCTGGCCTTTCAGCTTCTTTTTGTGTATTTTTTCCCCTATTAGATATAAACTCTTTGAGGGCAGGGGACCTACCTTAACCAATTAACACAGGTCCCTGCTTTTATTTTATTTTAATTATTATTATTATTATTTTGCTAAATTTTCATAGTTCCCTAAAATCGGCTTCCCACAATGCTTTATGTGGCATAGATTGGTCCCGGGGGTACTCAGCAGTGCCTGGTCACCATACCAGGAAGCTAAGAACTGCTTATTGACTATAGCCTAGATGGGAATATTGATACAACCAATTTTAATAAAAATCTTAGCTAAAAGACTACAGCTAACTGCTGCTCATGATGCATAAGAAACTTTCCAAGAATTTCTATTAGTAATAGAAAAAGGCTCTATTAGCTAAGAGAAGACTGATCAATATAAGTAGACGCATTGTGTTCTTTCAGAAGATGCCGGGGTATAAACTAGCCATTCTCTATAGAGCACTATGTATGGGAATCAAAAACCTGGGATCATAGTCTCAGCTCCTACATTTACTTGCTAGTGTGATCTTAAGGCAAATCACTCTTCCTCCTGCGGCCTCAGTTTCCACCTCTTTAACGAGGTGGGAGAGGACCCAGGACCTTTAAGATCGCTACAAGTTTTAACTTCATCATTAATTCTCTGATTAAAGAAACATCTCCTTTGGTGCTGTGCCAGGGCCTGGCTCATACTGGCTTGTTCCAAATGCCTGTTCTGAGCTCCTATCCTCCCCCCATTTTCTGACTCCTGCTCCAGCCCAGACTCACCAACATCAGGAAGACGGGAAGCCTCCACATGCTTTGAGGGAGTTGGAGAGTGTCACCAAGAGATCTCTGGAGATGGATGATTGTACAGTTTAGTCCCTCCAGGAAATCAGCCTCAGTCTGCTGCCAGCTCTCCCTTAAAACTGCTTCTTCCACCCTCCTTCACCCTCTGTTTCACACCCCTGATCTCCTCCATTTGTGACCTGGGGTGTAGCCCTATTGATTACTTGATCCTTGTCTAAGCTCCTCTCTTCATTGCAGCTATTTGTTTACTGAGTGACCACAGAAAACAAAGTAGGTGTGATTTTTTTTTAGTGGAGGTGGGTTAGCATACATACCCCTTAGCATGCCCTTCCCCTAAAAGTGTGGGGAAGCTCAGGTCTTCAGGGAAACTTCCGTATGTGCTTCAGGTAGAATCATTTCAATAATTAATCTAGTGACTTTGTGAAAGAGGAATGATTTTCTTCCAAATCTAAAAGAAAATTGTTAACTTGTCAGCCTTTTAGCTCAGTGGCAGATGTGTTTTCAAGACAGGTTATTTCTATGAGTATTATTAGCTCCTGTAACCACTTAGTCCTCCTTAAACAAAGGTTCTGAGAAAGAGTCCAAAAGGGATTGTACTAAAACTGTTGGCATTTACAAAGCCCAGAGGAAATTAGTTAAGGAAAATACAGGGATCTTTACCACTATTCAAGGGACATTCTATGAGCCTACTGCAAAGACTGCTGCAGTGGGAACAAAGGACATTTTCAGTTTCCTGGGCAAGTCACTTGTTCCCTATCAGCCATTTCCTCATCTTTAAATGAGGAGTTTAGCCTAGATCAGAGATTCTTAATCTTTTTGTGTTTCATGGACACTTTTGGCAGTCTGGTGGAGCCCTATTTAGTCCATCTCAGAATGTTTTTAAATGCATATGCTACATAAATACATACATAACATATGAAACCAATCATTATGAAAGTTATCAAAATTATGTGTGTATACACATATGCATGAATGTATGTATAAGTATATATGTATACATATGTTAACAGTTCATGAACCTTAGGTGAAGAACTGTGGGACTAAATCATCTCCAAGCTTCCTTCCAGCTCAGACACCAGATAATTCTACCCTGAAAACAAGACTCCTTGTATGACAGATAGAGCATTGGACTAATATTCAGGAGACTTGACTCTAGTTCTAGCTCTGCAACTATTAATCCATGTGACCTTGAGAAGGTCACTTCCCTCCTCTTGACCTCAGTTTCCTCATCTGTAAAATAATGGTCTGGATTAGATAACCTCTAGAGCTCTGTCCAATTCTGACATTCTGGAATTCTTTTTTTTTTTTTCAAGTTCCATTTGACTCATTTTTTTCAATTGCTGGAGTGGTGGGGAGGAGATTGTACCTTTGTGGGGGTCCACTCTTTTATCCACCAGGAAAAGTACACATTTCTTAAATAAACACTTAAATTAGCAATGAATAATCTTACAATAATTCCTAGTCCTACTTTCATCTTCAGATCACAATGTCTGTAATCCATAGTTAATCATTCTTTGTTGATAGTGGAAGCTGAGTTTTAAATGATCATATTTACATTAATGGAGATAAAGTGTTCAAATTTCCTTTAAGAGAGTCAGCTTGGATGGGGGCAGCTAGGTTGTGCAGTGATAAAGCACTGGCCTGGATCAGGAGGACCTGAGTTCAAATTTGGCCTCAGACCTTGATGCTTACTAGCTGTGTGACCCTGGGCAAGTCACTTAACCCTCATTGCCCCGCCCCCCCCCTCCAAAAAAAAAGAGTCAGCTTGGTATAGTGAAAGTAGCAATGGACTAGGGAGTTAGAAAAGACCCAGGTTTGAATCTCACCTCTGCCACTTACAACCTGTATAATCTTTGGGCAAGTAATTTAACCTGAAACTCAGTTTCCTCATCTATAAAATAGGAATAACAATATATGTAAGTACTTCCCTCAAATGATTGTCTAAAGATGAAATGAAATCATGTATGTAAAACCTCCTGCAAAACTTTAAGTGATATATAAATGCTATAGCATCATAGATATCATAAAGCTGAAAGGGACCTTAATGGCTATCTTTGCCAACTCACTCATTTTACAGATAAGAAAACTGAGTCCTAGGTCAGTAGTTATATTTCAGATTTTTCATAATTCGGACTGACCTTCCTTAATAAATCCAAATTAGGTATTACTATACTCCTAAAAGGGTAGATGTACTTTTAAAAAATATTATTTCATTAGCCACAAGGTGCAACTCTCATAAAGTAAGATTTTACAAGAGGTTGTAAATAAGAAATCAGGGAGAAGCTTCATCAGCTAGAATGAACTTTGAAGATAGTACTTGCTCTTTTATACAGGAAGAAACTGAGGCACAGAGAAATGAGTTATTTCCTCCATTGTAACAAAGGTAAGTCAGTAGTATACCTGGAATTTGAACCCAGGTTTTGTGATTCTAGTTCCACCCCCCAACTATATCACTTAGAACATGAAAATAATTTAATGATTAATATTTTTTTCAAATGAATTACCTGTCAGAGGCTTCTATTTACATGTTGAGCCTTTTTCCTCCTTTAGATATTCAGTATTGTACATAAAGTGTAAATGAAATGAATAAAAGGATTACTAAGGAGGCATGAAGAGCCAGGTAAGATTAGATAGATGCTTCTACCAGCTTCATGGCTCTTCCCAATAAAACTAAACAACTCAGGATCACAGATAATAGATCTGAGGTCATGAAGACATTTTTTGAGGTTCTAACTCCTATGGCATTCTGGCAAAGCCTATGGAACCCTCTCATAATGATGATTTTAAATGGATAAAATAAAATACACAGAATTACAAAGAAAACCAATTGTATTGAAATAGCAAAATTTTTTAAATCTTCATAGATGCTAAGATTAAGAAGTCCTTGCCTTACCTTCTAGCTGTTATCTGCAGTTACATATTAGGACTGGAATACCACACCAAGGCAGAGAAAGAATTTAGGATGGCTGAAAGTGCTGGGTTGAAATGAAGTCTTGAAATTACTCATTCAAAATTAAGAACCTACCTTGTATGATGTGCTGGGTCTAGAGTAAAAAATGTTTAAATAAGTTTAGATAAGACAAGATCCATACTTTTATGGAGTTTACAGCATAGTAGAGAATAGAACAGATAAAGATTTAACTTTAATATTTATCAACTGCTAAATGCATGAGTTATGAAATAAAGGGCTATGTGAGCTCTTAGAGAAGGGTTGTCACCAATGAGGGTTAGTGTATATGTGGGCTAGAGATTAAAGGAAGGCTTCCTAAAAGAGATGGCACTTTAATTCTTTTTTTTTTTTTTTTTTTTTTAGGCAATGGGGGTTAAGTGACTTGCCCAGGGTCACACAGCTAGTAAGTGTTAAGTGTCTGAGGCCGGATTTGAACTCAGGTACTCTTGAATCCAGAGCTGGTTAACCACTGCGCCATCTAGCTGCCCCCCCCCCACTTTAATTCAATTTTAAAGGATGGATAGGTATTCATCATGCAATGGAGTCTAGATTAGGTAGGGAGGAAAGTAAAGCCATATATGAGATGATGGAACAGGTGAATAGGGAAGAGTTAAGGTAGGTGACGAGAACCAGGGTTAGGGCTGAAAGAATGAAGGAATGATAGCCACATAAATATAATAAGACAACTCAGGCCCAACCTTTCTTTTTTTTCTTTTTTTATCTATCTTATGGAAATGCTTGTTTTATTCCATAAATTAAAAATAAAAATAATAAGTATAATAAGACAGATGACTATAAACACATATCTTGAAATGGAATGAAAATGGAAGTCACTGAATTTGAGGTCAAGGGACTGTAAGATCAAGATTTCCAAGCGTCATCAACATGGGTACTAAAGACATTAAAGATGGATGATGTGGGGGCAGCTAGATGGCGCAGTGGATAAAGCACCCACCCTGGATTCAGGAAGACCTGAGTTCAAATCTAGCCTCAGACACTTGACACTTACTAGCTGTGTGACACTGGGCAAGTCACTTAACCCTCATTGCCCCGCAAAAAAAAAAAAAAAAAAGGTAGACTTGTGGACCAGTTGTTGAAATCATTGAGGAAGACAAGAATATACTGCATGTTAGTAAATGCCTACAAAAAGGAAGAGAAAGCGTGGCATAATATGTCAGTCAAAAAAGTGAACAAATATGTCAGTCAAAAAAGTGGACATTCCTTTGCATTTCTATCTCATTCCAATTAATAAATACCTTTGTATTTTATTTGTGTGTATGTGTATGTGATATCTATATACACACATACGTATAATATATACATATATGCAATAGCTTGTTAATACTTTCAAACGTTAAGTAATGGTCGCCACCTTGTGGACGACAAAATAGCAACAGCCAAAAAAGATGAAAGAAACCACAGAAACAAATACATTCACACATACACACATACTTTTATTTTTTAAATTCAGCTTGAGTAACAACGGGCTAGACTTGTCTCTTTATAATGCTATTCTGTGTTCCAACCAAATCTGCCCTCACAGAGAATGAGATTTTCCATTTTCATGAGATTTTGAAGCAATGTACATTTTAGGCTTTGAATGTAGTTACCAAAGAGTTGAAAAAGGGCAGCTCATGACTCATATATTGGATCTCCCTAATGTGAAGGGGATTATAATCCTTAGTGACATATATGTTTTGATATGTCTCCACTGAGAGAAGCCTGCTATTGGCTAGAAGGAGAGACAGATTGTTGTTATATGGAAGACTTTAGGTTTAAATTCTCCCTTTGACTAGTATTGGCTCTCTTACTTATCCCTTTGTGCCTTCGGCTAATTTCTAAAACTTGGATTTCTAGCCTAAAGTTTCTTACACCAATGAGAAAGAGATTGGAGATTGGATAGAAGAAAAAGACAGATTGACAGCTAGATAAATGGTATGCAGAACCGGAGCTGTGTGACCAGGTACCCTTCACCTTTAAGCTTCAGGATGTTTCCTAAAACAAGCTTTGGCAGGTAGCAATCTTCCTTGATAAAGGAAGTATTCATACACCAATGAAATCAGATTATTCAATCACACAAAGATTCATTATTTTATTACTTCTCCAGAACTTTCAAAGATCTAATTTCCGTGTGGTTATTTGCTCTCCCGTGTAGAGTAAAAATACTCCAAACAGGATGTTTTAAAAGCTGCTTCCTCGTCCCCCAGGGAAAAAAAAAAAATCACAGTTGGTCAACTTTCTGGTAATGCACTTCCCTTTACTTACCGGTATATTTCTCAGTTGAGGAGACTATTCACTATTTACCATCTGGGTGGCAGAGTAGATAGTGGGCTGGACTTAAAGTCAGGAAGTCCCCAGGAGGAATTCTGACTCAGACACTTATTAGCTGTGTGGCCTTGGGCAAGTCACTTAATTGCTGTTAGTCTCAGTTTCCTCATCTGTAAAATGGGGATAATAATAGTACCTACCTTACAGGGCCTTTGTGAAGTTATAATGAAATAGCAATTATAAAGTAATCTGTAAACCTTAAAGTACTATTTAATGCCATCTGGTATTACTGGGCCAACGTCTAAAGTCTTTCTACTTTTGTAGGACCCTGTATTAGTTTGTTTGCTGGTATAGCCTTTGATAATCTGGAGTGACTTCCACACATGATGAAATATCAGAAAAGGACTGTAGAAAGGATATTCCCCAACTGCCTTGGTGGAAAAAGTACCCATTTGATTAAATAATGTAGTAAAGCCCTTTATATGGTTTTTGATGAAACAAGTAAGAAATTCAGTAAATTATACTAAGAACGTGACTAAAATTTTCATTCCCTTTGACCCTGAGCTCCCACTGCTAGACATATTCTCCAAGGATGTGAAAGAGAGAGGAAAAAAAAAAGGCCCCCAATGCACTTAAATATTTATAGCAGCACTCTTGTTAGTAGCAAAGAATTGGAAACAAAGTAAAGGGCTAAAATCTGTGGAACAGCTAAACAAATTGTGGTACATGTGTAATAGAATATTATCGTTCCAAAAGAAAAAATGAATATGAATTCAAAGAAACACACAGGAAAATTTATATGAACTGATAAAAGTAAGCAGAAGGAGGAAAACAATATATACATGACTATAACAATGTAAATAGAAAGAACTACAACAAATAAGTGAAATGATTGCTGTGTAATCGGAGTGATCAATCTTGGCTCCAAATAAGAGAGGAGAAAATACAACTACCTCCCTTCTTTATGGAGGTGGTAAACTATGTATGCATATACTGTCACACTCAATAATTCTGGTTACTTTTTGCAGGATTGATTTTTGCTGTTTCTCTTTTATTCTTTGTCATGAAGGATAGTTCTCTGGGGTGAGGAGTGGGAGAAATATATTATGAAATGTGACAACAAAAGATGTCAAGATAATTTTTTTCAAAAAAATTAAAAGAAACTCCATAAAATTAGCATGTGGAATGCCAAATAATTTCCTCAGATAGTCTTTTAATTCCCAGCTAGAACAAAGTAACATACAGAAGAAGGGAATGAAATACTGTGTAAAACAAACTGAAAAACCTACCTTGGATAAGCATGATTTTCTATTTTATTTAAAAGCAGAGGCCCAAAGAGTCATATATACTATTGATTTTATTCAATCTTATATGCAAAGGCAAGCATACAACAATTATAACAGTAAATAATCCAAGCATGCTGAGTGTTTTCATGTTGTTGGATAGTGTCCTGCACAATTGTTCCTTAACAAGAAGCACTGCTTCTCTTATTTTCTAGGAATGTATCTCTAATAGCTATACACATGTAATTTCAGAGTTAATATGTGCATAAGGAAAATTAAGACATTAATAAAAATTATCAGGGAAAATTAATATCCATGGAAATTCTTGTGTCTTTCTTGCTACTTAAAACAACAGGCTCAAGAACTATCATAAATTTTCTTCCCTCAAGCTATCATACAACCAATGACATCTTTCCATTGGCTATTATGCTGCCAAGTGTCACAGTTACTCAATTATATGTCATTCTCAATTTGGTTCTGCAGCTCCAAACTCTCTGGATGACATTTTCATGGCAGATGTTGGGTAGCTCTCTAGTGATAGTGGGATCGTCTTATTGTACAAAAGTCTGCTTAACCTTGTTACCTTGCTATTCAAAATTTAATCTTAGAAAACTTCTTGAAACATCTTAAAAGACAACTGAATGTAGTTTTTTCAAGCTAAAAATTTCAGTTGTTATCACTAGTATTGTACTATACTGAGTTGTTAGCCACTGGCTTTTTTTTTCTTTTCATTTTTCAGGTCTAAGTTTAATTCAACAATAAAGAGAATGCTTCCAAATAAATAAATGCTAGCTAATTATTGGTGTCTTTTGTAACATACTCCAGTGCTACTGCAGTTTTCATTAACCTAAGCTTGTTGCTCATGCTGGATAGCAATTTGAATAATCTAAGTGACATCAGGCCAGCTCCTACAATTGCAAAAACCACTCCCTAAAATGTGATATATTTCTTGGGTTAAGTACACTAGAAGAAACAAATCCAGGGAACTGGATGATATTCTGATAAAATTTAGGAGTTAACTACTGTACTTCCCAAGTATATTCATATACATAAAGGGAAGCATCTCAACTTACCTAGGGTATCTAATACAATATGATACATATATCAGAGCAAACATCTATGATTTGCCTTATCATCTTAAATCAATGAATTGGCATTTTATTTGTTGGGACAACTTTGTTATCAACCATGGTGGGATAAAAAGAGAAAAAAGCCTATTCACCAGGGGATCTTAGTATATCAAAATGTTATGGAAAGTCAAAGCAATCTGAGGGGAAAACACAAAGGTAAGTAAACCTATCCCTTTTCCAACCTCCAAAGTGATGTTTTGGTAAATTAATATTTCTCCCCTTTCCATTTACATTTTTCTTTTCTGAAAAGCAGTAGCTCTCAATTAAGTAAGCTGGAAATAGATGTGTTTGCATAAACAGACTTTTGGTCATTGATGAGCAGCAGCTCAAGTGCATAAACTGAGTGAAGATCAGGTAAGAATCTGCATTCAAAATAATACACACTCTCAAAACCAAAACCCAAGGCATGCACTAGTAGGAAAGGTGGCAACTCAATTTTAGTCATTTAGTTTCATTGCAAGCAGTCTTTATTGTAGCATGCTTGCCGAGATTTTATAGTTATACCACGCAGTAAAGTACCACATGCCTCTAGCAAAGAACATAAAGTAACACTCCAAAACTGAGCAAAAATGATAACAGGTTATAGTCCTTAAAGTTGCAAGTTTATATACAGAAAACTGTTTTTTAGGGTATTGAACTGTACATAGATAAGCAGTAGTGCCAGAGAAGGATGCATGGCATAAAGGTGCACATATGCTTAGAATCCTACATGTGAACAGCATTAAATGCAGGCAATTCATGCAATACATTTTCCATGTATTATGCATACACTAGTGCAAAAGCTAACATAGTATGTTTGGGGTTTGCGAATGTTAGAAGGAGGACTTAGCATATGTACAACTTTATTTTTTCTTTTTTGGACAAAATAGATACAGGAATTATTAGATAAGAAGGGAGTGCTTCTCTATCCAGTTGATAAGAAGAATAAAGAGTTTAAGAAGAGGAACCTGAGAAGGTGCTTCAATTAAAAAAAAATATATATCCTCAAAATACATTTTAGGATGGTTAAATCACATTCTTAAAGTAATCTTAAAATTTAATATTGGCACATTATTTTTGTTATAAATATATGTGATCCTTTATATGACATTTAACCTACAGGAAAGATTCAGGAAGCATCAAGGAAGTCTTTGTATTTGGCTTTCACAGTGCAAGTTCCCAATCAACTTGATCAGATAAAAGATTAAAGAGGAGAAAAAAATATGATAAAATAGATTAACCATTTAAATTACTGAAATAAACAGTCATAAAAGTATACTATTTTTCCAGGAGTAAGCAACCAAGAATTTTGAAGCATATGAAAATTAACAATAAGCTGAATAATACAACTAGAAGTATAAATAAGTGTTGTTAATCACAATTCACACAGGGACAGGCAGGACAAGCTGGGTGCCCTATGAGAAGAGCTAGTGGTGTCAGAAGTAGGCTTCCCCATGGCCTACTTCCCCTAGCCCACCCACTCCTTCAGTTGACCTCCCTTTCTCTTTCCCTTTCCCCCTAAATATAATTGTGCTTTTGTAATCCAAACAGGACAGTAGTGTGCTTGTCTTTAATAAGTTATACTGAAGAAAGTTCTGCAGAATCCAGCTGTCAGACCTGTAACTTAAGGTCTGCCACATTCAATGTGGTTCCATGTTGATTTATTACACTACTGTCATTGCAATTTCAAATCCTAAAAGTATTTTCCCCATGACGTCTCCCTTCTGAGACAATCTGACTTATCAGAAATTTCTAGTATACCAACTGTTTCATCCCAAAGTAAAATAATATTTAAACAATTTTCGGCTAGAAAAAAAAAGTTCTGTGAAATACATACATTTAGAAACTGGTTTTATTTTAAACCAAGTTTTAAAGTTCTCAAAAAAGGATCTAACAGTCCTCAGTATAACACACTTACTTCCCATGTTGGACTGTTAAGAGAGAAAGTATTAAAACACCAGAATTCATAGATTTTAAGAGAAAGCAATTTAGTGATAAATAACTTAGCTCAAAATAGAAACTCCATATTCCATAACCCTGAGGACAAACTGAAGCGCTCTCTTAGAGCGTGAAATGAAGCTGATCCTATTGCTTATATGGCTAATGCAAAGGCAAGTGAGAGAGAAGGAATGTAAAGAAAAGTCTTTTACTATCTAACTTCTCTAATCCAAACACCATTTTAAATAGCATATGACTTATGTTGCAAGGGAAATCAGGAGAGAGAATAACACTCTATCCATTCTGCATAGTTAAATCTGGGCTAGCTGACTATTCCAGAAACTTAGTTGGCTCTTCTCCAGGAAAAAGAATTCAGTCTTGCTCATTCAATATGGCACTTACCATATCTTCTCAAGCAAGAGAGTGTATTTTTACCTAAAGGGTTCTCATTGTCAGCCTAAGATTAATAATATAGAAAAAGGTTCATTAAAAGACACTTCTGAGATGACACTGTTGGCACAGGATGAAAAAAATACACGCCACTGAAATGTCAAGTAAACAAATTTCCTACAGATGTTCCCATTTAATAAGAAGTCACAGTCTTGTTCATCAGAAGGCATATTAATATTTAGCTCTCTGGATGACCTTTATAATTTATCCATTTAAAGCAAAATTACTTGAACATATAGGAGGCTTGCTTCCCTCCGTTAGTTTTGAGTTCTCTCCCTGCTGTGGATTTATTGGCAGGTCCATAGTTATTTGCACTTCCATTTCTCTTAGGATTTGGACGGATGGGTGCTTTGAGGGGCTTAAGATGCTCAACTGAGGAAAGAAGCATCTGTGGTTGTTTGGGAATTCTAATATTACCACTAGCCTGAATCTTAGAACTACTGTCACTGCATGGCAATTCCAGAAGTTGCTGCTTGGCACCTTCATTTGGTTTCTTCTTCTTTTCCTTCATTCTCATTTCATAGTTTTGCTTCTGGGGACACGACCTGCTACTAACTGCATAAATAGTTTTGGGAGAACTCTGGAATACATAATATGATGGGTGGGCTTCTTCACATTGAACTTCCCTCTTGCGAAGATGAACTGCCTGGCCAGGGGTAAACTTTGTAAACCCTTCAGGATGTGTTAACATCCTGCTAGACAAAGTATTTGGAAATAGCTTACTTTTCCCAGGGCTCTTTGCAGTCCATAAGGTACCAGGAGCAGTCTGAGGTCTTGCTTTGACTAGTTTTATTTTTTCACTTTGTACGGTTTGCATTTGTAGCCATTCTAGTTGAACAAGTCTATCAATATACTTCCCAAGAGACTCTATTGTCTGTGAGAGGTGCTCATTTTTGTGTTCTGTGCTTGTGGATGAAGCTATATTATTTAAATCCCAGGAGTTAAAAGGGGGTGGAAGGAAGTCAGGATAGTAATATTCAGTCTGCTCAGAGCCTTGATCAGCATGAGGATCAAAACAAACTGGATCAATTTCTTCAGCTCTAAGATTAAGTTCTGGTGGTGTAAAAGGAGAAGGTGGAATAGGAATTCTTTCAGAATCAGAAAGATCACTGGCACTGTCCTCATCAGCATCTTCTTTAATAATACTCAATGACTGAAAGTCAAGAAATAATTTGCCCATTGAAGGCTCTGGAAATCTGGAACCAAATGGAGCAGCTTCAGCAACAGATACTGGAATATTCCTTTTAGGGTCTCCTTCTGTATAACTACTTGCTTTAAGTTCATCCTCAGTCCTTTGGGAGATATCTATAATACTGCTTTTCAACTGGGAAGGAATGAGGAGGGTAATTGAGATTTACTCGTCTTTTTTCTAAGGGATCCTTCTTCTTTGAACCCTTTGCTCTATTCAGAGGTGGGCCAACATTCATACTGCTGTGGGAAAAAAAAAAAGCAGCCATCATTCTTAGAATATATCATACAAAGACAAAAACTCATCTGGCTATTACTAGAAGTCAAAACAATATAGGAACCCTTTAATTCTACTTTTCAATTACTATACAGTATTAGGAAATTTGAACTCCCCCATAACTCCTCTGCAGAAAGGGTAGAATGACCCACAATAATTAAATTTTCCATGTACTGATGGAGGACATGTAGTACAATCACCTCTTTTTTATATAAAAAAATTACCCAAAGTGAGTATATTAATTCAATTTCACTTCAATTATTTAAACTTTAAGATGCTGTTTGTATGGGGAAAGGGTGGAGACCAGCTTCAATTACTGTATTTCCCTAAATGTCTTCATTATTATAGTTTTAGAAAAATTTTGCATGCTTTATAAACATTTGGAAAAAAATTGCTGTCAAAACCCTAATTCTGTTGTGTTTGTGATAAACAGTGCTTAATAACATTAACAAGTAAAATCCACAGCTTTAGTTTGCATGCCCATCTATAATTTAAATGTAAATAATATGCAAAATACATGTCTCACAGAACTTAATCATCAATGAAAGCTGTGGTGATTGTGAGCTACTAAAAATTCTTTATATTTAAAATGTAGCAAAACCACAAATCACCTAAACCCCAGTTAAGATATATTTTCAAAGAATGCTTTCAATTTAGAGATACATTCAAAAAAACTCTGATTAACTGAATGGAAAATCAGAGTCTCACAACAGCCAAACTGCTGAGAATGGAAAGAATAAGGACAGTACTAGACTTTAAAAGTTTAATGAAAAAAATGGATTTAATGAAGACTACAAACACTATTAGTAACATCACAACAAACTTGTTCTTAAAAGATTTTACCTTTTTCAGTTTATTTGTCCACAGTACTATAAGCTGCAGGTAAAGAATTTTTGGGGGGACTATACATCAAAATTTGTACAAAGCTTAATTGTTAAGTATTTGGGATCATACTCAGATAATGAGAATGCTGGTGGTTCAAAAAGCATAAAATGAATGGCTTGCAATTTGATTTTTGGTAGTTACATAAAAATGAGGAATATGTGGCAAGCTCAGGAACTTTTCTAGGCAAGGACTGTAATTTTATAACCTATAATACTCCTGATTCATAAAAAATGTAACTCATTTAAAAAATAAAATTATAATGATCATAAGATTATAGATTTAGAATTAGAAGGGACCTCAGGGGTCATTTTGTCCAAACTCTGACCTAAATAAAAATTATTTCTACAATGTGCCTTTTCCCAAAATTCTCCCTTCTTCCCCCTTCTCTTTCCTCTCTTTCTTACTCTTCAATCTATCTTGCATTTAAATATTATGTAAATATTATGTCCTTCAAGTAAAATAAAGTTCCCTAGTTACTTGTGGAAAGGATTTGATTCATTTTTGTCTTTGCCTAAATGTAGGCTCTTAATAAATGCATGTTGAATTGAATTGTTAAAATTAAAGAAAATAAGTTAGAGTAAGTGATTTGCTTTAAGTCAAAGTCATACAAGATAATCTGCAGAAAGCCTTAGAATTTGGACATTAAAATGTCTATGAGTATGGTATCATAGAAAAGGTGCAAAATTTGGAGTCAAGAACTCTGGGCTCTGGTCGTATGGCCTAAGGACTCAGTCAATACAAGTGCAGGAGAATATATATTTATTTATAAATAACAGTTTCAGAATTAGGAACTGATTTTGGATATACTATATGTTAGGAACAAATATGTGAAATAATGGAATTATTAAAAAAAAAACACCTTACCTGCTTTTCTGGCAAGCCTCATTCATCCTACTCCCTTTCTTGTAAAAACTCCGTGACTGAACATCGTCTAGGTTGCTATGAGATGTCTGTGAAATAGGCATATGTAGTAAGAATCATTGTGAAAATGTAAAAACTGAGCATGAAATCTGAGCAAGTTCTTTCTACAACTATTACATTACCTTTTCTGTAGTGCTGGAGATATTCTTACTCAATCTGCTGGAAGATGATGTCAGCTGAGGAAATGGTTTCTTTATTCCTTTTATATTTGGAAGGGATGTTCCACTGTTGGAACTAGAAATAACAGAACACCTCTTTTAAGTTATTATTAATGGTATTTCTTGCAAATGAACCTAGCATCAGTATTGGGTTGTTTAAAAGCACACAAAAAGATTTTAAAAGCAAAAAAAAAAAAAAAGCTCAATTGAAAACTGTGAGGAGGATAAATTTACCATACTCTTCAAAGATCAGCTAGAAATGTACAAACTTTCTTTTGCCCATAATCATGTTTACATGATAAAAGATCATGATGCTATAATTGTTCTAAATTATATATCTATAGCATATCTATACATATCTATACACGTACATATATATATATACACACACATATATGTACATAGATACAAATATATTCTTATGGTGATAGTAAATTGGGGTAATAATGAGATACAGTTTAGTGACTGACTCACATCACTCCCTCTACCCCCAATTCCAGTTCTGGAACAATCAAATAATCAACTCTGCCACTTTTCTCAGAAGAGATATGTCAATCTATTCCCCATGGGCCCACTCACCAACTTTGCAGACCAAAAAGCCTCAACCTGGCCACCATTCTTTTAATCTATGTGTCTCCCTCAATCAATTAGAATGTAAGCTCCTATCCTATAGAGCAAGAATAGCTTTTGCTTTTATATTTGTGTCCTCAGCACTTAACAATGTGACAGACTAAGGACAAATAACAACAATTTGACAGTATTTAATAACACACAATAAAAGCTTTTCACATTCAGTTCATTCACATATTTGTACATGAAAAAATAAAAAGTGAAAGTTGTTTTTTATCATCCATTTCAGGTACACTGATGCTTTTTAAATTACCTGGGCCAAAAGAAAGTCAAGACCTTATTGTAATAGCTGGTTGACTACACCAGGAAGGCTCCTCAAAAGTTAATTAATGAATATTTTCCTTATGTTGTAGTCAAATTAAAAGGAAAAACATCCTCTCCTTTCAGGAGAGAAAAAGGTCCCTAGGAAAGACAAATGGGAATTTACACAAAGATCATGTAATTCTTTAATGAAAGCATCTTATCTCATCAAATGAGTGGCCCATTATCTTTTGGGGACCTGGGGTACAAATATTCTATGATTGTATTATATATAAATCAATGAATTAAAATTAAACCTCATTATGAAACCCTGGGGCCAGAAACATCACCAATGGGTCATGTGACATCTATTAATTTAAAAAGTATTCATTAAAACAACCTCATCCGTGTGGTGCTAGTTTCTTACTAATATACCTCATACAAATCGTTTCTTTCCTCAAAGTGCATACATATACATACATACATGTCTATATATGCACACATATATAGACATAAAAAGTAAATATATGCATATATGAATATAATTCACTTATCAGGCCAATAAATCATTATCACTTTACTAAGAATGATTTCTACTAACATAAAGAAGGAAAAAAAAATAGATTTCCTTACGTTACCATTCTCTGACGTGTTTCATAAGTCTGGCTTTCCTTTTTCTGTGTCCCTCTGGGCAGTAATAAGGGACAGTCTTTCATACCTGGTCCCATAACTCCTCGTAAGAGAGTACGATTGCACCTTTTTCATATCACCTTTCTCTGTAAAGCCAAAGGTTCCAGCTCTTTGTACATTTAAGTCAGAAGGTGAAATAAGAAAAATGCCATCAGGTCTAAGGACGCAGTAAACGAACACGTACCCTTCTCTTTCACGTGGCTTTAAAAACCACCCAACTAATTCTAGTTTCCAAAATGCGCCATAAGCTTGATTAAGGTCAGCTGCATTATTCATTACACAATATTAATTAAACCTTGTCTTCCTGTCACCAGCTAGTGCATGACAGAAAATTAAAAACACAGCAGTTCCCTCCTCCCCCCCATGAATTCGTCAGTCATTTAGGCCAGCAAAGCATTATGGGTGATGTGCAGAAATGACGCTTCACCTTACGCAGGGCTACTACTGCTGTCAGGTAGAAATTGTTCATCCTTCAGGGCTGCAGTTAATATGGCCAATGGGACCATTATGGCGAAGCTAGTTCCTAAAATAACCTTCCGCTACGAAACGAAATGGTAGAATTCCCCAAGGGTTGACTAGCTTTAAAAAAAAATCTAGCTATCTGCAGCAGTAATTCAATCATATTTTTAGCTTTTACTTGTGCAAATATATATATATATACACATACAAATATATATATATATATTTAGACATACAAATGCATTTGCAAATTAAATGCGCATGTACAGTACCTACTGAATATTTACACCATCCAGTCAGAACAACATAGATTGATTAGAGCTTCCTTTTCGCAACCACAGAAATACGTGACTAAGCAGCCAGACTTACTTCCCTTCTAGCCTTCTAGCTAGCTGCCTTCCTCCCAGTAGCTGGCTACCGCAACTGTGCATGCGAACTAGGAGGCTGCAGAAGCATACCAAAAAAAAAAAAAAACAATCTGGGGGGAGGTACCACTGCGGCACGCTGCGGAGGGAGTGGCTGAAGGGGCTTGTCAGTAGTCTTGAAGGAAGGAAGAGAAAAAATTCTGGTAGTGGTTAACAAGGACAACCTTTTATTTTTTTTGACTCAACTTGAGGCTAGTGGAATTGGGGATTCCGGTAAGCGAGCTTGGCGTCACGGAAGGGGTGGGGCAGGGGCTCGGCTCCTAGGGAGCACCTTCTCAAATTGCAATAGTGTATGCTGCACAGCTGATGTGGGTCTGGTGGGTGGGGCAGGGAAATTTACCCTTCCCGTAACCTTTTTTTTTCTTCTTCAATTTAACAGTAGAGGGAAGACCCTATCTCCCCCTCGAATCAGCCAACCCCCCGCCCCCCAACCCTGGCGGCTCCTACGAGCTACTGATACTGAAGGGGGAAGTAAAATCATTCCCTTTTGAAACATCTTTTTAATTGCAACAAACGGAAAAGGACTCGGGCGCTTGTGGCAGCGGGAGATAGAAGGAGGTCCCCAGACAAAAGGGAGTCCCCTGTGGCTTCAGCTCCAGCTGCATTGTGCTACGGTATCGTGACAGCTCTGGTTATTGCAGGAGCTTCTTTAAGGACTCTACCAGACGTGCTGGAAACTGCCTGAGACTGGGTAGTGGGGAGAGGGGGAGGGAGGGAGAGAAGGAGAGAGGGTTGGATTCTAGATTATTCATTTCAATCTCTCCCAGCAACTACCGGACATGTCAAAAGGGCCGGGTTCCCTTGTCCTGGCCCCCTCCCCGTGTTTGCGTCAGTCCGTACCCCGGACTGCCCTGAGAAGCCTCAGCAGCCTCACCGACTTGGACCGGGGCATGTCCCAGGCGCCGAGGCGAGGCAATCCCTTCTCGGCTCCGGGGCCCCAGTCCCACCCACAGAAGTCAGGTTCTTCCAGCTGCGACCCTTGTTTGAGGCCCATTATTCACCGCCGGGCCCGCTCGCTCCCCAGCTCCCCCGAGCGCAGGAAGAAGGCGTCAGGGAACGCGGGGGCCCAGTGCAGACCCGGTTGCAATCGACAGCACCGGGTGCGATTTGCAGATGCGTTGGGTCTGGAGCTGACCCAGGTGAAGGTTTTCAACGTTGGGGAAGACCCGTCGGTCCCACTACATGTTCTTTCGAGGCTATCCATCAATTCCGACCTCTGCTGCAGTAGCCAGGACTTGGAGTTTACCATCCAGTGCCTGGTTCCGGACTTCCCGCAGCCAGCAGACGGCAGCGACTTCTCAACCCGGCTGCAAGGCCAACGGGTCTGCCTGGAGAGAGTCACTACCTCAGACCTTGGCTTAAGCGGCACCGTCCGGGTGCTTAACTTGGCCTTCGAGAAGCAGGTGACTGTACGCTACACCTACAATTGCTGGAGGAGCCAGCAGGAAGCAGGAGCTCTTTGGCGTAGCAGTGATGGGGATTCAGATGTGTTCACTTTCTGCTTCCCTGTACCCCCCTACCTTCTGGGGCTCAGTTCTGTGGTCCAGTTTGCAATTAGATACCGAGTCGGGGGGAATGAATACTGGGACAACAATAAAGGCCAAAACTACAGTCTCAGGTGCCAGACCCATCCTCTCAAAATGCCCCAGGAATGTGAGGAGAGCTGGATCCACTTTATTTGAATTATGATCAAGGCGAATTTTTGATGGGGGTGAAGTTTAACTTTCAGGAAGAGTACTGTAGGGGATATTTAAAAGCCTTGGAGTTTTTGTCAGTCCTGTGAACATCTTGGATATTTCCAGCACATAAATCAGTACTTTACAACATAAGTTAGTACTTAAAAAGGCCCGTTTTATATGGGAGCCACACTTGCAGAAATTACAAGGAAATGTTAAAATAAGAGTGAAGACAGGCCATAATAACAGTTGTCCTTTCTTTTTTTTATCTCATCTAAAATCTAAACCATTTAGCTATTGGAATAGAGTCTGTCTGCAAGGCCTAATTTCAGCAGTTTCCTTTATCCTAAAGCTAGAAACAAACTTGTTCTGGTAAAGTTTTAAAGCATGTGTATGTCATTTAGCAAATTAATTTTTTTAGTTTGGGAGACCAATTCTTACTTTGTAATGTGGTATTTATGAACGTGTAGTCTGGCAGGCACTGCCTTCAGAGATTAGGTTTTGCCAAGTATTTTTGGAAAGGTCATTTCTCTCCTAGATTGTTAGGAGACCTCTGACTTTTGCATGTGCCCTAAATGTGTCCATAGAGCTTAGGCATTGTTAGCATTTCTGATCTTGGTATGTTTTCCTGTAAACAAATGCCTTCCTAAGAACAGGGACATTTAGGACTTTAATAAGCTTAAATAGATTGAGTAGTGTGGTTGTGTTGTGCCAGCTGTAAACAGAATGTATCACTTTCTTTTTGAGTATGAAGAACATCATAGTACCTTGTAGTGTTCTGGACATGTCTCCAATCAAATATGAGGTCATGTTTATTTGTCAATCCAGGGTTTACATTTCTGTAAAAATGGAGGACTATTAATAGTACAGAAGTGTAAACTGAATCACATAACCATTCATGTGTTGTGGTTTCCCCACCCATGTGGGTCTATATTGCACATGGGCAAGAGCCAACAATTTAAAACGTAATCACTTCTGCCAAAATACAAATGTTACAGCAGTTGGCTTTTCTATGTAAAGTATTTCCATTATAGAAGCCTAATAATTATTTGTCTGCATTGTTTTCATGTGTTTTATTGCATTATTCTATTTAGATTTGAAGCTACTTGAACATTTCAAGAAATTTTGCCTTAAATCATTGTGTTTAGGTATCCCTAAATCCAGAATACAGTTTCAGGTGAGAGAGGCTTTTAATATTCCATTTATGAAGTTAAAATGATTTCTTATGTTTGTTCAAATATCAATATTATATCAGTCATCTTTCAGAGTGAAGATATCACATAAATTTACAAGACATTAATCAACAGCAAAAATACTGGTGGTAATAAATCCATAGATGCTTGTTATTTTTTTAAACTGTTTAAACTGTGTGTTTGGCAATACCAGACACCTGTAAATTTTAGCTGTGATCTCTTGTGCCTTCAGAAAATAGAAAATTCTAAATGCCGAATAATTTTTCAGTTTTCTCTCATTTTGTAATTTAAAAAATGGTTAATATACCTCTTCTCCAACCCAGAGATAGCAGGGACAGAACAGTATTTACTAAAACCATACCACAATTATATAAGAATTCATTAGTACAGTAATGACTTCTCACGGTGCTGAGTGGTATCTCTGACAGATAGTGGAACAGATTAGTTGATCAATTGAATAAAATTTCAGATGGAAAATATTGTAACCAACACTGTGATTTAAGTTTTTGAATATTATTTGGGATGTTAAATCAGTAATTTCAAGGTTATTTTTGCATTTTAATCTACTTTGTTTGGCTTATAACTTGTGTTTAAGAATCCAAGGAAACAGCAAGCACTATCTCTTTAACCTCTTGATCTTAGATCACCCAATTATCTCTGTGGAAATCAAGCCTTAGCTGGTTCTTAAAAATTGTGCACTACATTGTCATGCAAGAGAGAGACAGGCCCAGTTGCATTTCCTGTTTTACTGCCCAACTAAGCCAAAGGCCTCTGTGATCCTGGTTTCCCTTGCACTTATCCCTTGCCCAGATCAGGGAGCACAAGACAGTAGTTGGGTGTTTTTTGTATTATTTATTGGTGATTGGCTGCTAAATTTTTTGGCATGTAGCTAAAGGACCACAGAGAATGTGTGAAATTCACCGTCATAAAGTGTTCTATATAAGGAAAGATAAGAAATATCAATATATTTTATTTAAATAGTGCATCTTTAGGGTTTGATGAGATAAGCTCAGGGTGCCTTTAAAATGATCAAGATTTGGAAGGTTTAAAACATGGAATCCATGAACAATTAAAAGATCAAATATGGCTAACTAATCAATAGGGAAGCTATAGAGCACCAAAAGGTCCTTTTAGAACATAAATCAATACTAAATATCAACTGTGTTGTTTAAATATCATACTGGATTGTATAATTAGTGGGTTTTCTCTTTGATCATTTTTAATATGGTTGTTTTTTATTTTTGCACCCTTTTTTCACTTATTAAAAGTTTTAGTATATGCACATGTTGGTTGTTATTTCTAGCAGTATTGGGTGTGTTTTCTTTACCACCTTTGTATATATAACTTTGGTTTAAATTATTTCATACATGGTTTTCACCCTTAAAATGCTTACCTCTATTTTAGCAAAAATGTGCTTATTTTATCCTAAAATTTCAATGGTCTCCTTATAAGTAGTAGTGTAAAGGAAGAATTTTTATTTACTGGAGTAATAATGCTACATTTTCAAAAGAACAATAAGTACTCAAGCCTATTAATATATCTTTTATTATTTGTCAAAGCAGGGATGATGGCCATGAATTCAGAAAAAAAAATTTACACTTACCTTTCTAAAATTACAAAATAGCCATACACAAAGTGTAACTATCACTTTGTCATCTCTGTCTTAGGAAGCTCTTAAAAATTACATAGTTATCAGAAGGTGTGGAATTAATTTTGAAACTAGTGTTTCATTATCTCAACATTTATTAAATATATAGCACATCCCGAAATTTTACTGCAAATGAAATGTATTTAAGTGAGTTAATTAAATTACTTATATACATATAATGTATAATATAAAGTGGCCCAAGTAATTGTCATGTATTAAAATGAAATTCTTTTGGTACTTAGGTGTCATTGGCCCATACTTTTTCTAATAAATTGTTTTAATATATACATTATTTATAATTAGTTCTAGAGGATATAAATATAAGTATTTCATTTAAAATCAGGTTTAAAAATTTAGATTCAGAATAACTATTGGGGGAAATGCAGTTTCATTATTTAAGTCATTAAGAGGTCTTTAAGCACTCCAGTACTGGGTTATATTCTTGAGTCAGATTCTCATTGACTAGCTATATTGACTACACCTTTTGGAATGATAATGAATGACTTTTAAAAATCTGAAATAGTTTGGGGTTCTTATTAAAAATTTCATTAGCACTTTTAGTGTGTGTATGAAGTAAAAGTTTAGTGTTTACTGAAATTTTAGAGATCTGAGTCTGATAATTACACTGAAATACTAATTGAATGGGTTCATCAAAAATTATTATAGCTGCTCATTAATTACAGGGACATAGAATTTTAAAAGTAAAAGATACATCAATGATCCAATCAAATTTCTTCATTTTCACGGCATTCTAAAAATGTAAAATGACTTTCCCTCAGGCATCCTGCTAGTTACTGGCAGAATAAGACTAGACTCCATCCATGTCTCTGAACTACCTCTAAGTCAGATTCTCTTTTTACTACCTCATCCTACATCTCCAATGCTTCATTGGAAAAAACAAACACTATTTTCATGTCTCAGTAGATAATCTATAGTGACAGTAAATCTAGTTACAACTCATTTTCTACAACAACTAATCTATCACAACAAAAATTCTCTGGTCCCAAATGGCATGCTATAGACAGAAGTGAGTTCCCTCATTTCTTTTGGCCAGCCATTATTTAAAAAGGAAAAACAATTCTTTATAGATATTAGGTAACTTTAGGTTAAGATTATTTGTTTGTAATATGTGCAATAGTCTTTATTTTAATTACTATCATTATTATAACTTTACAACTCTTGTTGCTAAAGGGAGGAATAAAGTAGATGGAAAACTTTGGTGAAGTTCATAATGTCTAGAATTGAGGCAGTCTCACCTAAGGATTGATTTCTGGCATTCCTTTTTAGTAGCTGCAGTTGTATTGGGGAATGGAACAACATTGTGCTTCAGTGAAAGGAATACTGGATTTGGAAATCAGATGTCCTGAGTTCCAGTCCTTCATATGACACTTAACTAGAAACATAAGATACAAGCTGATTAATCGCTCTGAGCTTCACTTTCCTCATCTATAAGATGTGGATAGTAATATCTCTTGAGAGTCATGAAAGGAAAGGCCTTTGTAAACTTGTAGATGTTCGTTCTCAAAGTGTGATTTTTTAAAATAGTTTTTTATTTATTTAGAATTTTTATTTTCCCAAATTACATATAGAAACAAATTTTAACATCAATCAAAGTGTGATTTTTAAAAAAAAATAAATGATGGTTTGAAATTTGTGTCAATGGAAAATAGACGTTTTAAACATGTTGATTACTGCTTCTGATGATGATAGTGGTTATTTGATTAGTTCTATATGTACTAGAATTTTAATTAGGAAAAAAATTAAAGCTATTGTGATTAATTTACCTGGATAAAAAAAGATTATTTGTTTGTTTTTAGAATTATTTATAGACTATTATGAAATACCTATACTACTCAATTTTTAGGGTTTAAAAACTAGTTCTTTGTCCTTAATAACGCCTACTTTCCCCAAGTTAGAGGACTACTAAGTACTTTTAAAAGCACAGCTTGTCCTTTTAAGTAATTTCTCATTAAAAAAAATTCAGTTCAAGGATTCACTTCATAAAAATATATTAAGTTCTGTTAAATTAAGAACACTGTGCAAAGAGATAAGAAATAATTCACTTGCAATGTACAGTATAGTTGGGGACAGAGTAAATAAAAGGTATACCAAAAATCTTAATGCAGTTTTGTGAAAGCTTAAAACTAAAACTTTGGGGACATCATGTATAAAATAATGACTATACATGCATTAAAAAAGACAGATGTTATGTGAGGAGAGCTACTAGGGTCTCAGTGGAAGCTTTATGAAGGAGGTGGCCTTTGAGCTGGACTTTAAAAGCTGAATGGGATTTCTGTGTGATAATGAAGGGCAAGAGTGGTAAAGAGGATTCTATTTAAAGCAGGTGCTTGTAACTTTTTTGGAGGGTTAGGAACTCCTTTGTCAGTCTGGTCAAACTCCATTAATTCTTTCTCAGAATAATGTTTTTAAATCATAAAATAAAATACAAAAAAAAACCCCAATTATATTGAAATACAGTTATCAAAACATTTTGAAAAGTTAATAGGCTTCAGATTAAAAACCCTTGTAAAAAAGTAAAGTACTTTTAAAAGGCAATTCCAGCCTTTCTGTGAGATCTATTGGAAGCTTTTATTGAAGGCTGGAATTTTGCAGCTAAGGAAACAGGCCCAAATAAAGTATCTCGGCCAATTTCACATAAGTATTAAGTATCAGTAATTACTCTTCAATATCATATTGTAAACTATTCTGTACAACAAATTATAACAATACAACTATAAACTTGAGGAATACTGTGTTTTAATGGGTTAAAAGTGCAAGTGATAACTTTTTAAAGCATCTGAACCTTACTGATAGTCTTATATTCAAGATATCAAAATTTTTAGGCAGTAGTGACATCTACTGGCTCTTTAATATTTTCACCTTTAAGACCATAGGTGAGGTTTTTCGGATGCTCCTGTGTTGATGACAACAAGCCTCTGAACACTGGAAGGCCTCCTCAGTAATCCATTGTCCCTCAAAAGAGTTCAGCTAAGCTGTACATAATGGAAAAACCAAATGGATGAACAATCCCAATTACCCAAATTATAAATATAGTTAATTGAGTTAGTACATAAATCTTAGATGCTGTAGATGGATGAGCAGGGCCCAGAGTTGAATAGGATAGTGGTCTATATTGTTTAGAAATCTGCTCAGTGCTTTTAATTATCATAAACTTTATTCCCATAGAAAGCCATCATTTTTAATGTCATTATTCTCTTGGTGATTCTATATGGTTGTAAATCGTGTGACATGACTAAATATTCACAATAGCCAACTAGGGAAAAAATGAAAAGATTGGATAGAAATAATCTGTAACATTACTATGACTTTCTTGTGACTAAAAGATGTTTCAGGTGGGCCTCTTAATGTCTGGTTGGAAGAACTGTGAATTGATCTAAATGTTTTGGAAAGAGATTTTTAATTATTCAAGGAAAGTGACTAGAAATGGCTACACCCTTTGGCCCAGATTCCACTGTAATATTAATGACAAAATAAAAGCTATATTACACCAAAATATTTGCAGCAGCAGCATTTCTTTTCTTTTCTTTTTTTCAAGGGGTGGGGGGAGGGGGTAAGCACTAATAGCAAAGTACTGCTCACAATAGCAAATGCTAGTATATTAGGAAATGACTAAACAAACTGTGATATATTAATCTGATGGATATTATTATCCTGGAAGAAATGATGACTGTGATGAATAAAGAGAAGCATGGGAAGACATGATGAACTGATGCAAAGCAAAATAAGCAGAATGAGGAAAACTACACAATGATTACAACAATGTAAATGGAAAGGGCAACAAAGCAACTGGCACAGAATACTGCAAAATTACTATGACCATGTTAGCCTTAAGGAAGAGATATGGGAAGAAACCTCTCCTTGTTCCTTTCCAGGAATGGAGTGAAATCTGTGGATCTCGTCATACACTATATATAACTATACACATAACTATAATATATATCATATATAACACTATATATTTTTATATATGTGTATATATATATATATATATATATATACTACTTATAACTGAAAAGTTTTTCAATGTTGGTTAGTTGTGCTGAACTATTGGGGCAGCTAAGTGGGGCAGAGGATAAAGCACGGGCACTGGATTCAGGAGTACTTGGGTTCAAATCTGGCCTCAGGTACTTGACACTTACTAACTGTGTCACCCTGGACAAGTCACTTAATGTGCAAAAAAAAAAGTTTTGCTGAACTATTTTCTTTCTTTTTTCCTTCTTTATTATTTTTATTTATATTATTTGTTTATAAATGGAGGTGATATAAGAAAAATATACCAAAGTTTATTTAAATAAAACAAAATTCATTTAAATCAGTTTCTACTAAAATATGTAGCATTTGCAACGTGTGTGAGTCATGTAACAAAGGTAGGGATAACAGCCTATAAACTCTTTAGGCATAACAGCTAGGGATTGGCAGAAGCAATATTAGTTAAGACAATTAAAACCATGACTATGACCACAGAAAAACTTCAAATTGTTTTGATTTCATCAATGTTTACTGACCATCTATATTACCCTCATAAGGTTTTAAATATTAAAGGAAGGAAAAACATTGTCACCAGTCAGGAAGCATCACTCAGGAAACATACTAACAGATTTGACAACATTAATCATAGGTAAAATTTACATGGAAGAACTTGCCATCCTTGACATTAAAGGTATAGGTTAAGGAACTAGAATTTTTCAAACTACAGACTAATTATGATTTTGTTGCTGTATTAGCAAATGGCACCGTTTTCTACTGACATGTTAAAGAATTGGAGAATGCCTCCAGCACTGAGGGGCAGAGAATTTTGTAAGAAGGCTCTGTGGAAGGGCATGGAAAAGAATGGCAGAGGATATGACTAGGGCAAAGGTTGAGATCTGTAAAGATGGAATGCCTCTCCCCCCAGACCTGGGGATCACTTATCAGAGGCATCTAAGGCTTTTTATGGGATTGTCTGGAGAGAGGCTTAGAATAAACGGATTGATTATCTGGTGGCTTCTTGGATGTCTTTCGTCCTATGTTCTTTGGTCAGCGGCATTCTGGACGTCGCATTTACTTTGGTGGTATCTAAGAGAAAGCCTTAGTAAGCAGCTGGCTTGGTTTAATTCGCACAAAATCACAGCCGATTAGGGCTGGGCCGGGTCGGCCAGTGGCTTCTCTTCATGTCCCAGAGGAGGAAGCTGGACGCCTGCTTGCCCAGGCTCCCACAGGGGACTAAGGGTCCGAGGTCGGATTGGAAAGGCCGAGAAGCTCTCCTGGGGCTTCGCCCGAGCGCCCTCCCCGTCTACGCCAAGCCAGGCCGCCACAGAGCCCGCTTGGGGGAGGCAGCGAGCACTGGCACGACGAGTTCTAGACCAACCTGGGGTGCGAAGCCACAGCGCCCTTAGGCCCACCCTAAGTGCCCTGGGAGCCTGGAAGCTCCGTGGGGAATGAGGCGTGCGGGGGCGCGGGGGCTTGGACCACGGAGCGAGGAGAGACAGAAGAGCTACCCACCCGGGAGGGGTGGGCGGAGGAATGGAGACAGAGCCACCTTCGACACTCCCCCCCTCATCGTGTACGTGAAGGGTGGGTGGCTTGCCTCCCGCCCTACCCGCAGGTCCGGAGAGGAGGGGGTGGGGGAGTGCATCGCGACTCGGAGGGAGGGAGGCGGGAGGCGGGAGGAGCCGCGCCGAGGGCGAAGGTGATTGGAGGAGGCGTTTCGCGCCTTTTTCTTAGGCGTGAAGCAGCCGCCTGAGGTAGCGCGACTGAGGAGCGCTGGAGACGCGCCCCGGGCGCTGCCGCCTCGACTCTGTACTTGGGGGACGACGCGTCTGGGTGCGGCCGGTTGACGGGTCCGCTTTCCACCTCCCCACTGATTGCCGGAGGTATAGGGTCGATTTGGGGGCCAAAAACCTCCTCTTGGGGGCCCACTGGGAGGCCGGCTTCCCCAACGGCCGAGGCCGCGTTAACCGTCCCCCACCCCCACACCCTGGGGGCGGGGAGGGAGGTAGGTGGAGGCGGCCCGCTTCTGGGCCCGGGGTTGAAGGCGAGCCAGGAGGCCGAGGGGGCTCCCTTACCTGAGGTGGGCCACTTCAGCACCGGCGTCTTCATTGTCGAGGTTGATGCATGCCTCCGTGGTGGGAGCCCTTCCTTCCCCGCGCCCCCTCTCCTCTCCGGAGATGATCGGGGCCGGAGGCGCCGGTCGCTCTTCTTGACCGAGGGGGCAGCAGGGGCCTTCTTGGGGCAGCGTCAGTCCCCCTGGTGGCCCTTTAAAGCCCGAGTTAGAAGGATCATGTTTGGGCCCCGTCGGGAGAAACCTGTGCCTTTCTTTCAGGTTCTCTAGTGTGGGGGACGGGATGGAGTGGGGCGAGGGCCTACCAGGCCATCATGAGGTGATTAACGGTGAGGGGATCTTCGGAATAACTGCGTTTTCGGTCCCGTTTCTGGAGGAGAATCTTAGGATCATAGAAGGGGCCTTAACACCCCGACCAGCCCTCCTCGTTTTACACATGAGGAAATTGAGGCCTAGCGAGGTGAAGGTGACTTGCCCATGGTCACACAGGTAATAAATATGGATGGCAGGATTCAAACCTAGGTCTTTTGACACCAAATCCAAGGTTCTACATGGCACTGCGGCCCCGTTTTTCTAACAATGACAGTTCAGTTTTGCCCCCCTCAGAGAGGGTGGATGCCTAAATCAAGAAAAAACAAGATTTCATCAAATAATGACAAAGCTATAAAGACATAAGACTCGCCCTCCTTTCACACACACACTCCCACTCCCACACTGCAGCACTTGTGACAGGAAATTTTTGTCCCCTTCAACAAATTACCTTTTCTCAGGCCTGATTTTATCTTCAATTGTAGTAACAACTGAAAAGATATTCTAATTACATCTTCTGCTTAGTTTCCTGTTTAATGTTGAGAATTTTTTTGTTAAAAGTAGCCTTTAATAGGTGCTGGATACCAAGAGTTCAGCTGCTCCCCATTTTTACTTAATTTGCTTAATTTTCCTCTGCCTAAAGGTTCAAATTTCTCATTTTGTCTACTGATCTTTCTATATATTTATTATTAATATGCTTCATATTTTATATATTTAATTTGAACTGAGGAGGTGAAAGAATCTTATTTTGGGGCTTTGCCTCCAAAGTCGGATTCTTATACCCAAAAGAAGGAATATAGTATAGTATAGTAGGAATAGTATAGGAGTAGGAGTCAGGAAACCGATTTTAGTTAAGGTAGCTATGTGACGTTATACAATTCACTTTACTTCTCTGGTTTCAGTTTTCCAACATATAAAACGAGGGAGTCAATCTCCAAGGCCCCTTTCATCTCTAAAATTCTTATGTGGTCCAAATAAATGCGAGTGATTTAATTAGTCAACAATAAGACTGAAACTAACACAATTTTGAAGAAAAGCAAAATTGTTTTTGGTTTGGGTATATACCAAATTCTAAAATGTTACACAGACCATAATCATTTGGAGTAGACTTGTGAAAAAAGTTGTATTTATATTTTCTTTCAAATATTTTTACACAGTTTAGTTAACCGAAGTTGCCAAAATGCCAGTAAGACCTGAATTTCAGGTATGTTATAGGTTACAATGAGATTATGTTATGTTTAACGTTAAACTATACTTAGGAAAATTTTTATATTTTTACATGTTTATATACTTATAATAAATATTTCTATAAATTATTATGAAGGGTCGAATATTTTAATATATTTAAATGTCATTTTCAAGTACTTTGCCTTACTTTATGTAATAGTCTTGAAAATTATATTTAATCAATTTATAACTTCCCATTTAGAAATGACCCTGTAATGGAGCCTTTTAAAATGCAAAAAGCATGCCCTGATTGTTACTACAAATATGGATTGATGTACATCAGGTTTTTCAAACAAGAGATGTTTCCATATATTTGAACTTACTGAATTTTTTTTTCAATTAAGTCATATCTAAAGATTGTTTTACATTAAATTAAAAAAAACATATCATGGAACATCAATACCACCACCTAACATTGCTTAGCAACTATTTATATTAAAATTAATTAAAAAATATAAAGTATCCCAACAGTTTTTCAGTTCTTCCACTTAAGTTCCCATCAATATTCTTTCCCTCTTTGCCATTCATTCTAATTCACTTTTCCTCCTATATGGTTGTAGTTAATAAATATTGCATTCTTCTGGTTTGGCTTTGGAGTTTTTTGTTTGCTATATGCAGTTTTCTAATACCGCAATAATTGTGATTAATTTGTAGTTTGTAAAGTTCTAGTTGCTTATGATGGACCTAAATTTAATGTCAAGGATAGCAAATTCTTACATGTAAATTTTATATATAATTAGTGTATAGTCAAATCTGTTAATATGTTTGCTGAGAGATGTTTCCTGACTGATGATGACTTTTCCTTCATTTAATATCTAAAATGTTATGAAGATATTACAGAGGGCCAGTAAACCTTGATGAAATCAAAACAACCAATTTTTTTTCTGTGATCATAGTCATGGTTTTAATTGGCTTAACCAATATTATTTTTTTTAACTTTTGCCTTAAATTGATTAGGTCCAGCATAAAGTTGATTTAGCAACTTGAGAAGAAAAAAAAAACACCCTTAAATCAGTACTAACTGATCTTTTCCCTTCCCTCTGTGAAGAAGTTTTATTACTGGCAAAATAATTTATTCTCTTCATCTATCTTTAATAATTGACATTATAAATCTTAAAGCAGTACACACATATGACTGGGTTATTATCCTTATTAGAACCAATGGTAATCTTTACAAATTCTTTTGAACTTTTCGTAGAAAAAAATCTTCATAAAACTTTGAGTATAAAGAGTAATTGATTTGGTTTGATTTGTAATTTAACCATGTCATAGCACTAATTTATTTCTTTAACAGTTGGAAAAATGCATAGATGATGCTTTAAGAAAAAATGACTTCAAACCTTTAGAACAGTTTCTGCAGATGGAAAACTATGAAGATATCACGCTTAAATGTAGCAAACAGTTTTTCAGCAAGTTGGACAGCCTTATGTGCAAGGTAAATTTTCAATTCTAAAAAAAAAAAAAAAAGATTGGGTGTCACACTGCTGTTAACATGTAACTGATTGGGCAGCTAGGTGGCACAGTGGATAAAGCACTGGCCTTGGATTCAGGAGGACCTGAGTTCAAATCCAGCCTCAGACACTTGACACTTAACTAGCTGTGTGACCCTGGGCAAGTCACTTAACCCTAATTGCCCTACAAAAACAAAGGAAAAAACAAACAAACATGTAACTGTTTAAATGTTCTTGCGGAAACAACTAAGCCATTGTGAGAATTAAAGTGTTTACTTAAAAGTAGCTATTCTAAAACCATCTTTAAAATGGTTGTTGTTTTTAAAATAAAGTGATTTAAATACTTTGGAAATATTTGCTTAACATAAAGTATTTTCAAAGGAAGAAAGCCTGTTTTGGTTCTTCCAAGTAAAATGCAAAATTCTATGTCTGTACAGGATTACCATACTGACCAAATATATTGGTTGAAAATGGTTTAATTAATTGTTTGATATTGAGCATATAAAACTACTGATTGACTTATTTTAAAACTTTTAAACTAGTTTTTATGTAAACAAATACATAAGGTTTAAAACCTTAGGCTGATTTTGTCATTAACATCTTAACCATGATCTTTTTTTATTATATATAAAAAAATTTTCTTCCAATTACTTGCTTCTTCTGCTGCTTCTTTTTTTGTTTTTTTGTTTTTAGTGAGGCAATTGGGGTTAAGTGACTTGCCCAGGTTCACACAGCTAGTAAGTGTTAAGTTTCTGAGGCCGGATTTGAACTCAGGTACTCCTTACTCCAGGGCTGGTGCTCTATCCACTGTGCCATCTAGCTGCCCCTTGTTTCTTCTTCTTAATCAACATTTTTACTTAAAGTTTTAAGTTCCAAATTCTGTCCCTCCCCTCCCCCTTCCCTGAGGTGGTAAGCAATCAGATATAGGTAATACATGTGCAGTCATGTAAAACATTTCCATATTAGTCATTTTGTACAAGAATACTAGAATTTTTAAAAAAAAGAAAGTGAAAAGTAGCATGCTTCAA
Source organism: Dromiciops gliroides (assembly GCF_019393635.1). Taxonomy (NCBI): domain Eukaryota; kingdom Metazoa; phylum Chordata; class Mammalia; order Microbiotheria; family Microbiotheriidae; genus Dromiciops; species Dromiciops gliroides. The sequence goes on from NC_057862.1 coordinate 446,820,278, forward strand.
TCTGTATTCAAATAATATCAGTTCTTTCTTTGGAGGTAGATAGTATGCGTCATCATTAGTCCTTTGGGATTGTCATGGATCATTGTATTGCTGAGAATAGCTAAGTCATTCACAATTCTTCATTGTACAATATTGCTGTTACTGTGTATAATAGTTTACTTGTTCTGTTCACTTCACTTTGCATCAGTTCATGTAAGGCTTTCCAGGGTTTTCTGAAATCATCATGCTTTTCATTTCTTATGACATGATAATATTCCTTTACAATCATATACCACAGCTTGTTTGGTCATTCCCAGAATGATGGGCATCCTTTCAATATCTAATTCTTAGTCTTAGAAGAACAGTTTTTATAAAATGAATGATACCTCTTGAGTAATGTTAGATTACCTTCCCCTTCCCCCACCAGCAGACAACCTTGCCTTATATTTTACTTAGAAATAGAGGTAAAGAAAATTTTTTTAATTAAAAAAAAAGAAATAGAGGTCAGCTGTTGTGAACTCCCTTTCCCTCTCCAATTCTATACATCAAATGATTTCACCATTTACCTTCTCCTCCACCCCACATTCCCTTTTCTTTTGGTGCAGTCTCTGAAGAAGAGGTAACTTCTTGCCAAAGTTAACTCCTCTACTTGTGCCCTTGTCCCCTCCCATCACTTACTAGAGCTTGACTCTTTTGTAATTCCCCTTCACACTCTCTAATCTTCAATTTTCAATTTTGACTTCAATATTGGCTCCTTCTCTCATTTGGTTTCTTCTTTGCTGTCTATAGACATGCCCAGAATTCTTCTATCTTTAAACCTTCATTTGACTATACCTTCCCCTCAACCTATCATTTACTATCTCCTCTCTTTCACTATTGAGCTCCTAGGAAAAGCAGTCTACACTCATTGTCTCCTATTCTTTATCTCAACCCCTTGCAATCTGGTTTTCAGCCATATAACTGGAGTAAAACTGCTCTGTCTAGGTTATCAAGGATTTCTTCCAGATATATCTTTTTTCTTTTTGTTTTGTTTTGTTTTGGGGGCAGTGGGGTTTAAGTGACTTGCCCAGGGTCACACAGCTAGTAAGTGTCAAAGTGTCTGAGTCCAGATTTGAACTCAGGTCCTCCTGAATCCAGGGCCGGTGCTTTATCTACTGCACCACCTAGCTGCCCCTCCCAAGGATTTCTTAACTAGCAAATGAATGGCCTTTTCTCAATCCTCATCCTTCTTGAACTCTGCATTAACACTATAGACCACTTCCTTTTCCTAGATACTGCCTTCTCCCTTATTTTTCAAACATTGGTCTTTACTGGTTTTCATACTTGTCTGATCACTCCTCAGTCTCCTTTGGAAGGTCTTCACTGTGATCTGTTCCCTACATATATGTGTATCTCAATCTCAGTTCTGGGACTTAAAAAAAAACCTAAACTCTTAGGGATTGTATCAGTTCCAGTAGATTTATTTATTATCTATTCAGATGTCTACCAAATATACCTATTCGGCTAGTGTTGTCTTTCCAACTACCAGATGGATAGCTCCACTAGGTTACTTCATAGGTATCTCAAATTCAATGTGTCTAAAATGAAATTCATTTTCTTCCCTCCCTCTCCCCCAAACCCTCAAACCCATCTTTCTTCCTAAAGTCCCTCTTTCTTTTGAGGACATCAACATTTTTCTAATCACCAATCTCAATTGATTCCTCACTCTCCCTAACCTGCCTTTTGCAGTCTATTAATTAACAAGTCTTGTTGGTTCTGGTTCCACAATCTCTCTTACATGACCAAAATCTTATTCTAGACTCTTTAAATTCTTGCTTGAACCATTGCAATAATCTCCCAAATTATCCATCTTGCTTTCAGTTACCTCTGTGTTAAAATATGAACTATTTCACATTTAAAACCTTTCACAATCTTAGTCTAACCTATCTTTCTAGACAGATTTCAGTTTACTCCCTGCAGATAAACTATGTTGATATACTAGCTAATCTGACTTTACCCATGCATGGTGTTATCTCCTACCTCTGTGCTCAAGCTATCCCCCATACCTGGAAGGCTCTCCCTGCCTCTTAGAATTGAATCTTTGGATTCAGCTCAGGTTCAACCAACTTTCTACAAGGTTTTCCTTGTACCTCTCATTTATTAGTATTCACACAAAAAATTTACTTTGTATTTCTTCCCTATATCTTATTTTTATCTATGTAAGTGTAGTTTTGTGCCTAATAGAATATAAGTTACTTGAGGGCAGGAGTTGTTTTTGTCTTGCTAATCTAGGATCTAGCACAATCTCTTTTACATAATAAGCAGATAATAAATACTTATTGTTTCTACATCTTGACTGAATGGAATTAATTTTGTACAGTGAAAAATTATTTATTTTACTGAATATCTTTTTGTATATAAAAGGGATATTAACTATTTTGTTTTATTTTGTTTCAGGAACTTAACAAAAAAGATATCCATAATACTTCAACTATTTTAAATTCTCTTGGAAAATATGGCAAAAATATCAGCATATTTGGGGAAGTTGGACTTCTTGTAATGATAAAACAAGGGCTAGTCAAGAAGATAAGTATATTATAAACAAAATATATCTTGGAAGGTTAAATTTCAAGAACAGTCCATTTTTACAATTATTAAGAAAATTGTATCTCTCTTGAAGAACATTCAAATTACTGGTTATTACCTCTAAAATACCTTCCCTTAACTCTTACATTCCTTCTAGAAACATCTTTTATATGTCCTCCATTTCTTTGCTAAATTTCTATTTAAAATATATACATATATACATATACACATATACATGTACACACACACACACACACACACACACACATATATATATACATATACATATATATATATACATATACATATATATACATATATATATACATATATATATATATATATATATATATATATATATATATATATATATATATATATATATACACATACCTACCTGAAGGGCAGCATGGTATAGTACATAGAATTCTGGACTTGAAATCAGGAAGACTTGAATGTTGTCCTCAGGCAAGTCACTTACTCTCTCTCAACCTCAGTTTCCCCATCTGTAAAATGGGAATAATCAATCTACCTCACAGGGTTGTTGTGAGGATGAAGCGAGATATGCAAAAATCATGTAAGCCTGTGTGTACCACATATATATTCTACCATACTTGATTGTAAAATACTTTGTAAAAGTTAGACCTATTACTATATTATTATTTTGTGTTTGCTTCTTCTATTTCCTCAATTCCTTGAGATCTGGCTTGCAACCTATTTCTATTGATGTTACTTTCTTAAATGTTAGCAAAGTCCTGTTAATTACTAAATCTCATGTTCTTTTCTCAATTCCCATCCTCCTTGACCTTTTTTTTTCTTGTATTCAGTTGTGGTACTCATTGTCCATTTCTCCTAGAAATTCCTTTGTTCTAATCCAGTCAATCCAATAAACATTTATTAAATACCTACTATGTGCCAGGCAGGCATTGTGCTAAGCTCTGGGGATACCATTAATTTACAAAAAGATTGTCCCTGCTATCAAGGAGATTACAATCTAATATGTGGAAAAAGCATATAAAAGGAGGTAGGAAAGCAAGGTTAGGAATGGAACTGGTGACATCTTGTTAGAATTGAGACCAGGTATAGCATCAGATGCGGAGTAGACTTCTATGACCCTGCTCTTATCTCCCAGTCTGACTGTTCCTATTTAGTAGCTTTTTCTGTTTCTTTCTTATTTTTCCCAACACCCTAAGTGTGTGTTTCTTCCAAGACGCCTTTTTCTCTCTTTATATTTTTTGCCTTAATAATTTGCTTCAATAATTTTATCTGCTTCTATGGGTTCAATTATCATCCCTTTGCAAATGACTAGCTCTGATGTTCCCTGAGTTCCAGTTCTGTATCTTCAATAATCCTTTAGTCATAGCCTTTCCACAGTGCCAATGGTTCCATATTTCTAAAACTGAATTAATAATTTGATCCTCCTAATTTACCCCCTTTACAAAAAACTCTATTACTCTTTATGGTACTGCCATTATTCTAATTATCAGTCTTGAAACCTGAGTCATCGTTGAGTCTTCCTTTTCCTTCCCTTCCCACATTGAGCTAGTTGTCAAATTCTTTTGCTTCTGCTCTACCTATATATAGTTCATTCCTTTTTCATTCTCTCTTCTCATACTTCCATTTCACTATTTTAGGCCCCCTTCTTTTGTTTTAACAAGGTTTTTATTTTTATGTGCATTTAATTAGATCTCTTTTTTTGTAAAAGCAATACTTCACAGTTTTATATAAAATATTATCTCTCCAATCTAGCCTTCATATAGCTACCAAAACATTCTTAATAACATATGTAAATGAACATGTCACTCCCTCAGCTCAAAAACCTTTAATTAAAATTATGTATATATGGAAGGTAAAAATTCCTTTTACTGGTACTTATGTTTCACCACCATCGTTCCAACCTTATTTTATATTACTGTCCACACAGCTGTTCCTAAGCTTAAAATACTGTCTTTTGCTAACACTGCACTTGCACACACTGCTCCTCATGCTTGGAATGTATTCAGTCCTGACCTATGCCTACAACCTGCTTCAAGCCATAGTTTAGATGTCAAATTTCCATATTCATTCCTTTATTCTGATAATTTCTGAAAGTATCTCTCTCTCTCAAATGTACTTAAAGCACTTTGATTAGATCTCTCCTATCCCCCTTTCATATTCTTATCTTTTATTAAATGTATCTTTGTACCTATTCTTGGAATCATATAAGACAGTATTTTGCTCATAGGATATGCTTAAAAATTATTAATTAAATTGAAAAAAAATTAAAAGTATTTATTAGTAATTCTATTTGTGCCTTTGAGGAAATATAAGAAGAAATATTTTAGTATTTTAACCTACTTGGCTTAGTATGCATGTGTTAAATATATATTGAAAATAGAATAAGGTATATAGTTGTGACTACCCTAGTTCAGGTTCTCATTATTTCTCTCCTGAGCAATTGCAATAACTTTCTTTTGGGGGGGGGGGTTGGGTTTTTTTTGTTTTTTTTTTTTAGTGAGGCAATTGGGGTTAAGTGACTTGCCCAGGGTCACACAGCTAGTAAGTGTTAAGTGTCTAAGGCCGGATTTGAACTCAGGTACTCCTGACTCCAGGGCCAGTGCTTTATCCACTGCACCACCTAGCTGCCCCTTTCAATAACTTTCTAACCCTTTCCCTATCTCCTGTCTTCTTATGGGTTCATTGTTTTTTATCCATTCAGGTTTATCTTCTTAATATACCAGTCTAATCATGTCACTTTGCTATAGCCTACTGAGTAAAGGCTAAACAACTTGGCCTGACATTTCATTTCCTTTATAATCCAGCAACAACCCAGGAGGTACATAAAATAGTAGGGGGGAATACTGCTTCTGAAGTCAGAAGACCTGGGTTCAAATTTTACCTTTTATGTGTACTAACTGTATGATGTTGGGCAAATCAGTTAATAGCTCTGGGCCTCAGTTTCCTCAACTGTAAAATGAGAAGAGTTGGACTGCATAGCTTCTAAAATCCATTTCAACTCTTAATCCATCCTATGATCCTACATTTCTAGTCATATTTACTGACTGATCATTTATCTTCACTACTTGATGCTTTAATCTGAATGAATTGCTCACCATTCCACAGATAGGTTCTAAGCTTTCCTTCCCTTATATCTTGTTTCCAGTGCTTCCATTGTTGGTCCCTCCTTTCTCCTCTGGATGTTCAGCCTTTAAAATCATACTTGTGTTTTAAGCCTCACTTCACATATCACCTTCTACATAAGACAATAAATCTTACTAATGTTCTCTCCATCCAGAAATTATTTTATATTTATCTTTTACATGTTGGATACTCCCAGTAGGTTGTAAGCTTCTTGAAGCCAGCAACAGTTGTTTTGATCTGTGTTTCCCCAGTGCCTGTTATAATGTCTTACACATAGTAGATGCCTAATAAATAGTTGTCCAGTTGACTTGAATTGAACTTTCTCTGATCGCCACCATCTTTTTTTTCTTGCTAGCATTATATTTTATTTTCCAATTACGTGTAAAGATTGTTTTCAATACTCATTTTTGTAAGATTTTGAGTTCCAAATTTTTTTCCCTCACTTTCCTCCCCCTCCCCAAGATGGCAAGTAATCACATGTATGTTGTGTACATATATATATATATATATATGTATATACACATATATATGTATATATATATTATATATATATATATTAGATTGTGGGAAAATGTGTAAAATTAAGAAAATTTTATAATTTTATTTATATTGTAAATTATAAAGTAAAATGAAATTGTGCCATCATGATTCCCTTTTAATTAGTAAGAAGGCAAAAATAATCTAAAATGAAACAAAGTTTCCTTTTAAATTTAGTCCAATGAATATTTGTAGCTGTCTACTATATTCAAGACCCTAAGATACAAAGATAAATGGTGTCCTTACCTTTAAGGGGCTTATAAGTGGAGGGTATCACAAATCTAGAATAAACTAGGTGATAAATGTCATACAAGAGGTAAAAAGTATTTGGGGATTCAAATAGAACTGGTTAAGGAAACTGGGAAGGGCTTCATGGAGGAGGTAAGTCTCAAAATAAGTTTTTGAAGCATGGGCTTCATTGGGCAGATATAGATGGAGATTGTGCATTCCAGAGCAAGCAGCATAATCAAAGACTGGGAGGAGGGAAAGTGTTTAGGATAATGAGTAACATATTTTGCTGGTATTATAGAGTACATTGAAATAGATGATGACTAAGGCTTTTTTCCAAGGGCAGTTAGGTGTTTCAGTGGATAGAGCACTGGGCTTAGACACAGAAAGACTCATCGTCTTGAACTGAAATCTGACCTCAGGCACTTATTAGCTGTGTGACCCTGGGCAAGTCACTTAACCCTGTTTGTCCCAGTTCCTCATTTGTAAAATGAGCTAGAGAAAGGAATGACAAACCACTCCAGTATCGTAGTCAAGAAAATGCCAAGTGGGGTCACCAGGAGTCAGACACAACTGAAAAAATGACTTAACAACAACAAGCAAAGGTCTTTTCCAGTGCTGAGGTTGCTCAAGTTCTGTGAACTGGGAAGATAACTTTATCTTGATATAATTTGTGAAGTGTGGGTATTACCCTAATTTCTGTCAGACTGCTTTGCAGTTTTTGGTGAATAGTGAATTTCTGCCCCATTATCTATAGCCTATGGTTTTATTGGATACTAGAGCCTCACTGTTTTATTTGCTTCTGTATGTTATGTCACTAATTTGTACCACTGATTATTCTCTATGTTCACCAAATCATTTTTATGATTACTCATTGTAGTTTACTTTGGGCTACGTCTACTTCTTCCATTTCCTTTTTTTTTTTTTTTTTTTTGGTGGGGCAATGAGGGTTGAGTGACTTGCTCAGGGTTACACATCTAGTAAGTGTTTTAGGCCAGATTTGAACTTAGGTCCTCTTGAATCCAGAGCCAGTGCTTTATCCACTCTGCCACCTAACTGCCCCTTGCTAGGTCTACTTCTTTCTTCCTTACCCCCATTTTTCATCATTTCCCTTGAGATTCTTGACTTGTTTCTCCAAATGAATTTTGTTATTTTTCTTTATAAAATTCCAAACTCCTTTGGTAGTTTGAAAAAATAAATTTAGGTAATACTTTCATTTTTATTATCTTGGTCCAGCAATTGATATTTTTCCAATTATTTAGGTCTTTATTTCTGTAGGGTGTTTTGTATTTATATTCCTTTGTTTATTGTTCATATCTTGGTAGAGAGACTTTTGAGTATTTTACACATTCTGTAATTTTTTAAATGGAATTTCTCTTTCCATTTCTTCCTGCTAGGCTTTTAAATTTGATAATATAGAGAAATGCTGATAATTTATTTGAATTTATTTTCTATCTTGCTACTTGGATGATGTTGTGTCAATTAATTTTTGTTGCCTCTTTAGCATTCTATAGATATTTATAATAAGCAAAAAGTGATAATTTTGTTTCTTCCTTGCTTCTTTGTAATTCAATTTATTTATATTTTTTTATTGCTATAACTAATATTTTTAGCACTGTATCTGAGAACATGGTGAAAACCGACATCTATGTATTACCTCTGATACTACTAGAAAAGCCCTCTCATTTATCATTATGCATAATGTTGACCCAAGTAAGAAGTTTAAACATTAAAAATATAAGCAGTTTTCCTCCTGGAACAAGGATACCATTAATTTAAGCCAATGTAGGCATTAGGAATTTTTTTTCAGTTTATTTTTGGAAACAGTTGTCCTAAAATACTATAATTTCTTCCTTGGGACTTTTGTATTTTCTTATTAGTAGGTTATATAGTTATATAATGATATGACACATTATTTCATAAAGTGCTTAAAATTAAAATAGATTTTTTTCCCTTTTACATGGTGGCCTGGTTTGAAAAAACCAAAGAGATCATTTTAAGTCACAAGAATGAAAAAGATGAAGCCATGACGAATCTGATAGAAGATTTCTTTGATGTCTTAATGGTAAAAAATAAAATAACCCCCTTTTTAAAAGTAATTTTATAATACTTATAATAATTAAAGCAAATTGTGTACTGTAGACCTTGTGCATTAAAAAATACACTAATATAGGACATAGGATAGCCATTCAATCTAGGTTTTATAAACTATCATATTAAATATAATTAAATACTCATTTTATTTTTAGTTAAAAAATTGTATAATCTACCCAAATTCTCTACTTTTAATAGCATTTTATAAAATAAATTTTGTAATATGAACAATACTAAATATAAAATAGTCAATTACAAATTGATCACTTTTTTCTTTCAGACTGTTCATGATATCAGTTATGAAGGTATGCTAATAGAACAGGATTTAAGTGATGGTATTTGGATAATAATATACTGTTTTAGTTATATTGTGATGAATTAGTAATTTCTAATAGTGCTGCGGTGAATGCTTAGTACTTGACAATTTAAAATATTTTAAGTACCAGAGAAGCCTTTAAAACATAAGGCCTACATGCTAGGAAAAATAAGCATTTGATTTGTGGCTATCCAGTATCTTAATAGCCTTTATATAGCATTTTTAGCTATAAAGCATATATATGCTTTATATAGCCTATATATTGCTTTTATATATATACATACACATTTATACATATGTATATTTTGTGTGTGTGTGTGTGTGTGTGTGTGTGTGTGTGTGTGTGTGTGTGTGTGTGTCTAAAATTGGCAAACCAGAACTCAGTTCCCTATGTTGGTTTGGGGGGGGGGAGAGGGTAAGTGAGCATTGTAGAAGATTTATATTCTTCTTCAAAGTCCTTGAATGTTTGAGTACTGGGTTCTGAAATGATGAACATAAGGCCATCTAATAGGTCTGATCTAATTAATCTCCAGGGATTATTAATTGCCTCCTATATATTAGTCATTGTACTAGGTCCTGGGAATACAAGTACAAAGAAATAATTCTTTGCTAAGTGTTTACAATCTATTGGAAGAGACAATAAATATTTATAGAATAAATAATAAATGAATAAATACAAATAAATATGAAATCGTTAAATACATGGTAGTTTGGGAGGCAGGGCACTGTCTCAAGGAAGTCTGTGAATGTGCAGAAAATGGCACTTGAGCTGTGTCTTGAAGAGAGGGATTTTGAGGTAGAATTAAACAGGGAGTAAATTCCAAAACCAGGAAGATAACCAGATTGGCTGGGTTGTAGAGTGTGGGAGGGTGAGTAGTATTCATTGAAGCTGGAAAGATACATTGTAGCCAGAACATGTAGGCTTTAAATTGTAAATAGAGGAGTTTATTTTATCCTAGAGACAATAGGAATCTCCTGGAATTGATTGATTAGAGGAGTTCTGTGGTTAGATCTGGTCTTAAAATTATTTTGCTTGCAGTGTGTTTTATAGATTGGAATGTTGATAGACTTGAAATAGGGAGATAAATTAGGCCATTCAATAATACAGACTAGAGAAGATGAAAATCTAAAGGTGGTCATAGCTGTGTGACTGGCAAGAATAGGTCATATCTGAGAGTTGTTATGAAGATTGAAGCAGCAAGATTTGGCAACTGATTTGAATATATGGGATTAGGGAGTATAAGGAGTCTAGGATAATGCCAAGATTTTGAGCCTGGGAGACTGGAACCTGGTAATCCCATCAACAGAAATAGAGACATTTTAAAGAGTGAATCTTTGAGAGGAGAAATAATGAGTTGTTTTCATATGTTGAGTTCAATATGTTTCCAGGACATCTAGTTTGAAATGCCCAAGAGACACTTTGTGATGCAAGAGTGAAGCTCAGGGGAGAGAGTACAACTGGATATATAAATCTGGTAGTCATCTGCATAGAGATGATAGTTAAACTCATGGGATTTGAAGGGGATAATGGAAATATAGAAGGAGAAGAGAGGAATGCCTAAGTTAGAACCTTGGGGAACATCCATAAATAATCCAGCAAAGGAAACTGAGGAGTAGTCAAATAGGTAGGGGGTAAACCAGGAAAGAGTGCTATCAGGGAAACCCAGAAAAAATACTGTATAGAGCAGGAAAAATTGCTGAACAATGTCAAATGTAGCAGATGGTTTGAGACAGATAAGGACTGAGAAAAGACCTTCATCACATCTTTCAATTAAGAGACCATTGGCAACCTTGAAGAGAGCAGTTTCACTTGTGATGAAGTTGGAAACCAGAGTGCAAAGGGTTGAGGAGAAAGTTAAAGGACAGGAAAAGGAGGCAGCAAATAAAGAGAACTTTTTAAAGAAATTTGACTGAGATAGAGAGGAGAGATATACAATGAAAATGGTTGGATCTAGTGAAGGTTTCTCAAAACCAAGTAATTAAAGACCATTAGTCTATTAATAGTTCCTAATCAAATAGGTTTTAAAGTTGAAGGTAACTTAGAGACCCAAAGCCCTTTTTTCAGATGAGGAAGCTGAGGCTCAGGTTAAATGACTTGTTTGATATCATATAGCTAGATCTGGAATTCTGTTCACCTCACTGTTAGTTCTGTACTCTTTCTGTTACTCCTCAATTTTTGTTAATCTATATGAGAAAATGGAAGTCACTTAAATATATATTTTTGTTTTAAAATTATTTTTCAAAAGTAGTAAAAATCAAAATTTCGACTAGGTAAAATGGAAGTACTGGAAAATTTTATTTTGAGGATCTGTGCCCTCGTAGTCGACGTGAGAATACATATCTGTATTCAACAGGAGGTAAAGTAATTTCTTTTACTTTTTTACTTGAAGGTTTTCCACAAAAATACTTTATGAAATTTCAGAGGTTTCAGAGCAATACTGTTAAAATATTAAGTCTTTCTTACTTTCCTTTTTATAAAACTAGAAAAGGATCCACAATTTCTGAGTCCATGTCCTTCCTGTACTGATACAGATTATAACCCCTTTATATTTCAGTATACAGTTTTTATGAGTTGCTAGGGCTGAATAAATTTATAATTCATTGGCCAGTCTGTTGGCAGTGAATATCTTTGAACCTAGAAATGTTTGTTTTTGGATAGGAGATATACAATTTGTTACCAAGCTTATTCTTGATGCCCTTCCAACTTGGTAGGATCTGCCAAAACTTGCGTTGTACCCAAATTTAATCTGAGCTAATCTTGGGAATATATTTCTTCTTAAATTCTTCTGAGTTTATATTGAGAATAAAATGTCTTATAATGATATACATACAGTAGTTTGTTTAATTATATGTTGTAGATTATCACACCTGGTAGATTAGGCAGATTTGAGATTTAACATGTTTAAGAGCAGAATTTGAAGCCAGTGTTTTAGTGTTTGAAATGCTAAAAATAAGGGGCCAGATAGATGGCGCAGTGGATAGAGCACCGGACCTGGAGTTAGGAGTACTTGAGTTCAAGTCAGGTCTCAGACACTTAACACTTACCAGCTGTGTGACCCTGGGAAAGTCACTTAACCCCAATTGCCTCACTTAAAAAAAATGCTAAAAATAGTCTTCTTTTATAAGTGTGGTGTGTGTGTATGTATTATGTGACATGCACATCTATGTATATATACATTCATTTAATCTGTGTGATACATATGTGCATACTGTATTCAATCTATATATACACATATGTACATGTACATATACATGACACATTTGTGTATTATACCTTATGACACAAATAGTGGTGTTAGATTATATTTACTTATCTCCCAAACAATTTTGTTAACTCAAGGATAAAGACGTTTTTGAGTATTCACATCTTCTATATTTTAATTATTTTCCATCATAGAATATGATTTTTAAAAAGTTTAATGTGACAACTCTTGTCTATAAGTTTTAAATTTTATTTTTGTTGGTATTATTAATTTGTCTAGCACGTTTTTCCAAATATTTAAGTATTATTGACTATATAAAGCAATAGCTTTCAAACATCTTGGTCTCAGGATCTCCTTTACCCTCTTTAAAATTATTGACGACCCCAAAGAGCTTTTGTTTATGTGGGTTGTATCTATATTTATTTAAAAAAATCTATGAATTCATTATAATAATAAAATAACAATAAGATAGTAACAAAAATATCTGTGAAAATAATTATGAACAAAATGGAAAAAGTGAGAGTAGTAGAATTATCTTTCACTTTTTTTTCCACATACCTTTAATGTCTAGTTTAATAGAAGACAGCTGGATACTTATATAGCTTTCTGCATTCAATCTGTTGCAATAATGTTGTTTTGGTTGAAATGTATTAAGAGAATCCTGCTCAGAAAGATGTGTAGTTAGAAAAGAGAAGAGTATGTTAATAGGAAAATAAAGTCTTAGGATTATGAAATAAATTTTGACCTCATGGTCTCCCTGAAAGGGTCTCAACCACTACCTGGGGTTCTCAAACCACATTTTGAAAACTACTGGTATAAAGATCTAATGTTGAAGAGAGCACCATTTTTTTCTTTTCTAGGCCATAAAAAAGTTGAATGCTATGCTTGACAGCATGCCTCAAGATGCCAAGAAAATAATTTCTAAACCAGAAATGTTCTCTCTTATGTAAGAATTTTATTTTGATTATTCTGTTTTAAATTAGAGAATCAAATGAAGAATTTAAAGGAGGAAAAAAAACCCTAAATAATGGGGATGTTTATGACTTTACTCTGCTATTTTATTTCAAATTAGATTTAGGAAAAAATATTTTTAAAAGCTGCCTTTGTATTGTCCATAATCATGTGCCAAGACATATGTGTAAAGTTGTAATGAGATTCTAAATTGTAGTGATGGATAAGCACTGTTTTCTTATTAATTCTCAGGATGTTCAAGAGCAGAGGTTAAAGCCTGTGCTGTGGTTCTTGAAGTGCTAAAAATTGTTATATAACCTGTTTTAATTCACAGGATTGATATGGGGAAACGGATATTAGATGCTGGGGGTAAGGATATCCTTTCAAAATGTTTGTGTCTGATTACTCCATATTTTCCAGTGGAATTCATGAATTCTCAAATTCTAAAATAATTATGTCTACCTGGAAATTATCATTACTTAAGTACTTCAAAACACTCATGATTTTATGTGATATATTCCCTTCCATCAGTAAAGATAATGTCAACTCCACCCCCTCTATCTGAAATTTAATGCCTTTTACAACCTGTACATAGATTAGATTTTTAATTCAATTTCATTTTTTCCCTTCCATGAATAATGTTCTAGTCAAACTGGGAAACTGGCCCACAAGTATACACTGTGGTCTTATCACTGTTTTTATTTGGACTATTTCCCTATGCTTAGAGTACCTTCCATTTTTCTTTTTAGCATGTTAAACTCCTAATCCTTCTTTTAAAGCTCATTCAAATGTTACTTCCTTCCCTTATGTTCTATAATTTTCTAATAGAAACTTATTATATAACACTGTGTACTAGAGCTGTGTTGGTGTCTTATCTCCTTACCATACTATATAAACACCTTAAGGAAAAGGAGCTTTATAGGACCTAGCTAAGTGTTCTTTACACAATAGACTCTTTGTAAATATTTATTTTATGTATCTTTTTAGTAGAAAATCTTTCCTGTGACCAAAAGAATCAATCACCTGGTTGCCAAACTAGTGGTGAGGAACCTCTATCTATTTACCTAGATTGGTTCTAAGATAATAGACAGTTTGTCCCTTGCCTGTGCTTTGCAACTTCATGGGCCCTACCAGAGTTTGTGTTCTGATAATATAACTGTTGAGAACTCTGAGCCCCCATACTCTTTATATGCATTATGAAGTATTTGGAGAGTATTTTAGTGGAGGCAGAGGGTCACAAATTTATCATTATTTTATCTTATAAATGAGAATCTTCAATGCTTTTAAATAAATATTAGTTTGAACTATGAAATAACAGTTGAGATAAGTAGCAATGCTATTATGCTAAATGTACCTTGGACATAAAACTAAAGTTACAGAAATCTACTGGCTACTTTGCAGAAAAATTCTTTAATAATAAGGGATATATATGGTTTATTAAATTATGTTTTATGAGATTAAAAGGTTTTAAATTGAAAATAAATTAATTTCTCCTCTAAGTGGAGTTCAGAAGTATATTTATTGGGTTACTAGACAGTTTTTTTTAAAGAATATCTTATGGATGGGGACAGCTAGGTGGCGCAGTGGATAAAGCACTAGCCCTGGATTCAGGAGTACCTGAATTCAATTCCAGCCTCAGACACTTCATACTTACTAGCTGTGTGACCCTGGGCAAGTCACTTAACTCTCATTGCCCTGGGGGGAAAAATAATATCTTATGGGGAAAATTAAATTTTTATTTTTGCAAAGTTCCTTTTATAAAAAATTCTTGATATGAAGTCTCCAATTGGAGAAACCAACTTATTTAAAATTATTCTTTGGAATAATAACAATTTCCATCTTATACAAAAGGAAAAACTCAATTCCATACTGTTCTAGACTGTTATATAAAACATATTTTAAAACTGTATCTTTAAAAAATTATGAAATGGGATAGTCTTTGAATAATTAACATTCTTTGAAAATAGTTAATTTCATACTTTGGGAGATAAATATAATTTCTATATATATATTGTTTAGACAATAATTATTTTAGGTATTCTGTATATTCCTAAGTAGGGATGTAGCTGGCATAATATATAGAGTACTGAGATTAGAATAAGGAAGGCCTTGGTTTAAAATGTACCTGTTATACTTATTAGTCATGTGACTTTAAGGAAGTCACTTAACTTGCTTCCAGTCACTTAAATATACTTTAAGCAGCTCTGAGGACATAGCACAAGTTGTGATCAATTTTAATGGAGGAAGTTCCCTGTACTTCTGTGGTCACAGATCTTTTGTGCATTTTTATGATGAAAGGTTATTTTGGTTTACTATGGAGCTAAAGATATAGATATTTATTTTTCTTTTACTTGTTTTTATATTTTTTTGAGGTAGTTGGGGTTAAGTGACTTCCCCAGGGTCAAAAAGCTGGTGTCTAAGGCTGGATTTGAACCCAGGTCCTCCTGACTCCAGGGGCAGTATTTTATCTATTGTGCCACCTAGCTGCCCCTTATTGTTTTAACTTATACTTTATGAAGGTTGAAATAGGTAGTATTTGCATAACTCAATTGTGTTATTTTCCAATCATATATTCATAATACAATTTATTTTTATAGATTATGACTTTCAAGTAGGTATCACAGAAGCTTTATGTAGAATGACCTCTGAAAAACAAAGACAAGAATTGGCATGTCAGTGGTTTTCAATGGAATTTGTTGCTCGTGCATTTAAAGGGATTAAAGACTCTGATTTTGAAACAGTAAGTAAGGAACAAAAAGACATTATTTGTATGAATTTGTTATTAATTTCTGTGAACCATGTTTCCCTTAAATTTTTTAAAATTCTGTTTCTTACCAGGATTGCAGGAGATTTCTTAACTATGTGAATGGTATGCTTGGAGATAAGAGAATGTAAGTTTGTAGATTGCCATGCTTCTATAACTATGATTTTTGAGAGTTGATCTGGCTAAAAATTTAGTTATCCTGCAACCAACCTAATGCCAAACCTCTCTGAAATGAGTTAGGCTGGTTCTCGGACAGGAAATGAAACCCTGGTTTTACTTAGGCTTTTGAAGCCTGTTTTAGCTTGATAGATCCTACCAAGAGACCTTGTTATTCTTCTAGAATATCCTTCAAAAACCCAAGATCTTCTTTCCAATCTAAGAAGCATAAGGTTCATCTAGTCACATCTCATTTTGGAGATGAGAAAAATGGAGTCCACAGAGGTTAAACAATTTTCCCAAAGCCACGTAGGTAGCCCATATTAGAGCTGGGATATGAACCAACATCCTGTAACAACTGTATAACAGTATAAAAATATTTCTGAAATTTGTTGTTGTTGAGTTGTTTTAGTTGTGTCTGACTCTCTGTTACCCCGTTTTTGGGTTTTCTTGGCAAGGATACTGGAATGGGTTGCCATTGCTTTCTCTAGCTCATTTTACTGATAAAGATCTGAAGCAAACAGGGTTAAGTGCCCCAGGGCCACACAACTAGTAACTGTCTGAGGCCAGATTTGAACTCAGATTCTCCTAACTTCAAGGCTAGTACTCTATCCACTGTACCTCCTAGTGCCCTATTTCTAAAATACTATGATAAAATAACTTAGAAAATTGCTAGAGTGTATAAATAGTATATCAGTAAGGCGAAAACACCTGTCACCTGTCTAATTTTTTGCATGTTACTTCTCAGAGTAAAGGGAAAAGTTTTAATTAACATTTAACAAAAAAAGAGTATTTTATGAAAAGGCATTCTCATCACACATCAATTAGAAAAAGAGGTCATCTAGTCATGCAGTAAAAACCAAAGATAGCATATGTCTACCAATTTAGTTACAGTTCAAAGTCAAATATTAGTGTTTTATCTTTGATTGGAGGCATAGGTATAAATACTGCTTAAGTAATTCCTAAATTCTCAGAGTAATATATAAAAAGTATCCTGACATAAATGTCTATTTATTTTGTAAATAACAGAAAATAAAGGTACTCTTTTGGGAATTTTTGCTTTAGGGAAAAATGGAGCATACAGTTTATTCCTGTGCCCTTTCTCATTATTAGTGATAGATGCATAATGTCATATTAAGTTAAAAGTAAATCTTTGAAGTCCAAAAAAATCTTCCTATTTGATACCACTTATATTTTTCCCCAATTTTTTACCCTCCTAGGAATGTGGACTTCCTTCTAATATCTTCCACACTGAGTAAATTAGTAACAAGAAATTACCTATTTAGTTCAGTCAATTTAATCAAAGTTGTTGATGACAGTCCCATATGAAGACAGTTTTAATTTCTATACAAAAAAGACATTCCCACAAAAATCTAGGAAAAAGAAAGAGCAATAATGGTAAAGCTAAGCAAATATCATATTTAAAATTTTGTAACTTCAGCTTGATTTCCATTTGACCTTTGGGAATTCTCATGTAGACTCAATAGATTAAAGTATTGTTTATTATCATGTATTTTTTATTTCAGGGTTTTTACATTTCCTTGTTTATCAGTATTCCTTGATAGATATGAGGTATGTTAAACATTTAGTATAAATTTGTTAGATTTTTCACTGTTTGCATATTTTTTTGGTTTAGAGATCTTTAAAGTATCATAGAACTGGATACTTGTGGATTGTAAATCTATAAAAATATTAAGAATAACCACCAGCTTATGGCAATGCATAGTCTATATAGTTTAGTTTCTTATAATGTATGTAGCTATTTTTCAAAGAATATTACCAAAGGATATTTTGTAGGAAAACATTTTTTCATTTCATGATATCAACTTAAATTATAACACCTAATAAGTCAAATATGTTCAAAACATTTTTAAAATTCTTATTGAATATCTTTGTATTTTCAACCAGAACTATATCTTGGAGTAACTGAGTTCCAAGTATTCACTGTTCCTTTAGTGTAAAGTAGAAAAAGAACACTGCTTTTTTTGTCTTAAATTTACCTCTTTGAAGATGAAAGAGTAGGTATGCTTTCTAATTCTCATATTCTTGAATTTGGTGAACAAGTCTATTCAAATTGAACATACTAATACATTAATTTTGTTTAGCACTCATTGTTATTGTTAAGGGTGATTTTTAAAACCATTGCTGTTTTAATGATATTGTCTATGATTTTGATTACTTGGTTTTATTAGCTACAGATACCTTCAGATGAAAAACTTGATGAATTTTGGATTGACTTTAATCTTGGTAGCCAAAGTATATCCTTCTACACTGCAGGAGATGATGAAGTAAGTAAGCCAGTTGTTGTTGTTTTTTGTCCTGCCATACACACATACACACCATTCATATACATTTCTACTTTGAGAATATAGATTTCTTTATATGGTCTTTTCTTTGTAGCTACTTACCATTTGTTAGTCAAGTGCAACTTAAACCATAATATACATGTGTGTGTATGTGTGTACTGTATGGGGTATTCCTGGAGTACTAGTACCTCTGGTGTGAGGACTTGCTGAACCCTATTCAGGGCTGTCCACCTTGCTGTCCTCCTGCCACACAACCCTTACTTGTGGCTCCAAGATGCTGTAGCATGTGCAGTAACCGCACCCTCATAAAACTGTCTCAGAGCTAGACCAGATTGAAGTTAACCAACAGGCCTCAGACCCATTTGTGAGTTAGGGGGAATGTCTATCCCAAGCATGTGAAGACTTTCTCTGGTACAGTGAATGGGTAGATGAGAACAACTTTTTTTTCCCCAATGGCCATGAAAGCAATTGAAGCAGGCACTGTGGAGTGCTTAGAGCTTGGTCAGACATTGAAGATGCCATGGTCTTCTACTTCATCCTGGCCATTTCTACTCTTGACTTTGATGACTCTGGAAGAAACCTTCGGTGTTTCTATTGGCTGCAAAACTATGAGCTTTTATTTGGAGTGTTTTTTGTGTGTGTTGGAGAATGGCTGGGAGGGGAGGAGTGGTAAAGAAGAGAGAGCAGCTTGAATTCATAAGTAGTTTTATTTTCTCTTTATTATAATAGAAAAATTTTACTCTTTTTCCCCTTCTGTCTTTCTACTCCCTGTGAAATGCTGAGGGCAATATAAAGATGAGTAAGATACAACTCATTTAAGTTACTTATAATCTAATATGTTCATTTTGACCTTAAAAGGTAATAATGGAGTTTTAAATATAGTAATAGAGTCAGTTAATTGGGTAGAACATTACATGATTATATGATGGTTAGGTGATTCTGCTCTCTGTGAAATGAATGTGTTTTCTCTTTTGATTTTGTATGCATGTATACACACATACAGATTGGCTCCTTGATTAAAAATAAGAAGCTTTCAGAGTTTTGGTTTAAAAAAATCATTTTAATACTACAATCTTAAATCTACCATTAATAATATAATTTTACTTGTCTATTTTATTTTAATTTAAGGATCATCAGTGGGAAACAATCATTATACCTAATGATGATGTAGAAGTATACAGTATAGAAGGTAACGTTTTACAATACTAGATTTTCCTTTTTCTATTTTCTATCTCTATTCAAAAAAGGGGACCTGAGTTCATTGTTATTTTTCACAATTTTTCTATGTTCTTTCATCCTTTTTTTAAACGAATCATCCATAGGAATTATGTCTAGTGTGCTGGAAGTGATTTTGGTCTTTTACCATTTTGCGGATAACTACCTGTGCATCAGTTAGATGGTCCCTCACTTATTGCTTAGTCTGCACACATGATTGGCCTATTTTTCTAGTCATAGATTTTCTTGATAATGTCTTCTGTGTATGGAGAATCAGAGATAACAGAAGGAAAGATGTAAAGAGAAGAAGGATTAGTACAATTAGTAGTCAGGATATAAAGGAACAACCTAATCATATCATTTCACTGATACTGTGAATCATATAGACAGTGTAGGTATCAAGGGAAAGTGGGACCTTTAGAAATTCCAAATCCTTTTCCTTTTCAAGGACATTGGCCCACCAAGGGTAGTACTAGAAGTCTAGAACTGAGTGGTTCTCTAGGTAAAGCAGAAGTTTACTGGAGAAGGAAAATGAGTTATCTTTTTATAGGTTTTGGGTTAAATCCTTTGTACTTTAAAAATCTAAGTAGAGGGGCAGAGCCAAGATGACAGAAGCCAGGAAGTTGCCTGAGCTCTCCCCAGTTTCCCTTGAAAACAATTTTAAATTAAGCCTCTAAAAGGATTCTGGAGCTACAGAACCTACAAAAAGACAGAGTGAAGCAATCTTCTAGCTTAAGATAACCTAGGACTTCAGGAAAGGTCTGTTTCACTTGGATAAAAGGGGAGCACAGCCCAGCACAGTCCAGGCAAGCCAGCGGGAGGCTTTTAGCCATAGTACAAATCAACAGCCAAGGACCCTTAGCTCAGCAGGCTAGTGGCACAGCAAACCCGCTGTGAGGCCCTCAGCCCCAACACAGAAGGCAAACTACTAGCCAGGAAAGACCCCACATAACAGAGGCAACGAGACTGGGCCATCACAGCACAGTGAGCAAGCTTCAAGCCCTTGTTCTTTATACCATTTGGTACACAGTTAAGATATTGAAGAAACATAGAGAACTAACAGCTATTGAATTGAGAGAAGACATCATAGAAAATGTGGCACCTGAGATGAGCCTTGAAGGAAGATAAACATTCTGAAAAGCAGAGATCATGAGGGGACACATTCAAGTAATGGGGGAATAACTACAATGCATGAAACAAGAGATAGCTTTATTTAGAGATCGAAAAATTTGATCACTTTTATGATAATAGTAAATTCAAGTTTTTCTTTCCTACCTAATGTATATTGTTAAACTTTATCAATTAGAAATGGTAAAAAACAATTTGATATTTAGAATTGTATAGTATATATAAAATACCTGTTAATTTTCAAGATATATTTTGGGAGAGTTTTACATTACAATTTGGGGAGTCATGGATAGAAATTTTGCACTAATGGCTATAGGTCACATCAAATATAAAAAAAACCCCTAGGCCTAAGCATGTAGAGAGTTTCTAAATAAGGCAAAACCTTCAAATGCTTTGGTATGGTTATTGGTTCAGCATCTTATTGAAAGCATTTTGTTTAAATATTTATATTTTTAGTGTGACCCAGGAATGATAGGATACTAAGAATAATAAGTTAATTTTAAAAATAAGTATTCAGAATTATGAAATATAAGAAACATTTTCAAAGATAACTACATTCTTCATGTGATCTGCAAATAAAGTTATAATAAACTAAATATAGCACATAGATTTGTACAGCTTTTTTATTTGTATTTTGGCTATTTTTATTATTTTTTAAAATAAAGATTAATTTCATCTACCATGAACTATTTAATAAAATGATTCATTGTTAGTATCTAGAAAAAATGATTCACATTGACCTAAATATTTTTAATTTAATTGATTTCATTTGTTCTATTGATAATGAATATTCCATTTCATTTAGTATAGTCTGTAGATGAAAAGATGTAAATTAGGTAAATATAGACTAATCTATGTGTTTTATTTTTGAATAGTAAAAGATGCTAAGAAGCTACTAACACTAATTCTGAAAAACACAATGAATGTTGGTAACAAACAAGGAGACCAACTGCTCCTGTATTTTGATCCTTCACTAGAAATCACTGATGTGACAAAAAAAATTTATGGTGCAAATAAGTATAGGGTAAGTTCTATCTTATTTATCATAGCTTTTCTTATTATTTCTTCTTATTATTACTTGTTCAGTTTCATATTTCAGTTTATAATATCAGAGTATTACTGTCTCAAAGGAAGTCAGTGTGGTGCTTTAGAAAGAGGGCTAGATTTGGAAGAGACAGAGGAGCTGTTTGAATATTCGCTCTACCATTTAAGACCTTGAGACACTTTATGTCTCAGTTTTTTATCTCTAAAGAGACATTTGTATCATCAGATAGTCTGTTATCCACTTATCCTTTGATATTATGTAGTAGTTAACAACTCATTTGCCCAGACTTCTAAAATATCAGTAGTCTTGTCACTAACACCAACCATTTGTCATTGGGAGAGTTACTTAATACATCTGAGATTCATTTGCCCTATTCATGAAGTAAGACACTTTTATTAGATCTATAGTCTCCAAACTGTTTCAGTTATAGACCCCTTGTCAGTAAGAATTTTGAAAATATACTCTAAAATGTTATATATTATACATATCTATATGAATATATATGTGTATATTTATGTACTTGGTAGTTATATGTACTGGACTACTATACTGATAATGTACATAAAAAAAACCAACCTTATATACACATTTTTAAAAGATGAAGCACAGAGTCAGTAGGGAGCCACTGGAATTTGTTGAAGAGATAAGTAGCATGGTCAGACCTATGTTTTTGGAAAATCACTTTATCAGGTGTGTGGAAGATGGATTAGAATGGAGAGAGTCTTGGCAGGGAGATTAGTTAGGAGCCTACAGTAAGTCTGGGTAAGAGGAAATGCTATCCTGAACTGAGGTGGTGGCTGTGTAATTCAAGAGAAGAGACAGGTTTGAGAGATTTTTTGTATGTAGAAATGATAACATTTGGCAACCAATTTAGATTTGAGAGGTAAAAGTGAAAAATTGCAAATGACACTGCAAGTGACTATAATACATATATATATATATACACTGTATATAATATATATGTGCATGTCCTTTATACTTGAAAATGACACTATTATTCTCTATGAATATCGATGTAACTAAAAAACTCCAATATTTATCTTTATTACTTTGTACATTTGTGTTAACTCATCTTTGATTTCAGCTACAGCTAACATTTACAACATCTGCTGTGACCAGCCCCAAAACTTTGGATATAAAAGAACTATCCCTTTAATTTTAGCCCTTTATCAAGCTAGTCTCTTGCTTCTAGTACTTTCTAGCATTTCACTGTTGGTATTGTTTAGAATTGTGTTTCAAGGTATCCTTTAAAATGTTTATCTTGGGGCAACTAGGTGGCACAGTGGATAGAGCACTGGCCCTGGAGTCAGGAGGACCTGAGTTCAAATCCAGCCACAGACACTTAACACTTACTAGCTGTGTGACCCTGGGCAAGTCACTTAACCCCAATCACCTCACTTAAAAAAAATTGTTTATCTTGGATTTTTTTAAGCTGCCCCAGTTTAATTTCATCATACAGTTACCAGAGGCACCTAGGTGGCACATCATAGAGTACTGGACTAAAGTCAGGAAGACCTGAATTCAAATCCAGCCTTGGACACTTACTAATAACTGTGTGACCCTGAACAAGTCATTTAACTTCTACCTCAGATTCCTCATTAGTAAGATGGAGATAATATAGTACCTACCTTCCGAGGTTGTTGTAAGGATCAAATGAGATAATAATTGTAAAGCATTTAGCACAGTGCCTGGCACATTCTAAGTGCTTTGTAAATGTTAGTATTATTGTTGTTATTATTATCATTATAATTATCATTATTAAGCTCTGGACCTAGAGTCAAGAAGACCTGAATTTAGATCCAGTATCAAACACTCACTAGCTGTGTGACCCTAGGCAAATAAATTAATCTGTCTCAGTTTCCTCAATTCTAAAATGGGAATAGTACCTACCTCCTAAAATTGTTATAAGAAGCAAATGAGATAATATTTGTAAAGCATTCTTGCTAAGTGCTCATTGTACCTGGCTCATACTAGGTGCCTAATAAATGCTTGTTCCATTCCCTTCCCACCTCGATATCCAGTATTAATTTATTTTCTGCACATGTATAGTCTAACAGAGTTGTGTTGTAATAGGCATTATAATTGGAAGAATCAGAAAATATATCCCAACTTTTAATCATTTCTATTATAGGGGTTTACTAGGAAACAAGCAATTTCAGTTGCTAAAACAGAAGTGAATATAATTTTTGATGAAAGTGGATCACAGGTATTGTTCTTGCTTATTTATTATTTTTATCAAGTTGTATTTTTCTCCAAATAGTGGGTTAGTAAAAATATTGTTTAAAAAGTAATTGTTAAAATATTGTTTAAAAAATAAAAATATTGTTTAAAACATGGTATAGTGCAGGGTGGGCCAAAAGTAAAAAGTATTAGTTATTAATTAATAAAGCCTTTGTTTTTAATTTGCAATACCATAGCATCATTTGAAGCATATGCAGGAAATAAATATATGTGTGTATGTGAAAGAAAGAAAAATAATTTTCAAAAAGTTATTAAACTATTAGATCCCTTTGTAACTTTCATCCCATCCTATAGATAGAGTCCTGACCTTGGAGTCAAGAAGACATTGGTTCAGGTCCTGCCTTTGATGCATGTGGGCTTTATAACTGGCAAATTGCTTAACCTATCAGTGTCCTAGACATCTCATAAAGACTATAGGTTATAGACTGATCTGTATCAGTGGAAGGAAAGTCTATACTTAGAATTCCCTATACTTCTAGAATCACAAGTCCTATCCTTCTCTCTTTCCCCCTTAAAAAATAAAGAACAAAAAATTAACAGCCAATATGAGTTCTCACACCAATGAAAGAATCATGTGACTTGGTATATGGATAGCTAAAGAAAAAAGACAATTTGACTGATAATAGGCATGAGGTTAATCTGGGTTTAGCTAAATCAACAGTAATTGAAAGAGTTAGTTGTGGAAGATGTAAAAGTAGGAGCTGAGACCCAACTGAGACAGACTTTTCCTAAAGTCTTCTAAATTATCTCAAGTTGGACGATTGTGTCTCTCTTTCTATAGGTTCTATACCTCCAGAATCTGTTTAGAGGCTTGATTTAATGTTGTTTCTGATGGAAACTCGGGAGAATTCAGACAACTTTCTGGTTTCTCTCCACCATCTTGGCTCTGCCTCCTAAAGATGTTCTTATTTAGATGTACTCAAGTCCACCAAATTTCACTTCTCCAAATTAAGTCTCTGGACTTCTCCACTAGTCTAAAGCCCTCTAAATCATCTTTACAGTTTCTCCGTTTTAGCCTTGTTTTCCCTCGGTTCCCTTTAGGGACATTATCCTTTCCTTTGGAACCTAGAAATAGAAATTAATAAGTACCCAGGAGTTTAGATAGAACAAAATTGTAGCAGACCCAGTCAGCACAGTTTTATACCTTTATTGAGCAGTACTAATTATTCATAATTGGGGATTATCAGGGCAAGATTAGCAGACAGTCTAGGGCATTGAGATAGATAATGACTATGAATGGACCAGATAGATCATTTTAAGTTTTAAAAGGTCTCATAATAGACCAAATACTTCATGTGATAGTAAAAGAATTAATTTATGTCAGTAAAAACTTTAAAATTTGGTTTCCCTGGGGCAGCTAGGTGGCACAGTGGATAGAGCACCAGCCCTGGAGTCAGGAGGACATGAGTTCAAATCCAGCCTCAGACACTTGACACTTACTAGCTGTGTGACCTTGGGCAAGTCACTTAACCCCAACTGCCTCACCAAAAAAAAAAATTGTTTCCCATGGATAAGATGAAAAAGTTGGCATACTTACAGATAAGATGGATTCTGTAGGCTGAATGATAGTGCAGTTAGATGAACTCAAAACTAGTAGAATGGGGGGCAGCTAGGTGGCACAGTGGATGAAGCACTAGCCCTGGATTCAGGAGGACCTGAGTTCAAATCCGGCCTCAGACACTTGATACTTCCTAGCTCTGTGACCATAGGCAAGTCACTTAACCCTCATTGTTCTGCCCCTCCCCGCAAAAAAACCCCTAGTAGGATAATCAGAAAGACTAAGGATTATAGGCCAGAAGAGAAAAATGACAAATATTGTAGAAAATGTGGGAAAAATGATACATTAATGCATCGGTAGAGTTATGAACTGATTTAACCAGTCTGAAGAGGAATTTGGAACTATGTATTAAGTATTAGAACCAGGACTTGTACTCATGTCTTCTTGGCTTCAAGTCTACTTACTTGTATGCTATACTGCTTCCCAGGGATCTCTATTTGACCCTGAATTATTCAACATTTTCATCAATAACTTAGATGAAGGTATGTCATGATAACCACATTATTGAATAACACAAATCTGAGAGGAAAAGTTAATATACTGGATGATAATAGGATCCCAAAATATCTGGACAAGCTATAACAATGGAATGAAGCTCATTGAAATTCAGTATATAAAGTTCTACAGTTTAAAAAAATCAGCTATGTAAGTATAGTATGGGAATAGTGTGATTAGACAAATTTGGGTAAAAGAGAATCAAGAATTTTAGTGGATGGCAAACTCAATATGACTCAACAGTGTGATGTAGAAGGCACTCTTAGTCTTCATTCTAATAGAAAAAGGGTTCAAAACAAGGGAGGCTTTGGTAACACCATATCTGGGGTAATTCAGATTGTTATAATAGGAAGAGCATAGTCAAACTGATAAGTGTCCTGAAGAAGATGACTGGGGTATTAAGGAGATTAGAAACTATAGTATGCCATTTTGTTTGACAATGGATTGGCAAACCTGGGACACCTTGAACTGGAGAAGAGGAGAATTGGGTAGGGTTCAGGGCATGTTAAGTTAACTTCAAATATTTGGAAGTCTGTAGTATTTCAGAAAGATTAGACTTGTTTTGCTTGGACTTAGAGGAAAGAATCAGCAGCAATGAATAGAAGTTTCATAGAGGCAGATTGTAATTCTGTGTAAGTTACCAAAACAAAACCCAAAAAATTTTTCAAATGATCAAAAGTATCCAAAAGAGGGATGGGCTGTCTTGGGAAGTAGTAAGTTAGACCACTTAGAGGTCTTCAAGGAGAAGACAGACTGTTTGATGTTGTTGAGGGAGTTTCCTGTTCAAGTAGGGATTTGACTGGTTTACAAATATGAAACGAAAACCATCTATCGGGTTGCTTCCAACAATGAGATTCTGTAACACTCCTTTTAACACTGAACTTCTTTCTGATCTCCATCACTTTTTGGTGTTGTTTTCCTTGTAATCTGTATCCACAGGGGAATTCTAAGGCTGGTTGCATATAATGCTAAGGCATCCAGCTGAATAGGAGGTAGAAGGAATCAAACAGCTGGTGGTTTAGTATAGAAAAATCCAAGTAATTTGTTTGACTTAATCTTTTTGCTGAAATTTTCAGTAGCAAATGCCAAGCTAATTATGTATCTAGGCACAGTTTAATATTGTTTACCATTGTTTATGTTCCCATGATAAGAAGTAGGAGAATTATAACAAAATTGGATAGATAGAAATGGAAAACAATGTTAATAAATATGTGTGAAGCCATATCTAAATTCATATGTTAAATGTTTGCAAATCTAGTTATTGTTGTTTAAAATCTGTCTGTAAGCCTCATATTTTTGTATTATTTTTCAAATATTCTGAACAGATTATAGTATCAGAAAGTCAAAGTTCACCTGCCAAAAAAGAAAATTTTTTTAGTGATGAAAAGCTTAAAAGGAAGAGGCAATTTTCTGTAAATCAAAAAGATGTGATTCATAATGCTAATCAACAGGACAGTAGAAATGCTCGTTCTCAGGTAAGACTAGTATAAATATAAATGTTCATCAAACTACCATTGATCAAATTACTGTTATGTATTAGATTAGAAATAATATTCTTTCAAATTGTGTTTTAACATGTCTTAGACACCAGCTTTTCAATGTTTTTTAAATCTTGTTAAACTCTTGCTAAAGTTTTTGCAACTGTGTATACCATAGTTTCATTTGTTTTCATAAAATAAGTCTTTAATTTATACTATATTTGTAAACAATATAAAATTAGGGTGATAACCATGATTGTGGGAAAAGGTTTTTTTTTACTAAAACAGATTATTTATAAGTCCCAGAAAATTG
The DNA here is from genome assembly GCF_019393635.1 of Dromiciops gliroides. Taxonomy (NCBI): domain Eukaryota; kingdom Metazoa; phylum Chordata; class Mammalia; order Microbiotheria; family Microbiotheriidae; genus Dromiciops; species Dromiciops gliroides. The sequence continues at coordinate 446,847,970 of NC_057862.1, forward strand.
ATGGTTTAGAAAAGTTTTTGTCTTTATCCACTGTTGTAACCCTGTTTGAAAGCAGTCAGCTGTAACTCACAGCCTCATGCTGTAGGCTGACATGGACCAGGCTACTCAATAATATCAGTATTTCTCTTCGGTGTGTGTGTATATATATATATATATATATATATATATATATATATATATATATATATATATATATATATATATTGGGCTGATCCAACAACTCTAAGTTTTGACTTTTATTTGCTTTGTGCCAAGCACTGGCACAAATACAAAAGAGTCCCTGCCCTCAAAGAAATTATATATTCTTTTTTTTCCTCTTTTTTTTTTACATCAATACATATTTGTGGAATAAAACAAGCATTTAAACATAACTTGCTATTTCTTTCAAATATACAACAAAATTATTATGTAAATGTCTTCTTTTTCTTCTACCCTCCTCCCATCCCACCCCAGAGATGGTTACCATAAGACACAAATAAGTGTATATACATATATGTATATGTATAAATATATGTAAAATTAATCTATACTTCTATTTATCAGTTCTTTCTCTGGATTCAAATAACATCTTTCTTCATATGTTCTTTATAGTTACAATGAGTATTTATAATAGTAACTTAATCACTAGAAGTCATTATTAAAACAATATTCCTCTTACTGCATACAGTGTTCTCTGGCTTCTGTTCATTGCATTCTTCATTATTTCATGCAAGTCTTTCCATGTTTTTCTAAGATCATTGAGCTCATCATTTCTTATAGCATAGTAGTAGTCCATCAGTATCATTTATGACAACTTTCTCAGCCATTCCTCAGTTGATTGGCATCCCTGCAATTTCCAGTTCTTTGCCACCACAAAGAGAGCTGCTATAGATTTTAGAACAAAAAGGTTCTTTTCTTTCTCCACCAACCACCTTTGCAAATAGACCTAGCAGTGGTATTACTGGGTCAAAGGATATATAGGTAGTTTAATAACTCTCTGGGCATAATTCCAGATTGCTCTCCAGAATGGTTGGATCAGTTCACAATTCCATCCAACAATGAATTAGTGTCCCAGTTTTTCCACATCTACTCAAACATTTGTCATTTCCCCCTTCAATCATTTTAGACAATCTGCTAGGTGTAAATGATATCCCAAGGTTGTTTTAATTTTCATTTCTCTAATTAATAATGATTTAGAGCATTTTTCCATATGATTAAAATTGTTTTGATCTCTTCGTTATTCTTTTTTGAAATTAAATTAAAAATTTTCCATTAGTAAGCATTTTTTGGTTATCACCACCACTGGGGGTGATATATATATATATATATATATATATATATACACACACACACACACACACACACACACATATATATATATAAACACTTACATATATATGTATATATACCCACATATTTGTATGTGCGTGTGTGTATGTGCATGTGTGTGTGTGTGTGTGTGTGTGAAAAATCAAGGAAAACAAATTTCCATATTGGCCATGGCCATGTCCAAAAATGTCTATTTTGTTCTCCATCTTTAGTCTATATAAAGTCTGCACTTGTTGATTAACAGCTTTATATCAGTGTCTTCTATATAATTTTTCTTCTTGATCTTCCAATGACATTCTAAATATGATGAGATATTCCAAATATACTGATATCTCTAAGTATTTTATGTCACCAAAACCTTTTTCTATGACCCATTCAAAAGTGATAGGAAGCCCCCATGGCATTTACCCTTGGAACATGAGCTCAAATTAGTAGAATCCCACTGGTCAGATAAAGACCATCTTATATTTATCTTCCTTTGCCAAGGGTATTTCATAGTAAAGGATCATGTAAAGGATTGCATGGCGGGTTTGACACTGAAAACCACTGACTGCTCCACAGATAGTCCAGAATGTCTTGACACCAAATCTACCTTAGTCACTGATTACAATTTAGAAATCATTTTTAAACACCTATTATGTATTAGATATTGTCCTAGTTACAAATTCAAAAACAAAAGAGCCCCAAAGAACTAATATTCTAGTTGAGATAAATAACACATACACAAATAAGTACATATAAAATACATACCAAATAAATATAAAGTAATTTTAGGAGGATACTGAAAGTGGTAAAATCCTCTTATAAGTCATGGCATTTGAGCTTACCCTTGAAGGGAGCTAGGAGTTCTAAAAGGTAGTAGTGAAAGGGTAAAACATTTTAGGCATGAGAAACAGCACATATCAGGGTACAGAGGTGGGAGATTGAGATGTATAATGAATAACAAGTAGACTTGTTTGGCTAGAATATAAAGTATATGAAGGAAAGTTGTTTGTAATCAGCCTGAAAAGATGATCCTTCCATCCTTCACACATTTGGAAAACCAAAATTTCTTAGATCCACCCTGATGTTCAATGCTCTTAGTCAGCACTGTTCTCTTTTATCTTCCTTTAAGCTTCTACACAGGAAGTGTGGATTGTCAGGGTATTAAAGGTGCTGGGCCCCAGCTTGCAACCTGCAATATTCTGTCAGAACTTTGAACAGGTTGGAATTAGGCTCAGTCAACAGTGATACTCCAGAGATATTTGCTGGACATACTTGTGTCATGTCCATATTCTCTCTAACACCTACAGATTTCCTAGGGAAGTACAAGTTCACTCTTCTTAGGGTTAGAGTTAGGAACTTTAAGTGCCAGAGCAGCCTCCATCTTCAACCCTTTCTTTTTTTTCTGGTCCCAGTCTAGTGGAATTCAGCGTCTGAGGAAACAGTTCTGGATTCCTCTTTTGAGTACACTTAAAATACAGGTATATATCTTTTCAGGGTTGTAGCAAAAGAGAGGCAGCTAGGTGGTGAAATGGATAGAGCACTGGGCTGGGAATCAGGAAGACTCGTGTTCCTAAGTTCAAATCTGGCCCCAGACAATTTATAGCTGTGTAACCCTGTTTGCCTCAGTTAGTTCCTCATTTCTAAAATGAGCTGGAGAAGGAAATGTCAAACTATTTTACTATCTTTGCCAAGAAAACTACAAATGGGGTCACAAAATATTGTGAATGACTGAAAAATGATTGAACAACAAAAGCAAAAGGCAACTCAGTCTCTTTGGCTGTTCTCCATAGGACCTGTTCCCACAGTGACTTGAGGTCCATATTCCCTTTTCCCTGTGAAAGGTTCTGATCTTCCAGCAGATTTTTGGTCTTAGTGGTCTAGAAGTGAAAAGATGTCCTGGGGGGTCCTACAGGGCCATTTTGACAGTCATGGGGCTATGTAGAGAATTTTGTTTTTGTTACTTCTAACCTTATTTTATCCACTATCTTTGCCCTTTTTTCTAACTAGGAGAAGCCGTGGATAGTAACTGAGACACTACCCTTTTTTGCACACTTGTTCTTAGTACAACCATATTATTATTATTATATGAAAATCATATGTTTTTGAGATCTAACAGCCCCCTTTATCCCTTTATCAGTCTAACACCTATCTATTCCACAGGAACTGTTCCTTTGTTGTCATTCACTGGGCAGTATTTTCAACTCTATCAAAGTCAGAAGCTTCCTTTTCCTCTTGAGTAATCATTTATTTAAGCAGTGTGACTGTAGAGCATACACTTCCATGGAGCATATTAGGCCAAAAGTAGGCCTTCTCCATTATTCTTCTGCATTTTTCCACATCAGTCTCCTACTCCTGAATTATTTCTGTGTAATGTCCTAGCCAGTACTCTAAGTAGGCAAGAGTAACCCCCTTTGAAAAAATTAAGTCTTTTGTATAATGCTTTCTTGACCATCAATTTCTCCATGTAGTCAAGGAGATTGAGACTGTAAAGAATTAATTGTTATTTGAGGTTTTTATGCCTCCGGGAGCACTGGCCTGGGGCTCCACAAACCACATGGTGCTTTACCCACTGGTTGTAGCCATTGCCAGGGCTCTGGCACCTCACGTCATCACCACTCGACAACGCTTACATGGACCTGGCAAAATTATAATGATTGGAAGCCTAGTGAGGGCAGTCATGTGACAGAGCGGCCATCCCATTGGCAGGGACTGTGTGGGGTGTTTCTAGGTTTTGGGGGAGGAGAGTTGGGCATTCTAGGTGGAAGCTGGAAAGCGACAGGCTTTCTGCTGCGTATTTTCAGCTGATTCCTGGGCGGTGGTATTTTTCAGGTATTATAATTTCCCTTTCCCCATTTTATTTCCTTTCCCTTGATCCTACTGATCCTGTTTGTGTTTTTTTTTTAAGTTCGTTCTTGTTAAAATAAATCTTGTTCTGTTTTGAGGGAGGCTGCCAGTTTCCTTCCTTGCCCCAATATTGTGGCGAGCCTCTTAGCTAGCACTCCCCAATTAAAAATTGGTTCCTACAAGACAAAGGGAAATGAGTATTTTGGAGTCTGAGGAAGATTTCCTAATAGCTTCTTTCTACTCCCAGGAGACTGTACCTTGAAGGTAAGAGCAAAAAGCAGAAATATAGGGCAAATGACGCTCACTACAGACAGGTGACCATCACAAGAAAGCACAAATGTGGAACTTTGGAATTTAAGGGAGTTGAGCTCACACCAAAGCCACAATTTCCCATGCTGTTCATTAGGAGGCTTACTGATTAGATCTGCAAGTTTCTAGTACTTGTTGGTGAATCCAGCACTGGAGAATTTTCTCCTGTGCTTTCAAAGAAAGAGTGCCCTTTCCTTCATTCATCTGTCCTAGTTTATTTTCTGTTTTACCCATCCTCACATTTTCTTGGCTGCAACCTAAGTTGGTTATCACCTTTAATTTCGGGGTGGGGGGTTTGTTATTATTCTGGGAGTTGGATTTTAAAGATAATTATCTTATCAGTCATTTGTATTTGAATGGATACAGAAGATTGGGCATAGAGAAAGAAAATTTGAAAGGGATAACAACCATATAATTGGGGTTTATTTATATAAAATATAAGTTAGTACTATCAGAATGGGATTTTTGGTTCCAGGAGCCAAAAATTAAGAGAGATGATAGTTGATTTGAGTGAGAAAGAGAATCCTTGTGCACATAAGCTGGTAGCCATGATCATGGATAGAAGCTAATAGCAGCCATTTTCCCTCTTTCCCTGAAAGTTCCCATTGAACTTGTAAGGAAAAGTTATACCTCTAGAAAGAATTGTATAAGGAGACTTTACCCTTGAGAAGTTGGGTAGCCTGGTAGTTCTGCCTTGCTCACTTAGTGTTGGCAGTATTGGTGTGGGCAGCTAATTGCTTGTGTGTTGTTGCCCTTCCTAACAGACCTTTTCTCTTATCTTCCTTTACAAACAAGAAAAGAGGGATAAAGGAAAAGGAATATGCTTAGCACCAATTCTCTGTCTGATGCCATCTGCTTCCATACCACTGGCCTTCTCTTTCCCTTACCCAGATCCCAATCATAAGCTTTTAATCAATCAGTAAATATTTATTAAGCACCTACTTTGTGCCAAGTACTCTTAAGCATTGAAGATACAAGAAGAGTCAAAAGACAGTTCCCACACTCAAGTTTACAATCTCATAGGGGAGTCAGCATACAAACAAATATAAACAAAGTAAGTTATATTTAGGATAAATAGCAATTAATAAACAGAGGGAAGACACTAGAATTAAGGGGGGGGGGCAGCTAGATGGTGCAGTGGATAGAAAACCGGCCCTGGAGTCAGGAGTACCTGAGTTCAAATCCGGCCTCAGACACTTAACACTTACTAGCTGTGTGACCCTGGGCAAGTCACTTAACCCCAATCAGCTCACTTTAAAAAAAAGAGAGAGAGAGAGGTTGGGGAAAGCTTCCAGATAAAGATGGTATTTTAGTTGGGACTTCAAGGAAGCCAGGAAGGTCAGTAGGTGCAGTGGAAGAGGAAGAGTGATCCAGGCATTGTGGACAGTTAAGAGTAAATTCTTAGAGCTAAGAGATGGAGTGTCTTGTTTGTTTTTTAATCTGTTTCTCCACAGCTCTTTATTGAATGTAATTCTTATTGCATTATGGTCTGTGTTTTTAATATTTTTATGCCCTAGTGCATGGCCAGTTTTTGTGAAGTTGCCATGTACAGCTGAGAAAAGGGTATACTCCTTTTTATACCTATTCATTTTTATCCAGTGGTCTGTCATATCTAATTTTTCTAAAATTCTATTCATCTATTTGACTTCTTTCGTCTTAATTTTATGGTTATATTTATCTAGCTCTGAGAAGGGAAAGTTGAGGTCCCCCACTAGTATAGTTTTGTTTGTTTTTGGTTTTGGTTTTTTGGTGAGGTCGGATTTGAACTCAGGTACTCCTGAATCCAGGGCTGGTGCTCTATTCACTGTGCCATCTAGCTGCCCCAAGTATAGTTTTACTATCTATTTTTTCTCTTGTATGTCATGTAAATTGTTCTTTTTAGAATTTGGATGCTATTCCATTTGGTTCATATATGTTTAGTGTTACTATTACTTCTAGCAAGATATAGTTTCCTTGCTTATCTCTTTCAATTGGGGCTATTTTCGCTTTTGCTTTGTTTGAATTCATGATTGCTAACCCTGCCTTTTTTGTTCAGCTAAAGCATAATTGATTTTACTTTAGTCTCTTATTTTAATTCTGTATGTGTCCCTCTATTTCTTGTAACCAACACATTGTTGGATCCTGGTTTCTAATCCATTCTACTATCTGTTTCCATTTTATAGGTGAGTTCATACCATTCAAGTTCATAGTCATGATTACTAACTGCATTTCCTTCTATATTGTTTTGTTCTGTTTAGTCTTCTTTCTCTCTTTTTATTCTGTCCTTCCTCTAAAGTCTCTTTTATGTCTAATGACTGACTTCTCTAATCTGCCCTTCCTTTTATAATCTCTCCTTTTCTTTTATCCCCTTTCCCTTCTACTTCCCTGTTGAGTAAGATAGATTTCTATACCAAATCAAATGTGTATGTTTTTCCCTCTTTGAATCAATTTAGATGAAAGTGAGGTTCAAGTGTTACCTGACCTCCCCCTCCCCCTCTGCCCATTTTACCCTTCAATGTAAAAACTCTCTCATGTATCTTATATATAAGATAATTGTCCCCATTCTTCCTTTACCTTCACCATCTCCCAGGGCATCCCTCTATCTCACCCATCCTTTTTTAAAAAAACTATCCCAACATAATTGACTCACTCTTGTGCCCTCTGTCTAGAGACTATTTCTAATTGCCTTAATGTTGATAAAGTTTTTAGGAATTACATATATCATCTTCCCATATAAGAATCTAAATAGTTTCACCTTATTGATTTCTTTCTCATGTTTACTTTTTATGCTTCTCTTTTGTCTTGTATTTGAAAGTCACATATTTTATTCAGTTCTGGCATTTCCATCAGGAATGCTTGAAAGTCCTCTATTTTATTAAATATCCATTTTTCCCTCAAAGGATTATACTCTGTTTTGCTGGGTAAGTCATTCTTAGTTATAATCCTCACTCCTTTGCCTTCTGCAGTATCATATTCCAAACCTTCCATTCTTTTAAAATGGTAGCTGCTAACTCTTGTGTGAACCTCACTATGGCCCCATGATATTTGAATGATTTCTTTCTGGCTGCTTAAAATATTTTCTCTTTGACCCAGGAGCTGTGGAATTTGGCTATAATATTCCTGGCAGTTTTCATTTTCAGATTTCTTGCAAATGGGATAATTAGTCCCTTTCAGTTTCTATTTTACCCTCTGCTTCTATGACATCTGAGCAGTTTTCCTTCATAATTTCTTGAAATATGATGTCTAGGCTCTTTCTTTGATCATGGCTTTCATATAATCCATTAAGGATTAAATTATCTCTCCTGGATCTGTTTTTCTGGTCAGTTATTTTTCCGATGGGATATTTCACCATTTCTTCTATTTATTTTTTCATTCTTTTGACCTCCAAAAATTGTTTTTTGATGTCTCATGGATTCATTGGCTTCCTTTTGCTCAATTCTAATTTTTAAGGAATTATTTTCTTCAGTGAGCTTTTGTGCCTCTTTTTCCATTTGGTCAGTTCTCATTAAGGAGTCATTTTCATCTTTACTGTTTGTATGCCCTTTTTCATTTGGCTAATTATGTTTTTAAAGTGTTATTTTCTTCTGTATCTTTTGTGCCTCTTTTACCAAGTTGTTAATTGTCATTTCATAATTTCTCCCCTTGCTCTCTTTTAATTTTTCCTCCACTACTCTTTTATGATTTTGAAAACTATTTTTTAATCTCTTTCAGGAATTCTTGTTGGGCTTGTGTCCAATTCACATTATCTCTTAAGGCTTTGCTCATACCTGTTTTGACATTATTGTCTTCTGAGTTTGTGTCCTGATCTCTTCCCTGTCATTATGGTAGCTTTTTATTGTCAGATTCTTTTTTGTTGTTTACTCATTTTTCCAGCTTGTTTCTTGAATTTGAACTTTATGTTAAAGTTGGTCTCTGTTCTTGGCAAGGGAGGTGTAGGGGGAAGGGCACTGTCCCAAGCTTTAAATCCTTCACATTGCTATTTTCAGAATTTGTTCTGGAAGTTTAGAAGTTTTTGATGCTTCCAAGGTGGTGTTATCTGAGGATACCTGAGGATCTCTGTGCCTTTTTGCTTTAGCTAGTCTGACTTAAATATCCCATAAGTAACAGTTGCTTGGGATTTGTTGATAGTGATTGTAGCAAGAATGGAAGTCCTTTTCTCTACAAGGGTTGTTCTATATATGATCACTTTAGAAGCCAGGATGAAAGCAGTACTGGTAGCAAAATATCAAGGATGGATTATAGGCAGCAAACAATTATTGCAGTTGTGGAAAGGTATTAATGAATATTTGTACTAGGGTGGTAGCAACAAAAAGAGGAGACATATATAAAATATTTAAAATTCACAAGATTTCATAACTAATTAAATATGAAGTGATAGAGAAGGAAGAATCAAAGATGTCAGGAATAGGAAGGTGATGTTTAGTGGTTTTGAATGTGGGAAGTTAGGTGAATTTTGCTGTCATTGACAAGAAGGATAAAATCAGAAGGTTGGAGGTGGAGAGGAAATAAACTTGGTTTTGGACATACTGATTCTAAGGTGGTGGTAGAAAACTCAGGTGTAGATGTTATATAGGCAATCAGAGCTATTTACTGGAGCTTTGAAGAAAGGCCAAGGCTAGAGATTAATTTTTAGGAATCATTTGCATAGAGGTATAGTAGCTGATGCCAAGAGATTAAGTACAAAGAGAGAATAAAAAGGTGCCAAGGACTAACTTTTGAAACATCTCTTTTTCTTTTTATATCCAGTTACCAAGTCCTGTGAATTCTTCCTTCAATGTATTTCACATCGATCCCATTTTCTTTAGTCTTTGCTAGCATCTTCTATCATAGTCCCTAACTACCTCATGTGTAAATTGGGTAATATACAAAAAATATGAGATATGGTTCCTGTCCTCTGGGTACTTAACTTGAATAATGGGAGTAATGCAATATAGCATGCAATTAAATACCACAATATTGGTATAAGCTTAAGTGCTGTAGGAGTGAAAATGGATCAGAGATCAGTGAAGATGTAAGTTTTGTAAAGGAGCTAAGTCTTGAGATTGAAAAAATTTAGGGAAGGGCATACATAAATGAAGGAATGATTGCATGAATTATCTGGTTTCTATAACTCTAGACTCCAAACCTCACCTGTACCCCCAATCTAGCCTGTATACCACTACTGAAGTGATTTTCATTGACTTCTGTTGAATAACATCACAACCTTGCTCAGAAACAGTAAGTCCTCACAGAATTTCAGAATTTAAATGGATTTCAGTGGCCATCTGGTCATACTTATACCTCAGAAGAATCCCTGACCATATGTTATAATCAACACTCAACAAGTATTCATCTTATCTCTGCTTGAAGACCTTCAATAAGGATGAGCCCTTTATCTCCTGAGGTATACCTTTCTACTTTTGGACAGCTCTGATTATTGGGAAGTTTTTTCTCCCAAGATATTAAGCCTAAATTTACCTTTGTTCAATTCTGATACTACTACTTATCTCTGGAGCTAAACAAAAATAGAAGTCCTTTTCCATATAAGCACCCTTCAAAATACTTGAAAAAGAACTATTATGTCCTCTTCCCCTACTCCTCACCACTGAGTTTTCTTTTCACCATACCTTTTTTCCATTTCCTTTAGCCGATCCTCTTATGATATAGACTAAGAGGCCATAACCATACTGTTTGCCTCCTTTGATTGTTTTCCAGCTTATCAATATATATTTTAAACTGTGGTTTCCTGAACTGAACATAATACTCCACATGTTATCTGACTATGCAAAGGATAAAACCAGGGATGTTTAATGGACTCCTTTGGCAGTATGATGATGCCCATGGACTCCTTGGAATAATATTTTAAATGCATAAAACAAAACAATATTGGAAAAGGAAACAATTCTAATGAAATAAATACTTCTTATCTGAATCATTTAGAGGAGTCAGGTATCTTGTCATTTTGAAACTCCTTATCACTATTCCTAAAAATTGCCATTTTTTAAAGAGAAGACTGCCAGTTGAATAAATCCCTTAGTTTTCCTATTAATCTTGGGCTCCTTCTATAACCCTCTATGTCAGTTTTTCTAGTGTTTGGTCCTACATTAGTGGTAAAGACTATATTATTTTCAAGGATCTGTCCACCCTTTCCTTTGATTCATCTTTTGATATCACCTGTTTCTTCATATTTTATTTTTTGAAAATCTCATCTTCAGAAACACTGTTTGTAATTGCTCCCCTTCTTTGTTATTCAACTAATCAATCTGTCCCATGCCTATCTATTTCTGCTCTACAAACTTCTAAGACCTCAGCACTCTTCCCCAAATTACATTATGGTTGCATTGATGACAGTAATTTCATTTATCTCCAAGTTTGTGTATCAGCATTCATTTTGTTCCTGCAAGTACTGTTAGTATCCCCCTAATAAACAAAAGCAATTTTTGTTAGTTGTACAAATCAGATGAGTTAAAAAATGTGAACATTTAAGACTGTAACAGTACTAAAATACTATTTCTAAAACAGATAACCTCTTCATTAATTATATTGCTAAATGTACTAGAACACCTAAGCACATGTTACATAGAGTTTAATGGAATGTACTCTTTGTCAACAAAATATTGTTAACTAAGATATGGAAGTAAGCTTGTAAGAGAAGTAAACATTGAATAATGGAAAAAACCCTGGACATTGGAGTGAGAAAAAATGGATCTCAAACCTTGCTCTGACATTTATAGCTGTGGGACCAGGAAAAAGTAATTTCATCTTTTAAGCCTTGCTTTCTTCGTTTATAAAATGGGACTATTAATACTTGCATTATATAATACTCTTAATATGTTATATAAATTTGAATTATTCTGTAGAACCCAGTATTTATTAGTGTTCTGTAAAACATGATATCACTATAGTTTTGATTGTGTCCATATAATGTTAAATATCTATGTAAAAACAGAAAAATTTTATCTGAACTACAAAATTTTCAAGTATGTTATTGTCATAAATATCCATATTGGCCTTATTTATATGTGTTATAAATGTAATTATTATGAGGCACTTTCATTTGGAAAAGAGGATGTACGTTTATAACATCTTTTTTATCATTTAAGATGATAACTCCTGTTAAAAGGAAAATGTCCGAAGCATCAATGGTTATTCCTGGTACAGATAAACTGACTGTGAAGAAGACCTTAATAGCCAACACATGTAAGTTGTTAAATTTTACAATATAAACTATTAATTATCAAAAACATTTCAAGTGGATATTGTTCATTTTTCTTTAGAAGAAAATCATATAACATGAAGATATTTTTATAGTAGGATGAAAACTCCAAAAGTAGTAGTAACTTTGAATATATGTATGAATCTATATATTCAAATTTATCTTTATACCACTATATTTACTACATCACCTAGGTGGAGGGAACACATTCCTATTTGTATTTATGTGTGTTTCTAAATTTATAAAAATGTAACAATAATGTTAGGAACTAATAAAAATCCTATTCTGTGTTTTAGCAACACCTCGAACAGGAAGAGTTAAACCACCTTTGAAAATGGTGAACTCTGCTGAACCACCCAGTATTTACAAAGTAAAAGAAAAGGCAGCAAAGACTACCACGTCTCTTCCTGGTTCAGTTGAAGGAAGGAATCCACACAGCTACCAAAGTGATTTCCCTAAATCTCAGGTCTGTCTATGTCACTCCTCTCGTCAGTAACTGCCACTGCTTTTCTATTATCTCAAAGATACTTGGATCAACTTACCTTTCCAGGCTTGCTACAAATTCCATTCCTTTCTTATGCTGTAAACTCCAGAAATACTGGCCTTCTTACTGTTCCTCATTAAGGACACCCAATCTCCTAAATCCCTGCCTTGTGCCAAATGCCCTTCATACCTTGAATATATACCTTCTCTTTCCCCCTTTCTCCTTTTAGAATCCCACTTCCATTAAGATACATGTTCCCACACATGAGACCTTACCCAATCTAAATCAGGTAATTGCTAGACTGTCTTTCCTGAGAAAGTGCTCCATATCCATTACATATATGCATATATGTTCATATCTCCTTTAGAATGTAAGTTCTTTGAGGACATGAACTTTTTTTTTTGTCTTCATATCCCAAATAGTAGGGACTTGATACATTCTTGTTGTTTAATTGATAGTATAGAAAAAGTAACTGGTTATTTCAGAAGCTTTTAAATGACATTTTACTAAGAGCTCCTGAGATACACACACACACACACACATACACACACATATACATAGCTATACATACATGCATGTATATATACACACATATTTATATACATATAGTCATTTCCATATAGAATTATATATAGAGAAATTTAATCTATTTTAGAAAGCAGTTAATTATTTACTTTTGGTAAAGTATTAGCATTTTTCAGTATATTTATTTCAGTTAGTGTATTCAAACATGTACTCTTCATTACTATAGTATGAGTGTATCTAAACATAAGTCTCTGATACTCAGAATTATAATTTCACCAATATTATTCTTAATATGAGGTGACACTAATCCACCATTATTCAGGAATCCACTTTAAATATTGTTAATATAGTCTTTTTGTGTTTATCTTCTTTCCCCTAATTTCACCCCTGATCAATTCTACCCGAAATTAGGAACTAGGGAAGCTTATAAGTACATGTGAAAATACTGCTGGTTATAAAAATATCTAGCAAATTTCTTGGGACTCTTTAAAATAATTTCAGCTATATTTATCATGGGAAATGAAAATGAAAAAGTAGCTTTGAGTGCTACAGCCTGTGAGATTTTATCTGAAATACAATATTTACAAGTATGACATGGTTCATAAATATTGTGATATGTGTTACAAATATAATTGTGGGGTATTTTCATGATATCCCATAGGGTATACAGATCATGTTTCCCAGTTAGAATAAAGGTATATAGGGCAGTGATCAGAAAACCATCTGCAATAGTTTATGGCTCCCTTTGTCATGCTTCTTTATTTGAGGTGAAGATAATTTGTTTATTCTCTAAGATAGTGTTTCAGACATTTTATCAAGTAAGCATAAACATCCCTCATTAAAGACTAAATTAATTAAAACTATTAAAAAATTAATATTTTCAAAATCATAATTTCCTAATTTATTGAGATTTTTAATAATAATGTAGGGTATAAAGGTTATACTTTAATAGATCCTCATATCTTACAGCCAATCACAGTTGCTGAGGCCTCAGAAATGGCAGAAAATGATGAGAACAGCAAACAAAATTCTAGTAAGTACTTTTTGGTTCATTAAAGGATTTTTTAAATCATATATACCCTCCCCATGCCACCTTCTATTTTTGTTCATATTGGTAGCCCAAAAAAGGGGTTTGTTTTTGCATGACAACCTATATGCTCTGAATTTTGGTAGTCATTGTGAAAAATGCAAAAGAAATATAAAATAATATTTTATCTAAAAAACACTTAAAATCTCAATAAGGAAACAGATGACTATCTCTGCCCGAAGAGAAAAAATAATTTGTGTTTTATTTAGATGGAGATGTGGATATCATTCCTGATTCACAACCAGTTGGGAAAATAGATAAACCTTTGTAAGTATTAAGAAGACCTGCCAAATTAAAATGGAAATTACCTGGGCATTATTTTACCAGGTTGTAATACATTATAGTTAAGGACAAATTTTTTTGTTTGTTTTTTTGGTGGGGCAGTGGGGGTTAAGTGACTTGCCCAGAGTCACACAGCTAGTAAGTGTCAGGTGTCTGAGGCTGGATTTGAACCCGGGTACTCCTGAATCCAAGGCCAGTGCTTTATCCACTGCGCCACCTAGCTGCCCCAGGACGAATATTTCTTAATGCTACAATATGAGCTAAAGAACAAGTATCATAAAGTAGAACACTGTAACATTACATGTAAAGAATATCAGATTCACTTCCCATTTTACCAAAAAAACCTACAGCTTGGAAAGAGAGTTTTATAGCATTTAAATGTTTGAACTTATAAAAAGCGGCCCTTGCTGTATCCTTTGTGTGTTGTATACTAGGAGACTGTCTAATTTGGTCAATTCTGTAGTTAAACACCTTCTAAAATAGAGATTTTCTCATTTTAAATTATTACTATCTGTTACAATTTAAATAAAATTAAATATTAATGTTTTCTTGTTTAACGTTAATCAAATGATATTATCTTTATAGATTGCCTGGTGTTGTAGACAATATTTGTGAAAATAACCTCCACTCAAAATGGACTTGCTGGACACCTATAACAAATATTCAAATTTGTAGTAAAAAGAGTGCAAGCACATCACCAGAAGAAACATTTAATCAAGGTTACATTTACATAATAATGTATAATTCTTTTATAATAATAACTGTAAAATACCAATCTTAAAATTTTATTAAATAAAATAACAATACATTTATTTTTTTCCCCACTAGATATCCGTAGTGAAAGAGTCACTAAAAAATCCTCTCTGTCATCAGTATCTGATAATATTGTACTAGAAAAACATATGGTACAAAATCAGAAAAGAAAAGGAGTTGGGGAATATAACAAAAAGAAGAAAACAAAAGTGGAAGCTTATGAAACAAACAGAAGACAGCCACTAAATAATTCCATCAGTTCAGGTCAAGAAAATATTGAGAAAAACAAGGACAATGACTGGTATATTGAATCTGAAACCTTTAAATCAGTTCTAAATGATGATTGTGATAAAACCATTTCTTCTGGGATAAATGCCAAAAATAACAGAAGGACTATGAAAGGAATGACATCTGCAATTAGATCTTGTGACCTAGAGATGAATAGAAAGGTGAGCTTTCAGAGTATTCTGATTTTCATATTACCATAATATCTTTTCGTTATAACATAGTTTCATAATATCTTGATTCAATCAATGCAGATTTGGAATTTTTGTTAAACTTGAGTATTTTTCTAAAATCAGTTGTCCATAATTTCACTTCCTCTTTAAGTCTACCTCTCCCAACTGACATTTCCTTTCTGAAGTTTTCCCAATATACCTAACTAGAAATAGTGACTCCCCTTCTTGAATTCCTAAAATATTTTGTAACTTTAATTTGGTACTTATTCATATTCAGCCATGCATTGCAATTCTTTGTGCATGCTTTAACTCCCTTACTAGATAATTAATTTCTTAACATTTCAGAGACTTATCTTTTTTTTTTGTATTTTATAACCTAACACAGTGACTGGTATATATTAAATGCCCCAAAATAAATAGGTTTGAATAAAATAATGAACTAGCCTCAAGTCTAATGCTAGGATTTGTTTGGGTCCAGAGGAAACTGTCTTACTGCATTATTTGCTTATGTCACCTTTGGAATCATCATCCCCTCTATAAACATGCAAATCCTGCTCAGGAGTGTACTAGGGGTAATTGGAACCATATTGTAGGAATCCTTTTATTTTCTTAATAAGTAGCTTAAGTCTTTTCCTTTAAACCACAAAGATACATTAGCTGTTTTGAGTAATAATAATAATAACAATAATAATAAATTTGTGTATACAGCTACAATACTCCAACAACTCTTTGAAGGTAGGTTGTATTATAAGGGAGTGATGTGATCTTTTTGAGTGGTATTTTAGAAATATTTATCTGGTAGTCTGCATTATGGATTGATGTAGGAAGAGACTAAAGGCAGGAAAATCACTTAATTATCAGATTTATTTGTTCTGGTGTGAAGTGTGCTAAAATTTATTTTGTCATTTCATTCTGATTCTAGTTTGAAACATTAAAAATTATTTAAATCTATTAAAAAGTCAATATATATGCTATATATCTGGTTATACTATATAGATAGATAGCTTTTAACCTCCATTACCCAGATTATACTGTTCATGGATATTAGTGGAAATATACAGTTATATTTACTTCTTTTAAAAATTTATTGATAACTGTTTTTTGCATCATAGTCATTTTTGCATATGCCCCCCACAACCTCACCCACTGAGCCTTCCTTTGTAATAAAAACAAACACAAGCAAAACTAACTTTAAAAGCATTTTCAACTAACAATATATGCAATATTCTCCATCCATAGTCTCCCACCCCTCCAAGGAAAGGAGTGAGGCAAATTTTTCACTTTTCTTTCTTAGACCAATAGCGATTATTAGTCATAGAGTATTCAGCTTTGTTTTAGTGTTTTTTTCATTTATAGTTATATATTATTTTTTCTGTTTCTGTTTGTTTTATATCAATTTATATCTTTTCATGTTTCTTTGAATTACATATATCTGTCATTTTTGTGGTGTAATAATATTTCTTCATATTCAAGTACGAGAGGTCTTCCCATATTTTCTTGAATTCCATATTTGTTATTTGTCATTTTTGTGATACAATAAAATTCTTTATCATTCATATTTCATGGTGTGTTCAACCATTCCCCAACAAATGGATACCTGCTTTGTCGCTAGTTTCCTTTGCGTGTGTGTGTGTGTGTGTGTGTGTGTGTGTGTGTGTGTGTGTGTGTGTGTGTAAACATGCACATTACTACCAGAAATACTACTATATGTTGCTGTAATAGGGATGTCTCTATCTTTGATCTCTTTGGAATATAATCCCACCATATGACTCAGTAGATCAAATGTTTGAATGGTTTGGTAACTTTTTGTACATATTTAATTACTTTCCTCACGTAGATATTATCCTAAATTTTTTTCCATTTGAATATGATAGCCCAAATATATAAGATATTTTCCCATTGTAGGTATAAATCTGACTGTTTTCATTTAACTTGTATTTTTATTGAGTAATAGACTTTTAAGTCAATTGATGAACTATTTCAGAAAGAAAAGACAAGAGAAAAACAATTTACTGATGCAGCAGAATCATTGATCAACCAGATTAATAAGAGATACAAGCAAAAGGATGATTTAAATTCTTCAAGAAAATTTAGAGAATCTTTGAATGAAAGGTATGTTGTTGAAAAAAATGAACCTATCAGTTGAAATAATTTGTTTACATATACTTTTTTTTTTTTGGTGACGCAATTGGGGTTAAATGACTTGCCCAGGGTCACACAGCTAGTAAGTGTTAAGTGTCTGAGGCCGGATTTGAACTCAGGTCCTCCTGACTCCAGGGCCAGTGCTCTAACCACTGTGCCACCTAGCTGCCCCTACATATACTTTTAAGGGTAGTTATTTTAAGAATATATTTTACTCATCTATAATGTTCCACAAATAATAAAAAAAATACTTGGTAAGAACAGTTGCCTACTTTGGAAAATATTCAGAAGGAGGAATTTATTTATAGAATTACAGAGCAAATATGGACTCAGAGTTTTATCGTATTCTCTCCATAATTATGAATCCCTATTACAAAATTCCCAGCATAAGTAATCATCCAAACTACTTATTACTTTGGTCTATTTCACTTCTGAGTGATTCTAATTCTTAAAAATGTGCTTGGGGCAGCTAGGTGGCGCAGTGGATAAATCACCGGCCCTGGATTCAGGAGGACCTGAGTTCAAATCCGGGCACAGTCACTTTGACACTCACCAACTGTGTGACCCTGGGCAAGTCACTTAACCCCAATTGCCTCACCAAAAAAAAAAAAAGTGCTTGATATCAACCCCAAAAAATTGCCTTTGTAACTTAGACCCTTTACCTCTTTCTTGGGCCAAGTCAAAAGATAATCTAATCTTTTTTCCATGTAAATATCCTTCAGAGAGTTGAAAACAAATAATTTTCATTTTTTAGTCTCTTTTACTGATTTTTTTTCATACCCACGAACCCAAACTAACACAAAGGCTCTTCCTGGCCCTTCCTTCCTTTTGCTCTATATTGTGTTACTTGATGATAGCCTCTATGAGGTGAATTATCCTCTCTTTCCATATGAATATCAGTTCTTTATGCCTCATCTCTATCCTGAGATAAAGTTAGATATCATGGTGCTTTTTGGAGATCTCAAACTAGATTCCTTGTAGGTATATCAAACTCAACATGTACAAAGTAGAATGTATGCTTATTGCAAGAAGACACTGATTTTGCATTTATTTATCTCCCTAGAGCTTAATACAATGCTTGGTACATGGTAGACAATAAATGCTTGCTAAGTCTCCTCTTCTCCAGACTAAACATCCTCAGTTATTTTAATTGATCCTTATGTGGCATGATTTTGAATCATTTGGCCATTCTGGTCACCCTTTCCTTGCTGAGCTCCAGTTTATCAATGCTCTTCCTAAAATAGGGCATCTAGAACTGAACTCTACTCCAGATGGCATCTCTCTGGGACAAAATACAATAGGATTTTCAATTCTCCCACCACTTCCTTTCAGGACAATATAGTATATTAATGCAGCCTAAGATCAATGCAATGTTACACTGTTGATTCATTTTGAGTTTGAAATCCATTAAAACTATCAGATTTTTGTCACTTAGATTATTGCACGCCACATTTCTACATGCTGTACTTGTGCAATTTTGTTTGTTTTTGAATCCTAGTGAAGAATTGATTTCACATTTGTCCCTATTACCTTTTTTTTGGGGGGGGGCAGGGCAATGAGGGTTAAGTGACTTGCCCAGGGTCACACAGCTAGTAAGTGTCAAGTGTCTGAGGCTGGATTTGAACTCAGGTCCTCCTGAATCCAAGGCCAGTGCTTTATCCACGGTGCCACCTAGCTGCCCCTGTCCCTATTACCTTTAATCTTGTTAGATTAAAGGTCCTGATTCTGTCTTCCAGTATATTAATTATCCCATCTAATATAATTTCATCTCACACATATAAGTATGTCATCTATGCTTATATTCAAATCATTAATAAAAAGGTTAAAAGTCAGCTTTACAGCATTACACTAGAATTAAAGTTGGTATCAATCTTTTAATTGCCACTTTGGGGTCCACTCTTTCATCTGGTTCTATAGCCACCCAACTTTTTCTTTTTTTGAAAATGTTTATTGACATCTTTTTTAATCCCTTTCAGAGAGTCATGCTGTGTCAGAAAGAATAAAAATAGCTCAGGAAAACTAACCAATAGATCAAGCAAAGACAACATATTGCATATTCATAGTTTGAACTTCTTTTCAAAGGAGAAAAGGGAAGTGCATTTTCTTAAATCTTCTTCAGGGCCAAGCTTGGCATAAAACTTCACAACATTCAGTTTTGATGATTTTGTTGTTATTGTTCACTATGTTTCTATGTGGTAGTTGTGAATTTAATTGTCTGCTTCTATTTCAGTTTCCATGCTTCTCTGTATTAATAATATTCATCATTTTTACAGTATACTACAGTACCACAATTTGTTTAGGTATCCCCAAATCAACAGGCATCTACTTATATGCTATTCTTACCTCCTACGGTGTTGCTATAAACATTTGGGGGAGAGGGGTACATAAAAACTTTAGCATTTTATTGGTGACCTTCTTGGCATATGTGCTTAGTAGTGGAATCTCTGGGTCAAAAGGTATAGATGTTTTAGTCATTGTTTTTAGCATAAATACAAACTGGAAGAATTATCCGCCTAACCTGTAGCTTTACTAGCAAATACATCAGTATGCCTGTCTTCCACAAACCATCCAGTATTGAATATTTCTATCTTTTGTCATCTTGGATAGTTTACTCAATTTGAAGTGAAATATCAGTCTTGTTTTGATTTATATTTCTCTTATGTAGTGATACTCTGAACTTAGTATCCTAGAGCAAAGTTGGCTACATCTCCTTGGAGCTTTCAGGTGTCAAGATATAGTTCTCTAATACTCTCTTATATGTTATTGATAATTCTTTTGAGATTTATATCCTTTGATATCTTATGCACTGAGAAATACCTTTTTGTCTTGTGTATTTTTGTTGGTTTCCTTTGCATTAAATTCTGCCATTTATGGGAGTCCTTTCTTGAGCTCCACAGCTGGTATTACTTTCCCCTAGAAGAAGAGGGTAATTTGTCCCCTCCTCTTCTAGGGGGGGAAAGTACTTCATCTTTCATCATAAAGCCCCATGGTTGAAATGCTCTTCTTTATATCTAACTCTTAGTTTCTCTAGCTTCACTTAAGACAGCTTAAATCCCACTTTCTGTAGAAATCCTTATCCAATTTTCCCCACAGTTACTTGCCTTCACCTTTGAGATTACTTTTCATTGAACATATATAAAATGTATATTGTATATGTCTATTATTATTGCTCCTATTAGATTGTGAACTCTTTAAGATCAGGTACTTCATTTTCCTTTGTGTCCCTAGCATTTAGTATAGTACCTGAAATAAAATAAATATTTAAATGCTTATTGATGAATGACTATATCTTGAATATGAGTCCTTTATCAGAGATATTTGCTACAAAGATTTTTCCCAGTCAGTAGCATCCCCTCTTATCCTAGTTGCATTAATTTTGGTCATGCAAAAACTTTTCAATTTATTATATTTGAAATTATTTTTTTCTTTTATAAACACATTTACTTCTTGTTTGGTTAAGAATTTTCCTTCTAACCATAGCTACAAAATATACCTGATCTGGTTCTATAATTGTTGGTTGTTTTATGATGTGATCTTTAATATTTAGGTCACATATATTTTGTTATTATGTTATGTAATATAATATAAAGTGATGTTCTGAGCCAGGGATGTGCTAGAATCATCTTGTATGGGCTCACAAGATCTGATTGTTTAATTTTCATTGTGAGCATTTACACCTCAAAAATTGGCAAATGCTACAAATCAGGGTTTGATTTATTATTTTGTTGATTGTCTAGACTGAAGAAGGAAATGAAGAAAAATGTTAATAATGTAAATTAAAATTTTAAGTGTTTAATGTGTACTTTTTTTTGCTGGAGAACTGGTTATTAAATATCTACCAGACTATCAATGAACTTTGAACTCTCCAATGGAGAATTCTTCCTTAGGAAATTTATGTTCTAGGTTTTATTGAACTCTAGGTTACTGAATCCAGTTGTTTCTGATTCTTTCTTATCTAATCTATTCCATAAATCTACTTTTCTATTTTTTAAATCAGTGACAGTTTTCATGCTTACTGCTTTGCAGTATAATTTGAGCTGCAAAAGTGCTGATGTCCCCATTAATTTTTACCTTTTTCATTGTTTCCTTTGAGAGCCTATAGATTTTGTTCCTCCACAATCCTCCATTTTCATTCTATCCTCTGGAATTCTCCTCTGTTTTTAAATGTCACCAGGTTTAATTGATCTAACTATTGTGGGTCATCCCACATCTCCCCATTTCTTCCAAAAGCTTTACATTGACAAATGCCTTGCTAAAATATAGATATATTAAGTTTATGGCTTTCCCTTGATCTACCAATCTAGTTACTCTTATAAAAAATGGAAATGGGGTTCATTTAACATAACTGAGTCTTACTGAGCTTAAACAGTGATCATAACTTCACTTTGTAAGTGATTACAGACTACCTTTTAAATAAAGTATTCTAGATTTTAACAGAAACTACAAGATTGCTGACCTGTCATTTACAAAATCCACTTCTATGCAGTAAAATAAAATAAGGAGGCAAAAGTATGGTGGCACCTTATGAAAACTGAGATATTTACTCAGTGGCATCTCTTTGATTCTCTACATTTCTTCAGAGTTTTGGTGAAATGATTGAATGATATGGTGTGCTTTCCCAAAGCTTTTGTAGTTGTGAGTTTTTCCTACCCTAATACATTATTATGGTGTGAAGGTGATCCTTATTATCAATAGAATGTAATCTCTGGCAGGTTCTACTTTGTTGGAAAAGCCTCATGTATAATCATGACAATGAAGCAAGCCCATGTCACATGGACCATCTTAGCAGAGTATGAGAATTTTCTGCCTAAGATTTCATGATCCCTAAAAATCCTTCTCATTTGCCTTTGGCAGTATCATTCATCCCCATAAGAATAACCTGAATTTATGGTTGTTAAGGTTTGACTAATTTGAAGGAGTTAAGACAACTTTATGGGATTAAATTTGTTGGTTCAGATAATACTGAATTAGTAAAAAAAACAACTGCCCAGATCATTGGGAATATGAAACATTTAATTAGTAGAAATCCATAATCTGTTGAGTAATTATTTTCTTTATATCAATCTTTCTTATATTGTTAGCAGATTCTCTTCTTGATTTTTTAAATTTATTTAGACTTTTATCCATTCACTTAACCAAACTGTACTGCATTTATCATTAACAGCACTGCTATTACGTCCATGTAAACATTTAACATTTACTTTTCTGTGTATAGTAGATCCAAGCTCCAGTACAATGTATGCCTCTTGAGGTTTCTTTCTTTCTTCCTAGGAACTAGCATGGGTCTTGGTACATAATGGAACAGCTAGGGGTTTGGATAGAGGCCAGGATAGAAAGCTGGGCCTGGAGTCAGGAAGACTTATCTCTTTGAGTTAAAATGTGGCTACTAAACTAGCTGTGTGACTCTGGGCAAGTCACTTTTACCCTGTTTGCCTCAGTTTCCTCATTTGTAAAATGAACTGAAGAAGGAAATGGCAAGTCACTTCAGTATCCTTGACAATAATACACCAAAGGGGGCCACAAAGAGTTGGACACAACTGAAACATGACTGAATAAATGTAAGAAATGATTGTGAAATTGAGTTAAATAACATAACCTCTCATTTCAGGTTTTGTAATCATCTATCCAGATAAAAGTAGTTTGTGATATGGTATTTAGAGATCCATCCTTAATTTAGGAAGAATTAGGGGCAAATAACTTGACCTCTTGGTACCTCCATGCAAATCTCTAAAAGTTTAAGTTGTAAGAACAGAGGAACCTACCTTGGTAGAGATCATCTTCACTGTAATAATAGGACTGGACCAAAAAGAAAGTCTAGTTTATCGTTAGATGATGATTCAGTGGACATATTAATAGCTTACTACACAAATCTAAGAACTGAAGTATACTATAATTTTTTTGTAATATCATGTAGATAATACAGACTCAGCTCTACTTCACCTTCTTTAATAATGTTTTTTATTTCTAATTTTACTGGTTTTCAAGTGTTTTTTCAATTTGGCAAAAACTTTTTTTTTAAACAGGAAGAATTCAAATAAACCTGGTCTACTTATCAGCAAGGTAGGTTTAATTTTGTTATGGAACCAATATACTATTTTAATATAATTAATTATATTTTTATTAGAAAAAGAGTCAAATATAAGATTAATGATTGATTCAAACATTCTCTTTTTTATTATAGGCCAATGTATGAAAAAGCAAAATAACAATAGCTGTTGAGATTATGTGCTTGAGAGTAACTCATTTTCCACCTGAAAATTTGTTAATAACACATTCACGGAAAATTTTTTTTCTTTCAAATGTATAAACACAATATATCCTATCTACAAATATAGGGTACTAGTCATTATAGCTTTGATAGTATTATAGTGTCAAAAATGCTTAATTTTTCTCCATGCCCTGAAAGAAGCAGTAAAATCATAATGGAAAATGGAAATTAAATTGAATCAGTCCTTTTTTTAAAAAAGGAATAATTGTTGACCATAATGTTGCATTCATTAAAGAATAACCAGTGGAAGTGATCACATAAAAGTCAATGTTCCATATATACACACATATGTATGTGTTTACTGTGAGAATTGGAATGACAACCCCTGCTGGAGAGATATTGCAGGGAACCTCCGCCATGAGGAGAAAGCATGTGATAAAGAAACCATGTGACTTTAGTGTCCAGAATTTGCCTGGCATCCGGAACTTACATCTGTAAAACCGCCTATTAGTTGTGTCAATCAGTGTTACCAGCCAGTTAGCTTGGAGTCGTGTGTGTGTGTGTGTGTGTGTGTGTGTGTGTGTGTGTGTGTGTGTGTGTGTATGTCCCTCTTTCCTGTTTCGCAGGAGGCTTTAGGAAGAAGCCCCTGAGAACGGGTCTCTTTTGGGGTTAGAGTAGGAGCAGGGGAAGTAGATTAAGGAGTGAGCAGGCGGATCTAATTTTTTATCTAGGTGTTTCTCTTTACTAACCCCTATTATATTTTAATAAATACTTAAAAGTCTAAACTCATGCTAAAGCTTCTAATTTAAGGTGACCACTCATTAGATTTTAGGACATTTTAGACATCATAACCAGAATTTTAGCCCCTTGTATTACACACACACACACACACACACACACACACACACACACACACACACTTTACATCCATGTCACTGTAATTCTATGTGGATTATAATACTTGGCCTCCAACCATTCATGGTTGTTTTGAGAATCAAGGGAAATAACAGGAAAGTACATTTTAAGTTGTATTTCTCTCCTTTTCAATGGTTTGGGGAGGGAGAGAATTGGGAACTGAAAATAAAATTAAATTAAAATTTTTTTTTAAAAGAAATGTACTGTCAATTACAAAATGCTATAGAATGAAAGGTATTAGTTACCATGCCATTTAAAAGGCAGTACATAATAAAATATCAGTACACAATAAAAAGCATAAATTAAGTAAATTAAAATATGTGTTCTAATATATTTTTAATTAGTACAGAAGTGTAAGGACTCAAATTGACTGTCAAATAGCAACTTAAAGCATGTTTTATTGAAGTTTGATTCAACTATTGGAACTATATTTCTTATGTAAGTGGAAGCACAAGAGAGAAAATGTTTCTTTTGTAAGCAGAACAACAAGTTCATTTGAACAGGCCATGTTTGATCAGATATACTAATATAGTCCTTTAACTAGGTGTTTATCCAGTCCTAATTTATCTTCTAACCTCCAGACACACATCTTCAAATGTCTATTGGACTTCTCAAATTAGATGTCATTTAGACATCTTAAACCCAAAATGTTCAAAACTGAACTCGTTCTATTTCCTCCCCAAACTCTCCCCTTATAAACTTCGTTATTACTGTTAAGGGTACCACTATCTTCCCAGTCATAAAGGCTCATCACCTTGGTGTCATTTTTTTTTCAAGTTTGAAAAGGAAAATGTTTATTAATCAGTTACAATGGAATTAAATCCTTTATTTCTATCACCCCCAACACTAGTTGTATAAAAATTCAAGAACTTATTTAAAATGTTAAGCAAATCAGGTGCTGAACAAAAAAGTCAGAAAAACAGACCTTTATATTATCATATCACTTAGACCTGAGTTCTGTCATTTTTAACTTACTCTCACTCAGCCCACATTATCTAATCTGTTGCTAGGTCCTATTTTTTCCACCTTTACATCTTTCATATATACTCCTTTTTCTCCTTTGACACTAGTGCAGTCTCTCATAATTTCAAGCTTGGACTATTGAAATAGTTTTATAGTTGATCTTGCCTCATGTCTCTTCCCTACTCCATTTTTTTGGGGGGGGTGGGGCAATGAGGGTTAAGTGACATGCCCAGGGTCACACAGCTAGTCAAGTGTCAAATGTCCGAATCCGTATTCGAACTCAGGTCCTGAATCCAGGGCCGGTGCTTTATCCACTGTGCCACCTAGCTGCCCTCTCCCATTCCATTTTATACTCTATTCAACACCCAAGTGATCTTCCTGAAGTACAGAACTGACTCCCCCACCTTCTGGCCCCCCATTCGATAAACTCCATTGGCTCCTTACTCCCTCCAGGATCAAATATATAAAATCCTCCAAATTTTAAAACCCTTTAAAACATGATCATTCCTACCTTTCTAGTCTTCTTCTTATTTGCTCATGTTAAGGGCTAAAATTCTAGCTAGTCTGTCTAAAATATCTAATTAATGGTCGCCAATAAATTATAAGCTTTAGCAAGAGTTAGACTTTTAAGCATTTATTAAGGAGAATAAGAATTTGGTAAAGAGAGAAGAAAAGGCCTAGATTCCTATCTATTAAAGGGAGAACACATTTCTAGCTCCACTCTCTACCAGAGTCCAAAGGAAAAGAGAGAGAGAAAGAGCACCAGTCTCTTCCTTCTTCCTCCCACTAGCCAACGTCACTTCCTGATGCCAAAGAAAAGACACATGTTCTTGCCCTCAAAGACCTTCCTTTCATGGCGGAACTTTTCTACAGTAAGTCTCCAGCAGGTGGCGTCATTCTAATCGTTACACTCGCCTCCATATACTCTATGCTTCAGTAATACTGGCTTCCTTACTGTTCCTCACAGAAGATATTTTCCATCTCCAAACTCCATAAATTTTCACTGGCTGTCCCCAACACCTACAATGCTCTCTCTACTCATCTCTACTTCATGGCTTCCTTGGTTTCTTTAGAGACTAAGTTCAAAATCTATTGTCTATAAGAATCCTTTTTCAGTCTCTAAGATTACCTTTACTTTACCACTTTTCTATCTTGTTTGTACATAGTTGTTTGCATTTTGTTTCCCCTATTTGAATATGAACTCCCTGAGGGCAGAGACTCTTTTGCCTTACTTTATATTCTCAGAACTTGGTTCAGCGTCTGGCACATAGTAAGTGTGGTAACTGATTTATAAATACTTGTTGATTTAATATGATTGACAGCAAAGAGGAAAGAAGAGTCTAAGCTAACACTAGGATTGTGCCACTGACCAGAGTAATGACATTAGAATGCAGAGCCAAATTTAGGAGGAAAGACAAATAAGCTAAACTTTTGGATGTATCAAATTTGAGGTACTTTTGGGAAATCCAGTGAAGATTTCCTGTAGGTTATTTGAGATGTGGATCTGGATCTTAAGGGAGAAGCCCAAGTTTGAGTAGACATCCAATAATCATGCAATCAATTATCATTATCTAGTAATTTTTAAAAATGCTCTTTTTTGTATGTAGGGAAAAGTCTTAAATAAAAACTCTCGACAACTGAAAAGGAATACTTCAGTTAATATGACTTCTGTATGTGATTTGTAAGTATTTTTTTCCTAAACATTTTCAATTTACTGCTTAGAGAGTATATTAATATAATACTTTCAGCATCAACTATTTTTTTTCTTATTTCAATAGGAATGATGTTTATAATTTTAACTTGAATGGAGCTGATGACCCTACCATAAGACTTGGTGTAAGATTAATTTAATTTGATTAACCTTTTTCCCCTCAATTCAATCTACATCAATGAAAATATATTATGGATATTTAAAGTTTGGAAAACACATATTCCTTGCTCTTAGGAAGTTATAATTCATTCACGTATAAGTAGGATATAAGTAAGGTATGACAACAAAGTTACATATTAAGTGCATTAACAACATTTAAAACAAAATAATATGAGAGGCCTGAGAGAGCAAAGTGCTTTATTAACTGGGGGGATTATGGAAGGCTTCCCACAGAATATGGTATTTGGTTTGAAATTTATTTATTTATTTTAGAGCAATGAGGGTTAAGTAACTTGCCCAGGGTCACACAGCTGATAACTGTCAAGTGTCTAAGGCCAGATTTGAACTCAGGTCTTCCTGAATCCAGGGCTGATGCTTTATCCACTACACCACCTAGCTGCCCCTGGTTTGATCTTTAAAAGATGGGTAGGGATACAAAAGTTGAGAAAGGGAATGGAGGACATTCTGAGCACAGGAAAAAGTCTGGGTAAATGTAGAGAGGTCAGGAAATATAGGCCAAGTTTAGGGGACAGGAGATAGTTCAGTTTGTTTGAAATATACAGTGCATTTGTTGTTGTTCAATTGCCTTACTCTTTTATGACCCCATAGGCTATACTGTCCCTGGGGTTTTCTTGGCAAAGATACTGGAGTAGTTTGTCATTTCCTATTCCAGTAGATTAAGGAAAACAGGTTAAGTGACTTGCCCAAAGCTAGTAAATATCTGAGGACAGATATGAACTCAGTTCTTCCTGACTCCAGGCCCTTCACTCTATCCACTGAGCAGTCTAGTTGCCCCTAGTGCTGTGCATGAAGGGAAAAAATAAGAGATGAGGCTGGAAAATTAAGGTGCCATCAGATTGTGGAGGACCATACTTTGGAGAAGCTGTATTATGAGCAATAGGGAGCTGCTAAAGAATAACAGGACAATATATATAATAAAGGTTGATCTCTGCATATAGTAGATTGAAGGGAGGAAAGGGCAGTTGTAATTAGAGCCTATCCTGAGGTTATAATATGAGGAATAGAGAAAATAGGTGGATATGAGAAATATTGCAGACATAGAATCAATAAGATTTGGTAACCAATTGAATATGACATGGGAGAGAGAGAGAAGAAAGGTCCAAGATGATGCTAAAGTAGTGCCACTGGTCAGGGTAGTCAAGTCAGAAAGGCAAGCAGGCTGAGGCAGAAAAACAATAAACTCAGTTTTTGATATATTGAATTTGAGATTCAATTAGGTTTATTTGAATTATGAGCCAGAATCTCATAAGAGAGGCCCAGGCTTTAGATACAGCTTTAGATACATGTAATCAATATAATTATCTTTTTTATCATAGTAAAACTAGCATATACAAAACCTTTTCTAAATTACTAAGCTGTTTTTCTGACATTTTTTATATAGGTGCACATTAGAAAAAAATTATTGATAATTATAAATTCTTTATTTCATTCTTTAATTTTCTAAGTCTCATTCTAAAGTTGTAACGATAATTCTGTTCTTGAAAGTGAAGTAACTACATATTTGTTATTATATTTGTTTAAATTTTCATAAATGATTTTATCAAGACCTTTCTAACTATATGACTGATTTATAATAATTAGCTACATATACATTTTAAATGTTTTTATACCATTTTAATCTCTGAAATAACTATGTAGTTTATTTTTTTCCATACTTCAGACAGAGACATTTCAGACTACTATCAAAGAAACTTCTATAGTTAACTCAAAGTTGTAAGTGTTTTGATTAAATGTATATTTTAATATGAGCTATTGTAATCAATTACTATTTTTTCCCTAAATGTTTTATTTTGTATTATGTTACTCTGATGACTTATAATACATTAGAACAAATATGCTGCTTTTAAAATGACTCATTTAAATGCTTGTATTTATAATAGATGTAGGAACTAAATCATCAAATCTTTGACTCAATGATGAAATGGGGTTAAATATTACAGATTGGGAAGCTGAATTTTTAACTGATTTACTTGTGATCATATAATTAATTCAAACTAGACATACTTCTTGGCTTTCTTTTACTCTTTGTTGCCTCTGCATAATAAACATAAATGTTTTTAAGTTAACATTTATTTGTTTAAGGTTAGGATTAAGGAGTCGTGATGAAAGTGAAGCTTCTCCAAAAAAGAAAAATAAAAAAGTAAGATTATTAATCATAATTCTTATAATTCTGTTCAAAGCTATTGTTACATTTAAAATGACCAATTTTCTATTTTAAAAAATGTCATAGAGAAACATAAACTATAGGATATTCAAATATAATTTTTCATGGTTAGCCCTACTCCTTTTGTGACTTTTCCTGTCATAAGCAATTCAAATTATAGAGATAAGTTATCTGGATAGTTTTGTTGACTGAAATTTCAGCTTTCTGTGTTTCATATGAATAATACAACTTGAAATAGTATTTCTTTTTTGGTTTTATGTTTTATTAAGTTATAACTTTTACAGTTAATTGGTTGATCTTCAAAATGAACAATTCATAGAAAAACTTAATACATTCATGTGTTTGAATTGATAACTACAGATATCCTTGATGAAAGTATTAAAAGGGAACAGACAGGTTTTTGCAAATATTCTATAGAACACATTCTTACAGCCTCACAATTAGTTAAAAGTTTCAAAGAATAGAAGATACCATTGTTTTTTTTGCTTTTAAAAATATTTGAGCTGGGTGAGATGCTGCTTTAAAGGCTCTCTTCTAACAGTGTCTCAATTCAATCATAGTGCAGCATATTTGTAATCCCTGCTACTTGAGAGGCTGAAGTTGATGGATCTTGAGTTCTGAGCTGCAGTAGGTTGTCAGTCTGTTGTCTGCACTAAATCTAGCAATTCAAATACTGAACACCAAAACTCAGGGACCACCAGGTTGTTTAAAGGAGAGACAAACCAGACCAAGTTGGAAATAGTGGAGGGCAAAACTCCCATGCCCTCCAGTAATGGGAATGTGCCTGTAAGTAGCCCCAGAACTTCTACCTTGGCTGAGATAAGGGGACCCAGACTTTAAAAACATTAGTGGCAAAAATAACAGCAATGTAGTATCTCTCATGAACAACCTCTAAGATATTTATTAACAAGATAACTTTGATCAATGACTTTCTAATTATAAATAAGTGAAACATACAAGAAAGAAACATACTTTCCAATGGTTTACTGCTATTCAGGCAGGTAGGCCGGCAAGTATTAAGGGTCTACTATGGGTCAGGCACAGTGTTAAGCAGTGAGGATACAAAAAAGGCAAAAAAAATATATTGTTTCTGCTCTAAAGAAGATCATAGTCTACTGGGATAGATAACATTGCAAAAAAACTATGTGCCAAGGGTAAATTGGAAATGGTTGACAAAGGGAAGACACTAGCATTAAGTAGGATCAGAAGGCTTCTTATCGAAGGTGTAATTTATCTGAGTCATGAAGGAAGTCAGGAAAGCCAGGAGGCAGAGAAGAGGAGAGAGCATTGTAGGTTTCAGGGACAGCCAGTTGTCTAAGTGAAAATGCTTAGAGATGCATTGTCTTGTGTAAAGAACATCAGAAGCTAGTCTCATTACATATATTGGAAAGTAAATATAAGAAGACTCGGTAGGAAGGGGCCAAGTATTAAAGGAGTTTAAAATCCAGTTGATTTTATATTTTATCCTGGAGGAAATATAAAGACATTGGAGTTTATGGAATGGAGTCAGGGTGGTATATTTAGTCCTGTACTTTAAGAAAGATAATGTGGGCAGTTGAGTGGAGGATGGATTGGAGTAGGGAAGAGACTTGAGGCAAGGAGACCATTTAGAAAGCTATTACAATAGTCCAGAGCTGAAATGATGAGATCCTGCACCAGTGTCAGAGAGAGGAGTGTATATGAGAGCTGTAAAGGTTGAAACAATAGGACCTAGGAATAGATTAGATATGTGGAATGATAGAGTGAATTAAAGATGACACCAAGATGTTAAGTCTTTATGACTGGTGGGAGGGTGGTGGTACCCTTGACAATGATAGGGAAGATTGGAAGAAGGGAAGGTTTGGGGAGGAAATAGAATGAGTTTAGTTTTGAACATGTTGAGTTTAAGATGTCCAAAGGATATCTAATTCGAGAAATCCAATAGGCATTTGGAGATGTATATCTGGAAGTCAGGAGAGAGATGAGATTTAGATAAGTAGATTTTAGAATCATCAACATAGAGATAATAACTGAACCCATAAGAGCTGATAAGATCTCTAAGTGTAATAGTATAAAGGGAGAAGGGAAGAAGACCCAGGGTGAGGATGCTTAGCAGAGCTCAAATAAAAAATGGATTCCCTATTTACGGGAAGTCCTCCAGAGGCTCTTGTTTTGGCTAACATTTTGCTAATTGCACCAAATCCCAGGATTTTGCAAAATCTCCTAACTGAAATCTGCTATAATTTAAAAGAATTTGACCTAACTATCCCTATCAGAAAAACTGAGTAAAAAGTATCTATTGTTCACACCATATGTCATTTTCTGAACAGCCTATAGAGCCAGTTGTTAAGTACAGATACTTGGGAGAGACAATACAAATGAATAATGTTGGAATCTGGGATAGAAATAAGAGAGCAGGCTTGATTGCTTTTGGTAATTACATCATACAAGTTTCTCCCCAAAACATAAACCCATCTTTTTTATACCACTCTTCTTTCAATGATGCTATAGGGCAGCAAATTACAGAATACAACAGTTTTCAAAGAATTAAAGTTTCAAATCATTGAAAGAGCAGTGGAGAGATACATGATGGGCATAAGTTGGCTGTAGCATATTAGTAATCAAGAACTGTACTAGAGAGTCTAGAATACCTATATTGAGGAGATGACAGATTTACCAAAACATCAAAGTAACTAATTCAACTAGGCAGTTTAGTCCTAAGCCAGTTAGATACACATGCAGAATTAGTAATAAAATTATCCAGTGGTTTAGTCAATAATGAGAAATATTTTACCAGTGCACATTTCCGAATTTAGTTCTGCTCATTAACTTATACTTCATTCAGTACTTACTTCTTAATATGGTTCATGCAAAGTAATTATTATAAACATTCTTTTTTTTTTTTTTTAGACTAGAACAAATCACAAGAAGAAGCACCTCTTTAGTGACACAGACACAGATCATAGAGGTGATGACAGCAAGACTGATATTAGCTGGCTAAGAGAATCAAACAAAAAAAACAAACCTCAACTGGTAGATTATAGCAGAAATAAAAAAGCGAAGAAACTTAAAAATATGAAATCAAGTAAGAAATTACTTATTTTGAAAAAAAATCTAGTTTTTTATTATATATTATTTCATTACCTAAGACTTATTTTATCTAAAGTATTTGAGAAATGTATATTTTTAAATGTTACTTTTTATTTTATTTTCATGCTATTGCTTATTATGAGAGGCAGTATCCCTTTGTAGACGGACAACATTGCAGTCAGAACTACCCATATTCAATCTAGCTTTTGATGCCAACTTGCTGTGTGATTCTGTCAAGTCACTTCTTAATGCCTTTAGGCAACTTTTAAATTTATAAATTGCAAAACTGTTGCTTATCTGCCTTGTAGAAATTTTCTCACCAGGCATTTTCTAGGATAAGCAATTAAAACTTAAAACTGCAATAAGACTTTTGGGATACCCAGTATAGCAGTTTTCCTTCCTTCCCTTTCTTCTGTAACAATTGGAATCCCACCACCTGCTGGAGACTTCCTGTAGAAGAGCTCCACC
Organism: Dromiciops gliroides; assembly: GCF_019393635.1. Lineage (NCBI taxonomy): Eukaryota > Metazoa > Chordata > Mammalia > Microbiotheria > Microbiotheriidae > Dromiciops > Dromiciops gliroides. The sequence goes on from NC_057862.1 coordinate 446,880,999, forward strand.
CATGAGATGAAGGTCTTTGAGGGCAAGACCATGTCTCTTTTCTTTGGCATCAGGAAGTGACGTTTTGCTTGTGGGAGGAAGAAGGGGGAGCCTGGCGCTCTGACTCTGGCTTTTTCGTGTGGACTCTGGTGGAGAGCGGAGCTAGAAATGTGCTCTCCCTTTAATAGATAGATGAATATAGGCCTTTCTCTCTCTCTCTTTAACAAATTCTTATTCTCCTTAATAAATGCTTAAAAGGGGGCAGCTAGGTGGTGCAGTGGATAAAGCATCAGCCCTGGATTCAGGAGTAGCTGAGTTCAAATCTGGCCTCAGACAGTTAACACTTACTAGCTGTGTGACCCTGGGCAAGTCACTTAACACCCATTGCCCTGCCCCCCCCCCCAAAAAAAAAAGAAAACAAAAAGAAATGCTTAAAAGCCTAACTCTTGCTAAAGCTTATAATTTATTGGCAACCACTCATTAGATATTTTAGACAGACTGGCTTAGAATTTTAGCCTTAACACTTCCTTCCTTCCTCTCTCCCTCCCTCCCTCTCTCCCTCTCTCCCTTCCTTCCTTTTTTTCATTTTTAAGGTCCTTTACAATCTCACTGCTCAAGATTTAAATCCCCAATACTAAATCACATACCTCATTGTCTCTTAATTTTCCCCCCTCTAGGAAGTTATAAGAAGGATGATAAGTCCTATATTGTTGCACTCATGATCTCCCCTCAACACATACATAAATACTGTCATTCAGAATCTCTTTTCAAGTGTGTACTGATGCAGAAATGGAGTATTTGAATATATACAGAATTAGAGCCAAAACACTGCAACTCTTTAGAAATGAGTTGATAGGGTCTGCTTATGGATAGATTTTATCAGGGGGTCTGAGGACATGAATAGGAAAAATTACATCTTTATTTTTTCTAATTTCTAGTTGAAATTTTACATTTCCTTAAATTATTTAAAAACATTCTAAAAAGTGAAAGGGTGTCCACGACACACACAAAAAAAGGTAAGAACTCATAATTTAGGATAACTTTGAAAACAAAGTATATAAAAATACATTTTGAAATAGATTAATGATCATTTAATTCCATAGTTAATATTAAAGTCTTTGCTCTAATTTGGTTTTCCAAATGCATGTCCATTGATTGAGACAGTGCTATAAAAAAGTTGTATATAATGTTCCCCATTTTACTTTTCCCTTTTCATGTATAATGCTAATGCATGTCATCAATTGTCCAAATGAATTATGAATTTTAGATTTATTTGCTATATAATGTGTTTTCCCCCAAGAAATATTCTGTTCCATTTACTTGTACACATCTCATATTCTAATCTTCAGAAATCACCCCATCCTTTGCCTTCAGAAGCAAGTTCAGAGAGGTTCCACTACTTTCTGAATAGTAATAATAATAACTAATGTTCACATATCACTATGTTCCAGGTATTATGCTAAGCACTTTACAATTATTATCTCAATTGAGACTCATCACTCTGCAAAATAGATTCTATTACCATTCCTATTTTACTGATGAGGAAACTGAGACAAATAGGTTAAGTAACTTGCCCAGTTTAACCCAGCTACTAAGTGTCTGATGCTACATTTGAACTCAGGTCTTTCTGACTCAGGGTTCAATGCTCTATTCCATGAAACTTCTTATTTCAAAGATCTCTAATTTCATATCTTTCAGCACATTGAATTAAATATTACATTCTTAATATTAGTTCAAGTTCCTTAAAACATTTTAACAAGAAGGTTTATTGTGAAGAGTGTGCTTTTATGAACCTTAAAGCACCAAACAAATGTGAGTTGTTATTATTATGAAGCATGGCTATTTCACACCTTAGGATATGGTATTCATGAGTTGGTGTCATTGAAAAAAATAATTTATGATTTGCTTTGACCTTAGTAGGGTGATACTCAGATACAAGGCAGATACAAATTTAGAGTCTCCCCAGTGCTTATGTTTTGTTGATATAGCTTTCAAGCATCTAGTCACATCTATACTATGATGAGACATCAGAGTAGAGTTTTCAAGGGAAAAGAGAGTAAAGTAATAATTTGGGGGTACATATACTATATGAATCTATTATTAATATTTTTAAAGCATGCCTATAGTCACTTTAAAAAATTTAATTTGCAATTTGGAATTATGCCCAAAGGGCTATAAAGCTGTGCATACCCTTTGACCCGGCAATACCACTTTTGGATCTTTTTTCCCCAAAGAGATCATAAAAAAGGGAAAAGGACCCACATGTACAAAAAATATTTATAGCTGCTCTTTTTGTGGTGGCAAGGAATTGGAAATTGAGGGTATGTCCATCAATTGGGGAATGGCTGAACAAGTTGTGGTATATGAATGTGATAGAATTCTATTGTGCTGTAAGAAACGATGAGCAGGAGGAGTTCAGAGAAACCTGGAAGGACTTGCATGAATTGATGATGAGTGGGATGAGCAGAACCAGAAGAACATTATACACAGTATCATCAACATTATGTGTTGATCAACTGTGATAGACTAGATCCTTTTCACCAATCCAAGGGTACAAGAAAGTTCCAAAGGACTCATGATGTAAAAGGCTCTCCAAATCCAGGGGGAAAAAAAGGAACTGTGGAATTTGGATGCTGATTGGACCATACTATTTCTTTTGTTTTTGATGCTGTTGGTTTTCTGTTTTGAGGTTTTTCCTTTTTGCTCTGATTCTTCTCTTATAACATGACTAATGCAGAAATATGTTTAATGTTATTATGTATATATAACCTATGTCAGATTGCCTGCTGTCTAGGGGAGGGGGGGAGGGAGAAAAATTTGAAATTTGAAATCTTATATAAACAAATGTTGAAAAGTAGTTCTACAGGTAACTGGAAAATAATAAAATACTTTTATTTTTTTAGAAAATTAATTTGCTGGGGTGGGGCATCTAGGTAGTGCAGTGGATAGAGCACCGGTCCTAGATTCAGGAGGACCTGAGTTCAAATCCAGCCTCAGACACTTGACACTTACTAGCTGTGTGACTCTGGGCAAGTCACTAAATCCTCATTGCCCAGCAAAAAAAAAAAAAAAAGTTTGCTGGGGCAGCTAGGTGGTGCAGTGGATAGAGCACTGTCCCTGGATTCAGGAAGACCTGAATTCAAATCCAGCCTCAGACACTTGATGCTTACCAGCTGTGTGACCCTGGGCAAGTCACTTAATCCTCATTGCCTTGCCAAAAACAAACAAAAAATTAGTTTGACTACTTGAAAAAGAATTTCCAAATATCAGAATGTGTTCTTGTTATCTGAATTTGCAGATGATAAAATCTTGATGACTTTTGACTCATTCAAATGTTAAGTGAAATCATTGGTACTTTTTATATTAATTTTTACCTACTTCTAAATTTTAACTACAGAAAATTTTCCTCATTTTCAGATCCATCAGTAGAATTGAAACTACCAAAATCTAAGAAGGTAACATTTTGCATCGATACATTACATGCTTTTATGTCACCAAAAGTTATTGTATGACTTCTCTCAACACTTATGGATATTATCCCTTCCAACTCCATATCTCTAATGATTCTGTCTTTTGCTTACTCTGACTTTCTCTTTAATTATTGTTGCTTAACTATTTAAGCACTATCTGATCTTTACTATTTAAGAACTATTTGATCTTTGCTGTCAAGCACTATTATTTTTCTTTTTTTGTTTAGATTTTTTATTTTCCCAAATTTCATGTAAAAACAAATTTTGACATCAATTTTTAAAAACTTCGTTTTCCAGATTTTCTCCCTCCCTCCATCCTCATCCCCCCCCAAGAACTCAAGCAATTCAATATAAGTTATACAAGAATAGTAATGCAAAACGTTTCCATGTTAGCCAAGTTGTAAAAGAAAACAGACAAAAGCAAAACTTCAGATAAAGGAACTAAGAAAAAATTATGCTCTAATCTGTATTCATATACCATCAGTTCTTTCTCTATAGATGGATTGTATTTTTCATAAATCCTTCAGAGTTGTCTTAGATCATTGCACTGCTAAAAATAACAAAATCATTCACAGCATATCATCTTACAGTATTACTGTTATTTTGTATACAGTATATTTCACTCTGCATCAGTTCATGTAGGTTTTTCTAGGTTTTTCTGATAGCATCCTGCTTATCATTTTTTAAAATAGTAAACTACATTTATATAGTACTTTAAAGAGAGATTTCCTTACAATAAACCCATGAGGTTGATTATTGCAACAATGGTAATAGAAAACATTTATATAGTACCTTATATCTGACAAAGATTTTCTTCACAATAGTCCAGCAAAGTAAGTACCATACATTTTATCATCATCTTCATCAATCATTCATCATCAGTCAATCCTCATCTTCATCCATCAATCAATCAGTCATTCAATCATTCAATCAATCATTGTCTACTTTCCTGCAGGGTGAGATAGATTACTCTGCCCAATTGAGTTAAGCCAATTCTAATGAGAGTAAGTCTCACTCCCCTGCACCTCCCCATCTTCCCCTCTACTCCATAAGCTTTTTCTTCCTTCTTTTATGTGAGATACTTTACCCCATTCCACCTCTCCCTTTTCCTTTCTCCCAGTGCATTCTTCTCTCATGCCTTAATTTTATTTTTTTAAAGATATCATCCCTCCATATTTCAACTCATACCTGTGCCCTCTGTCTAAATATACTCCATCCAAATGCCCTAATACTGAGAAAGTTTCCATGAGTCACAAGTATCATCTTCCCATGTAGGACTATAAACAGTTTAACCTTTTAATATCCCTTATGATTTCTTTTTCCTGTTTACCTTTTTATGCTTCTCTAGGGTCTTGTATTTGAAAGTCAAATTTTCTATTCAGCTCTGGTCTTTTCATCACAAATGCCTGAAAGTCCTCTTTTTCATTGAATTTCCATTTTTCCCCCTGAAAGATTATATGAAGTTTTGCTGGGTGGGTGATTCTTGGTTGTAATGCCAATTCTTTTGCCCTCTGGAATATAATATTCCATGGCCTCTGATCCTTGAATGTAGAAGCTGCTAGATCTTGTGTTATCCTGACTGTGGCTCCACCATACTTGAATTGTTTCTTTCTGCTTGCTTGCAGTATTTTCTCCTTGACCTTGGGAACTCTGGAATTTGGCTATAATATTCCTGGAGGTTTTCATTTTGGGATCTCTTTCAGGAAGTGATTGGTGAATTCTTTTAATTTCTATTTTACCTTCTGCTTCTAGAATATCAGGGCAATTTCCCCTGACAATTTCTTAGAAGATGATGTCTAAGCTCTTTTTTTGATCATGGCTTTCAGGTAGTCCAATAATTTTCAAATTATCTCTCCTGGATCTATTTTCCAGGTCAGCTGTTTTTTCAAGGAGAGATTTAACATTGCCCTCTATTTTTTCATTCTTTTGGTTTTGCTTTATTGTGTTTTGATTACTCATAAAGTCATTAGCTTCCATTTTCTCAATCCTAATTCTTAAGCAATTTTTTTCAGAGAGCTTTTGTATCTCCTTGTCCATTTTGCCTTTCAAGCTGTTGACTTTTTTCATGACTTTTGTGTATCACTCTCATTTCTCTTTCCATTTTTTCCTCTACCTCTCTTATCTTCAGAATCCTTTTTGAGGGCTTCCATGGCCTGAGACCAATTCATATTTTTTCTTGGAAGCTTTGGATGTAGGAGCTTTGACTTTGTTATCTTCTTTTAAAGGTGTATTTTTGATCTTCCTTGTCACCAAAGAAACTTTCTAGTATCTGCATTTTTTTTCTGTCTGCTCATTTTGGTGGCCGATTACTTGACTTTTAACTCCTTTTTAAACTGTGGCACTGCTTCCATGGCACACTGTCCCAAGTTTCAGAGGGTCCTAGGTGGTACTATTTAAGTAGAGGCATGCTCTACACTCCCCTGGCCTGCTTGGTCTTTAACCTGGAAACAGAATTCTGTTCACTGTGGTTGCAAGCTCTGGCATTCCTGCACCCCTCCCCAACCTGGGCTGCTGCCATTCAAGACTGCTTCCTGGTTCTGAGCACGAGCAACACAACTGAGTTCCACCTCAGTGCTATCAGAGACCCCTGACATCTCCCCCTGGCCAACTGCTTGACCCCCTCTTTGAGCTGAATTCCAGAAGGAGCTGCTGCCTTGGCTGATTTCAAGGTTTTAGAGGCCTGATTCTCTGGGGCTAGGGCTGGGTCTACACATTGCCACCCAGATCTGCACTCCACTCTCATCTCTGTATAACAGACCTCTCCTACTGACCTTCTAAGCCATCTTTGACTGGAAAATGATCTCACCCCATCGTTTTGTGGGTTCTGCTCCTCCAGGAATTGTTTTATTGCATTATTTGAAGGGATTTGGAGGGATTTGGGGGAGAGTTCCAAGGAGTCACTGCCTATTCTCTGCTATCTTGGCTCTACCCAGGAAGTGAAGCATTTTTATACTTTTTATTTTCTCTACTTTCATAAGCTATTGTATTTTTATACTCTTTTAGCTATGATTTCAAACAATTTTAAAGGTAAGAAAAGATATAGTTACTTGAAATATTGAATTATCATTTATTTGGTGACTGTAGAAGGAAAGAGCTAGGAAATGGATCAGGATCAGGAATTTTAAAAATGAGCATTTTAGCAAGACTTTATAGTTGTATGAGCAAGTGTATATTTGTTTATAGTTGTTAATATAGCTATATAAACATTATACACAACTTGCTAAAATGTTAATTTTTCTAACAAAAATGTAGAACATAGTTTTAGCTCAAATTATGATCTACAAATGTTAATTGATTTTATCCCAGACTCATACTACAGATCCCACCCAAAAGGCAGATGAAGGAATCACAGAAGCAACAAGACTCCAACGTCCTCGAAGAGCAGGATTAGTAAAAAAAAATTATAAAGATTTCTCAAATTCAGAATCAGAAAATGAAGAAGAATATTCACCAAGTGCCCTCAGTAAAGAGAAACTATTAGTGCAGGTGAATACTTAAAAGAAGAGTACTCTATGTGCTAGATAAGTACAACTAATGATTTATTTATAAATTCTATGGCTTTAAGTGCTTTTTCCTCCAGATTGGTAGAAAGTAGTTCTCAAACTGGGGCATTCAGTGAACATGATTTATAAAAATGCTATTAATTGTATTTTCTTTTTTTTTGTTTTTTTGGGGGTTTTTTTGTTTTTTTAGTGAGGCAATTGGAGTTAAGTGACTTGCCCAGGGTCACACAGCTATATTAATTGTATTTTAAAAAAAAACATTTAATTCAGTCTTTTAGCAAATACATATTAAGCAGTGGTTTATATACCCTAGACACTGCTCTATATTCTGGGGTGAAGAAAAAGTATAACTAATTTAATGATTCTTGTCCTTAGAAGTTCTACAATTAGATGGGGAGACTAATACAAGTGAAACACTAGTGAATATTGCTAGGCAATGTACACTATATAGATTCACTATATATGTGTGTGTACATATGCATGTACACACACATACACACTTCAGTCCTTAAAGGATCTGTGTTCATTAAATATGGGTGTGGATACTATTTCCCTCCATTATTGCAGATTGCCACCCCTTTACAGTTTAGGAGATGGTCTTCAGGAGTTGCTGTGATCAAAAAATTCTTCCCTATGTAACCAGCCTGGTGATGTATGAAATACGTTATTAATACTATACAAAATTAAAAGGAGATTTAAGCCAGAACTAGGAAGTTTTCCTATAAGGATTTTTTGGGGGGAATTTCATGATGACCCTAGAAGGAATTATATAGAGAAAGAAAGGGTAGGCAATTTTTCTAGATTTAAGCAAGTCACTGGGGTAGAAATGAGCAGAGTATACAGAAATTGACTGTAGAAAGGGGCTTCTTTCTAGAATTGCTTGAAAATAAACATAGACATTTATTTTCCTCTCCAAGATACTTTTAATAAAAGTTTTAAACCTTAATAAAAGTATGCAACCTCTTCACCATGTGTAAGGATTTACAAGACATTTCCCTTAAATAAGGTAATACTTGAATGTCTTATTGTGCTGTGGAGGTGAGCTTGGGTTCCTCAAGGATCTGCTAGGGGGAATGTAAGCCCTGGGAGAGCTGTAAAAGCTTTGACTGTGGGCCTCATGATGCAGTGTACATGTACACCTCTTATCTAAGGACCGTCCTACCTAAATTCAGAGAAGTTTACCACAAAGTTGAATAAAGGATGATAAATTTTTCAGCCACAGCAACTCCCAAAGACCATCAAAACTGTATAGTGAGTTTGTGGTCTACATTATACCCATGCTTTTGAAATGATATATTCTTGAAGTAAGAGGTATCTTTTATTTAACCTACAACCAATGATTTTGAAGAATTGCTTTTTTTAATCTTAAAAACAAAACACAACCTTTGACAATTAGAAATTACTAGTTGAGTTTGATAAGTGTTGATAAGTGCTAAGTGTTATACAGAGAATTATATAGTTCATGCTGTCTAGGACTTAATACTGTGAGGCATTAATTTATGTCTCTACCTTTTTCTCCTTTACATTTTGAATCTAAGTAACATGAAAAGGTCTAGAGATCTTTATTCATTTTTTGAAAAAAAATATGAAGTTAATCTATTTTTTGTTATTGGGTCAATTGCAACTGAGCAATATTTTAAAAAAATAATCAAAGCCAGACATTCTCAATATACTCCTACTTTCAGATTCACTGTTATTTATTCCCAGTGTTCAATAGTAAGCTGTGCAAATTTGAGTAAAGCTCATTCCTACTTGTCCATTTAGAATTCAAATGTCAGGATTTGGTTTTTGTATTTATTTTAATATAATCTGTTCCTCCTACTAATCTCTCTGATTGGAGCAAAGGAAAAGAACAATATGAAAAAATAAAGCATTCAATACATAACACTGGTGTAGCAAAACATTTTCCCACATTAGTTTCAGTTGTCTATCTTATAGGGTTTTTTCTTCCTGTTTTTAATATATGAAAATGATAACTTTACCAATTATAATGTGATGATTAAAAATATGAGAGACATAGTTTCTAGGTCATTTAACCATTTTATTAATAGGCCAATCAGACCAAGACCCCTAATGGCAGTAGAGTCATAGCTTAGGTGTTCCTAAGGGATGCCTAAACATCTCTGAATGATTAGCTTAATTTGGGGGTAGTCTATATTAAAATGAAGAGCTGATTGCAGACCACCCCCAACTCTGGCCTAACTATTCAAAGAATGCGTATCTTCTTTCAAACAGATGAAGAGCCTTTCTCGATAAACAAAAGGTCTATCTCCTCAACAGGACATGATGGGAATCTTCACCCCAGACCAAATTTTTATGGCCCTTACCAGAATTTAGAAGGGTCAATCTTATCATAATTTCTATAGCCCTGACAAGGACCTAGGAGGGTTGCCTTTTTTTATCAAGAAGGGTTTTGGAATTGGGGAAGGCAGGATTAAATCTCCAAGATATTACTTGCAAATAATCATTTCTTACAACGGAATGAACCTCCAAGATATTGGTTATAATCATTTCTCACAATCCCTCATTTGATTGTTTGAGGGATGTGGCCCTCTCACTGAATCACTAAATGATATTACAAACACTTCATCAAAAGTTCTTAACTATGAGACTTGTGATGGGTAACAATGTGAGAGGGAAAGGGGGAGAAATAGGATGATGACACATTGACAAAACCAAAGGGGGCAATCCCCTTTAATAAGTAGATCTTACAGATAAAGTACACAAAGGGAAAAAGCAAACAGCAAAATGAAATTCATAGATGTGTCTCTTTCTGTTCTTCTGAAAACATCTGTTGCAGTCCTGTGGTTCAGGTGTGGTCTCAGAATAGTTCTTCACCAGCTCACTGTTTTCTTAGACTCCAGTCACTTGTAGAGATCATCTTCCAATATTAAAAATTTCCTACAAAACTGATCTTGAGACAACTTTAAATTGTTTTGCCAATAACCAGGTCAGATAATGAAAGTTAACTCGATCCCCATGTCTCTATTATTATAAAATGAAATTTGGAACCTTTTAGACTAGAAACTTTTATAATTTTAGGTTGTTGTTACATATAAAACAGATACAAATAGAAAATTAGAACCCAATTTTTATACTTGACATCATTCAATACCACATTAGGAGGATGAGATTCCACTAAGGAAACTCAATCCTTTTTACAAGAAGATGGACTCTAATATAAAAATAAATTCATATAAAAGTTGCCAGATTAACTTCAGTTGTAACAAAAGTTTCAGGGATGCTAGCCATGTTCAAATGAATAACCCTTAACAAAAGTGGATCTCTTTAAGGCATTTGCAAAATAGACCATAAAGCTAAGTTGATATTCCCTTTGTTAACACAGAACTGAGACCATTGAGATATTAACCAAATAACAGATTCATATCCTGGTTTCATGAATCTTTGCATCAAGTGCTTAATTATCCTAATACCATTATAAGAAATTAAATGACCTTATCTTGTAAAGAAAAATATAATCAGTAATAGATGTCAAGGCCAAATACTTAGTTGTTTGGAATATAGAAAGGATCAAAATTCCTGGCTAAGTAGCTCTATTCTTATACCTACCTCTCACCATATTAACACATTTGTAGTTCAGCATTTAACCTAAGAGATAAGGATCCAATATTGTTTTTATCACATAACATCTGACATGATTATAGGAATTTATAATAAAATAATAAGGACATACAGGAAGGAAAAATAAATTTTTCCCTAACTTCATGACAATTCCAGGCAAAAGTTATATAGATAGGCAATTGCATTGAGCCAAGGCCAAAGTCAGCTAGCTAGGTGTAATATTTGGGAAATGAAGTCAGGAGAAACTTACCTCTTGCCAATAGTTGTTCTCCCAGATTTTCCCATGATAGCTCCGCCTGTAATTTATGCATGTACAACCCCATAAGGTTGCTGACATCATGCATGGTTCATTGGCTCAATAAGCATTCCTTAATGATCATACCTGGAGTCAGACTCAGAATAATATCACTTAACAGTCCCATAATGTTTTAAATGGCAAATTCCAATAATCAGTATTTTAGGTGAATTCACTTCTCAAGGATCACATATCCTAGATAAGTTTAGACTATCATCTCACATTGGTAACAGCAAGAAATTTATTATTGAAAAATCACATCTTATCTTGATATAACTAGTACTTATGGTAAGTAGATGCTTTTTCATCCCTAAATTCAACATTGTACAAATTATTTTGCTTGAAAATGCTCAATAACAAACCACAAAAAGATTTGGGATAGGATATATAAATATAATAATCCCAAATTCTATAAAGAGAATAGTGTTTCATATAATAGCATATAGTAAAAACATGTTGTTATTAACCACATTCAAATGAACTTAAATACAGACTACTGCTCTCAGAATCCTTTTAAACAATAGCAATATCTTTAAGATGACTCAACTTAGTTTGCATATATTTCTACATATGTTCTAATTCCAGATTAAATTGCAAACAAAAGTAAAATCTGATTTCTTATTAAGGTGACACAAGATAGCTCATAAATTATTGTTCACTAACATAACTGAATTTACTGAAATCCTATTTCTCAAAACAAAAACAAAAGAGGCTGACTTTTTCACAACAATTTAATAGATTCACATCTATGTTTTACAAGCTTGTTTACTTTTGTATAATTATACTAATATTATTTTGAAAGAATGAGATACAGCAATTGTATTTTACACATTTGACAAATTCAAGCACCCATTTAACTATTGCTTAGGCCAACAAATTCAAACCCATTTGTAGTTTATTACAGTAATTAAAATGCTTTGGTATTAATTTAGAATGGAATTTTAAAAAAATTTAGAGTCCCAGAAAAATCTTCCCAAACTCTGACAATAAAGTCTAATCACAGTACATTTGGATATAATTGCTATCAGCATCAAAATATTGAAATTCATTAGCTTACAAATAAAATTTAGTGCAAAAGATCTTTTACTTAAACACACACACAAAAGGTTTTGTTTTACAAAAAAACCTTTTTACATAAATACTTCTTCCTAAAAGTATTTCTCTTTCTTAAAAACAACTCAAAATTTATCCTAATGTTAAAAGGACTAATCACTAAGATTTCATGAAGTAAATTTCTAGAATGACAATATCTCTTATTCAACATGAAAGCAAAAATAAAACTTTAAAATTGGAATTTATCAAGATTAAGTTGATGGAAAATATATTTAAGTAACAAATCTCAAAAGTACTACAACAAAATAAGTTCTTAATTACCATGAAATTCCTAGTTACCATCCATACCCCTTTCATAAAAAGGTGTTTGCAATGGGAACGGGTTTGAGTTTTTTCTAAGCCAAAAAGAAAAATACCCAATTAAATACCCAATTAGCCATATCAAAATAGCAGCGTTTAATAGGCCTTTAAAAATGTGTTCAATGTCTTTTTCTTTTCTTTGTCCTTAATTATATCACTAGGAATCAATTACATTCTGGAATCCCAAAAGATAGTGAATGTGTAAAAGTTTACTTAAATCCCTAGTAAATTATTAACATATATAAATATATCCCTCTTTAAAGGTATTTCATATTCACCCCTTAAAGCAAAATTAATCTTTTAAGAGTGGAGGAGTTGGGGGCAGCTAGGTGGCACAGTGGATAGAGCACCAGCCCTGGAGTCAGGAGGACCTGAGTTCAAATCCGGCCTCAGACACTTAACACTTACTAGCTGTGTGACCCTGGGCAAGTCACTTAACCCCAATTGCTTCACCCAAAAAAAAAAAAAAAAGAGTGGAGGAGTTAGGGCAGCTAGGTGGCACAGTGGATAAAGCACCGGCCCTGGATTCAGGAGGACCTGAATTCAAATCCAGCCTCAGACACTTGACACCTACTAGCTGTGTGACCCTGGGCAAGTCACTTAACCCTCACTGCCTCACAGAAAAAAAAAAGAGTGGAGGAGTTTGTTGAGACTAAGTTCACCACACACACATATATACTTGTACATACATATGTGTATTGTGCAAATATAAATCTTCAAGATGTATATAACCTCCACAAATGATAAACAGATAACCTTAGATGAAATTCTCAAGCCCTGATATTTCACTCCCATTTTGTGCAAAGGATTCCCATTCTGTATCTCATTTTCTAACACAGAAAAACTCTAGATTTGAAAAGCAAGATTTTACAAAGCCTTGAAGATAGAAAGACCTTAATTCAAGTCCTGCCTTTGATACATATTGAAAGTGTAAATAATTTAATTCATCAGTGCCATAGACAATTCTCTAATACTAGTTTTGGGGAAAGTATTTGTTTTTTTGGTAGAGGGGGTTTCCAAAAAACATAATTATCTTTACCATTAAAATCACATACCCAGAACCTATTCCCTACTCCTAGAGACAAGGGCATCATTAAATTTATTTGATCCCATATTTCCTCCTGAGTTTAACTCCTAAATGATAGGTCAGTTTAAATTATTTTGAATAGAATGACTTTTTATAGTCACTGATTGTGAAAATTATTCAAGGTTTTTTTTCTTTAAAATTATTTTTGCATTGTTTAAGAAACCAACATCAATGAGATCAGAAGGAATATGAGTATATTTTACTCTTTATATTTTATATTTAAAAATACAAACAAATCATTTGGTTCCTTAGTTTATTGGCAGATGTTTTTATGGTAATATTTATTTCAAAATGCATAACTGTGAGGGAAAAATCCATCCTCTTCTCAATGATTCTCAGGAACTCAGCAACGAAGTGACAAAGGCTCTTTATTTTCTTCTCATGAGAAGGAGGCACCCTAGTGTGCAGCCCAGAAAGGGGGCTCGCAGGCCCTATTTTATACCCTATTCCCTAACGTGAATAGACCCTCCCCTTTTTCATCACTGGTCTGATTACTCAAGGGTTACAATCTACAGGCAAAAACTAGCTAATCGGAAGGCAGTATTCCCACCCCTTTTCCTTGTATGGGCATAACTCAGGAGTGGACCTTATATTTCCTTATGTGGACACAACTCTGGAGTGGACCTTATTGAGAAACCATGTGACCTTGCTAGCCTGAAGGGGAGAAGGGGATCTGAGACCTTTGTCCTACAAACAGTTCAGGAGAAGTATGACTGACTGTTATATCCACATTGAGAGGAGACAACTACCTATTTTCTCACAATCCCTCCTCTTTATTTTTGACTATTTGGCTCCTCTCATTCCATTTATTGAATATTTCCTCTGCCCTAAATCTGTGAATCCTATGCTATCTAGGCAGGTTAGAGTGTCAGATGACCCTTTTTGCCCCTCTGGGTTGTGTTTCTTTCTTGATTTATACTCAGATTTGGAGAAATGCTCAGATGCCATGGTAAAGGGGGTGGCCAACCACACCAACCCACAAGTCCCAGCCCAGTTAGGGGGTAAGGTTGATCTTCCACCACAATACCACCATAGGTTGGCTTGGGGGAGGATCAGGGATGAAAAATCTACCGAGTTGGTAGGTTTACCGAACCTGTTATTTCATGATTAAAGAATGTGAGGTCTATAAAAATAAAAATGGTTCCAGGGTTGCTATTAGTTTAAAAAAAAGTTTGGGACCACTATTTTAAATAAATAAACTTCTGTCTTAACCTTTGTATGAGGTTCCTTATGTTCAAATGGTAATCCCGTTTTGAAGGGAAACTGAAAAAGATGAGGTGACACATTTGATCTATTCAAATACAGAAAGCCAGGTATATCTCATAATTTGGCCATTAAATAATTGATTTTTAAATAAAATTAAGTATATTCTGTTCATTGTGTATTCAAGCATATAATCATTCATACCAATAAAGCAATTCCAAATATAATTGGCTGGTTGTTTTCCTTTTAGGTCGCAAATATGAGTAACAAAAGTGAAACTATGAAGCAATTGAAAAAAGGCCAAAATCCTATTTCTACTGAAGCACAAGAAGAAATATCAAATGAAGGGAAAAAATCATCTAAAATAAAAGACTGTTTAAGAGAAGAAAGACTTGACTCATCTCCAATTTCTTTATCTGGAAGCCCAGCATCTACAGAAGTAATGAGATGTCAGTGTTATTTTTCTCTTCTTTTTGTAGAATTTCTGGCTCACGTTATCTCTTGAGAGGTTTCTGTTTTATCTGGTAAAATCATTTTCATATTTTGAGTATCATATTAGGATTCATTTTTACTAAGTATAGTCATGGTGAAATTTTATTTTGATATTAGTAAAAAGTTTTAATTAAGATATTTAAATGGACCTCATCAGAGTACATACTCTCATCACTGCTGCCTGTCATAATTCCACACTTTTTCCTCTTATTCTTATCCATGCCCTTCTAGAAATCCCCCTTACCCAATATTTTGAAGGCTTTCATATAATTCTTTTAATATTTCTTAGAGACATTGATGGATCCCTCAGACTTTCTAAATGCTTTCCTTCATTTGCATTTTTGACTTACCTCCTTTTCCTGTTGTGTTTTTGGTCACCTCTTCTTCTCAAGTGCAAATCCTTATTGTTAACATGCTGATAGTCTACTCAAACCTACTTTTAGTCTTAAGATACAGCATTATTAAAATGACAACTAATGCTATGATGTTCCAATTATAATAGGTAGCATTTATATAGTACTTTAAGATTAGCAAAGTTCTATACATGCATTATCTTATTTGATCATCACAACAGCCCTATTAGATAAGTCCTATTATTAATTCCATTATACAGATTAGGATCTGTGAGAGGTTAAGTGATTTTCCATGTTATATTTCTAAGTGTCTGAGGTGGGATTCAAATTAAAATTTTAAGTTCACTGCTCAGTCCACTATGCTACCTAGAGGCCTTGCTAATAGAGAAAACATCAAACTATATAATTCATCACTTATCTATAAATGAAAATGTGAAAATATTTTCTAGTGGATTTTTTACTCAAAGTACAGTTTTTCTTTATAGGACAAAAAATTGTAAGAAATTCTTATTTTTACTTTTATCAGTTAAATCAGACAGTGAAGTAGAATACATACAAAACCTTGAAAGAATTTGATATCTTTATTGTGTGAAAAAGCAATTAAAGATACTTGCCTTTATGCAAAAAGTCATTTAATTATAGATATGCCATGTTCTTTGGAGTTTGGGAGTTCATTGTTTAATTTCTAAGAAGGAAAAAGTATTTATGAGAACAAATCCAATAAGAATAGCATATCTAAGATTATTTCTATGCAGTTCTAAAGATTATTTTAATATAGATTAAATTTTATTAATTTCACAGTAAAAACTAGATTTAAATTTAATACTGTTAATTATTCTGTCACTAGTCTAACTAGCCTTTGTTATACAATATCTACATTATTATTAATACAGACATAAGGTTATTGCGATTATATTGTATACATAAATATGTATGTATATGTATACTGATTGAAACTGAGAACTGAGTAGCTGATAATTAGTTTGACAGTTTAAACTAGCTTATTTCTGGAACATGGCTATTCGCTTAACTTTTCTAATCCTTAGTTTCCTCATTTTATTATCCAGCTATACCACATGATGTCAATAGACTGAACACAGTACCTTGGCTTGATCTTATGATATAGTTTATGTGGAAAAATGTTTTTAAATCTTTTTGAAATTTCTTATTAAATTTTAATTTTAGGAATTCTAGTCACTGATAGATTTTCAAGAACAATAAAACATTTTAAATATATCGTTTTGGTCTTAACTGAAAATTAAATCTAATTAAAATTAATTAATCAATTAATTAAATCTAATTAAATTAAAGGACTTAATTTAACAATGTCACTCAAATAACTTTTTCACATGATTGTTTTAGCTTTTTTTATTTAAAAAGTAATGATTAATTTGATAATTCTAGTCTTTGGTAATCATATATTACAGGTTCAGAGAAAATAATTGAAAGAGAATTTCCTCAAGATTATATTCCTTCAATAACGTCAACATCCTCTTTTTCACAAAATTCAACACCTGAAAGAAGAGAATCTCTAAACAGTGTTCATGGCATCACAGGCAATAGTTTCTACACTACAAACATGAAAATTCAAAACAAATGTTTGATAGAATCACCTGAAAATATTGACGAAAACTTGATGTGTACAAATAAACGTTTTTCAAGTCCTTTGTTTTTGGTAAGAATTTCTTCATTTAAGTTGCAGCTAGGTGGCACAGTGGATAGAGCACCGGCCCTGGATTCAGGAGGACCTGAGTTCAAATCTGGCCTCAAACACTTAACACTTACTAACTGTGTGACCCTAGGCAAGTCACTTAACCCCCAACTGCCTCACCAAAAAAATAAATAAAGAAAGAATTTCTTCATTTATAAAAAAATACTGAATATAATATCTTGCCTTCAATAGTTTATTTTGCTATCTTCAAGACTTTTAGAAAATGATCCTTAATTTCAAATTATATTTGCCATATTTTCTTCCTTATAAAGTTGTTAGCTTGCAATTTTTTTCCTTCCTTCTTTCCTTTTATTCCTCCGTCCTTACTTTCCTTTCTCCTCTCTTTTCCTCTCTCCTCTCTTCTCCCCTCCCCTCCCTTCCCTTCCTCTCCTCTTTTCTCCTCTCTTCTTTCCTTTTCCTCTCTGGAAAAAGAAATACTGGAAGCAGAGAAATTAGCATATTTAAGCAGTACGTTTTCTGAGGAATGGTAAATTTTCTAAATTGAACTCAACATCTGTAGGCAGGCAGTTCAAGAGATGGAAACAAAGCTTAAGTGACAAGTAAGAAAAAAGTAGAAAAACCTTTATATGGACAGTAAATTAATTTTCATGGCTACTATAGTACCATTTTGAAAATTGCTGTTTCAGTTTTCTAAAGGCTCTCCAGAAAGAATTACTGTAACTCAAATGATTCTAATTTAATTCTCCTATCAGTGTGCAGCTTATTTAATTGTAGAATATGTTTTAGTAGGAATGACTTCAGGACAGAATTATGTAAACAATTGTTTATGTATAGCCGAGACCTTAGTTCATTAAGTTCCCTAAATGCTGCCCTTTCAAAAATAAATAAATAAACAGATAGATGGATAAATAGATAAATAAATAAAACTACTGACTTAAGCACAGATAAAGCAGAATAAGACTATGCAAAATAATTGATGTTATTTATTAGTCAGAAGTGTAGTACCATCGTATAAAAAAAATCAATAATATACAGGCAAAAAGTAATCTTGCTATTTTCTATACTTTTCAGAATTTAAGTAAAGAACAGTCTTTGGTTTTAAACACTGTGATTTTAGAAAAATGTGGAAAATTTGAAGCATATAAAGAAAAAAAACAAAAATTATTTAAGAGCTGAAAAACAGGCCTTTGGAAAAAAAAGCCAGACACTAGAGTGAAAATTAACCTGATTAAGATAAACTTAAAGAATTAACTATTATTATCGTCAAGTTGGTATAGTATTTCTACATTTATGGAATTTCTTGTTCTTGATGAACATGAAATACCAAACAAGAATAAAATTGGTTAAGTTAAAAAGGGAATTAATTTAGATATAGATATTACCAGATGTTTTAAAGGAAATAACCACTCTGACTGGAAAATAATAAAATGTTTTTAAGATTAAAAAAAAAAAGAAAAAGAAAATATTCTGTACTTTATTGCCTGAAGGCATAGGGCTTGGCCAAATTCTTTCCAGATCCCCTATGAGTGCTATTACTGTTTGGGTTTAGGTATTTTGAAGTAATATCAATTATAGAAGCCTACTGGTTCTCAGAAAATAAAATAAAAGTATCTATGAGATGCATCCTTATCATTGGCATGATTAATCTCAAGTAAAACAGTTTAAAGACTCAATGGTCTAACCAGCAGTTCTCAGTCTCTTTTTGCACTCTTTAAACTCTTAAAAATTATTGAGTATCCCAATGAGCTTTTGTTTATGTGGGTTGTATCTAATGGTAATTACCATATTAGAAATTAAAAGTTTTAGTCTTATTATGAAAATTTTGACATCATAGACCCCATGAAATGGTCTTAGAAACCTCCAGGAGTATCTGGAACACATCTTGAGAACAACTGGTATAAGTAATGGATCTTTTAAATTACATCCTTTTATTTGAAAATATTGTTAGGAAAATATTAAAAAACAAAAATTTTGGAAAATCTTCATAAGTCTTATAGTATTTGCAAGCATAAACAACTTAAAATAGATGTCATTGTTCTCACTTTGTGAAATATTTTTGTTGTCATGTGGGACTGAGTTATAGGAAAATTATACATAAGAAAAATTTAAAACTACCAAATAATGACCCCTAGCCTCTAATGCATTTGTTTTGTCTTATTGATTCTAGCCCAAAATTACTAATGTAATAATGGACAAAATTGACGATAGTAGAAAAGATGCAGAGATAGCTTCACAGAACATACAAGATTTTGACAACCCTGTGGAGTTTAGTAGCTGTAATTCAGAAAAACAATTTAGTGGATCAGAACTGAAAAAAATCATTGAAAATTGTATTCAAAGTACAGAAAAGGTAAATTTCTAAAAGCTATCAAACTTCAAAAACATTCCCAACTTAGCTGTGGAGATTAGTTAATTATCAAAATAATAATGAGACAAATATAATATTATTTTGTATCTTCCTCAACTTATGTTCACGATTTGCCTGTACACTTTATTTTTTTGTTTGAAATTGAGAATTGTAAATAAGTAAATTTTGCTATGAGTAACGTCTTAATCTTGGAACATATAGATGCACACGTGTATATCCACATACATGTTATAAGTATACATATATGTGTACATGTTGCAATCTATACATTTATGTCTATATCTATATATCTCTATCTCCTTATCTATCTGTTTGAGGATTTGGAAAGAAAAGAGGAAATTCTATTTTTAAATTGACTGAAGACACTTATATAAATTAATTTTGGTTAAATTGTAAACTTCATTATCCTGTTAGGATTGGCTGGTTTTGTGATTTGTGACTTAAACACTTTGAATTTAGACTTTTCTGTTTCCTAATTATATGGTAACCTGACATTTTTGACATGGTCATAGTCAAATAACTAGTACATATAGAGTACTCACTATTTTCCTATAATTGTGTTTAAGGAGATACGAAAGTATATGACATAAATTTAGAGCTATAAGATTTAGATATAATGTCTATATTTAGGAAGCAGGTAGAATGAAAGCTAGCCTTAAAGATTGGATAGAATTGGGATTGTCAAGAGTTGTATTAGGAATGGCATAACAGTTGAAAGTAACAGAAGCAATGTCACAGAGGTGGAATTGAGCATGCTATATTCTTTGGGATAGTGAGTAAAGGCAACTTTTTAGAGATGAATCAGAGAAGCACCTTGCATATAGTAGAATTTAACTTGTTGAAAGCAAGGATTGTGCCATTATTTGAGCCTTTTAATCTTTGTTCTTTTGGTTTCTAATACAGTTTATTTAGCTGAATTGGATAAATGAAATGGTACCAGATTATGAATAGCCTTAAAAGCCAGGAGAAACAGTTTAATCTCGAACATAAGAATAAAATTAATCTGGCTGGAATGAAATGGGGAAAAACGAGTCAAGGAGACCAGCTATTTAGGTTCAGTAATTTATGAGGTAATAATAACCGGCACTAGAGGTAGTGTTTTTGGAGAAGTAGGGAGAGATACTGACAATATTATGAAGAAAAGAATAGATAGAAGTTGGTAAATAGTTGCCTATAAGGTATAAAAAAGATAGATAAATAAAAATGGCTGCAATTCTTTTTTTTCTGTTCTAAATTTATCTAATTACCATATCTTATAGGAACCCCTTTCACCATCACGGTTATCCCTGTCTAGCTCAAAGAGAGAAAAATTGTATGACATACCTACTGATACTCTTCAGCAAAAAGGTTTGTAACTTTTTTTAATAGTAAACATTATTTATAGTTTTGGGTTCCAGTTTTTATTCTTCTTTCCCTCCCTCCCCCTTCCTTGAGGCAGCAATCAGATATGGGTTATACATATATGATTATGCAAAACATTACCATATTTGTCATTTTGTACAAGGAAACTTGATTAAGAGAAAAAAAATGAAAGTGAAAAATAGCATGCTTCAGTCTGTTCCATCAATATCAGTTCTTTCTTTGGGGGTGGATAGTATGTTTCATCAATAATCCCTTGGGGTTATCTTGGATCATTGTATTGTTGTGAATAGTCAAGTCATTCACAGTTCTTCATCAAACAATATTGTCTCTGTGTACAATGTTCTCTTGGTTCTGCTCACTTCACAATACATCATTTCATACATGTCTTTCTAGGCCTTTCTGAAGTCAATCCCATTTGTCATTTCTTATAGCACAATAATATTCTATCACCATCATATACCACAGTTTGTTTAGCCAATCCCCAATTAATGGGCATTCCTTTGATTTCCAATTCTTAGCCACCACAAAAAGAGATGCTATAAATATTTTTGTACCAATAGGTCTTTTTCTATTTTTGGCAGTAGTATTGCTGGATCAAAGGGTATGCATAGTTCTATAGCCCTTTGGGCATAGTAGGGTTTATAATTTTTAAAAATGTTATATAGCAGGGCAGCTAGGTGGCACAGTGGATAAAGCACTGGCCCTGGATTCAGGAGGACTTGAGTTCAAATCTGGCTTCAGACACTTGACATGTACTAGCTGTGTGACCTTGGGCAAGTCACTTAACTCTCATTGCCCTGTTTTTAAAAAAAAGTTATATAGCAATAGGTACAATTATTCATTTCTTTTTTCTTCTCTCCCTTATTCCATATTCAATCATTTACTACATCTGGTTAATTCTACATTCACAAAATTTCTCACATCTGTCATCTTCTCACCACTCACATCACCACCACCTAAATTTAGATACTTAATACTTCTTGCCTGGAAAGAAATGTAGTGGACCTCTCATTGGTTTCCCTCTTTACAATTTCTGTTGGCCCATCCATTTTCCACACAACTTCCAAAAATAATTTTCCCAAAGCATAGGTCTGCCAAGTCACTATCCAGCTTAGAAATTTTCCGTGGCTTCATATTACCTCTAGGATAAATATACAAAGAGCTCAGCTTGGCATTGGAATATAGACTACTTTTCTTTTTTTTTCCTTTTTTTTTTTTTTTTTTTTGCAGGGCAATGATTGTTAAGCGATTTGCCCAGGGTCACAGTGACACCTAGTGTTAAATGTCTGAGGTCAAATTTGAACTCAGGTCTTCCTGAATCCAGGGCTGGTGCTTTATCCACTGTGCCACCTAGCTGCCCCTAGACTACTTTTCTAGACTTACTTCACATTGCCATCTATCATGTATTCTATGTTCCAGCCAAAATGGTTTATTTGCTATTTCTTGAATTTAACATTGCTCCTGCCCCACTTTCATGCCTTTACATAAACTGGCCCTGAAGCCTAGAATGGACTTCCTCCTCATTTCTACCTCTTAGAATCTTTATCTCTTCCTTCTAGGCATAGCTCATGTGCCCCTTGTTACAGGAAGTATTTCCTATTCCTTTTGCTTGATAGTGTCCCCTTCCTCAAATTACCTTGAGTTGTATCTCCCAGAATAATATAATTTCTTGAAAATATTATCTTTTCCCCAAAACCCTCCCTTATTCTCTCTCTCTCTCTCTCTCTCTCTAGGGTACCAACATCCTTTCAGTCTCTAAGGCTCTAAAATATCCTTGGCTTTTCACTCTCTCCCCAACCCAGATATCCAATTACTTGTTAAGTCCTGCTGACTATACATTTGTAACATCTTTTACATATACCTTATTCTCTCCTCTTGACAGTGCTTGACAGCCCTTGTCACCTCACATCTGAACTATTGAAATAGTCTTGGTGCCTTTTTTTCTCTCTGCCTTCTCTCTCACTACTCTAGTCCATCCTTCACTTAGCTGTCAAATTGTTCTTTTTGTTGGTTAGAAAGAGTATATCATTCATCACCACCACCACCACCCCCAATTCAGTAAACTATAGTGGCTCCCTGTTAATCTACAGAATAAAATATAAAAGCCTCTTTGAATTTTAAAGCACTTTTTAACCTGTCCTTTTAGTGCAATACATGTTGATCCCTTCCTATCTTTCTAGTTTTTTTGCGACTTACTTCTATCCATGTATTCTGTGATTTAGTGACACTGCTTCTTTGCTATTCCTTACATGACACTCTATTTCCCAACTCTGTTCATGTCCACTGTCTCCCATGGCTGGAATTCTCTCCCTACTCATCTCTGTCTCCTGGCTTCCTACCTTCCTTCAAATTTCAGCTCAAGTCTCACCTTCTGCAAGGAGCATTTCCCAGTGCTCTTTATTGTTAATGCCTTCCCAATGAGATTTTTCCAATTTATCTTGTACATAGTTTTTTAATGACTTGTCTCCCCACTAAACTGTGAGCTCCCTGAAACTAGAGACAGTTATTTTTTCCCTTTCTTTGTACTTTCAGCATTTAGCACAGTGGCACATAGAAGCTTTAAAAATTGCTTGTTGACTTCTCTTGAGTGAATCATTCAACACCTTGTTAAATGATCTAAGACTTTAAATTTGCATATGAATTGCCAGCAAAAGATGAACTTGCACCCAAGGAATAGACTTCCCCTCTTCTCCCAACCACTCATTTGCATAGACCTGCAGAACTCAAGCTCTTTGGGCTTGGAATCCCTCTATGTTTTCAAAAATTATTGAAAACGATGAAGATTGTTTTTGTGGGTTATATCCATCAATATTTATTATATTAGAAATTAAAATGTTTTCTTATTATTAAAATAATTCTTAACTTCATGGATGCCCTGAAAGGGTTTCAGGAACTCCCAGTGGTCCACAGACCACACTTTATCAGAGATATTTGTTTCAAAAATTCTTTCCCAGTTTTTTGCTTCCCTTGTAGTCTTGGTTACAGTAGTTTTGTTTGTGTAAAAACTTCCCAGACCACACTTGAGAACTGTTGATACAGACCAACAAGTGAACATAGGAGCTTTTAAAAATGAGAAAGGGGGCAGCTAGGTGGTGCAATGGATAAAGCACTGGCCCTGGATTCAGGAGGACCTGAGTTCAAATCCAGGCTCAGACACGTGACACTAGCTGTGTGACCCTGGGCAAGTCACCTAACCTTCATTGCCCCCCACACACACACACACATACACAAACCATACACTCCTTATTCTGGAGAGTAATTTGGAACTATGCCCAAAGGGCTATGGGATTGTACATACCCTTTGACCCAGTAATATACCACTACTAGGTCTGTATCCCAAAGAGATCATAGAAGAGGGAAAAGGACCCACATGTACAAAAATATTTGTAGCAGCTCTCTTTATGGTGGCAAAGAATTGGAAATTGAGGGAATTCCCATTGATCAAGAAATGGCTAAACAAGTTGTGGTATATGAATGTAATGGAATACTATTGTGCTATAAGAAACAATGAGCAGGAGGATTTCAGAGAAACCTGGAAGGATTTACATGAACTGATGCTGAGCAAGATGAGCAGAACCAGGAGAACATTGTACACAGAAACAGCAACACTGTGTGATGATCAACTGTGATAGACTTGGCTCTTCTCAGCAGTGCAATGATCCAAAACAATTTCAAAGAACTCATGATAGAAAATGTTCTCCATATCCAGAATAAAGAACTGTGGGTTATGAATGCAGATTGAACCATACTGTTTCTAATTCTTGGCTGTTTTTTCTCTTTTATGAGGTTTTTCCTTTGTGTCTTGCTTCTTCTTTCACAATATGAATAATGCAGAAATATGTTTAATGAGATTGTATGTGTGTGTGTGTATATATATATATATATATATATATATATATACATATATAAAACACCCATATCAGATTTGTTTCCATCTTGGGGTGGAAGGGAAGGGAGGGTGAGAAAAAATCTGGAACCAAAAATCCTATGAAAACAAATGTTGAAAACTATGTTTACATGTAACTGGAAAATAATAAAAAACTTTTATGATTTGGTGATTATTGAAAAAATGACCATTACTTGGTTGTGACCTAGCTTCCTAAGATGGAAATGGGGGAAATTTACTGGATGGCCAATATAGTAGGGGAAAATTTCTCACTAAGAAAGTCTAAAGTCTAATCTGAATCAGGAAGAGTTTTCAAAAAGAAAGGCAAACTTTTTTTCTGTCCCACCTTCTCCTAAGGCCCTGAAGGGTCAAACCTGGACAGGCTTTTGCCAATCTCAGGCTAAGGGTCTCTTCCCTTTCTGAAAGAGTAATCCAGTACCACTGCTAAGCCTGAGAGTAGAGGTGGTAAAGACTTCCCATTAAGGAGCAAGCCCAACCTGTAACAGGATCTATCAGAGACCCTGGCAAGAGTAAGCTCAGTGAAGCATAGATGTCATTCCTCAACTGTGAATTTTGTGGAGTTTCTGATTCTAGAGGGAAAACATAAATTGAGGCCATGTAGCATATTTTCAGATGCATTGACCTCATGTGTTCCCTACAGTTGTGCCTTACAACCATTGTACTTGAAGTTCATGTCCATGTTCTCCCACAGACTCTTTGTATGTTTACGGGAAAGTATGCTTTAAGTTTTTGGGAGGAGTGTTTTGTATCAGCTTTTCTTGCTATGTTAGTTGAGTAAATACCTTTAATAACAGTTACTGGCTGCATCTACAGGCTGATTATTTATGGGAAGTAGTATTAGGAATAGCTGAGTATTGTCTCCATAAGTAGCAACCATACTTTAAAGGTTCAACCTGCAAATGCAAGTTTGGGTGAATAGAATTAGCACAAGGGCTACATTTAAATGTTTGTTTTGTTGGGGTTTTTTACCACAAAAAAATTCTGATTTGAACAAATGCCAAAACAAAAAAAGACTTTTATATAAGAGCAAGAAAATACTGTTTTTAAACAACTTTGAAAATCATTTATAATACATAACTACTTAGTTATCACCTAGACATACCACACTAATTTTTTTTAACAAACACTTATTTTCTCCAGTTACATGTAAGACTAGTTTTCAACATTCATTTTCATAAGATTTAAAGTTCCAAATTTTTCTCCTTCCTTTCCTTTCCTCCCCCCTCCACCAGACATCAAGCAGGTTATATATGTACAATCCACAAATGCTCTTTTTATCAGTTCTTTCTATGCTTAGTCCCTTGGAATTGTTTTGGATCATTGTATTGCTGAGAGTAGTTAAGTCATTCACAATTGTTCATCGAACAGTACTGCTATCACTATGTACAATGTCCTCCCAGTTCTGCTCATTTCACTATACATCAGTTCATATGAGTGTTTCCAGGTTTTTCTGGTATCATTCTGTTTGTCATTTCCTATAGTACAATACCATTCCACTACAGTCATATACTACCACAGCTTCTTCAGTCATTCCTCAGTTGATAGACATTCACTTGATTCCTAATTCTTAGCCACCACAAAGATGTTATAAATATTTTTTTGTACAATTTTCCCTCTTTTTTCTCTTTTTTCATGATTACTATTGTTAACTTTTTCTCTATCCTATTCCCTTCCCCATGATATTGACTCTATTATCTATCTTCTTTCACCCTCTCCCTCTTCAAAAGGGATTTGCTTCTGTCTTTCTCCTCCCCAAATCTGCCCTTCTTTTTTTTTGCCTCTCTCTCTCTCTCTCTCTCTCTCTCTCTCTCTCTCTCTCTCTCTCTCTCTCTCTCTCTCTCTCTCTCTCTTTATCCCCTTCCCCTTCTATTTTCCTGCAGGGTTAGATAGATTACTCCACTCAATTGAGTGTGTCTATTATTCCCTCCTTGAGCCAATTCTGATAAATTGTTAAACTCATTTACTGCCCAGATTAAATAGATTACTCTACCCAATTGGGTGTGACCACACTAATTTCTTAACACAGGTTTTATCTTCTTATGTCTTATTTCCAGACATAGCATTATTACTATTTAGATCCCTTTATTTTTACTCTTTTACTAGCATCACTAATCTGCCCGGTTGGATAAAATCCTTTTTAGGATTAGAGTAATTCTCCCAGAATTGTGATGCCTAGGGTTGAGGCATGAGAATGAAGTTTTTAGTCAGGATTTTTCCAATACTCTTTTAGCATTTCCTTCTTTCACTTTGAAACCTTATACCACTACAGGTAGCTAATGTCTTATACTTAATTCAACCCTTGGGTGACAGTGTGATAGGCCATAATAGTTTTGCTTTGGGGCAGCTAGGTGGCACAGTGTTAGAGCACCTACCCTGGAGTCAGGAAGACCTGAGTTCAAATTTGGCCTCAGACACTTAACACTAGCTGTGTGGCCCTGGGCAAGTCACTTAACCCCAGTTGCCTCACCAAAAACCCCAAAAAACCCAAAAAACATAATAATTTTGCTTTCTTCTAATTCTATAGATCTTTGTCTTATTTGATATCAAAACTTATCTTATTAGTGTCCCCATTGTTTCAGGTACCTATAAGCTAAACAGCTAACTAATTGTTTAGCTGATAATAATATGCAATCCAATTCAACCTAATTTCTTAAGCAACCTTACTAGGGAGATACAAAACAACTCCTTTGTAATAAAGTAAGAGGAAGCCTTATGGAGAAGTTGGCATTTGAGTCAGGCTTTAAAGGATGGGTAGGAATTCAACAGGAAAAGATAGCAATGAGAGACATTCCAGAAATATAATAGCTCGAATGAAGGATTGAAGGCAAGAAATCACAGGTTGTATTTAAGGCATAGAGAGTAGTGTAGGTTGGCTAGAGCACAAATACCATGTAGGAAAGAAACACAAAATAAGATTCAATAAGAAGTTTGATGCCAGATTGTGAAATGCTTTAGATGTAAATGTATGGTAAAAATACCATAATCATTTTGTAAAATCAACTTGTCTCTACTAGTTTGCATTTAATTATTAGGAATTAGTTTTGAATCCAACTATTTTTTTACTTTGCAGACAATACATTTATTTTACTAATTTTAAAATTTTTATATAGATTAATTATTTAATGCAGTTGAGTTTGGATTTTAATCTGTAGGCAATAGGGAGCCACTGAAGATTTTGGGGAAGAATAATGACTAGATATCTGCATGAGGAAAGTTAATCTGATGGTAATTTGAAGAATGGTTTGGAGGGAAATATCATTAGTATCATCTCTCCTAGTTAACATTTTCATTTTGGTAGTGGACTCCTTAGAATAGGAAATATTTTAGGATAAGTGTCCCTATTCTTTTAGGGGAGGATAGGGGAACCTTTCAGTGCTCCTCAAATCTATCTTTACGATGAGTTGGTTCTGTTTGTGTTGTGGTTTGCTTTTCTTAACATACTCAAATATCCATTGAGTTCTCTGAGATCAATAAAGTCATTTCTTCCTAGAAGGAATGAGTAACACATTATAGAACTCCCTTCCAAACTTCTCCTGTTTCCTTTTCTATTTACCTATAAATTTCTCAATGTTGACTTCTTAGGGCATTAAGTATTGGTAAAAATAAATGTGAGGGACTGGGGACTGTTCTCTTATCTGTTTCCCCAAGATGTTGCTTTGTTTTTCTTTAACAAGAAGACTCATCTAAATGTGCATTGCCAGTGTGTAGTTCCAAGATATGATATCCAAAGTTATTTAATACTACTTTCTTAGTACTGTGAGTATTGAGATGTACTAGTTGATAGAAAATTTTCCTACAGAGCAAACATTTCCAACTTTAAAGAATTATAGTAAAATAAATTATGCAAAATATAGTAAAATAATTATACAATAGAGTTAGTGTGATAGTTACAATAATGTTTGAAGAAACTGGACAATTTTCTGAAATATTTTCTCATATGCAGCTCAATTCATGGCTGTACAAAGAAGTTTAAATTTGAAAATGTGTAAATTATTAGTTTTAATGTGTTAATTAAATGCCATTTTTATTTACAATGCTTCAGGATCTAGTATACATACAAATCTCAAACGGTTGTGTACCTCAGATAATCTAAGTAATTCTGATGAAGTGGAACTAGAAGAGGAAGAAGAAGAAAAAAGACAAAATTTGCTTCCTCCAAAATTGTTTAAAACAGCTAGTGGCCATGTTGCGTACAAAGGTAGGTGGATCTAAAACTGACAGTAAAATAAGGATACTTGGGACATACCTTATGGCATAAATAAGCATGTCCTCAAAATGAAAAAAAAAAAAGTAATTTGTACCTAAATGGAGAAAAATAGAATTATAGTTAGTAGCATTGGGTTCTAGGCCTGTACCCCTTTGTAAGATAGAATGCATAACAAATTGCCTTTCTATGCTTTAGTTTCTCTAGCTATTAAAAAAAACACGTGCTTCCTATATGTGTGAGACTATATGAGTTAATAAAACAGAAGCCCTGAATTTTTAGGCATATTATAAATTGAGATAGAATACCAGAGTCTTAAGATGTGTTTCATGTATACCTTACACATTAAATCACTTTATCACAAAAATATTTTCTACTAGAGTAGCTAAAGTCCTTGAATGAAAAGATGTCTCATCTAGAATTTAATTCTATAAATCTATCAAAAACCCACAGACATATTAAGTTCCTCGTAAAACATTGTTATCTGTTATAAACACTGGAAACAAGCTACTCAAGTATATATTTCATGTATTCTGCTGTCATTAAATATTAACATTAACAATCATTAGTTTAAAATGGAACTAACAAAGTAATCATTAGGAAAGGGAAAAGATTAATTTTGATATTTTAACATCTGTATCAAGAATCACACAGAAAATTTCCCCCAAGTTCCTCTCATAAACTTGATTCCTCTTTTAAATTTGATATAATGAGGATTAGTTTTATTGGGGGAGATAATTTGATTACTCTGATTTCATGATGACTGCATTTTGAAAATAAGGTAAAAGTAGACTACAGTTTAGTCATAACCAGGACTAGGCAAACGTAATAAAATTATTTTAAACTAGAATATCTTGGTTATTCTTTCATTTTTATTTTTTAGTATCTGGGAGCATATCTACATTGTCAGTCAATGAATTTTCTTTTCCTGGAGAGACTTGGGAGACCGAAAGTTCAGGTGTAGACATAATGTGTCAGAAACTAAGTAAGGAGTTTAAAAGAAAAATTCAGGTAAGTTGTCTTCTAAATTTTTTTCATTCTGCATATAAGAAGCTACAGCTATAGTATAAAAATTATAGTGCTAATACTTTCCCCCCTTATGGTATAATGCACCAGGTAACCATCCTACAGCCTAAGGGAACATAAGGAATTTTATGATTGTTTTATGCTTCTGAAGAGCATTGTATTTTCTGGCATTTTTATATATTACTATGGCATTTAAAAAATTGAAATGAGTTTTCTTACTAATATTTTCATTCATTGATGAAACATGATACCATAATCATTTTGTAAAATCAACTTGTCTCTACTAGTTTGCATTTAATTATTAGGAATTAGTTTTGAATCCAACTATTTTTTTACTTTGCAGAAAATACATTTATTTTACTAATTTTAAATTTTTATATAGATTAATTGTTTAAAAATAAATAAAAACCAAGCATAAAATATGTTTCAGAACCGTTACAAAAGAATGGATCATTTTAATAAACAGTCTTTGAAATCAGCTCAGCAGCATCTTACATCTATCAACTATCACATTCATGAATACAGGTCTGTAGCAAAAACTCTTCTAAGAAGTTCTTAGAATGGCTTTTTGATTTTTAAATTAATTTTCTTTTATTATTTTAATAGAATGAAGCAGCTTGATAAGTTCCACTTCAATATCGTAGAGGAACTAGAGAACTTTGAAAAAGATTCCCAGTCTTTAAAAAACTTGGAGCGAGAATTTTCGGTTGGTCTTTTTAAGTATAAAATTAAAAAGTTTTTTGTTTCTTTTTTCACCAAACATATTTAAAAGCAAACTGTAAGTGTAGTGTTTATTTATTTTTAAGATAATCTGTTAATCTTCATAATCATAATCATAATCATCACCTGAAACAACAGGTAACATTTTTCATATGGCTAATAATAAGGTTCTATCACCAAAGAAAATGGGATCTTGGGTTTTTGTTTTGTTTTGTTTTTGGAATAAAACCTAAAGGCTTGGGTAGAGTTAATCAGAATTGTTTTAGTTGGGGTTTAAAATGAGAGGTCTTCCAACCACTAGTCAGTAATTTCAAATTAAAGTAACACATTTTTCTCCTGTGGGTTTTATTTAAAGGACTTTTGGAAAAAAACTTCTCAGAAGTTCAGTGCATATCAGAAAAGTGAACAAAGAAGGTTAGCATATATAAGGTTTTTATATGTATGAATCAAGCTACCAAAAATACTGATTTGCTTAACAAATGTAATAAAAATATTTTTCCTCAATAGCAATAATGTTTTAATATTTGAATATTTTACCTTTTTTGAATAAAATATTATATTAAGCTTATTTAATATATCTGTAGTTTTAATTAACTATGAGTTCTTAGTAAATACAAAAGTATCTCCAATTCACATTTTACTTTTTAGAGTTCATCTTCTGAAAACTTCACTTGAAAAAAATGTCTTTCACAACATCGACTATGAAGAAAATATATTTACTTCAGAGGTATATTTTTAATATTTTAGCATATTTAAATGTATTATTTGAAGCATATATATTTAGCATATAATTTAATATTTTGGCATATTATTTTAAGTTAACAAGTCTAAATAACCAAGAACTATGAAAAAAACTTTATAAAAAGTTGAATGGAACAAATTCATTTATATTTACAGATGTATTTGATGAAAGAAGATATGAAAAGGCTTCAAGAGAGGTTTCTTAAGGAAATGGTAAATAGATTATTATTGTAGTTTAACTGTTAAAATAAATGAATGATGCTTTTGAAAGAAAAATCCCTTCAGAATTTTGTTTTTTTGTGGAGTTGTCCTTAGCCTTTTTAGTGCTATTAATAGTAGTTATAGTTTACAGCTGTGTCACTTTACAATATACAAAACGCTTTATTCAGAAGACCCCTATAAGATAGGTGATACAGGTGTAGTTAGTACCTGATTCGTGCAAATCCTGATTAGTGCAAATAACGAATCCCTTGAAATGGTGGCATGAATTTGAATTTGCACTATTCAAAGTTATAATTATGTAAAATATGGTGATTGGTTCCAGCCCAATGGAAATATGCTGTGCTATTTCAAATAATGTGACTACTTCAAGGGATTCATCCTTTGTACTAATCAGGACATAACTGTAATTTCCCACCTTACAGATGTATAAACAGAGAGTGTTAGTGATTTGCACAGGTCATTTGACAATATACCACATATGGCTGATAACATAATGTCTGGTATTTAGTAAGGGCTTAATTTTGATGTTGTTTTTTGTAACTACCACATTAATAATTTTGTTTTTGTTATTAAGCTTTTTGCTTAGTGATTGACTTAGTTCATACAATTCTAAGACCAGTGTTACATTCATTAAACTTCACTGCTTACTCATTATAAATAAAAAATGGGAACAGATTTTAATAATAAATATATATGAAATGTTTAAAAGTTGGTTGATATTTGAAGGCAAAAAAATTATTCAGTTAGTGTAGAAAATGAGAGAACGATAGATTTTCCCCACAATGTATGAGCCCTATAACTAAGTACTTATATTTTCTCCTGGGCTTGCAGTTACAAAGGACAATGTATCAGAATAAGATTTTGGTTATCAATAATTCTATCACTCTCTAAAGTAACACTGTTTTGATACCAGCAAGTTTTCCATTGTTCAGATTTTGAAAAAGGATAAATCAGTTGTCTTTTCAAAAATTAAGTAGGCTAAAGAAAGGCATTTCTCTTCTGCTGTCTTGAGTGTATGTTATTAATTACGTAATGCAATTGGTAATTACAATTGAAATAGGGTTCTTTTTAAATACTTGAATTCAGGAAGACTTGAGTACAAATTCTGCCTCAACCACTAGCAAGCTGTCTTACTGTGGACAAGTTACTTAACCTCTCTCAGCCCCTCATTGGTAAAATAAGAATAATAATAGCACCTTCACAGGGTCATTGTGAGGATAAAATAAGAAAATGTATGTAAAGTGCTTCGCAAACCATAACATTTTATAGAAATACTAGTTAATAGTAGTAATATACTGCATTTGGATTTACTTAGAGAGTTAAATAGAAACTATTATTTCAGATGGTAGGGGAATAAGGTGTTCCTAGTTAAATGAATTTCTGGTTAACTCACTTAAATGAACAAACAATCTGATTTATTTTAAACCTTTTAAAAATTTTCCTAAAATCTCTTAATATACTTAAGTCTAGTGGTTTTATAATCTTGTGGCTAATTGTTATCATTCTGATCAGTAGTTGTCTTTATAGAGTACTGTGGATATAGAAGGTATAGAATATTGTGTTTTGATCCCATGGAAAAACCTGTAAGTTGGGTGGCCATTTGTTTCTTTCTCTTAAAATTATGTGCAGAAAAATTCTAGTTAACCAAGAGATCCAGGTAAATTTTAAATTGATTTATTGGAATCCAAATATATACATCAAATTCTTTGCCTAAATGTAAGTGATTGATATTTCTTGGGATCTTAACTTACTACTTTGAGAAATCCAAACTGAAAAATATTGTTCATTTTAGCAATTTGAAAGTTGATGTAAAGAATATTATATGTTTTATAGCTATGGTATTTTTTCCACAGCAAGAAGAGGAGCTCCTCAATGTTCGAAGAGGATTAATGTCACTCTTTACATCTGATGAAAGAAAATTTTAATGCACAAAATCTAGTATTTAGCAACATTTTTAAACACCTTTCCTTTCTCTATACATATTTTAAAAACTACCATACAAATATAAATGTTCCAACATGTACAGATGATGTACTATTAAGTGATGAACACCATCTATCCTTTTTCATTTACCTCAGAATTATCCATGAATATTTCTGCCTAGTGAATTAATAAGAGATTTACAACAGCATGAGACCTATTCCAACCTACTTTTCTGTCTATTCCTTTCATTTTATTTACCATGTTCCCACTCTTACTTCATAGGAAAATGGCTAATTATTTTATTTATAGCATGACTATACTGAGAATTGAAGTTATATAAAAATCTAATTTTTTTAGCAAATTGTAATTTATTGTATATAAAAACTTTAACAGTTGTAAGCAGAGTAGACTTTAAAGGCTTTGAAAATATTAATTAAATCTATAATTTAATCATTAAGAATATAGCAGGAGGGCAGCTAGGTGGTGCAGTGGATAAAGCACCAGCCCTGGATTCAGGAAGACCTGAGTTCAAATCCAGCCTCAGACACTTGACAGACTTGACTTACTAGCTGTGTGACCCTTGGCAAGTCACTTAACCCTCATTGCCCCCCCCCCCCAAAAAAAAAAGAGTATAGCAGAAAATAATATAAGAAGGTTGATTCATGCTTTAGATGAATTAATGAATATCAGGAAGTACTATTCACCTAAACTGAAGCAGTAATTATTATCTTTGTAACATCAAGTTCTTTGTATAAGGAAAACAATATTTAGAAAAATATTCCCTTTTCAACAATTTTTCAAAGCTGCATTTTCTTAGGACACATGGCATGGGTCTACCACTTTGTAAAGTAATTTGTAAAAAATGTTTGCTTTAGTTTTGTGACATAATATATTAAAACTTATTTGGATTTTATGTGTCTTTCGAGGCCTTATGGAGGGAAAAAGAAATGGCTCTTCTAGGGATTCCTCTGTCCCTCATTTGGGGATTACTGACTATTCCTCAAACCTTTTCCCTCCAAACTTTCTGCAGCGAAAGATGTGTGCCTGCAGAGTCAACTTAGGGTCAGAATGGCCTGAAAATGAGGAACACCACCACACATCCCACCTTACTCATATGCTATTCTTGAGACTGCCAGTCAGGAAGGACCAGTGCCCTCTAAGAAGGTCTAATTTCTTAGTATAGCTGGAAGAGATGTGGACTAGAAGTCTTTATATTAAGACTAAATATCCCTGTCTGTACCTTATGTTTGTTGTTCAAGTTCTTTACTCAGGACTAAACAAACCAAGTCTAATCCTTCTACATGACAGCTTTTCATAAATTTAATTTTGTATTGATAATATTAGCTTAATAAATTTAGCATTTTTAAAAGCATTTTATTATTTTCCAGTTACATATAAGGATAGTTTTCAACATTTATTTTCATAGTATTCTTAGTTCCAAATTTTTCTCCTACTCTCCCTTCCCTCCCTCCTCCCCAAGACAGAAAGCAATCTAAGTTATATATGTGCAGTCACATTAAACATATTTCTGCATTAGTCATCTTGTGAAAGAAGAAGCAGAGCACAAGGGAAAAGCTTCAAGAAGAAAAAAAAAACAACCCCAAAGTAGAAACAGTATAGTTCAATATGCATTCAGAATCCACAGTTCTTTTTTTCTGGATGTGGAGAACATTTTCTATCATGAGTTCTTTGAAATTGTTTTGGATCATTGCACTGCTGAGAAGAGCCAAGTCTATTACCATTATATATCACACAGTGTTACTGTTACTATGTACAATGTTCTCCTGGTTCTGCTCCTCTCAGTCAGCATCAGTTCATGCAAGTCCTTCCAGGTTTCTCTGAACTCCTCCTGTTCATCGTTTCTTACAGCACAATAGTATTCCATTACATTCATATACCACAGTTTGTTTAGCCATTCCCCAATTGGTGGGCGTTCCCTCGATTTCCAATTCTTTGCCACCACAAAGAGAGCTGCTATAAATAATTTTGTACATGTGGGTCCTTTTCCCTCTTCTATGGTCTCTTCTATGATCTCTTTGCGATACAGACCTAGCAGTGGTACCACTGGGTCAAAGGGTATGAACAGTCCCATAGTTCTTTGGGAATAGTTCCAAATTGCTCTTCAGAATGGTTGGATCAGTTCACAGCTCTACCAACAATTCATTAGTGTTTCAATTTTCCACAGCTTCTCCAACATTTATTTTCCTTTTTTGTCATATTAGCCAATCTGATAGGTGTCAGGTGGTACCTCAGAGTTGTTTTAATTTGCATTTCTCTAATCAATAGCGATTTAAAGAAATTTTTCCTATGGCAATAGATAGCTTTGATTTCTTCATCAGAAAACTGCCTGTTCATATCCTTTGACCATTTCTCAATTGGGGGATGACTTACATCCTTATAAATTTGATTTAATTCCCAATATATTTTAGAAATTTGGCCTTTATCAGAAATACTGGCTGTAAAAATTGTTTCCCAGCTTTCTTCTTCCCTTCTAATTTTGGCTGCATTGCTTCTGTTTGTACAAAACCTTTTTAATTTAATGGAATCAAAGTCATCCATCTTGTATTTTGTAATATTCTCTATCTCTTGTTTGGACATAAATTGTTTTCCTCTCCATAGATCTGAAAGGTAGACTATTCCTTCCTCTTCTAATTTATCTATGGTATCACCTCTTATGTCTAAACTACATACCCATTTTGACCTTATTTTAGTATAAGGTGTAAGATGTTGGTCTATGCCTGGTTTCTGCCATAGTATCTTCCAGTTTTCCCAGCAGTTGTCAAATACTAAATTTCTATCCCAGTAGCTGGAGTCTTCGGGTTTATCAAACACTGCATTACTAGTGTCATTTACTACTGTGTTTCCTGTGCCTAGCCTATTCC
The DNA here is from genome assembly GCF_019393635.1 of Dromiciops gliroides. NCBI lineage: Eukaryota > Metazoa > Chordata > Mammalia > Microbiotheria > Microbiotheriidae > Dromiciops > Dromiciops gliroides. The sequence continues at coordinate 446,917,403 of NC_057862.1, forward strand.
ATTGATCCTCCACTCTATTTCTTAGCCAGTACCAGATAGTTTTGATGACTGCCGCTTTGTAGTAAAGCTCCAGGTTTGGTACCGCTAACCCACCTTCCTGTGCATTCTTTTTTCATTATTTCTCTGGATAGTCTTGATATTTTGTTTTCCCAGATGAATTTTGTTATTATTTTTCTAACTCTATAAAATAATTTTTAGATAGTCTGATTGGCATGGCACTGAATAAGTAAATTAATTTAGGTAGAATTGTCATTTTTATTATATTAGCTCTGCCTATCCATGAGTAATTGATATTTTTCCAATTATATAGATCTGATTTGATTTGTGTGAAACGTGTTTTGTAATTGTGTTCGTAGAGTTCCTGGGTTTTTCTTGGCAGGTAGACTCCCAAGTATTTTATATTGTCTACTGTTACTTTAAATGGAATTTCTCTTTCTATCTCTTGCTGCTGAGCTTTGTTGGTCATGTATAGAAATACTGATGATTGGGGCAGCTATGTGGTGCAGTGGATAAAGCACTTGACCTGGATTCAGGAGGACCTGAGTATAAATCTGGCCTCAGACACTTCACACTTACTAGCTGTGTGACCCAGGGCAAGTCACTTAGTCATTGCCATGCCAAAAAGAAAGAAAGAAAGAAAAAAGAAATGATGATTTATGTGGGTTTATTTTATATACTCCAATTTTGCTAAAGTTTTTAATTGTTTCAAGTAGTTTTTTGGTTGATTCTTTAGGATACTCTAAATATACTATCATATCATTTGCAAAGAGCGAAAGTTTTGTTTCCTCCTTGCCTATTCTATTTCCTTTAATTCATTTTTCTTCTCTTATTACTAAAGCTAACATTTCTAGTACAATATTAATTGAGCTGATAATGGATATCCCTGTTTCACCGCTGATCTTATTGGGAATGTCTATAGCTTATCCCCATTAGATATAATGTTTGCTAATGGTTTTAGGTATATACTGCATATTATTTTAAGGAAAGCTCCACCTATTTCTATGGTCTCTAGAGTTTTTAATAGGAATGAGTGTCATATTTTGACAAATGCTTTCTTTGTATCTATCAATATAATCATATGATTTTGGTTAGTTTTGTTGTTGATGTGGTTGATTATGTTGATAGTTTTCCTAATGTTGAACTAGCCTTGCATTCCTGGTATAAATCCCACCTGGTCATAGTGTATTATCCTGGTGATCACTTTCTGTAATCTCCTTGCTTATATTTTATTTAAGATTTTTGCATCAATATGCATTAGGGAAATGTGTCTGTAATTTTCTTTCTCTGTTTTGGCTCTGCCTGGTTTAGGTATCAACACCATATGTGTGTCATAAAAGGAATTTGGTAGAACTCCTTCACCTATTTTTCCAAATAATTTGTGTATTATTGGAATTCATTGTTCTTTAAATGTTTGGCAGAATTCACTTTTTTTTTTTTTTTAGTGAGGCAATTGGGGTCAAGTGACTTGCCTAAGGTCACACAGCTAGTAAGTGTTAAGTGTCTGAGGCCGGATCCGAACTCAGGTCCTCCCGACTCCGGGGCCAGTGCTCTAACCACTGCGCCACCTAGCTGCCCCTCCTTCCTTATCTTTTAATTTTTGCTTTTGCTTTGTCTGAGATAAGGATTACTACTCCTGCTTTTTTTACTTCAGCTGAAGCATAACATATTCTGCCCCAACCTTTTACCTTTACTCTTTGTGTATGTCTCTGCTTCAGATGTGTTTCTTGTAAACAACATATTGTAGGATTCTGATTTTTAATCCACTCTGCTATTCACTTCCCTTTTATGGGAGAGTTCATCCCATTCACATTCAGTTAAGATTATTAACTGTTTATTTCCCTCCATTCTCTTTTTCCCTTTGTACTCTTTTTTCTCTTTCACCTTATTCCTCCTGACCAGTGTTTTGCTTCTGACCACTTCCTCACTCAATTTGCCCTCCCTTTTATCAGCAGTCCTTTTCTTTCTGCTTTTTCCCCCTGCTTCTGCCCTCCCTTCTATCAATACCACCATTTTCCTCTTCCCCTTTTGCTTCCTTAAAGGTAACTTTAGTTTCTTTATACAAATGGGAGTGTATGTTATTCCCTCCCTGAACTAAATCTGATGAGAGTAAGGTTGAAACAACACTCACCCTCCCTTCTTTCCCTCTGTTGTAATGGGTTCTTTTTGTGCCTCTTCATATGATGTAATTAACTCCATTCTACCACTCTTTCCTCTCCTCCCCCATTCTCCTTTTATTCTGCCCTATAAGTTTCTTTATATCATTATATCAAATCAATTTAATAACAATACCTTAATAGAGATATAGATTCCAAGAGTTAAAAGTATTATCCTACCTCATAGGGATGTAAGCAGTTTAACCTCATTGAACAACCTTCCCCCCTCCCCCCACCCCTTGTTTACCTCTTTATACTTCTCTTAAGTCTTATATTTAGAGATCAAATTTTCTTTTCAGTTCTGGTCTTCCCCACCACCCACCCACCCCCACCCCCCCAGGAAACCTTGGAAGTCTCCTATTTCATTGAATGTCCATCTTTTCCCCTGAAAGAGAATGATCAGTTTTGCTGGATTGTTGATTATTGGTTGTAATCCAAGTTCCTTTGCCTTCTGGAATATCATATTCCAAGCCTGCGATCCTTTAATGTTGAAGATCCCAGGTCCTGTGCAATCCTTACTGTGGCTTCATGATTTTTAAACTGTTTCTTTCTGGCTGCTTGAAGTATTTTCTCCTTCACCTGATAATCTTGGAGTTTGACTACAGTATTCCTTGAAGTGTTCCTTTTGGGTTCTCTTTCAGGAGATGATCGCTGGATTCTTTCAGTGACGATTTTTATCCTCTGATTCTATAATTTCAGGGCAGTTGTCCTTGATAATTTCCTAGAATATGGTGTCTAGACTCTTTTCTTGATCATGGCTTTCAGGTTGTCCAATAATTCTTTGATTATCTCTCCTCGATCTATTTTCCAAGTCCGTTGTTTTTCCAATGAACTATTTCACATTTTCTTCCATGTTTTCAGTCTTTTGATTCTGGTTGACAGATTCTTGGTGTCTCACTGAGTCATTAGTTTTCATCTGCCCAATTTTAATTTTTATGGCATTATTGTCCTCAGTAAGCTTTTGTACCTCTTTTTCTACTTGGCCAATTTTTCCTCCCATTTGGCCAATTGTATTTTTTAAGGAATTGTTTTCCTCATTCAATTTTTGTGCTTCTTTTTCCAGCATAAGTCTCATTTCTCTCGTTTCTTTTTCCATTTTTCTTCTACCTCTCTCATTTGGTTTTTAAAAGCCTTTTTGAGCTCTTTGAAGAAGGCTTTTTGGTCTTGAGACAAGATCATCTTCCCACCTGAGTCTTCACTTTTTTGACAAAACACATCTGAGTTTGAGTGTTGGTCTTCCCTTTCACCATAGAAGCTATCAATGGTAAGGGTCCTTTTTTGTTTCTTACTCATATTGTAGCCTATTTAAACTTATAAAGTTGAAGTCTGCTTCTGGGGGCACAGGGGTCACTGTTGCAAGCTTCTTACCACTCTCAGCTGTGTCAAGTTGCAGCTGGATTAAGCTGCCTGCTGTGTTGAGTTGTGCTGAACTGCCCTACCCTTTTGCTGAGGTAAAACAGACCTTTCCTGAAGTCTTCTAAATTATCTCAAGAAGGAGAATTGTGTCTCTCTGGTTTTTTTTGTAGGTTCTATGGTTCCAGAATATGTTTAGAGGCTTGATTTAATGTTGTTTTTGAGTGAAACATGGGAAAACTCAGGCAACTTCCTGGCTTCTCTCTGCCATCTTGGTCAATAAATAGTGCATTTTAAGGTTTTTAAAGTTTTACAGATATTATCTCATTCGATCCTCATAACACTCCTTTTAAGGTAAATAGCATTATCCCCATTTTGTACATGAAGAATCTTAGTCAGAATTGAAATGTGTCTTCCTGACTCTACATCTAGCACTTTAAGTGTTATGCCATGATGACTGTCTTTGAAGACTGTCATTTAAAATCTAAATGTGTGGTCGCCTTAAATTAGAAGCTTTGGCACTAGTCTTTGGGCATTAAGCATTTATTAAAGCATACCAGGTATTCACGTGGAATTCAGAAAGTTAAGAAAAGGCCTATCTAGTCTAGAGTTCCAACCTGGTCTGGTTTTTCCTCAAGTCCTACGACACAAGCCTGCTTCAATCATGAACTGTCCAGCAAACTGAGTGTGGAAGCATTTTATAGGTCCGGAGCATAGGTGGTCCTTACACACTGCTTCAAGCTGATTGGTAGGCGTCATCCAAATCCACTGGTCACTGTACTTGAAGGTGGTCTCTAGTTGAGTTCAAAGAACAATACCTTCTTAAGGGCTAGCCAGGTATGCTTACAATCTAGTTAACTTGAAGTAGGCTAATCAGCAGTCAATAACTCTCACTTAATTCAATCATTTTAGATTAATCTCCAGGTGGGCCTTTGAGTATCTGCTAAATCCCATTATTTTATCACAAAACAAATATCATGTCCCTCCAGTAAATTTTCTCCAGACTTAAACCACCATATCCCCTTTACCAATTTTTTTTTAATGTGATTTCAAGTCCTCTGGCCATATTGGCCACTCTCCACTGGACTTTCTCATATTTGTTAACACACTTTAAAGGAATATATAAGTACTTTGTACTGAACATAATATTCCAGATACAGTCTGTCATAAAGACTAAAATTGAGTTAGTTTATGTTTGTTTTTGTTGCTTGGCATTGGTAAGAAAGAAGGGAAGAAGAGAGTCGAGATACCATGTCCTAATGCTTCTATTCTTTTTTTCCATTTATATTGCTGTAAGGATTGTGCATATTGCTTTCCTGGTTCTACTCCATTTTGCATCATTTCATATAAGTGTTCTATGATTCTTGGAATTGCTAAAGCATAGTAAATAAATATTCCATTATATTCATGTATCATAAATTGTTTAGTCATTAACCAATTTGCATTTACTTTGTTTCAATTCTTTTTTGCTATAACAAAGAAGGCTGCCATGAATATTTTAGAGGATATATGAACTTTCTGTCTTTTAACGTTGGGATCTCTGGGCTAAAAGGTATGGTATGGACATTTTATTCCCTTTTTTCCTTTATTATGAACTTAAGAACTATGCATATTTTCAGTGACACAGAACTTGTGAGACTCAGCCAAATCAGTCCTTTGAAGAAAATTTTTGCTCTTGAAAGCTTTCATCAAAAAAAGAGAGAAACAATTCAATGAATTGGGCATGCTACTAAAGGAAGAAAAAACCGTAGAAACCGACAAATTAGAAAACAATTAAACACCAAAATAGAAATTCTGAAAAATCAGAGAGAAGAGTAACACAATTTGAAAGCAAACATTAAATTGATGAATAAAAGTAGGAGCTTTAGGAGTGGTGAAGGGGGAATAAACTATCGGCTGATATTATTTTTTAAAAGGAGGGAAGCCAAATTACCATTTGGCTTTCATTCATTCATTCAAAAATGAAAAAAAAGATACAAAGGAAATTATTATAAACTATTTGTCCAAATATATGCTACTAAAATTAACAACCTAAATAAAATTGATGAATATTTTAAAATATATAGGATGTCCAGATTGCAAGAACAGGAAAGAGAAAATTTAAACAACACAATCACAACAAAAGAGATTAAATAGCTAATGAGTTAATTGACAAATGGGAAAATACTAGTAAATTATATCTGTTGTGAATTCAAATCAGGGGTATGCTAGAGCCATTTTGAACTGGCTTATCAAAGTCGATTGCTAAATTTTCAGTTTG